>NC_071394.1:30818063-32099063 GCF_022682495.2 Desmodus rotundus | reverse complement strand
ATTCTCTGCCCCTTCTCCCCTCCCCCTCCCCCTCCCCCTCCCTTTCCTCCTCCCCCTCCCGCGCGCGCAGTCACTGCTATAAAATGATTGCAGACACTGGTCACAAGCACGCTGCCAGAAAAGCTACCCTTCCCAATGGTCCACAGATGCAGTTACTCCGACTATCATCTACCTTTTTTTCCCTTTGTTTTTTTTTAATTTTATTGTTGTTCAAGTACAGTTTTCTACCTTTTCCCCCCACTCCAGCCCAACCCCCAGCCCTCCCCACCTCCCTCCTGTATCTACACCCACCCCCATTATTGTCCACGTCTCCTTTACAATTGTTCCTACAAACCCTTCACCCTTTTCCCCTGAAATTCCCTCCCCTCTCCCCTCTGGTCACTGTCAGCCTGTTCTCAATTTCAGTGTCTTTGGTTATATTTTGCTTGTTTGTTTGTTTTGTTGACTAGGTTCCTGTTAAAGGTGAAATCATGTCATCTGCCTTTCATCTTCCTGTTTCGGAGCCTAATGGGAACTAACAGAAAGGTGGGGTGCTGCCATTGTTTGGGAACTGTAGGGAGTTGGTGATACAGAAAGCATTAGTCCCAACCCTTAACCAGAGGACTTTCAACTGTGGCCCTTTCTCATATTTTTTTCTTTTTTTTAATCTTTTTATTGTTTTTTTCATTAGCATTTAACACCCATCCTGCTCCACCCTGCAATTACCGCACTGTTGGCCATGTCTATGAGTCTTTTTCCCTTTTTGCTCAATCCCTCCACCTCCTAAATAGCCCCCTAATAGCTATCATCCTGCTCTCTGTGAGTCTGACTCTGTTTTGCTTGTTAGTTCAGTTTGTTCATTAGATTCCACATATGAGTGAGATCATATGGCATTTGTCTTTCTCTGACTGGCTTATTTCACTTAGCATAATCTTCTCCAGGTCCATCCATGCTGTCACAGAGGGTAACATTTTCTTCTTTTTCACAGCTGAGTAGTATTCCATTATATAATGTCCTGTCGTTTTTTTTATCCACTCGGTTACTGATGGACACGGGCTGCTTCCCTATCCTGGCCATTGTAAATAACGCTGCAATGAACATGGGGATGCTTATGTTCTTTCAAATTAGTGTTTTGGATTTCTTTGGATATATTCCCAGAAGTGGGATAGCTGGGTCATAAGCAGTTCCATTTTTAATTTTTTGAGGTGTCTCCATACTGCTTTCCACAGTGGCTGCACCAGTCTGCATTCCCATCAGCAGTGCAAAAGTGTAGCTCTTTCTCCACAACCTCACCAGCACTTGTTGTTTGTTGATTTATTGATGATAGCCATTCTGACAGGAGTGAGGTGATATCTCATTGTGGTTTTAATTTGCATTTTTCTGATGATTAGTGACACTGAGCATCTTTTCATATGTCCGTTGGCCACCTGTGTGTTTGCTTTGGAGAAGTGTCTATTCAAATTCTTTGCCGATTTTTTAATTGGATTGTTTGGGTTTTTGATGTTGTTTTGTGAGTTCTTTATAGATTTTTTATATTAACTCATTATCAAGGGTTCTCCCATTCTGTGGGTTGTCTTTCTATTTTGTTTGTGTTCTCCTTTGCTGTGCAAAAACTTTTTAGTTTGATGTAGTCTCACTTGTTTATTTTTTTCTTTTGTTTCCCTTGCCTGGGGAGATGTACCAGATAAAATATTGCTATGAGTCATGTCCAAGATTTTACTGCCTCTATTTTCTTCTAGGATTTGTATGATTTGGGGTCTAATATTTAACACTTTAATTCATTTTGAATTTATTCTTGTGTGTGGCATAAAACGTGGTCTACTTTCATTTTTCTGCATGTATCTGTCCAATTTTCCCAATACCATTTATTGAATAAACTATCTTTAGCCCATTGTATCTGCTTGCTTCCTCTGTCAATATTAATTGACTATAAAGGTGTGGGTAAGCTCTCTATTCTGTTCCATTGATCTCTGTGTCTGTCTGTATGCCAGTACCATGCTGTTTTGATTACTGTAGCCTTATAGTCTATTTTGATATTAGGTAGTGTGATTCTGCTGGTGAGATTATTACAATGAAAAAATTAGAAACATCTGAAATCAATAGTCATTGTAGCCAGAGCAACACAGGTCATTCTGGTTTTCTCCACCTGTAGATAAGGTTCAAGGAGAAACTTTGGAAGGAATTTTGTCATAAAGAATGAGATCAAAAAGGAAAAGACTTTGAGTTCCAGTAAGTGTAGGTAACTAATCATGGCGTTTCACAGGCATGAATTCTTGCCCACCGCCTTCCCCTAAGTATCCCGGCCAGGAAGAAATCTTGGAAGAGGAGGACACGACAGAAAACTCACTTCCCTGGGACCTTGTAAACGTTGGTTTGAAGTGGGAATAATCCTCGTGGTCAGCTGCTTGGACGGTTCTCCTTCCGCCTTGTTACTCTCAGCTGCTACTGTTACCGTGGCAGCTTCCTTTTCTGAGCACTCACTGTGTGTCCGGCAGGAGTCAGGTTTTATCACTTCAGTGTACGGGTGGGGAAAGTGAGATTAAGTGACTTGACCAATGCCACACAAAGCACTAAGCGGAAGGACAGGATTGAGACCCAAGCCAGCTGGCCGTTAAGCTCACGTTCTCAAACACCGTACTCCAAACGCTTGGCTATTAATGTAGCTGTCTCAGTGCCCGTACGTCTTAGAAGACCTACACTCTTTATCCCCAAAGTGTGAGGCAAGATAATCCACTGCTTTGAGGGAATGAAATATTAGAACATCTTTAGAAAATATCAGAACATCTTTCTCTATTCATTTTCAATTAAAAATATTGTTATGCCGACACTTAATATACAGGTTGGGCCTGGGGCATGAGTAGTCTGTTTGCTGGGTCTTCATGTACAACATGTGAGCATCCTGGGGGAATAAAGGAATTCACCCACTAGGCAGTTCACAGTGCAGCCTCCCCTCATTCTTCTACTTCGCTATATTGCAGCACATTGCACTTCACTGTACCTAAGTAGATACAGGTGCTGTTCTAACAATTAATAAACAGGAAAGCTTCTTTAAAAAGATGCTCAGGAGAGCATCACGAAGTGGTTGTTTGAAAATGTTTGCATAGTTGTATGGTCTCTGTTGCCAAAGACAGAACTTAAGTGTGCCTGTCAATCACCTTTCTGGTGTCACTCCAGCCCTTTCGCCAAGCCTCTCTCTTGCCCAGCCCGTGTGGTGCGGACACTCTGACCCCCCTTAGCCGGCCCAGCATGTCCCTGGCTGGGTTTTGCTGCAACTGAGGGGGAGACCTATTACTTTGCAGGGAAAAAGTCTCCAAGGTGTGTTCCCACCAGGGGAGAGTGCTATCTCTTTAAAAAAAATGGGTGTGCTGCCTCTGCAGTGCTGAGGGTTCAATGGAACCTGGAGAAACAAGTCTTTAGGAGCATAAATACTAGTGTCTCTACCCCACGTGTCAGGCTCCAGGTTTGTCCCAACCACAATACTTGTCTTGGAATAAAAGGCCTTTCGTTGATCATCCAACTATCTTAGTAGCTTGGCAACTCAATTTAAAGTCCTGAGTTGAGTCTGCAGCTTGTTCTAGTCCTGCACTGCAGGAAATAAGGGATTCTGCAAACCACAAAGAGGTTTTCTGTCAATATTTAATTGTTTGTTAATTGCCCTCAACTTCCCACTATGACTGTTGTAACAACCTGGCAATTTCAGTAGTTTTAACAATTGGGCTGTCACTTTGTTCCAGAGTGTCTATGCTTCATGTTGCATTAGATGCAGTCCCTAAACATGAGGAGGTACCCTGCTTTCCTGAACCACTCCTGCTACCAACAGGGTAGGTTGAGTCTTCTGGGAAGCAGATACGCTAGTGGAGTTAAGACTGCAAGAAGTATACAGATGTAAGTGCGTGGGGTACAAAAGGAAGGAAGAAAAGTGAGCATGGGGGGCTAACTGTGATGCAGACAAAGTCTCAGTCAGTGCAGTTAAGATCTTAGAGAGGGGAGCAGACGTGGTCAGTCATTGGCCGGGGGCTACCTGGGATGCTGAGGGAAACCTGAAGTTGCTAAGGGCTGAAGACTGTCAGTTAACTGCACTTCTTGCTGCTGAACAGCCAGTTATCTCTTGAGGGTGACCCCAGCAGCATACTTCCATGCTGTCACATCATCTAAGTCCTGATGTTTTTATTTCTTTTCTTTTTCTTGACTTAATTTGGTGACTATAACTTCCAGGCACATGCTAGCTAACAGCAGATCTCTTCCTCTGACTTTTTTTAATTCGATGGGAATGTGTCAGTGTTTCCCCTTTAACCATAAGCTTGGCAATTGATTTCAGATATTCTTTATCATGTTAAAGAAGTATAAAATAGTTACAGTTTCACTAAGAGCAGTTATTAGAAAGAAATGCAAATGGATGCTCAGCATCTATTAAGGTTGTTTGTTTCTTTTTTAGCAGTTGATGTAACAACAGGAAAGTTCTTAGCTGTCTTGTTCTTCTTGGTTCTTGCTTTTTAGTTCTCCTAATTTTACCCTGAGTATTCTCTAAAAACCTCTCTCTCTCTCTCTCTCTCTCTCTCTCTCTCTCTCTCTCTCTCTCTCGCTCATTCTTTCCCTAATCAGGTTTCCCTACTCTAGCCTGCACTATAGATGGTTCAGTGCCTACCTGCTGTGTGGCCACGTTCCTGTCCTTAAGGGAATTCAGTAACTGGTGCTTTTTCTTCTTATTTTTTTTGAACTCTTACATTCTCCCCATGCTTCAAGAACCCTAAAACTATCTTTAACTCAAATCCAGTGCCCTTACTTCATTACACTCCATTTAAATACTGACTTTATGTTAAACTGTGCAGCAGAGTTTTCCTACACCAATCTTTATTCTACATTGTAGGTGCCAATCCACGCAAAATTATTGACTTAATCACTCACAGTATAATTTTTACAAAATACACCAAAAGAATGGTCTGTTGTTTGTAGGGGGAAAAAGTGGGGAGCACACTTCTATCTTTTCTTACCACCCAACAATCTCTAGAACATGCTTTCAAAAATCAACACAACCTTGCTCCTCCACACTGCATGCCTGGATGTTTCAAAGTAATATCCTACAGGAAGAGCAGAAATGCTTTACAGATAGCTTTTCTATTAGGGACTAATACTACACTCTACTTCTTCTATTAGAGAAAACGGTTAAAAATAATGTGAGACTTGTGCCATTTATTACTCTGTTGTCAGCGTTTGATTTTATAGACAGAAACCATTTATGAGCCGAGTTACATGATCGCAATATTGATCCTTGGCTTTTAATGGTCCTTCAGTGCCCTTACTGTAATACCAAAAAGGGAACGAAATGGATGGGAAATGGGCTCTTAACAGAGCAGATTACAGCCTCAAATGGTACAAATGTCCTATCCCACCTATTCTTTCATCGTAACCCCAAACCATTTGTTACATTTTTTGATAACCTGTATACATAAACTCCCGTCTTAGCATCCTTCGGTATGCTGATGACATAATCCTCTCATCATTCTGAGAGTGGCCTCAAGGAGCCACTGAGCTTATTGGGCAATTATTACCATGAGGAACAGCTCAATATCAATTAGACCACTATTGGATTGCTGCTTTTGGCGAATACACTTCAGCATTTTGATGGCAAATGCAGAGCAATCCTATAAAAAGATTAACTCGTTTCATTATTTAATGGTGCATTTTGTAACTAGCTCATCCAAACAGGCTCATTGGAATGCAGTCCTGCACAAAATCAAATATTCTACAAGTTCTACTATGCTGGAGACAAACTACTTAGAAGGCCATTTTTCAAGTGTCCTGCCAAGACCTACCATCAAAATCAGAGACTGGCACCAAGGCCAGAACACAGAGGATGTGGTGACAGAAGCCCCCCTCCCCAGATCCCCTCACAACCTTGCCACCAACACACCATCACTGGGTCCTCCCTCACTAGCTCCTGTGTGCTTTCACTCCCTGTATTTAGCACTGATGTGTGTTCTTTTGTAGGACAATCCTCGTCGTGTTAGAGTGGCTTTGCCCTGCATGGGCAGAGAACCGGAACTGCCTGGGCGTTTATATCCCAGCCCCCAGCCCCACCAAAGGGGGTCATTGTCAATCAATCTAAATACTTGATTTAAGAGTTAAAAAGCCCAACTCTTCTGCCTCAGGTAGGAAAATTCTGAGGCACAAGTTACACTGAAGTATAAGTTCTTGTGTAGATTAGGCAAAGCTACCCATAGTAGGGTTCTCCAGAAAAACAAAATCCATAGCATAGAAAATTAGATGATGATGATGATGATGATGAAAGATAGATACATAGGTAGATGATTGATTGATAGATAGATAGATACATAGATAGATAATTGGTAATTATAGATGATATAGATAGATATTGATTGATTAACTAATTGATTGATTATGAGAAATTGGCTCATGCAATTTATGGGAGCTGAGAAGTCCTGTAGTCTGCTGTCTGTAGGCTACACACCCAGGAAAGCAGTGGGATGATTCAGTCTGAGTCTAAAGGCTCGAGAACCAGGGGAACTGACGGTTGTAAATCCCAGTCTGAGGGCAAAGGACATAGGATGAGCTGTCATAGTGAGGCAGGGAAAGGGGGGTGAATTTCTCTTTTTTCTATCTTTTGCTCCATTCAGACCCTCCATGGATGGGGTGATGCCAAAGTTGCATCTTCAGGAGAGCAATTTACTTTACAGAGTCCACCTATTCAAATGCTCAGCTCATCCAGAAACATACTCACAGACACACCCGGAAATCATGTTTAATCTGGGCCCCTCTGGCCAGTCAAGTAACCACATAAAATTAACCATCATACTACCTCCAGAGGACGCTATGCAAGATCTTAAACTTGCCTGGCTTCCTTCCATGCCCTACTTTTTCTTTCTCCCTTTCTTCCAGGGACATTTCCTTCATAATGCACTTACACTCAAGCCGTCATCATAGGGTCTGTTTCAGGAAAACCTGATTTAAGACAGACTGTTAAGAGCATTCCACTGAAAGCTGGTTTGCCCCTGAGAGGCAGGAGGCTGAGTTCGCAAGTATGGGTCACAAAGTACCAGCTGTGGGAGAAGGAGAGAGAGAGAAGTTGGGAACTGAACTGAGCCTGATGTCTCTGATCAAAAGCCAGAAGGAGTGAGTTGGGATTGAAGAAATTAACTTCATCTTCTGGATGGAGAGAATTCATACATTTCCTTATGTTATTTTTTAAAAGGCCCATGATCTCAAAATAAGCAGTGTAAAAAGCACATAAAAGTCTTTCCAGATGGATGACCGACCAAACCTATGTATTCACCTCTCCTCTGGCACAGTTTGAGCTCTCCAGGAAGCAGGCTCTCAATGAAGGTTAACATGGAGAAGGCTTATTGGTGAGGATTCTTGGAGTCAACACCTGTGAAATGAAAGGAAAGAAAACAAAAAATATAGGAAGAAGCTGGGCTATATGGGTTCTCAGTATAGACCTCTGCTGACCCCACAGGAATCTCTGAGGCTGGGTGGTCCTTCAGAAGTGTAACAAGTGGGGTGAGATGGTTAGGCTTGAGTCGATGAGTCATTGAGTGGAGGCTGTCTCAGGAAGGGCACCCATCTTGGAAAACTGGAGGAATAAGCCCTTTTATCCTGAATGTGATCTCTGCAGCACACACCGCATCCTCTACATCCTCCCTCATGACATCCTATTGAAATAACAGGCAAAATATAAAAATAAAGATGAATCTGTAGCTGCACTGGAATATCAGGAGAGGTATCTCTAGCAAAACTGAACAAGGAAGACTTTCTGGAATAAATTAATGGGAAAAGATTTATAAAAATGCCCCAAAAAGCCAAGGAAATTATTGTGATACTCAGGTAGCAGAGAAATATCCCAAATAAATCCCCAAATAATCCAGGTAGAACCCTAAATAATCCCAGAATCAGAAGCCACAGAGGCAGAATCAGGATGCATGCCACAGGTATGGGGCTGGATAATTAGAGTGTAACAATAGAGGCAGACCCCACACTCTTGGAGAACCCCACTCCAGCCTTTGTCATAGAGAATATCAGGGCAGTTTGGTGTCAGGGAAATTAAGTGAAGAAAGTGTTTCAGACAAAACCAATGGGGGGCAGGGGACAGGGGGAAGCAGTGAGTGATAAACTGAGTCAAACGCTGCCAGAGGTTAAATGAGGACTGCACTTCGCCACCCCCCTTTACGGATAAGAAAAGCGAACCAAAAAAGGACTCAGCAACTTGGCCAACTTCAACAGCTTGTTTTTTTAACAGCTTTATTGAGGAATATCTTACATATCATAAAATCCATTCATTTCATGTGAACAAGTAAGTAATTGTCAGTAATTCTACCAAATGGTTGCAAGCATCGCCATACATTAGTGTAAACATACCTGCAGCTCAGGAAGCTCCTTCATAACCGCTTACAGTTAGTCCGTTTCACCCCCAGCCTCGAGCAACCACTAATCTACCTTCTGTTTCTATAAACTTACCTCTTTTGGACATTTTATGTAAGTGGAATAATAGAATATGTGGTCTTTTGCGTTGGGCTTCTTTCACTGAGCATAATGTTTTTGAGGTTCGTGCATGAGGTAGCTGACATGCAACAGTAGTTTCTTCTATTTCATTGCTGAATAGGATTCAGTGGAATGTCTATCAATGTTGTCTGTTTACCCGTTGATGGACATTTAGGTTGTTTCCCATTTCGTCTGTTATGAACAATGCTCCTGTAAACATTCATGAGTCACATACCTTCTAAGTGGCATCACTGGATACAAACCAAGACAGTGTCAAGAAAGTACACATTCCATCCTTATGCAGCTTGTAGTGAAACAGTTTTCCCTGATTTATTTCCACAAAGCTGTCTCCCTGGGTCGCAGTCAGCAGACCGTGGGTGTTGTGTCATGCTCAAACTCACCCCTAGCAGACCTATGGCCTCCCTCCTCAACGGGACATGAATGAACTCCAGAGTGGTACCACTCTGGTTTTGAAACTAAAATCCCTGGAGGCAAGATGAATGGAATTGATGCAGGCAAAGTCCATAGAACAATACCTGGACCATGTGTACTGTTCAATAAGTGCTTATTATTATAAGGACTAATAGCCATAAAATTATGGCTGACTTAACTCAGTTCTATTTTTCGAAATTATAGCAAATGTATTTAATTTCCCCCAGGCAAGAAAGATGTTTCTTATTTATGAAATTATAACAATGAATAATTAACTAAAAATCACAGTAAGTACAAAATTTATGCATTGCCATTTTAACCTGCTATAAAAAAGAATTTAATAATAATACGTGGTTATAACTTTAGAGTGGCAAAGAATAAAACTGCTCACCACATTTCTTCTGAACCTTGTTCTCCTCCTGGATCCTCTGTATCAATTATCAGTGTTTCCATCTAACCAACAATTAAGCTAGAAGTGTAAGAGTCATCCTCTACCTTCTCCATCTCTTTCATTTCTTCTATCCATGCAATCAGCCTTCCATCTCTTCCCTCCTTCCCACCCTGCTGCACCTGCCACGTCTAGCCCCTATCACATTCCCCTGGACCACTGCACAGATTGCAAGCTCATCATTTGGCATCATCTACACTGAAGATTCTAAAACATCTGCCACAACCTGGCTCCACCCCACCTCTCCAGCTCATCTCCCACAAGTCCTTGCCTTACATGTGATGTTTCAAAAACACCAAAGCGCTTGCAACTCCTCACACATGGTGTTTTCAAAAGTCATCTCTTTGCTTATCATCTCCAATAGTACCTCAGTTGGCTATTTTGGGTGTACAGTTTAATGTTGAACTCAAGAACCACTATCTTCAAAATGTCTTTGCTGAACTCCCACAGGTGGACCAAATGCTTCCTCTCTAATTCTTTTATGCCACTATCATTGCATTTACCATTTTCATGAGAAGTTCCAGAGTAAAATGGTCCCAAGTTTAAATCTGGCTGTTACTCACTGGCTATATGATCTTGAACAAGTTCTTTAGAATCTCAGAATATATTTCTGAATCTAAAAAAATGGGCTCATAAAGAAGATTAAATGGAATGATGTACATAAAGGACTTAGCACAAAGTCTGGCAAATTGCAAACCTCAAAATCAAAGCTCTCATTATTATAAAAATCTTCCCTCAGTAGACTTATTCCAGTCTACATATGGGGCATCTGTGCCTGACACAGAGAAGAAGCTCATCAAGTACATGTTGATTCACTGGGTCCATGAACGGATGAATGAGTGAATGGATGAATGAGAGTACCAGCCACTCTCTCATCAATTATAATGGTGATCCTGGGGTGGTGCCTAGAGGTTTAAGGATTATTCATTTGTTTCCCAGGCACACCATGTCCATCTCTCTGTACGTACCTCAGCCATCTTCATAGCTCCCTCATGCTCGGGCTGCATGCATCCTTGGCAGCCTCTTTAAATGCTGGGCAGGAGTGGAGCAAACAGTACCGCTGCACACTGCACTCAGCTACATCCGTGCACAGATTTCTGAATGTAGGAAACTTCTTAGAGCCCTGGCTGTTGCAGCTCAGTGGCTGAGTGCCGGCCTGCACATCAAAGGGTCACAGATTCAATTCCCAGTCAGGGCACATGCCTGGGTTGTGGGCCACGTCCCCAGTGGGGGATGTGCAAGAAGCAATCACACATTGATGTTTCTCTCCCTCTCTTTCTTCCCCCCTTCCGCTCTCTAAAAAATAGATTAAATCTTTTTTTAAAAAAGAAACTTCTTAGAGAAATAATAGTAAGAGTGTTTTGTTTTTGTTTTATTTCTGAAAGAACAAGATATGTAAATAATAGCATTGGAAGAGAAAGAAACATTCTTTTTTTTCCCCTCAGAGTTGAAAAGGCCAAGTAACTATAAAATAGGACATTCAACCCCCATCTAAGAAATAAAGACAGAGACAGAGCCATTAGGCCCAGGGTTGTCCCTGTGTGCCCCCCCACCTCCCCACCCCCACCCCCCATCTCCAGCTGCGCCTAGACATGAGGGAACTCAGGGGGAGCAAGATGACTCCTCCCAGCGCCCCTGCAAGGAAGGACCCATCTGCTGCCACCCGGGCCCATTTTTCTTAGTCACTGTCATCTTTTTCTCCAGTTTACCCATCAGGTTGAGACTAAAAACAAACAGACATCTACATATACACTAGACTCATCTCAATAAAAGAATATAATTGAAAGTCCAAAATTTTAGAGCTGAAGACACAGACTGCTTTTCTCTTTTCATCGTCTTTTTATTTAAACAAATCCACATTTTTCCTCTAAGGCATTTAATACTATTATTAAAATTTCAAACTGCCGTAGAATATGTACCTGCACATATATAGGTACACGTTTGGGTATGCATGTATATGTGTATTCACATATGTATGTAGGCAAATACATACATAACTTTCTAGGAAAAGTCCGTTTATTTCATGAATTAACCTCGCACAGGACGGGTAAGTTGAAGAGAAGGAGGAAAGCTGAGGCATTTTGATCCTGCCTTACATTTTCACCCCATGCTGGAAATGGGGCTTCAGAGAACCACAGAATGTTGGAGCCAGAAGTTTCTTCAAGATCAAAGGGCAAACTCTTTTACTCACTGAAGAAGCCGGGGCCCAGGAAATTAAAGTGATTTCTCAAAACCACACAGCCAGATCACAGCAGAGCTGGAAAATGTATTCATATGTTCTGATAAGACAATTCCTGGGAGATATGGGCTTATAAAATGCTGGATAATGGTAGGGAGAGATACCAGTCAGCCTCTCACCTGGAAGAAAGTTTCTTAAAACCACCAAGGCATAAAGTTCTAAATTCAATAATTTTGAATCTGGCCATGACATAGCAAGTGATAGCAGCAGTAATGCTGGCAGGGGTCCTAAGTAAGGTGTGTGTTGTATGTCGTACGTCTGTCTGTCTGTGTGTTTAAGCACAACTGTGCAAATGTGGGAATGGGTCTTAAATGTCGTCGTGCAGGACAGGCATTGCCACAATTTTCTCCTATTATCTTCTCCTCTTACCCTCTTGCTCTCGCGACCATTTTTCTTCCTTCTTCTCCTCTTACCCTGCCATGCACCTAAATTGCTCCTTTGTCTGTACGTGGTCAGTGACTCCAACACAAATCATATCAACATTTCAGTGATAACACTCACGACACAACGGCCTGGTGTTTAATGATAGCCTCTGCAGTCTCAAAAAAACAATGTTGGGCAGGGCAGGATCATTACACCACATGATATGATATCATTCAGTTAGTCAACAATAGTTTTTTTCCGGATTCGTTGTAAAGGGCACTCTCACCAATTGCAGAAAACAGCAAGCGGCAAGAGGCCACAGCAGGCACATGGCTCGCCCTTGCGCCTACGCTTGCAGGTTGCGCTCTGCAGCTCACAGAGGGCCCTGTTGGGGTCCAGAGGGGAGGGGGAGGAGCTACCGTGCACAGGTGAGAAAACGGGTGCTGTACATGTGCAATCCCAGCGTCAATCTGAAGAAGACCTGGAGTGAAACCACACAACGGATCCCTCCGCTCATAAAAGTACTTCTCATTACACACAGGCAGTTAACAAAAGCATTTACGTATTTGATGTCTAAAGATCTTCGGTCACAAAATTTCAGTTCTTTCCAGGTTACTACAGGAACTTTAAAAATAGATTAAATAGGTTGCAATGTAAAAGAAAGTTTGGATTTTTGTCACTAGCTTACAAAATTTTTCAGAGAAAAAGAAAAGATGCCTCTCAAAACCAATTACACCTCTGAGTATATGTTTATTTGTCAAATCTGTACATTGTGAATGTATACTCCTGTGTTAATATTTCTGCATCCAATATATTTTTCACTTTAGTTCAGAAATTGTCATGAGATTGTTAAATTCTACTTATTTGTGGCTAGGTACATACATACATACATACATAATTTTATGCATGACAAGAAGGCAAAGGAACAGGTTTTTATTAAGTGAAAGGTGAACTAAATGTTTTCATTTGAAAAAAATATTTGTTAGCCATAATGTAAATCCCTTAGACTTCTGATCTAATTACACTTCAGTTCAATATATTTCTTTTAAGAACTTGATAAACAAAGGTACTGAAGTCATTGTTCTCTTAAAGTTCTATAATTCTAAGAAATAATTCAAAACAACTAAACTTTAAATAATGAATATTTCATTTTCTTCCTTTATACTGAAGAGAAGGGAGAGAAGGCTAACATTCATTGAAAGCTATACTTGGTGCCTGGTCTGAGATACTTTGCAACCATTATTTATTTAATTTGAAAGGAATTTCTATTGAAATCAAAATTATAATCATTTTGTAATATTTCCAAGCCACTGTTCAAATTATGTGATTGGAATTAGAAACCAATTTTAGTGACAATATATTATGCAAAATAAAAATATATTTTGGTGCTGGACCTAGTGTCCTTGATGTTCTTCATATCACTAGAAAACACCAGAATATTGCGAGATTTAGACCCACATTGAATCAGATTACAGGCGATCCCACTGCAACAATAAATTAACTACACCAAAAACAGGATAGAATTTTCTTGCTGGTGAGGGGGAGAGAATGGACTTCTTTTTTTCCCCTATTAAATTTTTTTTAAAAATAATAAAAACCTATTAATATAAAGTGACACATTTCAGTGCGAAAAATACAGGCTGTGCAAAGCTTAAGGTTCTCACTGTACTAACAACAGACCCACATTATACAGATGGAGTTCCCTTCCTTATTCGCCTCATAAATGCTAAGAGTGGCACGCACAGCTTTTCCACTGTAGACGAACACTTGGTAAACACCATAATCGAGACCTTTAACTTGAGTGTTTCCCTGGGCTGGGTGTGACTGAATTTGTAGCCTCAGTGTAACAAGAGTAAAGATTTTTCATTGAATTCATATATCCCCATAATTGTGGCACATTCTCAGTGGTTGTTCTCAGCACATGGTTAGTTGTTAGTTTTCATTTCTTCTTTTTTTTTTCTTTTTTGTTTTAATTTTGAGAAAAACTAATGAGTTTCCAGAAGCAGTGTAAGTGCTTTAGGGCTGAATGTGATTTAAAACCAGCAGTAAAAGAAAGACAAGGAAGGTAGCTGGTTAATTGACCTTTATTGTGCCTTCTGGTTCATTTAGAAATGGAAATTAAATTAACATGATAATTCAGTCCTACTGTGTTAAGGCTGCTATAAACCCATTAAATTTTATGGCCATTGATTTAGCATTTTTTTCTATTAACTGGGTTTAATTTTCAAAATTGTCATGCAGGTTCTGAAAAGTGGTTCATCTACTCTGGTTCTTCCAAGTTACTAATGTGTAGCCTTTTAGTACTCAATTAGTCAAGCGCAGAGAGCCCAACTGCCCTCAAATGCCTGAATTAATTTAGAGACTAAACCCTTTGAAAGTCTTTGTAAGAAGCAAGGAGAGTTCAGGGATGGGAAAAGTCAGTGAGATTTCATAGGGCATATATGAAATTACTTGAAGATTGTACCCTAAAACTGAGCCTGAAAAAAGGGAATATTTTGGACTTTCTGCGTGTGCGTGAGATCGAGAGAGCCACGACAAAACTTCGTGTTGGCGTTTCTCTTCCTACAGCTTCTTCATAACATGAAAATCTTTTCAAATGTAACCATTCCTTATATTTCAGGTTTCCAAACGTCTTTTTAGCTCTTAATTTGGAATTATGACCAGCCGAAATTCTTATTTTTCAGCTATTAAAAGGTATCAAATTTTACATGACATATCTCTTTAGAATATATAGGTCCTAAGTCTATTGTTTTAACGTTGCTATGAGCATGTATTTCATTGCAAACTCAAAAATTAAAGTTTTATTTTAAAGCCTATTGACTCATGAGGCCTCAGGGAGTTTCAAAAACATTTTTTTTTATTTAACCTCATACTATTTCTGGAAAGTAGAAATGTGACAGCTTTACCTTTTCGATCCTTCCCACTGAAGACAGGCAACTGATGGGCCCACGGACCTCCAGCTGGGGCACTAGGCTTGTCAACAGTCCTCGACTTTCACCCCAGTTTATCAACTCAAAGAAATAATGAATGGCCACTCTGTTTTCACTGAGTTGTCAATATTTTTTATTGTTTTCTAATGGTACATTCAATTATAATAGTTCATTTTTTTAAATGTTACATCATGGCTGGTCTGTTCATACTAAAGTCTAAATAAATTTTTATGTGTGCTTTTGATAGTTTTATTTAATAATTGGTCATCATAATGAAAACCCCTCAGAGCATCTGATGATACTGCTATCAGAAAATGGCATATAAATACTTGATTTTCTCTGGGCAAAGTAAATCAGGGAGTTCTTTAGCCAAATACTATTGCCTTAAAAATAATGTTTCCACGCCAAGTCGATGTTTTCACAGTAACATATATTCCCTAGTTTATTGAACAGTCAGATGTGATAACTAATAGAAAATGGTAGCCTACAGGAAGATTAAATGGAGAAAGAATACATTATTGCTTTAAATGGACAGCAAAAAATGGATTATGAAAAAGTGTTGGAATGGAGAGGAGTTAGAAGCACTTGCTGATAAAGACTGGGGGAAGAACAATACCTGAAAGATCTTCTGTAGTCCCTAGCATTCAGTAGAGCATCTTGCACAGAGAAGATGACCAATATATAAATATAACAATTGCCAACACTTAATTATATAGCACTGGCTGTGTTCTATGGATTATACACATTAACTTACATAATCCTCACATAAGATGCAGGTCCAACATGGAAGCACATGTGGACGCTGGGCTTTCCTCCTCCCAAGAACACAATGAATGTACATTTTGAACAATTCCTCCTGATAGACAACTGATAGCCAATTAAACAGCTTCTGTATAACAAG
Organism: Desmodus rotundus; assembly: GCF_022682495.2. Taxonomy (NCBI): domain Eukaryota; kingdom Metazoa; phylum Chordata; class Mammalia; order Chiroptera; family Phyllostomidae; genus Desmodus; species Desmodus rotundus. Next base: position 32,083,275 of record NC_071394.1, on the reverse strand, counting down.
CAAGAAAGAGAGATACTTCACAGAGAAGGCTGGGGAACAATGAGAGCTCTCCTGGAGCTGAAGGACTGATCCAGCACATGAGGAACCAGTGAAGGCCATTGCTTAGGTGCCCTCTGTACTTGGATAATGAGCAGAAGCTCCATCTAGGTTCTCTAGCCAATCTGCAGGATGCCACAGCATGTCCCAGCCCCCTGTCCTGGAGCCGGATCCTGCAGAAACAGGAGGGTGCCATAGCATGCATTCATGGGGCCCATCTACATGGAGATGGACCCAGCCAGTACAGCAGAGAGCTGGTACACACACACACAACTGGTTGCACACCCACATGGAGTTTCCCCACCTATAGAGGGTATGGAGACAGAAAAAAGAGGTGTTACCCACATGTAGTGTTGCCCCTCTCAGATAAAGTGGGGAGATAGAAGGGCACTCCTGTAGGTACATGTGGGGTTGCCCCACCCAGAAAGATTGCAGAGCCAGCAATACCTTGAAGTACCCACACAAAGAGCTGCCCCATATGAAGTAAGTGGGTGACTGCTTCACTCTAATGTGGGGCTGCCCTCCCCAGAGATGCTGCTGCTAGTAGGCTGTGACACTTGCATGCAGAGCAGCCCCATCTAGATCCAGCTCAGGCAACAGACAATTAAATCAACAGGGCACGCAGCATGAAAACCAGGCAGCCAGCCGTGCCCAGTAGTCCAGCACCACCCAGACCAGAAGGGTAAGCAAGCACATACATAACAAATGGCCACCAGAAACCCACTTCTAATCAAGTAGCACACCAAGCACCACACACACCCACCCCAACTACAACCAGCCTGCCAAAACCACTCAGCACACCGTCTACAGACAGGCCACTATTTCGAGACTGGGAGATAGAGCTACTTCATCTAACTCAAGGAGCAACAGAAAGTCAAACAAAATGGGGAGACAGAGAATATGCCCCAAATGGATTAAAAAAAAAAAAAGCTATAGTGCATTTACACAATGGAATACTACTTGGTTGTAAATAAGAAGGCAACCCTACCTTTTGCAACAGCAGGGATGGACCTGAAGAGTATTATGTTACATGAAATAAGCCAGCCAGAGAAAGACAAATTATGATTTCACTTATATGTGTAATCTAATGAACAAAACAAACTAACAAACAAAAGAGAAACAAGTTCATAGATACAGAGAACAGACTGACAGCTGTCAGAGGGGAAGTGTATTGGAGAGCTGGGTGGAAAAGGTAAAGGGATTAAGCAAAAGAAACAAAAAGGAATAGACACAAACAGCAGTATGGTGATTACCAGAGAGAAGGGGATTAGGGAGAAGAGGGTAAGTGGGAGATAAATGGGATGAAAAGAAACTTGACTTGGGGTGGTGAACACACAATATACAGATGATATATTATAAAATGTACACTTGAAACTTATATAATTTCATTAACCAATGTCATCTCTACAAATTCAATAAAAATTTTAAAGATATAAAATGGTTTAATTTATTAAAATAACAGCCTTCTATATGCTATCTACAAAAGACTGACTTTAGATCAAAAGATACACACAGACTGAAAGTGAGAGGATAGAAAAAGATATACCATGCAAATAAAAATGGAAAAAAAACCCAAAACGCTGGGGTAGCAACATTCATATCAGGGGAAAAAAGACTTTGAAACAAAGAATGTAAAAAGGGACAAATAACTACATTATATAATGATACAAGGGTCAATCCAGGAAGAGGACATAACAAGGAAGAGGACATAACAATTGTAAATACAGTATCTACAACACAGGAGTACCCAAGTATATACCGAAAATACTGATGAACACAAAGGCAGAAATTAACAGTGATATAATAATATTTGGGGACTTCAGTATTCTACTTACCTCAGTGGATAGAGCATCCAGACAGAAATATAATAATAGGTAAACATGACCTTGAACAGCACATTAGATCAGGTAGACTTAATAGACATCTTTAGAATATTTCATCCCAGGACTTCAAAATACACTTTTTTCAAATGTACATGGATCATTTTTCAGGATAAACTACATATTAGATGTGGGGTCAGTACATAGCTCTCCCACCACTCAGGACAAGGGCTGGCCAGGGGGCCGCTGGCCAGAAAGAATGTGTATTGTTTTGGGAATGGAGTGTAACTCCCTCCTTATCTCCTTTTGGGAGCAGTTTCTTGTCCTGTGACTGCTTCTTAAGCTTTTCTTTCTGCACATACACCCTGAGGTAATGTAGTTTGGGATCCCGCATAGGGCACTACCTGCCCGCTTTGTCTGGGACCCCTTACAACAAGCCTCCGACTAGAGGAGGTGTGGTCTCCCTTTCACCAACCCGCCTTCCGCCGTCAGTGCGCTCCCCTGTAATGTGAGTCCTAAACAGCCGACATCTGCTAGGCCTCCGGGTGGTTTTCTGGAATATCACAAACACTTAAGCAGCTCCCCGGTTTGGGGCTCCTGCGCTACATTAGGCCACAAAACGAGCCTCAAAAAATTCAATAAGATTAAAACTATATCAAGCATATTTTCTGATTACAATGGCAGGAAACTAGAAATCAACAACAGGGGGAAAATGGAAAAAACACAAATATACAGAGATTGAAAAATATGCTTACAACAAATGGATTAAATTGCAAATGACACAGAAAATCAAAAACTACCTGAGACAAATGAAAATGAAAACACAATCTTACAAAATTTATGGGATACAGCAGAAGCAGTTATAAGAATAAAGTTTATAGTTTTATAGACCTACTTCAAGAAGCAGGAAAAATTCCAAATAAACCTTCTAAATTTTCACCTAAAGAAACTAAAAAAAGAGGAATAAACAAAATCCAAGGTAGGAAGAAAGACATAGTAAGGATCAGAGCAGAAATAAATAAAATAAAAAGTAGAAAAATAATAGAAAAGATTAGTGAAAATGAGAGCTGGTTCTTTGAAAGGATAAATAAAATTGGCAAACCTCTAGCAAGACTCATTGAGGAAAAAGAGAGAGAGCTAAAATAAATAAAATTAGAAATGAAAGAGGAGAGATTACAATGACATGACGGAAATACAAGAATGATTAAAAACTAGTATGACCAATTATATGACAACAAATTGTACAATCTAGAAGAAATTAATAAATTCCTAGAAGCATAAACCTTCCGAGACTAAACCAGGAAGGAACAGAGAATCTGAAGAGACCAATTACTAGCAATAAAATTGAAGCAAAAAAACCCCAAACAAGCAAAATCCTAGGACCAGACAACTTCACAGGAGAATTCTACCAAACACTTAAAGAAGAATTAATATCTACCTTTCTCAAACTATTCCAAAAAACTGAAGAGGAGAATATGATTTCAAGCTCATTCTACAAGGCCAGTATTACCCTGATACCAAAACCAGACAAATACAACACAAAAAAAATTACAGACAATATTCCCAATGAACATAGATAAAAAATATTCTCAACAAAATATTAGCAAACAAAATTGAGCAGTACATTAAAAGGATTATACACCATGACCACATGGGATTAATGCAGGGCGGTTCAACATAGAAAACCAATTAGGGTGATTCATCACATCAACAAAAACAAACATGAAAATTATATGATTATCTCAATAGATGCAAAATAAGCATTTGGCCAAACTCAGCATCTATTTATGACAAAAAAAAAAAAAAAACTGTCGACAAATGGGATATAGAAGGAACTTACCCCAACACAATAAAGACTATATATGACAAGCTCACAACTAACTCAGTGGTGAAGGCTGAAAGCTGTTCCTCTAATATCAGGAACAAAATAAGGATGCCCACTCTCACTATTATTCAATATAGTATTGAAAGTCCTAGACACAGCAATGAAAGAAAGGAAGGAAGGAAGGATGGAAGGATGGAAGGATGGAAGGAAGGAAGGAAGGAAGGAAGGAAGGAAGGAAGGAAGGAAGGAAGGAAAATGCACCCAAATTGGAAAGGAAGAAGTAAAACTGTCACTATTCATAGATAACATACACAATATATAGAAAACCCTAACTAATCCACCAAAAAATTAATAAAATTAATAAATGAATTTAGTAAAGCAGTAGGATACAAAATTAACATACAGAAATCTATCATATTTCTATACACCAATAACAAAAGATCCTAGATAATTAAGAAACAATCCCATTTACAATTTCATCAAAAAGAATAAAATACCTCAGAATAAATTTAACCAAGGAGGTGAAAGACTTGTTATCAGAAAACTATAAGACACTGAAGAAAGAAATTGAAGAGGACACAAATAAATGGAAGGATACACCATTGTGATGGATTGGAAGAATTAATATAATTAAAATGACCATACTATACAAAGCAATCTACATATTCAATGCAATCCCTATCAAAATACAAACGAAATTCTTCTCAAAACTTGAAGAAATAATCCTAAAATTTATATGAAACCAAAAAGACCACCAATATCCCAAGCAATATTAAGAAGAGGGAAATAAAAACAAAGTTGGCAGTATCATGCTGCCTGCTGTGAAACTATACTACAAAACTGCAAAGCTGTAATCATCAAAACAGCATGGCACTGGCACAAAAACAGACACAGAGACCAGTGGATCAGAACAGAGAGCTCAGAAACAACCCTTGTTTCTATGGCCAACTAATCTATAACAAAGAGGCCAGAATATACAATGGAGAAATGACAGTCTCTTCAATGTACAGATATATGCAAAAGATAACATGCAAAAAAATGTAAAGATGCATGCAAAAGATACATGCAAAAAGAAATGAAACTGGGCCACTCTCTCACACAATGTACAAAAATAAACTTAAAATTGATTAAAGACTTCAATGTAAGACTTGAAATCATAAAATTCTTAGAATAAAACATATGTAGTAAACTATTTGACATCAGCCATAATAATAATTTTATAGATGTAGCCCCTCAAGCAAGAAAAACAAAGCAAAAATAAACAGGACTTTACCAAACTAAAAAGCTTCTGCACAGCAAAGGAAACCATAACAAAACAAAAGACAGCCTACTGAATAGAAGAAGATATTTGCAAATAATACATTTGATAAGGGGTTAATATCCAAAACGTATAAGAAACTCATTCAACTCAGTAACAAAAAGTTAACAATCCAATCAAAAATGGAGGAGGACTTCTGGCCAAGATGGAGGTATAGGTAGACACACTGTGCCTCCTCACACAACCAAAAGGACAACAGCAAATTTAAAAACAAAAAACAACAGAACTGACAGAAAAATCAAATTGTATGGGAATCTGACAACTAAGCAATTGAAGAAGAAACATTCATTCAGACCGGTAGGAGCGGTGGAGATGGGGAGCCAGGGAGAGGACTCATGGCAAGGCAGCAGCTGGTGGAGCAGGTGGCCCCACATTCAAGAGCAGATAAACCAGGAGGAACAACTGGGGAGAGAGATGGACCATACAACCCAGGGCTCCAGCTCAGGGAAATAAAGCCTCAAACCTCTGATTGAAAACACCCGTGGGGGTTGAGGCAGCAACAGGAGAAACTCCCAGCCTCATGGGGAGTTTCTGGAGAGACCCACAAGGTCCTAGAATATACACAAACCCACCCACCTGGGAATCAGCACCAGAAGGGCCCAATTTGATTGTGGGTAGCAAGGAATGTGACTGAAAACTGCTAGAGAGTGGAGCAAGCGGCACTGTTCCCTCTCAGACCCTGCCCCACATACAGTGTCACAAGGCAGTGACATGGGTTGCCCTGCTCTGGTGAACACCTAAGGCTCTGCCCCTTACTGGCACACTGAGACAAAAAAAAAATTGCCCAAATGAAAGAACAGTTCAAAGCTCCAGAAAAAATACAACTAAGCAACAAAGACATAGCCAACCTATCAGATGTACAGTTCGGAACACTGGTTATCAGGATGCTCCAGGAACTCACTGAGTACTTCAACAGCATAAAAAAGATGCAGGCAGCAATGAAGTTTGCATTATGTAAAATAAAGAAAAATGTACAGGGAACCAACAGTGACGGGAAGGAAACCAGGACTCAAATCAATAGTTTGGACCAGAAGGACGAAATTAACATCTGACCAGAACAGAATGAAGAAACAAGAATTCAAAAAAATGAGGAGAGGCTTAGGAACCTCCAGGACATCTTTAAACATTCCAACATCCAAATCATAGGGGTGCCAGAAGGAGAAGAGGAAGAGCAAGAAATGGAAAACTTATTAGAACAAATAGTGAAGGAGAACTTCCCCAATCTGGTCAAGGAAATAGACTTTGAGGAAGTCCAGGAAGCTCAGAGAGTCCCAAAGAAATTGGACCCAAGGAGGAACACACCAAGGCACATCATAATTACATTAGCCAAGATTAAAGATAAGGAGAGAATCTTAGAAGCAGCAAGAGAAAAGGAGACAGTTACCTACGAAGGAGTTCCCATTAGACTATTAACTGATTTCTCAAAAGAAACCTTACAGGCAAGAAGGGGCTGGAAAGAAGTATCTGAAGTCAAGAAAGGCAAGGACCTACATCCAAAATTACTCTATCCAGCAAAGCTATCATTTATAATATAAAGACAGATAAAGTGCTTCCCAGACGAGAAAAAGCTAAAGGAGTTCATCATCACCCAGCCTTTATTATATGAAATGTTAAAGGGACTTATCTAAGAAAAACAAGGTCAAAAATATGAACAGTAAAATGACAACAAACACACAGCTATTAACAATGGAACCTAAAACAAACATACAAACAAACAAAGCAAACAACTAGGACAAGAACGGAATCAGAGAAATGGAGATCACATGGAGGGTTATCAGCGGGGGAGTGGGAGGAAGAGAGAGAGGGCAAAGGTACAGAGAATAAGTAGCATAAATGATAGGTAGAAAATACACAGGGGGAGTTTAAGAATAGTATAGGAAATGTAGAAGCCAAAGAACTTATATGTATGACCCATGGACATAAACTAAAGGGGGGGAATGTGGGTGGGAGGGGGTGTGCAGGGTGGAGGGGAATAAAAGGGGGAAAATGGAACAACTGTAATAGCATAATCAATAAAATATATTTTAAAAAATGGACAGAGGACATAAAGTGATATTTCTTCAAAGCAAACATACAGATGGCAAACAGACATATAAAAAGATGCTCAGCATCACTAATCAGGGAAATGCAAACCTAAATCACAATGAGATACCACCTCACACCATTCAGAATGGCTATTATCAAAAAGCCAACAAATACCACGTGTTGATAAGGATGTGAAGAAAATGGAACCTTTGTGCACTGTTTGAGGGACTGCAAATTGGTGCAGCCACTATGGAAAACAGTATGGAGATTCCTCAAAAAACTAAAAATAGATCTACCATATATACAATTCCATTCATTGACATTTAACTGAAGAAAAGAAAACATTAATTCAAAAAGATGTATAGACCTGTATGTTCATTGCAACATTATTTACAATAGCCAAGATATGAAAGCACCTTAGGTGTCCTCATATAGAGGAATTGATAAAGAATACACACACACACACACACACACACTGGAATATAACTCAGTAATAAAAAGAATGAAATTGTGCCATTTCAACAACATGGATGGACCTGGAGAGCATTATACTGACTGAAATAAATTGGACCGAGAAAGGCAAATACCATACGATTTCACTTATATGTGGAATCTTAAGGAAAAAAACAAACAAATGAACAAAACAAACAAAACAGAAATCAAATTGATGGTAGCCAAAGGGGAGGGGAGGGGGAGATGGATGGAAAAAGTGAAGCAGAATATAGTGACTATTATGATAAATTTGTAGGGTGACAGATGATTACTGGACTTAGTGTGGTGATCATATTGTAAGTTATATAAACATAGAATTATTATATTGCACTCCTGAAGTTAGTATAATATTTTGTATCAACTATATTTTTAAACAATAAAAAATAATCCTCACATAAGATATTGTCAGTCGATGGTCTTGGTACTCATTCAGCACCAACTAGAATCCCCAATTTGGGATGCAGAAAGGAACAAAACTTTAATCAATGTAGAATAGCTCAATTGCGACACAGCACAGCTGTGAAAACAGCATGGCTGTGAGGCAGCCCAGGGGCTAGGCTGCTGTCTGAGGAAAGAGCTCTGATCCACTTCTGGCTAGTCTGCTCTGCTCCGCTCCATGTCAGTCTGCTTTGCACTGAGCTGGTCTGCTCCACTGTGCTCTGGTCTTCTGGTCTGCTCTGCTCTGTGCCACTCTGGGGAAGCATCTTCAGTGTTTCAGCTCAGCCAGGAAACTCAGTCAGTCAATGGAAAGAGAAAGTGCACTCCCTGAGCCGAAGGGGAGCTGACTTATATAGACAGAAGTTCCTCCCCATCCCCACCTCCCAGACTGGTCCATCCTCCTGCAAATGAGGACTCCAAATCCTTGCAGGGTTCTTTTGGCCCGAAACCTGATTGGTCAGATTGGAGCCACTCTTATTGGTGATGAAGAAGCCGATGGGGATATAGCTGCACAGCTCCAATTGGGTGGAGAAAGCCAATCTTAGGTTGAAATAGGATTCCAGGAACTCCTCTGTGAGGGCTGGCTCAGGTAGCAGAAACAATGCAGGCAGGCAGTAGAGTGAAGGCTTGTGCCTGAAGTGGAGTTGGCCCCTGTGTGGAAATGACTGCCAAGCTCTGGTTTTTATTTGTTGTTGTTGTTTTTTTAATTTGAGTTCAGTTAGCCACCAGGAGCCCCTCTTAGTAGGTATCTTTCTCAGGGTTTGCATTAGGTACAGCAATTCTCTCGGCCTTACAGATAAGGAAAAAACTACAAAGGGGTAAAGTAACTCATGCAAGGATTTGAACCCATACCATCTAGCTAGTGCCACCTGTACTGAATGATTGCTATCCTCTGTGTCTGTTAATGGCATTCATTTGCCCTCACCAGACCTGGTGACTTGGATCATTTTGGCCCTCATCCCTTGTCATGGTGCCTTTTCCTGCACCTGCATCCCCACCTGCATCCCTCACACCCAGCTCATCTTGAATCCTAGAATCCTGATCAGTTTTCAATCCCTGATCATGGAATCTAAAGACAAGACCCTCCTTTTAAGGAGAACGTATAAAGTTCTTGATTGTGTTAATACTTCAAACCTTGAAGCCCCTGTCCCAGACCTCCACTCTGAGAGTGAGGGGCAGAACAACGGTGAGGAGGAGGAAGGACGAGAGACAGCACTCCTTTTCCTCATGTCTTTATGGGTTTGGGCTTATAGGATTTGTTAGAGTAGCTTTTGGTTTCCTTCCCAAGCACTGGCCCCGAAACAGGAAGAGCTGACCCAGTAGAACTGAATCTTTCTCCTTTTCCCCCACTGTACCTCACGCTTCTGTTACAGCACTTACAATGCTTTATTCCTTACATGGTGGTCTCCTTTAGATTCTAAACATTTAGAGCTAGAGGGTGGTGATAAGAAACATAACTGACTCACCACTGCACCCTCAAGGCCTCAAATAATGCCTGGCTCATTAACTCTCAATAAATGATTGATGACAGAGCTAATGAATATCTGAAGTAAACCAGCCTTCACCAAGAAGCATAAATGAGAGTAGAAACTATGTTCTAGTTATATTCCTTCTAGAAAAAAATTTGCAGAAATGTAACAATGTTAATACAAATAGGTACTACTTACTAATTTTGCACCTATGTTAGGAAATAATACCATAAATAAATATGTGGTGAAATTTAAGGAAATAATATGCTCATAAACTTCACGTTATTCAGAAACAACTTGATCTAATTCTGATTTTATATTCGCGGAGTATGTAGCAACTATACTTTGAATCTTTTCTTTAAGACAGAGCCCTTCTGACATATGCTATGTTGATGCCCACCCATAGGGACCTCAGGCTGTATCCAGTCTGGAAATACCAGCTTATATCATATAAGAGTCTGGGTGTTCACTTCCCTCCTTTATTCTTTGAAGACTTACCTTCTATCCAGTGTCTCCCGAACAAACCTCATCTTTTTTTGTATTTATTTTTATTGTATTTTTCCATTACCATTTATCCCCTTTACACCCCCCTACCCCCTGCAAACACAACACTGCTGTCCATGTCCATGAGTCTTTTTTCGTTTTTTGCTCGATCCCCCCACCACCTAACCACTACCCCCCAGACCTATTAGTCTGCTCTCTATCTATGAGTCTGTCTCTATTTTGCTTGTTAGTCCAGTTCGTTCATTAGATTCCATATATGAGTGAAATCATATATTTGTCCTTCTTTGATTGGCTTATTTCACTTAGCATAATGTTCTCCAGGTCCATCCATGCTGTCACAAAGGGTAAAATTTTCTTCTTTTATACAGCCAAGTAGTATTTCATTGTGTTGATGTCCCATAATTTTTTATCTACTCTGTGATGGACACTTGGGCTGTTTCCATATCTTGGCAATTATAGATAATTATTCAATGAACATAGGAGTGCTTATGTTCTTTCAAATTAGTGTTTTGGGATTCTTAGGATATAATCCCAGAAGTAGAATTCCTGGGTCATAAGGCAGTTCCATTTTTTAATGTTTTGAGGTAACTCCATACTGCCTCCCACAGTGGCTGTACCAATCTGCATTCCCACCAACAGTGCAAAAGTACCCCTTCCTCCGTATCCTCACCAACACTTGTTGTTTGCTGATTTATTGACAATAGCCATTCTGACAAGTGTGAGGTAATATCCCACTGTGATTTTAATTTGCATTCCTATGATGATTAGTGATGTTGAACATCTTTTTATATGTCTGCTGGCCATCTGTATGTTTGCTTTAGAGAAGTGTCTATTTAAATTCTTCACCCATTTTTTAATTGGATTGTTTGTTTTTTTGGTGTTGAGTTTTATAAGTTCTTTATAAATTTTCAATATTAACCCCTTATCAGATATATCGGCAAATATGTTCTCTCATTCAGTGGGTTGGCTTTTTGTTGATGGTTTCCTTTGCTGTACAAAACCTTTTTAGTTTGATGTAGTGCCCTTTGTTTTTTTCTTTTGTTTCCCTTGCCTAAGGAGATATATCAAATAAAATATTGCTATGAGCAATGTCTGAGATTTTACTGCCTATGTTTTCTTCTAGGGTTTTCATGGTTTGGGAGTCTAACGTTTAAGTGTTTAATCCATTTTGAATTTCTTATCATGTGTGTTGTAAGAAGGTGGTCTAGCTTCATTTTTTTGCATGTATCTCTTATTTTCCCAACACCATTGATTGAATAAACTGTCTTTAGCCCATTGTATGTGCTTATTTCCTCTGTCAATATTCATTGACTATAAAGGTGTGGGTTTATTTCTGGGCTCTCTATTCTGTTCCATGAACTATGTGCCTGCTTTTATGCAAGTACCATGCTGTTTTGATTACTATGGCTTTATAGTATAGTTTGATATTAAGTAGTGTGATTCCTCCAACTTTATTCTTCTGTCTTAAGATTGCTTTGCTCTTCAGGGCATTTTGTGGTCCTATATAAATTTTTGAAATATTTGTTCTAGTCTTGTGAAATACAGCATTGGCATCTTGATAGGAATTGCATTGAATCTATAGATTGCTTTGGATAATATAGATATTTTAATGATGTTGATTCTTCCTATTCATGAACATGGTATGTGCTTCCACTTATTTGTATCTTCTTCAATTTCATTCTTTAGTATCTTACAATTTTCCAAGTATGGGTCTTGTTCATTTCATGCAAATGGAAAGGGAAATAAAGCTGGGATAGCAATACTTATAGCTGACAAAACAGACTTTAAGACCAAAGCTTTACTAAGAGACAAAGAAGGACACTACATAATGATAAAGCAAACAATCCAACGAGAGAATATAACTCTAGTAAACATTTATAAACCCAACATAGGAGCATCTAATTATGTAAAGCAAATTTTGATGGACATAAAGGGAGAGATAAACAGAAATACTGTGATAGTAGGGGATTTTTAACACCCCGCTGACTTCAATGGATAGATCTTCCAGAAAGAAAATCAATAAGGAGAAAGCGGCCTTAAATGACACTCTAGGTCAAATGGATTCAGCTGATATCTATAGATCATTTCATCCCAAAGCAGCAAAATACACATTCTTTTCAGGTGCACACGGAACGTTTTCTAGGACAGACTACACATTAGGACATAAAACAAGTCTTAATACACTTAAGATGATTGAAATCATATTAGGCATCTTCTCTGACCAGAATGTTATGAAACTAGAAGTCAATCACAAGAACAAAACTGAAAAATACATGAAGACATGGAAGCTAAATAACATGTTGTTAAACAATGAATGGGTAAACAACAAACTCAAGGAAGAAATCAAAAGATATCTTGAAGCAAATCATTATGAGAACACAGCAACCCCAAATCTGTGAGACACAGGGAAAGCAATCCTAAGAGGGAAATTCATAACATTACAAACCTACCTCAAGAAACAAGAAAAAGATACAATAAACAATCTAATAACTTTACACTTAAAGGAACTTTTTTGTTAAAAAAGAACAATAAACAAAGCCAAAGTGAGAAGAAGGAAGAAAATAATAAAGACCAGAGCAGAAATAAGTGAAATAAAGTCTTAAAAAAGGTACAAAGGATCAATGAAACCAAGAACTGGTTCTTTGAAAAGATAAACAAGATTGACAAACCTTTCATCAGAATCATCAAGAAAAAAGAGAGAGGACCCAAATAAATAAAATCAGAAATGAAAGAGGAAAAATAACAATTGACAGTAAAGAAATACCAAGAATTGTAAGAAAATATTATGAACAACTATGTGTAAATAAATTGGGCAACCTGGATGAGATGGATAAGTTCCTAGAAACAATCTCCCACAACTAAATCAAGAAGAAACAGAGAATATGAATAGACAGATTACACCCAGTGAAATTGAAGCAGAATCGAATAACTCCCAACCAAAAAAAAAAAAAAAAGAAAAAGAAAGCAAGCCATGGACTGGATGGCTTCACAGGTGAGTTATACCAAACATTCTGAGAAGAACTAACACCTCCACTTCTCAAACTATTCTAAAAAATTCAGTAAGAAGGAAGACTTCCAAGCTCATTTTACAAGGCCAGCATTATCCTACATTTTTTAATTTATTTTTTAAATGACTTTATTGTTGTTCAGTTACAGTTGTCTGCATTTTCTCCGCATCACTCCCCCCCACCCCAGCTAAACCCACCTCCCTCCCTTGCTTCTATCCTACCCCTTGGTTTTGTCCATGTGTCCTTTATAGTAGTTCCTGAAAATCCTTCTCCCCTCTGTCCCCTCCCCCCTCCCCCCTCCCCTCCAGCTATTGTTAGATTGTTCTTAATTTCAATGCCTCTGGTTATATATTTTTTGCTTTTTTTGTTGTTGATTATGTTCCGGTTAAAGGTGAGGTCATATGGTATTTGTCCCTCACCATCTGGCTTATTTCACTTAGCATAATGCTCTCCAGTTCCATCCATGCTGCTGCAAAGGGTATAAGCTCCTTCTTTCTCTCTACTGTGTAGAATTCCATTGTGTAAATGTGCCATAGTTTTTTGATCCAAGATTATCTTACTTTTAAAACCAGATAAAGACACTACAAAAAAAGAAAATAATAGGCCAATATCACTGACGATCATAGATGCTAAAATTCTCAACAAAATATTAGCAAACCAAATACAGAAATACATCAAAAAGATCATACACCATGATAAAATGGGATTTATGCCAGGGATGCAAGGTTGGTACAACATTCAAAAATCCATAGATGTGATTCACCACATAAACAAAATGAAGGATAAAAACAACATGATCATATCAATAGATGCAGAAAAAGCATTGGATAAAACCCAGCCCCATTTTTTAAAAAGCTCTCAGCAAAGTGGGGATAGAGGGAACACACCTAAACATAATAAAGGCCATATATGACCAACCCACTGCCAGCATTATACTCAACCTGCAAAACTACAAATATTCCTCTTAGGTCAGGAACAAGACAGGGATGTTCACTTTCACCTGTCTCATTCAACACAGTACTGGAAGTCCTAGCCTCAGCACTCAAACGAGAAGAAATAAAAGGCATCCAAATTGGAAAGGAAGAACTGTTTTTATTTGCAGATGACTTAATACAAACTTAGATTATATATAAGCTTTCCAAAACAGAATCCAAAAAGACAACCTTATCTATATGTTCTAAAGCATCTGGATGTCACCCACAAATCCTGGACAGACATGTAGTCTGCAAGGACAGAGCAGAGAGTAGATTTCCCAGAACCGTGGTATGCTGAACACATTACTTTTCATAATCACTGAATCAAGGAGAAAATGAAATAAAAGAATAACCAAGAAATAGAACCAAATATGTAAGCCAGGAGAAAACAAGTTGTGCATCAAATTGGAGGACAAAGTGAAGGCATGAATACATGAGAGAGGGAAAGGTCAGTAACAGAGGAAACTAAATGAAAGTAGTGGAATGAGTCAGGATACATACATAGATTTCCTAGCTCTGTCCACTGAGGTGGCCGAGAAGGAATGGTACCCAAGTATCAATGGATACAACCAGCAGCGAGATCTTGGTTTCTAATGCCATTCTCCAACAGAAGAAACCAGGGCTCCTTGGAGAAATACCTGATTGTAGGACTGGGACAGAATATATAAGAGAGTGGAGTACCTCGAAAAGCAAGACAGTAAAGGAGTGCTCAAAACCACAACAACAAAACAGGAATATGGCAAAGGGACAGAGAAGCCGACTGAAAGAGCTCCTAAGTGCGAAAGCTGGAAAACAAAATAAATAATGTAGTCCTGGGTCTTACCCCAAAGTATAAAATAAATATCCATGTCTCCATAATCCATTAAAACTGATTAACATTAAAAACTGATTAAATAAATAGAGAAGAGACAAATCTTCTATACAAGTACTCCTCCCTCAAGGAGGTGAGGCTTAACTCCCACCTCTTGTATGAGCTGTGCTTAGTGACTTGTTTCTAAAAAGTAGAGCATGGGAAGAGGGAGGAAACACTAACTTTCCCATGGAGAAACCCGGCAAACACTACCTCAGCCAGGTAATCAAGATGAATCTCAACAGTGAAAGGTCATATTGACAGTTTGCATCCTATGTGATAAGAATGGCACTTTCCCTCTGGCCTCTTCCTTCCAAAAGCCCATTACCCCAGCCTCACCATGCTATGAGGCAACCCTAAATTGAGGAGCACTTTACAAAACACTTGACCAGCACTCCTCAAAGCTGCCAAGGTTCTAAAAAAAGGGAAAAATAAACGCCTAATAAACTATCAAACAGGGAGACCAAAAAGGCATGATTGCTAAATATAATGTGGTACCTTGAATGGGATCTTAGAACAGAAAAGGTATATTAAGGGAAAATTAGTGAAATGCAAATAAACTGTGAAGTTCAGTTAATATATAGTAATTCACTGATGTTGAGTCCTTAGTTGGGGTAAATGTACCATAGTAATGTAAAATGTTAACTATGGAGAAAACTGGTGTATAGGAACTCTCTGTATTTTCTGTGTAACTTATATGTAAATTAAAAACTATTCTAAAATAAAAAGATTTTGTTTTTTAAAAGCAATAAATAAAAGGCATTAGTAAGGAGCTAGGTACAGGCATAGAATCACATGCTTAAGTCCAGTATCTAAGTACCGAAAAATTAAGCAACCTCCACTGACATTTTTTGATCAGTCTTGGAGCATCTGAGTGGGCTTACAAAAGATGGATGAAGTAGTTTAATTGGCTTTGGCACATGGCAGACTTCTAAAAATACATATTGGTAGATCATATTGCAGAATCAACAACAGTGTTAGATATCTGTTATATTTTGACGTCCCATATCACTTCCATTTGTAAACTACCACCCCTTTTCTGCCTCTTTCCTAAATAGTTGTTTTTTAGTGCTGTAACAGTTAAATCCTACAGCATAATCAAAAACTCACAGATGAGGTAAGAAGGAATATTATGAAAGGAAATACTCTTGTACAGCCAATTCTTTTATTGCATTTTTACAATCTTCTACTTAAACTAGTGTTTTTAAACAATAGGAGGCTTTTTTTTTTTTATAGTTTGGTTTCTACATGGAAGATTAAACTCATGCTTATAACTAGAGGTGGTGTTTGCCTGCTAAATTTAATATGCAGCATTTTAGAAATTTACATATCAATGTTTCTACAGTACTGTTTGCTAATCTTTAAATAAAGTCATGAGCTATGTACACAAAAAAAGAAATAGAATCCTACCTTCCACAGATTCTTGGGTGTGACCTAAACTGACCAATCAGAATGCCACATAGCCTTGGGTACAGTGATTGGTCCAATGGTGAGTGGGGAAGCCAACCAGGGCCAAGCATAGTCATTTTGGATGGGTTGGTGTAGATATCCAGTATCCTTCTGAAATTGTGTACTGCACTGGACTATATAAGCCTATAGCTATGAGGACCATCTTTTCCAGCCACATGGAGAGAGCTTGCTAGATAAAACATCCCAGAGAGGGGGAAAAATAGACATGGAGAGAGAGAGAGAAATTATTCATGGCATCATCTGAGACCTGGATGCGACATGCCCATATATAGCACCACCCCTTAGAATCTCAGTTATTTGAACCGGTAAATTTTTATTTTTCCCTAAGTGATTTTGAGTTGTGTTCTTGTTACAACAACAAAAAAAATCCTGATTAACAAAAGTAGCTCGAGAGGGCATGGATGAATACTGAACTGATAAGTCATTTGTTTATTCATTTTAGTTATTTGCATATTGAAGTACTCTACATATATGGAGTACCTACTATTTGTCAAGGGCTGCGCTATGTCCTGGAAGTATAAGGAAATAAGAATTAAGAATTAATCTCTACAGTCTACAGGAGAGGCCAACAGGCAGACAAAACAATATGATTGACACTGATAAATGTACTATGCACATAATGGACCTCAAAAGATGGGTACTCAATGCAGACTAGGGTGACATCCTGAGGAAAACAACTGAACCAGATGTAGAACTAGATTGGTTAGAGGAGTAAAACGAACTGAGTCAAGGGTGGGAGGAGAGTGTCAGGCAGGAAAGAGGCAGGTATCACGTAGGAAGAGCACTCCATGTGTTGCACAGGTGTCAGAAGCCTGAAAGTTTTGAGAAAATGCAAGTAGCTCAGCAAAATGGATTTGTCGGAACAAGAAGGAAGAGGTAAGAGGTGAGGCCAGAGAGATATACAGATGCAGCTCACGAGTTTGAGCTGTAGCCTAAAGACAATGAAGGGCTACAATTATGTTATGTTCTGACGATTCTGACAATTATTACTATCAACCTGTATTAACATACACATTTTTACATGTTATACACACCATTATACCTACAACTCACTAAGCCATATACTCTTTTCCAAGTTCAGTCCTAACTGGCTCTCAGCTCAAAACTCAAGCCGATTGCCCAGGACTCAGCAGGGTATCAAAGCGAACACAGTTCCAGTTGCAGCAGATAAACTGTTCATGGATAACTTGGAGCTGATATGCCTTCTTGCACATTCGATCAGCACAGACAAACTTTTGGATCAGACCACTTCAAATTCCCAATAACAATTTCCATAAATATTTTCCTCGGACTGAGTAAGACAGGTGTTTGTCATTGTCTTTTTCTCCCACGGAAAATTTTCACTAACCTAGCAAAGTCTCACTGCCCGGGGAATGGAGAGTATGTTACCGCTGGTTCATGAAAGTCCATGAGAATTTACCAACAAGAATTGGCATCTGAGGACCAATTTTTTAAAGATGTAGATCTAGTTCAATCCAACAAATACCCATTAAGTTTCTACCCTACTGAAAGCTACTGTTCTGGAGGCTCTAGAGGTACAAGCTGAATCCCCCACGCAAAAGCAAATTTTCTCAATCATGCTATGCAGGGTTCTTCTTATATCAAAGTTGGCAGGAAATAGAGGACTAAAATTGTTTCAAACTGTTGTTGGCAGTAAGCTTCTGCCTGTGTTAATTATACTCCATATTTGATGCTCATCATTCAGTTAACAGTCAATGCATTTTAACCTTTCTGTGATTGACTAAATACCAAATAATTGTGTGCAATTTTTTGGATTTCTGAGTATATCTGATTTATACCATTCCCAGATTTGGTGATCTAATAGTTTGGAGGTTTTTCCAACTCTAATACCTTTGATAAATAAATAGTAAATGAAAGTCTTGCGTACAAACACAGACACATTCATGAGGAAGGGCTTAAAAGTTTAGAACACTTTACAAATACAGACTTTAAGGTAGCTTTCTGAACTTTAAATTTGAAAGCATAAATGTCTTGTGAAGGAAAAATTTGCACCATATTTTAGTATTGTCTAGTTATACATGATTATATAATGTATAGAGGCATCATCAAAAAAATTAATATAATTTGGGCATATGTGCTATACCTTCTTATACATGCATACATTTGGTGTGAGTGTGAGAGAGTAGGCTAATAAAAATAATTCAAGGTAAAGACCACAATGAACAGAAATCAAATAGAAAACACATGTTTTCATATAAAGGACATAGGCTATATGGACCAAAGCCAAAGCGGGTAGGTTTGAGGGTGGGAGGCAGGGATGGAGGATTGGGGGGGCATGGTGAGGTAAAAATGAAGACAATTGTACTTGAACAAGAATAAAATAAAAAGAAAAATAATTTAAAAGAGAAAAAGAAAACGCATGTTTTGTATTGCTTAGTTTTAGGTTGAGTTTAGTTTTCAGTTCTCAAAATAGACAATATAACAGGTATTTTGACATGAAACATGGCAGTTACCCTGCAGGTTGCTTATATTCAGAGGTGTGCTGGAGCCTTGTACCAGCGGGCAGGAGCCAATCTTGTGCATCTTTTCTCAGCTTCATGCAGCGACTGACCATGGATAACTGGCCATGGTGGAAGCAGTTACACCAGAATAATTGGCAGATCCTGTAAATCAGAGCTTTATTTATTTTTCCAGAATGGTTGGTTGGTAAACATTTAGCAGAACAACACAGTGTGCATACGTGTGCACGTGGGTGCATGTGCATCCACACACAGTGCGTGTTAGGGAATAGAAGGCCGGACCAAAGTATAACGTAGGAATTATTTCATTTCTGTGCCCTCACCTCGGCCATTCCATAGCTTTTCTCTTTACCAGTAATTGATATATAGATAGATGGTAAATAGATGATAGATAATGAGGGGTGAATGACAAAATAAGAAAATTATTATTAGAAAGGAAAATAAGATAGAAATTAAAGTTAAATGAGTGGTTAATAAATGTAGAAAATTATAATGGTTTCACTAAAAAGAAAGAAAAGTTCTAGAGTATTTCATAAATTAGTTAAAGCTAGGAAGATATTTTAGTCTCCATTTAACCTAACCTCTCATCTCACCTATAAGAAGACTGACATGCAGAACAGTTAAGTGCCTTGGCCGTAATTATAAAAGTAGGCAAATGACAAAGCCAGAATGAGACTCAAGTTTTCTCACTCAGGTTTTTAATGGATCCATTAGACTTACTGCGTTCTCTTTTACACTATTTTAACAAACTGAATTTGCCAACACAAACATCAGCTTTTCCAGCAAATGTTTTTTCTTTATTATGAATACAAAATACTAGTTTAAAGAGAGCAATCAGAAATATATTACAGATGTTTCTTTAAACAGGCCTTTCACAGATCCTTCCAACTCTTGACTGGAGTCACCAGGATCTTCTAGATGGAAAGATTAGGCTGCAACATTTGAGATGTTAGGATGATTCAAGTATTTTCTTTCATAAAATTTCTCTTGATCACCTGTGCAGTTTCCTCTACCATTTAATGCAAAACCAAACAGATATGGTTTTCTTCACCTCTAAGTATTGAGCTAACTTTAAACCTTTAGATGAGAAGCTGCCCAGTACTATTGTAAGATCTGAATTGGTTAAGCTACTAATACAAATATCTGCCAGATTTATGACTACCATATGAGTAGCCTGATGTCATCTAAAACTCCCAGTTCGAAGGAAATGTTTACACAGGGACAGTTTCCACTTCATAAGCTGCTAGACTGCTAGACATGTCACTCCTAAGAGCAAAAGGAAGCCGATTTCCATCTCCCTTCCAGTTGTGGATCCCTGTCATCAGCCATCTCTGATGGCACCCACTCTGTCCTCTATGTTAACTAAACCCTCCACTCATTCACTAAAAGCAAGTTGAGGAAGTAATGCAAGAAGAACAGCTTTTGGATCCAGACATTCCTGTTCAAATCCTACTTCAGCTACTGCCTAACTGTGTAACCTTGGAAAAGTTACTTAAGCACACTGAACCTTAATTTCCTTATTGGTAAATGCCTAGAAAGATAGTGTTTAGAATTAATTTGACTTGTTAAGATCTAAAAAATAACACTTCTAAAGTATTGGATACAATATCTGGTACATAACAGATATCCAACAAAAATGAGTTCCTATTTCTTTCCCTCTGTACCCGCTTAATGGCTAGATGTTAGAATTACAAAAATTAATAAACCATAATCCTGCACTCTAAGTATTTGTAATACAACAGGAGAAAAGATTTCTAAATGACTAATTTTTACACAGTATAGTTTGGTGGATCAATTAGGATCTCATCAGGAAACAGATGGTACCTCAAATTGGATAATTGGAGGAGGGTCTCCTAAAGGGACTAGTTTCAAAGGTATGGGGAGAAAAACTGCAGGAGAGAGTGTAGCATCCCAGAGCTTAAAAAAAAAAATGTGGCACAACCCTCCTCCCTGAAGAACTAGGGGAAGAGCAGATACAATTACCTGGAAAGAAAGACTGGAACAGCAGGGGGCCGAAGCTAGCTCATGCCAGCTCAAGAGACCAGACAATGTGTATCTCTTTCCAAGTCCACACTGAGTGACATCACATTGATAGCTTGAAATTGGCCGGAGTAGGAGTATTTATACTACAGAAATGGGCAAACACTGCAAATCAGGGCTTCCCAACACCCTATTTACCAACACATCGCTAGGTGTAACCTTTGCTGTGGGAAGCAACCAGCCCAGAGTAACCTCGCAGAAAGGAAACTAGGGAATAAATGTCCCAAATTTATTCTCCTTCTTCCCTCTCTTCTCCTGACAGTGGCCAAACCCAATCAGAAGCCAGAGATCAAAAGAGTCCACTGACATCCATTCGGCCTGACTGCCCAGGCAACCAGCAGGGTGGAGAGGATGAGAGAGTGGGTCTGGAGGGGAAACAGAAGCATCCACTGCACATAACAAGAGAGGAGAGGTGGGGGAGGGAGGTGGGATTGGCTGGGGTGGGGTGGTGGAATGGGGAGAAAATGCAGACAATTGTAACTGAATAAAAAAATTTTTTAATTTGTTTTTAAAAAGAGAGAGGATGAAGATCTATTATCGAGGGGGAAATAACAATAGTTCCTGGGGAAGCCATGGAAAATAGAGAGGACATGGATTTTGAAGGATGAGTAGGAGTTTGCCAAATGTGGAGACAAAGGGCATTACAGACAGGGAAAATGTGGAGTGGGAAAAAATCGGAGATGCCTGACACTGCTGAAGAACTGATATATTTAAAGACTAGCAGGATGGAGCATAAATCCTGGGCTGGGGGACCAGGAATTATGGAAAAGGAGAGTAGAAAAAATATTCTCAAGTCACATTGAAAAGCATCTTAAAACGTGTCCAGGTTTTTTCCATCCTCATTACCATGACCCTCACTGAGACCGCCAGCATCTCGTACCTGGACGACCAACACAGACCTCTCCAACCCACTCTACATTACAGCCAAGGTGGTGCTTCCAAAAGACAGATCTCATCTTGTTCCTCCTCTGCCTTGAAGCGGTGAGTTGCTCCTTACTGCCTTCAAAATAGAGTCCAACTCCCCTGCCCTCCTTGTGTTCTCCAACTTCTGCCCCATCCTACTGCTCTCTTTACCACTCTTTCACACCTCCCCCCACCGCCCACACCCCAATATCCAGAAGCAGAGTGGTTTTTCAACACCTGATATGGATCGGGCTTGCTCTCACCTTTCCTTCTCTTCTCCTGGCCAACTCCATCTCTTTTTTATTTAATTTTTGGATCTTTAGATCTCAGCCTTGATGTTACTCCTTCCTTGGATGTCCCTGACGTCCCCTGACTCCTTCCAAATCGATTTCCTTACCACGATACATTGTGCATAGTCCTACTCTGGTACTTAGCATCACGAATTGCACTTGCCAGCTTCCTCGTCTGTCTCCCTTCCCTCTAAACTCTACAATCCTTGAAAACACAGACTATACTTAAAAACACAGACTATACGCATTCAACCTAATGTTCCCAGTAACTAGCACAGAGTCTAGAATATAGTGGGCACTCAAGAAAATCTTGATTGGATAAATCTCTGATGGTTAAATATCAGGCACATAGACAGGCATGCTAATATTTGGTGAGATATTTTTGAAGTATTCTCTTAACTAACTATAAGGGGAACCCATTTTGTCACTATAAATCCAGCTAAGGCAGACTAAATCCATAGAATATGTCAGCCGATGACCCTACTTCTTGTTGTAAGGGGCACAGACAGACAGTCTAAGACACTACAATTGACACACAGGATAAGCCTAACATAAGAGTTATTGAGAAAAACACCATTAAAGCAGTAATAGAGTACCCATAATTCCTCGAGCTCACAGAGACTGTAGACAACCCAGCACAGTGGATGCATCATGGAAGCTGCTCCACAAGAGGGATCTGCACCCCAGCGCTGCCAGAAATTCTTATCAAGAAGCAGAGAGGGAACAGGGAACACCTATGGACTGAAGCTACCTGACAAGGGAGCTTCTAAGCTGGGGGTCAGAGTGAGTATATCTAGTGACCTTGTTTCCTGCTGATGAGCTTGATCCCTGCCAAGCCACCTAATGGGCACAGCAGACGGACACCAGTGTTACCAACTGACAAAATGTGTGTTTCATCACCTGTGACACTCCAGGATGCTGTAAGAAGCAAAATTCAAGTGCACGAAACTGTCTCAGCCACTCTCGTTTCGGAGTCACAAAGTCAAGAGTGTAGTTCAGTGCTAGGCAGCATAAGCCCCAAACATGGTAGTCAGGGAAGGACTTTCCAGCACAAACAAGGGTTCAAACACTAAGGGTGTCTTCCTCATGCGTACAGCTACACTACCAAGTGGCATAAATCCAAGGACACAGTTCCAATTATATATTGTTGTGTAACAAATCATCCCAAACCTTAATGGCTTAAAATAACAACCATTGTTTTTTTTCCTTTTGGTCATTTTTAGGGAGGAGCTTAGCTGGTTGTTTCTGGCTTGAGTTCTCTCATGCAGTTAAAGTCAGACAATGTCTAGCGGACATCTCTGGCCTCAGTAGTCTCAGGGTTCCTTCCATGTGGCCTTTACAGTGGGGTGAGTTTGGGCTTCCTCATAAGTGTCCTTGGGGCATTTTGATTGCTTACATGGCAGCTTAGAGATTCAGAGCAATTATTGCAGTGATCCGCGCAGAAGTTCTACCATCTTTTATAGCCTAGCTTGGACTCTCATTACGGCGAGCTGACCATAGTTACGAGCCCACCCAGATCAAGAAGAGAACGCCTCTCAGTGTCACGTTGTTAGAAGACCATGAAGGAGGGGAAATACTGTTGCAACCATCTTTGGAACATACAGGCACCAACAACATGCTGGTCCAAAGATAACTGTCCCCTAAATCAGCCGTGGTATATGTAGGGTAGGTGGAGACAGTCTGTCTTCCTCACCCAGGTGCCTGGGTAGCTCAGGGAAGCAGTGTTCCTATAGCCTTGGAGGGGTCTGATAACTAGTGTTCTCACAGCCTTGAGACTGTTCCGATAACCTGTTCCCATAACGTGAAGTGGGCTTGCATGCGCAGAATTATGTTATGTGATGTAATGTTCTGGCATCTTGCCAGCTTTGTTCCCCTCTAGTACTTAAACAGGTAGGCACTCCCTGCTGGGGGCGATGATGATCAGAGACACGCAAGGGGACAGGTGCCACTATGGGTGCCACGCTGGCGAGCAGGGGCCACAACATGAGACATGCAGATAGACACGCAGCTTGCAGCGTGCATGGCTCACCCACTCATGAATAAAGGCATGCCAGACATCCCAACAGCTCTGTGAATATTTTTCATGGTATTCTGTCTGCACGAATACCATGAACCTGCCTGGCCTTGAAGTGTGGCGACACAGTGTACAACTTCCACCAGTAATTTCCTTATCAATTACTATTTTTACATAGGAAAAAGGCAGAGAACATGGGCTCAAAATGGCAGCAAGATGCCAGGAAGGAAGGAAAATTTTTAAGCCCTGGAGCACATAGTAAGATTTTTATTTTAGAACTATCACTCTAGTTGTATTGTGGAAAGTGAATTAGAGAAAACAAATCTAAGGAAAATCAGGTAGGATGCTGTTTGTCATCTTTATCTCTAATCTCTTTGTGTGCCTTAGTTTTCTTGTTTTTCAAGTGAGAAAAATAATAGCACTTACCTCCAGGAGTAATTGTGAGAATTGGTAAGTTAATATAAGTGGAGTGCTTGGTACATAGTAAGTGTTTTTACACACACACACATCTACTTGCTATTATTATATTCTTAATGTCATATAAGAGGTGATGGTGGCTTCAACTAAGAAAGTGGATAGGTTTTAAATATTTATTGTATGAAAGGTGAGAAAAAGGGGGAGAGGGAATCAAGACAGACTACTACGTTTTGACATTGAGCAAATAGTTGCATGCTAATGGATAAAAACATGAGGGAGACAGCTCTCCTAGCCTCAGGTGCAGGCCTAAACATTCCTCAGGGCTTGCTTCAAAATGCTCTCTTTGGTGGTTGAAGCTTTGAGAAGCTGGCAAGTTTTTCACCTGCTCTAAGCTTCATTTCTTTTTAATCTGTGAAAAGGAGATAACAATGAAGTATAAATGTACACTTAACGTGAATTTAATTCCATGATCTTGGCAAAAGAAGAAGAAGAGTAAGTGTGAGCACAAGAGAAAAAATAATTTAAATTGTGTAACCATAATTTAAACTATTCCACTCAATAAGCATAGCTCTAAAATGAATTTAATAAAGAATAGAAGAATCTGCTATTGACTCAGTCAATTGGGTTCCCACATGTCTCTTAAACTGTTTAATTTTAAAGGTTAAATGTACATTTTGTTCATCTGATATGGCCCTAAATGAAATCCAGTATAGCTGGCACCAGTCATTGGTAAATTGATCAAATTTCTATTAAAGCAATAAATTATTTTAAAATGAGTGTTGTCATTTGTTAGTCTTTCTGGAAAAAGTCCAGCCATTGTTAACATAATGTGATAGGTTTGCTCTACATCTATGTAACCGAGCAGCCAAGGCGAGTGGACTGGAATGCACATGTGTAAACAAGGATGACTTCACTGTACTAGTCAGTGGGGGCATTAGATGCCGTACAGTGAGCATGTGTATTAGTGGCCGTCCCATTCAAATGACTGAGTGAAGAGAGCAATGAACCTGCACCAAATATTGCATTAAGCTTGAACATTTCTCTGCAAAAACTATTCAGATGATCCAGAAGGCTTTTGGGGACAATGCAATGAGTGCAGCACAAATAGAAGTCTGGCACAGAGGCTTCAAAGATGGTTGAGAATCTGTTGAAAGTGATCCACATTCTAGAAGACCTGCAACAAGCCAAACACCTGAGGATGTTGAACGTATACAGGCTGCAATAACAAAGATTGGTGACTGACAGTGCAAGAACTAGAAGCTGATCTGGGGATTCCAAAAACTACTGTGTCCGAGATTTTGATGCAGGGTCTTGGCATGAAATCTGTCATGGCAAAATTCATTCCACGGCTTCTGCTACCAGATCAGAAGGAACATCGTGCTGCAGTTGTTAATAACTTGATTCAAACCACTACCAGTGAACCAGGTTTCCTCAGGAAGGTCACAAGCAGTGATGAATCGTGGGTCTATCTGTGGCTGTGATCTGAAAATGAAGGCCCGGTCATCCCAATGGAAGTCGCCTGGTTCTCCTTGTCTGAAGAAGGTGCGGCAAATTCGCAGCAAGATCAAGACCATGTTAACTGTGTTTTTTGATTGGGAAAATCTTGTCCACCACATATATGTCCCTCCAGGACCAACAATTAATAAGGAGTCTACCTTGATGTTCTTCGTCAGTTGGCAGATGGAATACAAGGAAAAGAGCCGCAGCTGTGGGCAACTGGTGACTGGCAGCTTCAACATGACAATGCGCCCACTCATGTGTCACATCTCGTGCAGTTTTTGGGTGAAACATCGAATCACCCAGGTGACCCGGGCCCTCTAGAGCCCAGATTTGGCACCCTGCAACTTCTGGCTTTTCTCAAAACTAACATAATCTTTGAAAAAGGTTTCAGTCCATTGATGCCATTCAGGAAACTATGACGAGGCAGCTGATGGCGATTCCAACAAAGGAATTTGCAGAGTGTTTTGAACAGTGGAAAAGACTGGGAGAACTGTGTGAGGTCCCAAGGTGCCCACTTTGAAAGCGACTAAGATGTCATTGTCCTATGTACAATGTTTCTTGTATCTCACGTCTTCTTCAAAACCTTTCTATTTTTCATAGTACATGGCTGGATACTTTCTGGGCATACCTCATATAAACATACATTTATTGTCCTGTTGTGATATAGAGGCAAGAAAAAAAGTTAATTTATTTATGTTTTCTTAATATAGACCCACTGACTAGAGTTCCACACAATACTCCTAGAGTAAACTTTAATATTTTCCAGCTTACAATAACAATACAACTTTGTGAGTCAAAACTAACAAGGTTGTGATCAAAGAAATAAATGAGGTGGCACCATAGTGCAGATATATGAGTTGAAAAGACATTGTCCTTATCACTTACAGTCCATGATCTGTCTCTTTATGATGACCTCTCACATTTCGTAAAGTGTGTTTTGTGCCTGCACACCCCTCAGCTAGTCTCAGTCCTTCCTGACAGAGCCCCTCCCTCTGTTCAACACTCTCAATTAGATTAACTGTTGGGTCGATACTGCTTTGCCATATATGTCTCCTCCTATGTTATCCCCTCTGGATTTTAATCATAACTCAACATCAAGGTTAACAACTAAACCACCTAAGTTGCTTCCTCCCAAAATGCACAAGATTATATGACTTAATTTCAAGTTATCAGCTAAACAGAATACTCAGGAAGCATCATTGAGAACATCAACTGGAGTGTCTTCTTGCTTGCACAAAAAGTCAGAGCAATTTCCAACTGCCAGCGAAATGGAAAGACAGACATTAAAAGAGACAGATGTAAGCACTGGAGTCAAAGACCTCTGGGCTGAAATGTTCTCCAATGAAGCCAATTAGCCCAGCTCCGATGCGCCTTCTACACCATCTATTGAGCTGTACATTAGTAATTAGTATTCATGTCTTTCCTTTTCCACTAGCCATTCTCCATTGTGCCCCATTCTCAATCTCTGCCTTTCTCCCTCGTTCTTATAGATTATCCAAACTCTCAAGTACAAATTGTCCTCAGAGTGTTCATTGCTGTCCTGGTTTACATGTTGCTTGATTGTAGCTCCTTATGACCCCTTACCTCAGTGTTCATTGCCAAGTCCAGGGCATTCTCTAGTTTTCTTCTCTGTATTCCCACAGCCACTTCCTGAAGCCAAGTCCCATTATCTTAAGCAACAACCTCTTCAGTGGGTTCCCAGCTACCCTCCTCTTTTCCACATTATCACTCAAGTCGTATTTCTATCTCATTATGCCAATTTCCTTTCTCCAAAACCTTCCGTTGTTCCATTACTTGGATAAAGTCGCAGTTTCCCAACAAGACATGCCAGTCTGTCCCAGAATACATGGCCAGCCTCATCTGCACTCACTCTCCCTTCCCCAATACTCCTCACTTGATCCTCAATGACATACCAATTTAGCCCATCCTTTCATCCAGATTGTTTACCCTATCACTTTCTTCCTGCAATGCCCTCTTCTCCAACTCCATGATAAGCTCATCCATCAAAATCAAGCTAAGTGTCACCTTCCTGGATTCATTAATACTCATCCACTCGTTCACTGAACCCCGGCCACGTGTTACTCGCTGCCCTAGGCCTGGGGATGCAGTCGTCCGCAGAACTGGCACGCAGCACTCGCAACACAGTGAGAGACAGAGACCTCAAATAATACTCACACAGACAAGTGTAAAATCGAAACTGTGACTAGTCTAAGAAAGAAAAGAATTGCTTCTGGCAGAGAAAACACCACTTGCAAAGGTCCTGGGTAGGGGTGGACCAGGAGAGCTCAGCAAATAAGAAAGAGCAAGAAAAAGCCAGGGTGGGGAGAAGAGAACATCATTGTGAGTGGGTGTGAGTGAAGCTGATAGAGGCCAGACCATGCGAGGCCTTGATGTCCATGGAAAGAAATATTTTTTATCTATTTTGAGAACAGTGGGAAGACACTTTTCAATGGTAGGATGACTGGATCACTTTCACTTTCTGAAAAGATACCTTTGACTTCCATCTAGAGAATAGATATAGAGGAGGCTAAGCAAAGAGTTACTAAAGATGGAATTAAATTCTTTTACCACACACCAATGGAGGCCCAACCTACACTGTACAATATCAAAAGCCACCTTAGAATTTTGTATTTGCCGTGGATAATCCACAAGTTACATAAACTAGTCACCATAAGGATGAAACCCTCCCCACTTATCATCTGGTCCGGACCAGCAGACCTCCATGCTAGCATCCCTGTGTACACTCTCCCCAGCTCCAGAATCAGTTTGCCCTAGCATTAGAGAAAAATTGCCACCTTACTTCCAGATTCTCTGAACAAAAAAATATAATAAAAATTTTATATACACTTAACTATTATATATTTCTGTTTGGATATAGCCATGAATACTTTCTTCTAGGAACAAAAATGTTACATTGATCCTTTCTTACATATGGTTCTTGAGATGATATCATAATAATATTCCTAAATATTTGCATGTTTGACATCATTAATATTACAAAAAACTTTCATTTGAGAATCTTTTCTTTGTATGAATACTTTGGTTATATTAGTTGCCAAAATATACACACACACATATATAACAGGAAGAAATATCAAGTATTTGCGGTACAGTAATAATTTGCGATACCAAGCAGCTGCAGTATTCACACACCCTGCAACATCTGCATTCAGCCCAGGAGACACTGAGTTTACCATTTGCCATGAGGAAGTAGTTGTTCCCATCATCGACCCAACATCAACCCAAGGGAAGGAATGAAAAGTTGATTTTTTTATTCTAACCCTGAAAATATACAGTTAATATATTATAAACAGGGAGCATCAGAAAAAAATGCCCAAGTCTTGAGTTTGACATAAGAGACCTAGTATAAGGAGAAGGATTGCTGCATATTTTCAAAGCGGGGAGCTGATCTCCACCCCACCTCCCCACCTCCAACACCACCACTTACCACTTGCCATTCCAGAAGGGTTTGAGCATCTGGAAAGAGGAGAGAACTGAATCCAACTAAGATTGACAGATGAAAAGAGTAAACAGTGGGGAATTTTTTACTCTTTTCTACCTCTGGACTAACTAAGGGTTTGAGAAATACCAAGGCATTCTTCTGTGATGTTTGAAATGTCTTCAAGAAAAGAAAAGGTTGCTAATACATTTCCCATGGACAGTTAGAGTGACAGCCTTGGTGAACCTACCCAGCCCCATGAGACTTAGAGGAAACAAGAGTGTGAGGCCATTGTGCACATAGACATGAGAGGTGGCCCACCACCCTCACCAGCCACAGGGGGCCATGGAGGGCTGCAAGCATCTCGTGGGCCCAAAGGGAAGGCAAGCCAATGAGCAATTCTAAGAGCCCACCTGGGGAGGAACCCCTAACGGGAGGAGGAGAAGAATGCAGCCACCCGTTTGATGCCTCCAGGTGTCAGCCAAAGCAGGATAATAGGCCACAGGAACATCAGCAGAACAGAAAGCAGATGCAACTTCTTTCTGCCTTCAACATCATGGGAGTAACTCCCCCTACCTCTCAGTGTAATTGAGACGTTATATCCAGAAAAAGGGAGAGAGAGAATCTTTGCAATGGAAAACAGACTTGATATAGTTCAACATTGAACTAATTAACCTGCAAACTATACTATGTCCATTTTATAGATCTTGACCAAGAACTTAGTGCATTGGACAGGTTTAATTTGAAAACAAGCTGAAGAGTCAGAGGAAGAAATCAAAGCCAACCTAGAAATAAAGTTACTCTTTGGAATGAAAATATATGACCATACAGTTAAAATATATGACCAATAACATGTATACATCACACACTGCAGAATGATACAATAGTTTCCTAGACACACAATTTTTGGCCTGACTCTTTTGGAGGTGTGTGAATGAGATGTGAGCATGACAAAAAGGCAGGTTCAAAGGGATCATTTGCTAGAGAACATAAGCACAATCTAACGACAGCATTTGGTTTGCCAAGAAAAGCTAAAGGACTTAAGATTGAGCCAGGTGATTCAAGAGTTTGAAGTGTTCGTATGTTGAAAAGCAACCCCTCCTTATGCAACAGTAGCCCAATTGAGTAGAACTAAAAGTTAATTTTTACTCTAAATCTGAGAACAAATATAGTTGATTTATGGGTGTAAGACATCTTCTCCTCAAATGAATCCTGACTCCTCCATAAGACTCACTTTCATTGTTGGCAAAAGTGCCACTTGAGAAAATTACAGTAATCGAATCTGGCTGCAAAGCAGATAACTTTGCCCCCAATGCACTGGAGCCAGCCCGGATTTCTTTCTTTCTATATGTTGAAGATTATGATATGTAAGTTAACTATATGTAAACTATTCTTTTCAAAGCTAACAAAAGAAAGCTGCAGCTCCCCCTTTCCACCCCCTCATGAGAAAGGCAGTGAAAGAACCCAAATCAAAGAACCTTTTACTAAAATCTGCAAAAGTCAGGCTTTGGTCAGTTGTTTTTACTGGCAGAAATCAAGTAACTACCCTCTCCTACCTCTTTACCTCGTCCTGTGTTGGCTTTTATTCACTGGAAATCCTGTGGAATTCAGCACTAACAGGGTGGGAAGGAGAGAGTTTTGCGGTGGGGAGGGAAGAGAGGAGGAAGGTACCTGGTTGGGGTCGAATCAAGACATTCATAAAGGTGAGCTTCATCTGCAGACCGAAGCACCACTTCTCAGGAAAGGCTCCTAAGGGCAGTGCAGAAGGAGCAAACAACAAGGAAGTGGATACCGGCCAGGCAGCAGGTGGAACAGGTGCTGAGAAATGGGCATCCTCAATGTCAAGGTGAAATTGGTCACTCGGATATTCTTTAAAGAAGGCTACCACACTGGCTGAAGGGGACTTTTCAGCTCTTGAAGTGAGAACTACACCTGGATTGTTGTAACTATGTACCTGGAGCCCCTCCTCGACCCCCTGGGTGTACACCACGCTCTGTAACAGGAAGCATGGCCCAAAACAAAGAGCAGAGAATTGACCCAAAGAGTTTGCCATCTAAAGGCACATTTGGGCACAGTTATACTGCACAACGTGGCAAAGCAGAAACTAACACAGACAGGCAATGAGGAATAGATTTTTGCCAAATGCTGCAAATCTTTCAGAAACAGGAGGGATTTCAGTGCACTTGTGTTTTTTGTTTGATGTTGTATTGTGTTAAAAAAAAAAGAAAAAAAGAAGAATTTGCTATTAATAAAGACTGAAAGAGATCCTAACAGGTTAGAGCAACAAGTTAAACATAAAAAGATGACTTTGAATAATATCTCCAATGGAATAATCTACATTTGGGTACAAAATAAAAAGATGGTTTACAAACAGACTACAAGTTAATACATCAACACCGTGTTGCAGTTGAACTCCCAAAAACGATTAAGTTGACCTCAGAATGAATCAATAAAAGGAATGTGGAGAATGAGCAAGGTCATGGTTTGGCTCAAGGCAGCTTCAGAGCAGGGCTGACTCCGATGTGACACCCCAGATCCAATGGCTCAGATGCCCTGTGCCATGGTGCTTAAGAGACCAGGCTCCGGACGCAAATGAACAGATTACAGATCTGCTCTCTTCCTGCCACTGACCTGAGAAAGTTCGTTTACTTCTCATGTTACAGTTTCTTCATTAGTTATTAAAAATTAAATAAACAAATAAATAGAAGGAAGGGAGGGAGAGGGGAAACAGAACAGAAAAGATGCCAACTGTACCTAATTTTATGAGAAATTCCTTGTAGTCTTAGCACAGTGTCTGGCACGGAGTGAGCAATTATCACAGCTGAGCCTCCAACACCCTCCCAGGCTCCCTCCCGCCCCCTGTTGAGAGCTTGCCTTTAGGACGGGTCTCTGAGCCTCAGTTCTGATAGCCTGCCTCAGCGGCCTTCCTTCAGCGTGGAAAGCCAGCCTAGCATTGTTGTGACATGGCACCCCATGAAATGCCTCTCCCCAAGCCTTCTTTGTCCTTAATTTTTAGCTTGGTTAAAATTCTCTCATATTTACATTTCTTCTGGAGAAAATAGAACCAAGATTTATGTTTCACAATTTACATCACTGATTTGATGTGCTATCATGGTTTGTGATTAATTAGCTGCCAACCGTTTCAAAACTGTTTCTCTGCAACTTTGAGACATTGGGAGTGTGTATTCTGCAGTGTAAATGAGAACTCTGTGTCGTGGCAAACCTTGTATCCCACCGTTCTTGCTTTTGCCTGCAACTGCAATAGGTGTTCTGCCTCGTTCTAGCCACTCTTTCACTCAGGGCCTAGGCCACTGCCATTTGTTGGCACACTTCCCTCCTCTCTTGGGATCCCTCTTGACCTACTTCCAGCAAAGCCAGCAATCTCGGCTCTCCCTTAGGCAGGAGCCTCTCTGAAACCTGAGCCTGCGTGGGTTCAATTCTGCCAGCGCTACATGCCAGCCGTGACCTGCCATTAGTAGACTGCCCCACCGATTCCCAAGTTACACAACCCCAGCTAATCAATGCCCCAAAGCCCCTGCCTCCCTCTCTGGACACTTGTCTGACTGAAGGAGGAAGTGTGCTCCAGCAAGACACCCCAGTCTCCTCTTAAATCCTACATCACACATTACCTCCAGCATCCTTTACTACCTATTGTCCACCACAAGAAGAATACTGTTATCAACAGAAGACAAACTTCAACTCCATTTTCTCATTAAATGCCAAATGTTGATCCAATGTTATTAAGAGGCATTGGTGTTGACTATGGGGTACTTGCATAACATTCACTGACTGGTGTTTGCTATTTTTCCCAGTATCTTTGCCCTTCCAACCTGTTCAAAATCCTAACATCACAACCCATTCATGTATTCTGCATGCCATCTTCCTCCTTTCTCATTATCGGGTGACTTTTCACTTGGCCTTTTCCGCAGATCAGCCCCTTAGAATATACCATCTGGAAAAATGGAGAGTGGCAACAAGCTTTAAAGAAAAAAGAAAAAAAGTAAGGAAAGAGAAAGAGACTTTTCATCACCCTGAATTAGACCCAATTTTCCCACTCTGTCACCACCCTCACAGGAACTGGCACACTCTTCAGAAGCTGTCCCTATTTCTTCTAACTATGACAGGGAGGAGAGCAGAGAAAGACAGACAGAGGGAGGGAGGGAGAGAGAGAGACATTCAGTGCATTAGATAGATTTGGCTAGATGGATGTCATTGCTCATTAAGAAAACAGGCAATCTACTTCTTGTTCTCATTGGAGAAAATAAATCTGCACAGAGCACAGCCAAATAATGTGTAGCAAATGATCAATGTTAGCTGAGGGAGATGATTGATCCTTTATTTCTTACACCCTCTCATGCATAATGCATGAAATCCAGGATGTTCTCGGCTTGCCTCGGGACCTAGCAGTGATGTACTGCATTACTATGCCGAGCACTCATTCTGAATTTCTAGTGACAGTCTCTGTATCCCTGAGCAAGTGAGAGCCAGGAACCCTTCAGAACTCGAGAGTCCCTGATAGTGGCATGATGGATTTTTGAAGCCCTTCCAAGGCCTTTCACAGACACACACATGACTCAGGGAAAGTCTCAGAGAGACTTCAGGCCTTGGTGTCCCCTAACACAAAACAGGATTGGCGATGCTGGCTTCTTTCAGAATATCAGATAAAATATCAGAAAGATGGGAATCTTTGGAAGAACCAAAAATGAGGGAGATGGCTAAAGAGAAAAATGAACCGTGTTTACTTTTCACAATAATGATTAAGTTTCAGAGAACCAAGGTAATTATTTGTGATTTTAGAAAAAGCTGCCTTTTCAAATGTTGTAGCTTAACTTCAGATTATTTTGCTGCTATTTCTGCACATATTAAATAATCATTGTGATAGTGATGATGCTAACAATAATGGCTAATATTTTAAAACATATTTGTCAAGCTATACATGCATTATCTTATGTAATATAAACTGAGGCTTAGAGAACTTAAATAACTTGCCCAAAGTTCATACTAATAGCCCATGGATTCCATGTACTAATCTGTACATGGGAATGCTATTGGGGTAGGGCTGGAGTTAAAACAGAAGAATCAGCCCTGGCTGGTGTGCCTCAGTGGATTGAGCACCAGCCTGTGAACCACAGGGTTGCTGGCTCGATTCCCAGGCAGGGCACATGCCTGGCTTGCAGGCCAGGTCCCCAGTAGGGGGTGCACGAGAGGCAACCATTGATGTTGATGCTTCTCTCCCTCTCTCCCTCCCTTCCCCTCTGAAAATAAAATAAATAAAATCTTAAAGAAATAAAATGGAAGAATCAGAGTCTCAAAGTACAATTGTCATCTTCAATAACTAGGCTGATAAAAGATTTTATAAACCAGCAAAAATTGAAAAAAACTGATGGGTTTTAGCCCTTACTATGAGCCAGTCATCATACTAGATCTTTTGCATACATTTCAATTAAAATAATAATGGTTAAAATCATAACCAATTTGGGGGGGTAGGTAATGTCACCCTGGTGCTGGTTATCAAGCAACTGTTTCTCAGTTTCAAACCTCCCTCTCTGCTCAGCTCTGTGATCCTGGGGCTGGTACTCTGAAGACCACCTTTCTGCTTTGCCAGGTGCTCCCGGTTAGGCTCTGCCAATAGGGGGCATCAGAGAGAGATTGCAAAGCTGCAGGAGCAAGAAAGGATTTGATCCTTCCCGTTTTATTTTCTGTTCTTGTCAGCATCATCTCAGCAACACTTGTCAGCCCTGGCAGCCACAGCTCATTCCATCTTGCAGGAGCCGTTTTCATTCCAGTAGCAATAGTGATTCAAGCGTGCAGTTTTTCTACACTCCTGAAATCAGCCTCATGACGCTGCCCTTCCGTGACACCAGCCCAGCCAGCTAGCACATGCTCCTCAGAGCTCCACATCCAAGCTCTGCAGGGCCTCTCCTCCAATCTTCTAAGTTTTGATCATTGCAACTTCTTCTTTTTCTTTCCCCAGCCAAGGGTGATAGCTGTTTCCTGCATAATCACCTCCATGATACCTAGTGTGTGTTTTTAATCTGTTGTGACTCCAATACCAAGTTAACAATCTTAATATTAAATTCTCTCCGTTACCATAACTGGTGTAGTTGCTGCCTCCTGACTAGAACCCAGGTAATACAACCCTCAATTCAGAGAGGAGAATAACTTGCTCACATTCATTACTGAGTTGACTAGAGTGGCTGAGGTGGAATCCTACCCCAGGTCTGCCTGGGTCTCCACTTCCTGATGCCTCTCCAAACAAGGCAATGGTATCTACTTTGCCTCTGTTGAATAAAAGGACACACATGAACAACATACAACATCATGCAAATTAAAGCCTAGTAAATATCTGGACACCATGTAAAATGATAAGATGGCATGCACTGAAATTTTTCATTATTTTAACAATAAAGATGGCTACCACGTGTACAAATTTTGGTTCCATTGCACTGAAATGCCTTGTTCAGTCAGTTAGCCTGCTTCTGTGTTTAATACCTCTTGGTGTCCAAGAAAATGTCATGCCCCCCTCTATCTGTTATGTCCAGTAATCACAACACCAGGATAGTTCTAGCTCTGCCAACGAAAGCTTCCGGAAGAAACGGGTTGTAAATCAAACCATCGTCATTCTCATAATACAAGAGGCATCCAAAACTTCAAAAAGATCTTGGTAGATTTGTCACTCGTAAATACCTAGCAAGACTCCATAATGTAATGACAGAACACCCCTCTGCCAGAAACCAAAAGAGTAGGACCAAAGGGCATCCCGCGTGTGCCAAAATGGACAGTTACCCAAACCCGCTTGATCTGCAGGGTGACCGTGGTAGCCACAGCTGCTCTGTAAGACTCAAGATGGTTGATGAATCCAAAGACCAAGAAAACTGGAAGTTGATACTGATCAAAAGCCAAGAAGTCAGAAACTATTCTCAAAAGAGATCATTAAGGCCTCACCAGAAATCCCAGGAATGGCGTGTAACAAGGGAAGCTAAGTTTATTTGGGTAAATAGGCCTGGAAATATTTACAAGTTTCATACTAAGTTAACCAAGCTCCACAGAAGACATATTAAAATGAAAGTTCTTGTGACACCTGACGTTGAGAAACACACACACACACACATGCACACATGATTTCTTTCTCCTTTCTCAGAAAACTTTGCTCTTTTCCAAATCACTGGTGCATGGTACTAGTATTTCTTGCTCTTTACTGTTAAAATATAAGTATAATGGGAGAGACTATTTATATTGTTATATTTGCAAATGCACCCAAAGGCCATATTGCAGTGAGCCCATCTAAAGCACACGACCAACACGGTCATATAGCCAGGAAATCCTAACCAAGTGCTTGAGACATAATGAGTAATTTGACCAAACTGGCAACCTAATTCACAGTGAAAGGTAGAGTGGGAAACTGCAGAGAAAAAATTGTCACCCGCCTCCCTTGTAATGTTTCATTCTAAGTAAGTGCCCTTGGCAGCGCCTACCACAATAGCATGCATCCAGTGGATACCTAATAAATACCGGTTGCCTCTCATAACACTGACATAACACAAAGGCATTATAATGAATAGTGGATGATAAAAAATATATATATGGGTAATGGTTTAGTAGCAGCTGATTCTTTCAGCAGCAGTTTAGAACAATAAAGCCTGCTATTACCTTGTAGACAGATAGCATTAGATGTGAAACCTGTAACTCCCTCACCTTGTGTCACCCAAGGAAAATGCAACTAGGATCGGAGCATCAGTTTCCTTTCAGAGCATAAAGGAATTCACAGCTCATTTGGGGGCTGTGCTCAACATGGGGGCTGTACCACACCCTCTGAATTTGGAAACAAAGTCAGGAAACAACCACCCATTGAAACCAAAAGTGGTAAGAGTCAGCATACATGATATTGCCATATTCAGTGGTTCTACGAGCCAGTGTATAAACAAATGTGTTGCTGCATGAACTCAGGAACCCACCAAGCCCAACAACCAAGGGCAAGAATGTAAAGAACCAAAGTTACAACCCAATCAGCTGTGTCTGAGAATAAGCCCAGAGAAGACACGTATCAACAGAAGAGAGGCACATGTATAATCAAAGGGAAAAAAGGCCATGGAATGTGAATTTGTCCAAGTTTATCCAATAGTGAACAAGAGACAGGCATTGTATTAAGAAATGACTGTTCCTATTACTGAGAGAGTGACTCTATTTTGGGGTGCTGGGATATTCAATCCAGAACTGTGTGAGAAAATATTCCCAGTATATACCTAGCATAAGGAAAGGTTGGGGTAAAGAATGAAAAGGAGTCTCAAAAGTTAACATGTTGTATCAAGTTGTTTTA
Source organism: Desmodus rotundus (assembly GCF_022682495.2). Taxonomy (NCBI): domain Eukaryota; kingdom Metazoa; phylum Chordata; class Mammalia; order Chiroptera; family Phyllostomidae; genus Desmodus; species Desmodus rotundus. The sequence continues at coordinate 32,045,646 of NC_071394.1, read as the reverse complement.
GTGTCACACAGGGTACTGAGTGCAGGCCTTACAATCAGGAGAAGTCTGTATCCATGAACTAGTTAGGGGATCAGACTTCATAAAAGAGAGGACACCAGGTAACTCACAACTGCCTCTGGGCCCCTTCAGTGACCATATCCTTCTGATTGGGAAAACATGAGCATCACAGTGATTGGTAGACATAAAAATGGGGGGAGGGATTGTGTTGTTCTAATAAAAATGGGCAGCAGAAAACAGCTCTATGCTTTCTGGACGGGGCACATAACCTGCAAATGAGTCCTATTTAATTTAATTAGGGCTGCGCGATCAGAAAACACTCAAAACATGTATTTGGTGAGTGTGACTCCAGACCTGAACTGACTCCAGATCAACTGGACCACCAAGCTTAGAACCAATTCCGGGACATTGATGAGCAAGCCAAGTCTCTGCCACCCTGAAACAGCGACCTTGATCCTTACTCAAACCCCTGTACCTGCCACAGCAGCCCTGAGTCTGCCTCCTGCTGGAAGGAAGGGCCGGAATACACATATTTGCCTCATGCTGTGTCATCAAGTAACCTCCCTTGTTATGTTTACGTTTAACTTCTCCAATCAAATCAGAAGCAAACACATGAGGACTATGTCCTGAATGTCTTTCGAGCACTTACAAACGAACACTTATTGTTGAGCATACTGTGTTCCAGGCCCTGTATACAGAGCTTTATATAGATTATTCTGTCACAGTAACTGCGTGAGGTATTATTTTCTTCCGTTTACAAAGGAAGAAATCAATGCATGAGTCGTTTAAGACACAGTTGGATAATTGCATACATAACAAGCGACAGGGTTGGACTCGAGTCCAGGCATGCGTTCATAACTGCTATGGAAAGGTGGTACATAGTGCAATAGCTAAAGAAACAAAAGGATATGCCCTCCAGTCCCTCGCCACATTCTGTTACAGTTAGGGAAAGAATATGGGGCTGGTATAAGAGTAAATAGATTAACAAAAACTTAAATTCAGAAATGCACCCAGTATGCATCAGAATTTATCATCTGATGTATCTCAAAACAATAATGAAAAGATAGAAAATTCAATAAGGGATAATGGAGAACCTGACTAACCCTTTAAGGAGAAGAAGTTGCTAAGTTCCTAACCCATGCTGTCTACTGCAATGTATGACACATTCCAGTTAGGTTAAAGATCCAGACAGAAACAAGTAAGTAATAAAAGCACTTGAAGAAAATAAAAATGGAATTGATGTAATCTTGGGCTAGAAACTAAACCAAAGATAGAAATCATGAAGGAAAGAGATGGATACATTTGATTGCACATCATTTTTAAAGTTTCTGTTTGACCCATAACACCATTAACCAAGTTTCTAAAAGTTAGGTGACAAATAGGGGTTAAGGTGGGGAATTGTGACAAAATAATGAATATGCTTAATGCATAACAAATTTAAAAATCAATGAGAAAAATGTAAACAGCTTAATAGGAAAAAACTGAGCATAAGTTATGAAAAGGCAGATCATAAAAGAAAATAACAAATGACCTAAAAACATATAAAAGATGCTCTATCGTAGCAAAAGAATAAAAAAAGAGAAAGAGAACTACAAGAACAGAAAACAATTAATAAAATGGCAATAACTACATACCTATCAATAATAACTTCAAATGCAAATGAACTAAGTGCTTCCATCAAAATATGAATGAATGAAGAAGATATGATACATCCATACAATGGAATATTCCTCAGTCACACAAAACAGTGAAGTCTTAGCATCTGTGACAACATGGATGGACCTAGAGGGTACTATGCTAAGTGAAATAGGTCAGAAAGACAAAGAAAAATGCCACGTGATTTCACTTGTAGGTGGAATCTAAAAAACAAAATAAATGAACAAGCAAGACAGAAGCATAATCATAGATACAGAGAACAAATTGATGGTTGCCAGCTGAGGGAGAGTTAGGGGGCTGGGGGGAAAATGTGAAGGGATTAAAAAGTGCAGATTGACACTTACAAAACAGTCACAGGGCTGTAAAGTAGAGCATAGGAAATATAGTCAATAATATTGTCATAACTATAATGGTGTCAAGTGAGTGCCAGACTCACTGGGGGGAAGGACCACTTCGTAAGTAATATAAATGTCTAACCACTATGCTGCACAACTGAAACTAATATAACATTGAATGTCAACAATTACTTAAAAATTTTTAAGATGCTTTATCTTTTTAGTAGTAAAATAAATGAAATCAGAACAACAAACTAATAATATCTTTAACAGATTAACAGATTTTTTTTAAAAAACACAAAACAATGTTGGCAAGAGTTTGAGGGAACACAGGCATTCTCTATTGGCAGAACATAACTCGGTTTAACATCTTTAGATAACAGCTTGGCTACAGTTATTAATTATTTTCCAGGAATTTTATTTCCTAACATAAGTTGTCAACTGTGGGGGAAAAGGGATTGCAAAGGTATTCATCAGAGCTTGTTATAATGGTAGAATAGTGGAAATAAATGAACTACCTGTAGACAGTCAGTTTAATAACTAACAGCAAATCCATACAACTGATTACTATGTGGCTATTAAAATTATGACATGTGCTTAGCCCTGGCTGGGTAGCTCAGTTGGTTAGAGCGTTGACCCCGATATGACAAAATTACAGGTTTGATTCCCAGTCAGGGCACATACAAGAATCAACCAATGAATGTATCAGTAGGTTGAAAAACAAGTCTCTCTCTCTCTCTCTCTCTCTCTCTCGCTCTATCTCAAATCAGTAAATAAACATTTTTTTAATTACTACATAAGCTTGATGTCTTGACACACAGTAATGACTATGGGATTCTCAAGTGACAATAGCAGAGTACAAAACAATATGAATGGGATGGTTCCATTATTATATTACAAAAATAAAGTGCGTGTGTAAGGAGTGGTTTACACGTGCATAAGAAACAGTATGAAAAAAACACACCAAGCTGTTAGCAATAATTACCATTGGTTATGGGATCACAATTCAAAGATACTTTATTTTTCTCATTTTTTTTTCCTTTTTTCTTAATGGGCTTTTTTGTCAATGCACTTCCTTTTATCATTACAAAGATAGACAAAAGTGACAGCACTTTATAAAAACAAGACATTTTCATCCTCTAAGATTCTTTCCATGGGAGCTGTTGGAAAGTGCAACAAGTGTCTAACCATTGGCAGGGGTCAGGCCTGACCTTGCCTGGCTGGGAGCCTTTGTCATCCGCTGGACCAAACGCAGAAGCAGGCCTCTGAGCAGTTTTTGGACACTGCCCCGAGAGATCGTTTGAGTGAACTCTCTTGTTCTTTGCTCAGGGAAACCTATCAAGAATAAGGCATTTGATTCATCCTCACATATTCTCCTTTGGGTTCCTTACTGTTGGTGGATTAGCAGTGACTAATGAACTGTACAAGAAAAGACAAAGACTTAACTCAGGGCTATCCCTATGGCATAAGCATCTTTAATTTGGGAGACAAAGGAAAAGTTAATAAGAAATTTTGTGACCCTCAAACCTTTGACCTGCCACCCTCCCTGTTCACCTATGCACAATATGTATCCATGAACATCATTATTCTCACCTCTTGAAAGGACGAGGCAGAAAAGCTAGAGACGTCAAAGGGAACCTCTCTAGGGTACAACACGGATGTCCCACTTGCTCAGTCACAGCCTTCTGTTTCTCCAGGCTGGACAGGCTCGCCGCGCTCTTACGTTTTTTATTCGTCCACATGTGTACTACCCTCTCTTATTGGGGCGAGGTAAGAGAGAGATTCTCATAGAGCCTTGTAACAGCTGCTTAATCATTCCTCTTAGACACTACGAGAACACCAAGGAAAACTCCCAGCTGTGAAGCAAGGATGATTGGAACACCCTGAGCTTCCCATTAAAAGCAAGAAAATTGCACCTAACCCCAGACAGATTTTTTTTTCTATGCTTCACGCAGAGGCCTCCCACCATCTCTGATGCCTGGATAAAATTGTTAAAGTTTAATAAATTATTATCATGTTCCTGTAGAAAACTGAAACTTAGAACTGTTTTGTTTGTTTTTAACTAAAAGCTTTGTGTACTGGCTGGCAATTATTTCACCAATGCAATACATACGTACATACACACATAAAGAAATTTTCCCCCTACCTAGGGGAAACCGCCCCCCACCCTAATCATTGCATTCCTCTGTATACTTCACTCAGATCCCAGACAAGTAACATTACAGTTCATCTTTGTACCAGCAATTGCTGCCATCAAAAAGAAAAGACAGAGACATAACTATATAAATTACACACAGAAAATCAGTTGGATGAAAAGAGATGACTTTCATTTGCACATTTATACAGCTCAGGAAACTACTAAAGGTGTGTAAGAAAGGAAATCTGAAAACTTGTTTACCTATGGTTTTTATTCATTTGTTAGAAAACGTCCATTTAAAAAGCACAAGGCATAAATAGGTGACTGCAGATAGAGTGAATTATTCAGTCTAGCTGGGCCATTCCAGGTCACAAGACAGGGGCCTTCTTATAATCTCACACATAATGGAGATCTGGGATGACAGAAGCTCTGTTAACTCAACTCATGCTGCATTCCGTTCTCCAGAACGCAGCGCTGATAAGGCACTGGTGGGCCCAAGAGAGTAACATCTGAAATGAATTATATCAGGGAAAAGTAGGTTGGAAAGCAAGCCTATTTTTTAAAGCAATTTGTCCAAAAGGCCAGACAAAGGGAAAATATTGTAGAAGATTCCTTCTCTTCCCCTGACTCCATGCCACCATATTAAGATGACTGTAATAATAGGTGAAAGAGCATATTATTAGGATGAAGGGGAAAGAAAAAAATCAAGCCTACAGTGGGTTTTTAGGACATTTTAAATGATTGTAAAAAATATTATGTATGCATAGAGATAATTTTGAAAAGTGTAGAAAAGCAAAATAAATAATCTCTCCACTTAGTACTCAGAAATAAAAACAATTATTAACACTTGGTATAAATTCTTGGTTGCAGACACATGTATTTGATGGTAACGGTACTCTTATTAAGATTATCATACATACATATTTTATATATGTGTGTAATTCTTCTCATATATAGTGTTTGTAACCTACATTTTTTCACTGAACATTCTTGAATATTTAAATTATATTGTTACAATATTTTAGATTTAACATCACCATCTAAAGTGGTTTTAGGCACCAATATACACATATAAAAAAACCTTGACATATAAGACATGTATACCTCATCCTAGTTTTTCAGTATCTCATAATGTATCATGAATTGTCTGGGGGAGGGGGGACACAAGTTACATAACATCTCTAAGCTTCACTTTCCTCACCTGTAAAATGCCATAGCATTGTTGCAGGGTTCTTATCCTGCATAATTCAATCCTCATATTAGTTACAGAAGCAAATCATCTGTTGAAAGGGGAGTCCTAAAATAATACAAACACACTTTAAATATTTTACAGTAACTTATAAATGAATATTGAGCCAGGTTATGAAGTAGTAACAAGACCTCTTTTTTCTTGATTGCATAAACCATACCCATAACGTATCTATAATTTCCAGTTTGGCTTTCTTTGAAGAGGAAGAGAACATACAGATACTTGTAAAACAGTTCAAGTGTAAAATTCCTCTAGGTATTTTTTCCCCACAAAATTTAACAGTAACCTGTTTAGTGAACTTCTTTATTAAGTCTTTCTAAACATTCTATTTAGTTTTCATTTAAAAAGATAGTCTTTATTTCCCATCTACAGATCATCAGTTTATGTAATATTTAATCAACTTAGATAATTTCTACAGTAAGCGCATCTAAAGCACAGGTTCAGTAACAAACTCAGCTGACCTTTCTGAGTCTATCCCTCTGCTGAGAGCAACTGAAGGTCTCAGCACAGTGGAGGATAACCCGCTGGCCTGGAGCATCCAGTGTGCATGAAGACTGCTCTACACGTGTTGGAAGGAAAGTCTCAGATGAAACAGCCATGGACTAAGTGCATAAGGTTGCTATAAACATTAAATGAGGCAATGCATGCAAAATACTTAACACAATGCTTGGCACTTAATTAGCTCTTGATAAACATTAGCTGAAAAGAGAGGGAAAGAATAAGATAATGACAAAAACCCTTTGTTCACAATCATTAAAATCTAGCCAAAGTTTAACCAAGACCAACGAAGCAAAGAGAGCCTAGATGTTGAGAACCTGACATCAGGCTGATATCAGATCTTAAAGATGAAAATCTGGTGTGAATCACATGCAACAAACTGAAATTACTTTTCAAAACCCACGTTGTCTGGCTCTGATGACAAGACATCACTAGGCACCATTGGATACGACCCAGAGTCAAATGAAACACTAGAGATTTACAAGCTTGGGAAAATGTTGGATCAGAGAAGCTGATGATCAGGAAGAAAACAGATTGCCTGGGAGCATTAAATATCAGGTTACCCTTTCAGGCCCGAGCTATCTGTTTCATTATCTCTAGAATTTTTAATGTTTGTATTTATAAATAGCTATTTAGTGTTTATTTTTCACTTCAAGCCAAGTACCAGTGAATGAAGCACCAGTGATGACTTCACTTTAACAAAATTATAAACCTGCATCATCCTGACTTTCATCAATTTTTATCATTAGCCTTCTCATCTTAGAACATTCACCGCTTTCCACCAGCCTAAGTAGAGCTGTTTTCTTTTGAACGTTCCCTGCAGCAAAAGGGATGATAGTTAACACTGGGTTTCAACGAGCTGCACCTTGAAGACACAGAAAATGCAGTGAAGAGTGAGTAGAAAAAACTTAACTGTCTAAGAAACACGGAATTAACAGAGCAGGCACTAACAATCAGTTGATGGAGTGTCAATGATGAGTTTTTAAAATCACAGTAGGACAAATGCAGTCAAAGTACTTGAGAGCAAGAGTTGATGCTGTTATCTTTTGCAGACAGCGGATGTTGAAAAGATCGCAGGTGATCCCAGACAAGAAAAGGCTGAGGAGCTCATCACCACCAAACCAGTACTACAAGAAATGTTAAAGGGGAAGAAAATTTCCCCTTTCTTCTTTAAAGAATTTAAAGAATTTACTGTAAAGACTTTTCTTCTTTAAGGAGAAGAAAATCAAAAATACGAATGAGAAAATATCACAGAAATATTCTCACTGACAAAGGCAAACATAATAAAAGCAGATCAACCAACACTAAAGCTAGGACAAGGTTAAAAGGCAAAAGTAGGGAGCTCATGTTTGATTACAAAAGTAAATTAAGGAATATACACAAGTACAAAAAAAGTAAAAATTAAGACAAAACATAAATGTGGAGGGAGTGAGTAAAAGTGGTGGTAATTATAGAATATGTTCAAACTTCAGCAACCATCAACTTAAAATAGGCTGCTATATGCATAGCTCGATACATATAAAGCACAAGGCAACCACCAACCAAAAATATAAGACATACAAGAAATAAAGAGAAAGGAATCCAAACACAACACTACAGAAAGTTCACAACAAGAGAATAAGAAAGGAAAGGAAAACTTCAAAAACAATTAGAAAACAATCAATAAAATGGCAATAACTACACACCTATGGATAATTACTTTAGACGCTGCCCTGGCCAGCATGGCTCAGTTGGTTGGCGCATTGCCCCATTGCTGAAGGTTTCTCCTTCAGTTCCCAGTCAGGGCACGTGCCCAGGTCGCAGGCTTGATCCCAGATGAGGTGCATGCAGGCGGCAGCCAACCAGTGTTTCTCTCTCATATTGATGTTTCTCTCTCTCTCTCCCTTCCTCTCTCTCTCGAATGAGAAGAAAATAAACCTTTAAAAATTACTTTAAGTGTTAATGGATTAAATGCTCCAATCAAAAGGCTGATGGATAAAAACAAATGTTGTATGTATATTCAATGGAGTATTATTTGGCCATAAAAATGCAGTCACACCATTCGTAAAAACATAGATGGACCCAGAGGGAGGTTACTGTGCTAAGTGAAATAGGTTGGACAAAGAAAGACAAATACCATATGATTTCACATGTATGTGGAGTCTAAAAACAAACAAACAAAAATAAACAAGCAAGGCATGAAGCAAACTCATAGACACTGAGCACAAACTGATAGTTGCCAGATGGGAGGGGGGTTAGGGAGCTGAGTGAAAAAGGTGAAGGGATTAAGAAATACAAATTCACAGCTACCAAATAGTTCCTGGAATGTAAAGTAGACAGCAGGGAATATAGTCGATAATATTTTAATAACTATAAATGGTGCTGGGTGAGTGCAAGACTTACTGGAGTACTAATCTGTAAGTTATACAAATGTAATGTCTAACCATTATGCTGAACGCCTGAAACTAATGCACTATTGAATGTCAGCTGTAATTTTTAAAGTGTTTGTATCCCCCCTACACCCTCCTCCACCTCCACTTGGGGTGGTGAACACACAGTACAGTGCACAGATGATGTGCTGTAGAATTGTGAGCCTGAAACCTGTATGATTTCGCTAACCAGTATCGCCCCAATGAATGCAATAAAAACTAAAATAAAATGTCAACAGTTTTGTTAAACCTAGAACCATGAAATTAGGAAAAAATAAATAAATATAATAATTTTTAATGTTTTTGAAAGCTTGTCGATGAGCAGAAGTTAGGGAAGTCCTAGGACAGAGTGGTGACTCAGGGATGTCATCAAAGGACTGTTGCTGACGTGTCGGTGCGCAGTGCCTATGAGCAGCAGAAAAAAGAAGGGGAAAAAGAAGTTTCCTCACAAGACAATTTGGAGCAAGTCACTGGAACACAGGCCGCATTTGAGTCATGTCAATTCGGTTCAACCTCCTTAGGGTCAGAGCTCCCATCGATAACCTGAGAAAAAGCTACGGGCCTCAAAATAGTTTTGCAGTAGCTTGTAAAATTATATGCATTTAACATATGACCCATCAGTTGCACTGTTGGCCACTGATCCCAAAGAAATAAAAACTCACATTCACACAAATACCTGTACACAAATGTTCGTAGCAGCTTAATTCATAGTAGCTCCAAACTGGAAACAACTTAGGTGACCTCCAGTGGGCAAATGGCTAAGCAAACGGCCTACAACAGTTTGGAACATTGCTCAGCAATAAAAAGCAGTGAACTATTGATACACTCAGCAATTTGGACAACTCAGGGAACTTACACTGAGTGGGAGAAGAAAGTAATCTCAAAAGACTACAAATTGTGTGGCTCCATTACATAACATTCTTGAAATAACAAAAGTATAAAGCTGAAGAACAGGATAGAGATGGATGTGGCTCTAAATGGGTTGCGAGAGAGATCCTTCCAGTTATGCAGAGTTCTGGGCCATAATTGTGGTGGTCTACCATCACGGAGCTACACGCGATTCAATTGCATAGAATCGCGCACACACACACTCAGCTACATGTAAAACTGGTGACATGTATAACTCTGCAGGTTGTACCAATGTCAGTTCCTGGCTTCAATATTGGGCTAAAGTTAAGGAGAATGTAACCCTTCAGGGAAACACAGGACCTCTCTATATACTTTTTACAACTGCCTGTAAACCTATAATTATTTTAAAATAAAGCTTTTAAAAAGGTAGATCTGTAGGCACTGTCATTGAAATTTGACTATAGTATTAAAGTCTATTGCCAAACAGAATTATGGAATGATATACCCTTTAGAGGAAAAAGATTGAGAATATAAAAAGTTAAGACCCTGGCCGGGTAGCTCAATTGGTTAGAGCATCATCCCAATATGCCAAGGTTATGGGGTTCAATCCCCAGTCAGGACAGATACAAGAATCAACCAATGAATGCATAAATAAAATAGAACAACAAATGGGTGTTTCTCTCTATCTATCTAGCTAGCTAAAATCAGTAAATAAAAAGATATTAATATAAAAAGTTAAAAGTGAAGAAAAAAATTCTAACATTTGTCTTAATATACTTCTATGCTGGTAGAATATTTTTACTTGTTATTCTTCTATATAGTTTGACTGTTACAGTATGAACACATTGCTTTTGTTATTTAAAAAGGCAAAAAAGAATAATACAAAATAACTCATTTTTTTTAATTGATGGACCCTCTCCCCCCCAAAATTTATATGCTGCTAAGTACACAATTTTGGCAATCTCATGGATCCCAAAACCCCTTCATGGATCTCTTAAAGGGTATGTGTCTCCCTGACCAGGTCCCCCTGCTTTAAAAAATGGATGCCTGCACGAGTGGGCAGAAGTAGAGTTAAGGGACCTAAATATATTCTGTAATCACCCTGGGCTCTGTTCGCTGTGACCCCCGGCCACCCTCAGATGAGAAATAAAGATTCATCTCTTTGTTTCTCTGGAAGTAACTACACGGAGCTCTGAACTGCAACGTCAGGAACCACACCAAGGGTGATCATAGCAAACAGGAAGGAATAAATTAACATACAAATAACTTATTACTAAGAGTACTTAGAACAACATGAAGAAATAGAATGGTTCTTTTAGCATTTGTTTACTGGCCATATTCCAGGCAATATGCTAGCACTGGAAATAAGGCAGTGAGGAAAACAGGCTTGTTTTCTACGTAGAAACTACTAGGTGCCTACGGGCATGGGAATGTTTTTGCCTGCTTGATGCAAAACATCTCATTTTGTGGAAAATGTTCAGTGCATGAACAACATGTATAAGGGATTTTTATAAGAATTATGGGGCCAAAGTGAAAATATTTTATATCAGTCCCTAAAAGAAATATAATATGCAAATGTATGAAGAAATATCTGATGTATGCATACAGATAGAGAGAGAGAATTGGCTATCAAAGAGCCAAGCTAATCCAGAACCATTTCAGACAAACAATGGTATCAATCTTTTGACTCAAACATGGCAGACAAAGCCAAATGATTCAACAATCCAGAAAAATGACATCTTGGATTGGGGGAGTTGTTGTGTTTTTTTTTTCTTTACAAAATGGAAGGCTTAGTAAAGAACTTCAATAGTACATGAACAAGAATAAGACTGATAGGAAGTCACACGAAATATTTAAAGTTTTGAAGTTTAGAAGCATTACAGCATAGAATACATGTGACTAATAACACATATCCTGCAGCCAGACCTCCTGGATTGGAGTCCCCCATCTGCCACTAAACAGCTCTGTGACCAATGGAGTTACCTTACTCTCTGTGCCTCAATTCCTTCATCTGTAGAAGGGACACGTGATACAGTTGTAATAAAGATGGAATGAGAGTGCTATAAATGTTTTGTCAAATAAACTCTTCAGCAAACATTTATTGGACTGAAATCAAATGCCATGAGTGTTTACAGGGGGAAAAAAAAACCCCTGGAATAGGAATTACTCAAATAAGTGGAAACGTATCAGGTGGTGAGATAAAGAAATGCTCTTCTAGATGGAACCTTGGCAAGGCCAGCAGGAAGGTGAGAGCACATTTGGGGAAAGGCGGTCCTGAGGATGTGTTACAAGAAGACAGACTGGCCTGATGGTGTGGAGTAGTCTTAGCAAAAAAGACACTACCTGCCAACTAATGGTTTGGGTTTTACACGTGAAAGGAAATCAACCAGCCCCATGGGTTAGATGAGGACATGGGAAATCCAGTTATGAAACCAATGTATAATGAAAGGCGAGAAGTACAATCAAGGCCAAAGCAGAATGGTGACAGTGAAAATAAATAAGAGACAGAAATGAACAGAACTGATAATAGGACAGAGATTAGAAAAATGGTTGGGCCAGCAAAAGAACTAGAAATTATAAGTATAGATCTGAGAAATTCCTACATGCCAAACATGCTGGCAATTTCCCATAAGTTTTCACATTTAATAACCCAGCAATCATATGAAAATTACTTTGGAAACTGGTATAACTATTCCTGTGTTTATAAGAAACTGAGGCTCAGAAAAGTTACATTATTTGCCTACATCGCATGGCCAGTGAGAGGGTAGAGTCTGGATTCGAACCCAAAGCTTCCTAACGCCAGAGGTCATGCTCATTCCACTATCCACGCTAATGTCAGAGAGAAGATGTCAACTTCCGTTTTGGACCCACTGCTTGACCTCCCATGAATCATTTCAATGGGCATCTACAAAAGCATGAGGAAGTCTGAAGGGAAATCAGGGATGGAGAATGGAGTTGAGAAGCTTCATGGAAGTTCTGTAAGGATTAGCAAAGTCACTGAAGTGACTAATCGATAACAGATTATTTATAATTATTAACTTGCTTGTTTATGTGCTGGGATGTAATCATGTTTGTCTGAAGAGCCAACACAGCAGTTTTAAGGGGATTCGCAAACAGAAGAAAGCTGCTGTTCTCTCCAGTAAGCAATATTTTAGTGGCCAAGCGCCCTGTGAACAGTTTGTGAGCACAAAGCAGCAAGTCTGCGGATAGCTTTTTACAATGTCACGTTCTCCCCTTCCACTTGGGAGGGAAGCACAATGCCACCATAAGCAGATACTAACAGCACAGATGCTGCCGCTGATTGGAGCATAAATGCTGTCCCGCACCAAAAAAAAAAAAAAAAAATTCCCAAGTACCATGTCTGCATAAATCTTACATTTTTATGAATCACTGCCATTACTGCAACCACACAGTGAAAATGTCTCAGAATGTGAATGGATCTTTCTAGATAGTTTAACTTACCTGAGACTCCTCGTGATTTATACCCGTCCATGCATCATAACCAAACAGGGCTTTGCTTCCTGGAGTGCCCAAGTAGCAGCCGATACCCTCCCTCCATGGCAAAAGTTGGAAAACACAGTTTAATTATAATCCAGAGGAGCAAAATCTTTCTGATGCCTCTGTTGCCATGTTGTCAACATCTGACCGGAGATTGAACATTAATTTTTCCATTCCTTATCAACAGCAGTTTTCCAGCGCAAAAAACATATATTCTACCATACAATTTTATGCTTTGTAAAAGGTGACCTATACTTTCTTTTCAAATGCAGTTTCTTTAATGAAAATATTGTAATGTCAGTCCATGCAAAGCAAATGCATATTAATATGCGTTTACATCTGTCTTATATTAATATTCATGCCTGAATCCACATCCCTACACAAAGCCAATTTTCTGACCATCTGTGTGATGGCTGGTGGATGCAATGAATAAATTTTATTTGTGAGGGGAGTGATAAATCATGTATCTTCAGTTTTTCACCCACAATCTTTCCTTTTAGGTGCAAAAATGCTTTCACCATGGTTTGGAATATTTAAGTGAATGAAAAGGATTAACCCTTTAATATTCCTATATGCTGACAATTTTATAAAGGCCATGAAAATGCAATCTCAACACCTCTAATCAAAGACAAGGAGAAGGAACTACAGATTTGCTTAGTCGGATTTAACTTCTCTGCTTCCTATGTGAATTCCAGTCTTTTATAACAATTTTCTGTGTTGTGTAGTTTAAAATGTACTCCGGCTGTTTTTGAAAAGTTTCACAGAGGAAGACAAGGCCTCTCAAAAAAGAGTGTATTTCTGAAGAAAGTCATGACAGCCATCAAGTATCTTACAAGTCATATGAAGTGTAACCGTATACAATGGAAGGATTCCAGAGAAAGTTTATCAATATTGATAATTTTACCCAAGTGAATAAGATCTTAGCAATAACAACTTATTTGTAAATTTGGTGATTTGTTGGGAAATATATATGGCACTCAAACCTTAGAAATAATTACCTTTTAAGATAGGAGACAAATGCCGTTAATTAACATGGCAAATGAACCCCCCAAAAGGATTACATTGAAAAGCAACCATCTCATGTAGGGGGAACCTGAAAATATCACACACTAAAGAAGGAAGTGTGATCAGCGGGCCTGAACAACAAAAACAGGGTCAGGGGTCTAAAGTGGCTTCCTTGCCTCTTCCAGGGATGCTTCCTATGAATTCTAGACAATCAGACCACTAGACTGAATCCAAATCTAAAGTTTCAACTTGATTGAATTTACCTTCTCTGAGGCAGGGCTTTTCTAAGATCCCTAAGAACGTCACAGGACAGCACAAACCATAACTTCCAGGTCAAAGCAGAAACAAATTGAAACAGTGTTCACACAAGCTGCCAACAGTTTCTATTTCTGCTTTAATGACATTGAACATAGTGGCAAGGTCAAATGGGAACTCTCAGAGCTATAAATCTACCATAGATACAGCCCGAGTTAGCAAATGGATATTCAAACCATAAATGAAGCTGTCAGAGAAATTTTATCTCAAGTGAGCAAGTTATTGACTGCCTGCTACGTGCGAGGTGCAGCGTGCTGAGATGGAAATTAAGATGCCACGCTGCCCTCAAAAAGCTTACCGCCTAGCTAGTAATAAAGACAGATTCTCCCACAAGAAGACTGTCAACAATTAAAGTATGATCAATACAAACAGCATATAAAAGGACTAAGAAGACAGTGAGATCCCCACAAGTCCAGGAAATCAAGAAACCTCTCCAAACCAACTTTAAGATTAATCTTGAAGGCTGAAAGATTCAGATGGTCAGAGAAAAGGAGTCATATCAGATGAGAGAAGCTTCCCAAGGCTCAACCCAGGAAGTATTTAGTGGGAGGAAGTAGGAGTAATTGAGGAAATTGTGGATAGACCACTCTGGTTACGTCTGAGAATTAATACTCAAAACTACGGGAGTTAAGGGAAATGATTTTGAGTAGTATGCAATGTAGGCATTAAATGACATTGAATTATAAAGTCAGAAAAAGAATCCCTTAGTAACTCTGTTCATTCTCCTATTGCCTCAGGAAGACAGTCTTTCTCAGTTTAATACCAATATATCTCACACATCACTCCACTACCTGCTAAATCCGTCTTCTTAACAAAGAGAGAGCCAACCTCAGGCTCTAAGTCTACAAACCAGAACTTAATAACATTGTTTGGTTTCAGGGTGTTTATTTTTAGTGTTTCTTTACTTTATTCCAAGTAGTACTCACTGGTCTTCCATATGTGGTAGTTATATAACATTTCCTTTTTAGAAAAATATATTTAAGATTTTTTTCAAATGACCTGTTTTTAGAACTGAGTAATAGAATTAATTAATGTGATGAACAAATGACTACAGTTTGGAAAAAACTAACGTGACATAGTAACTGGCAAAATGAAAAGGTGGATTGGACTTAGTCTAGAAATGCCTAAATGTGGAAGCTAACTGAGTGAAATTACAGCCTTTGATTTCAATTCTCTTTGATATTTCTAAGTTTCTTGGTTTTCCTCATATAGGGGTATTGCTGAGGTTGTGTTTGTAAAATCTCTTTCAAGCCTAGAATTTTTTTAAATATACCTAAACTTTTTCATGTAAATACATAAGAATATTATTATCTAAATGAGAGATGGGACAAAACATAATAGTTCACCAAGCTCTACCCCTAGGAGATTTAATGTAAGAGATATAAATATAAATATAAAATACTTCACCAGAAGCAAAGGGATATTGCTTTCATCAGATTGCTCAGGATTTCACACCGTACACTTAAGTATGATTTAGCACAATATTGATATGTGTTTATATCTGCCACCTACTTATTTCACAACGATATTGTAAGGATTAGTGATATAATATTTAAGTCTTTTGGACTCTTAAAGAAAATATACACTATAAAATCAAGGTAATAGTAATAATAGTCATCATCACAATAGCAATAACTGCTCAGACATTTTCAGATGTAGGCCTGTGCTGATGGAAAGGGAAATTAGGCTGTCAGGTAAAAATGCAGACTTGTCAGCTGGTTAAAACACAAAGATTTAGGATGGAATCATCATGATGCTATCTACCCCTTACCATGAGGTCTGGAATGGGGCCTGAGATTCTGCATTTGTGGCAACTCCCAGATTTCTGATGCTGCTGGTCTTAAGCCACATTTTGGGTAGAAGGGCCTTAGACTACGCCACTCTTTGAGTGTCAAATGTAAAACATATTCCATTGACTGTCAGAGGACTGAAGGAAATGTTGGCAAATCTGTCACTGCCGCTGATGACTTCCCAGATTTTTGCCACCTTGGCACCTGGTATTCTGTCTCCATTGTCCAATCCAACACCTGCGTGCAAATGATTTCTCTCATTGTCTCCCCGCCCCACTCCCATTCCCAAGCCAGATATGAACTCTTTGAAAGCAGAAACTTTTATGATATATTCTAAAAATTGATCATAAGGCTTAAACAAAGATTTATGCTCAAAACTGTTGGTTTCAGAATTCTGAATGGAATTCTATGCAGCAGAGAGAAAGAAGGAGCTTATACCCTTTGCAACAGCATGGATGGAACTGGAGAGCATTATGCTAAGTGAAATAAGCCAGACGGTGAGGGACAAATACCATATGATCTCACCTTTAACTGGAACATAATCAACAAAAGAAAAAAGCAAACAAAATATAACCAGAGGCATTGAAGTTAAGAACAATCTAACAATAGCCAGAGGGGAGTGGGGAGGGGACAGTGGGGAGAGGAGCTTTCAGGAACTATTATAAAGGATACATGGACAAAACCAAGGGGGAGGGTGGAGGCAGGGTGTAGGTGGGTTTGGCTGGGGTGGGGTGGAGGGGTGGGGAGAAAATACAGACAATGGTAATTGAACAACAATAAAAAAATATTTAATTAAAAAAATAAAATAAATAAAATAAAATAATTTTAATGTATTTTTCCTTGCATTAAAGTAATATAGAGCAGTACACAAACATTTGCATACATGTGAAATGATAGAAGGAAGTATTCCAAAACATTAATGGTAGTTTACACTTAAGGTTCATTTATAGGTGATTTTTTTTCTTATTTATACATTTCTATATGTTAAAAAATAATCTGAAAAACATTTAAGTTGCTTTTAAAATTAGGGAAAGAAAATACAAGAAATATCATTCTATAAAATAAGAACACATATCTTATTCACCTTTTTTTTATATGCAGCACCTAGAATAGTTCTAGTACACACAACAGGCATTGAAAAATATATAACTAAATTAAATTAAATACACAATTCAAAGCCTGTACCATAATAAGTTAATACAATCTCTCTGATGTGCAAAAAGTAGTCTGTGCACATATAAAAGCAAATAAGTTTTTCTGAGAATAGCTATTCAGAGAATATTTTAAATAAGACTATTAAAAATTACTATGAGAGAAGTATTACATAAGCATTAAACAAAGGCAATCTGGGCTCAGGGACAGGGTCTTTGAATTGGAGGCAAAGGGTGCTTAGTTCCTCGTGTTGCCCACCAATTGGACTCCTTTGGTAATTCGCTGGCCTTCCCAAACCTCCAATACCTCATCTATAAACCTAAGTTCTATCAACTTAACCATGGCATTGTTAAGATCAAATGAAGTGTAGAATGTGAACGCTATTTTGAAACTGCAATGTACTATGCCAGGCTATTTTGATTATTTAAGCGTGTATTTGACAGAATGTGAAAGACAAACTATAGGTACTTCTTATAATTCATTGATCAGGTAAAAAAAATTGAACTAGATGTCTACTTCATGTCTTTTGTCCAGTCAGTTATCTGCTAAGTCAATTTCTAACATAAACACAAACTAATGTGATAAAATTAAATTTAGGCAGAAGAATGGAGGTTGGTGAGTGGCCTCCTATACTTTACCATGTGGTTCACCCATGTATTTCTTTTTTCAACAGTATTTATTGTGTCAGACAATCTTCCAGGGACTATACACTCAGGAAAGAGGCAGAGAAGTGTCTCTGCCTTAGTACAACTTTCATTGCAGCGGGGACAAATCAACCATCAACAAGTCAACAAGTAAACAAGAGAATCCAAGATTGAGATAAGTGCCATGAAGAAAATAAGCAGGACTATAGTCACCTAAGCATCTAAGATGGTCCCCAGTGATCCCGCCTCCTGATATTCACACCCCTGTGTAGTCCTGTCTCACACTGCACAGAGCTGGTCTCACCAACCAACCGAATACAGAGGAAGTGATACTATGTCACTTTCAAGATCAGGTTATGCAAGACACTGTGGCTTCTCTTTTGATTACCCCTTCATGTTCTATCTGTCTGTGCAGGAGAAACCAGCCGTCTTGTATTGAGGACAACCAGGGAGCCCATCTGAAGATTCTCGTGTTCTCACTCACCCTAAGATGACTCCTATGACTAAGCCTTCCTTCCCCTGCTAGATTAAAAATCCTTTGGGGCACAGGCCCATGGTTTTCAATTTTCTGTCCCTGCACCCTCAATACTTAGTCCTAGCTACAGAAAAAGGCCTCATGTTCTCATGGACTAATTGATTCTTGAAACCACACCCACTTATCAATCGGTTTTTGCTTTCTTCATAACTGACCTTATCCACGTGTACCCATAGCAAAGGCGCCATATGTTAGTTCTTATGTTGGACTAAATAAAGAAAAGAAATTTAGAAAGAGCTTCACACATCATCTGGGTAATTATCCTGTATTTGTTATAAAGCAGACTAATGTCTCTGCATTAATAAATGACTCAAATGTTGCTACAAGGGCTGAGCGTGATTATCTGAGCTTATTACTTAACCCACTCAATTTAAATAATAATGCTGTGATCTGATGCGGCAGAACAGAACCTAAATGTTCTTTAACTTCAGCAAGAAACAAAGATATTTGCTGATATGGGGATGGGGAGTAATACGAAGGTGGTAAGGTGGGGTAGGAATCACAGCTGCAAGAGCCCTGAAGAGAAGGCAGTTTTGTAGTCTGCTTGGCTTCCTGCCTGCTTGCTTCCTAACATGCAAACCTAAATCCACTTACGCCCTTGCTTTAGAATCTGGCCCTGCTCTACATTCAGGCACCAACCTTGCCCTCTTGCCCTAATTTGAGAATGTACATGGAGCCTTAAGCCACCATCCTGGGCAACTGATAGGACTTTATTCTGGTTTCTGGGTTCAGTATGGCATTGGCCCACTAGTTCCCAGAAAAATAGTTTTCTGCTTTGTAACCAAGTGGCAGTATTTTGCCTTCCAAGTAAGTCTCAGCCCCAAACGCCACTGGTAGGAGTAGAATTTCCTCCTCCAAACTCCAGCATCCTTATGACCTGACAGCTGGATCCCCACGTACAATGAGCATCAAACAACTCTGCATTGGCAACCCTGCGGAAACCCCGTGGAAGAAATTTGCCTTCCTGCAATCCTCAAATGCACCTATCCTGTCCCCGCTCGGGGGGAGTAGATCTTGAATTTAGTTTGGGCCTTTTAATGATGCTTTCCCCATCATTTCCTACCTCCACAGTGGACCGAATGTGCTTAATCCTTAAGCCAATCCTCTCCAACGTTTCACACACCATGGCACAGACAGAAAATAAGATTTGTTCTTTTACTTTTTGAGACATAATTGGCATATAACATTATATTACTTTCAGGTGTATATAATGATGCAATATTTGTATATACCGTGAAATGATTACCACAGAAAGACTAGTTAACACCCATCACCACGCATGGTTACAAAAAAATTTTTTCTTGTGATGAAAATTTTTATGATCTACTCTTTTAGCAACTTTCACATATGCAATACGGTAGTATTGATTATCCTCATCATGTTGTACATACAAGATTTTCTTGTGTGGCACAGATGTTCCCAGTCAGAGGCCGTTGGCCTGGGATGACTGGCCCCCCAGACGCATTCCAGCTGAGGGTACCACCATTTGGGCGCTCCGGTAGCCCACTGATGGCCTGCCCGGGTGCCTATCCTTTGGGCAGCCTAGACTTAGGGGTCCAGCTGGCCTCTTGCCCAGGTCCACTATGCTAATAGTTTGTCTTTGGGTTGACCTGGATGTTCAGGTCTTCCCATCCTTTAGCCCCGATTTTTTATGAAAAGTAATAATGTTTCTATATTGTATACCAACTCAGACTAAGATGAAGGATGCAGGTATGAAAAACTTGAATATTTTTTAAACCTAAGTTGCTCAGTCAAAAAGCCTTCTAATTCAAGAGAATGAGAACCTCAAAGATAAAACAGAAGACTTACTCTTCTCCTACCTTTGATTGCCCTATTTTCACACCCATATAATGTTATTACATTGTGTGCCTTTAAATAATATTAATAGCTCCCAAATATTTGGCCCCTGCTTAGCAATGCGCTAAGCTCTTGCCAAGCATTATCTTGTTGATTCCTCTCATCATCTTTGAGGCGGAAAGCATCTGCATCTCACAAACTAGCAAACTGAAGCTGAGGGTTAAACAACTTCCTTAGAAAGTAGTGACTAGAATTTGAACTCACATCTGAATGACTCCAAAATTCTCACTCTCAAGTGAGATAGATCACAAGCATCAGCATCGTGCCTGCCATATAATAGTTTAGTGGGTATAAAATTTATTCCACAGGCTCTTTTGAAGAAATGTCATATTTATTTTTTTCCCTTCGCCCAAATTAAATCTGACTTGAAGTCTCTATTCCATAACAGAATTTCAATCTTAGTGATTATAGAATGTCTCCTCTGTTGGGAAATAATTTTCCATGGGTCTTTTGTGTTTCTGCACATCTGGAGAGCAGAGGTACTCACTGTCTGTCCCCTGTTACAAATCATTTTTTTTCAGAAGTATTTCTATAGCAAACAGCCATAAAGAAGATAAAAGGAGTATCTCCCTCCGGTGCCCGTTACAGATTGACATTCCCTAAACTCAAGGTTCCTGTCCTGTGACGTAGCTCACTGCATGTCCAGTATCACCTGGCCTTGTTCACATCACTCTGTGGGCGGGCACTGGGGCTCAGGGAGTCGATGAATAAGTGGTGATACTCTGGCTACGAGTGTTGCTGTGAGGAATAAACTACCCTTCATCTGACTTAGGAGTGTGTCTTCTGCCAGTATCCATGAAATAGTAATAAGTTAACTCATCGGCTTGCAAATAGGATGTGTTTCAGGCCCTTCGCACCTCCTAAAACCCTCCTTTCTCTGGAAACTCACAAAGACCTGGGAGGTTCACATAGTGCCAGAAAACAGCGACAGGCCTTCAATCTCCCATCCATATGGTCACAGCTGGTGCTTTATGTCCCAGGCTCAGTTCATCCAGAGCGGGACATCAAACCTAATGGACCTGAGTTGAAATAGAGAATCTTTCCTTGACTAGCAAACCCTGTGCCTAGAGTCCAGCCTTTCGTATTGTCATTTCGCTCTGGAGCCCAACCACCCCCGTGTCCACTGTAGGCACCCACTGTACCAAGATCTTGAGAGTCTTGGAGGATCTCTTCTCTGTCCTGTTCCTTCTTTTACTCTCTTCTC
Organism: Desmodus rotundus; assembly: GCF_022682495.2. Taxonomy (NCBI): domain Eukaryota; kingdom Metazoa; phylum Chordata; class Mammalia; order Chiroptera; family Phyllostomidae; genus Desmodus; species Desmodus rotundus. The sequence goes on along the minus strand of NC_071394.1, from coordinate 32,024,517 downwards.
ACCTCTCTCTCCTGATCTCCAGGGCACTTTAGTATAATAATCTCAGCAAGTTTAAGCTTTCACCAAAGGCACAAAGAGAAGTTCCCTCTTGTCAAAACTTGGCCTGAGGTAAGTGATTCCAAGGAGGAACCACCTTCTCTTTATGCACAGGAAAGCCAAACACAATTTATTTCTCAATAAATGATCCTACACAACAGTAATCACTCAGTGTGGTTAATTGTGGTTCTGGTAGCGTTTTCTTTACCCCTTATTCATATCTTTGACTTTAGACATAAGTATAAAATATTTTTCTTGGTCTCTTGCTCAGTTACATCAAGCTAGCGGAAAACTATCTTAGCTTTCTTTCTTCTGGTCTGTAAAATTAAAAAGAACATTGTACAAATTACCACCACACATACACACACAAACCCCCATAAAATAAAGATAATGATGATGATGATGATGATGAAGAAGAACACCCTCTTTCTAACTCTATATACATGTCTTCCTCTTGCCTGGCTGACCCCAACAAAGAGGTTTGTGGGAAGGCACAAGGAACTAATAGAAAGTAAAACCAATTGTGTTTTTAGAAGATTTTTGTCAGTCTTTGGGTTTTGCCTTATTTGCAACCAATTAGATCAACATTGATATCCTTTAACCACTGATTTTACTGAAATATTTACGACTGTTAACATAGCTGCACTGACAAGATTTCCTACAGGTGCCACCTCTTCTCTTCTCCCGATCTTCAATAAATTCTCGATTCTCCTAGTCTCCAAACAGCCCCGGGTAGGTTAGCAATTGGCTTTAATGATACAATCTACATCTACCTCACCTGCAAGGCACGGACAGTACGTACACCCTTGGGGTTACAAGCTTGTCTAGTTATGAAGAAATGTGGCCCTAGTTATATTTTCAGAGATCCCACATAAATAATTCTTGGCTGCAGAAGAAGCAATTGAATCGTCTCTCTTATGTTTTATCTCCCCTTGGAATTTGGGGGTTGAAAACTCCGTCTTTGCCTATCTTGTTCATGCTATATTTTCTAAGCATAGAACAGCGGCGGGGGGGAGGGTTTCAGGAGGAGGTTGCCCATCAAAAAAAATGTTCGATAAATATTTATGGACTGAATGACCATGTGAATAAGTGAATAAACTTTATTAAGAGCTAGAAGATAAAAATATCCTTGGAATCAGATCCAAAATTTAAAATGCTATCAGTTTAATTTTCTGTGGAATTAGCACTTTAATAAATTGTTCTTTGTATGTTTGGCACTTCAAAAGGGTCAAGAGAAAATATTTCCTTCCCTAACCAATAAAATAAAATTATTCACCACCTGAGTCCTGTAAATATTTAGGAGCTTTTTCCAAGCTTTTAGTTGGTGTTACTATGCAGTGATTCTCAGTGGGGGTGCCCATGGCATTCTGTATGATGTCGTTCCATGCACCGCAGAGCCCTTGGCGGCACTCCGTTCCCCACTAAATGTCAGAGGAGCCGCCCAGTCAGTGTGACCTCCTGAACGTACTACTCGACCCCCACCATAAGAACCTATTCTAAATTTATATGGGATATGAGTTGTATCCAAGACTTCCTCATTTCCTCAAGGATGAAGTTCAAACTTGAAATCAAACCTGATCAATCTTTCTAGATTTGTCCTGTTGCCATTGGCAGTTTTATGTCTTGTGACAGCCCCACATATGCGGATAGCCTTCAGCATTCCCGATCTACCTGCCATTGCACAAATGTGCCTTGATCCTCCACGCCCCTGTATCTTGTCATGCTCTTCCCTCGGCCTGGAATGTCCTTCCAACCCCTGCCTCCCACATCCACCTGACTGACTAGCACTCCTCCCGCAAGGACAGCTCAAGGATTTCCTTGTCTTGGCTGCATGTCCTGGCAATTCTCCACCTCAGCCACTACTCAGAGATTTTACACTCATTTGATGTATTGTCAACCTCCTCCCATTAACCACCGGGCTCTCCGATAATAGAGAGTTCCAACTCCTCAGTACTAACACTACATGCACTAGTGTACGTGACATACCACACCATACTACATAGCATGCACTGTGCCACAGAAAGGATATCAGTCAAGAACAAGGGGCTGGGAGCCTGCTCTGTGCCGCCACTGTGCTGGGTTCAGGGGATGCCATGATAAGGGAATAAAACAGACAGAGTCCTTCCCTCATGTCCAGAGGAAAGGACAGACAGTAAACAAGTAATTTCAACTATGGTATGAAGGGAGGCTACAGGGGAGGACAACTTGAAACTCTGCCATGCCTCGGCCCCCACAAGGAAAGGAAAGTTTGAGGTGAGTAGGTATTAGCTGGACAAGGGAGGGCAAGAAGAATGCTCCAGGTAGAGGCAGTATGTGAAGGGGTCCGTTCATTTTCTTTTACAGCTTTGGTAATGCACTCAGAGTCATGTTCTGAAGTCCAGCTACCTAGGTCAGCATGCAGGTGCCACCATTTCCATCCTCATGGCTTGGGGCAAGTCACAAATCTGCCTCATTCTCACTTCAGTAAAACAGGGCTAATGATCTTACTCTATGATAGATTTGCTGTTGGGACTAATAAGATCATCTATTTAAAGTGCCTAATACATAGTCTAGCACGTAGTAAGTACTCTGTAAATATTACCTCATTATTTTTTATTATTATTATTCAACAAACATTTATTATTCAACTAATGCCAAAACTGATTTGCCTCCCTCTCCTGCTCCGATGTAGCACTTAATGAGAGTGTCTTGTTTACTGCTTTTCCAGCATTGGGACTAGAAAAATAGATAGGTCTCTAAGTGGTGTGCTCTGTAATCTTAAAATAAGGAAAATAATGAGCCTGTGAGCCCAGCCCAAGCAATCAAAGAAATATGTTTGTCATGAAAAATTCATATGTCAAAATTGGCCAACAAATCATGTGGCATCCTGGAGTCATTTAATTATAATTAACTTACCATACTATTTGTTAAAAACAGATTTCTCCATCCCTACCCCTGGCCAGACCTATTAAGTCAGAATGTCCATGGGGAAACATGGGAATCCAGTTTTAATATGCTTCCCAAGTGACACTTCTTATGAAAAATAAGTTTGGGAAGTACTGGCTTGTCTCAGTAATGCCTGTGATGAACCACACCTCCCAAAATTAAGTGGTGTGAATTAACAACTTTATTGATCCCATGGATTCTGTGAGGCAGAGTTTTGGAGAAGGCAAAGGAAGCATGGCTCGTCTCTGCTCCTCACTGCCTGGGTAGCCTCGGGTGCTGCCACCAGCAGGCTCCACATGCCCGTCTGAATCAGAGTACACACACGGAGCCTCTCCAGCATGGCGGTCTCTGAGCAGTGAGATTTCTTTGTGTGGTGGCCGGCTTCTCCAAGAGTGAGCACCCCAAGAGAACGGAGTGAACACCGCAGGGCCTTTTCCAATGCAGCGTCAGAATCACATGGCATCATCACTCACGGCGTTCTATGGGTCAGAGAGGTCACAGTCCCACAGATTCAAAGGGAAGTGACATGAGCCTGCCTCGCAATGAAAGGAGTATCATAGAAGTTGAGCATATTTTTCAACTGTCATACAAGTATGTCTTGTTTTGATCTTTAATGGGCGCCCACAAACTTTCGCTTTCTCTAGACATTCTTCCCATTTGTAATGTTTTGACAAATACCAAAGCAAGGCTACAAGTTACTGGTTTCTTGAAACCCGTCAGTTGTCTCAATGATGCCCATAACTGCTTACAAGAATATTTTGCTTTGTAACATTGGTTCCTAAAGTCTCCCATTTAGAAGAAACCCCTGTTAATCTTGTCCTAAAAGTCATTGCCACTTATCCATTCTGTCTTTGGTCCTCTTCAAAGAGGTTCAAAACACTACTAAAGTTTTACTCATCTTTTTGGTTCACATAAAACTGAGGACTAAAATCCTTATAGTACACAAATTATAATTATGCCTTTTTCCCCTGGATATTTCTTGTAAAGTATCCAGTCTTATATAAAATATTGTGATGCAAAGTTAGAAGATTTTAAGGATGAATTTCATCCTAGTTCAGGTGGCACATGTACGATCCTTTGGGCGGGCATGTGCCTTGTTTATGCATTTGAACATGTTTTATTAATGTTCCTGTAGATGACTGTCCATCTTATGTCACGCAATCCATTCAAATGCCTAAACATTATAAATGAACATATAACTTTACACTACTTGGGATTATACACAAATTAGATGTGTCAGGTTTTTGTGCACTGTGATGATATGACACTAAAATAGTTGCGTGTATAAGTACAAAATTTAAGCATATTAATCACTTTGTTACAGTAAAATGCACAGATGCAGAAGAATAACAGCAGCCTGTGGGATTGCTCTAGCAATGTGTGTATTTTCTCCCCCAAAGCCATCTTCATTTTTTTCCTTCCATGTAAAATTGATTCCGGGGGGGAAAAAAGATTCAAATCCATATTGGCATTTGCAAGGAATCACACTAATGTGAGATACCTTATCACATCAGTTATCATAGTCAGAGACAAAGTGTTTCGGGACCTGTGAAATTTTAATCCAGCTCAATGACTAGCGCTAAATCAGTGCACCCCTGCAAAGGTAACCACACAGGCCCAACCGCACAATGGCGACCTTGTCATGCAACTCTGATTTGGTGTTGCTGCCTGTTCTAAATTGCCATCGCGTTAGAAAGAATACCGTCTATTTGTTTTTGAATACACGGTGTATTTTCTTCTAATTACATTCTGATCACATTTTACAGAGGAAAAATACATCTGGCCTATCAATGACATAAAATGGGTATTTCCTCAGGGGTGTGTAAAGTGTATATAAATTTCAGCTCCTGCCTGAGATTTGCCGAGATGCTAATATGCAGGTCACTGTGTGCTGGTTTTTCTTTGTGATTGGGGAGCAATGCCTGCAAGCTCGGTGCAATGTAATGAAATCATGGGCAGTTCAGCTTACACACATAAAGATTTAACTCTTCTGTAAGTAGTCCCTCTGCCCCTGAACATTAGGTTCCTATATTGCTTTAATGTACCAGCCTCCCATCTACATTTATTGGGGGAAAAAATAAAGGCAGTGTTTCCTTTAGTTTATTCAGACCAAAAGGAAAAATTTCATATATATGCATACAGTTGTATGTTACATAGGTGTTATTAAATAAATACATTATAGCAGCTTTCATTTTTAATGGCTCGATTTTTTCCTTTGATTGCCTTCACCAATATAAGTGTAGTCTGTAGGAAAGCACCCTTCTGGATAATCCATTGTCTCATTTTGCCTCACTTTTATCAAGGAATTCCCCCTGCAGCAATCTGCACCGCCAGCCATCAGCTGTGCACATCTGCCCGCAGTAACGACCGCTCCTGTGTACATACCTGACTGCCCCGCAGCTCAGCCCTCACCCAGAGGACACTCGTGCAAAGTCTCCAGAGCCAGCGAAATTTCATACTGTTGATGCATTGCCGTTATCACCTCATTTGGTTTCTGGAAGTGAATTAAGAGTGCCTGAGGTTGAAAATAAGTCAGATGCTGGGGCCTCATTGTAACTCGTGTCGTCTCATGTATGTTCTAATAGAATGTATGACGTGTGATAGCCCTCCGAACTTTATTCAGTTGTGGCCAAAATAAATACTTTGGATCCAGCAGCCCCTTCCTCTATACAAGCACAAAACATGAATATCTTAGCGTGATCACCAAGAAAAACATTTTTTTACCAATAAATAAACCACATATTAAAATTTGTCCTATGTCCCCCTGACTGGGGTGGCTCAGTTGGTTGGGCATTGTCCCACAAAGCCAACGGTCACTGGTTCAATTCCTGGTCAGGACTCGTGCCTGGGCTGCTGGCTCCATCCTGGTGGGGGCGCACTCCAGAGGCAGCCGATCCGCGTTTCTCTCCCACATCCATGTTTCTCTCCACCTCGCTCTCCCTCCCTTCCCCTTTCTCTAAAAATACACAAAATCTTTTTAAAAATTTGTTCTATCTGAACTTATTTCTCTTTGATATATTTTCCTACTTCTATGAATGTCCCAATTTAAAGAGATAATTTATTTAAAACAAAAGAAATTTAATTAATAATTTCAAAGTTCTTTTAAAATGCATTTAAATCCTTGTCTCCAGCCCCTGACCCTTTGGTCTGTTCTGCTAAATTGGAAGGCGCTAGAGGGCAGGGGCCACAGGAGGACACTGTGTTCTATGCCAGGGATTTTCAACCCCTGTGCCACAAGAATTGTAAAACATGCAATACCTAACTATTTAGGTAGGGGCACTGACTTCTTTTCCCTTAGATTGTCAAATTAAAAAATGGCAACAGCCAACACAACAATAGCCACATGGTGTGAATGAATCATAACTATACCTATTTTTTGTCAGGTCTGCAAAAATTACATTTTTGGGTGTGCTGCAGAATTTTAGTAATTAGTTCATATGTGCCATGAGATGAAAAAGGTCCCAAATCACTGTTCTATACAGTGGAAGTGGAAGGACCACCGGAAGACGTTAGTAAGGACAATCTTCAGGTGACACTGAAGGAGTTACTAAACGAGTGCATTACTGAGATGAGAGTGGTCAGGTGACCAGCACAGCCGTCCAGACAATCAATCACCATGTCGTGACTAATGCTGAGGATGGTTCAGGAGATACTCTGCAAACAGAAGTAATAAGACTTGGATGTGGACAAAGAAGGACTAGGAATGAGGCAGATTTTGATCTTAGCTCAAACATCAAGACACGTAAACATCTTGGAAGTCACCGTTCCCATCCTTATAACAAAAAAAGCTTGACAGACTAAAAATCAGTTCATCTTCTTGGACCTGTCATAGAACTGCAGCAGCAAGGCACGCCATCTCCCTGCACTTCAGGGACAGGCACAGTCCAGGGGATACAACAGCCAAGATCTGTTTCCCTGGCGCAGGGGCTGCATGAGCCTTAAACTGGTAAGAACACTTAGTCATTTTCACACATTTCTGGTGGCTCGCTGAGAAATTCCTAGAGATGGCAGTCTGGAGCGGAGAGGCCTCCCAGAGCTTTCCCTCCAGGAACCCCACCAGGTTCTCCCTTGGAGGATCTGAGGAAGATCCCCTCCCCCTTCCTAATCTTGGCAGGAGGAAGGGAAGAGTAAATTGTAAACCCCACCCAGAGCGATCTCCATACCAAAGGCCTATCCTCCCTACGGGGCAAATGACTTCACCTGGCCTCTATTTTGAAACTTTATCTCACCTAGAGGAAAGGAATTCCTCCTTCCTCCCGCCTCCTCCACACCTGTCAGACCTAAAGGGGGAAATAATTCACTGTCATCTAGAAACTAGGATTCAAGGAAGTTGGTTGGGAAGGCTGCAGCCTAGGAACAGAGTATGAGGCAAGTGGGGAAAGGGCTACACCCCTGGAGGAGGAACAGGAACACTGTGAAGGCCACAGCCTGGAGACAGGTTCCCGATGAGCCTAAAACTGAGGTTTAAACAGCAGTTTACAGGATGCTGCCCCGTCTCTACAGGTCCAGGATGGAGAGTATTTCTTAGTATTTCTTAGGAAGAGTTGTGAAGCTATTCATAAATTGAACGGAAAATGGTTAAATGTGTGAGTGAGGGACCAAGGACAAATTTATAAAGATTCTCAAATTTAACTGCTAGGACTGGGACCCTGAGTGAAGACAGGTAACCACCTTCAGAAAAATATAAAGAAGCCCATCCCTTCCACAGAAAGATGTCTCTTTCATGGCAAAAGAAGTGAAGGGGAAAATGAGGCCATGGATAGAAATTAAGTGAGCAATGAAGTTGGGGACAGAAACTGAAAGAATTCATGCAGACTACTTGGTCGAGCCGTGCTATTCTATAGACTGGTCATTTCAAACATTTTCTAAATTTTGTACTTGTTTTGAGCACATCCCTGAATACACTGGTATTCGTCTGTGGGTCACACAGATCCCTCTGTCAGTTTCATTTTTTAACTAAAGCTCAATTTCTTCCTGTATTTAGATAAAGAGGCGTTATACACTACATACCTCGCATATCCTAAGATCATCAGGCTCTCTCCCTACAGCATTTTTTTTTTCTCTATTTTTAAGGTATATAAGTCTGTGGCAGATTTTTTAAACAGCTATAACAAAGGGACATGGCCACCAAACACCTAACTCTTCTCAGTTAGTTTCTGAAGCAACCTAGCCACACGCACGGACCTCAGTGCACCTCCATTTATTAACACGCAGGCCCACCTCCATTGGAAACCATCTCTCGATCTTCCAGCGCTGGCTGGGGCCGAGCAACATTTGCCCAGTTTCCTACCCCAGCTTCCGCCCCAGGCAGATCTCTGACTCTGCAAATCCAAGAACAACTTTTAGAGATTCACATCCTCCTACTTTTAGCCACTCCCTCCAGTGTTCTCTTCATGTGTGTCAGGCCTAAAGGCAATTCCCACTGTGTCTGTCCTGGACTCGCAGACAAACCTGACAACCCGGTACTGGTCTGCAGCAGTCCTGCGTTGCTGATTAAGCTTTGCTGTCACCTCTCTTGCTGTCAGCTGTCATTTCGCTCTTTCATCAGCTTGATTTTGACTTGCAACCTCCTCTGCCTTCTTCTACTTTGCTGCTTCTTAGCTGCGCCAGGATGGGGAGGAAAAGACAACTGAAAACGTTGAGACTAGAATACTAAATGGGAATCAAGAATAGAAGTGCTAAGGAGCCTAGTTTTCATGCAGCGACATGAATCTCCTGCTTCGTATCTTCACAGGCCTTTTCCACTTACTCTTTCAGACTGAGTTCCAGACTGACCTCTATATACATGATATACAACCATATGTATCTTGAGTTTTTCTTAAAGCAAAATAAATACCAGTCTTCCTTTTGACTCCAGCATCATAATCAAGCTACAGTACAAGAACTATTTCATTGCCCCCTAAAAACTGGGTAGAGGAAAGTTGTTTGAACATAAAGTATCTTTTATCCCATTTTAGCAAAGTGCATTCCTAAAATTAGTATAAATTGTCATAACTTAGGTTTTCTTTTCCTTGCATTTGTTTTCATGCTACAATATGAACCACTCCACAGAATTGATGACCACCTTCCAAGAGACCCCAACTTGGCGAAGCAGAGAAGAGTTAAGGAAGAAAATAGCCATTGAGCTGATTCCTCCAGAGTACCCTAGCTACAATACAGAGAAAAAGTGTCTAGTAACCTGTACCAGCTATCCTCATTTCCATTATAAGCCGCAAATGGCAAAATCAATGGCCAGAGATGCAAATGGAATATAAAGAGGCTTAAGACTGCTACAAATTACAGATCTACTCTGGGAAGCCTGAGCAGAACCTCCGTGGAGATTTTCCCTGAGAAAAGCTCTGCTATTCAGCCAAAGTACTGAGCTTCTCCAAAGGACCTTACTGCCACGTGGACAAATAGGCTCTTGGCACCTCGCAAACCATCCAGGGAGGGAATAACGCCCTGTGTACCACACTTCTGTAGGCCCGCTCCCAGCACGACCCCCACCATAGGGGAGGACAGAAAAGCACAGCTGCCCTGCTCAGTGATGGAAAATCAGGGCTCTGCCCTAAGCCTCCACCAGCAAGTTGGGGGGCCCTTTATGGGCAATCAACAGGTATATAAACAGTGGCAGGGAGAGCTCCCTCAGCCCAGGCTCATTTAGTTCCCTGGGTAGTTAAATTTCCTTTGTCATCAAGGGTAGGAACTCACCCTTAGATGACCTGTCTTCTGGTTCCTTTAATACTCTCAGCAGAAATCTTTTTGGAAATATCCAGCGCTCTCTTCTTCTATATTCATATTTAGTTATTCAATAATCCATTCATTATCCCAAATATTTGATAAACTCTTAATATGTGCCAGATATTTTTCCAGGGCCTGTGTCCCTGTATATCCTAGAGAGAACAGAAAAGCAATGAATACGTAGTTAAAGAAAATGTCAGCATGGTGGTTACCAGAGGGAAGTGGTAGTAAATGGTGAAGGGGGTCACATACATGATGATGGAAGGAGACTTGACTTTGGGTGGCGGGCACACAGTGCAATATACAGGTAATGTATCATACAATTATACACGTTAAGGCTATACAATTTTATTCACCAATGTCACCGCAATAAATTTAATAGAAAGAAAAAGAAAAGCAAAGCCAGGTGCCATGAAGTAAAAGGAGCAGGATTAGGAGGAAGAGTATAGTGAGACAGAAAAGACCTCTCTGAAGAGTCAAGTTTGAACAGAGACATGGGGAAAAAGAAGGATCAGCCATGGGCAGATGTGGGAAAAGTGTTCCAGAAGGGAAGAGCAGGTGAACACAGAGGGTACTTGGAGTGCTTCTAGAGGAGAAGGAAGAATGACAGTGGACCTGGGAGCAGCAAACAGCTGATAATGGAGAAAGAGATGATGGAAACAAAGATGAAGAGACAACGATGGGCAAGATTGTGAGGGACCTCATAGGCCATGGTTAGGCACTGTGTTGTGTTATTCATTGTGTTGTGAATATGACAGAAAGCCATTGGAGGTGACACAGAGGAGTGACATGATTATTCTGGCTGACTGTGAATAGTACAAGGTCTCTCTGGAAAAAGTCCAGCCATTGCTAATATAACGAGAATGGTTAGCACAACATCAATGTAACCTGGCAGCCAAGGACAGTGGGCTGGAATGGATATGAGTGAACAATGATGACTTCACTATACTAGTCAGTGGCAGAGGTAGACACTGTTGAGTGAGCATGTGTACTGTGTGGGTGTCGCATTCAAAATGACTGAGCGAGTATAGCAATGAATCTGCATCAAATTTTGCCTTTAAACTCGAACATTCCTCCACAGAAACTATGCAGACGATTCAGAAGGCTGCAGCTATGGGCAACTGGTGATTGGCAGCTTTATCACAACAATGTGCCCACTCACATATCATGTCTGACGCGGTTTTTTGGTGAAACATCAAAGCACCCAGGTGACTCAGCCCCCCTACAGTGCAGATTTGGTGCCCTGCAACTTCTGGCTTTTCCCAAAACTAAAATCACCTTCGAAAGGGAAGAGATTTCAGACCATCGATGAGATTCAGGAAAATATGACAGGGCAGCTAATGGCAACTGGGAGAACTGTGTGAGGTCCCAAGGTGCCTACTTTGAAGGGGCAGAGCTGTCATTGTCCTATGTACAATGTTTCTTGTATCTTGTATCTTCTTCAATAAATGTCTTTATTTTTTGATTACATGGCTGGATACCTTCTGGACAGACCCCTTTGAGGAATTCACCTAAAAGCAAAGGGTTAAGTGAATTTGCAGTTTCAGAGACTAGCAGTTCCAGAAGATGTTCCCTGCAGGTGCACCTTCTTCCTGAGAAGATTTAGTCGGGGCGTGGTGGCCTAGGCTGTTGACACCTGCTGGTTCCTTGAGCACATGCTCACCTGAGAGTAATGAGAAAAGAGAGGGCCGAGTTAGGACGGCGGCACCGTGCTCTGAGCCCAGGGGAGCCCCACGTTAGCCTGCGCTGCACTCAGTCGTGTGGTAGACACACCGCTGCAGCTCCGCCACACCCTGGCAGAGTTTCAGGATGCTCTGAACTTGTATGCCCCACGAGAGACCTGCTGAGGAACCAAAAGAAAGTAAAAAGAGAGATTTAAAATATCAATGTCTTACTACCTGATGTGTTGCTGTGATTTGAAATGAGAATCTGAGGACTTTTCCCTTCATTATGACGGGGTTTAGGGGAATTCTTAAAATAGACAATATGAAGCAAATCCAAGAAAAGATTCTAAAGGGAAAAAAAGAAATTGAAAAGACACTGAAGAAAAAGTCAGTGAAAGGAAAAAAATGCTAAAGGAACAACGAAATTTTAGTGGCTATATAAGAGAAGAAAGACTTTGAAACCCTTGTTTATTTCTTCATACAACGAACATTAGTTGTCCATGTGCCGAGCACTGTGCTAGGAGCCCTTTGAGAGTAATCTACAGGGAGGGAACCATAAAACAGAGAGGAAAATTTTAAGACAGGGCTAAGTTAAAACAGAAGGAGGAAAAAGAACAGAGGAGGGGTACCTAGCTCTGTGGCCTGCAGGAAGAAGAAGCAGATTAATACAAGAAGACAAACAGTGAACAGAAAAGGGAGACAGAGGCATGCCCCCTACACTGGGGACAGCCACTTGCTGAGATCTGGAGTAAGTCACTCCTCTCCCTACCTTAGTTCTCCCAACCACAAAAGAAGGTTCTTGGACTGTGTGACCAAGCCAAGAATCCTATGAACACTATAAGCAGAAGGTCATCCTAATTCTTCTCATTCTTCATACTCCACCTTTAGTCTGTTGGAAATGTTTGTCGGTGCTCCCTCTCATCCTCCACCCGTCAGCATTACTATGGCCTGAGTCAGTGTCACTTCTTGCTGCATTGATGCAATGGCTTCCTAACAAGTCTGTTTCTGTACTCCATTCTCAAGAGCAATCAGAGGAAGCCTGTTCTTTTGGAGCATGGCATTCCTCTACTCAGAATGTTGCCATGGCTGCCTATTGCCTGGGCTCACGGAGTAGTGCACGATCCCCCTCACCCCCATCTCATCTTCTGTTACATGCCCCACCTTGCACATTCTTTTCCAGCCACACTCTCCTACCTGCCACTCTTCCAACACTATTGGCATTGTCTGTGATCTGTGCCCCAGCAGTTCTCTCTGCCAGAAAGGCTCTTGCCCCCATTTCACTCAGCTGGTATCCTTATCTCCTTCCAGGATTTGCTCAAATTTAGCCTTCTTGGTGAGTCCTTCTCTGACCACTTTAGGAAGCCCTACAACCTAGGCCTACTTTCCGGATTCTTCTGATTTTCTGATAATTTACTTATTTACTTCGTGTATTGTTTACTGTCTCCTCCCACCCCCAGAATGTAAGATCCAAGAGGGCAAGGGTCTTTGTCTGCTTTGCTAACTATTAACCACTGTCTAAAAAGAGTACCTAGTACGTATAGGCACCTAACACATATTTGTTGAATGAGCAAATACATTATTGTAAAGATAGATACAAAAGCAAATAAAGCACAGATCTACTGGAAAGACCCCTGGTCCCCCTCTTTTGCCAAAGTAGAAGATATGAGGGGAGAAGCCTGGGCCCTCACAAAGCCAGTGCGCCAGAGAGCCTGAAGGAATGGAAAGAATACTGCATAGGATGTCTGAAGCAGGATTCTAGTTTTGATTTTGCCACTATTATGGGAACTGGGCCTCAACTGTCTTGTTTATAAAAAGGAGAGGTTAGGTTAGACCAGAGAGAGGCAAACTTCTGCCCTCAGTCCAAAACCAATATACTTCTTTTGCCGTAAATAAAGTTTTGTTAGAACACAACCATGCCCACATATTTACACATTGTCCGTGGCTACTTACGTGCTACAGTGGCAGAGCTGAGTGGTGATGACAGACACAGTGTGGCTTGCACAGCCTAAAATATTTACTATCTGACACTTTACAGAAAAAGTTCGCCAGCCACTGGGCTGGACCCCCACAACGCAAGAACCAGAAAAGCAGGCTTTTTGTTCACCACTGTCTCCCCAGCACATAGAGCTGTGCCTGGCACATGGTAGGAAATCAATACATATTTGAATAACTCACAGGTTTTCAAGCTGCTTCACTAAGACTTTAGTAGGTTAAATAATAGCAGCAGCTGCTAGAAAGTACCACTTGCACTTAATTTACATCCGGTTCTTTCTTTAATTCTCACAACCCCGTGAGGTAGATTTTTCCTTATCAGCCCCATTGTATAGATGAAGGACCTGAGGCACAAGCAGGTTAAGTAACTTGCCCATCCAAGTACATGGGAAATCTCGGGACCCAAGCTCACGCAGTCTGGCACCACAATTCATATTTTTAACCACTGCCCACTCTGCCTCTCGCCTGGCCAAAGGGACTAAGGCAGCTACAAGTTTAACTGTTTTATCTGTTGGCTTCTAGACATGTATTTTGTTAAAGAAGGTATCTATGGACTTTAAAAGTTTGAAAACCACTGAACTCGATCTACTAAAGTCACTTTAACACTCTAAAATCTAATTTAGCAAGAGTTGCTCTAAAGAAAAAAGTTGATAAAATTGCAACCTGAATCCCTGACCTTCTCTCTTCTCTTCACATGCAGGGCCCCAAAAGATATCCTTGCAAGACTCCCCCGCAACCGCAAGAAGTGGAGAAGACTCACTGCTTCTCAAAGAAAGAATAACTCAAAAATCAATTGTAACTTTGATGTCCACTGCACTTTCCAAAAAATAGAAGAAAGACATTGATGCAAAGGGACTCAGAATCTAATTGAAGTTTTAATTGCTTCACTTATTGCAAAAGCTTAGACGATGAGATGCGAAGGTGCACAACACACGCAGAATCCCGAAGACTGGAAACTAGGAGGACGGTGGAGTAGTGAGTAATTTCACCCCCGACTCCAAGGCTACCTACCGTTCCTGGCCCTGAACTTCCTTTATTTTCCAGCATGGGAGCACATGCTCTCCAACACACAGACATCAGCATGTCAGCCCAAGAATAATCTCTAGGCCATTAATTAAACCCTGTGTACAGGCATGCACACGATACCATCATACGTAGCATACGGAGCCATAAACACTACATGGAACCAGCAAGGATAAATTATAAGCATATAATTCCCTTGAGCTTCATAAACCATAAAAATGAAGCTCAAGTGGTTTGTGTAGTCATTTGAATCCCAGAAGGAAATACAGCACCACGATTCAAAAGTTGCTTATTGTTTATTTTTATATAATGGATGGATCCTACTTCTCAATTCACACATGCCCTCCTCCCACTGGGGCCATCCATCCTCATGCTGACTCTGCCTATCAGCCCTCCCCTCCCGGCCTGCCCCCTCCCCAAGTGCTCCCCTCTTCACAGAAAAGGCCTGTCCATGGCAGCAGCCTGATGGGAGTGTGGGGTTGCATCTCATCTCATTAACAAATTTTAATAATTCACGAGAAGAGCGTAACTCTTGTGAATAATCAATGGCATATTTCCCCATGAGATGCAGCATATGTAATACTGCATCCCATGTATTATGACTACTTATAGGTTACAGAAATACAAAAGAAAAACAATAGTTATTGAGCACTAATTTCTTTATGAAACTATGGCTTTAAATGATTTCTTCCCATTCCCCTGTCCTCAAACTCCTCAAGTCTCCACTCAAAACTACTGGGTTCTTTCTGTGAATCTTATACTTTCATCTTCTTATTGACCTCATAAGAAGAAATCAAATATTTATTGATCACTGACACTACATGCTTGGAAACATCCAGTAATCTAAAGGACACTTTCTTCTCTCAAGAATGTGTAATCTGGTTTTTAAAATAATAAAATAAAATAAATATAAAATAAAATACACTGCAGTGGAAAGAGCACGGAAATTGGAGTCAGTTAAACCAGGGCTGCATTTGAACTCTGCTGCTTCTTAACTGTGTGATACTAGGGATGTCACTTAATCTATCAGAACAGTAATTTCCTCATCGGAATAAGTAAACATGATAATATCTGCCTTTCTGAGTTGCTGTGAGAGTTAATAATAAATATCTCTTACTTTCTATATGCCCTTGGGTAAGTTTATAATGGCTCAGTGTCTCCATTGTCCCCCCTGTAAAATACATGTAAGTGTTCTTCTTACGAGGTTATTCTGAGGATTAAATGTGTTGCTACATGTAAAGCATGCAGAAGAGTGCCGGGTACAGGGCTCAATAAGTGTTAATGGCTGTGCCTGTTGGTATACAGGAAGCACCAATTCTATACCCCTTTGTGGGTGTTCAAAAGTGTAATAAAATAATATTAGCAATAAACAGACAATAAACTATTTCACATTATATTGTGTAACTTAAAGTAAAATAATCTTTAAAAGTAAACAAGCACCATAAAAAAAAGTGAACACAAGGACCCAAACAGGAGTTTGTAGACCCAGGTTCCTGGCAGCATTACTCACAATACCCGAAAGCTGGAAACAATCCAACTGTCCACCGATGGATAAATGAGTAAAGATAAGTGGCACATACATACGATGGGGTATAATTCAGCCTTAAAAAGGAAGGAAATTCTGACATATGCTACAGCGTGATGACACTTGAAGACATTATGCTGAGTGAAAGAAGCCCGTCACAAAGGGGCAAATATTGTATCACCTCACTTTCATGAGGTGCCTAGAGTAGTCGCATTCATAGAGACAGAAGTGGAACGGCTGCTTCCAAGAGCTGGAAGGGTGGCAGTTTGGAGAGTTAGTGTTAACAGGTTCAAAGTTTTAGTTGGGGAAGATAGAAAAGTTCTGAAGATGGGTGGCGGTGATAGTTGCACAAATATGTAAATGTACTTAATGCCACAGAATCATAAACCTAAAAATGATGAAAACCTCCAGCCCTCCAGCTCCATCAAAGGTGAGCTTTTATCTTTTTCTTATACCCAGGCCTGAGCACCACGCCTGATGTATTGTTGACGCGCAGTAAGTGCCTGTGGAGAGATGACTCTGGAGAAGCTCAAACACTGGAGTTGAGACTGGAGTGCACGGGACACTGGCTAAGACAGGGAAGAGGGTATGGACGGCGTCAAGGAAAGAGAAGTCCAAAAGCGAGTACACAGAATGGACTGGAAGAGCTAAGGGGCTGGTTGAGGAAGCAACTTAGGAGGGACATGCTGGAGCCAGGCAGAAAGTTATAGGGACCTTGATTAAGTAATTATGATGAGAATAGAGAGAAATAGGTGGGGGAAAACCTCCTTCACTTAGGAATAAATTAAATGTGAAAAGTCAAAATCATAGAAAAAAATTTAATGGTTTAAAATGTTTACTTTGAAAGGTTGAAAGTATGTGGTTTCATTGATTGAAACCTGAAGAACGGCAGAAGGAAGACGTCTAATGGGCAGAGTTCAAGGGAAAGAGCCCCTGTTTGCAGGAAGGAGGAAACAGGACCAGAGAGTGGAGGCTGGAAGTCCTGACTGAACAAGCTCACACATTTTTCATACTGCAACCCTTCAGTCTATTACAGACCACTTTGCCCCGGTTTTCCATTTTTAAAGGGCCCTGTCTTCACAAAACAAAAAGACTATTTTTCAAAGTTACCTCATTACCAGGATAGGATTTTTTTTAATGCAGTAGTTTAATAATACACAACATTCCATTGGAAATGAGCAGAATGAAATCTCCACTTAATGAACTTAACATCCCCCTTTGAGGGAAAGAGTAACCTGGTATAAACATCAGAGGAGTGTCTTGTAAAGTCCCTGTGTGACTTTAAACAACGGGAGACACGTCCCTTACTCACCCTCTCCCTACTGTGGTGTGCTGCGGGCCAAGACTAACCTTGGCATCTTGCCTGCCACAACTGACCAGAAAAAGGTAAAAAAAAAAAAAAACTTGGAAGACACACATTTACTAAGAGAAATCATCCAAGGCGCTTTCTAGTTTCCTCTGAAGGGGAGCTGATGATCACACTGCTATACATGCTACAGCTTTGCAAACAAGAAATCATGACTTCAGGGAGCGGGAAACTCACGCTCTAAATACACATTAGTAGTGAGCCCGGTTACATTAGGGAATCAGGACAGGGCAGAAGGATGCTCTTATCTCTGCCTCCAGGAGGTGACTTTCTGGTTGTTAACATCCTCCCAAACACAAAGAGGAAATTGAGTCTACTGAAAGCAGGCTTTCCCACTCAGGGGTGGACTGACTCCCAGGGATGATACTCCTGCAATGCTACCTCCTGAGATGCTACAGAGGGCCCTCAGGACCCCAGAAGGCTACACACGGCCAAAAGTCTCTGGAAAAACAAGCAGACTTGTTTAACAATTAAGTCAGTGCTATGTCCATGCTGGACTCCCTCAGGGAAAAATTATTTCTCAGACAATCAACAAATGATTTGATATTGGTGAACCACCCACAGGCTGATAATGGAGATTTTCACAAAATTCAAGTCGTAAAACTCCAGGAAATGAAATTAAAAAAAGCAAGGTAAATCACCAGCAGTGTGTTTATGTTATTCATACCATTTTAATTGTCGAACTCAATCTAAAGATGACAATCCCAACAGGGTTAGGAAGGTCTGTCTCAGCGCTGCCCACCGTTTCCAAAGGCGCGTGTGCTCAGGCCCGGGCTCCCTCCACACACACAGCGCAGCTCGGCGGGGCTCCCCAGAAAGCCACAGACAGAGAGTGGTTCCTGCCTGCTCCAGTCCCTGCCTTATTAGCACCACTAAACACTACACTCTTGGGATTTTAAACAAACCTAGGAGACCATGCACCTAATAGTTCTCTCCCAGAAAATACTAACAAGAATTATAGAATGCATTTTGGAAAGGACTCACTGGCTTCTAAACACCACAACTACAGTCATAGACACAGAGAGCGGACTGGTGGCTGCCAGAAGGGAGGGGGTTGGAGGACTGGGTGAAAAAGGTGAGGGATTAAGAAGTACAAATTGGCGGTCACAAAATAGTCCTGAGGATGTGAAGTACAGCATAGGGAATATAGTCAGTAATATTGTAACGGCTACGTATGGTGCCAGGTGGGTACTGGAAACAGCAGGGGGAACACTTGGTAAAGGATGTGATTGACTAGCCACTATGCTGTACACCTGAAACTAAAACAAAGTAATATTAAAGGAAAAAATTACATAAAAAATAAAATAAATTAAAGAGGAAAGGGCTGTGGTAAAAATTTAAAAATAAATAAATAAATGTCAATCCCAAAGCCTGTAACATACGAGATGACTGTTATACCAATCCAAAGAAAAATGAGAAAAAATAAGAACAAGAGGATGAGTTCTACAAAAGATAAATTTGTTGAATTTAAAAAACCATGTTTTTCTGATAATACATATGTACTCCCTGTATTTCACCTATTGGATGTCATTTTATCTATAAAATGAAGGTAATGCATCATACCAGACTTCTTATGTTCTTACCTTGATGATTTCTCAGTTCCCAAACACTGTTTTTGAAATGTGGCTACGTGATGAGATTAGACAGATTAGGAACTGTTCACTCGGTCCAGTTTGGGGGGACACAGGTGTAGAGTTAGTTAATGACACCCCTCAGTCCACGGTGCACTGTCATCTGTACTGTCGTTCTCCTCGTTCCTGCCCCACATTCCTCCACTTCCCCACGTGCGCACCCACCTCATGGTGAGGCGTGGAAACGATGAGCAATGGTCTGTGGGGACTAAAAGTGTATTTACACACAGGCAGCTTCAGACGTTTTATGAGTATCCACACATACCAAAAGCCCTGGATCAGTTCTCTCACTTTAGAACAGAAGTAACTGAGGACCAGAGAAGGGAAGTGACCTGCCCACAGTCACAAGAAGAGATGTGCCAGAGCTGAGCTGCACACCAAGCCATCTTGTAGTCTCTCTGTTTCCCAGTAAGGTTTTTGGCCATTTCCCTAAATGAAAGCACTCATACACACACCATAAAAACTGTGGAAAAAACTCAATCGATCACACACATTTGTAAAAGTATTCATTAAATCTCAAAACAAAAACTCTATGAGCCCAGCAGTTTCTATAAGGTTACTTCATCATTTGAAAGGTCTTGTAGACTTGATCCACCTGGGATATCACAAGTTAAAAGAAAATTTATTAGGAATTTTCGTGTTGAGATCTAATTAACATACAATACTGTATTAGTTTTGGGTGTACAACATAATGATTTGATATATGTATATATTACAGAAAATAATTACTGCAGTAAATTTAGTTAATATTTATCACTATACTTTTTTGTGATAAGAACCTTTAAGATCTACACTCGACAATATTCAAATATATAGCACAGTATTGAACTATAACAACCTGCTGTACATTATACATTTTTTTAAAAACACAATGTACATAAATGCCCTTAGGGGTCCTCCAAAGTAATTCTGTAAAGGGGTGGGGACCGTGGTAGTCACAACAATCTAGCAGCTTGTCTAGGACACCTCCGAGCCCACCCCGTCCAAGCCTCGGTTTCTGTCTTCCCTGGCACCTCCATTCCAGATCCCAAAGAGAAAGCAATTACCTCAAGTCACAACACCACTTGCAGTCTTTTTTTTGCCTTCAAGGGTGGCCTTAAAAAATGTCTCCTTCAGATATATCAGTGTCTGTCAGACCCGCTCTTCCTCATGGACATGTCCTGTGGAAGCCACAGGCTGGGGCATTGCACAAGTTTTTTTTCACGTTTTTACTGCAATTCAAAAAGTGATTGACTGTAGTATATGCCTCCAAAATATTTAATTTGTTTCTCTCAAGTATAAATCATAGCATCATTGTATCTCTCTTAGAGTATTTATAGTATCTTACAGTCTTAGAAAATACTGTACAGTCACATCCTTTGTCACATGCTGCTCATCCACAAGAAACAATGCCTTCAGGGACTGGCTTCCTGCCCCATAGGCTCTGACAAAAGAGATAGCTTCATTGAAGATTTGTTTATTTATAATGAACAGCAGAAACAGGCTTCCACTACAGGTCTGGAGATTCCAAATTTAAACTGAAATCCCTCCAAAAGCCAGTAACAAATCCTATTACGTAACAGAGCCCAGCAATACATCACTCTAAGTCATAAAGCCAAAGGGAACCTTGAATATTCACACTATCTCAAAAGCTTCACTATTCCTTGGTTGAGAGATGTCCCAAGAATTAGGTTCTTCAATCACCAACCTGAGACCGACACTGTACAGTTTCCTTCATCAGAAGTGATGATATTTTCACAGGAAGAATGGCCTTCACTGCTGTATGAAATAAGACCTTCTTGCTTTAGCCATTTGCGTTCAGCACTAACCATAGCCATCCTGCTCCTTTCTACGAACCAGTCTCTGATCTCAGTGGGATTATCCATCTACTAAAATGCTTATGCGTTACATTCCTCCTTCTTCAGCTTTCTTAGACCTCACTCTAATGAAGTATGCTTTAGTCTCTGACACATTGTTTCCACTGTATTTGTATAAGATAAATTTTTAAATATAGTACCCTAGGTTTTTAAACACAAAACAATGGGAAAGTGAACAATCTTCACTTTCTCATAGAATTTTATTAGTTTCCTACAACCACATAGGCACTAATCTCTCTATTTACCGGTCAGAAAAGACTGTCTCCGTGTCTGCCTGACTAGACTATTTATAGGAAGGATAGGAGGGAGGGAGACGAATAGGGAATGAGGGTGGAGAAACGTGCTTGAAAAAAGTCATTTCTCAGGAAAAAAAAATGCATCACGAAAGAGAAACATCAAACTCAAATAATAAGCAACTAACTCTCTTGAGGTAAAAATTATTTATTCTTTGATAGAATTAAATATGTTAATCAAAATTAATTACCAGTGTCTTTCCCTCTAGTTTATCCCATAATAGCTGTACACAAAACACATGTGTGTGTACGGATGCATTCACACACCTCCCAGTATGCTGGCTCTAGCACAGACACAATGCAAAGCAAGGCTTGGAGTCACCCTTCACTGTTTTTGTACACACTGAGTTGTACTAGATCTGGGACCTCGAGTGAGTTGATGATCGTGACCTTAGTAATGACTTATTATCTCTGAGCCTTTGTTTCCTCATTTATTAAAGAGGGATTGTGATTGTTCTTAGCTCAGATGGTTGTCAGGATCATATGAGAAAATGCTTGTGCCCATTTGACCCAATGCTGACACATAGTAAGGGCTGTAAGTGCTCGCTACCATCGCTTCCATTCCTAGAATCGTCATCATTGTCATCTCAACATAGTACCATTGGAACTGGAACCCCAAAAAGAGCGGTATGGTTAAGGAAAATCCTCCATGGAAATTCTTCTCCATGACTTCCTGCTCTCCGCTACCTTGTCTTGAGGTAGGAAAATTCTCTGAGTATATGTTTTGGTTCCAGTTTCAAGAGGCGTGCTGAATCCTTTAGAGAATGTCTACAGACATTACACAGTGGTTTATATCGGGCTTTCTAAGAATATCACTAGGAAAGCTACTGAATTTAAAAAGTCAACAAGCCATTCCAGTTATCAGTAAACAAGTCTCTGTTAAGTGTGGCTTATGTACAACTGACCACACTCAACTTAATAACCTACACCAAAAAGTACAAGTTACATGCTATGTTCTCAAAGGCTTAGAAACTACTTGGACTAGTTAAGAACATATGATATATACTTAACTAGTAGTACATAGCAACATATAATAAATACGTGCACATCGTGGGCTTCAGTCATCAGGGAGGGTTTTCCAAAGTAGATGGAACTCAAGATCAACTTTGAAGGAGCCAGGAAAGGATGCTGGCAGGAGCTGCACTTCACGGTTATTCTCATTTTCAGTCCTCACAGCACCATTGAGATGATACGACTATCCACACTGCACACATGAAGAAACTAAGGAGCAGGGACTGGAAGTAACCTGTCTACAGAGACACTGATGAGAACTGGAGTCGCAACTCCAAGCTGGGGCTTTCGCCCCAGCCTACAGCTAGGTGGTCAACACCTCAGCTGAGTGACACCAATGTCTAATGATGCACATTGGCTCTATTTTTTCCCTGAAATTTGCTCTTGTCTTTTGAAAAGTCAGATAACCATTGACCATAGTGGCTAAAAGTACTAAAAGAATGGATGAAGTAAATGTTATAAGAGACCATAAAGAAAAATTGATTTCCTTGGAAAATGGTGTTTAATCAATAAAATTGATGCCCTTTTACATAGTCTCCCTAGGACCAGCCCCCTTCCCCCATGGGGTTCCTGGGGTGGATGAAATACTTCCATTTGAGATGCCCACCACCCTTTCCAATCCTTTCATCTTCCCCCGTACCCCATTTAACGTCCATAAACTTGCCAGTGAAGGAAACCAGACATCCAATGCCCGTGTTTAAAGGCAGGATGTGTGTCCCCTACCTGTGTACCTTGTCTTACATTTCCCTCTAGTAGGAGCCCCAAGTTGTGTACACAAATTATTGATCTTTGTTCCAATCCGATCTCCCATCATTCTGAACAACTTTAAGTGAGGATGCTCATGGGACAATAAACAGAGGCACCTGGAGGTCTAGAGAAGTCCACAGGGTCATGATTCCTGACTTCGCCTTGCATCCTCAGCTTTTCCAGCATTCACTAACCATGCGGGCAAAGCTGCAAGAGCAGCAGCAGCTGTCTCTCTTCCAGGCTGCTGCCTGGCTTAGGATTTGGTGCGCAGGAGGATGGGATGGAAGGGAATGGAACAGAATAAAACAGAATGGACTGGACAGGATGGCATGGGAAGGGATGGGATGGGATGGGATGGGATATGGCAGGATAGGATAAGATGAGACAGGATAGGATAAACGCTTCATCCTTCCATGGGATATAAACCTCTTTGATTAAGTAGAAGTAAAGTCTATTAAAACAGTGCCTCATAATCTTACCACATAGACTCATTTTTTTTCTTGTCACTCAGCATGGATACCTTTAGCCTAAAATGACATGTGACTTGCAAGTATGCAAAAAGCTACACAATTCTCCCTAAAATAAATGACTGTGGAAATAGATAGGTGTGGATGCAGAGAAAATGTAATTTTCATCCTTTAAGAAGAGAGGGAGAGAGAAACAAAGAAACATTGCCGGAGTCCTCAGTGACCCACACATATCAAATTATACAGGATGGGGTAATATGATTGCCCATTCTCAAATCACCCAGCAGATGTGCTGCTACATTCTGCATGAGCAGCAAGTGACAGAGAAGCCCTGCTGGAAGTCCTGCTGAAAGAGAATTACAATAATCAAGTCTGTGCTCCATCAGGGCATGTGTGACTGCCGCAAAATTAAATACAGAAGCACAACCCGCCTAAGGCCTAAAAGCACACGGCCATTGTCTTAATCTTCCAAACACTGTTCCATGAAAGCATGGGTGTAGTCTGTAAAAGCTGAGATTGAGCACGGCAAAGTGTCTCGATTTGATTTTTTGTGCATACCGCTAAATCATGGGCTCAATTCATCTTTGCTTTCTTTCTCCTGATGGCCTTTTTCCTTGATTATGTTGTCCCCTCGATCTTGACTTTCAATCATGAGTTTTCAATCATAAGATTGAAAGTCAAGAATTTAGAAATTATTTCCTCCAAAGAACACTGTAAATAAAACATGTGGGGTAAACAGTTTTATAGACCTCAATAAATACACTCACATCATCAGAAACTGTCTTGCCCTGGTCAGTGGCTCAGCTGGTTGTAGTGTGGTCCCATACACCAAAAGGTTGTGGGCTCAATTCTCAGTCCGGGCACGTACGCAAGGCGACTGATCTATGTTTCTCTCTCTGTTTCTCTCTCTCTCTCTCTGTTTCTCTCTCTCTCTCTCTCTCTCTCCCCCCACCCCCTTCCTCTCTCCTTAAGAAAATCCGTAAACATACCTTTGGGTGAGGATTTTAAAAAACTCTCCCATAACTTTTGACCACAACAAACTAGAATCTCACCTTTAGAACCATAGATCTAACCACTAGGTAATCTGGTCGGTCGAGTCAAACAATTGCTACATGTCTGAAAATGTCAGTCAAACTTATTTTTTACACTGTGTGGACTAGTGATTTTCAGATGGTGCTTCCAGAGCCACAAGGGCAAGGTGAGAACAGCTCCCACACTCGGCCCTGCTGCTTCTGCCTGCGCAGTCAGCCCCAGCCCTATTGCTCAGCTCTGTCACTGCTGGGCACCAGCTCCTGTCCTGTCATCCAGCCCAGGGCAGGAGCCTCTTTACAGCTCTCCCTGCTCCCTCTCCCGCCCGCCTGCAAATGCTCTTCACACAGCAGGCCCGGCACTCTCTTTAAAACACAGACTAGTTCCTATTTCTCCTCTACCTAAGCCCTTTAGTGTATGGCTTTGCATTTCATTTCAAAGAAAATCCAAGCTCCTTGCCTCATCTTAAAAGATTCTGCATAACCTGGCATATACCTACCCATCCTCCCAGTTTGTGCCATTCTTTGCCCTACTCACAAAGTCCCAGCTGTATAAGGAAACAGTTTTCTTTCTGTGTTTCTTTCTTGAAAAGACCAAGCTCCTTGCACCTCAGGGAATGCAAATCTCAAGGCCTTTCCTATATATGCTATTCCCCCTGCTTGGGATTCTGCCCCCTTCTTTGCATGGCGGACCCCTCCTTATCTCCAGTTCGAGCCCCCCTGTCGTCGGCTCAAAGGCACTGTGCCTGGCCACCCCCAGCATTGGTCTCTCTCATTGCGTCCTGTTCATTTCTTTCACTACAACCATCTTGTTCATTTCTTTCAAATCAAATTATTTATGCAGTTTACTAATTTCCTGACTGTATCCCCAGCTAGACTGAATTCCATGAGCAGTGAACGTTAATGCCCGTTCACAGGTTCCCTGTGGCCTGCACCCCTGCCTTAGGTCACCGGAAGCTCCCAGCAAAACTATGTTGTAATTAATGCTTGAATGAAGAAAGGAAGGAGGAAACGAGGAAATAGATGAACAAACCAGCCCATTTGTAATAAATGATAAAAAGGAGAGCGTATGTAACCAGTAGGTTTAATCATTGCAGTCATATCATAATGGCCTGAAATTTAAATTGACATGAACTCTGTTTTATTTGTACTGTTTCCTTACATGCCCTTTCCTCCCATGTCCCAGGGGAAGAGGATGAGGAAAGGAATTAGAAGCAAGTTTTGAATGTGGTTCTCCCCACCCAACTGGCCTTGCCCCCTGTTTGATGGGGACAAACTGAGGAAAGCATCTGTGTGCTCCTCAGCTTCCTCTCGCTGCAGCTACTGGCACGCTTGATTTATGCGGCAATCTTCCCTTATTGGCCCGTGGTCCTCCTTGCGTGCAGCTCAGGCAGCAAATGCCACACTTCTTACCCAATTTCGTGAGGTATCCTGGAGCACATGTAACATCTGGCAGCATCCCGAAATCACATGTCTGCATGCTACAAAGGTATCTCCATATATTACCTTCCTGCTCTGCAGGGAGAAAAGTTGGTTTTGGTTGAATCACTTTTTTATTTATCCCAGGTCAAAAGTTCATTCTCCCCATTGTTCAATTTTGCTTTGAGTCAAATTTTGTCTCCTTTTAAAATAAACTATTTTAAATGTATTTTTTTATATAGATATATATAGCTAAAAGCAAAGACATGAGATTGAGTCCAATTTACAAGAATGAACATATATACATGAGAATTAAACCTTATTTTAAATTATAATTCACCATGAAATGTCAATAATCTCTACCCAACCATTAGTCACACAATTTATCAATACACTTTCCATTTTTTACTTTCAAAAAGATTGTTAATTCAAATCTGCCTTCATACTAGGAAGAAGCTCCCCTACCAGAAAGTTTTAACTCAGAGCCAAAAAGAGAAAAGAAATTAATTTACTGTAAAATTCTAGAAAAAAGTGATTTAATAACTTTCACAAATGGCATTCATTTTAAAACTAAATGTCTAAGTTCAGAGTTTCCAGGCAAAATTATAAAGCATTCTGTCAACTCTAATTGCTGACCAAGTTATAAAGCAACGCTCACACCATTTGAAAGAAATCCGTGTTTTCTCATTCCTGTGAATGATGGGAAAACTTACGATAGAATAAGGTATTCATCAAAAATTGATTAATATCTTTTCTTTAACAATAGCCACACTATTGAATGAAAATGTTCTAACGCATTCAATATTTTTAAATATTGTTTTGTCGAAGGCCAACAAACAAGGATATGACTGAAAATGGGTGCAAGGTGTATTTTAGAGTTGATGAAAATATTCTAAAATTAGACTGTGGCAGAGGTTGCACACCTCTGTAGATATACTAAAATTCATTGGTTTGTACACTTAAAACAGATGCACTTCATGGTATGTAAATTATATCTCAATAAAGCTGTTTTTAAAAGCCAATCAGTAGAAGCTGTGTTTCAAACCACACACCAGTCCCCTCTCTCTCTCTCTGAAGAAGGCAGGGATCTCCAAATGAACAACCACCTTGTGTGAAGATGGCTTAGAGGAGCAGGCATCGGAATCCTGAATGAGACAACAAATGCCACAACCACCAACAAAATATGGAGGGTGATTCGAAAGAGATAATCAATATTCTCCACCTGGGGAGAATGAAATATTCTCGGAGACGGAGCCGTGGTCTCAGGAGGCCATAGAAAGAACACAAGGAGAGTCACAGGATGTGAATTAGAAGTCCCAGCAAAGAACTTCCCGCAGGGAAAGGGCCAACGTGGGCACACAGTGTAGCATCTGGAAGTGGCTCCATGACTCTGAACGAAGGATGAGTTGGATTTGAGTAGGTAAAACGAAGCTGGGGCAGCGGTGGCAGGAGCAAAGGCCAAGAGGTGGAAAGATCATGGAAAGTGTAGAGAGGCAGGGAAAGAGGTGCTGTCCCAGGCACGGTGCTGCCATTGTGGAGACAGTAGTCAGGATGACACCAGTTGGGTCAATTTGTTAAAAAATGTAACAGCAAATTCTGTATTTACTCTTACCAGCGATAGAGTCTAAACTCCAAGTCCTGGGGAAGATGAGGGGAAATATAAAAAAAGCAATGTTGTCAATAGACTAATTTAAATTTTGACCTGTCAAGTCAGATGTGAAGGGGAGAGCAAAAACACCCATTTTAACAATCCAAAAGAGGAACATTTAGGAAGAACTCAACAACCACAAGGGTTTAGGGAAGGAACAAGAGAGACAGAAGGTTCCAAATGTTACTGGTTTTTCAACCTGAAGGAAGAGACATAAATAAGGGGTTAAAAATACTACAGTTTGGCAGATAGAAAAGTTGGTTTGTGTCTGGGATATTGAACTTGAAAACAGAACATCTGAGGGAAACTTTTATCAAATCATGTCTGGTGATGAGAAACATAATGGGGAAGGGAGAAAGAGAAAAGATTACCTGCATTCTTACCTTTCCTGTTCTCATTCTTAGGTAGAAAAAAAATGGGGTTGGATCCCAGAAAATTTTTTGAGTCTTCAGAACTTCAGCTTTTAAAGATATTTGGTTTTCTCAAGTATCGTATATTTAGTTATGAAATAGTTAAATTATGAATTAACAAGAATTCCAATGTCTTGAAAATATAGTTCAACAACTATATGTTATTGCTAGTTAAAGAAATTTTCCAAGGCATGTACTGTTTTAGTTTTATAAGAACATCTGCTTCATGTGTTTTTTTCCTAGAAAATTAATAATTTTGGCAATGTGTTTGTGATGTTCTTTCTACCATGTATTGTACAGGATATTGTTGCAACTGCCGTTTTGTGTATTCTGGCTCTCCAAGATGATTTCTCACTGTTTGAATTTTAAATTGTGAGTTTTGCTGTGGCTGTGGCCAGAAAGCAATATCGCAGAATTAGAATAATGTTAAGAAACTTTTCTTGTCATTTTGGATTTCTAACTTTATTGAGAGGGAAAAAACCCTCCAGAATCTCAGAATTACAGGCATGTGAAGTACAGACTAATATTTTCCTTCAGATGAACAGTGTTTGCTAGTTCTGAGAGATCGGCGGGGCATATGCTGTTGAAACAGCTCATTCCGGAACGAAGCAATAAATCTAGAATTGACAGCTACACAAATCCATCGCCAAGGCAGAGGGGTGGTGGGTCCAGTGTGTAGGCATTCAGGTAATTGAAGAATAAGAGAACAACGGTCAAATGACAGGATTCCACTGTTGGGAGAGATCTTAGGTTTTTTTAGATTATAATCCGTTAAAAATCACCATATTCGAGAGTATATGAGAAATGTGTAAGTGTTTTCAATGCTAATCACAAAGCTCATCAAAAATTTAATTTATCTGCTAAAATATGTTTAGATTAACCTCTTAAACAGTAGCACAAGGAATTGATTGATATTTTTAAATTAAAAAGATGTTTTCCAGGGAAGCCAATACGATTTAGGTTTTGGTGGAAAAACTATGAGTTTTGAAGTCCTTTTTAGGAAAGTTAAAACCCTCTTTATTTTAATTTACATATTTAGGTTTTTGATTTTATGTGACATTTGATCAAATACCAAGGGGGAAAAGGAAGAAAGAACTTTTGAAACATGCATTCAATGAAATGATGTAATCGTATACTGGGAATATCTGTCGCTAGAGATACAAAAATTACAAATTTATTAATGATTAGATAAATTTCTTCAGACTCTGCATAATTTGGTTTTCCATGAAAATTCTTAAGACGCTTCCCATGAAGGTATTTTTGAAATTCTTACAAATGGTAGGCCGATCTTTCTGATGGCAGTATACTTTGTTACAGAGCGGTGTCTACCCGCTCTGCAATGCTCCCCTTGGCTTACCGGCACAGCGTTAGGACCACAATGGCAAAGTGTCCCCAGAAAAACTGATTCTCAACTGCCTCCTTTAAGACTGAAGAATGCCTTATGGCTTAAAGAGGAAGGGAAATATACAAAGGCATAAAAATCAAATGCACGATGCAATTTGAAAGGTTTCTTTTAAAAATTAAAACTAGAACTTCAAAGATTTAGCTAGGTGATATTGTCAATTATACAAGTTTTTTTGTAATTCTTAACCAACAGGCATTATGTCAATACCTCATGGTGGGCGGCATGATTTAATGAAGGTCTCTAAGGCAGAGGGCAAGTTTTCCTCACCCTTTGGCATCACACGAGAAACTAACTCTCCTACAGAAACATCTAAAACAAGGAAGCACTGTTTTGAGTATTTTACATAAATTTGTGAAATTGCTGCCTTAGAAGAAATGATTGCAAACAAATGAAAATAAGACATTTCTAACTCTAAGGTGGTTCGACACAGAACTTGCTCTAGGAGACCTGGGAACGCAGATGACAGCCAGGAAGACCTTTTTGATAGTACACCACCGCCATCTACTGTCTGGAAATAGCAACATCTTCTCTGGGGAAACAAATGGGAGGCTGGCTCAGGTGCAGCTAATTCTGGAAACCAGGATGAGTGTTGGCTGGTAAGGGGCTGAGAGTATTCTGCAGAGACTAAGGAGGAGGAAAAACAGAAAGAGGTAGTTGCTTTGGGTAAGTGGTGACCCCATAGCAATATCCAGCCAATATGAGCCTCTAGAAAAGGTTAAGAAGGAATGCAGGATCCTGGGGAAAGTGTCACCAATTTCCCTCAGGAGTTAACCCTTTTCAGAGGAAATTTCTCTCCTGTGCCATTTACTTCATATTAATTTCTTTTTTTTTCTCTTCTATCCCACCCTTCCCCCTAATGGCACCTTCTACAAATCTTTTAGATCTGGAAATCTGTTGATGATCCAAGGTTTCTAAAGTGCTTCATAAATTACAGAATTTCTGGCTTTAAGACAATACAGTAAACTTTGAAAACTAGACAGATCCTTACAGACCATCTAGCCTGCATTTAACATGTGGGAAAAGTGAAGCTAGGAACGTTTGGGTGACCTTGGGGTCACGCAGCTGGTGAGCGACCGAAGTCAAACTGGAAGGGGAGTTTTCCTCAATGACTGAGCCCTGTAAGAATAAAGCCACGTGGCCACACCTGCAAAAAGCTCCTCAAAGGTTTCCCCACCTCCAGCTTGTTTTTATTTGTTTTGCATATCTTTGGAATTTCAGAAGCTTAATAAAAATTATACACTTACCTCATATACACTTTTCTCATTTTCTTTGAGCTTTTTTAAAGAAAATCAGAATTTACTATAAATACATAGCTACAAGAGAAAATAAAATTGGCAGTTATTTCTAAGTTCATTATTCAAAACATTTCTGAAAAAATAAACTGATTTAACTCTGAATTTTGTGTTTTTATGGTTTTTTTCTAATTCAATGTAGCAAATGTTAACACCTAGCTTTTTATCTTTCATTCTTTCTATTTTTCTGTAACTTTCTGCCATAAGTTTCATTTATTATAAAATGAAACTTCCCAGAGTATAAGGATATAATTTTTTTTGAAACCAAGTAACTTCAGGTGACCTGGGTATTTACCTTTAAGGGAAAGTTTCTAGATATTAATTTTGATTAATTAATGCTTTAAAGAATTTATTTTCTTTGATAATTCTCATTCACAATTAAATATGCACTTCCTCTACCAGGCTGTCAGTTACCACATAAACCAGGGAAAAAAAAATCACATCCTTTAATACGTACTTTATCTGCCAGAATAAAGTTCCAAAGATGACTATTTCTTTTAATGAAATGTTTTATATATCACCTTTTCTTTTTCTCAGGGTTACGCAGGAAAGGAAATTTCCAATGTTAAAAAAAATTAGTAACCATCAGATTGTTTTCACTGTAATCCTTTTATAAAGAAGACAGAACAAGGCCAGCGCATTTTCCAAATTCATTCTGGGTAGAGAAGCTGACAGTGTTGAATTTCACCTGAGCCCTGTGTTCCTAGAAAAAAGCGGAGGTTAAAGAAATTCTCCCTCCCTTTTGCATCTGGAAAATGGCTTACTTCAGAGAACCACCCTTCCCCCATGACTTAAAACTCATGGGTGTTCCTCTTGCTTACCTATGACAAGGCCAGCCTTTGCCTCATAAATGATTGGCTGAACCCATGTCCCATTGATCAAAATGAAATGCTTGTTCACCAAAATTTGATTATGCTTATCTCCCTCCCTGAGGTGTCTGAACTTGAGCCTCCTCTCGGCCTGAGATAGCGTACAGGCCCTATTCGTGGATTCTTCCCAGGAAATAGGCTGGTGTCAGGGTAAAATATTCTCTGAGCTACTATCCCGTAAGCCATCGTTGCATCCCACGGCCCCACACCCAGGTTTGCTAGCCTTGGCCACTGCTGTTGCAAGAGAAATGCCCTCTTGCCTAACTCTTGATATCCTCGCACATCTCACTGTCACAGTGTTCTCCCTGGGGCGATAGCCCCTCGCAACAGTGCCATAGTTCCGTACCTGCCTTGCAATAATCCTTTCAAATAAAGGCTCTCCTTACCGAGTCTGGATTTCTTTTTTGTTTGACAAAACCAAGAACTCTAATTAAAGCTGAAGGAAATTGTCTAAATAAAACCGATCAGGATGATAAGATAGTCTTCTTGCTCTAGAAGCAAAGTCATATAATGTATTCATATTTCTCATATATTTTTCTCCACTGCAAGATAACATTTCAAAACTTTTTAAGGGCCATGCTTGCTGGAAAATACTTGCATTCATATAAATACTGATATTTTTTCTTTTACAAGTTCTACTAAAAGTTCCAGTATTTTCAAGTGTTGTCCTGGTGTATCAAGTTCCCCACATTTGCCCAGATCCAAGCTTACCTTCGATGACTGAAAAAAACGATTTACTAGTAGCTCACTAAATCTTCTTGCAACTCATTATTTTACAGTGGAGTGAAAAATCTAAATATCTGCATTCAAGATTACTGTCAATATTCCCAGTTCTCACTTGTTTGCCGAAGTAGAAATCTAACTTTTCAATGACGAAACCACACATCATAGGGCCCAGAGCTACTGCTAATCTGCAGAACATTTCTATGGTCAGAACTGACCAATACCATATGCCATATTATGTAAACAAATATGTACCAATGGGCTCAATTGTATAAGCCACAAGGGGAACCAAATATGATGAGCTGAACAGATGTCTTAGAAGCATAATCATTACTCTGACAATCCAGGAGACAAAGACCTGTGTTTCCATTTTGTCCGTGTAAATAGATTGGAAATCTTTATATGACCACTCTTTATGAAAAATATGTATGGTAAACACTAATGAAATGATTAGCTGGCTTTTCAGAAACTTAACGGGTCCAGGTAAAAGTGAATTAATTTAGCTAGTGCCCTTTTACACATGTTGGAAAGAATCATTCATTTCCCTTGAAATTAGTTCTAGGCTTAGATCCAATGCCTATAATACTCCTATTCATTTCTACTATGTTTATTTAATACTGCTATTTAATTATTCACTCATTTGTTAAATATTTGTTGGACACCTACTATGTGCTAAGTACTTGGGCTACAGTTCTGAACAAAATAGATAAAAATGTCTTCAATGAAAATTGTAATTTAGATAGAAACTAAACCAGGTAAATAGTAAAATATATAGAATGCTGTGGAATTTGTACTTGAGACAGAAAATGAACCAGGTAAATAAGTAATATAATATAGAGAATGCTAAATGTACTAAAAAGAAAAAATAAAGCAGGAAAGGGAACTACAAAATGCTGTGGAACAGAAGGGTTTTAGGCAGTGACAAGGTGATTTTTGTACCAAGATCTCAAAGAAGTAAAAGAGCTAATCACAGAGATATTTAGGGGAAGAACACTGGCAAAGGAAACAGTGTTAAGCACTGCAGTGTATATGCAGATAAATAAGCTCAAACAGCTTAAAATTTAGTAAGAGCCTTAAATACAAATATACTAAAACTGACATCAAGTAAACTGTTTTAACAGTTGGATGAGAGGGGATCCAAGATGTAGGCAGAGTAGGTGGAAGCTACACTCACCTCCTCCTAGGACAAAACTGGAGTTAAGACTACATTATAGAACAACCATCATGAATAACCGGCTGAAGACTAGCTGAAGAGGAGTGTTAAAACCAAGGACTTACAAAAGAAGCCACGTCAAGACCGGTAGACACGAAAAGAGCTGGCCCTATGGGTAGCAGCTGAGGTTCCAGAAGGATATCTCAGCTGCAGGGGGATACACTGAGAAGCGTGAGGCTAAACCCAAAGCTGGGCTCCCCAGCCCGGAGCAGCAGAGCCAGGAAGAGGCACCCACATAACATCTGCTATTGAAAGCAGCAGAGTTTCTGCCCACCAGGAAGAGAAGGGAATCTGCTAGAGATACAAGCACCCTCTTAAAAGGCCGATGCACAAAATTTCATTTGCAGCCACTCGCCCTCGGTTCTGGCAGAGCAAATAGAGTCATGTGAGGAAAGTTTGGGGTGTGTAGCTCTGAGGAGGGAGCTGAAGATACAGCCGCCAGGATTCCTGTGTTGAGTCATTCTCCCGTACCACAGATGCCATTTATCTTGGATTGAGCATTTACCTATGTACGGCATCAGCCGAGAGGAAAGCAATAGAGCTGAACTCTCTCTCCCCCAATTCTATAGAGCTTACACCCTGAGAGGAGTACAGCCAGAGGCTCTTTCAGTGACTGAGGCCCACCAGACAGCCAGGAGGCGGAGGCAAGCAGAGGCAGATCTCAGAGTGCCTTGGAACTTTTGCTGGCTTGCCCCTGGGTCTGGTGCAGCTAAAAGCTGGCCTTGATGCCTATCTTGGTCCTTCTCATGCACACCCTTGTAACCCAGCAGAGGCAGCCACAAACTTGTAGCTCCTAACTGTGGGGAACCATTCCAAGCATGGGAAATGTGGCTCAGCCCCCTCTTGGAAAAGCCAGTGGGGAGCGAGGTTGGCGGGCAGGACCCACGTCCATGGATAGGTTCTCCAGTGGGAAATCAGGCCTGCATTGTGTCTTGACTGCTATGAGACTTGCTCTTGCTAAAACTCCCTCACCCTGAGGCAGCAAATGTTTACTGAGTATCTTTATCTTCCCAAAATCTGAGCGAGACCTTCCAGATATGGAGCATTGCCTGTTTCAACCACTTCTCCCTTTACATTGCAAATATCCTCCTTTGAAGTACTCAGCGACACCCTCTCCTTTGTCTGCAAAAGATAACCACCCAAAACAAACCTTTGCATAGTAAAGGAGGACCTTCTTTGATGTAAGGGGCCTAGAAAAACAATAAAAGCCTGTCAAGGCAAGGGTAGGGGCGCTCTCCTCCTCAGGGAGTGGCCGCGCCGTCCCTTTTCCTCCACGGGATTTCTGTAGTCCACGTGTTTGTGTATATTGCAGCCACAACAGCAGATCCTGCGGGCTGGGATCTGCGTCATCTGGCGCATCCGCATCACCTAACAAGTTGCCAAGGTCCATCACAGCCACTGTCTTACATTGACCTGCACCAAGTCCCTCCCAAGAGATCCAGAACCAATACACCCAGTGGCCAGTTTAAGACAACATCAGAGCAGTATCCAGTGAGCTCCACAAACAGCACATCAAAAGGGAGATCTTGGCAGGTATCAAAACCTACTGAGGCAAGTTCCACTTCATGTGGTCAACATCTGCATAGTAGCTTGAACACTGTCAGGGTTCAACTTCATAGTCATCTAGCCTGAGGGTTGATCCCAAGCATGAATGGGCCAGTAGCAATCAACACTCAGTTACAATAGGTTCATTCCTGGAACACCACTGGACCCCATAGGACAGCTACTACATAAGACCACCCCACAAACCAGGAGCCATAGCAGATCTGTCCAGTACAACACAAAGAGGCAGCCGAAATGCGGAGACGAAGAAACAGGGCCCAAACAAAGGAACAAGCTATCTCTCCAGAAAAAGAGCTAAATGAAATGTAGACAAG
Source organism: Desmodus rotundus (assembly GCF_022682495.2). NCBI lineage: Eukaryota > Metazoa > Chordata > Mammalia > Chiroptera > Phyllostomidae > Desmodus > Desmodus rotundus. The sequence continues at coordinate 31,989,377 of NC_071394.1, read as the reverse complement.
CAATTTGTCAGATATAGAGTTCAAAGTAATGGTTATAAGGATGCTCAACAGCACGAAAAAGGACATAGAAACCATTAAAAAAAGGACCAGTTAGAAGTGAAGAATACAATATCTGAAGTGAAGAATATACTGGAAGGAATAAATAGTAGGTTGGATGAAACAGAGGATCGAATCAATGATTTGGAAGACAAGGTAGAAAAATATCCAATCAAAGCAACAAAAAGAAAAAAAGAATTTTTTAAAAAGAGGATAGTTAAGGGACTTGTGGAACAACATGAAGTGTAAACATCCACATCATAGGGGTAGCAGAAGGAGAACAGAGACAGCAAAGGATCAAGAACCTATCTGAAGAAATAATAACTGAAAACTTCCCTAACCTGGTGAAGAAAAAGACACACAAGTTCAGGAGGCCCACACCAAGACACATCATAATTAAAATGCAAAAGTTTAAAGACAAAGAGAGAATCTTAAAAGCCACAAGAGAAAAGCAGTTCATTACCTACAAGGAATCTCCCATAAGACTATCAGCTGATTTCTCAACAGACACATATCAGGCCAGAAGGTTTTGACATGAAATATTCAGTGTTGAAAAGCAAGGACTTAGAACCGAAAATAATTTACCCAGCAAGGCTATCATTTAAAATTGAAGGAGAAATAAAGAGCTTTCCAGGCAAGAAAAAAACTAAAGGAGTTTGCTCCACCAAACCACTATTACAAGAAATGTTAAAGGGTCTGCCTTAAGAACAAGGGGTAGAAGGAGGAGAAGCAGGAAGGGGAAGGGGAGGGGGAGAACAAGAAGAAAAGAGAAACATAGTTAAAAGAATAAAATGGTAACAAACATGCTCTTACCAATAATCACTTTACATGTGAATAGCTTAAATGCTCTAATCAAAATACATAGGGTAGCTGAATGGATAAGAAAACAAGATTCATGTATATGCTGTCTACAAGAGACACACTTCAGAATGAAAGATACACACAGACTAAAAGGGATGAAAAAATATATTTCATGAATATGGAAATTTTTAAAAACTGGGATAGCAATACTTACATCAGACAAAACAGACTTTAAAACAAAGGCTATATAGTAAGAGACAGAGGACACTAAGTAATGATAAAGCGGGCAATCCATCAAGAGAATATAACCCTTGTAAACATTTATGCACCCAACATAGAAGCACCTGAATATGTAAAGCAAATCTGGGTGGACATAAAGGGAGAGATTGACAGTAACACAGTCATATTAGGGGATTTTAACACTGTATTGATATCAATGGATAGTCTTCCAGACAGAAAATCAACAAGGCAACATCAACCTTAAATGGCACACTGGACCAGATAGATTTCATTGATATTTTCAGAGCATTTCACCCCAAAGCAGCAGAATATACATTCTTTTAAAGTGCACATGAAACATTTTCTAGGGTAGACTACATGTGAGAATACAAAATGTGTCTCAATAAATTTCAGATTGAAATCATACCAAGCATCTTCTCTGATGATTATGGTGGTGAAACTAGAAATTGATCACAAGAAACAAACTGAAAAACACACAAACCCACGGAGGCTAAATAACATGTAATTAAACAATGAATGGGTCAACAATGAGATCAAAGAAGAAATCAAAAGATACCTTGACGCAAATGAAAATGAGAACACAGCAACCCAAAATCTACAGGGCACAGTGAAGCAGTCCTAACAGGGAAATTCAAAAGTGAACTCAAGAAACAAGAAAAATCTCGAATAAACAATCAAATTTCACACTTAAAGGAACTCGAAAAGGAATCCCCCCCCAAAAAAACCCAAATGAGTAGTAAAAAGCAAATAATAAAAATCAGAGCAGAAATAAACTAAAGAGTCTAAAAAACAATTTTTTAAAAAATCAATGAAACCGAGAGTTGGTGTTTGGAAAAGATAAGCAAGATTGTGAACTTTAAGCAGAGTCATTAAGAAAAAAGAGAGAGGACTCAAATAAATAAAATGAGAAGGGAAAGAGAAGAAGTAACAACTGACACCAAAGAAATACAGAGGATTGTAAGAAAATATTATGAACAACTTTATGCCAACAAATTAAACAACCTGGACAAAAATAGATAAATTCCTAGAAACATACTCTCTTCCAAAACTACATCAGGAAAAATCAGAGAATCTGAATAGATACATTACAATTAGTGACACTGAAGCAGTAATCAAAAACTGCCAACGAACAAAAGCGCTGGACCAGATGACTTCACAGGGTAATTAACACCTATGCTTCCCAAACTCTTCCAAAAAAATTCAAGAGGAGGGAAGACCTCCAGGCTTCATTTTACAAGGCCAGCATTATCCTAATTTCAAAACTTATTTAAAACACTACAAAGAAAGGAAATTATAGACCAATATCCCTGATAAACATAGATGTAAAAATCCTCAACGAAATATTAGCAAACCAGATCCAACAATACATTAAAAAGATCATACACAATGATCAAGTGGGATTTATTCTGGGCACACAAGGCTGGTATAATACCTGCAGATCAATAATGTAATATACCACATAAACAAAATAAAGGATAAAAACCACATGATCATATCAATAGATGCAGAAATAACATTTGATGAAATCCAGCACCCATTTATAATAAAAACTCTCACTAAAGTGGGAATAGAGAAAACATACCTAAACGTAATAAAGGCCATATATGACAAACCAACAACCAACATCGTATTCAATGGTCAAACGCTGTGAGTGCTTCCTTGACATTTTGCCCTCACCTAACATCCTGCCCCCACCCTCGCCACGGCACTGGCCAGCATGCCTCATTTCTTTTTACCCCATGGTCATTCCTCGCTTTGGATGGTGTCTGCCTGATGGTTGAGAAAGAATTATGAATTCCCTCGGCTTTAAAATGATGTCCATTAGAATGTTAGGGATCCTGCGTCCCAATTCCAACTCTTTCCTTTGATTTGGGCAAATAAGATCTAAGTCTCAGTTTTCACATTAGGTTATTTAAGGATTACTCAGGTGCTATTTATTAACATTCTTTAAAGACCAACTGGCCCATTTTGTTATTCTGTGTATTATCCCTTTAAAAACTCTAAAAATAACCCCAAATCTTCATTTATAGTACCTAGCAAGTATACTCTTTTACACCTCAGAAAACCTAACTTAATATTTAAGTTGGTGGTCATTTTTTCCACACCACATTCTTCCTTTTTGAATCTTTAAAAAATATTTTATATACATAAATTTTAAATTCCATTTCTAATTAAAATACCCATTTTATTCCATTCTCTGTTTTTGAAATCAGCAAATAAAATATTTCTAAATAATACACATATCTGGCATCTTAAAATATAAAATCAAAGTGAAAAATATTAGAGATGCTGATATTTTTATAAATCAGATCAAGATGATAATCTTTCTGTAAATTTATTATTTTAAAGTAATATTTTTAAATGTTACTTTTAGCATGAAAGTAATTTTGCTCTAAAAAATAAAGAAAAGCTCAGGGAAGACTTCCATTTTCTTATTTGGGGGCTCATTATCTACAATTAAACTGTTTCAAAAGTGATCTGCTTTTTTTCATTTGCCTTATACATTGTTCAAAAGCAATAGTTTGCTGCCCCCTGGCTGTACAGAGATTCTTTATCTTTCAATAAAACTACTGTCTTTAAAAGAGTTACTGTATATTGAAAAAGTAAAGTGGAGAATTTGGGAAATTGCCTTCTATAGATATCGAGGCACTAACTGATACTGACTAGAACATGAACTTTTAGATCAGGCTGCCCAGGATGAAGTTCTGGCTCTGCCGTGTACCATATGTGTGACTTCAGTCAAGTTCCTGAACCTTTCTTTCCATGTGTTAATTCGTATTAATAAAGATAATAATGATGATGCCTACCTTATGTGGATAGTATGAGAACTGAGCTCAAAAAGTGCTGCACCTGTTTGGCTGAAGTGTTGGATATCAGTAGTTGTCATACTTGAAAGCAACAGGGAGTAGCTGGAGATTGTCCACCGTGGCACCAGTGCAGCTAATTGCTCTGACCCTGCTCTGCTTTCTTCTTTTGCTGCAGCGCTCATCACCTTATAACATACTATGGAATCGGATCATCTATGCCATCTGGTATTTTTTGCCTGCACTGCATCGCTACGTAAACTCCAAGGGCCCAGGGGTCTGTGTTTTGTTCTCTCGTGCATTCCAAGCACCATGGCAGACGCTGGCACATAGTTAAATATTTACTATTGAATGAATTCACTGCCACAATTTCATCAACAGTCATATAATCTTGGACTGTTGGAGTTGCAAAGAGTTTCAAGAACAGCTCATTCATTCATCAGCCTTTTCTAGACTTACTCTGTGACAGATGTTATTCAAGGGGCATGGTGTACAAAATGACTACCGCACAATTTGAGATCGAGGAGCAAGGGAAAACAAAAACAAATCATTTCAATACAGTAATAGAGTTAAGAACAAAACGTTGAGGAGTGAAAATGAGAGAACGTAAACCTCTGCAGGGGAGACGACTGAGCTGGAATGGGAGGGGCTCTCTGGGCAGCACACGGTGAAAGAGCACACCGTACCTGGGAGACCTACAGGAGCACAGGGGGTTTCTGGTGGGGAAAGGAGATGTAGCGCTGTAATTATTGGCTGAGATGCCCCTGGGCACACAAGGGCCATGTTTGTGATTATAGGTGTTAACAGTTTTGGGTTTGGTTTGGTTGGTTGGGTCTGATTTGTTTTGAATGAGGCGAGACTACAAGCTGAGAGGGAAGGTACCAGTGAGGGGCAGGGACCAGGCTAGCAGAGCCAGGTTGTTATAGTGAGTTAGTCCAGGTTCTTAGAGGTGGATAATCCAAGAACAAAGCAGGCCAAGAGCCAAGAAATTCAAAGAAATGAGTCACAGGGAACATGTAAAGGAGGTAACTACGGCTCTATTCTGTGTGGGGGTCCAAAGTATTATGGAAGTGCTTTGTTATATTTTTTAAAAGGTTTTGTGGATAAGTGTATCAGAACGACCAGCGGAAGGAACAACCAGAGGGAGGCTGGCCAGAACCTGGAAAGCAAAAGAAGGTCTCAGCCTTGGACCAGAATAGAACCTTGTTAGGCAGCCTCTCAAAGACAACCTGAATGAGGAGGACTTAACGTTAGTTCATAATCACCCTGTTGTTATGCCTGGATAGCACTACAAATTTGTTTTATTTGTTTTAGATATTAACGTTCCCTAGTTGTCTGAGTATGATTTACTCAACACAGCCTTTAGATAACTGAAATCACAAGTTGAATAGTCTCTCCTGGTATTAAAGGGGGAACCTGAACTAAATGGCCCTAACTACCATTGCAGCCACCACCCTACTGTCCAGAGAAGGTGGACCAGCCACAGGATGCTGTCCAAATAGACTATCCCTGCCTGGGTATGCCACCCCTCTCCAAGGCCAGGCAAGGCCCCCAGCAGGCAAGCATGCTGACATCTGATACAAGAAGGCCAGATCTTAACTGAGTGGCAGAATGTCAGTCCAACATTGGGTTTTAACAATCATCTTGCCCAGTCTTCCCATTCTAAGACATTCAGTGGTAACTCACACTACCCTCTGCTAACTTGCCTCAAGGTGAGGCAGTTGTTATCATGAGTTCAGGAAGAGAAAAACACCTTCAAACCAGTTACTCTGTACACAAAATGATGCATTGGTTGATGAATTTTTCCAGCTTTTCAATTGTTCTTCACACAGTACAGATTCCACCATATGGAAATGGAATCTCCTGCAGATTGATCATATTTGCAATCATGTAGAAATGTATCGATGATTTTTATTGTAGATGACTTAAAGGTGGGCAACTTCAACAAACATGCCATTGAGAATATTTTCAGGTCTACATTTGTAAAATGGTATTTGTGGTGGAGATGGGGTAATTTCCAATTATTTTAGATCCTTTCTTTAATGAGTATAAGTTATATAACACAGATAGTAGTGCACATGGCTCAGCAAGATATTTTTCTAAAGAACATATAGTCAATATTTTTTGCTTCTGAGCCCAACTGTTCTCTGTAGCAACTCCTCGACTCCATCCTTGTAGCACAAAAGCAGCCCCAGACACTATGCAAACAAATGGGAAGGGCTTTGTTCCAATAAAACTTTATTTTACAAAAACAGGCAGCAAGTTGTATTGTTTGTGACCCCTGATCTATATACTGTTTTGTAACTTGTTTTTCTCTTTCCCATATACCACAGAATGAATTTTACATGAGGACATTAGAGAGATCTCATTGTAAAGGGATATATAATAAGCTAATGTATAGATGTATAATAATTTATTTAGCCAATCCTATATTGATATACATTTTGGTTCTTTTCTAATATTTTGCTATGATAAATAATTGCCACAGTGAATTACATCTTACATATGTCTGTGCACATGTATGAATATATATGCTAGATAAATTTCTGGAGGCGGAACCATACAATTTAAATTCAGATCGCCAAATCGCCATCCAATTTTGCACTCCACCAACAACATTTGAGACAAAATGTCCTAGATCCACATCGCATTATATTGGTATAGAAGTAAAGTTAGTCTCCAGCTTTATTATTTTACGGTCCTGTAGAGGTGTGCTCAGTGGTCCCAAGATAATTATGTACACTGCCTTTGCCCAGTAATTTGAAGTGTTATTAAAGGTTTCTGCTTTTAATAGCAGTCAAGAAAAATGTTCTCTATCAAGATATGAAATAAAGAAATTAAAATCTGAATGTCATTTTCGTCAAAGCTACCTTCTCTTCCTTCAAATGTAGGAATAAACAATATTATTGTGATATTCTGATGTACCCATCTTTAAAAAGGAACACAGAGATCAATGTAGATAAAGATTATTCATAATCTAATTCTGAAAACATCACAACTAGCAATTGATCCATAAGGATAAGAAATTGTGCGTATTTTTTTAAAGATTTTATTTATTTACTTTTAAAAAGAGGGGAAAGGAGGGAGAGAAACATCAACGTGTGGTTGCCTCTCACTCACCCCCTACTGGGGACCTGGCCTGCAACCCAGGCATGTGCCCTGACTGGGAATCAAACCAGCGACCCTGTGGCTCGCAGGCCAGCACTCAGTACACTGAGCCACACCAGCCAGGGCAATTGTGTGTATGTTTTTATTAAAATACTATTATACTGTCTAATCCCTCTCCAAAATTCTGCAATTCTCTGAAAGAACTATATAAAGACCTGCACTCACAACCTTGATTATGTAAAAAGTCAGGTGTGATGGGAGAGGAAATCGTTCTTTGGACACTTGTCCTTTGGCAGCTGCACCCAAGCAGTGCAAAGCATTAAGAGAGATTACCAAGGGTCAGTCTAGATCTGCACTTTCCAACACACACACACCAGATTGTGCGTATTGGACCGTACAGTACCCACAAAGCACATGTGACTTGTGAGCACTTCAAAATGTAGGCGGTCAAAATGAGATGGGCTGCAAAACACACTCTGGATTTCTAAGAAATTATTAAAAACGAATATAAAATACCTAAATAATTTCACATTGTTTACATAATGAAATGGTAAAAATTTTGGACATATTCATCAAGTAATACATTATGAAAATTAACTTTACTCTTTCTTTTATTGTTCTAGTGCAGCTACGGCATTCGTAATTACAAACATGGATTGTGTTACCTATCTATTAGACAGTGGGATTAGTTCATGCCAGCAGAACCTATGCCCTCAGGATATGACTTGGAGGACTGCTGTGACTCTAGAGACCACAGATAGAAACTGCGACTGTAGGGATTCCCCCACAAAAGTTAAGTGTGAACAGTAGAAAACACAATGCACTAGGAGAAAGAACGTCATTCATTCTGCAAATACAAATTAAGCACCAGTTGTTGCCAGGAGCATGCTTGGCATTGGGCCAAAACTATAGACTCTTTGATGATCATATAAATTTGGCCTCGTAGACGCATTAAACTTCTCTGAGCCACGTGGCCTCTTCTGTAAAATTGCCCTTGACTGAAGAGAAGATATTGGAATGGATGCACTCTTGATATCTTTTTCTGCATAGAGATCTATGATTCTGAACATATTTCAATTTTGTAATCAAGGTCTTTAAATGCATATACAACCACATTAGAAAAGCTTATATCATAAATTTATAAACTACATTTTGGATATAATTTAGTATGAGCTTTTTTCTCAGCATGTAAATGTATTTCCTAAGTGTCTAAAATATTCAGTTCTGTAATCATTGAGCTTTAAAGACAGATAAAATCAAATATATTTATGTACTATATTTTGACAGTTTTATTTTAAGGTACATAAATTGTTTCATTCATTTATTCAGTACTTATTTAATAGAGTATGAGTCAAGAGGCTATAAAGGAAAAAAAAAACATTTTATAAGGCCAACGTAACCCTGATACCAAAAGCTGGCAAGGACAACACAAAGAATGAAAACTATAGACCAATATCTTTGATGAATACTGATGAAAAATCCTAAACAGAATACTAGCAAATCAAATACAAAAGTACATCAAAAATAATACATCAGGACCAAGTGGGTTGCATTCCAGGGATCCAAGGGCAGTTCAACATAAGCAAACTGATCAATGTAATGCACCACATTAACAAAACAGAGGATAAAAATCACATGATCTTATCAATACGTACAAAAAAAGCATTTGATAAAAGCAAACATCCTTTTGTGATTAAAACACTCATAAAATGGGTATAGAAGGAAAGTACCTCAACATAATAAAGACCATGTATGACAAACCCTCAGCGAATATCATACTCTGTGGTGAAAAACTGAAAGCTTTTCCTCTAAATTGAGGAACAAGACATGGACACCCACTCTCACCACGCTTATTCACCGCAACGCTGGAAGTCCTAGCCAGAGCAATCAGGCAAGAGAAGGAAATAAAAGGCATCCAAATTGAGAATGAAGAAGTAAAAGTGTCATTTTTTACAGATGACATGATTCTCTATACAGAAAACTCTAAAGGCTCCACCAAAAGAAGCTATTCGAAACAATAAACAAACACAGTATAGTTGCAGGATACAAAATCAATGTACAAAAATCCACTGCTTTACAGTATACTAACAATGAAATTTCAGAAGAAGAAATGAGAAAAACCAATTTCTTTTGCAATTACAACCAAAAGAACAAAATGCCTAGGAATAAATGTAACAAAGGATGTGAAGGATCTATATACTGAAAACTACAAAGCACTATTAAAAGATTTTGAAAAAGACACAATGAAATAGAATGGTACTTCATGTTCATGGGTTGGAAGAATCAACACAGGTAAAATGGCCATATTGCCCAAAGCAATATACAGATTTAATACAATCCCCATCAAAGTCCCAGTGGTATTTTTTATTTTTTTTTTTTACTTACCCAAGGACATTTTTCCATTGCTTTTAGAGAGAGAGGAAGGGAGAGAGAGAAACGTCAATGCAAGAGAGAAGCATCGATTCGTTGTCTCCCATCTGCGTTCGGACTAAGGAATCAAATCCACAACCCTTTGGTCACAAGATGACACTACAACCAACTCAACCATACCAGCCAGAGTCCAATGGCATTTTTTAAAGCAATAAAACAAAAAATCATTAGATTCATATGGAACCACGAAAAAAAAAAACAAACCTGAAGAGCAAAAGCAACCCTGAGAAAAAAAAAAAAGCTGGAAGTATCACACTACCTGATTTCAGATTATATTACAGAGCTATGATAATCAGAACAGCATGGTATTGGCAGAAAAACAGACACACAGACCAATGGAACAGAATTGAGAGCCCAGAAATAAAATCACAGCCATATGGGCAAATAATTTTTGACAAAGGAGCCAAAAACACACAGTGGAGAAAAGAAAGCCTCTTCAGTAGATGGTGCTTGGAAAATTGGAAAGCCACGTGCAAAAGAATAAAACTAGATTACAGTTTGCCCCATGTACAAATATTAATTCAAAATGAATCAAAGACCTAAATATAAGACCTGAAACAATAAATTACATAGAAGAAAACATAGGTATTAAATTTATGGACCTTGTTTGTGGAGAAAATTTTATGAATTTGACCCCAAAAGCCCTTAGGGCAGTAAAGGCAAAAGTAAATGAATGGGACTCTATCAAACTAAAAAGCTTCTATACAGCAAAAGAAACTGGCAACAAGACAAAAAGGCAAACAACCAAATGGGAGAAAATATTTGTAAACAACAACTCTGACAAGGGGCTAATATCCAAAATATACAGCTCAACACCAAACTAACAATTCAATTAAAAAATGGGCAGAAGACCTAAACAGACACTTCTCCCAAGAAGACATACAAAATGGCCAACAGATATATGAAAAGATGTTCAACTTCACTAGCCACTGGGGAAATGCAAATCAAAACTACAGTCTAAGATACCACCTCACATGTGTTATTACAGCTAGACTACAAAGCAAGTATCACCCAGATTCATCGGAAAATTGAGCTGTATGGAAGTCCAACAACCAAGAATTTAAAGAAGCCACACTCATCCAGACAGGTAGGAGGGAGATAAGGAGACTCACTGAGATGTGCAGAGAGGTGGAGAAGCACAAAGAGGAGCAGAGAAGTGGAGTGGCACTGAGAGGTGGTGGAACAGGCAGTCCCACATTCACATGGGGTGGATAAAAATCAGGAGGGACATTTCAGGAGTGAGAAATCCCAGCCCCAGACCAGGCCACCCAGCCCAGGGTTCCAGCAGCAAGAAGATCAGCCCCCATAACTTCTGGCTGTAAAAATCGGTAGGGGTTGGGGCAGTGGAAGAAACTACAGGATTCTCAGGAGACACCACTTAGAAGGTCCACAAAGGTCTTAGGACTTATGCAGACCCACCCCCTCTGGAATTCAGCTGGAAAGGTACAAGTGGCAAACGGGGAGAAAGTACATTGACTGGCAACTGGGAGACAGCTTTCTCCCCTGCAGATCTCCAGAGGCTAGGCAGTGGTATTGTGCATTCTCTGAGCCCTCCCTGACACAGAGCCGCAAAGTGGTGAAATGGGTTCCCTGGCCCTGGCTATTACCTAAGTCTCCACCCCATACAATTCACATGTGCAGTTTTCTACAATAGGCCACGCTACTAAGACAGGAAGTCAAAGTAACTTTACCTAATACACAGTAACAAACACAGGGAGTCTGCCAAACTAAGGAAACAAAGAAATATGGCACAAATGAAAGAACAGGGGAAAAAAACCCAGAAAAGAACTAAACAAAATGGAGACAAGAAAGCTATCAGATGCAGAATTCAAAACACTGGTTATCAGAGTGCTCAAAGAACCCATTGGGTACTGCAACAGCATAAAAAAGACCCAGGCATAAATGAAGGTTACATTAAGTGAAATAAAGACAAATCTACAGGGAACCAACAGTGGAGGGGATGAAGCTGAGAATCGAATCAACAATTTGGAACATAAGGAAGAAAAATGCATTCAACCAGAAAAGCAAGAAGAAAAAAAGAATTTTTACAAAATGAGGATAGACTAGGGAGCCTCTGGGACATCTCCAGATGTACCAACATTCGAATCATGGGGTGCCAGAGGAAGAGAGAGAAATTGAAAACTTATTCAAAAAAAATAATGAAAGAAAAGTTCCCTAATTTGGTGAAGGAAATGGACATACAAGTCCAGGAAGCTCAGAGACTCCCAAACAAGTTGGATCCAAAGAAGACCACACCAAGACACATCATAATTAAAATGCCAAATTTTAAAGATAAAGAGAAAATCTTAAAAGCAGCAAGAGAAAAGCAGAGAGTTACCTACATAGGAGTTCCCATAAGACTGTCAGCTGATTTCTCAAAAGAAACTTTGCAAGCAAGAAAGGACTGGCAAGAAGTATTCAAAGTAATGAAAAACAAGGACCTATGACCAAGATTACTCTACCCAGCAAAGCTATCATTTAGAACTGAAGGGCAGATAAAATGCTTCCCAGACAAGGTAAAAGCAAGGTAGTTCATCATCACAAGCCATTAATATATGAAATGTTAAAGGGAATAAGAAAAAGAAGATCAGAACTATGAACATTAAAATGGTAACAAATTCACAACTATCAACAACTGAATTTAAAAAGCAAACTAAGAAAATAAGCAGAACAGGAACAGAATCATAAATATGGAGATAATTTGGAGGGTTATCACCTGAGAGGGGGAAGGGGAAAAGTGGGGGGAAAAGTGCAGGGGTTAAGAAGAACAAATTGGTAGGTACAAAATAGACAGGGCAATGTTAAGAACAGTATAGGAAGTAAAGTAGGCAAAGAATTTATATGCATGACCCATGGACATGAACTAAGGTTGGGGGGATTGTTAGAGAGAATGGGGGTACTGGGTGGAGGGGGCAAAGGGGGAAAAATTGGGGTAACTGTAACAGCATAATCAATAAAATATATATATTTTTAAAAGATTTAGGATTCTGGTCTCATTTCTAGGCACATATTTTAAAGAAGCTTCCTTGTGACAAACAGAGGAAAAGAAATACATGGGGTCCCAAATTATCAGGGAAGACATATGTTATTAAATCAGTGTTTCTGGGAAAAATGACTAATTAGCCATATTGACCATGTATTGTGTTTATTCATAACTTAAAATGAAATAAATTTTAAAAGGATTAAAAAGTTAATGACATAAAATGAAACCTTATAGAAGAATGGGGGAGAAGAGGTGAATTTAACTCAAGTTGAAGAGCTTTCAAAATATAAAAGCAAATTACAATGGTAATATGGACCACAGTATATAATTATTTAAAATAGCCACGTAAATGTAATTATTCATTTGTTTGAAAGAATAACTTAAGAGGCAAATTACAAATTTGAGAATAATATTTTTAACAAATATGATTTGTTCAACAAAAACGTATTGATCATCTCTTACATCTAAGACACTGTCCCAGTTTCCGGGGCGTGCAGTGGTGACTGATGCAGCGTGTGTCTACGCACACAGTCTACCTGCCGGCAGGACAGACAGACACAAATACCATTCGTTACCCAATCAAGTATTCATGTACAATGGGATCATTGCCGCAGGGGAGAGCTGCGAAGTATCAGCTCGGGAGGGATTAAAAGTCTGCATCTTTTTGGCTCTCTTAAGATAATGTTATGACTCATAGAAATAAAGTGAGAAATATGTGAGAATTTTTTAATAAAATAAAAGTTTGAGGTACCCTTTTTAATAACAAATATATAGCCCTGGCTGGTATAGCTCAGTGGATTGAGCGCAGGCTGAAGACCAAAGGGTCGCCAGTTCGATCCTCAGTCAGGGCACATGCCTAGGTTGCACGCCAGGTCCCCAGTGGGGGCCACACGAAAGGCAACCACATACAAACATATGGATGTTTCTCTCCCTCTCTTTCTTCTTCCTTTCCCCTCTAAAATAAACAAATAAAATCTTTTTTAAAAAAATAATAAATATATACATTTTTTCTATGCTATAACATCACGTAGATAAAAAGTAATTGTTTCTGAAAATTATCTAATGTTTTGGTTACATCCATAATATATAGGGTCCAGCAGAAGTAAGGCCTGCTTGAGTGTGGTTGGTAGGGTAATAATATGGGTGTAATAATTTATGGTTTTAATTTGAACATTTCACCTAAAATGTCATATGGTGTGCTTGAGTATGATATTGTTATGTTACAGACTTATATGCTTATGATTTTGTAATAAAAGATTTTGTAATAAAACAGGGGCGTTATTTGTGCCAGACCCGGTAGATTTGGACACATTCTGATAAATGACTTAACTTTTCACTCCAAGGTATCTGTTATACAAACACTGTGTTTCTTAGATTCTGCTATCTATCAGAATGAAAAGTATGTCTAAAAACTGGTGATGCAAAGAAATATTACTCTTCCTTCCCATTAAGCTAAGCCAGCGAGTATATTAAACTACACTGAAGTGTCTCTAGTACAAGTACAGTGTATTATCTCAAATGGACTATTACAGAACTTTGCTTCTTTAGTTCAAAAGTATAAGAACACAACAAGCTATGATTTGACCCAGCTTTTTGGCTGTAATATTCAATTGTTTAAAAAGATCAACATACTGTTTCAGTGGCCATTACAGCTAACAGTCAAAATAGATGCATTCAACTTTTTACTCAGCAGGCTAGCTATTCCAAAATCAATCTCAAGAAAACGTTTCAATAAAGAATTTGGAGTTTTCAGTTGGAAGTGATCGTAGCTGTTCCGTGGAGAACTGGCTGTTCTCGGCCGTGAGAAAAGACCACACAGGTGAGCTTACATATCTTGTGCCAGAACCCAGGACATGTTTAAGAAAAATAGAAACGTGTCAAACACTGAGTCGTGAGCTGAAAAGGCTCCCCCCGGCCAACTCTTGGGTAATTGAAGCATCAAAAAAGAATAATGGCTGCAATCACTTCTAATGCATTGACTAAGGGAACCTCCAACTGCTCACCAAAAATACCTGTGAAGACTCCGAAAAACTCATACCAGCACTGAAAACCAATAAAGAAAAAAAATGCTTATGAACAAAACTATGAAGATAAAATGTGAAGCACAATTGGTTACTACACATCTGATAAGGAACATATTTAGAATATTTTTTTTTAAAAGCTCTAATAACTCAGCAATAAAAAAAACGAATAACCCATTTAAAATGGGTAAAGGATTTCCAATAGATATTTCTCCAAAAAAAGATATACAAGTGGCCAATAAGAACATGAAAAGATGCCCAACATTATTAGCCATCAGGGAAATGGGAATAAAAACCACCATGAGACCACTAACACCCACCACTAACCACCCACTAACACCCACTAGGGTGACTAGAATCAATAAAATCAGAAACTAAGCAGCCCTGGCTGGTGGCTCAGTGGACTGAGCTCTGGCCTGAAAACTGAGGGGTTGCCGGTTCAATTCCCAGTCAGGGCACATGCCTGGGTTGTGGGCTAGGTCCCCATTGTGGGGGTGCAAGAGGCAACGCCACATTGATGTTTCTTTCCCTCTCTTTCTCCCTCCCTTCCCCTCTGTCTAAAGGTAAATAAATAAATCTTTAAAATAATATAAAATGAAATTATATTTAAAAAAACTATTTAGTATTGGCAAAGACGTGGAGAAATTGGACCCCTCATATGCTGCCAGTGGGAAAGTAAAATGGTGCAGCTGCTTTGCAAAACAGTCTGGAAGTAATAAATCAACAAACAAGAAGTGTTGGTGAGGATGTGGAGAAGAGGACAGGGCTCTGTTGGTGGGAATGCAGATTGGTGCAACACTGTGGAAAACAGTGTTGAAGGTCCTCAAAAAATTAAAAATCAAACTTCCATTTGACCCAGCAATCCCACCCCTGGGAATATATCCTAAGAATCCCAAAACACCAATCAGAAAGAATGTATGAACCCCTCTGTTCACAGCAGCGTTATTTACAATAGCCAAGATCTGGAAACAGCCCACGTGCCCATCAGTAAAAGAGTGGATAAAACAGCTGTGGTATATTTACACAGTGGAATACTAGCTGGCTGTTACAAAGAAGAAAATTTTCCCATTTGTGATGGCATGGATGGACCTGGGGAACATTATGCTGAGTGAAATAAGCCAGTCAGAGAAAGACAAGTACCATATGATTTCACCCATATGTGGAATCTGATGAACAAACTGAACTAACAAGCAAAACAGATTCATAGATAGAGAGCAGGCTGACAGCTCAGGGCAGAGGAAGGGGAGCTTCCTTGGGTGGGGGGGGGGGGCGTGGAAGGGTTAAGCAAAAGAGAAAAAAGAGAAAGAACTCACGAACACGGACAACAGTGTGGTGATAGCGGCAGGGAGTAGGTGGAGGAGGAAGAGGATATGGGGGGATAATGGTCATGGCAAAAAAACTAAACTAAAATTAAATTGAATTAAAAACATTTGAAAAGAGTAATTTTTAAATGAATTTAAAATATCATACCAGTTATATGGAGTTTAAAAACATAAAGAAGTACCACATCACTAATGGATATGTACATATAAGGTAGCATACAAACAGGAACGGAAAGAACAAGCGCCACCTTGAAGACAGTGATTATCGTGATAAAAGTGGGAGAGCAAGAACAAGATGAAGGGGTGGGGCTTTACCTCATACAAAACTATGGCTTTTTTTTTTTAATCTGCAGCAAATATGGTAAAATCTTCCCAGTGAACATGTAGGGGTCAGTTAATTATTTTCTGTATGATATATTTCATAATGTAAAAAATTAAAAAGGCTCAAAACAAAATTTTAAAACACAAAAATCCTATTTTATAAGATTGTCTTCATGCCTCCTACAAATACTATAAACATGTGTATCTGAATGTATTTATATGTGTATACGTGTATGCTCTGTCTCCACCTATTTAGAAGATAACTATATAGATCCAGAAGAAGTAGACAGATTAATCTAGAAAAGTATTCATTCACAGTAGCATAACATTTTATCATAAAGCATTGGCATTTTTTCTTCATTATACTCAAGTTTTAATGAAACTGCTAGCAATGAATATGTGTCATTTTTTAAGTCAAAAAGCTTTGCTCTACTTTTTTCCATATTTTCCTCAGATTTCCTTAGTTTTTACCTGATGTCTATTTCATGTTCCAGGACTCCATCCAGGGTACCAGATTACTTTACTTGTCAGGTTTGCTTCAGCTTCTCCTGCCTGTGACGGTTTCTTAGACTTTCCTTATTTCTGATGACTTTGACAATTTTGAGGAGTACTAGTCAGATATTTTGTTTAAATCCCTGTACTGGGGTTTATCTGATGTGTTTGTCATCATTAAACTGGGGTTATAGATTCTGAAGAGGAAGACCACAAGTGGAAGGTACCATTTTCATCACGTAACGTGAGGGGTACATACTGGTAACGTGACTTATCACCTTTAATGTTGACCTTAACGCCTGGCTGAGGTGTGTTTGTCATGTTTCTCCACTGTACAGTCTCGCCCTCTTCGGAAGGAAGTCACTATGTGTGGCCACGCTTAAGGAAGGACTGGGTAGTTATGCTCTACCTTCTTTGAAGACAGAGTATCTGTGTAAACTATTTGGAATCCTCTGCATGGGAGATTTGTCTCTTTTTATTTATTTATTTATTCATTTATCTCAGCATAGACTCAGAGATATTTATTTTTTACTTTGTGTTATAATCCATTACTACTTTATTTTATTGCTCAAATTGTTCCAGCTCTGGTCATTGGGATCTCCATCAATGGGCCCCTCTCTCCCTTTGACATACCCTCTCTTTGGGGGAGAGGGTTACATTAATTTGTAAAAGTAATATGAAAAATTAATGTATTAATAATGAGATACATGCTAATAGTGTTTAGTAGGTGTCAAGCATAAGACCATAATTATAACTAAAATTACCAATATAACTTAGCTAACGATGTTAACAACAATATCATTTAAAACTTCTACTTTATTTTTTTAATTTTTTTTAAATTAGAAAACACTGACAAACCTATGATATTGACTTTTGTGGAGCACTTATTATGTTAGGTACCATGCTAAGCATGTACTAAATTCACCACTCAAATACTGAAAATTTAAAGAGCAAAAACTAAACAAAACCAAACAAATAAAAACTAAATCTTTTCCTGGAGAGAGATTTTATTTCTATTAAGACAATTTGCTTAAGCTATTTAACATAGAATGGCTGCATTTGAAGTTACATTGTTTAGGCATAATTAATAGCAAATAACTATAGTCTATCATAGCTAAGAACTGGAGGTTAAAGACTATGATGGACTGTGGTTCTTCATTTCTACAGTTCTTAATTTCCAAATGCGATGAAAAGGCTGGGGAGGGGAAAACTAAGACTGACAAAATAACATAATTTAAATAAATACCTGGAATAAGACGGAACGAAATTTCAAATAATGATCCCATTGTGTGTATAGCTATGTCCTTCCATTTCCCCAGAGCACTTGGGTTAGAGAGTGGTACATCCAGCACCTAGCACAGGACAAGTTCTCAGGGAATAGTGCTGGGTAAAGGAGTGAATGCGGTTAATGGACTCCTTGCCTCTACAGGATCTCTCTTAAACCACCCTCAATAAATTGGAATCCATATAATGTGATAAAAAATAAGATTGTTCTGTTTTTACAATAAAAATACAAATATCGTGTAGTAGTTGATGACGAAGTCTGTGAAAAGTCAGTAGTAGTTTAAGAAAAGTAACTGGAAAATCAGGTTATACTGCTTGTGCCCTGAGACAATAATCCCCAGAGACTTTGAAAGCTGTTCTCAATGGTTCACTGATCATGGACACACGCTCTCCCTGTTCCAAATAAGGAATGGCACTGGCTGACTGCTTAAAGTAATTTGTTTACATTTACATTTGTTTAAGAACTTTGCAAAACATCAACATAGTAGAGGAAAAGAGAGAGGGAGTCCGAGAAAGAGAACAGGGACAGAAAGATCGATCCCGATACAGTGGAAAGGACTTTGGAGAGGGAAGACAAAAATTTAAGGCCAGCCCCCTACTATCTCATCATTGGACATTGGCCAAGGGATTTGACCTTCCCATTCGCAGCTCCTCTTCTCTGACATGACGTGTCCTAGGAGGAAGTAGCAGTGAAAAGGCTTGAGAACAGTTGTGCTGATGCGTGCTTTAAAATGTCTGATGTGAGCTCAAAGAGCCCAGATCTCACAAGAAGCGTTTCTAGAACACATTCATTTCATGTATTTGTTTGAGATTGAAAAAGTGCAATTCAATATATATCTGTTCAACAATAACTATCCAATACATGAAGGCACTTGCTGAAAGTTATAAGAGTTACATGACTTGCTGAAACACATTCACATTGATACTAAGATAAGGACTATGATGTTCAATTTGTGTCAACTTAACTGGGCCACAAGATGCCCAGACTTTTGCCCAAATGCTGTTCTAAGAGTGTCTGTGAGGGAGTTTCTGGATGAGATTAATGTTTGAATTGGTAAACTCTATAAAACAGATTGCCCTCCCTAAATAAGTGAGGCTCAGCAAGTCAACTGAAGACCTGACCAAAACAAAAAGGTAAAGGAAGGAGAGGAACCTCCTCCTGCCTGACTGTGTAAGCTGGGATATTGTTTTTTTTATTTTTTCCCAGACTTCAGACTCAGCCAGAAAGATCAGTTCTTCTTGGGTCTTGAGCCTGCCAGCTTTTGGACTGGCATTTGTACCATCAGCTTTCCTAGGTCTCCAGCTTGCTGCCTGCAGACATTCCATACATCGGGACTTAGCCTCCATGCTCACATGAGCCAATTCTTTATAATAAAACTATATATATTTTTTCCTACTGGTCACGTTTCTCTGGAGAACTCTGACCAAACTCCTTAGCATGGTCAAAATGCCCAGTGGACCTGACCCCTACCTACCTCCCCCTCCAGCTATATCACATGTCATGACGCCCACCTCCTCCTCTCCAGCCTCACTGGTTTTCTCCCACTTCCTCACACATGCCATGCTCCTCTGCCATGGGGTTTTCACTCACGAACTCATTTATTCACCAGCAAACTCAAGTAATTATTGAGTTCCTACAATGAGTCAAGGACTGTGGTGGCGTGGGGAATATTATTATCTGTGAACAAGATAGCAAAGTGCCTAGTCTCATGGAGAATACATTCTAGTCATGGGAGACAGAAATAGCATATAAACAAATACTGTAATTTAAGAGCATTACCTGTGCTTCAGAGGAAACAAAACAGTGAGCTGTGGCAATAAGTAGGTGACCAGAGAAAGGCTTGCTCTGTAGCTGCCTTTTAAGCAGAATTCTATGTGGCAAGAAGGGGTTAGCTGTTACATGATGCTCTGAGAAAGGTGTGTTCTAGGCAGAGAAAACAATAAACACAAAACTGAGTCTGAAATGAACTAGAAAAGGAAAGATAGAAAGGAAAGGAAAGAAAGATTTCGTAGCTATATCACAGTGTAGTGGTGAGAGAACATAGAGGGGTAGGCAAGAATGAGGTAGGTCCTTAATAGCCAGAATAAGAATTTAGGTTTTTATTTTAAACATACCCAGTTCATTTGAGTTGCTACAACAAAAATACCATAAACTGGGTGGCTTATAGAAAACAGAAGTGTATTTCTCATAGTTCTGGAGGCTCTGGAGTCCAAGATCATGGTGCTGACAAAGTCAGTGTTTGCTAAGAGCCTCGTCCTCTTCGGTGACCATCAGTCTCTTCGGTGGCCGTCTTTTTAGTGCAACGTGGTAGAAGGAGCTGGGGAGCTCTCTGGGGTGTCTTTTTATAAGAACATTAATCCCATTCATGAGGGCTCCGCTCTCATGATTTAAGTACCTCCAAAGGCTCTATCTCCTCATACCGTCATCTTAGGGGTTAGCATTCTAACACATGAATTTGGGAGAGACACAAACATTCTGATCAGTCATCAGAGGCTTTGAAACGTTGGCATGAACTGATCTACATTTTTGATTTTGCGTCGCAGTGTGTAACTATGGACATGGAGAGACCAGTGGAAAGATTTGTAATAAAGGTGAATGATGATACTAGCTTTGATTATGGTAATGTAGAAGAAATGAAGAAGGGGGAAAAAAGAAAAGAGATGAAGAAGGAATGATCGAGGATGTTTATTTTTTGGAGGTGCCTTAAGCAAGATGGCCAGTGTGCCTGGGGTAAAGAAAGAATGTTTCCCAGGTTTTTGACTTGAACAATCAGCTGGAGGTTGATACCATCTTCTCAGAAGCAGAAGTTGTAGAACTAAGAATGGGGTTGGGGGGAGGGCAATTTGCCTTTATTCTCCCACTCTTTGGACTGTTTTTCCCTCTCTTCACTAAATTAACCCCTTCCCAGTCTCTGGATCTCAGCTCAAATGTCACTTTCTCAATGAAGTCCTTTCCCCGATCATGCAGCTCAAACCAAACTTCTGTATTACGTACATGCTCTCTCGGTGCCATGTACTTTTTCTTACTACCCGTGTTATGTTGCAAAAGTGACCACCAACATGTTGCCTCTCTTGCATCTCTGAGTGAAGCCATCCTAGCTCATCTAGCCAGCAACAGACCCACCAGCTGACCAAAAAGGTATGAAAGAGACCAGCTGAGCAGAACCAAAGTATAATAGAAGAACCACCCAACCCACTCAGAGAATCCTGAGTTAGCTGAAGAGCTGTTGTATGCCACAAAGTTTTGTGACGGTCTGTTATACAGCAAAAGTTGATACAGTAGCACATTCCTCATTTGCAGTTTCACATATGTGTTTGACTAGTGTCTATTCCTCAGAGACTGAGCTCTATAAAAGCAAAGACTCTTCTGATGTTGGATCACCATTCCATGCTCAGGGCCAGGCATAATATCTGAAATACACTAGGCATGCAATAGACAAATTGCTGAATGAGTAGAAGGGGAGAAGAAAGGTATACATTATAACATGAGAAAACAAGAGGACTTCTCTAAAAGAGGGAACAAGACTGGGGACATACGCTGGTCCAAAACAAACTTTGAGCTGTACAATATGCTGAGGAGTATAAGACTAAAATTGCATTTCCTCTGCCTCCAAGAGCTCTAAGTTTAGACTACAGAAGACAGTACAAAATACAGAATATGCTGCACGGGAGGGAGCCCCCATGGCTGTCTGGAAGAGGGGAGTGTGGGAGTTGTCTGGGGAGGTTTCTTGAATTGGAAAGCTTAGTCCTAAGGTGTTCACTTGTAAGAGTAGCACAGACAAGGCCAAGAAGCCAAGTGCATGGGTGTTTAAAGAAAAGTCTCCGGTTTGTTATATATCTCAAGGTATTGTTACGGTTTAAGTGTCTGTCTCCTGGGGGGAATGGGTCCTATTATCTTTTAATTATTCCCAGGGTCCAAAGCAATTTTTTCCACAAAATAGGAACTCAACAAATATTTGCGGAATAAATAAAAAGTTAAAGATGAGGCGGTCAGCCCTGCTCCTTCCAAAGGCAGCTTCCAAGGGCCACATTTCAGATTCGACACGGAGACTCGGACAAGGTGAACGAACCTATGTTCTAGGACTAAATGTCTCCAAAGCAGAGACTGGACCCCCATTAGCCTTAGTTTTGCGTTTCTGGTGGGTTGGCTTGGAATTTCCTTCCTCTGCTCCCAGTCCAGCCTGCACGTCCTGGAGAAGGGCGCTAGTTCCGTGCAGCTCTCCAGGAGGATGAAAGGCCCAGCACCGGGACCGGCGAACTCGAGGAGCACCTGCGCGAGGCACGCTGAGTAGCTCAGAGGTGAACGCCGCGGCCCCCTGCCAGACCCTCCGGACGCCACGGCTGCACTCGCGCCTGCTCCAGCTTAGGCCGCGGGGGCGCGCGCCGCGTTGCCGTAGAAACTCAGTGAAGACGCGGCGGCGCGCCGGGCGGGCTCCCGGGCTCCGGCAGCGGCGGCTCCCGCCCCTGCGCAAGCCCGGGCCCCGCGGAGCCCGGTCGTTGGACCCCAGTCCAGGGTCTCGGTGGTGCGCGAGGCAAGATGTTGAGGCGCAGCTTGGAAAACCGGTAACAGCCCCGGGGCCCCCGCTGCCCAGGGTGCCCCACACGCTAGGGCTCGGTGATGGGGGAAGTGGAATCTCTCTGTGGGGCCTCCGCATCGAATTCGACCTCGGGCCGGCGGCTGGGCCCTTCCCGCTGCATCGTGGGGCCTAGGCCTACCTCCCCGGGCTGCGGTGAGCCCCGGGTAGCAGCCGGGCGCCCCGGCTGAGCAGCCCTAGCAGCCGCCAGCCTGCAGCAACGTGGCTGCCGGAGCCGGGCCTCTTCGTGCGCCTTCACTGTCGGCTGGGATGTTAAGGCTGGGCCCGAATGGGGACCTAGGGGAAAGGGAATCCGCCTTGGGAGAAGCTGCAGAACGCCCAGGGAATATTTGCATATAAATTTAACGTGGAGATGAAGCCATCTTGTCCCTAATAAGAATGATTAGATTTTTTGTGTCATCTTTTTCTCTAGGGACGCTCAAACCAGACAACTGCAAAATGCTGTCACAAATGTGGAGAAGCATTTTGGAGAGCTGTGCCAAATATTTGCTGCTTATGTGCGGAAAACTGCCAGACTGCGAGACAAAGCAGACCTCCTGGTGAATGAAATAAACGTGTATGCCTCTACAGAGACCCCAAATTTAAAGCAGGGCCTGAAAAACTTTGCTGATGAGTTTGCCAAACTTCAGGATTATCGACAAGCAGAGGTATGGCGTGAGGTCACAGCGTCATTGTTATGAATAAGCCTGAAGTAGTGGATGAAGGAAACATGAAGACTCACTTGTAATCTTCAGTGGTGAACATGCACTTGATGATAAACCTACCTTTTTATGTCTGTAACATTGTGTGAGTCTATTAAAGGGAAGCTTCCTGGGATTTTGCCGTTTTCAAACTAAAACTTCAGGGTGTCTTGAATTTTCCCATTTCCTTCTCCAGCTTTTGGCCAAGGGGTGGCTATTACAGGGGGTCTTAAACATAGTGCCCATGAGAAAGAAAAGGAGCATGACTTGTGCCTTGTGGCTAGGTAAGTATAAAACATGTCTGGAGCTAGAGGATGTTGGGGAATGGTGGTGTGAGTGTGTAATAAATGAACAAAAGATCTTTGCTGCTTCCATGCTGGGGGACATTTGTGGGGACAGGGAGGGGAATAAGCACTGTAGAGATTTTTTTTTGCTGGTGGGGGAGAGGGAAGAAGTTGTCATTGTTTTTGTTCCAAAAGCCCATTTTTTCCTTTAATGACTCATAAGCAATTTCACTTATATTTATTTTAGGTTTCAAGACACAGGTTAACTTGTCAGAAGTTCCTCAAATTAGCTGCATTGCTCTTCTGGCACTTCTCTCATCAGTACTTTGGTCTTTCCCCCCCCCCCCCCCCCCCCAAAGCCTAAAACAGAAGGCTCAATTATTAAAAAAAAAAAAAAAAAACAAAAAACCACCTATAATGATCTTTGAACCTATAATTTCTATTCATACAGAAATTTGAGCAGTAATTACGTTTGGGTGTACATTTTGGAAAACTTATTTGTCATGTATTTCTTCTGTAATAAACAATTTTCAGTTATATATAACTGGTGACTATTTCAGAAATAATATATGTTCACAGAGAATCCTAAAATTCTGTGTTAGTCAATCATCTCAATGTCCCTTTCAGAAAACCTTTATGCTATTTATCAAATAGCAAAGTGAATTGATTCACATTTGTTCTCCTTTTTATTTCCCTTGCTTACCAAATGGTGGAGGTGCTAATGAACAATGACCAAAAGGTAGGCGACAAAAAGGAGAACAGAAAGAAAGACTTGGATAACCCTACACTGAGTAATCAGTGTATGGATTATTCAGAATGGTATAGACTAAACTATCCTGAATATTGATGGTTTTTACTTCAGGATTCCTAATATTTACATGCTCAATAAGAACTTGATTTTCTTTGTTTTTCCTAAAATCTTTTAAAATGAAACATTCAGATACATTTTATTTAAAAAAAATAAATATGAAATGTACTCACTGATTATTTAAACATGTATCATGAAAAAAAGCCCTTTTCCTGCTACAAAAATAACACATATTCCTCTTAAACAGTTAAATACATGTCATCTTATATTAACTATCCTGAAAAAAGAATATTTTAATGTCCAAGAGTTATTTTTCTTATGCTATGTATTTATCTGTTTTCTCCAGTGTTTTCCACTAGTGCTGTTAGTAAAAGAATTACCCAATATGTGATTAAAAAATTGTAATGTTTCAGAAAAACTGTTTACTTCTAAATAAAAGAGAGTGCAACCATACAGTTTGACAGCTCAGGAACACTTGAGACCATTTATCTTGTTCTCTCTGCTTTGATATTTTATGAATGGCTTCCTAGAAAAAAAAAATGCAGCTAATACAGTGGTCTCTAAGCATTCTTGATTTTGAGGTTTTTGTTGCTTTAAATATTTCCCATATGCTGTATCTTTCAGCTTTGCTTTTCTTGTCTGGAAGATTGGGCTATTAATTTTGGAGAATATATATTCAAAGTATCCAACACTGAGCTAAACACACTCAAAGAGATAACTCTTAAAAGTTGCGATGTCTTAAAACAGCCAAAAGCACCATCTTTGAGGTACAAAGTAAGACAGAGGTGATGGTATGGTAAGGATGAGCTCTTTGGAAACCTGAGACATTTTCTTGTCATAATGGGTACTAGGTCTTTTCTGTTTTGTTACTGAATAGCTTAACAGTTTTTAATGTGCTTAAGTTTAGATGCTGCGTGTTAACTAATTGTGATGATTATTGGAGATAAGTTGAACTGTGACATTTTAATTAAAATTGTTTTTAATTATTCTGTGTAATATGTTTAGGTTAAACATCACAGCTTTTATTTCAGAATTAAAATTTTGATCTGTGTTTCTTTTCAGTTATATTTTATAATAATTTTCAATAGGTTGAAAGACTTGAAGCCAAAGTAGTTGAACCATTGAAAGCTTATGGAACCATTGTAAAAATGAAACGAGTAAGTAAATTCATTATTTTTCTATTATTATTAGGTATTCCAGAGTATAAGGTTTCCAATAATTGTTCTTTTAATGAAAAGTACAAAGTAGTGTTCTATCATTTTTTTATACATTCTGAAGAGTCATCATTTCTTAGAACTTTGAGAATAATGAAATATTTTTAGTAAGCTTACTAAGTATAAAGCATTATTTTGTTTATTGTGGACACTTATTTCTTATAGTCATGAAGAATATATGAACAGAAATTATTTTAGTAAATAAATATAAGTTTATACTTTTGTTTTAAAGCAGGTAATAACATGTAAATGAAAAATGAGTGTGACAAAGTTTTATTTTTTAATTGAGGTATAATTGACATATTAGTTTCACGCATACAACATAATGATTTGATAATTGTAGATATTGTGAAATAATAACCACGTAAGTCTAGTTAACAACTGTCACCACACATAATTATAGAAATTTTTTTGTGGATAGGGCTTTGAGATCTATTTACTCCCTTAGCAACTTTCAAATATGCAATGCAATGCTGTTAACTATAGTCGCCATGCTGTACACTACATTCTCAAAGTTCTATTTTTTACATCAATTTTATTGAGGTATAATTTACATGCAATGAAATTCTCCCATTTTAAGTCTTCACTGAATTTTGACAAATGTATGTATACATGTAACTACCACCACAATCAAAATCATATATACATATATATATACATGTATGTTTTACACGGTTACAGTTTTGCATTGAAATTATCTTGTCTATGTCGTTATTTTGAGAGGATATTAAAGAAACACATGTGTGCACTCACACACAGAGACACACACTGATGACACAGTCATAATTCCTGTGGTGATGATGCCTGGATCGAACAAGGTGACTCTCCCATTCTTAAAACAGAGTGTGTGCATTTTTTTATTTCTAACATCACAGATTATTATTAACAAAAAATGCCTACTTGCAGGATGACCTCAAAGCCACATTAACAGCAAGGAATCGAGAAGCTAAACAGTTAACTCAGTTAGAAAGAACACGTCAGCGAAACCCATCTGACCGACATGTTATTGTATCCTTTGAATTCTGGTCTTTCAAAAAACATTTTGTAAGGTATGCAGTACAAAAGTAAATATATATGGAAATTATGCATTTCTACTTTTAAACATGCAGAGAATTTGAATATAGAGTTTGAAAAGAAATATGCATTTATGAATTCTCACTGTAGAATTGAGAAAACTTTGAAGAAAATACACCACTTAATTTGGTCCCCCTGTATTGTTTTTCACAATATGTATTCAAAAAATAAAACAGTCATAAATGCAGGTGTTTTTATAAAGAGTTAGTTCAAAATTCTGAGATTTGTTTCACATGATGACTAAGTGTTAACTATAAAATTAAAGATCTATCATTAATTGTAATTTCGCAATTACCATCTGTCCTGCTTTTGAGAACAGGAAGGAAAAATTTTTTTGCCAATATAATTCCCTTTATCTTAAAAACAAACAGACAAAAAAAACACTTTGTGGAACCTTAATTACAACTTCAGCCAAAACCTTGAGGAGACTCAAGAGTATAATTGATCCACAGCTGGACATTAAGTGATTTAGGCAGGAATGTCTACTGTAAAGTAATGAGGTTCTTCTGTTCAGAATAACTATTTTCTCAAAGTGGATTGTTCCTTGTGCTTGGCTAAACACAAGAATAGAAAATAGTGCCTGGCTAATTGCCAGCACCTGGGATAGGTGCAGTTGTATTGAAAGTACTAACTTATCCCCGCTGCCTCTTTTTCCCATTCCTTTATGTCTCCTTCCTACTTCTTTAAGGTTTTTACTGCCCAGCTCAGCCAGAAAGCACATGAGGAGTGGCTCTTTGGGGGCATTTGAGGTTCCAGAACACCTCCATTCCTGAGGTGAATCCCTTGAGCAGTGATTTGGGGCTGCGCCAATTGCCTGGTCCTTCTTCCTTTGGACCAAAGGTACATATGCCCAACCTTGTAATTAAAAAAAAAAAAAAAAAAAATGGGCAGCCACAGGGCTGGAACAGGAACATCTAGACAGTACTTGAGAGTTAAGATCTACAAACTGGAGATTATAAAGTCTAGGTTTTAAGTAAGTCAGACAAACCAGAGAATGATGGAAAATTTATGACTGACAAATAGCAACTAAGGCAGAGGCCAGGGGATATCACTAGTTTTTAAGAATTAAGCCAGAGGTAAAATTTCTGTTGTTTTGTTTATAGAAGAGTACATAAAGACAGAAAAAAATGTCACATCTGGAATCCTGAGTGTCTGGCAAGGTTGAATGAAGGGTATTAGTATTGACACTCAACACAGAAATGAATCTATTCCTAAAACAAGGATGTTACAAAGGTGACTTAGATGCCATTTTTAAACACTGCTGTGGAGAGAGCAGGCCTGCAGATTTATACGGGGAGAAAAATGCAACAACTAAAGAGCTTATTGCTATAGGTGAATTGCTGTGCTCACTGGGAAAAAAAATCTGTGAATCCAATGGATTTTGACAACCTGAGACAAGAAAATAAAGTATAATCTACATATAAATGAATTTGATATAAATATATTCTATCATAGCATGATAGAATATCTATGAGTCTAGGCCCTTAAAATTCATCGAACTAATCAAAAGAAGTCCATTAAAGTTCAGTATGTACCATATTCTGATGTGTATAATGTGCACTATTTTGCCCCAATTTTTGAGGGGAAAATAAGGATGTGCGTTATACATGGGTAGTACTAATTCCATATCTATATAAATGTTTTTAATTCTTTTATTTATGCTTATGTGTTAAAAGTCTAACTCTAGAAAGCAGTAACAATATCCATATGCAAAATAATACCCTGGAATACAATCATCAGTTTTGTTTCTAAATATAAATAAGTTGAATTTAAAAATCGAAACAAAAGATTTTTTTTCCTGAAAGTTTGGGCCAGAAATATGGGTGTGCATTATACATGGCAAAGTACAGTAAAATAAAATGGAGTAGTTTTGGTACAAGAGGATAAGGTAAAGAAGAATCCCAGGTTTTCTGCCTGCTCACCCCCTTGTGGCTTCTGAACAAGCTGCCTATAACACAGCTGGAAAAACATCAATCTGGCTCACCCTTTTATAAGCCATTTTGCACTCATGAGTACTTTTATTGAATTTACCGATATAAATAAAGTCATGTAGTATTTAATCAAAACCATTTCCTACTCAAATTGATACATTATAGAATCTTCAACAAAAGGAAGAAACAAATCTATACCCACTTTGTTAAAAATAGCTGTGTAACTTTGGGCAAGATGGCTATGCTGGAATAAAAAGATTTGAGACTAAGAAATGAAGAGTAGTTTTTGGAGGGTGGTAAATTAAGATACCTATGCCCCAGCTATCGCTTCGTCTACCCTTCCAACATTTAAAATGAACCTATTGATAAATGGTGAGGGGAAAGACATAAGTTAAAAGAAAATATTCACAAGTAAGAATTGCATGAGTCACATGTAATAAACAGTATTAAGAAATGAGTCCAGCCCTGGCCAGTGTGCCTTAGTGGATTGAACACCAGCCTATGAACCAAAAGGTCACTAGTTCGATTCCCACTCAGGGCACATGCCTGGCTTGTAGACCAGATCCCCAGATGGGACATGCAAGAAGCAGCCAATCGATGTTTCTCTCCCTCTCTAAAAGTAAATCTTTTTTTTTTTTTAAGAAAAATTAGTCTGCTTGAAACTCTCATTAGTAATAAAAGGTTAACATGCATCAAATAACTAAGAAATTTTTTCATATTAGTGGATCTTCAAAGAAGCTCTATTTTACTTTTGAATTTCCTGTGAAGTTTTTTAAAAATCCCCAGCCCAGTAATACAGAGAATTGTTTTTGATTACTAGGTATGATTAAAGTTAAAAGTTTATATGGTTTTAAAAAACTTTATACCTTTTATGGAAAACTTAACACACACACAGAGGTGTAAAAGAATGTATTTTTAAATGCTTAGTATCTTGAAATTGTTCGTGAATTAACCTAATTATCAGAGTATACTCAGTATACAGTTATAATTAATGTATAATTTAATTGTAAGAGTACATGATTCTAATTTATTGAAAAAAATTGTTCTCTTTGAAATGTATTTTTTCCTTTATGAAGAATTTCAGTCACAGGTGGGTAATAAAGTGGTGTGTCAAGATGGATCCTTAGAGTAAACCATTTTACTTATTTCAATTTATACATTTTCTTGAAAAAGAAAGCAAGGGCTAAATGTCAATATTATGTGTCAAATACATTGATGACAGATGCAGATTTTTCCCATGGATTAACTATTAAATGATGATGTGTGATACTTTTGAGGAAATATACTACTAGCATAGGACATAAAACTTTATTAGAAAGAAGTGAATCTGAAAATTGGACTTTTAAACTCTGTTACTGTTTAAAAAAAATCTTAAATATTTTTGGTTAATTATTGTCCTAAAGAAAGACTTGCTTTTTTAAAAGAAATGCATGATTAAATTGGAAATGTTCTGCACTGTACAGTACTGTAGCCACTAACTATATATGGCTATTGAGCTCTTGAAATGTGACTAGAGTAACTGAGAAACTAGATTTTAAATTTTCATTTAATTAATTTAACAATGAACAGCCACATGTGGCTAGATAGTATGAGTACTTATTAGAGTACATGAAGTATTGGACTTGTCATCTAATGTAGTAGTTACTGGTATGTATACTTCTTGTAATAAGTATTAACTAAATAGTGAGTGTACTATTGTTAGCTTATAATATACAAACAGAAACTTGATGCTGAAATAAATATTTGTAGTGTATATTCTACTCTATATACTACAGAATTAGAAACATTGAATGCATTTGAAGAACTAGAAATTTGAAAATACTTAAATCACAGGCCCTTTATTTTGGGGGGAGATAGGGTTAAAGGGGAGAGAAATGATAAGGAAAAAAAGAATAGTATAATAAATGGCACAGACCGTGAAATAGGTGAAAGCAGTAGAAAAATAGATCATTGTTTTTATAGTAAATCATCCAAGGGTGATGTAGGGAAAAAATGATTTTGTAGAAGGAAAGGGAGGAGTTTTGTTTTCTTTTGTTTGAGATCTTGAGACATGTCACTTAATAGATTTAACATTCTTTATTCTGCATGTGCTTGTAATATAGATCACTTTATTTTATGTGGCAAAAATATTATCAAACATTTACACCGTTATGCCAAAAAGCCAACAGACTGAAATGAATGGATTCTGACTTAATTTTCTTTCCTATCTTTTGCGGGGCAATGCTTCTGTAGGCAGAAACAGAATTACAGAGGGCTACGATGGATGCTACCCGAACAACTCGTCACCTGGAGGAAACCATTGACAATTTTGAAAAGCAGAAAATAAAGGATATAAAGGTAATAGAGTAGATGCTAAGGTACAAAACATGTTTTCAAACCTTTGTTTTAAATTTATGAAAAAGTTAAATTACTCTGATTTTTTAAATTTTTTAATTACAGTTGCCATTCAGTGTTATTTAACATTATTTCAGGTATACAGCGTAGTGGTTAGACATTTATATAACTTAAAAAGTAATCCCCCATCTGACACCATGTATAGTTATTATAATATCATTGACTACATTCCCTAAGCTATACTTTAAGTCCCCATGACTATTTTTGTAACTACCAATTTGTACTTCTTAAAACCTTCACCTTTTCACCTTCTGGGATTGCAAATTGATACAGCCACTATGGAAAACATTATATAGGTTCCTCAAAAAATTAAAAATAGAACTACCTTATGACCCAGCAATTCTACTTCTGGGTATTTATCTGAAGAAATCCAAAACACCAATTCAGAAAGCTACATGTACCCTGGGTTCATTGCAGCATTATTTACAGTAGCTAAGAAATGGAAGCAACTTAAGTGTGCCTATCAGTAGATGATTGGATAAAGAAGATGTGGTACATACATACAATGGAATAGCACTCAGCCATAAAAAAAAAGAATGAAGTTTACCATTTGGGACAACATGGACAGATCTATTATTTCTTTCTGAAATAATTCAGACAGAAAAAGACTAATATGATTTCACTTATATATGAAATATCAAGAACAAAATAAACGAACAAATAAAACAGAAACAGACCTATAGATACAGAGAATAAATTACTCTGATTTTTTTAACCCATATTCTGCATGAAAAAGATATTATAATAATATACCAAATGTTATTTTCTTATGGAAAAAATAGTATAAAGGTTCTACATTCCACCAGAGGCCAGATGTTCAACTTTTTATCACAAATACTATTTAATCAAAGGGAAATAACATTCATTATGTTTTTATGTATCAGGTGCTCTTCCAGGCACTTTATATAAATTATCTTTTAATCTTTACAGCAACTCCATGAAAATATTATATAAAAAAATTTTGAACTATAAACCAATTATGCATTTTAAAAATCTGTGCTTCCCCTTCTAATACAAATACACTATTATTAATTCTTTAATACATTTTATTATGTTATTACAAGTATCCCAATTTTCCCCCTTTGCCCTCCTCCTCCTGTTACCCCTTCCCTCCAGCATTCCCCCCTTAGTTCATGTCCATGGGTCATGCATGGGTTCTTTGGCTTCTCCATTTCCTATACTATTCTTAACCTCCCCCTGTCTATTTTCTACCTACCAATTATACTTGTTAATTACTGTACCTTTTCCCCCCTTTTCCTTCCCCCTCCCAGCTGATAACTCTGCAGATGATATCCATATCTATGATACTGTTCCTATTCTGCTTTCCTTAGTTTGTTTGGGGTTTTTTTAGATTCAGTTGTTCATAGTTTTGAAATTATTGCCATTTTAATGTTCGTAGTTTTGATCTTTTTCTTAAGTAAGTCCCTTTAACATTACATGTAATAATGGCTTGGTGATGATGAACACCTTTAGCTTTACCTTTTCTGGGAAGCACTTTATCTGCCCTTCCATTCTAAATGATAGCTCTGCTGAATAGAATAATCTAGGTTGTAGGTCCTTACTTTGCATCACTTTGAATACTTCTTGCCAGTGCCTTATAGCCTTCAAAGTTTCTTTTGAAAATCAACTGGTAATCTTATGGGAACTCCTGGGCAGGTGACTCTCTGCTTTCTCTTGCTGCTTCTAAGATTCTGTCTTTATCTTTAACATTTGGCATTTTAATTGTGATGTGTTTTGGTTTGGTCCTCTTTGGGTCCAACTTGTTTGGGAATCTCTGTGCTTCCTGGACTGTATGTCTGTTTCCTTCACCAAATTAGGGAAGTTCTTTCATTATTTTTTAAAATAAGTTTTCAATTTCTTGCTCTTCCTCTTCTCTCTCTGGCATCCCTATGATTCAAATGTTAGTACATTTGGAGATGTCCCAGAGGTTCTTTATACTATCCTTTTTTTTTTTTTTTTTTTTTTTTTTTTGAATTCTTGCTGCTTCTTGCTATTCTGGTTGAATGCTTATTTCTTCCTCATATTCCAAACCATTGATTTGAATCCTGGCTTCCTCCCCTCCACTGATGGTTCCTGGTAGATTTTTCTTTATTTCACTTAGGGTAACCTTCATTTCCTCCTTTATATTGTCATCATACTCAATGAGTTCTTTGAGCATCCTGATAACCAGTGTTTTGAACTCTGTGTCTGATAGGTTGCTTATCTGCATTTAGTTCTTTTTCAGGGTTTGTTCTGTTCTTTCATTTGGGCCATATTTCTTTGTCTCCTCACTTTGGCAGCCTCCCTGTGTTTGTTTCTGTGTATAGGTAGAGCTGCTTTGACTCCCTGTCTTAGTAGTGTGGCCTATTGTAGAAAAGGCACCTGTTAATTGTATGGGGCAGAGCCTTAGGTAATCGTCAGGGTGGGGCAACCCATTTCACCACTTTGTGGCTCTCTGTCAGGGGTGGAATCAGAGAGGGGACAGAGCCACTGCCTGGCTTCTGGAGGTTTGCCTGGCACTCACCCCGTTTCCAGTCACTTCACCCACTTCCCTTATGCAACTGGCACCCTTCCAGCTATTGCCCTAGTGGTGAATCCCAGAATGGGTGTGTTTAGGGACGTTCTAAGTCTGTGCGGGCCCTTTAAATGGAGTTATCTGAAAATCCAGCAGTTTCCTTTGCCACCCCAACTCCCACTGGTTTTTACAGCCAGAAGTTAGTGATTTATCTTCCTGGCTCTGGAATCCTGGGCTGTGTGGTCTGGCCTGGGGTGGGATTGCTCACTCTCAAGGTTTCACTCCCAATTTTTATCCACCATATGTGAATTTGAGACTGTCCATTTTGCTGCTGCTGCTGCTTCTCTGCGCCACACTGCATCTCTGCCAGTCTCCATGACTCCGCCCCCCTACCCGACTGGATGAAGGTGGCTTCTCTAAATCCTTAGTTGTTGGATCTAGTTGTAATTCTTTATATGGTTACACAAGAAGGTGAAGTGTCCTCATTTTGACTGAAGTCCCTATTATTAATTGTTATAGCATAAAGCTTTGTAATAACTACATGGTATCAAATAAATAGGGTAAGAACTGCTAACCACGTAAACTTGCGACCACTGTGATAAGGTGTCACAGAATTGCCTTATGCTATTGTAACACATTAATAGATATGAAACCGTTAGCATCATGGATTCCAGAAGGTCTTCAGTGACTTTTTCACAGATATCTTGGAAATATTTGGGGGATTCCTTATGACCACATTATGTCTTTTAAAACAAGTCATCTAAGGATGTTTTTTTACTGAAAATTTTCCTGGAAAACGTTTTAAAGAAAAGTATTTGGTCATTTTACAATTATTAACAACAAAAACATCCCATTTTCACAAGTTATGTTCTTATCAGTAAGCACTATCTACCACTTAATTTTATCATTCCTCTCTACATGTAAAATAAAATCCATTTATACCTTTAATGTTTTTTTTTAATTTCCTGCCGCAATTTCAAAGGATTCCAGAACTTTGCTTTTTCTGATAGCCAAGCTCAAAGTTCTCTGGTTTTGTACTGAGGAAAGTTTTTAAAGCCTCTCAATTCAGTCTGCATTCTGCTGTATGATGGTAGATTGCTACACATAACAGGCATCGCAGGAAGCTGCCCAGAGACAAACATCTTTCCTGAGGTGAGGGAGTATGAAGAGCAGATATAAACCTGAAAAATGAGAGTGAAGACTTGTGAGGTATGCCCGATTTCACTGCCACTGAAGGGCT
This sequence comes from Desmodus rotundus, assembly GCF_022682495.2. Lineage (NCBI taxonomy): Eukaryota > Metazoa > Chordata > Mammalia > Chiroptera > Phyllostomidae > Desmodus > Desmodus rotundus. Next base: position 31,954,821 of record NC_071394.1, on the reverse strand, counting down.
TCTTTAGTGATGGGAGTCTTGATTTCCGGCTCTCACCAGTGTTCCTCAGGCCTGCAAAATTTTCTGTTACCCATGGCAGTCTGTCTCTGATCTTTGGGCTCACTTCAGTGTTCCTCCTGCATGCTGACTACCTCTACAAGGGTCTTTAACACTAACAAAACTAGGGCAGAGTGAGTGAGTGCTGAATTCCCAACTACAATTCCTAATACCTGGGTTTTCTTGAAGCAATAGGACATGGAGAAAGGGACTGCACACTGGAGGGTGCACAGAGAAGGGCTTCCAAGTTTCTCTTTGCCCGCTGTATCATGACACGGGAAGAGGGAAGTCTCCTGGTGGTCACAAAAAGACAGGAAGAAACCTACTTTTTTAAAAATTGAGGTGGTACATCATATACCATACAATTAAACCATTTAAAAAGTGATTTTTCATGTGTTCAGATGTGTGCAGCCATCACTACTCAATTTTAGACCATTTTCACATTTTCATCATCTTCAAAGTGAAACCTAGTACATTTAGCTTTTACCTCCCTGTTCCCCACTCCCACACCCCTACCCCAGCCCTAAGCAACCTCCTCTACTCTCACGTATAAATTTGGCTATTCTGAACATTTCATATGAATGGAATCCTTAAAATACATGATTTTTATAACTGGTTTCCTTCACTTAGCATAATGCTTTCAAGGCTCATCCATATTGTAGCATGTGTCGGTACTTATTGCCACATTTTACTTATCCAGTCATCAAGTGATGGACATTTCTGGTGTTTCTACCTTTTGGTTACTATGGTTAATGATACTCATCAAGTTTTTGCATGGACATATACTTTTATTTCTCTCAGGTATATACCTAGTTGAATTGCTGGATCCTATGGTAAGCTCTCATCATTTGAGAAACTGCCAGACTGTTTTCCAAAGTAGCTGCACCACAAGTATGAGGGTTCCAGTTTTCTCTGCATCCTCACCAGTCCGTCCATTAGACTTTTTCCTTATAGTCATCCTAGTGGGTGTGAAGTATTTCACTGTGGTTTTGATATGCATTTCTTGCTGATGCTAACTGGCCATTTGTTTTTCCTTCAAGAAATGGCTATTTAAATTCTTCAGCTATATTTTAGTTGGGTTGTCTTTATACTGAGTTAAAAGAGTACTTTGTATATTCCGCTAGAAGTTCCTTATCAGATGCATAATTTCCTATTCTGTGGATTCTTCTCACTGTCTTAATGGTATTCCTCAAAGCATAATTTTTTATTTTTAATCAGTTTTATTTATACACCACTGCAATAGGATTTATATGCTAATGCTTTAACTTTGTATAAGAGTTAAGGGAGTATTTTTTATCTCTAAAACAGATCAAAATAGAATTCTACCACAAAAGTCAACTCAAAACAGACTTCTCAACGCATAAGTTTTAATTCTGACAAAGTCCATTGTATTTTTGTTCTTATTGTCGCTTGTGCTTTTAGTGTCATACCTAAGAATCCATTGCCAGAGCTGAGGTCATGAAGATTGATCCCTGTTTTTTTTCCTAACAGTTTTTATAATTTTTGTTATTTCATGTCTTTGATCCATTTTTGTACATGATCTGAGCTAAAAGTTGAAAAACTTCATTTTCTTGCATGTGACTACCTGTTGTCCCAGCATAGTTTGTTGAAGAGACTCTTCTTCCTCCAGTGAAAAGTTCTGGCACCCTTGTTGACTTTTTAAATAGTTTAAATAATTAAATCAGTTGACATGGTTTTTGTTTCAGGTCTCTTGTTCTCTTTCATTGATTTATATGTCTTTCTTTATGTCAGTACCACACTGTCTTCATTAATTAGCATTGCTGTGTAGTAAGTGTGAGTTCTTCCTCTTTGGTCTTTTTAAAGATTGTTTTGGCTACTCTGGATATGTTGCAATTCAGTATGAACTTTAGACTCAGCTTGTCAGTTTCTATAAGAAGTTAGCTGGTATCTGATAGGGACTGCATCAAATCTGTAGGTCAATTTGGGAAGCATTGCCATTTTAAGATTAATTCTTCCAGTCCATGAACATGGGATGTTTTCCATTTATTTCAGTCTTCCTTAATTTAACAATGTGTGTAGTTTTTAGAGTGTAAGTTTTGTGCTTATCTTAAACTTTTACCCAAGTATTTTATAATTCTTGATGATACTAGAAATGAAATTGTTTCCTTATTTCATTTTTGAATTGTTGCAAATACACAAAAATACAATTTATTTTTTTAGTAGATTCCTTAGGATTTTCTCCATACCAGACCAGTCTGTCATAATGCAACCTAAACTTTTAATGCTGACCACAACTCTAATAAACTCCCCGAAATCAATACCAGAGTCTTTGACGGTTCTGAATCTCTGCTCTGTATGTCCTGCACTGCTCATAACTCTATTACCATTTTTGAGGTGGGATTAAATCAACAAGCCCATCTGAATTTTGGTAGCATTTATCAGCAAGATAGCATCATTTCTAGGCAAAGACTTTTCATAGGAACCTTGCAAAGAATTTGTCCTGTGAGAAAAGTTGGTATGAAACTTAATGTACAGAATATGGAAGAAAAATCACAGCCCCATTTGTTTTCCATATAATAGAAAGTCATCAGCTATATGGTGAGTGTCAAGAGAATCTCATACTTACGAAATGGATCTTGACCAGGGTTCACTCCTGAACATATAGGTACAGGAATTCAGAGTGTGGTAAAGTAGCTAACATGAGCAAGAAATATCTTCTAAATTTAATTTTTAGTAGCTTTATTTTCCTTATAATATAAAATCACCATACATTTTTTAATAAAATTGAGAAAAATATAATCCCACTAATCAGAAATAATTAGCATTTGGTTTATATCCTTTCATACTCTTTTACTATGTACTTAGACACAAGAAATACAGTAATAACACACATTTTTTTAGTCTTTGTGTCACAATTTGGATAAACCTCATTGACTCCTCATGACATCATTGTGGAAACTAATATTGTTACTCCTACAGTTATATTCAAATGGAACACACTAGCCCTGGCTGGTGTGGCTCAGTGGATTGAGTGCCAGCCTGCAAACCAAAGGGTCGCAGGTTCAATTCCCAGTTAGGGCACATGCCTGGGTTGCAGGCTAGGTCCCCAGTTAGGGGTGCACAAGAGACAACCACACATTGATGTTTCTCTCCCTCTCTTTCTCCTTGCCTTCCATTCTCTCTAAAAATAAATAAAATCTTAAAAAATAAATAAAATAAATGGGGACACACTATATATAGCATCTTTTTTAAATTTAACATATCGTGGATATATTTGTGCTAAGAAGATCCCTATAACCTATTAGTTTTAAACTTCAACTAGTTTGAACTAGTTGAACTAGTCCACAAAACTTGAACTAGTTTACCTGCCTATAAAACCTTGTATGAGCACTCCAATGTAACAATTAGTGGTATTTTTAATAGCCAATCTGATATGTAAAAAATCAAGTGTCTTAATTGGCATTGTTAGTATTGTTGAAGCAGAGTACTTTTTCACCTATTTAATGACACATTTTATTTCTTCCTTAGTAAATTATTCACACTTATCCTTAACCCACGTTTTTAAATGTTGGCATTTTTATTAATTTTTAGTTCTTTATATTCAGAAAACCCTTTAAGAAAAAATACACTGCAAATGTATTTTCCCATTTTGTTGCTTATTGTGTGTTTTTGCCACCTTAAGAGTTTTATTTTTGTTGTCAGGTCTATTAGTCTTTTTGGTTTCTGCCTTGGTGTCATGCTTAGAAAAGTTGTTTTCATCCTCAAGATTATATAAATATGTGCTTATATATTATTCTGTTATTTGTATGATTTTTTAATATTTTAAATACTTAATCTTGCAGTTGTGTTTTGATGTGGTATGAAAAGGATATGTGACCTTATGCATAGAAAGTTCTTCTGACATCATTTATGGAATAGCCTCTAATCTGGAGAGGGATCATTTCCCCTTTATTTGCCAAAATGTAAAAACAAGACCATTTATAACTTTTTTGTTAAATTATCCTGCTTGCTAATTAAAGCAGATGGAGGTTTTAATATTAGAATAAGGAACGTTTTCTAATTTAGCTGGTTTACTTCTTGAGCAATAAAAATACCTAATTTGTGTTGAGTACTTACTCTAAACTAATAGCCGTACTATACTTATTCCTGGATTAACTCTTTAATCCTTAAGACAATACCTATGAGGTTCATACTGTTCTTATCCCCATTGTGTATATGAGGAAAATGAGGGAAAGGAGCAGATATGAACTGTTTAATACTGCATAGCTGGTATGTTTCAGTCATGATTGAACCCAGGTTTATTTTAATCCAGAGTCCCTATTTTTAACCACTCTGCTATCCTGCTTTACAGAATACTTGCAGATGGGTAAAGAATTTTTCAGATTAGCTTTCTGCCCCCCACCAATAAAAACTGTCTTCTAGTCACACCAAATAAATACAAAAAGGGGTAAAAAAATTACTCTATCCCTGACCATACTGACCCATTCCAGATAAACAGACTACCTGAGATCACTGAAAGTTAGCCATGTTTGAGGAAAATTCTTTCTAAGTATGATTTGGTCCTAGAAAGTGCCACACTGAAATTACTGTATTTCAAAAGCATAATGCTTTCCCTGTTCTTGTATCATTTGCCATCTAACTTTATTGTTCTTTGAAATGTTATCCTCCTTTCTGCATGCTTTCAGTTATTTTATGAAATTCTAACTAGAAATAAGAATATAACTGGCAGTTTTCCCTCCTCACTATCCTCAGGAACATAATTCTCTATGGTAATCTTAAGGCTTCATGGCTCTTGGGTCAAAATTCCAAATCTAGGATACTAGCTTAGCAGTTCCACTGATTCCCCATCAGTTTTTGACCCCCCCCCCAAAAAAAACCCACTATAAAAAATTAACAGGGCTTATAGAGGTATATAATATAAATTTTGTCTAGAGATAAAAATTCAAACCATAGAGGACTAAACCAAAGTATCAGAATACTTGAGAGTTGAGTTTTTCTTCCTACCTCCATAGTAAATAATAGTCATTTATAGATTTAAAATACTTTAAACTGAAACTAAATTTTGAGATTGGAAGATGCTAAGAGACTCAAAGTCGATCACTCTTTTAAATGTAGTATGTCCTCTTACCAGAGGATATGTATAAACAAAAATAATGTATCTTCCTTTAGTGATAGGCCTATCTACGTATCTCAGGGCTTACTTAGGAACTAAGGAAAATGTAACTCTTGTAGAATGTTAGCACTGAAAAACTTAGTTCAGAGATGAAATTGCTCAAGAGATTTCAACCATCAGAAATTTAACAATAATCATCAAATATTTGAAAATTTTTGTTATTTGGAAATTCTCATGTATTCCACAAAGTTACCATAGTGGAGATTTGCATTAAGCCTAATACTGCCTTAGCTGTGATAAACTTAAAAATATTTGGATTTCACTAGGTATAAAATAGTGCGATGGTCTATTAAAGATTAATAATGTCTACTTGTAAAAATATCTAAAAATAGGAGTTAATACCCACCTCAAACTCAAATGATTTAAACTTCACTACTTACGTGAGGCTATTTTATTTATTTTTCAGGTGCTTTTATAATATAAGACAAATACCTCCTCTCTCGCCACATAAGTAAAGATAGACCTTAGAGATACAGTGGGTTCTGATCCAGACCACCATAGTTAAGCAAGTATCACAATAAAGCAAGTCATAACTTTTTTCATTTCCCAGTGCATATAAAAGTGATGCTTATACTACACTGTATTCTATTAGGTATACAATAGCATAGTGTCTTGAAAAAAAACAATGCACAGAAATTAAAACATACCCTATTGCTAAAAAATGACAAGCATCACCTGAACCCTCACGGAGTTGTAATCTTTTTACTGGTGTAGGGTCTTATCTTCAATTTGTAAAAAATGCAGTATCTGTGAAGCACAGTAAAGCAAAATGCAATAAAACAAGGTATGCCTGTAAACAGATCCACATAAGTAAACAGATGGTCTCTAAATCCTCGATTCAAGAAAAATTGAAAGTGTCTGACATTCTAAAATGTGTATTCTCCACCTCCCTCTGTACTCATCTTAAACAAGTCTAAGGGCTTATTCTACAAGTCTAATTTTAAGCCTAAATAATTAAAAAACAGAAATTTCTGTTCCAGCCTTCAATAAAGTCAAACTATGTCTATATTATTTTTATGTAGTAATTTACTAAATGTAGAGAATCTTTAAGATTCAGAAGGAAAGATGTAAGCCTGTGCTTGTTTTTATTACCTAAAATGAACTCCAGACCAAGAACCACGTAGGGATTCTTAGTGATTTGGCTTTTCACTGACTCCTAGTTATGCTATTTTCCATCTAGGATTTTCCATGCTCCTTTCTAGCTAGCCAACTGTCTTAGGAAAATTCACAATTACGAGAGTAAATCCCAGCCCTAGTCAAAAGACATTTCACCTCTAAGGTATTCCTGGGTATTTGGAAATTCTTAGTGTGAAATCCAAAATTGTACCTCGGCATAGTGCACTTTGTCAGTTGCCAGTCCTATATTCCAGAGCTCTCTGTTACCTACATGAAGTGATAGTAAGGGTCACTGTTAGTTATAAATCCCAGAGCCCAATATTTACAACCAGACCCACATATGTGCTTGGCAGCTCAGAAGGGATACTTTCAACTACAGATGGTCCCACTGATTAGTGATCAGAAGCCTGTTAGTACTACTTAAATATTTTTCTAGTCCTTAAGAAAAAAAAAAGAAATGGAGAAAAACAAAATTAGTCCATGGCCAGTGTGGCTTGACTGGGCATCGTCCTGCAAACCAACAGGTCACCAGTTAAATTCCTGGTCAGGGCACATGCCTGGGTTGCAGTTTTGGTCCCCAGTCGGGGCGTGTGTAGTAGGCAACCAATCGATGTTTCTCGTGTCGGCATTTCTCTTGCTCTCTCCCTCCCTTCCCCTCTCTCTAGAATCAAAAGAAAAAAATTTAATTTAAAAAAAAAGTCCCAGGACACTGAGAAATATCTGTATGACTATCTTCCAAAGTGCAGGAACACTCCTTATCTGGGTGGTTATCACAGAAGAACATTAATGAGGGAAGCAGATACCTGACTGTTGCCTCCTAGCCTGACCTGTCTCTTCTAACTTTAACCTTTCAGCACAATGTTTGATTGTATTTTCTACCCTGTTCTTATTCTGCCCACTTCTCCCTACATTAATGCTGATTTTTCACTTGATAAAGGACAAGATAATTAACAAAGGGGTAAGATCCTATTTTATTGAATTTGTCTAGTTGTATCTTCTCCCTGCCTACTGATTATCTCACCTGTTTAGATCAACAAGCACATCTTGATTCTCTTAGCTCATAATCTTCCTTGTCAGTTGTCATCATGCTCACAGATTACCTGCACAGTTATTTGTAAAGCAAATGATTGTTTACAGCAAGAACAACACAGTACAATGAGCAAGAGCTATTGAAGAATCAGATCCAAGCCTGAACATTACAACTGAACAACACTGGGCAAGTCATATATTTGTAAGCTAGGAAGCTTTATGCAACTGTATGCTGCTATTACTCAGTGATAGGAATATCATTATTACCAAGTAATTCCTTTGTGGTTAGAGACTGTAAGTAACATATATTCAAAAATATAATGGGATATAATTCCTATCCAAAAAAGCATTCTATTTAAACATTAGTTGTAGTTGCTAAAATACCAGCTTCAGAACTGAACTGATTTATCTAATACTCATAGGTATGTGGTAACAGTACATAATGTCATACATTTTAGCTAGATCTTTTTTTTTATCACAAATGTCAATCACAAGGTATAAAGAGAACTAAAAAAAAATAAGAGGTAAGTAAATGGTGATAGAAGATATTTTGTATAATTGGAAGGTTTTGCTGCAAAAGGTCTTGCAACTATTTTTTTATTTGCTCTGTAGAAAAACAAATAAACCTCTGTATTTCATAAAATGGCAAGCGTATAGTAAGGAATAACTTTACTACATTCACAATGCAATTTTATATGATTGCTTAAATTCAAATTTTTGTGTTTTTCAGACAATATTTTCAGAATTTATCACTATTGAAATGTTATTTCATGGCAAAGCTTTAGAGGTCTTCACTGCTGCCTACCAAAATATACAAAAGATTGATGAAGAAGAAGATTTAGAGGTACAACTATGTCTGTCTAAGTTCAGTTCTTCTATTAATATTGAAATATTTAAAAGATAGCATTAGTGTTTTGTAGTAAAAATATCTTAAATTAGATATAGGGTAAAAGTATCTTAAATTAGAATACTACAATGGTTAATTTGTCATTGTGTGCAATCCCAAAGAGCTGAACTCCTATGATTTTTTATTTATTTAACTTTGCAAATTAACCATGGTAAAGTTCCAAGAGTTAATTTATTAATAGCTAGCAAAACCTAATCTAAATAAAGCCATTACATAAAATAATGTATCATTTTGACTGGTAATAAGTCACTTCAGTGTGCTCAAAATGACATTCATTGATTTGAGCTAACATTGGAGTGTTTACACCATGCACAGTACCCAAAGCTTTACATGCAGTTCTCTCATTCACTCCTCAAACAATCCTGTGAAGTAGGTGCTGTTGTTATTTTCATTTTATAGCCACAAAAACAGGTTTAGAGGTTTTAAATAACTTGCCCATGGCCACGTAGTAAAAAGCAGAATCAGGTTTCTAATCAGCTTTCTGTGACTTAATCTGTAAGCTATGAAATAAATGTAGGCATATATGTATGACTTGCTTTGTACAGATAGTTAAATGCAAATAAATCTGGCTGACTAACATTAGAACAATTAAATATCAAAGCCTGGCAACAGTAAGCATATCTGAAGAGTATATGACCTACCCTCTTACCTTCCAAAAGAGAGGGGGAAAAGCACAAAAGTATTGTTGCTGAAATAGATAAAGTGAATATTCAAGACATACTTTGTACTGTTTCTACAAAAGTGAAAAAGGCCATGTTTTCTCAAGATATAACCATCTGTATTAGTAAGTGGTAGAATTTGGGAGTGTCTGCCATTTGACAATTTTGCAGATTCCCCCAATTTCTTTTTTACTAACTTCCACAAGCTTTTCACTGCTACACTGGTTCCAGTAAAACCCGATTATATAAAAAAAGGTACATGTTTAGTATGTGTAGATTTCCAATGCCAAAACATATCACAGCAGTTTTATCAGTTATGCACATGCGATTATACTTACCATTTGTCAACAGATGGCTTCCTAAGTGCCCATTCCTTCCAAATACTAAAACTAAGATTTCTTTTCATTCCTTTTCAGGTCCTATTTTTTTTTAAAAAAAATAGATTATCAAGCTTTTATCTGTCATTTGTAAAATAAAATATCAAATGCTTATATAGTGATTACTTTGGACCAGCAACTCATCTTATGCACTTTATTTTAATCCATCAACTTTGGTAAAAGTACTTATTGCTCTCCTTCCTATGGATGAGAAAACTGAGACACAATGAGGTTAAGAAACTTCCCGAGGTCCCATAGCTAGTAACATAGCTGGGATCCAAATCCAGTGCCTTATAACACTGTTTTTATCCTCTCTACACTATACTGCCAGAAGTGTGGTTCTTCATGAGTGACATGAACCACTTCCTGCAGAAACAGCACTTCACTGAGTAGCAGGTTCAGAACTGATGCCTTCTAATACCCCTGACATGCCATTTAACTGACACTAAAATTCCTTCAACCCTTTGAATCCCAAGATTTTCCTCCTCATTCCAGAGGCCCTAGATATATTTTTTGTCACACCATTTCCTTTAAAGCTTCTCTTGCCACTATTTTTAATTAACTAAGTAGCTTGTGGGATGAGAGATTCATAATAAACTAAAGATCTCAGGGCTGTGTGGTAGATCTGTTTTTGAGTATCACTTCCCCACTTTCTAAAGGTAAAATATTGAGCAAGTTAACTTTTTCACACTTCAACCTCCTTATCTCTAAAATGGAGGTACTTACAGTATTTACCTCATAAATGCTCATTCAACAACTATTTACTGAGAACTTATTATAACCAGGCACCATTCTAAGTGCTGAGGATTTAGCATTTTAAGTTAGAAATGGAGTTCAGACAATAAAAAATATATATACTGTATAACTATTTAAGTTTTATAATGTGATCAGTCTCATAGGGAAAACATACAGTGTGCTGTGAGTGTAATGTCATGGAGGACTCCAAATAGTATGAAGCATCAAAAGAATGATTTAATTAGAAGCTTGAGGGATGAGTAGGAGAATGCCTGGCAACAACTTTCAGAGAGATATACAAAGGTTCTGAGGCATAACAAATTATAGGTACAAACTATTACTATTATGTCATACAGAAACTGTGGAGAATAGTCTGCAGAGTGGTATAGCGCCAGGGGAAGTAAAATTATATCAAACGGGTACCAAGAGGAATGATCTTTTAAAACCAAGGTTTCTTGGAAACAAGTACAGGAAATATACAGAGAGGGATGGAGAAATAACTTGATGTTCTTCTTAGGTAGTCCATGCTTATGAGAACTATCGAGACTTATTCTGGCAGCACTTAATTTTGAGCAGTTAGCTGTATCACAAACTATCTTACCTTATTTGTTATTCACATAAAAAGTATTCTCTGGCCCATTTTTTCTGTGCAATTACTTCAGGGCATATTTAGACCTTGAGACTCACTGCTAGAAGAGATCTTGGGCCATACTGGAAAATGCATTATTGCCAATCTGTAAATCTGTTGTTTTGCAGTAAGAGATTAATTTTAATATTTAACTGGTTTAAAATTTTAAACCAAGGGTGTATATTGTTCTAACAAAAATATATCCCTTCCAAATACCTGTTGAATAGTAAGTCACCCAGCTTTTACATCACACCAGGATGCCAGTGTTCCATGCCTGGTGCCAAATACAATTGGGTCCTCAGTAACCTATTAAATAATCTAATTAGAATGCGTGAATTGCCCTAAAACACAAATCTTGCCTCTCATGTTAAGTTTCACGCCTTGATTCCTTTTTTGTTCCATACTTCTCTAAGGTTTAAAGAAATGCCATGTAGACATCCCCTAGTTTGGGTCTCCTTTTTTCCCCCAAAAACATTAGGATTAACTTCATGGTAACATCATTAATTTACCAGGTCACTGTCTTAAGCTAGGACAGATAAAACAGGGCTCCTTGCATTAGAGGAACTTAAAACCCGTTGCAGAGACGTAATTATGAAACAGTGAGATGAAGACTGTGAGGGTATGAATAGTAGGAGCTACTGACTAGAGAATAGGAGAAAGCAGAAGATGGAATTTGACCTGGCTCTTGAAGGTTCTTGGCTCTTGAGTGAATTCCAGGATGAGAAACCAGCATTGCAAAGTCATAGTATAACATGTTCTGCATGCAGGTATATAGGCTAGAAGTGAAAAGTGATGGGTAGGTTTGGGTAATCTTAAGCTATGGATGTCACCTAAGACATCTAAACTCTGGGTAGTCAGGAGCCACATAATTTTTTGGTATAGGATTCATATTTTGGTCTTTAGTAAGGTCATTCTAAGTAAGCCATAAAGAAAAAAATGTAGTCAAAAATAAAAATAGAAGTACAGTCAAACCTCAGTTTTCAAACATCTTCAATCTCAAACAGTTCAGTAACTGAGATTCCACTGTACCTCAAATAAGGAATTTAGGGAGAATGCTCAGGCTTCTAGCTTGGTCTACTAAATGTACGGTAATGTCTTTCATTGTGAACGTCAATCTAGAGCTACACTGTCCAGTATAGTAGGCCAGTAGGCAAGTGTGGCTATTCAAGGTTAAAATAAAAAAATTTAATTTCTCAGTCACAGGAACCACATTTCAAGGGCTCAAAAGCCACACACGTGGCCTTTTTGGACAGCCTAGAACAGTAAGCATTTCCATCATCTCATTAAGTTCTAGTGGACAGTGCTGATTGAAGAGAATAGAAGGCAGCTGGGAGCATAAATACAGCCATCAGAAGAGGTCCATAGAGAGCTAGTTGAAGGGTAGCCAGTAAACACTATAGGTAAGATTTTCAGAGAAAGGTGTCAGGAAAAGGGAAAGTGGCCTAAAGGAAGTTCTTTAAAAATATTTATGGTGCAAGGAATAAAAAAGAACATGTGAAGTAATACAGCAGCTGCACATGAAAAGTTCAGTGAAGGCATGCTTTGGGAAGTAAGTTTCAGTGCAAGGTCAGTGAAGATGACAAAAAAGTGACTGGTGGTTTTGCAAGAGCAATTTCAGTGGAAGGTAAAACCTAATTGTAGTTTACTTACAAATGAATAGACAAGTAGAGTGTTAAGAGAATTTTTTAAGGAGTAAAGTTTTATCTTAAAGTAAATAAAAAAGAAAAATTGATCTTGAGTTTGCTTGCTTTGGGAAGGGAACCTGTAGAGAGAGAAAGCTTTTATTTGCTGGTTTGGTTTGAAATTTTGGACAAAGGAAAAAAGCACCTTGGAAAGAGTCACAATGACATTTACTTTAAAGGGAAAAAAAACATGAGGTGAAGAGTTAAGGAAAAGGGGAAGGAAGTTGAAGAAATTCACATCTGATAACCATACCTTTTAGTCTACATGTTAGAGAAATGGGGCAAAATAAAAGATACATGTAGGAAGGCTTTAGTGGTAAGATCTGGAACCACAGCTTTAAGGAAAAAGAACGGACAAGTAATGGCAATCCAGATCCTAGTGAGATTGGAATCCATAAATTATAGTGGGTCTACAGTGGAGTTATATTGGTAAGAGTTGAGGATAGGCACAAAGAAAGAATCAAAGATGTGATTTGCAGCCTTCCTACTGGCTTGCATATTCTTTTGGGGTGGGAACTTTTTCATTTCCCCAGCAAAATCTCTCAAGTGACTGTTTCAGGACCCATCATCATAATATGGTTCAAATAGAATTTTTTAGTTTTCAGCTTTACAACTTAAATTTTTTAAATTTTTTTTTGTTTTAAACTTATACTAAATAATTGCAATTTTGTACTGGGGAATAGGGGTTGGGGGAGGTACTTTAAAAAAAATCTGAGCCCTGGCTGGTGTGGCTCAGTGGATTGAGTGCCAGCCTGTGAACCAAAGGGTCACAGATTCAATTCCCAGTCAGGGCACATGCCTGGGCTGCCGGCAAGGTCCCCAGTAGGGGGCACACAAGAGGCAACCACACATTGATGTTTCTCTCCCTCTTTCTCCTTCCCTTCCCCTCTCTAACAAATAAAATGTTTTTAAAAATCTTAACTAAGAGGAATTTAACATGGCTTTCTAGATTTCCATTATTTAATATCTACTTTATAACATTTTATCATTGCAACAGGTTTTCCGAAATTCTCTGTATCCACCAGATTATTCATCTCGTTTAGATATTGTAAGAGCAAATTCAAAGTCGCCTCTTCAGAGATCTCTGTCAGCTAAGTGTGTATCTGGAACAGGACAGGTAAGCTAGAAACCGTAACTTGAAAGAATTTGAGCTGCTGCCATTGGCATTGTTTAGTACTAAAAATGTTTCCCTTAAGTCATATGACCTCATGTAACTTATCTTTCCTTATCCTCTTAGACATAATGGTACCAGACTACACTCCATGCATCTGTTGTTTCTTTTATTATGTTTTATACGGTAACACATATTACTCTCTAAAGCAGAACCTTCAGAGCCAAGGTGGAAAGGACAGGAGAATGCTAATCTAGATCTGTTCTCTGGTATAATATGAAGAACATAGATTCTGAAGTCAATCTACTTAGAGTTTAAGTCCCATTATCATGATTATTGGAAATAATACCTAAAAAGGGCTTTTCCTGAACATTACCGTAAGTCCAGAAGCACAGATCTTTAGGTAAAGAGCCAATTTTCTCATTCTATATCCAGAAAGCCTGAGTTACCAGGTATGTAGAACAGGAAGGGGTCAACAACCTTCTTCTCTAAGGGACCACAAAGAAAAATAATAGATTTTGTGGGTTGTACATAAGGTCTCTGTCCCATCTAAGAGCAGCCAAAAAAAACAAATGGCTGTGCTGTAATAAAACATTATTTAAAAAATAATAAAAAAACGCAAACTGGGCCATGGCTTGCCAACTCCTATTCTGGAGAGCTATGTGTTTTTCACATCTTCCCTTCAGAATTTAAAATTGAGCAAAATATTTTCAAAATAAAATGTTTACGTAAATATGACCCAGCACCTTGTTTTCATCTGCCCTCTAAGTTCCTATATACTGCTTTATATTCATGTATTTCTCCCCTTAAACTATGTACCTTATGATTCCAACATTAAGTGGCATATACATATATTACAAAAGTTTAGTATTATAGTACCTATGAAGTTTTGTGTGACTATTTAGAGTTAATGATGTTACACCTAAGTTAGGTAACATCTCCATAGCACCTGAGAATACATTATCCCAGGGTTTCTCAACCTCAGCACTATGGACTAGGGGCCAGATAACTTGATGGAGGAGGTAGTACTGCCCTGTGCCTTGTAAAGATGTTGAGCAGCACCACTAGTCACTACTGAAGAGATGCTACACACAGAAGCACACACCCCTAGTTGTGACAATTAACAATGTCTCCACACGTTGCCAGATGTCCTCTGGAAGGTATAATCACTCTCAGAAAGGTTTGGAACAAGATGACCCAAGTGATAACAGTCAGGACTTAAAGCTAAGTGGTGAATTCAGACTATCGATTCATTCTATTTAAATTACTCTATTTTTAAAGTTTACTATTTCAACTGCCTAGTTGAACTGTCCTTGTGCTTTTGCCATCCCTTTGGTCATTCTTAATGTTTTGTGAACCAAGAATTGTTTAATCTAAATTTTTTTGGCATTCATAAATATACTGAGACTATACTTTTTTCTGAAAGTATTTTATGTCATTGAAGTACTACCATCCAACAGGAATGATTAATTTCACATTTTTATTCAAAAAATTACATGAATGGAAAACCTTTTGACTGGGGTTTCCACCTTAAAATGCAGTAATCCATAGGGAATTTTCATTACTAAAAATCATTATTTATGGACATTTTCCTGAAGTATTTGTTTTATGTGCCCTTTCCTGTAAGGGCATGTTTAAAATACCAAGCACGTACAAACATTTTTTTAAATGTGTTTTTTTAACAGGTATCTACCTGTCGACTAAGAAAGGATCAACAAGCAGAAGATGATGATGAAGACGATGAAGACTTAGATGTAACAGAAGAAGAAAATTAGTTTATGAGGACAAAGATGTAACAGAAGAAAATTCATTTTCTTAAGTAAACCTCACATTTCCATTTTTATCTTAAATGAGTTGGATTCCAAAATCACTAAATTGTAAAACTTTATACTGGTTTGATACATTAAACCTCAAAATGAAATCCTACTGGAAATGAAAAATAAAGGAAATTTATGCTGACAAAAATAAAGGCTTTAAAAAACATTACACACCAGTCATTTCAACATCCTGTCTAGCAGTATGTGATCTTTTCGTATAGGTTTCATTTTTTTAAAAAGATTATGTATTTTAAAAGTATTTCATATTAATTACCTAGTTGAGGTTACAACAGATGACAAAAAAGAAAATATTTAACAATACCACTTGCTTCTTTTAGGTTAGGACAAAGCCTTAATCAAAAAAAAAAAAAAATCTTTCACTTTTACTATAACCTGAAGTTTTATCTTTTAATACATAAATTTACTTTTCAACAAAAGCATAATCACCCTTGATTAAAAGTAATGGGAGCCTAGGATGTAAGTGTTCTACAACTATACATACAGCACACATTTTAGCTTTTAAAAGCCACATTCAGCCTGATTCTAGTTTTAAAACAAAACTGCTGTCATACTCGTTGTCGTGGTACTACTGCAACCTTTGGAAAGCTGTAATTTGGTGGAATTTGCCTAAGAAAACACCATGGAAAGGCATAAATCATTAAAAATTCTAAGAAAATTTTACCAAATTACCATCTAATAAAAAGGAGTATATAGTCACAATTATTCCTGAAAATGTAAAACTAATTAGAGCCTTTCAGTATGTCTGATGCTTTTGTTTCTTTGGATGGGGAACTGTACTTTGTTATTTCATGGATCACAATCAGACATATAAAAACTACTAAATTTATACAGTCATTTGGGAAAACAACAAAAGCAATCATTCATAACAGAAAAATAAAGACTTTCTAGGATGGTTCTTTGACTTTGTTATTCATGGTTCCGTTCTTAACAAAGCACTGTTTCCTGAGTGAATATTCCAATGTGATAAAATTACTTCAGTACTTTAAAATATTCAAAACATTTTAAAATCCTAAATAAACTGGAATTCTTAAGGAACCGAGATATCACTGCATTTTTATTTTCCCAGTACTTAAACCTAGTGTTGTACTTGAGAGAAAAACAAGGTTGTATTTCTTTTGCTGCAACTTCTCCTGAGCATCAGTTGCCCTATCTGTACAGTCAAAACAGTGTGTGACATGTAAAACAATCAGCAAATAATTGATATAGAATGTATGCTCTGCCTACCTCAAAGAAACATTCTAAGGACAAAAGGAATACTATACATGATAATGCTTTCACTGATGTAAAATTAAGTTGCTTTTAGATCAGACATAGGTGCAAACTTTTCCGTTAAAGGCTAGGTGGTATTTTTTTATATCAGTGAGCCAAAAGACAAAAAGCAGCCATTGAAATGTAACCGCCTTTAAATATGGAAAAACCTCTTTTACCTTGTAAAAAAAGCAGGCAACCACCTCAAGCAGTTACTTAGTTTATAGGCCTCCACTTCTTATCTCCAAAATAGGTTTGTTATTAGGGTTATTCGGATTACAGGATATAGTTAATTAAATGACAGCTAACATTTAATACAAACACGGAGGTGACAGGGTCACTACTTAACAGATAATTTATGGACTAAGTAACTCTTGGCCATGTTCTCAGTAAGTGGTAAAAGTGCATTCCTAATATGATTCCTTCCTACCTGCTGGTCATGGGCTTAGGTTTACTTTCTGGACAGGATCTATATTTTCCACATACCCTCTAGACAAAAATGTTTTTAAGATAATTAAAATGGCATTAAACTGAAGAACCAATATGCCCTAGTGTACCTGATATATCTAGCAGTAACAAAAAATAAAACTGGCTAGGAGATGATATTGAAGTTGGATCATGAGTATGTGGGGCTTTATTTAGTACACATATGTACTAAATGTGTACTCTTTTATGTGTTTGAAATTGGTGGTGTGCTGGTAAGCTGACGCCCTAGAGTGGAAAATGTCCTGATTTGTTGCATTTGCCAATTTCCATGGTGTAATACTCCTACTATGGCCAATTTCAGTCATCAACATACCACTGTAGAGTTGGGAAAAGATATGAAAAAATGGCTCCCAACCAGCAAAATCCAGCTTTGTAAGATAAACTTTTTATTTTAAAAAGTTTGAAAATATATTAAACTAGATTACAGAGTAAAATTAACTTCGTATCAATCCATTATTTTTACATTTATAGTCAAAATACAAAGCTTGTGTTTACTATTATTGGCCTATCATCCACCCCTACCACACACTAGCCTCCTTTCAGCAGTTCTACAGTGATATTTCACTTTTAAGCTTCATCTTAGCTTTTATTGATATATATTTGAGAACCATTTAAGTCTTCCATACATTTCTCAACAATGCTGACCAAATGAACTATGTATAGTCTTTTAGCATGTAAAAATATTCCTTCCTATTTTGTTCATTGTGCTTGGTTTGTATATTAGCTTATCATTCTCCTTGCTACTTATAAAAGCTTACTAGTTTGAAGAGCCATACTGATGTGCTTTTTTTGAACCAAACTTTTACTAGTTTACTCATTTTACTAGCAAGCAGAATATTCACTATTATTAAAAACAAACTTAAGGTTAGCTTCTCTCAGACTTCTTTAAATCACTGAAGATTATTCCAAAATACTTACAATACTAATTGGCAAAGTACTGACACCGTCAGTTTTCTACTTCTGCAATATCCTAATATTAAATGACAACTACTGTTCATCAATTCAGATTTTATACTTATTTGCTCAATGTGGGAAATCTCTGGACACAGAATTGAAAAAAATTACCTAACTTGTTTTATGTAACTATAAAAGGCCAAAGTCAAATCATGTTTAATAAAATTAATTTTAAGTTACAAGCCAATATATAATGTTAGTATCCAAGAGAAACCCTGGATATATAAAAACTTTTACTTTGTCTTTTGTTAGCAATGTTTGAGAACACTAATTTTATTTTTTAATGTCATTTTTAAAACTACAATGGAAGAAAATATGGTTCACTCTTGAAAATGTTTTTAGCAACGTCTCACTAAAATTTAAAGTACCATTCAACAAAGTTAGTAGGCAAAAGTGTATAGAGCATGAACTGAATGAAGTCACTGGTGTGTTCAAACTGGCTCCATGATTTACTAGCTGTGATTTTAGGCAAGTTATTTAACCTCTCTAAACTTTATCTCATCAATGAAACAAAGGTAAATAATACTTACTCTGTGGTTCTTACCATATTGAGATCATGCATGTAAAGTGCTTATACTTCCTAGCACACAGTAAGTGCCCAATATTTCTTAGCCATTAACATCATGAATATAGGAAAATCAAACCCAGTATTTGTAAAATTCTATACTAAATGTTGAATATCAAAAGTCAAAATTTGATCTCCTAAGTCTTATAGTTGTTTAGTCTTTTGATACAAAGTTTTGAAATTAAAAAAGGAGAACCTAATAAAAATAGAAGTTATATGAATCATCAAAAAATTCTTCCTAGAAACACAAACCACATCTATTTATCAGGTGTTCCCAGCACAAGCCTGAAAGTCTCTGTGTACCTACAATTACTTTATTTTTTGTCCTTTAAGTATTTTGAGTTAATCTTACCAGTTTGGTTGATGAGATGTTGAATAAACCATAGGAACTATACATAGTACTCTAGCATTACAGAATGTTTGGTCACTCCTATTGTAAATACTGTTTACTGTAACTGTTGAAAAACTTCACAAAAGAAGCTGTAATTCTTTTTTTTCCTTTTATACAAATCCAAATTAGTTGGTCTACTCAGTTGCAATTTTTTTATTTTTATAAAACTTTTCAAGTCATGAACATGGAAACTAAGAATCTTCTAACCTTTTTACATAAGTAAATTTCAAGTTCACAGTATGTTCATTTAGAAGTATTTATAATTAACAGGAAGCTTAACACAGTAATAGCTCAGACAAGGAAGAGGGCTTTAATTCTGCAGGCAGTCAGCAATGAAAATGCTAAACCTGAACAAATCAGTTACTGACCATTTCCTTATACATTTTGAGTAAAATATATAGACTACAGAATGTGAACAAAAGTGAATATAAAACTTGTCTTCCTCAAATACAGCTCTACTTTATACAGGTCTTGAGGTATACCCATGACATCAACAAAAATTAATGAACTCAGGGAATTAGTCCTCTTCCCCACTGTCAAAAAAACCCCAAAAAACCATATATAACTTTCATTAGAAAAAGTAAACAGCAATTTGCAAGCAAAAGAAAACTAGACTTACATTCCACTACTTACATTTGTTCCAGTCACAGGTCAAATTTAAAATGTTTTTCATTAGATTATTAAAATAAACACTTCTTAAAAAACAAATGTATTTTACTTCATCAATACTGTGGGGAGGTAACTCTGAATATAGACGTGCTCTCTAGAGCAAAATTAACCGAACTTTGCGCGGGCCAACTGGCCTATCATTCAGATCTTTAATAGCAGCCATAGCTTCATTATAGTTTACCATAGCGACAATGGCTTCCCCTGTAGGTAATCCTTGCTCATTATACTGTATCCTAACTGAATCAGGTATGATTCTATAACCATGAAAAAAGTCTAGAATTTCATTAACATTCGCTTTAAATGGAAGATTCATTATCTTAATAGGTGTTATTCTACCTGAACTACAATTTAATTTTGGATCAGGCATAAATCTCCCATCAGGAAAACTTCCCATATTACGCTTTCCAAAATCAAACTTGCCACCTTCTGGGCGACCGAAATTCACAAAAGGGCGATGACTTCTAAAATCATCTGATGGGCTCCTGAACTCCTCACCAGGCGGTCTAAAATCGTCAGGAAGTCTAGAGTCCTCCTCTGGAGCTGCCCTGAGATCTTCCTCCGGGAGCCGCCTGAAGTCCTCATCAGAAGGGCATCTAAAATCTTCCTCCCGGGGGCTCCTGAAGTCCTCCTCCAGAGGATTCCTAAAGTCTTCATCCGGGAGGCGCCTGAAATCTTCATCAGGTGGATGCCTCAAGTGTTCCTGGGGTGACCGTCGGAATCGGAAATGCTCCTGGAGCGGCCGTCGGAAATGCTCCTGGGGCGGACGCCGGAAATGCTCCTGGGGCGGCCTCCGAAAGTGCTCCTGGGGGTGCCGCCTCAAGTCCTCTTCAGGAGAACACCTGAAATCCTCAGGAGAACGTCTGAAGTCCTGTTCAAAAGGCTGCCTTAAGTCTTCCTCTGAAAGTCGCCTGAAGTCCTCCTTGGGTCGTCGCCTCCATTCCCCCTGGGGAAGCCGCCTAAAGTCATCCTCAAGGGGTCGTCTCCAATCCTCCTCACGAGGCCGTCTGAACTCTCCCTCGGGAGGTCGCCTCCACTCCTCCTCGGGAAGCCGCCTCCACTCCTCCTCGGGAAGTCGCCTCCAGTCCTCCTCGGGATGTCGCCTCCAGTCCTCCTTGGGAAGTCGCCTCCAGTCCTCCTCAGGAGATCGCCTGAAGTCCTCCTCGGGAGGCTGCCTGAAATCCTCCTCTGGTGGACGCCTCCAGTTCTCTTCCCTCGGGTGCCTTAAGTCCTCTTCCCCATGGTATCTGAAATCCTCCCAAGAGCATCTAAAGTCTTCCTCCTGAGGCCTCCGGAAATGTCCCTCTCGAGAGTGCCTGAATTCTGGGGAGCGCCTGAAGCCCTCTGGGGAGCGCCTAAAGTCTTCCGGAGCGCACCGATCCGGCTGCTGGAAATCCCCCTGGGCGTGCCTGAAATTGTCCAGCTGCCTCAAGTCTTCTTGCCGATGCCGAAAGTTTTCAGAAAGGCCCACTGCATATACCGGTGGGTCATTTGAGTCAAATGAATGGGAAGGGTCCTCCCGATCACACGATTTTGAATGGTCTTGTCTTCTCTTACTGGACAGCAAAGAAACATTTACATCAAACTCCTGCATTTGTGCCTCAGATATAAGTCTTAACAACACCTCTGTCCCCAAGAATCTTCGACGATTTAAACGTTCAGCTTTCATGGCCTGTTCTTCTGATGTGAATTTCACCAGTGCTTCCCCCAGACCAACGCCTTTGTCATCATAAAGCAAGTAAATGTCATCCTCATTAAGAGAAAAGTCTGCAAAGAACTTCTGCACTTCAACTTTTGTAACATCAAACGGAAAATTTCTCATATATATGCACAGTTTCTGGCCAGAGTAGCCTTCTTGAGAGTATTTTTGTGAAACATGTCCAAGCCTCTCTTTCTCTACTGATGCTGGCCTTTTCTTTTCATAACATTCAATGAACTTCAGCATTTGCTTTCTTGAAATTGGATCCACAAGAACTGGACGATATTGTAAAACAGTCTTATGTAAACCCAGAGCAGTGTTATAGTCTTTCAGCGTCTTGAACATCACAAAGGCATATCTTGTTCTTCTTTCATCTTTATACAAAAACCTAATCTGTTCATTAGTCAGATCAGTATCTCTAAAGAAATTTCTTAAATCTCTTTTGTTAATACTTAGGGACAGATTTTTTAAGTGAACATAAAATCCCAGTGGGGAACGAGAACGTGTTCTTCTGGGAGATCTCGAATGAGATCGTTTTCGAAAATGCCTATCATTTATTCCTCTTGGTGGAGAATGTTCTTCAGTTCTCATAGGAATGTCACCCTCCTTACTTGTGCTACCACCAAACTCAATCCACTGTTGTTCTGAGCCTTGCATTACTTCTATAAATCTGGAACCCATAAAACTTCTATGACATTTAAGACCTCCTGAAGCATCAACACACGAAGCAAATTTTACTATGGCATCACCATTATTTCGGCCATCATGATGTTTTAAGAAAATTACTCCATCCACACACAAACCAGAGAAAAAAACACGTACATCATCTTCATTTACTAAGTAAGGCAAACCTCGTAGAAACAAGTAAGGATTCTCCGCCTTTAATGGCCGTGTCTTTCTTGGCCTTAAATCACCATGTCCTGTACCATTAGTATGAAACTCAGCATCTTGATTAATCGGAGAGCCATATCCAGAATTACTTGCTTCTTCTTTAATACCCTCAACAAAATTAGATAAGCAGCCAACCCCTGATGCCCCAGATCCTGGTCGCTCTCTTCCTTTGTGATCAGTTCTTTTCATTTCTATAGTCTTCTGCATTTCTGCCTTACTACTAAGAAAGAGCTCTACAGATGAATCCTTGATAAACCCTCCAGAACGACTTATGGCACGTCTTGCATCTTCATCTGTTGCAAAAATAATAAAAGCCTCCCCAATTTCCCCTCCAATTATATGCACTCCTCCATCAGGAATAGTCAATCCCGTAAAAAAGTGACGAATATCCGCAGGCCCCGCAATAAAAGGAAGCCCCAGTAAACGGATGACTACAGCCATGCTGAGCTCAAATCACAGCAATAATGACCTGCAGACAAAAAGGTACACATAATAGCAAGTCTTATTTTTGAAGTACCTTATCTGACAGCTTAATAATTACTTGGTTCCTACTTTCTTCAGCACTTTATAAATGAAAACAAAATACGAGTTCACAAAAATACTGATTGTATCTAATTCTTTAAAAAAAATAAGTATTAAACTTTTCTCCTATCTAAACATACAAATAAACCAACTACTTTGAAGATACATTTTCATACCACCTATCCTATGTAGTATGAATATCAAAAATATAAAATCTTCTTTGTAAGTCTGCCAGGTACTGTTTCACAACAAGACCAAAAAATTTTCACTCACTAAGAAACATATTTTCTACTGACACATGAGAAAGAACTTTGTGGATGAAAGAATTTTACCATGATGAATTTTACATATTTATAAAAGCCATCTATGGTCAGTATATAATTTTTGCTCATTATTTAATAAATTGCTTACCACTAGTGCATCCCTGGCCAGACATAAAGTACAGAAGCCATGGGTATCTAATATGTATTATTCTACTTTTACATTTTTTGTCAAGCCTCTGTGAAAAGCCTTAAACTCTGGATATCTTACCTTTTTTTTTTTTTTAATTTCTTGGACACCTGTTAATTCTGTAAAAGCAACTTAACTGTGGAAAGAAAATGAAATATAATTAATCCCAGGACTCTATAGTTGATTTTAAACAACGCCAGATTAGGATATTCACTTCAGAATGACCTATTAAAAAAGTGAAGCAATATAAGGAACCACAATTATGGGCATTACAAGATGGTCTTCTTGTTCTGAGAGGAAGTAAATCATTCTTTAGCAAAAAGGGCCTACAAATTCTGAGAAGACATCTGCAAATTATTTTTTTAAAAACTTCCTATAAACTAAACTTGATTGGAAATGGTAGGAGGAAAGGGGTGACAGAAATCTTATACGTTTTAATTGAAGTGTTGGTTACATGGGTACATAAATCTATCAAAGCTAAATGAATTTTATCTTTAAGGTCTGTGCTTAAATTGTATATAAACTTTACATCCACTTTAAAAAAACAGAAGACAATCTTTCCACAAGTAAAATGAAATTTTAAATAAATTAAAAAATTCCCCAATTTAACAACAATAAAAACTTTCTATCTCTTCCAACCATGAAAAGACCAACACCTAACTCACTAATATGTCTGACACTTTTAATTCTCTCCCCTTTCAAAACGTAAGACCAAATCGAATTAAAAAGGCAACCATTCAAAATGATAAAATAAATTAATAAAACACTTCAAAAACCAATTTTTAAAGCAAAATCCAAATAATGGCTACCATTTGGATACAATTTTAAGTTCTACATATACACTTCCAAACATGGAACCAAATATAATTAAAGCAAATACTGGAATATCTCTAAAATCAAAAACTCAGCTACTACCATTTCTTATCTTAAACTCAACTATTACACTACTCTGTAAACTCCTAAAAGAAATCACTATTTATCTCAAGTCAAATAGAAAATGTTCAGACACAGAATCTTCTCAAGCTTATAAGTTTATTCCATTTCAAACAACTATCCTGGGTTCTAATGAATAAACCCAAATGACAATGTAGAAAAATAAAAATATCTGGAATGTTGGGGACTAACAGTAGGAACTATTGAAAAATCTCAACCTAGTGTTTCCTTAAAGAAATTCACATCTACTTTCAGAGATAACCTAACAATATTTAATCTAGTTTTCTAAATAAGTTTTTAAGAGCCATTAAATTAGTAATTATAAATTTGTTTTTAATGTGCAAGTAAGTGTTGCTTCAATTCAGTACTTACACTCAATTACCACTTTTCCACAAAGTGGGGTCTGAAGACGTATTCTTTAAAGTCTGCAAGGTTTATTTTCCTTTGAAAAGGGTCCAAGATTAAACTTTATAAACTACAAGGTAAACTAAAAAAAGATACCAAGAAATTGCTTAGCATCTTAATTATCAATGTCAAATTAATATTAAAAATATTAATGAGATTTACTATTAAAATATTTGCATGGTATATTTGGGGGCAGGGTAGGTATTTGGGAAATATCTATACCTTCTGCTCAAAATTGTTGTAAACGTAAAAAAACTGCTCTAAAAAATGGTCTATTTAAAAGAAAAATCTGCACAGTACCAAAAAAAATCAAGTATAAGCCTCGTTGTTCAACAAACCCAACATCCACACCAGCATTTTAACAAAAACTATAAACAGTTTATGGAATAGTTGTCCCCATTCAAGTTCTAAAGATTCCTTCTTACGCAAACTGACTTAGGTCCTATTTTACTTTTAAAGTGTTTTAGAAAACAGTGTAAGGTACATATAATGTATCCCTCTCAATTTTTTTTTAACTTTAAAAGGGATTTACCCTGAGAACATAAATAAATCTACAAGAAAAGTTAGGGATGTTTCAGGGAATAATTATGTCAAATTCCAAAGATTTCTAGTAAGTTATCCTAACTTAAAAACAGTATTTTAACTAAGTAGTTCCATGAGGGCAAATCTCATGAACTCCAATTCAAGCAGACTATATAAAAAATGTGTTTTAATTTGCCACTGTTAGACATAACTAATGCTTAAAATTTTTTGCCCTTCAGATACTAGGGTAACGTACCATTTATCTCTCTGCAATAACACAAGAGACCACCTATAAGTGACCTGATCTCAAATGAGCACTTTTCCTCTGGCTGCCAAGTAATTTCCTTAAGCAAATTCTCCAGAAACTCTATTTTCAGAACATTACACAAAAAGTGAAATACTCTAAAGCACTTAAAATTTTTCTACTTAAGAATGAAACAAAAGTATTTTCTGTGACTATTGATTTAAAGACAGTGATAGATTAGAACTTCAAACCTATGAAAAGAAGGAAATGGGTCCTCAAAAGCTCGTTTAAGGGCAAGTCACTGAAATTTTAACAAAATCATTTTAAACTCACTTTGCTGCATTTTTATCCAACAATTCATCCCCCTTAGTTATCATTATCACTAAACAATGAAATGTACATCTTCTAATCAAGCCTGAGAGGGCACTGGAGGCTAAATTTTTAATAGGTATCATTTCAGATCTATTTGATTTTAACTAGAAATAACAAAGTCATTTCCCAAGCATGATGAGGGAGCGAAAATTGCGACAATGTTTTAAATCTCAGTTATTTTAAAGCACAAACTCTAAACGCCTAAGTTTCCTCTGCAGAAAATAATCTACGCCCAGCCCACAATTATTCTTTAGGATGACCTGCCTTTTATCCTCTTATAATGTAATGGTTAAAATGAAAACCAAAGGCATGAAGACAGAGCCATAGTCCCCAATAGGCTCTGTAAATGAAGACGAATCCACACGGCACAGGATTTCCCATATCATCATCCATCAGTCCTCAAATGGGGATCAGCAGAAGGCATCGTTTCTATAGCCCAAAGCCTTTGTCCAGACTCCCAGGGGTCAGAGCTTCCTTTTTTCACGCCAGGCCCAGGTTGCTATGTGCGATCCGATGGTGTCGCCAGACCTTCCAACAAAATCAGCTTTCAAATTAAGCTAGACCGCCCCACCTCCGTGCCCTTCAGTTACCCGGTCCCAAGGGCAAATATTCCGCCCTAACTCGCCAGAGCGTGAACTTCCAAATTTAAAACACTTTGGCCCCTCTCAAGCCTAACGAGCCGGGCCTTCAGCGCTTTCCTGCCACCGCTAACTACAATGACAGAGGAAAAAAAAATACCTACGAAATCCCTGGAGATCTTCACTTTTAAGAAATCTGGAAAGCGCACACACAACAGCACATGGAGACTGACGGGAGAGTGAGTGTTTAGCAAGTAAAGACGGTGCCCTAACGGCAGACGCTAAGCTAGGTCCAGGCGCGGCTGCCGGCCCCGCCTTTCCCAGTTCTTCCGTCCCAGACGCCAACTCCTCCCCACCCCCGACGCCCCCAGGGTAACTGCTTCGCACTTGGCAATAAACACACACCACTGCTGCGGAGTCGGACACACAGGCCGGGGGCGGGGGACACTCCTCGTCGCAGCAGCCTCCCCAGAAGAAGTAGACAGAGCCCTCAGTGAGCCTAGAAGAAGATGGCGCCCACTCTCCCCGGCGCTCCGGACAAACGGACGTACAGTTCGCCCATGCGCTCTCCAGGCGTAACCCACCACCCCGGCGCCCCGGCCAGGTTTGCGCACGCTCCCTGACACTCACCCGTTTCCCGTTATCGGTGGTGAGGGGAGGCGCCAGCCCGAACCCGCCCGGCTCTGCTGAGCTTCTGCGCATGCTCGGATTCCAGCCAATCCGGGAGCTTCACCAAGGAAAAGAGATAATTCAACACAGAATTCGGGGATCAACCCGTACCTAGAATGAGAAGCTTCAGTGAAGAACTGCTTTAGTACGTTGGTCAATGGATAAATGTTCGTGATTTCTAGGAGTTAAGGAAAGGGAGGTAAAAGCAGAGAAAACTTGGCAATTTCTTTTTCTTTCAGCGCTGCAGTTAATGTGTGGCATAAGCATCTTCTCAAGGATCTTCTGAAAGGATCTGTGTAAACTATAAAGGGACACAAAATATTAGTTTTACTACCTTAGATATTCCCAGGATACAATGCCAACACCCAGGCGGCTTAATAAATGCATGCTTATTCAATTTGATAGACATTAATAACTTTATGTCTGGATTTGTTGTTCTATCTTAAGGTGTTTTGAAACATAAAAACAGGCCAATCATGAAAACTAGGAAGTGAAAAAGCACAATTACAGTCATGTTCTATAATGCCTGCTCTGTAATAGCTGGTGAACCACCTTGTGTTTGATTTTATTTTATTGTTTACAAACAAAGCAGCTCACCACGTTCATAACTACGTATGCATTATCATTTGATACAAAGCTAACAAAGCAAAAAAATCTTTAAAATAGTTACAGGTGAGAAAAATGTTTTCAAGCCCTCACTCACTGCAAAATACACATTCTTTAATTTAATATGATTGTGAGTAAGAAGAAGTAGTTTAAATGGACAATAGGTGGTTCCTGGAGTGAGAGCCACCATTTACTCACTTGGGCAAATTACTTAGCCTCTGTGCCTGTTTCTACATCCGTAAAATGAAGATAATAACAGTAGCTACCTCTTAGGGTTGCTGGAAATGCTGAATGTCTCCCTGTTTCTCTTTCTCTCTCTCTCTCTCTCCCTCTTTTCTCTCTCTTCCTGTCTCCACCCCCCCCCCCCCCCGCCTTCTCTCTCTCTAAAAGCAATAAAAAGAAGAAGAGGAAGAAGTCCATCATTCAAAATATAACAGAGGCCAAAGGGTTAGGGACATTTCCGAAGTGAGTGTCTTCGACACATACATGCCAAGCCATATGTGAAACTACATTACTGTGTGAGCTGTGCCATTCAGAGCAAAGTAGTCAGGAAACATTCTCGTGAAGCCTGGAAGGACCAAACACCCAACACTGATTTAGCACCCTGCAGGTGCTGCCCCATGACCTCCACCAAGGCCCACGTAAGGAGCTAGGTCCTTAAGGACTGAAGAAAAGTTTTCTGGAAAAAGATTAAATGGAAATTGTACTCAAAAAATAAAATAAAATAAAAAGCACGCAAAAGAAATTCTCCAGAATGTTAAATTGTTGATATTAATTCACAAGAATAAACACTATTAAAGTGAACCTGAGATGAACTCAGGCTGACCAGAACTTTCCTGGCTATGTACACTCTCTATATGAAGTCAAATGATCAGGGAGTTGTTTGCTAAGCATGGAAATAGAACACAAGTTACCTAATCTCAAAAAGCGTTTCTCTGTTAACACCTGGAAACACTCTGGTCTATTTTATTTTTGAAATTGGTTTTAGAAAGAGAGAGGACGGGAGAGAGAGGAACATTGGCCTGCTGCCCCACCCATTCACACACTCATTGGTTGACCACTGTGTGCACCCTAAATGGGGACTGAGGATCGAAATGGAAACTTGGTGCATCAGGATGACACTCCAACCAACTTAGCTACGCAGCCAAGACCATTCTCATCTATTTTAACAAGAATAACAGGTATCACTTAATGAGCACTTACTATAGGATTCATCTGAACAAGTGTGCTTAGATCAAACTGCCTTCCTTGGATAGGCTTGGATAGGTATTACCAGCCTCCTTGATTGTTCTGGGATGACCATTCCCTTCTATTCATTCAGATTTTCTCCAAACAGGACACTATAGTGAACACATGTCTTTCCTATTCTGCCTCTGCCTTTCTCAGATAACCATACCATTACAATTAAAGAATTCAGTCAAAGTATTTGGGTATAATTACATGACATTCTGGTTCTTGAATAATTGCTTGAACCTTTAATATATCAACATTAAAACCTGATCATTCTAGAGAACAGAGAGAACTAACTTTCTGGAACAGCAAAACATAAAACTATACCCTGAAACATGGTAACCACACCAAGCCTTAGCCATTCTGTGTCTCTACCTGGGTAATTAGCCCCTCTCCCAAGTGTACTATCACAACTACAGCACTACATACCTTTCTGGATGATTTTGGTATCAGACAGTTTTCAGCTGCCTTTCCTAACTCTTCAACATCCAGAAGAACAGTCTTCAATCACTTGGTCTCAGAGTTCCTTGATCCTGTCACCTCCAAGGTGCTTCATGTCTCTTGTACACCCTGACTCCCATTCAACTGGCACTTATTGAGTGTGGACTGTGAGTCAAGCCCCTTGCTTAAGGCTCCTGAAAGACAAACCTGAAGAACTCATAATTCTCTTTCCTCAAGGAGCTCATACTATAGCAGAAGAAAGAGCACACTTGTGCAGTCAGTCATCACATACAGGAAGATGTGTACAGCTTAGGAATTAGGACCACGGGCTCTTGGATCAGGAAGATCCACGTGTAAATTCCAGCTCTGCTATCTCATGACTGTAAACAATCCTTATCCTTAGACTTCTCCATTTATAGAGTGAGGACAATAGTACTCATAATACAGGCCCATTATGAGGATTAAGTGAAATAATACTTGTAAAGCACTTAGCACAGTCCCTAACATGTAATAAACTCCACTTAGAATCCAAGAAGGCTGGTTCAGAAATCAGAATACCATAGTTCCAAGCCTAACTCTGTCACTTATTAGCTGTATCACTTTAGTTGCTGAACCTCTCTGTGCCCTGATTTCTTCACTTATCAAATGAAGATGACAATAGCAAGATTGTTGTGTGGATAAAATGATCACACACAGACACACATTAAAGGTGCATAATGAAACACCAATAAAAGCTTATAACATGAAATCTTACTTGTTGCTCTGGTGGCCTGCATGCTCATTTCTTATTTTCCCTTGCAGTGGTCCTCAGAGGCACATCTGTAAAACTCCTAAGGGTCATTGGAACACTATTTGGATACCACTGATTAAATAAGGAGCTCCCTCAGTTGTGTGTGACTGAAGTCAGTTCTAAGAGACTTAACAGGATCAACAAATGAATGACGTTGGTAAATAAGAATTGAACAGGACCCCCAGGATTTAAGCTGGATAACTCCTTTCCTGAGGTAAATGGGAGTCTTGTCTCCATGGTGGAAAGACAGAGTAGACTGAGATCCTGAACATTCTATTGATGCTATAGGTTAATAAAGCAGGCATGCAGAAAGAGCACTGTATAAAAATCTTGATGTTTCATTCAAGGGTAGATAAACCGGGAGAAACATTTGGGGAGCGAGACAGACCATGCAACCCAGGGTTCCAGTGAAGGGAAATAAAGCCTCAAAACCTCTGATTGAAAATACCGGTGGGGTTGCAGCTGTGGGAGAAACTCTCAGCCTCACAGGACAGTTCATTGGAGAGACCCACAGGGTCCTAGAATGTACACAAGCCCACCCACCAGGGAACCAGCACCAGAAGGGACCAATTTGATTGTGGGTAGTGGGGGAAGCAGCATTGTTCCTTCTCGGACCCCTCCCCCACATACAGCATCACAAAGCAGCAATGTGGGTTGCCCCACCCTGGTGAACAACTAAGGCTCCGCCCCTTATATGTAACAGGTATCCCAAGACAAAAAAAAAAGGGTCCAAATGAAAGAACAGATCAAAGCTCCATAAAAAATACAACTATGGAACGAAGAGATAGCCAACCTATCAGATGCACAGTTCAAAACACTGGTAATCAGGATGCTCACAGAATTGGTTGAATTTGGTCAAAAATTAAATGAAAAAATGAAGGTTATGCTAAGTAAAATAAAGGAAAATGTCCAGGGAACCAACAGTGATGGGAAGGAAACTGGAACTCAAATCAACGGTATGGACCAGAAGGAAGAAAGAAACGTTCAACCAGAAAACAATGAAGAAACAAGAATTCAAAAAAATGAGGAGAGGCTTAGGAACCTCCAGAACAACTTCAAATATTCAAACATCTGAATCATAGGGGTACCAGAAGGAGAAGAGGAAGAGCAAGAAATTGAAAACTTATTTGAAAAAATAATGAAGGAGAACTTCCCCAATCTGGCAAAGGAAATAGACTTCCTGGAAGTCCAGGAAGCTCAGAGAGTCCTGAAAAAGTTGGACCCAAGGAGGAACACACCAAAGCACATCATAATTACATTGCCCAAGATTAAAGAGAAGGAGAGAACCTTAAAAACAGCAAGAGAAAAGGAGATAGTTACCTACAAAGGAGTTCCCACTAGACTGTCAGCTGACTTCTTAAAAGAGACCTTGCAGGCAAGAAGGGGCTGGGAAGAAGTATTACAAGTCATGAAAGGCAAGGACCTGCATCCAAGATTACTCTATCAAGCAAAGCTTTCATTTAGAATGGAAGGGCAGATAAAGTGCTTCTCAGATAAGGTCAAGTTAAAGGAATTCATCATCACCAAGCCCTTATTATATGAAATGTTAAAGGGATTTATCTAAGAAAAAGAAGATTAAAAATATGATCAATAAAATGACAGCAAACTCACAGTTATTAACAACCGCACCTAAAACAAAAACAAAAACAAAAACAAAAACTAGCAAACAGCTAGAACAGGAACAGAATCACAGAAATGGAGATCACATGGAGGGTTAGCAGCAGGGGAGTGGGAGGGGGAGAGAGGGGGAAAAGGTTCAGAGAATAAGTAGCATAAATGGTAGGTAGAAAATAGACAGGGGGATGTTAAGGATAGTATAGGAAATGTAGAAGCTAAAGTACTTATATGTATGACCCATGGACATGAACTAAAGAGGGGGGCAATGTGGGTGGGAGGGGGAGTACAGGGCGGAAGGGAATAAGGGGGGGGGAATCAGACAACTGTAATAGCATAATCAATAAAATATATTTTTAAAAATCTTGGTGTTTTACTGATAAGGTGAAACTTTGACCCCCAAATCTCAGTGTAGAACCCACTTTTAGTGAATGGTCAGGACCATGAAATGGGGCATCTCCTTTTGCATAACTTTCCTTTCCCTGAGTTCCATCCAGTTCCAGGAAAATAAAATAACAAAAAAGCAAGAGGAAGACCTAAGAGTCTACAGAGAAATTTCAAAGACAGAATATAAGGAGAAAACGAAGAAAGAAAATCCATAAGACTGTGTTGGAAAAGGCAGCCACATAAGAATGGCCCTTGGGCCCTGACTGCTGTGGCTCAGTGGGTTGAGCATTGTCCCACAAACTGAAAGGTCACCAGTTCAATTCCAGGTCAGAGCACATGCCTAAGTTGAGGGCCAGGTTCCTGGTTGGGAGCATGTGAGAGGCAATGATCAATGTTTCTCTCACACATCAATGTTTCTTTCCCTCTCCTTCTCCATCCTTTCCCCTCTCTAAAAATAAACAAATAAAGTATTTTAAAAACAAAGAATGGGCCTTGGGTCTGGAACAGTTCTTAGCAAAGGTTAAAAGCCCACATAGATTGTGTGTGTTTATCACCTCGTTTAGTAATAAATTTCTTTTTTTCAGGCTCAATGAGTACTCTTTTGTCTCTGCTTAGAGTGTGTGCATCATATGGCACCTGGCCAACCCCATTGTATATCTGCCCTCCAAGGGAAGGAGGCAAGATTCCTTCTATCGCTGCATGAGGCCAATTACCCTGTGTCAGCAACCAGGAAAGGCCTGCTGGCCATGAGAGACCAACACCCACTATTGAAGCTGATCTTGCTGTCTCTTCTCTCTGTAAGCAAAGTCTTGTCCTATCTGGTGCTTGAACGTATTGTTTTTGGGGGGAGTTTTTTGGCAACTCTGACACCAAGATTCAATGGGCAGAAGTGTTTGGAGTCTTCCCCTGGGATTGGTAACCAGTGCACAGTACTCTGCTTGACACCATGCTATATGGACCCAAAAAAATCTATCCGTTAGGACTATGGCCAGAGGCCTTATAGTTAAGGCCAAACCCTCATTGGTCCTCTCCTAGGGATGAAATGAGGGGAGACAGCATTGAGCTCCCTTAGAGTTTGGAAGATGACAATAAACTAGAGAATTAGGAAATAAAGCAAGTTTTGATTTCTTCTTTTCCACTCCAAGAAATGTGTATTAAATCCTTACAATGTATTATGAACAACTCCAGGCACTAAGGAGACAATGGTGAACAAAAATGGATATGGTGCCTGCTCTCATGAAACTTGCAGTCCAGGAGAGGAGAGGAACACTAATGAAAGAATTATTAAATTAAATGTAAATTTACAACAGAGATAAGAGCCACGAAAGAGAAATACATGGCACTGTGAGAGTATTTCATAGGAGAGCCTGGCCTGGTCACAAAAGTGAAAGGAATTTGCTAAAGAAGTGATGTAGGATGAGCTACAAGGAAAGGAGGAGTTTACAAAATAAACAGAAATTGCTTGGGAAGGAGAGGGAGGAGGGATGCTCCAGTCAGTAGAATGCACAGAATTTGTGGCATTCGGAGAACTGAAAGACCAGTGCGGGCAGAGTGCACAGGAGTGCGCAGGACAATAAGAGGTTGCAGGAAGAAGTCAAATCCTGCTGGGGGTTACTGTTTATGTTAAAGACTTAAGCTCTCCACTGGAAAACCAATGAACTATTCTAAGCAGGAAGGTGATATATTATGTACTTGCATTTAGAAGATTACTACAGCTGAGGTATGGAGAATGGATTAGAAGGTGACATGTGTATGAAAATAAGAACATGTGTATGAAAAGAGGGTAACAGCTTATTTTCATTTCCAGTTTAGGTGAACAATTTTAACATAGGTACTTACTTCCAGTCCTTCCAGAAATGCTAATAAAACAACAGAAAAAAAAAAAACTTTCAAAAGAAGCAAAAACTGATAAGAATGAAGATCATAGGGTGGGAGGAAACAGCAACAAAATTTTGCAAGCAGGAAGCAGATGGGTAGATGATAATTTCTTTCAGGAATCCAAAAAGGTTGAATACTAAACTGGTGGTGGGAAAGCTAAGAAGCAACTTGATATATACCAAATAAACCCTCAAAGGCTTGGGAGCCTTCAATATCTTCTCTTCGGGAAAGAGGTGAAAACAGAGTTCATTGAACATCAATTTATAAAGCATTATATACATGCACTTTAGAATTTTTCCTTCCAACCAGGAAACCTATCTGTCCCCAGTTAGCATAGAAAATTAAAAGTTTATTCTCTGGAGGAACTATGACTAAGGGACAACAGATACAGATGAGATCAGAGGCCCTATATGTTGTATAAAAGAAGCATATTACATGAATGATGAAACTGAATGATGAAACTTATACTCTCTTTCTTCACTAAACCTGGCAGCTAGATTTAAGTCCTCCAGGGAAAGGATTCTTTCTGGGGAATTTGATGAGCACAGTGGGGGCAGAGCAGGGCGGGGATGAGAAGGAAGAAAAAATACTGACATGAGGAATGCCCTGTGAGAAAGCCCAAGCAAATATATATTGTCACTCAGGCAAGAAACCCCAACTATCCTTACAGAGCAAAGGTTAGCTTTTTGGTGTGTTCCATTCTAATATGCATATAATTCATAGGTATATATATGTGGGGGGGGCTCCGCCTGTAGGGCCCCCCCAGCCACCACGGATGAGAATAAGTCTACCAAGACATGATCTGCTTAGGGAGGAAAGGTGGCCAATTTCTCAAAGGAGAAGGGCCAAGAGCCTTTTCCTCAACGGGCTTTTATTGGGTTCAATTTGCCCAGGAATACAGGTAAAGCTCATCAATAACTGTCAGGCAGTAAGGATCAAACAATAGATAACATACAAAGAACTATGAGGGCTTTTTCTGAGTCAGGGTCAGCTAGCTAAAGGGCTATAAAACTTTGGGAAACAAACTCATTTCTTGCTTGGACCCTTATCAGAAAACTGAGAGCATTCTTAGCAAAGCAGGTTTCACTGGGTTTTATGTATTCTTTTTTAGGCCTGATCGCCCCCAGGGAATCCACCCTTTCCAGCACAGGGCTGCACCACCCTCTGTCATTGTTTCAGGCTTAAATCAGGCAGGGGAAGTAAGGCAGCCAAGAGATTAGGAGACTTCTTGCAGACAGAATGAGGACTCGGTCTCTGTCAAAGCCGACGGGCGAGGGTCCATCACCCCCTTTTTCTATAGACACCCAAGTCCTTCCGTGAGGGCCTCTTTGTGACCATGCCTGTCTTAGGTCATCCCTCCCTTGAGGAATCTTACCCATCATTGGCTAACTGGTCAGGCTCAGAGCCAAGCAAGGTAAAGTAAAGTGCGCAGAGGCGGCACCCCTGCCAGGGAGATAAGCTTTGTCTCCCTAGTGGCTTATGGTCCCAAGGTCTCTGACTCAGCCTTAGCCATGGGGGTTTACAGCTTCTGAAATCAGGCAGGGTGGTTCCCAACATACATATACATAGATATAAAATACATATAGATCAATAGCAAAGGGTCACTAGACTTATGAGGACATACTCTAAAACAAAACATAACTTCAAAAAGATGAAGATTATGTAGGCAAACGAAAACTTTAAAACATTATTCATAATGTCCTCAAAGAGTTAAAATATTGCATCCATGAAAGAATACTAAGGTGTTATAAATAAAATATAGTCAGAAAACAAAAAAGGAACCTGAATTAATAATAATGAAAATGAAAAGTTCAAGAAAATGAAAACAGAGAAAGCTTAGAAATATTCCAGAAAGTAGAGCCAAGCAAAATAAAATAGATAATGAAAAGGATAATATATAAAAATTAGAGGAACAGTCCAAGAGGTCTAATATCTGAAAAACAGGGTACCCAGAAAGAGGGAATAGGGAAAAAGGAGAGATCTTCAATGGAATAGCTAAGGTCTCACAAGTGCTTAACACAAAAAGACAATGAAACACCCCAAGATGCTTCACTGTAAAATCAAGAAAAATGAGGGTGAAGGGACATTGTAAAGACTTCAGAGGATAAAAAACAAATTACACACAAAAGATTAATGAAAATGGCAGTATTTTTCAACAACAATTTTAGAAAACAAAAGAAATAGGAGCAATGCCTTTAAAATTCTAAGGGCAAATTATTTCCAAACTAGCATTCCATGCCTTAGTAAAATAATAGGTTTACGAGGGAGAAGAAGGACGTTTTCACATACCTCTCATGCACCATTTTTCAGCAAGTCGCTGACGCGTTCTACCCAAATGAGGAAGTAAAGTCAAGAGAGAAGAGGATAATGCAATCCACTAAACTTGAGATCTCTCTTTAACATCACTCCATTTTCCCCTTCCAGCTTAAGAGATTGCACATTCTCTTCATTCTTTGTTTACTGTCTTGAGAAGAGACCACAGAACATAGAGGTTAATAACATGAATGCCTGAGGCAACAAAAGCAAAAATAAACAAGTGGCACTACAACAATAAAAATAAAGTAAAATAAATAAATAAATAAAAATAAAAAGCTGTACAGCAAAGGGAACTATCACAAAATAAAAAGGCATCTTATAGAATGGGAAAAAATATTTTCAAATCACATATCTGATAAGGGGTTAATATACAACACATATGAACAACTCAATAGCAAAAACACAGCCAATTTGATTAAGAAATGGACAGAAGATCTAGTCATTTCTCCAAAAAGACCTACAGATGGCCAACAGATACATGAAAAAGTGCTCAACATCACTAATCATCAGGGAAATGCAATTCAAAACCACAATGAGATATCACCTCACACCTGATAGAAAGGTTACTATCAAGAAGATGAGAATTGGCAAGTGTTGGTGAAGATGGAAAGAAAAGGAAACCTTTGTGCACTGATGGTAGCAATGTAAATTGGTGCAGCCACTGTGGAAAGTATTAGAGGTTCCTCAAAAAATTAAAAATATACCTACCATATGATCCAGCAGTTCCACTTCTGGGTATTTACCTAAAGGAAATCAACCAACTAACTTAAAAAGACATATGCAGTCCCATGTTCATTGTGGCATTATTTACAATTGCCAGGATATGGAAAACTTGTGTCCATCAATGAATGAATTGATAAAGAAGATGTGGTATATATATACAATAAAATATCATTTAGTCATAAGAAAGAATAAAATCTTGCCATTTGCAACAATATGGACAGACCCTTGAGGGCATTATACTAAGTGAAATAAATTAGTCAGAGAAAGACCAATACCATATGATCCCACTTATATGTGGAACCTAAAAAAAATCAACCAACCGAACAAAAAACCTAAGCTTATAGATGGAACAGACTGGTAGTTGCAAGAGGCAGGGGTTGAAGGTGGGCAACATGGGTAAAGGGGATCAAGAGGTATAAACTTCCAGTTGTAAAATAAAAGTCATGGATATGTAATGTACAGCACAGTGACTATAGTTAATAATACTGTACTGAATATTTGGAAGTTGTTAAGACAGTAGATCTTAAAAGTTATTATCACACAAAAAAATTTTCACCCTGGCTGGTGTGACTCAGTGGATTGAGCACCAGCCTGAGAACCAAAGGGTTGCTGGTTCAATCCCCAGTCAGGGCACATGCCTGGGTTGTGGACCAGGTCCCCAGTGGGAGGTGAGCGAGAGGCCGCCACACATTGATGTTGTTCTCCCTCTCTTATTCCCTCCTTTCCCTTCTCTAAAAATAAATAAAATTTTTTAGAAAATTTTTTAACTATATATGGTTTTATTGTGATGGTTATTAACTAGAGTTATTGTGATAATTTCACACTATATACATACATAGGTTATTATATTGTACACTTGAAACTAATATAATGTTATGCCAATTATAACTCAATACAAATAATTAAATAAAATATTTTCCTAAAAACAAAAAGAGTATAGATTCCTGAATCCTAATACAAGTTCTTATTGGCTCTCTTTGTTTCTAAATTCCTCATCTATAAATTGGGGATAATAGTACCTATTTTAAAAGGCTATTATGAGGGTTAAAAACACTTGGAGGAGAACCTGGTAATACTAAATGTTTTAAATAAATTGAAAGGAGATTAATAGCTCTGAGAGAAAATTTAGGAATTAATTAATGATAACACGATAAGTAAAGAGGCAAACTTATTCACATTAGACAAAAACAAAAAGTGTGGTATGGTACATGACTTACTTTACAATATGTAAAAGTGATTACTACTCTATCTTTAAATTTTAAAATACATATTAGAAATAGGAAGGGGTTCAGAAAATGTGGTAGAAAACAAATCTTTGGCTTCCATAGTGGGCAGTCAATTGCTAAAAATATTAAGTTTTAAAATAGGTCATATGGGAGAAGATAGCATTTTAGGGTGGTAGCGATGGTAGAGGTTAAGGAGAGTAAAATAATTTAAGGGACTTTTGTGCAATAAATGAAAGAGATATTTAGAAGACAAAAATCAAGATGTCTTGCTAATGGACTGAAAGGTATAAATGAAGGAAAGGAAAACCTCAAAGTTGACTTCTAGATTTTTGGTGTCTATTATAGGTAGGGTGATGTTGTCATTCACCAAAATACAGAACACTAGAAAGGACAAATTGTGGGTTGAGTAAAGGATGGAGATCATGAGATGTTTTGGACACCTTGAATTTAAAAGCTTCATTCCATTCAAATAAAGTTTTAAAGCAAGCATTTGAAATACTGGTTCAGGGCTCAGAAAAGATACTTGACCTGGATATACATAAATACATGAGTCAGCTGCAAAAAGTGATCTTTCAAGTCATGGACATGGTTCACGTTGCCTAGGAAGAAAACCAAAAAATGAGAAGGGAAAAAACTGTAGGACTGAGCCCTCAGGGACTGCACATTTAGTAGCCAAGTAAAGAATGCTGACCCTACAAAGGGCAGAGAGCAGGAATAATCAGAAAGTTTATTCTAGGAATAACCTGGAAAAAAGCCAGGAGAGTGTTCCATCACGGAAGCCCCGTTCAGTTTGGAAAGTACTGAATATGATGCAACAGTTGTTTATATCTAGAGGCTTTGGCACTAAGAGTCTGGAGATTGGGAAGGAGTACAATGATCACCACACAAGGCACCCCAGGTGTAAGATCTTTTTTAAAAAAAAAAAGAATTTATTTATTTGTTTTTAGAGATGGGGGAAGAGAGGGAGAGAGAGAGAGAAACATCAATGTGTGGTTGCCTCTCGTGAGCCCCCTAACTGGGGACCCGGCCTGCAACTCAGGCGTGTGCCCTGACTGGGAATAGAACCAGACCCTTTGGTTTGCAGGTGGGCACTCAATCTACTGAGCCACACCAGCCAGGCCCCCAGCTACAAGATCTTGACTTTACTAATTCCTCTTTCTGACCAAAACCTCCACTTCTGCACTTTGAATTTGTTCTTCACATTCTTTGTAATATTTTAATTCATTAATCCCCTAATGGGCTCACTGGCTTTCCTTTTTAAAAAGTTGATGCTTCAGAAACACATCCAAGGATTCAAGAACAGCAGTAGGGAATCAGTGCTAAGAGTATGGGTTCTGGTATCAAATTGTCAGCATTAGAATCATGATCTGAGTGTGCCCCTAAGAAGTCATCTATGCTTTCTAAGCCTTGGTTTTCTCATATGTAAAATAAAGGTGATGGTAATGGTCCCAATTTTATCAAATCAGATATTGTAGTGACTGACACATAGAAAGCCAGCAATTAATAGCCATTTTTCTTTCCTTCTTTTTTCTTCCTTCCTTCCTTTCTTTTTGCAGAGTTTAGCCTTTTATTAAACATGTTACAAAAAAGATTTAGTCAAAAGGACCAAATCCCATGTCATCATTAGACCCCCTCAGATTCTTTTTTCTTTTCTTTCATTTTCTTCTCCTCAGCTGGGAATTATTTCAATTATTATTCATGGCCATAACTTCCACCAACATATGAGATAATTCCTGTAACATTAACTAACACCTTTAATATTTTATCTTTATTCAATATGAAGATTGTATCTGCCGCAAGTCTTTCCTATATTCCTTTAATGTCACAATTCACCCAGCCACACAAAGCAGAAACTGGAAGTGACCCTTGTTTCTGTTTCTTTACTTCCTCTGTCTAAATCATAACACTCTATGATTCTTCCTCCTAAATAGTTCTTTCATTCATCCTCTCCTTCCCCTCCCTTCTTCCACTACCCTAATTTAGACCCTAGATTTCTGATTTAGCCTCCAAAGTGATCTCTACCTCTAGAGGCTTCCATGTAACTCCTTTATAGGATATTTTCTAAAATGCAAATCTGATTGTGTTGTTCCCTAGCTTAAAGTCTTAGCACGCTTGATACCGTGGTAGACAAATATAGGCACCCAAGAGCTTTCATTATTTCTTCATACCTTTCCAACCTCACCTCCTGCCACTCATCATACAACCCCTACATCTCAGGCTTACTGAGAGCCATGTCATTCCCCAGTGTGACTGCTCACTCAAGCCTCTGGGGCTGCTCTTGCTGGTACTTCTGCCTGTCCTGTCCTACAGTATCTCCTTGCCTGTGACTTCTTCACTGATCTCTTTCCCACCCCCAAGGCACGGTTAATGCCATTTTCTAGTTTCACAGTCTCAATTAAAGAAGTCATCTCAAAATATTTTAATGATTTGTTTCTATGTCTGTTTCTCTGCCAGATTATGAGGCCCCTGATGGAAAGCACCATGGACAGCTCTTTCCCCCAAGAAGTATCTATTCATACAAATGCTCAAAAACTCAGGTTGGGGATTCAAATCACAATTATCTGTGAAGCACCCAAAATTGCTCCCATTTCTGGTTCCAACCTCTTCATCAAGCATGGAACTCCACATCCATTTCTGCTATAACTCTCTACCTGAGTAGGCAACTCATGTTCAACATAATCATACTACAATAAACTTCACAAACTGTTCACCTCAACCCTAGGACT
Source organism: Desmodus rotundus (assembly GCF_022682495.2). Taxonomy (NCBI): domain Eukaryota; kingdom Metazoa; phylum Chordata; class Mammalia; order Chiroptera; family Phyllostomidae; genus Desmodus; species Desmodus rotundus. Next base: position 31,914,037 of record NC_071394.1, on the reverse strand, counting down.
TTCCTAAACCATCCTCTCTCTGCTTCCGCTCCAACATGATTTAGCCTTGTAGGCAAGATCTGGACTTGCTGCAAATTTTCATACCTAAATGATTTCTCTCCCCATTATCCCCTCTGCCTTTTCAAAATATTTCCTACTTTTAGCTATGTTCTTTACTCAGGAAACTGAGCTTCTCAATTTCTTTGTTCCCCAGCCCAGGATTTCTTTATGGCTTCACTCATCTTCCTTTCTCTCAATCTTGGAAAGTCTGACTCTCTTCCCCTGAGATGGTGCTTTTCCTACTCTTACATCCAAATCCTTTATCTCTTCCTTGAAGCTCAAGAGAAAGTAAATTATTCCCTTTTTATTGTGAACCTCTCCTCTACTAATCCTTTCCTCCCCACTTACAGACATATTCTTATCCTAAGAAAAATTAAAAACTCTTTTAGCTCAGTTCCTACTTTTGCCCTCCTTTCAATGTCAAGTTCCTCAAAATAGTCTATACCTGGTGCTTGCTCTTTCTCACTCTGCTCTATGGCTTGCTTCTACCCATCCCACTATAATGAGACTGAACTCTAAAACGTAACTAATTGATAGCCTAATTGCCAAATCCAAAGACTTTTTCTCCACCTTCAGACTCCTTGATCTTTTTGCAGAATTTATACTGTTAGGGAAATAGCATTGTGGTTAAGCAGCTGCAAGAGTTAAGCTGCCATAATTCAAAGTTTATTTCTGTAATTGCAAGCTGTGTATTTAGATAAGTTTTTAAAACTCTATTTGTGCCTACATTTAATCATCCATGAAAAGGAGATATAACAACAGTAGAGGTTTGATAAGGTTGTTGAGTGGATTAACTTTGATAATTTAAGTAAAGCATTGCGCAGTACCTATCTCGTGCTATCAATAGGTGTTCAGTAAGCATTTGCTATCCTCTTAGAAACCATTTTCTTACTTTTTGGGCATACTTCTTCCTAAGCTGACATTAAATTATGTTCTCTTTGTCCTGTCCACTTTCATGTATAATTCTTTCACATATTAACTGGGTGATGCTGAGCATGTCTTTAAGCCTAGTAAATGGGGATAATTTTACTACCTTTTCATAGGGTTGTTAAAAAGATTGAAATGATGCATGTAAGAAGTTAAGCTCAGTACGTGGCATAGAGAAAGCATTTGCTTTCCTCATTAAAGAGACAGGAAACATCTCTTGTTCAGCTCCTTTCCTTCATCCCATCTTAAACCGGAATGTTGGTATCTGGTGTAAGGCAATCACACTGCAACTAAAAGGGAAAAGGCAAGAGAACTGCAAAAATCACTATTTGACATCATTGAGTAAACTCCAAAGACCACCTACCTCCAGATTTCCTATGCTTGCTTGTGTCTAAGCAACTGGGAACTGGCAGAAACTACCTGATCTTCTATTATCTGCAGCAAAATTATCCCTAATAATATATGCTTAACCATTTTAGCTAACATTCTTTCTGCTATCCTTGTAGGAAGTTTATACAATGAACCCATAGTATCTACACGTACCTCAACTTTAACTGTCTATTTTGAATCCTTCTACTAAAAATAAGTTCCCTGTTTAGCTCTTTGGGAGCAGTTATGTCAGGTGCAGTGCCCAAAGGTCTTACACAACCATAGTTCCACTGTTTCTAATGTATAATGGCAGCATCATCTTGTTAAGTAAAAATAATAGCTTTGTCTTATTATAGAATATACCAAAATATTTTTCTATCTATTCCACAAAAAAAAAACCCTGCTTAATAAATTGAAAAGATAACATTTTAGAGATAACAGAAGGGGTAAATTCTAGTTTTACTCCTTCTTAAATAATGTAACTTTTTTGATCTTCAATTTCCTTTTTTGTAAAAGCATTAAAAAGAAATACTATTTCCTCAAAGAGTAATTATGAAGAATTAAGGTTAATGCTGTCAAATGCCTAACACAGTGCACAATATGGACAAAGAAGGCCATCATGAATGGAAGTTCTTTCATTGCTTTAATCATATGATGAGTAAATATTATTGTACTAATCTTTTGCATAGAACATGAAAAATAGTAGGCACTTCATTAAGAAAAACTAATATTCACCCATAAGAAGCTTCTGCATATTAATCTCAACTATTTTCCCCATGCCCTTTCTGAGTCTCCATTAACATTTATATAGTCACATTTTTAAAATTTGTATTCTGTGATTTTTCACTTCAAATTAGACACTTCAACAACACAGTAATTATTCTAACTTTTTAAAGAATTTCTCTTTAAGGAAGGGTTTTCAGAACATACATTTCCTGTGGCATAGATATTAGTGACCGAGTGAATGCTGAATTTGGGGGAAGATTACATGAGAAATACAGGCCTAACAGTGACCAATGTTTAAAGTTATCTAACTTCCTTCGATGCATTTTCCACATGCATTGAAAATAGTATATGTTATTTTCCTTACAAGTGAGAAATCATCGCTTTCGTTACAAAATTTGGTGTTTTGTTTTGTTTTGAGTTTTGAGAAAGCCAGAAGTATTTCAAGCTGCTGCTGCTGAATAAGGTGGCTTGAAAATATGCCAAGTGATTTTAGGGGGTGGGGGTGAGGGGCAGGGAACAAAATACAATACAGAAGTGAGATTTTTTTTAATATATAAACTAAACTATTTTTAAAAAGACTTTATTTATTTTTAGAGAGAGGGGAAGGCAGGGAGAAAGAGAGGGAAAGAAACATGAATGTGTGGTTCCTCTTGTTCCCCTCTACTGGCACCTGGCCCACAACCCAAGCATGTGCCCTGACTGGGAATAGAACCAGTGACCCTTTGGTTCACAGGCAGGCACTCAACCTACTGAGCCACACCAGCCAGGGCTAGAAGTGAGATTTAAATATCAAGAAATAAAAATTTCTTTTATGATCTATGAGCTGGCTCTGAAGTAATTCTGAAATGTTTGGGGGTGAACAGCCTTCAAGGGCGCCTACTTTGAAAGACAACATTCATGTATGTGTAATTTGATTCAAAAATATTAGGCTCCTTGCTTATTCACAAGTAGGATAAATATTATCACATTTTATATACATGGTTTCCTGTATTCAAAACAAGGAAAGTAGAAACACAAAGAAATGTCTGGCAGGAAAAACCTTTTGGGGCGGGGGGGGGGGGGGGTGGTTCTTGAGCCAGTCTTCCAGCATTGCATACCAGGGTTTTGCCTACTTTTCTGACAAATGTATTTTGACAAATACTTTGTTGGACTGTCTCGTTTAACACGAAATGACTTCGGCTGGATAAATTCTGATGTAAAAATCATTTAATAGTTTAACGTAACAATACTTTCAACGTGTGCGATGCAATCTAATATTTTCTTTCCTGTCTTATTTTATTTCCCGACCTCCTAAGTGATTTCACTTCCTGCATATGGGTCGCGTCCCAGAGTTTGAAAGAAACATTTTAAAGAGCGGGCTCCCAAGTTAGGACTCGCCAACTTCCCACGGCTTTGGTAACTTAGCAACCAAGCATCACTCCGTGTAGACACTTCCGGAACCCTAGGTCGGAGTTGTCCAATCGGTTCTGCAGAGTCGCTGCAAAGGCTGACGGGACCCCGGAGACTGGGCGGTCGCCCGCGTCTGCACCATGGTGACGGGTGGCGCTGGGGCTAGGGAGGCAATGGCTGCTCCGTTCACCTCTTCCTTCGCTGCTTTGACTGCATACCTCCTGTTGGTTTTCCTTCACGTCTCACAGGCCCAGACCTTCTCGTTCCCGTTCCGGCAGCCAGAGACCTGCGGCCATAACCAGTATTTCGATATCTCCTCGCTCTCCTGTGCCCGATGTGGAGCCAACCAGAGGCAGGACGCCCAGGGTGAGATGGTTTGGGATGGGCTCTGGCTAAATCCACACTCCCGCCTTGGTGATGCGCGCAGTCCCCGGCGTCGCTGAAACACCTTTTGGTCTGCGGAAAGACTATTTCAGGAAAGTTAACCGCCAACGCTTAAGAGGTTTACCTTGGAGGATTGCAGGTGGGGGGACGCCGAGTCCGCTACTCCGCGAGCCGTTGCTAGTAATATCTCGGCGCCAACCCCCCACTTCTCACCCTAAGGGTCTTTAGGGAGCACCTAGAAAGCTACCTGTCGGAGGCAGAAAAAATGGAAAAGTTATTGAGGTGCAGAGGAGCAGGCGATGGGGCAGGTTGGGGAGGGAATGCAAGTTATCCCTTGTAACTTTTTGGTAACTTTACTTTTCAAGTCCCAGAAACTTAGAGCTGGAAAGGACCTTAGTCTTGAGCAGGTCCAGTCTTCACATTTTATAAATAAGGAAATTGAAGTCCAGGTGAGGTTGTAATGTCCTCTTTGTCACCTAAATTGTGGATTAGAAGAACTTGTGGCTTTGTCCCCAGCCTCGACCTATTTTGTCCACCATGGGATGTGACCATATTATAGATCTCCTTAGGACTTATTCCTTTGATTATTGAATATTACTAATTGCCCTTAAAGTTTTGGGGGATTACTTTTTTTTTTTTTTTTGCTTGAAACATCCATCATTTGGTCCTGGGTCTGTTAACTGAAACTGCCTAGAATAAAACTTTCCCCGTATTCTAAAGTCCAAGATGTTTTCAATCTCGATTGGTTACCCATGGTATCAAATTTCTGCCATCTTCAAATTTGATATATCCTCATTTATGTCATATAGGACAGTTCAGGCTCCTCAGGTGAGGATATATGAATGAGAGAGAGTTTCACGGAATGCTGTCCGTACTTATCCAGCAAGTTGAGTAGTGATTATTTTATACTGTTTACTATCCGTGTACAGGAGTATGGTAATTTATTTGAATGAATGTAACTTTTTTAAATAAAGTTTTTTTTCGACAAAGTAAATTTAAATTTATTGGATATATGTATATGTTTGGGTGAAATAGAAATGTAAAATGTCCAGACCTGTTAATTAATAGTTTGATTATTTGTTTAATAGTTCAATAATATAATAATTTAGTTACGCTTGCACTAAAAATTGTAGCAAACACAATACCTACAATGTTCCAGACACATTCTAAGACCTTTATATATAGTAACTAATTTAATATTCATACTAACCCTAAGAGGAAAGTAGGGTTACCATTTTACCATTTTACCAAAGTGCAAGACAGAGCACAGAAAAGTTCAGTAAGTTGCTCAAAGTCACACACACAGAATCAGCATCAGAACCCAAGGAGTATGTTTCTGGATTTGAACCTAGACAGTACTGGCTCCAGAGTCTTGCTCTTAACTACTATACTTCTTCTCTATATCTTAAGAATTACTTTAAGTTTCCCTGTCTCGGAGTTTATTACTATTTACCAAGGTCAGAATTGGCCCTCTTCTTTTCAGGAACTTCATGTGTGTGTCTGCCGGGATTTCAGATGATCTCTAATAATGGAGGAGCTGAAATTATTTGTAAAAAGTGCCCAGAAGACATGGTATGGAGTATTTAGCTTTAAATAATTTTACTCTAAAAAGTAGTAAATTAAATGTATTTTTTAAACTGCCATTAAATGCGTACACTAATATTTTCTCCTACAACCTTTAAAGTTATATAAAGCTCAATTTGTTTTTACTAGAGTATATTTTGGAAGATTGGTGAAATTTTATGCCAACTTGGAAAAAAGGAATTAATTGCTTTTTTTTTTAATCTGAAATTTAAAAAACCCACAAAGCTATGAAAATTTGTGTTTTACCTTAGAGTCAGTTATAAAGAAAAATAGATGAATGATACATATATAGAGCAATTTAGAATATGTGTATCCTTTGGTATAGATTGAGTTCAGTGACTTAGACTTATGTGTCAATGTTTTATGTAATAACTCATGTTTATAATGATATCAAGGTGATAAGTTTACAAAATGCCAATTGCATTATTAAATAGGTTAAAAAATATCTGTTGCTGTTTTGTTAGTCATTTCATTACATCATAATTTTGGAAAATTAGGAAGTTAATAGTTATATATAATGATTTTTAATTAACAGAAATATATTTTCAATCATTTTGGATAATTAGGAGTCTCTACGTGTCTGTTCTGACTTTTATAATAATGTGTCTTTTCATATGTATTAAAAAAACATTGAATTTGGGAATTTAATATAAAGTTACCAGTTGTCCTACTTTATGTCTAGTACTTATAGATTTGATGATCATTTGATACTTATTTTATATTTTTGGAAGTATTGACTGTATGATAAATAGCCACTAATAAGAAATGATGCCAAAGCTGATTGGTTTTTTAGCGATATTACTACTAAGAAATCATAATTTTTATTTTATTTTTTTAAGATTTTAAATTTATTTTTAGAGAGAGGTGAAAGAAGGGAGAGAAACATCGATGTGTGGTTGCCTTTCGCGTACCACTCCCCCACCAGGGACCGGGCCTGCAATCCAGGCATGTGCCCTAATTGGGAAGTGAACTGGCGACCCTTTGGTTCACAGGCTGGTCTCAATCCACTAAGCCACACAGCCAGGGCAGAAATCATAACTTTTAAATAGTCTTATATATATGTGCTGCCAAATAAATGAACATTTATTGATATATCCAGTTTTTCAACCAAAATTTAAAATAATTTGTGGCATTGTTTTTTATTGCCATTGTTCTCTATTAATTTTGGCTACATTGATGTTTGTAATATAATACAATAGGTTAAATAATACAATATTTCACTGTATTGTCCCAGGTTTTTCCTAAGTCATATAATAAGCCCAATTTTGAATGATGTCATACTTTACCAAAAACCTTTAGTAATAAAAACTGTTAATGGATAGAAGGAAATACCCTCATAATTTAATTTTAACAACTTTGCATATTAGCTATATGTAACATTTGCCTGTTTTGAATCATAACTTGATTTTTGAAAGCTAATGTATTTGGATTTTTTAAAACTAGAATAATTATTTTAAGGCAAGTAGGACTATTAATTAGCTATTTATTAAATCCTGTTGCATTTTGTTGTTTTATCTTTGTAAATGGAAAAACTAAATGGCTATTAATTATGAAAGTAAGGACTCATTTGAACTGAAAATCATGAAGAACTATTGCCCAGAGTCAATATATAATTATAAATGTGTATCTTAATTTTGGAATATAAGCTCAAATTGGCTACCAAGGAAATTTTTATGTGGCCTATGTGCACATGATGTATTTGAATATAAATTGCAGATTATACACTATTGTGGCTTTTGGACTTACATGGTCAGTTAAGGAGGAAAAGGTTGATTAAGGAGAAAATGATTTTTTTTTTTAATTCAGAAAGCTGTTACGAAAGATGGCTGGAACTGCATTTCTTGCCCTAGTGGTTTAACTGCAGAAGGAAAATGCCACTGTCCTACTGGCCATATTTTAGGTAAGTAGATGTCTTATGAAATAGTAACACATCTTCTTTTGTATTTGTTTTTGATAAGGACATTAATTGAAATAGTACGGTGATTTCTTAACAATATTTTTTTATTACTATTGTTCAAAACTTGATGATGTTTGAGACAGCAGCAGGCATTAAGAAGATAAAAAAGCCCTACCTGATTTTTAAAAATTCTTTATTCTTAATAATGTAGTATTAGATGGATACTTCCTTAGTATAATATGATAAAATACATGTTTCAACTCAGAAGCCAACATGATCCCTAATAAGGAAAAAATATAAGCATTCCTCTGAATGTCAGGACCCAGATGGAGATGTAAATGATGTACTTAGGTAAGCGAAAGAAATAGGTTATAGAGTAATTAAAAAAGAAGATAAATATTATTAATTTTCGATGATTTGATTGTATGTTTAGAAAACCCAGTGGAATCACTAAAAATCATTATAACCAAGTAAAGGTTCCTAAAAACAAAATTAATATTCTAAAATCAGTAGGCTTCTTATTCATACAGTAATCCTTTAGAAACTGTGAAGGAAGGAAAGAGCTCATGTATAGTAGCAACAGCAAAAAAAAATACTGAGGCATAAATGTGCAAGAGAAGTTAATTGAAGAAATCTTTGAATGCTATTGAGGGACACAGAGGTAGGCTTTAATAAATGGAGTATACATCTCCTTTTTGGATGTGAAGATAAAATATTGTAAAGATGTCAGCTCTCCCAATACCAAGTCTATTTAAAGGAACCCTAATAAATCCTACTAGGATTTTGTTTCTCTTTTTTAGGGACTGCAAAAACTAATTCTAAAGTTTATCTGTAGAAAAATATGTGGAAGCCAAGAAAATTATGAAAGAGGAGGAAACAACCCCATCAGATATTATACACATTTTATAGCTGCTATAATAACATCTATGGCTAGCGTATGAGTAACAGACTGGTTGATGGAACATACCACATGTGATAAAAGTCGCGTTTTATATCAGTGGAGAAAAGACTGATTAATAAATGGTATTTGGGGAAACACTAAGTTGGGTTTCTACCTTACTCCTTAAAAATAAATTTTAGGTCAATCAAATATTTTAATATTAAATATGAATCTATGAAAGTTTGTAAAAAATAATAGGAAACACTTTATATCTCAGTATTGAATAGGCCTTTTAAGTATGGGGCAAAAATCTTAGAAGCTATGGAAGAAAATTTGGTAAATATGATTATATATAAAAAAATTTAAAAAATCATAAACAATACCAGAAAGTAAACAACAGAGTAGAAAAAAAGTTATAATCTATACAATAGACAGAGAGTTAAGTTCTGTAATATATGTAAAACTTCTACAAATAAATAAGAGCAAGATAAATAACTGAATTTTTTAAATGGCCAAAAATCAGGAATAAAGTTTGCAGAGAAAAAAGCATTTAAACATGAATAAATTGCCCAACCTTACTCAGAGAATAATATTAATTGAAATTTTAAGGGACTGGGTGAAAAAGGTAAAGGGACAGAGAAGTACAGATTGATAGTTACAAAATAGTCGTGGAAATCTAAAGTGCAGCATAGGGTGTATAGTCAATGATACTGTAATAACTGTGTGCAGCCAGTTAGGTACCGAAAATATCAGGAGGAACACTTGGTAACTACATGGTTGTCTAACCACCATGCTGTACACCTAAAGCTAGTACAAAATAATATGGAATGTAAACTGTAACTAAAAACATTTTTTAAATTAAAAAAAGGTTTACAACAATGTAAGGATTATGAGAATTAAAGTCAGAATTCTTGCCTATTCAAAAAAACTGAAATTTTATTTTAAAATTGTATTTTTAATCAGATTTTATTGTCAGACTTTTCGAATTTTGACAATGTGTTTGCGAGAATACAGGGAAACAGTGATGTATTATTGAGGAAGTTTAAGTGGTTGCAACTTCTGTGGAGAGCAATTTGACAGTATTTATCAAATGTAGATCATTGCCCAGCAAGCCTTTATCTAGGAATTTCTTGTTCTAGTACAGGTAAATAAATGACTGAAGAAGTATATTCATGTTTGTCTTTTTATTGCCACATTATTCCTAAGACAAAAGATTGTAAATAATGCGAAAGTCTGTCAGGAGATTATTAGTCAAATAAATTATGGTACATCCTTACAATGGTATAAGATGCAGCTGTAGAAAAATAAAGCAGTTTTGTAAGTATTGCTTTGAAAAGAAATCAAAGATATATTAAGTAAACCAGTGAAGTGTAGAAGTTTATTTATCCATACACGAATATTTATTGAGTGCCTGCTATTTATCAGCACTATTTTATGTATTTGGTATGCTATCATTTATGTTTTCTAAAAAAGATTATATATGTATACATGCTTGTATAGGCATGTACATGCATAGCCTATTCTGGAAGAATTCATAAGAAACTAGTAGCAATGCTCGCTTCAGGTGGAGAACTGAGTGTCTGGAGGGAAGGGGTTGGGAAAGAGGCTTAATTTTCACTTTGAATCCTTCTGTGCCTTTTATTTTTACAGTTTGAATATTACCTCTTTAAATATCATTCTTAATGGAAAAATTCCTACCATCAATTGATTTAAAATTATTTAGAAGGCAGGGCACACATATGGAAAAATAATGTGCAGAGCAGGAGAGCAATAAAAGATTTTTCACAAGGGGCATACATGTTAAATAATCAGTTGACCACTATAGGCAATAAATGTTCTGTAAGGAACAACCAGGGTTGTGTGGAAAGGTTGCCATGAGAAGGCAGTGTAATGATTGGACCTTGAAGGATTAATGGTGTTTCAAAGGTAGCAAGAGACTATTCCAGGCAGAAGTTAAAGTGTGAGCAGGGGTGTTAGCATAAATGTAAAAAATCCAGATTGACTATGAAGGGAATATCAGTTTGCTGAGTTTAAAGGTGCATTGGTCCAGATTGTGGAAGGCCTTGAATGACATAATAGTCTATAGGTATAGACATTTCATCAAACATTCTCCACAGGGAAATGATTCAGATTAATCTGACTGCTATCTGTTGTATTTTTCCAGAAATGCTTCATGTATTTGTTTGTCTCTATACAGCCTTGAAAATTTTCATGGAAGTGTCATCATACTTAATCATTTATTTGTAAATATCTGCTGATAAAACATTAAAATAAATTTTAAAATTTATTTTAAAATTTCATTTCACCAAAGGGCCTTTAAGCTAAAGGGCACTAGCAAGCCCCAGTTCAGCTCTAGCAGATTGTCATCACATGGAACCCAGGAAAACAGACTTGCCTATTTTTTGAGATGCCAGAAATACAAAGGTTTTAGGTGAAACCTCCCAATTTTAAATCTTTCTAATTAAAAAAAATATCTGTAGAGCAACACATGCTAGGTGCTAGGGTACAATAGTGAATCAAGCTTACATTCCAATGGCAAGAGAAAGAGTAAACAAATGAATGGGTATACCTGTCAGGTGGTGATAAGTACTAGGAGGACAAATAGGACAAAGCAAAGGGAGAGGCAGCAGGGTGCTATTTTACATGGATGATCTTGGAAGACCTCGCTAGAAAGGCGACGATGCCTGAGCAAAGGCTTGAAGGAAGTGACAAAACTGGGCATTCTAGGCAGAGGGAATAAATAGCAGATGCAGAGGTCCTAAGATGGGTGCATACTTGGTATAATCAAGGGTCAGCAATATACTAACGTGGCTGTAGCAAAGGAGGAGGAAAGCAGAAGCAGATGGGTCTGAGAAGTGGATGGTTTGCAGATCATGTAAGGTCTTTTAGGCTACATAGTGACCTTGGAAATGAACTGGTATGAGATGGAAGACCATTGGAAGGTTTTCAGAGGAGTGAAATGATCACATTTAGTTTTTAATGTAGCTTCTTCCTGGAGAATAGAACCAGGGATCTAGTTAGGAATCTGTCACATAAGTCCTGGTTACAGATGATGGCACTGGGCCAAGGTAATAGTTATGGGAGCAGAGAGAATAATTCAGCTTCTGGATACACTTTGAAGAGAGAGCTGACAGGATTTGCATCTTTGTTTTCTAATTCTTTTTTTATGTGACGCGTGAAAGGAGGAGATTCTAGATGAACTGAGGAAATGATCAAATGGAGTTGCCATTTACTGAGACAGGATGACTGTAGGAGGAATAAGTTGTTCACCTTTACTTCTGTTAAATTTGTTTTTACCACCTTGCAAAACCTTAAGAGAGTATGGATAACATTATGATTGGGACTAACGGTCTTTGGCCTTTTTTCGCAATGCTGTTTCTCTATTACTCCTTCAGCCCCAAAGTAATTGTTATCATTTTGTGTGTGTGTGTGTCCTTTTAGGATCTATTTTTTCTCTTTTTAACATACAGATGTGCATTGTAGTCACAGGAAATATGTAGTATTTTTATATAAATATTTCATACCAAAAATATTGTTTTACAGCATACTTTTTTCACTTAACAGTATAATCTACTTTGTTATTTTAAATATTTAGGTTATATTCTAACCAATAATGCTTTGATGAATATCCTTATACACATGTACATGTATTTCTGTAGGTTAGGTATCTAAAAATGGACTTTTAGTGTTGTACAGTAGGTGAATGTAAAATTTTAGTAGATGCTGTCAAAAGCTAAGTTGCAGAAACATGGCAACAGTCTGCGAAAATGCTTGTTTCCCCATAACCAGTGTAACAGGAAAAGTTATTTAAAGATTTATTTATTTATTTTCAGAGAGAGGGGAAGGGAAGGAGGAAGAGAGGGGAAGGGAAGGAGGAAGAGAGGGAAAGAAACATTGATGTGCGAGAGAAACATCGATCGCACTCCCCCAGCTGGGGACCTGGCCCACAACCCAGGCGTGTGCCCGACGGGATATCAAACAGATGACCTTTTGGTCTGTGTGGTAACACCTAACCCACTGAGCCACACCAGGCAGAGCACAGGAAGTTTTTGAAGAAAAAATATTATTTTGTTATTTTGAGGATTTGGAAAATTAGTTTCTGTAATACTTTGATGTGAATGGGGAAGGTTTCACTTTTCTGTATTATTGAGGTGCTTAACGTGCTTTTAATGCAAAGCAGGTGTTTTGAGAATTATTAGAATTACAAGTGAGTTTTACTAAGCATGCCCAGGCTTTTATGTTGACAACAAGTTATATCTTAATTTTGTTTTTAAATTGTTTAGTGGAAAGAGATGTAAATGGAGCGTTGTTGTCTCAAGCGACTTGTAAGCTCTGTGATGAAAACGAAAACTCTTTTACAGTAGCAAATGCTTTAGGAAACAGGTAAGCGGTGTGCTGTGTGCTGACTTAATATCATTTTATATATATATGCAGAATGTGCACCTTTTTAAATTACTTTCTAATCATATCAGTTGCTTCTCACAATAACCCGGGGAAGGATAGAAGTAGGAATTAGCAGCTAAAGAAGCTGATGCCCAGAATAGGATTCTGTCTCTTATCAGTTGTTTGACCTTGGATAGCTCAATAAGTTAGTCTCCTTATCTCTAGGGTGGGGACATACCACCTAGTTCATAGGCTGTTATCACAGCTTAGAAATAAATATATTAAGTTCTCAGCATAGTGCTACAGAGTAAGTGTTCCGCTATTTTTGTTTGTTATTATGTAACTCGTGCATACTCTGTAATATATGGTACATAATAGTAACTTCTATTTTCAGCATCGTTACTATATATCAGGTATTGCGCTTTATATGCCATATTACCTAAGAAAATATATTAACATGATAAATAAATTCAGGTACCCTATTATAGCCCTATTCTCTATCACGTTCTGTTCCCCTTTGTGCAGGCACGTGTACACACCAAACACACCAGCGCACACACTACTCCCTTTCTCTAACTCAAACACATTATTCCTATTTCAACTTCAGTTTTAGAGGCTACATGATGACCTCTCTTTAAGCACAATTTTCTCTTCAGTTCTCAAGTTTAACATAGAAAATACTTGAGCAGCTTTTTCTGGGGATAATTCGTGTTAGATCATCTCTTCTTTCAGGCTGACCTGCATCGTAGCACATAAATATGGACTACTGGGCTGATCCTCAGTTTTTCCCCTCCAATACCTATCTAAGCCTAGTTGGAGTTCTGTGCCATGTCGTAGCCCCTTCTCCTACCTGCTCTATCTTGCAAGTAATTAATACCCACCTAAAACCATCAGTGTCCTCACTCGTCCAATGCCCTGCGTCCTTTTATATCATTCATTAATGAAAAATATTTTTTTCTAAAATTAACAAAGAATGTCTATTCATGAATAGACTTGAGGCGTGATAAGGAGTAGATACATGTTTCTTTTCAGCATACATTGCCTTTTTGCTTTGTGGCAGAGAAAATAAAAGTATATTGATAAAAGTACTTATAAAAATGGATTGGGTTTCATTTATATGAGTTTGTTGGGCTCTTTTGTTAATTGAATGACACAACCATCTTTGCTACTCAGTATTTATTCTTTACAATCCATGTGGTTTCAAAAGAATACTCTCTTATTTAAAGGAAAAAATATATATATATAGAGAGAGAGATTCCAGAGGAAGAGAGAGAGGGGGGTAGAGAGAGAGAAACATTGATCGGTTGCCTCCCTCATGTGCCCCAACTAGAGACCAAACCCACAACCTAGTTATGTGCCCTGACCGGGAATGGAATCCACAACCTTCTGATGCATGGGATGATGCTCCGACCCACCGAGCCACACCGGCCGGGCAAGAATACTGTCCTATTATTGGTTAATTTTATTTACTTATACCTTGCCTTGTAATACTAAGAGAGGGATAAAATTATTCAAATCAGGGTTTATATTTTTAATTTGTTTACTTATTAAAAGTAATTGCTTAGCTGAATGAGTCTAATCCGGTGTTTAGGAAGACAAGTTCTTAATTAAATTTAGGTTTAGTATAATTCATTAGCATTTAAAAAATGTTTTTTGTTATATTGACAGGTGTGTCCGGTGTGAGCCAACATTCATTAATACCAGCAGGTCCTGTGCGTGTTCAGAACCTAACATTTTAGTAAGGCTAATCAAATTGATAAAATATATTTTTTTAATTAAATTACTTATACTAGTCCCTAAACTGTTTTATTCATTCATTCATTCATTCATTTATTTTTTAGACAGGGGGCTTATGTTTCAGCAGCACGGGGAATTTTCCTCCACGTGTAATTTCAGCCACACGTTATGGAGAGCTTGTGAGTATGTTTACATTTTTTGCTTCATTGTTAAGAATATGTCTGCATTTCTTTGGTAATTAATTTGGGACTACAATGAGGAACACTTACGTGTGAATCACTTTAAAACAGAAATTATCAGTCTAAGACTACTAGCTTGGCATTATAATTTATAAGTTCAGTTACTGTCTTCTCTACCCTAGCTCATTCCTTTCTCAGTGAATCTCAGAATATTCAGGCTGGGCAGGTCCATTGTAGATCCTATAAAGAATGCAGCAGAATATAGTTAGGAGCACCAGAGACTAGATTCCAGCCCCGGATTTACCAGTCATCTGCTTTGTATCTTCGGACTTGGTTAACGTTTTTAAACTTCAGTTTAATTGTCTGTAAATTGGACATAATAGTAATACCTACCTCACAGTCCCTGTACATGGCAGTTGCTGGAGAAATGAGGATTATTTATATCCAGCCAGTTTCCTTACTTACAGATGAGAGCATGTTGGCATAGAGTTAGAGCTTTTGTGACAGATCCTGGTGATGACAACATCTGGGATGCAAAATGGGAAGTAGATGGATGGTTTGGCACTGAGGAGGTCACAAATACAAGAGAATAGGCATTAGATGACTGACTGGGAGTTGGTTGATAAGCAATGAGGATACCCAGTATACTAGCAGAGCTTAGGACGGACAGGCTAGGATCTGGTTGGTAAAATCATCATTGAATAGGTGGGAGCAATTAGGAGGACTGTGAGGATAGCCATAATCATGGTGGAAACTGGGATCTTGATGAACAAAGCAAAAATTTCTCCTTCAGTAAAGTCCTGTTGGGTGATAGTCACGTACGAAATAATTGCAAAACAACAGAATAAATGCTAACATAGGGGTATGCATAGGGAGCTTGAGATCATCAAATTTGGCTCATTTGTAACAAGATGCAGGTCTTTGGGGGCATTCTTCTTTAGATTTGGATTATAGTGAACATCTGTATCCCATTAGCACATTTGTAGGTCTTTAATTTTCACTTTTTCCTTTTCAAAATAAGTTGAAATAATTTTGCTAAAAGTCTTAAAAATGTCTCTCTCTCTTACTTGGTCTCAGGTCACCAGCCATTTAAGTCATGTCCTTCCAGTCTCCTCCATTCTGTAAGGGGTCCTCAGTCTTTCCTCTCTGAACTCAATGGTTTGGAAGATTATAGGCTTTACAATCTACTGGATGATCCTCGACTGGGTGTATCTCATCTTTCTTCACAATTAGAACGTGCTTGGCGGGAAACCACAAAAAACATGGAGTGCTGTTCTCAGTGCATTGCCTCACATGGTGGGGCACAGGGATGTCCATCTGTCCCACCACCAGTGACGTTAACCTTGATCGCCTGCCGTAAAGTCACCACGTCTGCTTTACCATTACCATTTCCCCTTTGCGATTGATTAGTATTTTTAGGGGAATTTCCAAAATTATGTTTCCTCTTTGTCACTAACACTAACTTAGTAGCTTTAATATCCACTGATGACACTTGTCTTTATCAACCACTACTGTGATGGCTAACGTATCTTTTCATTATGCTTCCCCATTTACTAATTAACGTTCTACTATAAGGAAGATTTTTCCTTCTCATTTCTATACATTTATTTGTATATTAATGGCAGTATGGATTCATGGGTTCCTGTTTTATTCAGTTGGTTTTAATCCAATACATGTGTGTGTTTTAATGCTCAAACTGCCCTAGATTTGGCCAGTAGAAGCCCTTTCATGTTGGCTTCCCTGTCTCTTTTGACATGTCCCCATCATTCTTTAATTGTTTCCTTACTTTCTGGCACAGCAAGATTTCCAGGCTCATCTTGGACTTTTTCTGCCTCAGCCCTGGAATCAATCATCTCTCTAAGGAGCTCTTAAGAATAATATTTAGAAACCAAGATTACTACTTTAGTATGCCATCTTAGCAGACATAGCTAGAAAGTATGTATATAACTGTGTCGATACTTATCTTGTATATATATATTAAAATAAATGAGTTCATACTGATATTTTCAATTCCAAAGTGATACCTCAGAATTCTTTTTTGCCTTTCCTTTTGACAGTAGTGAAACTTTCCACAGTATCCTTTCCAGTAGTGAGAAATCTGGGCCTCATCCTCAATTTACTCTTTTGCTCAACGTAACAAAGCTCTCTTCCACTCCACCTCACATCCCCCCTTTCCCCAACACCACTGTGCAGTAGATCCATAGCAGACTACTCGGCTAGAAAGGGAAGGTGGGCGGGCAAAGGCTATTCCAACTGTAAAGTTAATCTGATTCAGTTAATGTATGTTATTTATTTATTTACTTATTTAAAGATTTTATTTTATTTTTTTAGAGAGAGGGGGAAGGAGTGAGACAGAAAGTGAGAGAAGCATCAGTGTGTAGTTGCCTCTCGTGCAGCCCCTACTGGGGGCCTGGCCTGCAACCCAGGCATGTGCTCTGACTGGGAATCAAACCAGTGACCCTGTGGTTCAGAGGCCAGCACTCAGTCCATGGAGCCACACCAGCCAGGACTAATGTATTTTATTTAAACGTACCAGTCTTGAAGATTGACACTTTTCCAAGGACAAGTTTGTAGTTCCTAACTTTAATAATATGTTATTAAATGTTAATTTATTATAGATTCTGTGTGGCCAATGTATGAATCATGTCAAGAAAATGTAGTTAAGATGGTATAACTATCTTGGCCCACTTCTCAGCTTTGCTGGTATAAGAACTCAGTTTTATCAGTGAACTTGTAGGTCAGTCAGGTTCTAAGGAACCAGTTCAAAGTAATTAAACTCACCAGAGATTAGATACACTGATACACAAATGCATGTTTATTGGTTTATGTTGAGACTATAGTTGCCAACTATACTAAAATACTTGCATGGGCACGATAACATCCGCTCTTCCTAATTGGAAAAATCTACTTAGAACACTACAGGTCAGTGTCTTCCCATTCACTTTCCTTGAAGGTAGTAGTGGTGATATTGTGTCATGCTTTTTTCTCTTTTCCAACTTTTATTTTGAAAAATTTTTTAATTGCAGAAAAGCTGGGGAAAAAAGACAATGACTATATTTAAAAATTGGTTTACCTAGGTTAACCAATTTTTAATGTTTTGCCACATTTGCTTTATCTCTCTGTATATATAAATGCATGTATGCACACATTTTTTTCTGAGACACTTAAAAAATAAGTTGTAAACATGTGACATTTTCCTTTTAAATACTTTATTATGTAGCTCCTAGGGAAAAGGGCATTGTTTTGGCATCACACCTAAAAAATTTTAAATTAATGTAATAGAATTACCTTATATACTTGTTTCAATGTCTTTTACCCTCCATCCCATTTTGGGGGGTGGGGTGCTGTATAGGATCCAATCAAGGATTTCAAATTGCAGTTAGTCTTTTTATCTTTTTTTAATTTAAACCATTTTTTTTCTTTTTTTATTGAACTCATTGGGGTGACAGTGGTTAACAAAATCATACAGGTTTCAGGTGCACAATTCCACAACACGTCATCTCATCTGCACACTGTTGTGTGTTCACCACCCCAAGTCGAGTCTGCATTGCCATTAGTCTTTTTAGTTTTCTTTAATTTAGAACAGAGACTCTTGCTCTGTTCCGCTGGAGGGATTTTTGTTTTTTTTACTTTTCTGCTTTAATGAAATTGATTCTTACATAGCCAGGGCCAGCTTTTACTGTATGACAGTCTGGATTTTTCTCATTGTCTTCTTATGATTAGATTCAGTGAAATATTTTCAAGCAAGAATATAAGTTACTGTGTACAGTTCATTGCATCAAAACAAGGAGCACTTAATGTCAGATTGTCTGATCACTGGTGATGCTAAGCTCTGTTGCCTGGCTGTGGTGGTATCTGCCTCTTCTCTCCAGTGTAAAGGTACTCTGATTCATAAGGTAGTCTCACACCTTACTCTGAGACTGTGTAAACATCCATTTTAGTAGCCATTGATGAGCCTTGCCTGAATCAAGGAAATTGGTTATTTCTAGATGAATTTACAATTCTGTTACTCTCTTTATATTTATTAGTTTGCAGTCTTCAGTAAAGAGCACTTTCTGTGCTTTTTTTTTTTAGCTCTACTATAAACTCATAGAATCTTTATTTATTCAGTGTGTTATAATGTTATTGTTATTCTTCTTTTCAAAGCTCAAACTGTCCCAAGGTTGTACTTCCCTTTCAGATAGTTCCTGTGTTATTTTGACATGTCTCCATAAGTCTTTAGGCACTACCTTGGTTTCTCTTTTATGTTCCAGGCTCAACCAATAATAATAATAATTGTGAATAGTGACATAATACTCTTGTTTTAAATTGTACCTTCATTGAATATTTAAGTTTTCTGTTTTTAATATTGCTGTCGACCATTTTATGCACATAGTTTTGTTTTTTCTTTTGGAGAGATTATTTCTTTAAAATAAACTTCCTAAGTGTTTGTAAATTCCTGGGTTAAAATGAATGCTCATTATTTTATGAAAGGATGTACAACTTTAACACTATTGCTGGCATTATCTATGGCTTTTCATTTTATATGTGTTGTCATTGCATTCCAGTTTTACTCATTTTTTGGTGCATTGTTCAACCTTCATGAATATATTTTTTTTCCTTACACGTGAGAACTTTTGCTTATTGAAGAGATAAAAGTAGAGATTCAGTTTTGTTTTAGATTCCTTTGATAGCTCTGGTGCAATGTTCCACTAAATTAGTTTTATCTCCTTTGTCCATGTCCAGATTATTTACTCTGAACTGTGCTTCCTAGTATCTTATTTTTTAGCAGTATGCACAGATAAACTTTAAAATAGTTCTTAACAGAGGCATGTATCTGTAGCTTTCAGAGCACATCTATGCTTTGGTCTCATCCTGGATATCCTGATTCTTTTTGTTTGGAATGAAGCCAGGCATTTTCTGCTTTTAGGAAATTCCACAGGTGATTCTGCTGCCCATCATTGTTTGAGAATCACCACTTCGGAGATTTTAACTGTTACTCAACATATCCCCAATCTCTAATTACTTAGAAATCATTCACCAGTATTTCTTTTTTATTACTTTCAAATTTAATACAGTATAATAATCCTAAATTAGCAAATGTTAACTATTCAATACTAAGTAAAGATCTGGTTTTTCTTTTATTTTTTGACACTTAGTTTTCTATATTACTGAAATGGGCATAATAATTTCTTGGACTATAGACAAATTTCTTCCCTATATCTTTTGCCTATGTGACATGATTTTGTAATGCGGTCCTATTTCTAAAAACTGACATTGGTTAGAATTAGTTTTTATATTTCCATTAAAATATGTTTCTTCATTTTTAAATTATATTTTATTGTTTATGCTATTACAGTTGTCCAGTTTTTCTCTTTTGTCCCCCCCACCAAGCCCTCTACCACTCCCTCAGGCAATCCCCACACTAGTGTCCATGTCCTTGGATCATATACATATGGTCTTTGACTACTACAGTATATCCCCTGTGCTATACTTTATACCCCCGTGACTATTCTATAACTATAAACTTGTACTTCTTAATACCTTCACCTTTTTCACCCATCCTCCTGACCCCCCTTCTACGTGGCAACCATAAAAATGTTCCCTGTATGTATGATTCTGTTTCTGTTCTGCTTGTTTATTTTGTTTCTTAGATTCAATTGTTAATATATATGTATTTATTGCCATTTTAGTGTTCATATTTTGATCTTCTTTTTCTTCTTCTTAAAGAAGATCCTTTTAACATTTCATATAATACTTGTTTGGTGGTGATAAGCTCCTTTAGTTTTTTCTTGTCTGGGAAGCTCTTTATCTCCCCTTTGATTCTAAATGATAGCCTTGCTGTGTAGAATAATCTTGGTTATAGGTTTTTGCTTTTCATCACTTTGAATACTTCTTGCCAGTTCCTTCTATCCTGTAAAGTTTCTTTTGAGAAATCAGCTGACAATCTTATGAGAGCTCCCCTGTAGGTAACTAACTGCTTTTCTCTTGCTACTTTTAAGATTCTGTCTTTAACATTTGGCATTTTAATTATGATGTGTTGTGGTATGGGCCTCTTTGGGTTCATCTTGTTTGTGACTCTCTGTGCTTTTTGGACTTGTATGTCTATTTCCTTCACCAAGTTAGGAAAGTTCTGTGTCATTAGTTTTTCAAATAGGTTTTCAATTTCTTGCTCTTACCCTTCTCCTTCTGGCACCACCATGATGCAAATGTTGGTATGCTTGCTTAAAGTTGTCCAGAGGCTCCTTACACTGTCCTCACTTTGGGGGATTCTTTTTTTTTTTTTTTGCTGTTTTGACTGGGTGTTTTTTGCCTCCTTATATTCCAAATCTCTCATTTGATTCTTGGCTTCATCCACCTTACTATCGATTCCCTGTAAATAGTTCTTTATTTCAATTAGTGTAACCCTCATTTCTGACTTTTTTTTTTTGCGCTATTGAGGTTCTCACTAATTCACTGAGCATTCTTATAACTAGTGTTTTGAACTCTGCATCTAGTAGATTCCTTATCTCCATTTTGTTTAGTTCTTTTGCTAAATTTTGATCTTTTCTTTCATTTGGGCCATGTTTCTTTATCTCCTCATTTTGGCAGCCTCCCTGTGTTTATTTCTATTTATTGGGTAGAGCTGCTACATCTCCCTGTCTTGGTAGCCTGGCCTAGTGTAGTAGGTGCCCTGTAGGATCCAGTGGCACAGCCTCACCTGTCACCCAAGCTGGGTACTAGAGGTGTATTTACCATATGGACTGTGTACACGTTCTTGTTGCACCTTGATTGCTGTTGGCACATCCAAAGTCAGCCACTGCCTGTGTTCTCTCCCTGGCAGCCTGGAGTAAGACAGAATGATCTGCAGATGGCTGCTCCTTGTGCTGGGCTTGGAGGTGCCCATGTGAGGCCAGCCTGTGAATAGCCAGAGTTACAGGGCTCACTGTGGCCATATGCTGTTTGAGAGGATTTAGGAAAATCTGAAGCATGAGCCAAGAGAAGCCATATACATGGAAAAGCTACTGGAAACAGCTTTGGTGGGCCTGAAAGTTGAGTAGGGCGGGGCTTCGGGGAGTCACCAGGAAGGGGCAAACAGTGTGAACCAGGCTTAGAGTCTCAGATATGGCTCCTGCCTGCTGACTTTGTGTGGGGAGGGCTCAGAAAAGAAACAAAGGCCTCTGCTACCACTTCTGTCTGGGAAAAAGCTGCCCCCTGGTTCTGGCCCTGATGCTGGACAATTCAGTTTCTCCCAATATGTCTTTGGTGCCTTTCAATCTGCCAGCCCCATGCTGGAGCTCAGAGCCTGTGAGTCTGAGTAAGTCTGTATGCAGACCCTTTAAGAGGAACTGCCTGGAACTCCAGCAATTTCTGTCTTCCACACCCTAAATTACCCTTGGTTTTTACAGCCATAAGTTATGGAAACTTATTTTCCTGGCACAGTAACCTTGGTCTGGGTGGCCTGGTGTGGGGCTGGGACCCTTTGCTCCTAGAGATCCCCCCTGATTGTTATCCACCACACATGGGTACGGGACCATATCATTCTTCATCTCCGTCCTTCCTACCAGTCTGGATGTGGTTTCTTTAATTTCGTAGTTATAGGAGTTAGATTCAGCTCGATTTTTGGTGGTTCTGAATGGTGGTCGTTCTGTAGCTTAGTTGTAATTTTGATGTGGTTATGTAAGGAGGTGCGCCTTGTTTATGTATGCTGCCATCGTGACTGGAAGACCGATAGTCCAAAGTCTGTTTTTCAAATCACATTGAGAAAGTAATGTTAGTCTTTTCGCATTCAACAATATGTGTATTAATATCTTCCTAACAGTGTAGTGTTAAGGAATCTTTATTGGAACTTAAAACTAAAATTCATCTTTTTGTTTGCAGGGCATGTCTTTAACTTCAGAATGGTTTACAAAGTATTTGCAATCATCAGCAGCTGCTTGTTGGGTAAGTTTGAGTTTTTTAAAAAATAATTTTATATCATTTTGAAGAATTGTACCATTTTTCCCCCAGATTATAAAAGTTTTCTAACTAGCTATATCTCGTTAGTCATAGTCTTTAATAAGAATAAACCCTTTCTAGTAGATTGAAAGAGAATACATAAAGAAAAAAATGTTATTCATGTTATATTTCATTATATACAAATTGAGTGTCTCTGAACTTAGCTGAAATTTAGTGTTAGGGAACACTGATTCATACTGTCATTTAGTAAATGTTTATTGATGACCTACTATGTGCCTGGCCCTGTTCTCAAATCAAGTGTTGTATTTCAGAAAAAGACATTGAAAAAATCTCTTGGAATTATAGTCTTTAAGTAAATGTCAGGTGATGCGAAGTGCCATGGAGACAAATAAATCAGGATAAAGAACATACAGAATGGAAGGGGATGCCATGTCACTTAGGGTGGTCAGGACAGGCATCTTTGAAAGGGTGATATTTGAGTAGAGATCTGAAGGAAGTCAGAATGAGCCATGTAAAGGAAAGAATGTTCTTAGCAGAGACCACAGCAAGTACAGAAGTCCCAAAGCAGAGTTACCTGGCTCGTTCGTGCTTAAGAAACAATAAAGAGGCTAGAGTGGCAGAAGCAGAGTGAGCAGGGAAAGTGGAAAAATGAGTTCAGGGATGAAAGGAATGGCTGGGGCTAGGACCTGGAGTTTACTCTAGGGAGATAAGAAGGGAGATAAGAAGGATTTTCTGCATAGGAAGACATGATTGAACTTCAGATTTTAAAAGGATTGCTAATGCATGGAGGGTAGATTTTGTTGGGGCAAAGACAGAAGCAGGGAGACCAGTTAGGAGAGTATTAGAGTCATTTGTTTAAGGGATAGTTGACCCACAAACAAGGGTAGTACTGTAGAAATGAGGTACACTTTTGGATATACTTCTGTTTGTATTGCGTTGGCCAAAAACGTTTGGTTGTTTCTGTAAGATGGCTCTGGTAGTGCTTAGTTGTCTTTATTTGAAACAATTTTGTTAGATTGTATTGACAGCTGTCATATCTGCATGTATTTTAAAAAAAACTTACCAAATTGGTGAATTTTTGTGAAGCCATTTTAATATCAAAGATGGAAGGAAAAAAGCAACATTTTTGGCATATTATCTTTTATTATTTTAAGAAAGGTAAAAAACTCAACCGAAATGCAAAAAAAAAGATTTGTGCAGTCTATGGAGAAGGTGCTGTGACAGATTGAATGTGTCAGAAGTGCTTTGCAGCCCTGACCAGTGTGGCTCAGTTGGTTGGGCGTCAGCTCTGCAAGGCGAAGGGCCACCAGTTCAATTCCTGGTCAGGGAACATGCCTGGCTTGAGGTTTAGGCTCTGGTCAGAGCATGTACAAGAGGCAACTAATCAGTGTTTCTCTCTCACGTCAGTGTTTCTCTCCCTCTCTTTCTCCCTCACTTCCCTTCTCTCTCAAAATAAATAAATAAAATCTCTTTTTTAAGTGGTTTGCAGAGTTTCGTACTGGAGATTTCTCACTGGACAATGCTCCACTTCAGGTAGACAAGTTGAAGTGGATAGCAATCAAATCAAGACATTAATTGAGATCAGTGTCACACCATGCGGGAGATAGCCTACATACTCAAAATTTCCAAATCAGTAGTTACTGGTGAAAAGGAAAAATGTGTCCTTTATTTTTTGGAAAAAAATGTTCAGACTTTTTGGCTAACCCAACGTTTTGAAGATTAAGCCAACGTGATTTACTGATGAGTTGGATATGGGAGGGGAGAAAGGGAAGATCTCTCTAGTGTTTTGACTTGAATTACTGTAAAAATGGACTTCTTTTTTTCTGATTGGGAAAACTGAGAAGTTTGAGGGGCTTAACAAATGATCTTATTTTGTTATTAATGAAATAAGTTATTTAACTCAAAAAAGTGGATCAGATTTACAGTATGTAAGAGCTAATATGCAAATTATTCTTTCAGATAAAATTATTCTACTTAATAGTTTTTTTTTAATGTCATGTTTTAAGTTTTAAGTTAGTTCTTTCAGTTGCTTATCTTTTTATTTCAGCCTAAAATTTACAATTGAAATATACACAGTATCTCTCTGCCATATGGAAAGTTCTTTTGTACTGAAACTAGAGGAAAGGTATCAAAAAGTAAAAGAATACCCAAAAGAAGAATTTTTAGACTAGGTCAAATTGAAACTGAGCATAACCTATTATATCAACTTTTCTTAGGGTATTAAAATCCATGTTACATTCCTTTGTCGTCATTCTCTTGTAGGTATATGGCAATCTAACATCTTGCCAAGCTCTCGGAAATATGTGTGTGATGAACATGAATTCTTACGACTCTGCCACTTTTGATGCATGTCGACTGTTTCAGTTCGTGTTTGAAAATACTGCTGGACTGCGCACTGTTCATTCTGTTTCGTTTTGGTAAGGATATTCTAATTGGTGAACTGTCATTTTGACCAGATTCCGTTACTTTCACAAATATTAATATAAATGTTGCTTCCCCATTATTAAAACAGTTGTAATTGATTGTAGGAGACAGAATCTTCCGTGGCTGTTCTATGGAGATCAGCTAGGACTAGCACCTCAAGTACTCAGCACTACACCTCTTCCTACAAATTTCAGTTTTAAAGGGCAAAACCAGGTATAAGCACTATATTATTAAAGGATAGCTACATTCTAATTTATGGTGGAAAAGGTAATAAGAATGTTACTACTCATAATTCATGTTTCTTTACAGTGCTTTTAAGATTTAATTACTGACCTAAATCTAAGTATATGCATATGTCTGGATTATGTGATTGTGGCGGCAAGTAGTACTTATGGGGTTGGGAAGGGTAGTTCTCATCACCAAATGCAAAACAGTCTCAGTCCCTCTTTGTCTCTACATATTTAGG
Source organism: Desmodus rotundus (assembly GCF_022682495.2). NCBI lineage: Eukaryota > Metazoa > Chordata > Mammalia > Chiroptera > Phyllostomidae > Desmodus > Desmodus rotundus. The sequence goes on along the minus strand of NC_071394.1, from coordinate 31,888,736 downwards.
AAGTGCTTCCAATCACAAATGAGGGCTCTATGCCATTTCCCCAGCACTTCACAGGTCCAAAGTCTCACCTCCAACTTTTTGACTTTGTAGAATGAAGTAATAGATTAATTCCTCCCCCCTATTTAACAGGTTTGAAAGGAGCTTATCTGTTCATAGCACTGCTCCTCCTTTCTGAAACAATGGTTTTATGCAAAAAAAAAAGTGGCCCATTTATTTTAGGCATGTTCAGTCATAGAGATAGTAGATTAATTTTACTTCAAAGTAAAGATAATTGAATTTATTGCCTGTAGAGTATGTGACATTATTTTATTCTTGTTTTTCTTTAATCAGTATACAAAACTGAAGTTTGTTGCTGCTTCCTATGATGTGAGAGGAAATTTTCTCAAATGGCAAACTTTAGAAGGTGGTGTTTTACAGGTGAGCATGATTCTAGCTAAAGAATTATAATGTGCCTTATTTTTGCCTGAGGAAAAAACTAACTTACTGCTTGAGTGGAGTTTCAGTTGTGTGCTACAGTTGATTTTTTTTCTTGTACTTTAAATTGGAATTTCTTACAACCAAATCAAGTTATGACTCACAGATGAGGAAATGGTGCTCAGTGAGGTTAGGTAATTTACACAAGGTCTTGCATCAAGTAAATTGTGTAGCCAGTGTTCTGTTAAGTTTAAAAATCATGATTTTTAATTTATGACAAAAATGCTCTCTTAACTTTTCATACCCTTAATGCATTAAGTAGTATTATATAAAGTATATATCCATGTTGGGACTTGAGAATTCTTACTATAAGCCAAGCAAACATTTGTAAGAGGTATTTATCAGTTGTATTCTTTTGCTCTAGCTTTGTCCAGACACAGAAACAAGATTAAATGCTGCTTATTCTTTTGGAACAACCTATCAACAAAATGTAAGTTTGAGCTGTATTAAACAGTCTATATTTTAGTTTCATTTTTACATTAACATAGTTGGAATAATCTTTGAATGTTTTGAGACTGGAAATGTTTTTAATAATGATGAAGAGTTTCACTGGTTGCTATAATTTTTATTATCTGGGTATAGAAAATCTTAATTTAAGCAACATGAAAAGAGTAAGTGCCTTGTCCTCTTAAGAGCCTTATATATCATACAGTGTTAGATTTTCATAGTCAGTTGTTGATTTACTTGTAGACATATAGGCCTTAAAAATAAGGTCTACTTCTCAGTGTTTTGGGATAAAGTAAAAATATTACTTTATTTTTAGTGACTAATAAAATGTTACCTTCATCTCCATCTATCCCCCAGTAACAAATAAAGATGCTTTCCTTTATTATCCTCCATACTTTCTTTCCTCCTTCCCTCCCTGATCTTCCTTCTGTTGGTAACACATTTTGAAATTACAGTATGGTACAAATAAATATTATGAGCCATTAAACATTCACTAGTCTACAAAAATACCTCTTGATTAAATTGATACACATACACCATAGAACCAAACTGTGATTCCAGTTTTCTGAAAGCCATGATGAAAAATACTATCATGGGAAACACTGGAAGAAAACAAACATTTTTAACAGTGGTTATGTCTAGATTGTGGGATTACAGGTGATCTTCTTTTTTAAAAAAAATATATTTTGAAAATCTTCTATCATGGGCATGAATTTACTTTTATTATTAGAAATGAATTGTATATTATTTCCAAAAAAAAATGTTATTATGTGTCTCCCATAGTCAGAAGAATCAATACTTGTTAATGCCCGCTGCTGTGTGTTCAGCATTTTATCTTTGTTATCTGACCCATGAAATACCTACATGAGATACACATTATCTGCTTCTCACAGATGAGGAAATGGTGCTCAGTGAGGTTAGGTAATTTACTCAAGGTCTTGCATCAAGTAAATTGTGTAGCCAGTGTTCTGTCAAGTTTAAAAATCATGATTTTTCATTGAATTTAGCTGCCTCTCAGGTAGTTCAGAGCATAGTAGAAAAAACAGCTATATAGGCAAAGAATTGCAAAGAATATGTGTCGATCTATAGGTATGGACAAGGTACGATATTGGCACAAAGGAGGGGCCATCAGCAGTTCGTGAGGAAGTAGAGAAGGACTTCAAAGTGTTAGTATATTTGGGCTTATAGAATAAATGTGAGTTTACCAGGAGAACATAGTGGGGAAGGGAGTGTCAGGCAGGAACAATATTTTCAACATTAGAGAGACATGGAATAGCATAGCATATTTAGGAACTGCAAGTCGATTAGAGTGAATGGACCCTAGACTGGCAGGGAGCAGTGAGAAGTAAGCCTGGCTTTGTTAAGGGGGGCCAAATCATAGCTAGCATTGGACATCAGGATGAAGGATTAGGACCTCATCCAATAGGACAGACAGGAGTTTTTTAAACCTTTTTACTGCCTGTACCTTTAATGTTGAGAATGAAGGCATACCCTCTTCAGCTGGCTTTTGCAGGACAAGAGCCAGGCAGTTCTTTACTGTTAAGTTTTTTTGGTCCTTATTAAAAATAATCATCTTTATAGTCTTCATGTTTTGGAAGCTACATATAAATATGCATATAAACAAAGTAATTTAAAAATATTTTATAAAATTAAAGAAGACACTTTTAAAGATCATAAATATGATTTATAATTTTCATTTGGGATGCTTTTATTTTTAATTTTATTTTCCAGTGTGAGATTTCTATCTCTAAGATCTTAACCAACTTTCCCACTCCTGTATTTTATGACTTATACCTTGAATATATCAGTGAAAATCAACACCAATATATTTGGGCTGTGCCTGTGTTAAACCTAAATCTTCAGTACAATAAAATGTTTGTGAATCAAGGTAAGACATTCATACATACCATTCTTTCTCTGAGCTGAACCCAATAAATAAGTCAACCAACCTGATAACTTAATAACCCTGGATTACAAGAAAGGTCATAGATTCTCTCTTATTATATGGTTTTATATAGCATACTAAAAAGTAAAACAATAAGATTGCTGGTATGTTTGGAAATTTTTACAAACTTGTCAGGCTTATTGTTTAGCAGTTATATTATTGCTAAAAGTATGTTCTGAGAAAAATTATTAGAACTTTAAATTGGGGCTTCTTCAAGTTCTCTTGGAGCTGCTTTCTGGACAAATTAGTTTATTTTGTTGTTTCCCTATTATAAAAGTCTGCTTATTCAAGCATTGTGCAGGGAAAATTCTTCTGAACTGATGAAAAGTGCAAACAATCAAAAAAACGTTCAAATGAGGAGGGAAATCTAATAGGAATTTTTTTCAGCAATAGCTTTTTTTGCAGCCATCTTATCTAAAACAAAATGTACTAATTTTGTGTTTTAAATGTATTCAGTAAGCTTCATGAGAGCCATCTTGAACAATTTGAAGGTATTTTTCAATGCTTTTTTTCTTTTTATGATCAAAGACAGTAACTCTGGCAAGTGGCTTCTGACTCGGCGCATTTTCTTAGTGGATGCACTAAGTGGGCGAGAAAATGACTTAGGAAGTCAGCCAAGATTAATTCGAATTGCTACACGAATATCATTGAGGTAAATAAATGTCTTATGCACTAAATTATGTTGGAATATACAGCAAAATGTTACAAAAGTGTTTACCAACAATTGGCAGATGAAAACAAAAAGAGCCTGTCAGGTGATTGCAATAGGCAGTCCTCCTTTTTTTTTTTTTTTTTTAAGATTTTTTTAATTGTTTCAGAGAGCGGAAGGAAGGGAGAAAGAGAGGGAGAGAAACATCAATGTATGGTTGCCTACTGGGCACCTGGCCTACAACCTAGGCATGTGCCTTGACTGGGAATGAAACCGGTGACCCTTTGGTTCACAGACTGGCACTCAATTCACTGAGCCACACCAGCTAGGGCAGCAGCCCTCCTTTTATTTTCATCTCTGAATAGCTACTGTTTTTAGATTGACCCTGATTAACTAGCAACTGATGTGGACTCTGGCCCGCAGGGTCCATGTGTTGTGGCTGCAGTGGACAAATTCACATGGACTACAGAAGTCCTTGGAGAAAAAGGGACAGCATGGCCACTCTCTAAGTGAGAGAGAGAGAGGGCCATGACCCCTGCCTGGACAGGCTTTAATTGCTTTTCTGGGTACATTTCATGGAGGATGGTCCTCATTTACTATGCATAGGTTCACTGTAGATGATTACCTTTTACAGATAACAAAGGAAAGAATGTTACTAATTACTTCAAAGAGAAGGATGTTGCAGATCAAGGGGGAAAGTAGTTGAACTGGTTACACTCCGTACTTGGGAGGTTTAGCACAGATTTTAGGAAGTTACTTTAGAGATATGCAGTAAACATTTGCTGCCTCAATCCAGGATGAGGGAGTTTTAGCAAAAGCAAGTCTCATAGCAGCCTAGGTACAATGCAGGCCTGATTCCCCACGGGAAAACCGATCCGTGGGTTTGGCTCCCTGTGTGCCGACCTCAGTCCCTGTTGGTTTTCTGAATCGGGCTGGGCTACATTCACCATACCATGTGGACAGGTTCCCTATAAGAAACATCTTCCTCTGTTTAGTATACTTTAACAGTAACCCCTATTGTTACGTTCGGTCCTTATTTCTCTCTTTTCCAGTGTGAGATTCCTGTCTCTAAGACTTTAACCAACTTTCCCATTCCAATATTTTATGATATATACCTTGAATATACTGATGAAATTCAGCACTATCATCTTAACATTAGTATCACACTTCATCATACATTATTTTTTTTCACTGTTTTGATTTTCATAGCGGTATTATGAGGTAGGCAGTACAGAAGCTTTGTCTTGTATCTTGCTGAAATCCAAATGTTTTTAGTATTCCCTCAATCTGCCAGTGTATCCCTAGTGAAGATGGTATCACACCTAGTCAGGCCTGACTTGATCCTGGTGAAACCATGCTGGCCCCTGGAGCTTAGCAGTTTTCTTTTGAGTTGACAAACTCAGTACTAATGCACTGAATTCAGCAAAATGTACCCCACTCTGTGCCATAAACACTACTAGAGCTGATATATTACTTTGTTAAGAATTCATCTTTCTCTTTTGAAAATCAGGATTCATCTGTCTTTCTCTAGGCTTTATGTACCACTTCTTATTTGAATATTACTCAAAAAATGGTTCACAGTATTTCAGTGATTTCATTTGTAAACTTCATAGGACCTATATCAAAAGGAGTTTTCTAATTTGTCTCAGAGGGTTTATTTTAATATTAAAGTTTTAACCACTTAACATAGCTTGTGTTATTATCATTAATTTATGTTTAACCTTCCCTAGTCCTTATTAACTGGTTGGTTCTAAGATCACCAAAACTGTCCATGTTAAATTCAAAAGAAACAATAAGTTAAATATATGTTTTAAGGGCCCAGGTGGACTTATGATGAGAAGTGTATTTTCTTTTAAATAGCATCCACCTTGTACCCAGTACAAAAAATGGAAACATCTTCCCTCCCTTAATGACCATTGGCTACAGTGACATTGATATCAAAGATCCTGACAGCCAGTCTGTGAAGGTGAGTTGCTTACTAATCAGTGCCTTTATATGTGTTAAGATGGGGTGTGGTTTACGTTACAATCAAAAGACAGTCCTTTTTCAAGTTTTACATAAAAACTGTTCCTTATATAGTCAAGTCTTAATTATTTTTTACTAATAACGGTAAGAGATGAGTTCTTAGGGATCCTGAGTGTAAAAAAGCAAGAATGAAGTCTTTTAGTAGACAGAGTTCCAGGAGTTGGGCATCGCGGTTCAGGATGCTGGGTGCTGGGCTGCAGTACAGCGTCTGCTGCCGTTCTCTCCGGCCACCCGCTTCTAAGATTTGGTCTCCTTGCCTGATTAAGCCAGGAACTCACACTTTACAGTGGGCAGTCTTGCCCACTTGAAGACACATGTCAGTGGACAGAAAGAGATTAAAATGATCAACTTTATCACCAGTAGTGCTGAAATGAACCTGAGAATGCAGTTTGAACCTGCAGCCAAATAGGCTTTCTGTCACTTCCCCAATTCAATGAAACTTGAACACAGAACTGAAGGCCTCCCCTGCCTGGCAGGGTCTGTATATGGAAGAGACCATGTATACCCTGAAGACAGGCTACGCCTAAGAGAATGAGCCCGGAAAAGGCCGAGCCATGCATGCTTAGTGCCTCCTCTCACTCCCACCCAGTTGGTAAAGCATTTCTGCTCTGAAGAGCAATGAATGAGAGAGGGATGGAGAGCCAAACCAGACGTAGTCCTTCTAGACTTTTCCCTCAGAGAGATCAAATGGTTATCCCCTAAGAAAAAAAAGGGCCCTTCCTCCTTTTTAGAGCTAATCTTCTCACTGTTTACAGACTTTCCCCAGTGTCCTGTTTCAGCCCGAACTTATTCAGCCAGCTTCCCTATTAGTCCCTTTCCTTTGCTGATAACACCTTTCACGTTGTCCCCTCTTAAAAACAAACTAAAACAACCAAACAATAAAAAGTTTCCTCAATCCCTCTAGCTTTTCAGCTTGCTCTCATATATCTTTCCTTATTTTCCAGCCATTTACATTTTCATCATTTGCACTCTGGCTCTTGCCATGTTGCTTCTTTGAAAAACTCTTTCAGTGAAGGTGGGCAATGAATTTTACAAACACTGGCTTTATTTCTTTAACTTGACATTTATACAACATTTGACACTATACTCTTGACCTTCTTGGAACTCCTTATGCTGTAACCATGGTAAGACTTAGGTATCTTACCTCTCCTACATCTCACAGTCCTGTTTCTCTTACCTTTTACTGGTGGTTCTTTCTCTCCTTGTCTCTTAATATAGTGACGTGCCTAAGATTCTTGTTTAGCCCATCAAAGGGTATGATTATTGAGCCAGTCGCTAAATTCTTGGTATGTAAGATACGTCACATTCCTCAGTTACACAAACCTATCAGAAAATGAAATATGATTAGTTTGGGTTGACTCCTGTTAATGGACCTAACCTAGCTCCTAATGAACCCCTCTTTCCTTAATGTATATTCAAAAGGGATATTTAAGCAGCACGAATAATTCCCAAAAAGATATCCATTTATGTGTAAGTAAGGGTCAACTCTAGTAATATTGATAGTTCAACAATATGGCATTTATGGTAAAATCCAGCTACAAATATATTTTTATAGTAAAAGTAGATTTGTGCTATATAATTTCAATATGACTAATTTGCTTTCTTTTAAATATCAGGTTTCTTTCTCAGTCAAGTATGAAATGAATCAAGAAGAAGCACGTATCCAGACAGATGTGAGTTTATTTTAACCTGTTAAAATATTCACAGTATATTTTTTAATTTAAAAAAAACTTTATATGGACAAGAAAGTTGTCAAAATAAAGAGATTTACATTATATCCTTCACCCAGCCTCCACTAATATTAATATCTTACGTAACTGTAGTACAGTGATTACAATCAGGAAGTTAATATTGATGTAGTTTTATTAACTAATCTAAATAATCTTTGAAGCTCAAAAAATTTTTCACTCATCTATTTTTGTTTAGGATGTAGTCCAGGGTTGCACATTGCTTTTAGCTCTCACGTCTCCTTCAGTCTGTGACAGTTCCTCCATTGTTCTTTGTCTTTCCCGACCAACCCTAGCACTTTTGAAGAGTATCGGTAATTTACTGTGTCACTCAGTTGTATTTATCCGATACTTTCCTATGATTCAATGTAGTTTGAGAACACGTACCACAGAAATGAATCATATCAGTGAATCATATCAGAAGGTACTTATGTCAGTATGTCTCACTGCTGATGTTAATTTAACTTTGATCATATGGCTAAGGTGATATCTGCAGAGTTCACTGTATTTTGCCATTTATAATTAATAAATATCTTGGGGAGAGATACTTTGAGATTATGCAGAGATCCCACTTACTCTTTTGTCCTCTAATTTTAGCATCCATTGACACGTCTTGCCTGTAAAAAGTATTACTGTGATATTTGTGTGATTGTGATTTTCTGTTTCCATAATTTCTCCTATATTTGTCAATTTGGATTCTACTATAAAGAGGAGGTGTTCTTTTGCCCACACTGATTTATTTATTTAAATCAGTGTGGACTAGTGGATACTTACTTATTCCAGTGATTATAATCCATTACTATTTATTGTCTTGCTCAAATTGTTCCAGATTTGGCCATTGGGGGTCCCTTCAATTTGGCTCCTGTGTCCTTGGAGTATACCATTCACCACCATTTTTTGAGTACTTTTATATTTTCTATTTATAGTATTTTTGAACATTGTTGAGGGAAATTACATAAATTCCTAAAATTTCATTTTTTTTCTTTAGATTGCTTTGGGTGTGTTAGGTGGGCTAGCTGTTTTATCATCTCTTTTGAAGACAGCAGGGTGGAAGAGGCGCATTGGGAGCCCTGTGATTGATTTACAGGTATGGTCTCAGGAGTTTTTAAGTATATTTTTATCTCTGACTATTTAATATCTTTCTAACAGGAAAGAGCTAGTGGATGAGGAAAAAGTCTGCCTGCAGTTTCTCGGGGGTATATAACCAGAGAGGTTATGCCTGCCTCCTTTCCCTCCCATGTCGCTGTGCTCCAGTCTGTATTCCCACCTGCAGTGCTGTTCTTTTCTCACATCCTCACCCCGTTTGCCTTTTCCCCAGCCTTTCCATTTTTTGCCAATCTGGTGGTGTAACTAGCATACCATTGTTGATTTAATTTTTATTTCTCTGATTATTCTTCATATGCTTCATTAATCATTTGGGTTTTCCCTTTGGTGAACTGCCTGTTTATATCTGTTTCCCATTTTTCTATTAGATTCCCAATTTTTCTTGTTTATTTAAAGGTTTTTTTTTGTATTTTCTAAATATGAACCCCGTTTTGGTTTTTGATGCTGAAGTGTCATCTCATCTGTTATTTTATCTGTGTGCCTTTGCTTAACAGAAACTTATTTTTGATATTGTCACATCTGAATAATTCTTTATATCACTGTATATTATGTGCTTTTAGGGTCTTGGTTTAAAAAAGCCTTCCCTATGTAAAGCTTTAAAAAGTACCTGGAAGCTATCATTTAGAATGGAAGGGCAAATAAAGTGCTTCCCAGATAAGGTGAAGTTAAAGGAGTTCATCATCACCAAGCCCTTATTATATGAAATATTAAAGGGACTTATCTCAGAAAAAGATGATCAAAAATACGAACAGTAAAATGACAACAAACTCACAACTATCAACAACCAAACCTGAAAAAAACAAAAACAAATTAAGCAAACAACTAGAACAGGAACAGATTCACAGAAATGGAGATCACATACAGGGCTGTCAGCAGGGAGGGGAAGAATAGGGGAAAAGGTACAGGGAATAAGAAGCATATGTGGTAGGTACAGAATAGACAGGGAGAGGTTAAGAATAGTATGGGAAATGGAGAAGCCAAAGAACATATATGTATGACCCATGGACATGAACTAAGGTGGGGGAATGATGGTGGGGGGTAGGTACAGGGTGGAGGAGAATAAAGAGGAGAAAAAAATGGGACAACTGTAATAGCATAATCAATAAAATACATTTTTTAAAAAACATGAGAAAAGCAACAAAGTAACTTGTTTATGTTGGGATAGCTTCCTGACTCCAAAGCCAATATGCCAAGGAATCAGAGGATGGACCTTGATTTACCTTTTGGGATAGTCTAGAAAGTCTTCCCAGAGAAGTGGACTTAAAGCTGGTGTATCTGTGCATTCCGCAGATAGTCCCTGAGGGCCTGCTGTCTGAGTGCCAGGCACTCTGTCAGGTGCCAGGGCATGGGAGTATGTGATAGTGAGCAAAGACAGACGTGGCCTCTGCCCTCGGAGCTCACGAGTTTGCCAGAGAGAATAAAGGAAAAATATTTGATGCAACAGTACCCATCTCATTCCACAAAATATTTGAGATGAAAGAGTGTAGAGTGGCAAATGATTAAATGGCTGGAATTGGTAGATGAAGCTAAAAAAGTTGATTTTGGTTTAGGTTGTGAAGGACCTTGTAGGTCAGGAATTGATATTTTAATGAGGAGTCACTGAGGAAGAGAGACCCAATCCAAGTTACATTTTAGAAAGCTAACTGGTGGCAGTGTGGTGGCCAGATGGAGGAGAAGGGTTCCAAACTAGGACGAAATTAGGAAGCGGTTCTAACTTTCTTAGATGGTCAAAGATGAGAAGGGTTGAATAAGACAGGGGCTATTGGGAATGGACCAAAAGTTAAGGGCCCCAAAGGTGTCTAGAAGTGGCCACAGTTGTTTAAATGACGTATGTGTTTTGGGAGAAACTCCCAGAAACTCAGTTCTTCTCGCCAGTGCAATAAAAAATTACAGATCAGCGAGTCTATCAGCATGCAAGCAGGGTTTATGGGTGATCTGTTCTCATGGAAGAGAAAGGGCCTAGTTAAGGTGGGGGTGGGGGTGGGGGTAAAAGGCATAGGTTCAGGGCAAAGCAGGGAAGGGTGGCCAAAGGCTGGGGTGGCAGGCGCACACGTGGCAGGAGGCCAGATGGCCTGAGGCTGGGCTGCCAGAGTCAAGAGCACCAAGCCCAAGAGTCCTTTGTGCTGCGGACTTACACAGTTGGCGGGATGGGGTGAAAAAGTTACATACTGATTGACAGGTAAAGGTGCTGTCAGCTTTTGGTGGGGGAGGCTGGCATAAATACCCAAAGGTGTTAATGGGCTTCTTCCTTTGGGTGCTGTGGGCCCTTTCTGCCTTTCAGCCTTGGGATGAAAGCAGTTTCAAAGGCTCTTTCCCAGATAGTGGAGGCATAAATAGAATTGCAAGAGCTGCCCTCCTCCCGTGCTAGCATGGTGTTTCCTGTGGTGAGGGAACACCTGGCAATATTACCGGACCAGGCTCAGGACCGCTGAGTCAGTGGGTGGGACATGTCTCCCTCCTTCTCCCTGCCTTGGCTTGCTACCTGTCCTACCTAACACATGCATACATGAAACAAGGCTGCAGGCTTGAGAAACTGGTAGATAATGTTATTAAAAGTGATCATATAAATATATTGAGTCTGTAACAGTTATACTCTTCTTAAATTGCAGACAGTTATGAAATTCTTGGTATACTATGCTGGTGATCTGGCCGATGTATTTCTTATCATCACTGTGGGAACAGGCCTTTATTGGCTTATTTTCTTCAAAGTAAGTGAGTTTCTGCATTTAACCTGAATGTCAATGCCTGAATAGCTGGTAAGTGCTCTTTATAAAGGAGCTATATTTATTTGGGGATCTTTCTGATTAAGAGTATCCAGGCAAGTGCTGAACTCACCATTCCTTGAATATGCATGTTTGTTGAAAGCATTACCACCTTCCTCTTTTATGCTTTCTTTGGGCTATAAATGCTGCTTAGTAAAACCCTTTGATGGTTGTAGTTAATGGTGTATCTTTGTCATAGGCTCAGAAGTCTGTCTCTGTTTTGCTACCAATGCCAGCTCAGGAGGAACGTTTTGTTACTTATGTGGGATGTGCTTTTGCTCTGAAGGTAGGTTTCAAAGGACAGGTTAAAACATTTAGAAGGTCTGCTAATAAACTTGTAAGTCTTTACAATTAAAGTACTTTCAAAATCTTTGGTGTAGAATTTAGTTTGATTCTGAAAGAAAACATGAACTACTCCATTTTATATAGGAAGTCTACTTTTATGTATAATAGCTCATTCTGAAAATCTGGCTTCAGTAATTTTTCCCAAGAAACCATAAATATGTTTGAATTAACATGAGTTATAGCTAATTTGAGAAAAATAGTATTTCATTATATGACTTTCTTCTTTGAAGTCATATAAAGATGCATTCACAGCAGGGACAAAATGCCTTCAGGCATGAATTCTGTCTCTGTTAATTGAGAGTAAAAGGTACTGAAATCTTAGAATTTGTTTTCCGTCTCCATATTTCTTTCCTCATCTTCGTTGTTTGTCAGTGTACGGAAAGCTCTTCATATGCCTCTGTGGCAGATCCGATCCCATTGTATTGTGGTTATCAACTGCTTTTCCCACTGATCTGCGAGCTCCTTGAAGAGAGGAGTCATCCCATCCTTAGATTTTTATCCTTTGTTTAATTAATAATGTGTCTACTGGAGAGAATGCCTCAGTCTAAACGTATTTCTTCTATAAATGAAAAATATGTGTTTCAACAGCACATTTTTTTAAATCAGAAATTTCAATACCAGAAATAAAGATACTGTGAAAGCATCGTAAAATTTAATTAGAACAAGTAAGTTACAGTGGAAAATATCTTTACTTATAAAAAGAAGTCAGGTGATCTAGAAAACAAAGTATATTTTTGGAAACCTTGGGAAAGAGAGTAAATTATTCAGGGCCCTTCTATGTGGAGGGGTCAGTATATCTCCTTTTTTCATGCTCTTATTGCAAAGAAAGATAGAAGGGAAGGTGAAGCATTGTGTGTATAAAAATTCTGTGAATTTGGTGATTCCGTGTTATTTGATGAGCACCTAGTGATTTTAGTGATATAAATTTCTCACTTGTGAAAATTATATATTTTTATCATTGCGGTATATTTATTTTTAAATAATTAGTATTGGCTTCATAGGCAGGCTTAATGTGGATGCTTTTAGGTGTTTTGTTTGTCATTGTCAGGCTCTGCAATTCTTGCATAAGCTCATATCCCAGATTACCATTGATATATTCTTTATCGATTGGGAGCGACCTAAAGGAAAGGTTCTTAAAGCTGTTGAAGGTAACTGAAATAACCATTTGCACCAGAATTCTTTTGCTACCCTTGCAGAGCAAAGAAGATGAAACCCCTTTACTCATTTTATCTCCCTACCCAGGTGAGGGTGGCATACGGAGTGCTACCGTTCCCGTAAGCATATGGAGAACGTATTTTGTAGCAAATGAATGGAATGAAATTCAGACTGTGAGAAAAATTAATCCACTCTTTCAAGTTCTTACTGTCCTCTTCTTTCTGGAGGTATAAACTATTTGACATAATTGTATGCAATTTATGAGTACCTCGTAGATTTTTTTTGTGGGGGGGGGATGGTTATTGGTATAAGATGATTTCTTTCTTTTTTTTTTTAATTTAATTGTTGTTCAGTGATTATAAATGTTAATTGAATTTAATTCCGGCTAAGTTTTCATGTCAGCAGAAGAGTTTTTGTAAAGGTTGTAATATTGTTCAAGTCATTAAAAAAGGAGTGGCTTTTGAAAAGTCACGGTAAAATCCACAGAACGTGACATTTACCATCTTAACCATTTTTCAGTATACAGTTCAATAATGCTATGTAAATTCACATTGTTGTGCAAACTATTCTAGAACTCTCTTTGTCTTGCAAAATTGAAACTCTGTACCCATTTAAACAACTTCCCCTTCTCCCCTCTCCCCAGCCCCTGAACACCACCACTCTATTTTCTGTCTCTTTGAATTTGATTACTCTACCTAGGTAAGCAGTGGGTTCTAAACCATTGGTTTGTAGTGAAACTCCCTGTGAAAGCTTTTGCAAAATACCTATGTCTCGCCTCATCCCCTAGAGATTACGTCTGATTCAGTAGCTCTGAGGGAAGCGCAAGTATCTTCCTTGAAAAAGCCCCCTCGCTCTATGATTCCTATTTGCACTCGCGTATTGGAACCGCTATTATAAGGTTGAAGTTTTCCAACAAGTTATATGGAACACCTACTATGAACAGTGTTCTGTGTTAAGAGTGGAACAAGACACAATAAGTAAATGATCTTTATAGTTATTTCATGGGTCTGGTTGGAATTATAAAGGTAGTATTCAGTACTGTATATGGGACTGAAATATGGAAATGGTTTATATGAATAATAGGTTTTCTCAGGAATTATTAACTCTTATGTCTATCTGTCTGCCTGCCTTCCTTTTGCCTTCTTTTCCTCCTTTCTTCCTTTCCTTCTTTCAAGCAAGGAGAATATGTGTGTCTCTAGGACATATGAACAACATCTCAAAATTTTATTTATAGTATTTTTTAAAGCTTTAAAAAGCATTACATGACAAGGAAGTTTATATTCAAGTAAGTTTGGAAAACAATGTGTTTAATAAAGTCATGTAGATTTCTTTACCATAAAAATTCTTGCAAGTGCCTAACATATGTTAAAGTCTAATGAAATGTTGGTTTTTCAATGGTAGTTTACTGAAGAAAATTTTATTCTTGTAACAGAAATTTTGAGCTTTGTCAGTGTATATGATAATAAGGTAGTATTTGGCCCTTAATCATATTAAAAGAATACCAAATGAAATAACTAAATATTTGGTTTTAAGTGCTTTGTAATTAAAAATACTGGATGATTGTTTTATCTAGATTTTCTACTGTTTGTATGAACTTAAATGTTTTCATTTTTTTAAGGTAAGGAGTAGGGAGCGGTATCTTATTTTCATACTAGACAGGTTTTCTTCATTCATGTCTGTTTAAATTATTATTTTTCCTTTTAATTCTAGGTTGTGGGATTCAAGAACTTAGCGTTGATGGACCCATCCTCTAGTCTTTCCAGAGACCCCCTTGGCTACATAGCTCCTTACAGCCGCATTTTGAGATACGCAGTGTGCACTGCTCTTTGGCTAGTGATCGGAATAATACAGGTAATGAAATTGGACTTAAGCAACATTGCCTCTCTATATTTATAATTGTTTATTTAATAATTACCCTCAAACATCGACCACATTCCAATTTCTGTCAGTAAGAGCAACAATAATGATAGCTAATTCTTACATAATGTTATAATCCAGGCACTGTTAATTGCCTTGTCCATATTAACTTTCTTAACCTTTCCTTCCTTCCTTTCTTCCTTCCCTTCCTTCCCTCTCTTCCCTCTCTTCCTTATGCTATTACAATTATCCCAGTTTTTCCGCCTTTGCCCCTCTCCACCCAGCACCACCTACTCCCTCCGACGATGCCCCCTCCTTCGTTCTTGTCCACAGGTCATGCATGTAAGTTTTTTGGCAACTCCCTTTCCTACACTTGCTCTTATAACAATCAGTGTAACAATCTTTGTAGCCTTCAGAGATAGGTTCTGTTGGTAGCCCCATTTTACAGATGAGGACCCTGAGGCCCAGAGAGGTTAAATAGCTGCCTGTGGTGATACAATTTAGAGATTTGGCAGAACTGCAGTTGGAACCCGAGCAATCCAATTTCAGAGTCTTATCAACAGTGGGGCTCTGGAGTCTACAGTTTTCTGGTCATGTGATGGACTCCTTGTTCAGTTTGTATATAACTACAGGGTGGTTAATTTACCTTTAGTATTTTTCTTTGACGTATAACTTATTATTAATATTTATTTCTCACTCAAATTGCCAATACTCCTTGTAAAATTTTCTTTGAAACATTAAAATAGCTGAAACTAAAAATAGCAAATCTTCCCAGCCTCAAGTCCCGTGGCTGTAGCGGAGGATTTTTGTCTGTGCTGACTTCCCTTATTATTTTAAAGCTTTAAAAGAAAAAGTGTGAAAGAAAAGGAAGAAGCAGCAACTAACATACTTTCATATCTGCGCATCTTTCCCTTGCTTCCAGACATTCCCATGAATGGAAAGAGCCTTTTTGTTTGATTAAAAATTTCTTTAACTTTTAAATAAGCAAATTAAGATGGAAGTTCTGGAAGACTAGGCTAAACTTCCTATAACCTGGGAAACAATGTCTGCCTTAAAAAGCCTATTTTTAAAGATCTTCTGGGATGGAAATCCCAGAGTGCCTGTGACCTAAGGCATTCTGTGACCTAAGAATAGAATCTTTAAATTTGTATTTATTTAAATTGGTAGGACTTGTTAAAACAGGGCTAGCTTTGAACCTACAGCTAGACCTGGTGAGGTATGATAGTTTGACAGTCAGAAAAGGAAAAGAAACAGATTAGAATTTGATTTAAGATAGGATCAGGAGCATGGAGGTTTGACATTTATCATCAGTATAATAGAAAATATTTTGTTTTGTACATTTACCAGTATACGTTTTTGTGAATAAACCAGATTCATCTGGATGCAGATAATTTAAAGGGATGATATCTGAAGCTTTTCATACTTGGCTGAGTATGATAAAAATAAATAACTAAAATAATAGTGTCTAAAACAAAAGTGAACTGTATCTCTCCTGAGAAAGGAGAGCAGAGGTGGGCAGTGCAGGTGGGTGGCTGATCTCAGACCCGGAAGCTGGTTGTTCTCTGCCTCTCAGGACTTCGTCTCTAAGGTCACCCCATGGTCCATAATGGCTGCTGGAGTTGCAGGTGCAGGCCGGTGGGGACCCAGGGGAAAAGAGCTCACCCTGTCCACTTGTAAGAGCCTTTTCAGAAGTGCCTTTCAGCACCTCCTTGGCCAGATCTTAGTCACATGGCCACACCTCACTTTGAGTGAGCAGAAGAAGGGGTCTGTCGCTAAGGAGAAAGGGAGAGGGATTGTTGGGGCAGCAGCCAGAGTCTCAGGCACTAACCTCCTTTATTTCTCACTCTGCTCTCGTTCTGATAGGAAGGTATTTCCGTGGCCACTTTTTGAGATTATCAGTGTTTATTCCTCGTGGATCCTAAAGAGTCCCCTTAACAACCTGAGAATTCCATAAATTCGTCTGTACAACTTTCCTTCACTCTGATCATGTTAGGCTTCATTGTTCACTCCTTTATTTCCCTAACTCAGCTTCTTCAACTTTTAAGTGGTACCCTTTAATTTTTAAACTTTAAATGTTGCTGTTTTTCATGGCCTTTAAAGAGGCTTAAAAAATATGTACATAGAGTGTTTTAAGTGTACACAGAGGAAAATGTTTTCAGTAATCAGCTGCTGTTTCGTTTTATTTATTCATTCACATATTTGGGTACATATCATGTACTAGATACTGTGCTGAGCTCAAGGATATGCTGTAACATGAACATGTTATAAATTGTGACAAGCGCTATGAAAGGCATCAGCAGGGAGGGGAGACCTCAAAAGAAGATAAGGGGAGTGGAAGTTAGGAATGGGGGACTGCCGAGTCAGCAGGGACAGCTTCAGATTGGGTGGTTAGGCGATGTTATCTTTCTCTGAAGCCCATTGAAGGATTACAGTGTAAACTTCTCTGACTTATACAGCTTCCCTTTGTATATTGTTATTAAATCTAGAAAACACTTGAAACTATTCTGTTTGAATATTTGAAACATTATCTATAGTTGAAATAGATCTCTTCATACATGCTTTTTATGTGCGAATGTGTCAGAGATTAATTTGCAAACAGCAACTTTTCTAATGGCTTTTGGAATTTAGGAATGGCCAGAATTTAAGAACAAGACATAGATCTGGTCATTAATACACTGGTTTATCCTAAATTTTAAAAGCACCTTTTTTTCTTCCCTCATGTCTGTCCTATCTTGTTTTAATGATACAGAAAAAGTTTTTAAAATTCCGAATACACTCCATCAATGAATCATAGATAACACAGTTCTGAAACCTTCCTTCCTTTGACAGAAGAATCAGAAATGATAAGTAGCATTTTATCCCATAGGACCCATTATAGGCCACTGTGTTCTTGGTGAGAACTTCTTTTGTCTTAAGATACTACATTGTGGCTATAAAAGAAAATTAAATCCTAAAAGCTAATAAGCATGAACTTGACTTAATGTTTCAGATCGTGTTCTTTGCTGTCTTTTATGAGAGATTTATAGAAGATAAAATTCGACAGTTTGTTGATTTATGCTGTATGAGCAACGTAAGTACTTTCTGACTTTAGCTTGCAAATGTTATTTTTCCCTTTTTAAAGGTCATGAGTACATTAAGAGAGGCTCTAAAAGTGATTTGGTATAATTGGATTTTTAGGCTAATTTGCACTGGCTGTTAATTTCAGAAATAGTTATAATGAGCTACAAGTTAATATTTACTGTCTTAGTTTTTTTCTTTTTTATTAGCAGTTTCTTAATTATGAATTCCTTATGCCACAAAATAGTTCACACAGCTGAGAAAAGCTTTCACATATAAATCCTATTTGTCCCTTTCTTGAGAAATATCTTCTAACTCTTTTCCATCTACTTTTTAAACAATAACCTCATTATCCTTTATTACCTTATTCTTTTTATGTATTTTCCAAGAATTCAACCCTCATTATTTTGAAAGCAAGCAATGTTAAGAAAAAGTTAATTTTTATTGTTTTGCAGATGAATTGCTAATTGCTCCTTATTTTTCTCCTTTTATAGATATCAGTGTTTCTGTTATCCCACAGATGTTTTGGATATTACATTCATGGTAGGTCAGTACATGGGCATGCAGATACTAACATGGAAGAAATGAACATGAACCTTAAAAGAGAAGCGGTATGAATGTATTTTACATCTTTTTGTTTCTAAGTTGAAAGATAGGTTCTCTTTTCTTAATCTAGAATTTGTAGTAATATTTTTATTTTACATAATCAAATGCACATATTTTAAAAACAGTAATGGTGTTTGGTGTAACCACATACAGTCACAGAAGTGTATTGTTGTAATGGGATTCTCTAGTGTATGGATATTGGGGGAGTTCTCTCTTTTTTTTTTTAGCTGAATTTATTGGGGTGACATTGGTTTGCAAAACTATAAAGGTTTCAAGTGTACACCCAATAAAACATCATCTGCACACTGTATCATGTGCCCATTGCCCCAAACAAAGCTCTTTCTGTCCCCATTCCCCCACCCGCTTTGCCCACCTCCACCTAGCCCCTACCCTCCTTCCCTCTGGCCATCACCACACTGATGTCTGTGTCTCTCTGTTATGTATGTATATTTTTTGGCTAATCCCTTTATTTTTTTCATCTGGTCCCCCAAACTCCTTCCCCCTTGACAGCTGTCACCGTTCCATGATTCCAGGCCTCTGTTTCTATTTTGTTCATCAGTTTATTTCGTTCGTTATATTCTTAAATGAGACCATATGGTATTTGTCATTTCTCTGACTGGCTTGTTTCACTTAACATAATAATCTCAAAGTCCATCTATGGTGTTGCAAAGTTAATTCCTTCTTTTTTATGGCCACATAGTATTCCATTTTGTAAATGTACCACAGCTTTATTTATTCTCTCGTCTACTGATGGGCACTTAGGCCATTTCTAGATCTTGTAAATATGCTACAATGAACATAAGGGTGAATATATTCTTTCAAGTTAGTGTTTTGGGTTTCTTGGGATATATTCCCAGAAGTGGAATCTCTGGGTCAAAAGGCAGTTCCATTTTTAATTTTTTGAGTAAACTCCATACTGTTTTCCACAGTGGCTACAGCAATCTGCATTTCCACCAACAGTGTACAAGGGTTCCCTTTGTTCCAAATCCTCACCAACACTTGCTGTTTATTGATTTATTGATGATAGCCATTCTGGCAGGTGTGAGGTGATCTCTCATTGTGGTTTTAATTTGCATCTCCCTGATGATTAGTGACATTGAGCATCCTTTCATGTGTCTGTTGGCCATCTGTATATCCTCTTTGGAATCTGCCTTTTCAGGTCCTTTGCCTACTTTTTAATTGGATTACTTGTCTTCCTGGTGGTGTTGAATTCTATAAGTTCCTTATATATTTTGGAAATTAACCCCCTATCAGATGTATCACTGGCAAATAGGTTCTCCCATTTAGTGGGTCCCTTTTCATTTTGTTGATGGTTTCTGTTGCTGTGCAAAAGTTTGTTAGTTTAATGTAGTTCCATTTATTTTTTCCTTTGTTTCACTTGCCCAAGTAGATATATCAGCAAAATACTGCTATGAGAGGTGTCTTGAGATTTTACTGCCTATGTTTTCTCTAGGATTTTTAGGGTTTCATAAAAACCATAAAAAGACATAATAGTCTTTCATAAAAGACTTAGGCTTTTATGCACTTTGAGTTTAATCCGGTATATGGTGTAAATTAATGATCTAGGTTTTGGGGTTTTTTTTTTTATGTGCTTGTCCAATTTTCCCATCACTATTTATTGAAGAGACTGCCTTTACTCCATTGTATACTCTTGCCTCCTTTGTCAAATATCATGGGTTTGTTTCTGGGCTCTTTTCTGTTCCATTGATCTATCTGCCTGTTCTTATGCCAGTACCAGGCTGTTTTGATCACAGTGGCCTTGTAGTATAGTTTGATATCAAGTATCATGATACCTCCAACTTTGATCTTTCTCAAGATTGCTGAAGCTATTTGGGGTCTTTTTTGGTTCTATATAAATTTTTGGAATATTTGTTCTAGATCTGCGAAATACACCATTGGTATTTTAATAGGAATTGTGTTGAATCTATAGATTGCTTTGGGTAGTATGGACATTTTAATGATATTAATTCTTCCAATCCATGAACATAGTATATGTGTCCACTTATTTGTATCTTCCTCAATTTCTTTCTTCAGTAACCTATAGTTTTCTGAGTACAGGTCTTACTTTCTTGGTTAAATTTATTCCTAGGTACATTATTTTTGTTATTGTTGCTGAAATAGTAAATAGGATTGTTTTCTTCATATCCCCTTCTGATAGTTTATTATTGGTGTGTAAAAATGCCACCAATTTCTGAATATTAATTTTTGTATCCTGCTATTTTGCCAAATTCATTTATTAAATCTATAGTTTCTTGGTGGAGTCTTTAGGGTTTTCAATGTACATTATCATGTCATCTGTGAATGACAGTTTTACTTCCTTCTAATTTGGATGACTTTTATTTCTTCTTCTCTGAGTGCTGTGGCTAGGATTTCCAGTACTATGTTGAATAAGAGTGGTGAAAGTGAACATTGCTGTCTTATTCCTGATCTTACGGGAAACACATTTAGTTTTTGCCCGTTAAGGCCGATGTTGGCTATAAGTTTGTCACATATGGCCGTATGTTAGGTGTG
This sequence comes from Desmodus rotundus, assembly GCF_022682495.2. Taxonomy (NCBI): domain Eukaryota; kingdom Metazoa; phylum Chordata; class Mammalia; order Chiroptera; family Phyllostomidae; genus Desmodus; species Desmodus rotundus. The sequence goes on along the minus strand of NC_071394.1, from coordinate 31,868,072 downwards.
TTCCCTCTATTCCCACTTTGCTGAGAATTTTTATTAGATACGGGTGCTGGATTTTGTCAAATGCTTTTTCTGCATCTATTGATATGATCATGTGATATTTAGCCTTCATTTTGATATATCATGTTTATTGATTTGTCAGTATTATACCAAATTTGCGTCCTGGGATTTCTTCTAGGATCATAGTGTATGACCTTTTTAATGCATTGCTGAATTCACTTTGCTAATACATTTGTTGAGGATTTTGGTATCTATGTTTGCCAGGGTTATTGGCCTATCATTTTCCTTCTTTGTAGTATCTTTACCTTATTTTAGAGTTAAGATAATACTGGCCTTATAAAAAGAGCTTGGAAGTCTTCCCTCCTCTTAAATTTTTTGCATAGTGTGAAGAGGATAGGTGTTAGTTCTTTGAATGTTTGGTAAAATTCTCCAGTGAAGCCATCTGGTCCAGGACTTTTGTTTGCTGAGAGGTTTTTTTTTCTTTTTTGCCTCAGTTTCATTCGTTGTAATCAGTGTGTTCAAGTTTTCTGATTCTTCCTGATTCAGTTTTGGAAGATTGTATGTTTCTAGGAATTTATCCATTTTGCTCAGGTTGTCCAGCTTGTTTACATATAATTGTTCATAGTATCTTCTTACAATTCTATGTGTTTTTGTGATGTTCATTGTTACTTCTCTTTCATTACTAATTATTTATTTGAGTCCTCTCTTTTTCTTGATGAGTCTGATTGAAGGTTTATCAATCTTATTTATCTTTTCAAAGAACCAACTTGGTTTCATTGAGATTTGTGTGTTTTTTAGTCTCTATGTCATTTATTTCCATTCTGATCTCTATTATTTCCTTCTTTCTACTTACTGTGGTATTGTTTGTTGTTCTTTTTCTGGTTCTTTTAGGTGTAGGGTTAGATTGGCTATTTAGCACTTTCTTGCCTCTTGAGGCAATGCTGTGAACTTCGTCTTGGTGGTTTAGGTGCGTCCCATAGATTTTCAGTTGTTGTGTATTCATTTTCATTTGTTTCCAGGTAGTTTTTTATTTCTTCTTTGATCTCATAATTAACCCATTCATTGTTGAATAACATGCTATTTAGCCTCCATATGTTTGAATGATTTTCATTTTTTTTGTTGTAGTTGATTTCTAGTTTCATATCATTGTGTCAGAAAGGATGCTTCATATGATTTCAGTCTTCTAGAATTCGTTAAGACTTATTTTGTGTCCTAACATGTGATGTGGTGTGTCTTTGAGAATGTTTCGTGTGCACTTGAGAAGAATGTATATTCTGCTGTTTTGGAATCCAATGTCCTATAAATACCAATTAATTCTATCCAACCCAATCCAGTGTGTTGTTTAAGGTCACTGTTGCCTTGCTGATTTTTTGTCTGGGATATCTATCCACTGATGACAGTGGGGTGTTAAAGTCCCCTAATATGATTGTATTGGTGGTGAGCTTTCCTCTAATGTGCACCAAGGTTTTCTTTTTATATTTAGGTGCTCCTATGTTGGGTGTGTTTACAAGAGTTATATCCTCTTTTTGGATCCATCCCTTTAGTATTATGTAGTGATTTTGTCTTGTTAGGCCTTTGTTTTGAAGTCTATTTTGTCAGATTAAGTATTGCTCCTCTAGCTTTTTATATTTGTTTCCATTTGCATGGAATGTTTTCTTCCTTCACTTTCACTCTGCGTGTATCTTTTGTTCTGAGGTGGGTCTCTTGTAGACAGCATATACATGGGTCATGTTTTCTTATCCATTCAGCTACCCTATGTCTTCTGATTGGAGAATTTAATTCATTTACACTCAAGGTTATTATCGATAGGTACACATTTATTGCATTTTATTCACTGTACCTATATTTATCTCTCTCAATTAATTTTTTTCTTTCTTCTTAAAGTAGACCCTTTAACATTTTTTGCAATATTGGTTTGTTGGTAATAAACTCCTTTAGCCTTATTTTTGTTTGGAAAGCTCTTTAGTTCACCTTCAATTTTAAATGATAGCCTTGCTGGGTAAAATAGTATTGGTTGTAGGTCCTTGCTTTTCATGACTTTGAATATTTCATGCCAATCCCTCTAGCCCAAAGAGTTTCTGTTGAGAAATCACCTGACAGCCTTATGGGAGCTCCTTTGTAGGTAACTAATTGCTTTTCTTTTACTGCTTTTCAGATCCTCTCTTTGACTTTACCCTTTGCCATTTTAATTATGATGTCTTGGTGCAGGCCTCTTTGGGTTTATCTTCATCGGTACTTTCTATGTTCCAGAACTTGTATGACTTTTTTTCATCAGTTAGGGAAGATCTCAGCTATTATTTCTTCAAACAGGTTCTCTATCCCTTGTTCACTTTCTTCTTCTGGTACCCATATGATGCAGATGTTGTTATACTTGATGTTATCCCAGAGATCTCTTAGACTTTTCCTTATTTTTTTAAAACTCTCTTTTCTTTTTGATGCTCTGCTTGGGTGCTTACTGTTATCTTGTCCTCTAAATTGCTGATTTGATCCTCTGCTTCATTTAATCAGCCATTGAGTTCTCCTAGTCATTCCTTCATTTCAGATATTGTATTCTTTATTACAGACTGGTTGTTCTTTTATGGTTTCTATGTCCTTTTTAATGTTTACTGTCTCTTTGTTTAAGTTCTGACAGATCATCCATTCTTTCCCTGACATCCTTGAGCATTCTTACAATCATTATTTTAAACTCCGCATCTGGTATTTTGGTTGCTTCCATTTCATTTAATTCTTTTTCTGGGGATTTCGCTTGTTCTTTATTCAGGGCATATTTCTTTGTCTCCCCATTTTGTCTTTGTATATTAGGTAGTTCTGCTGTGACTCCCAAACTTGTTATGATGGTTTTATTATGAAAGTGTCTTGTTGGACTCAATGGAACAATCTTCTACATCACTTGAGCTCCATGCTCCACAAATGTTTGTTTAGGTTATGTGCGCCCTTCTGTGTACATGAGTCTTGAATGCTGTTGGCCCTTTCGCGGGTGGAGTTAACTCTTCAGGCTGGCTGACTCTAAGGGTAAAGCTCAGTCACCATTTACAAAACACCATACAAGGGCTGCTTGAAGGTGTGATTGTTCCCAGCAGGGTCTGGTGCCTGTCAGAATCCCCCTTTTGGTGTGCTGGTTGTGTGGCTAGTTGGGCCAACCTCTGGAGTGGTCTGAAGCCCACCACTGGTTGTGTTGGTGCTGGGTCCAACACCACTTTGGTGGTGTTCAGTTACAGATCAATATCAGATGTTGTGAAACCAACTTTGGGTTTTCTCTCCAGAGCTACCATGATGTTCATTCTTTGTGGCTGCATCTGCTGGGCCTGAGTGTGCATGGGAGGAGCCAGTCTGTGTAAAAGGGTGGGCTTTCTCAGCTCAGGGCTGGGGGTGGCTATTAAAGGACCATGACTCCCTAAGGTCCGCCACCATTGCTCAGCTACTCCCCCTTCCCCTAAGAATGCCTTGTCTACCTCCAGAGCCTTCCAAAGAAAGACTATGGAGTGAGCATAGGCTGGCCACAATTCACAGACCTTTCCACTGTGTGCAAGCTCGGTAGGTTGGGAGTCAGGAGGATGGGGATAGAAGATCCCCTACTTGGGGGTCACACAGTCAAGCACACAATGAGGGGAAAGTGGCCCCTACTCCAGAGCCAAACCACTCAGTCTCCGCCAGAGTCTCCAATTCTGGTTCCCCAAGAAGGGGCATCCAGGCCAGGTTGGGTGCATCAGGCTGTCCCCTCTAGAGGAGCAAGCTCTGCCAGACTGAGCCACTGGGCTCAGGAAGACAGATCAAAAGAGTTTCCAGTTGGGAGTGATGCCTGCCCAGCCTGTAGGAGGTGGCTAAGCACTTTATACCAGTCTCAGACTTTAGCCTCTGAGGGACTCACTCTGAATAATCCAGCTCTGAGCCACTCTCCCTTTTCCCCACGAAACGGAGCTCAGCAGAGCAGGGTATCCAGGACTTAGCAGGGTGGATCCAAACAGTCTCCCATTGCGGTCTCCCAGTGCCCACAACAAGCCTGTATGAGAGGGGCAGACACTTTTTCCCCTTCCCAGATTAGTGCGGGCTGAGCTCACTAGCGCGATAGGAGCAGTCCCTCCACGATGTAGCCGTGCAACCCATCACCTGCCCATCTGATTCCCAGAAAAAATCTTCCCCAGGAGACACACTCTGAAAGTCCCAGCTCTGCACAGCACTGTGGTCCCTCTACGCAACTGAACTCAGCAAAACAGGGGTGGCTAAGTGATTCAACAGGTAATGTGGGGGTGCGCTGGCTGTGCACTTGAGCTGGAGGACACCAGTCCCCTTTCCAAGGCCACACAGTTTAGTCACTGAGTCTCCGCCAAGTGTCTCCCCAGAAAAAGAGAGCCACAGAGGGTACTGCTGGGTGTAGCCACTTGACCCCTGCGCAGGACCCAAGCATGGCAGAGTGGCCTTGCCACAGTCGGGGACTGGGCAGTGTACTCTCCAGGCTGGTGCTGTAACAATAGGAGTGCTTGTCCCTGAGAATGTGGCATCTGGGCTTATTAGGCATACTGAATGCCCTGATTTTTACCCCCAGATGCTCTGTGGGGTCCTCTTCCTGTCTTTATTGCTCTGGGTTGGGGATCCCTGCATAGGGTTAAGACCCCACACTCCTGGGGTAGACAGTTTTGCAGCTGCACTGTCCCTTTGGCTTCTCAGCCACTGCACCTGGGTGCAAATGCCAGCCCTTTCCATGTCTCCGCTCTTCTTACCTATCTCTATGTGCCTTCTTCTTCTGTAAATCCTTGCTTATAATATTTCAGTTTAGCTAGGCTTCAGTTTGTTATTCCAAATGATCGCAGGTAAAAATCACCATTTTTTAATGGCTAATGGATTAATCATATAGGCTACAATCATCAATGGATACTAAAACAATTAAGTGAAAGTAGATGGAATTTTATAACAAAGCATCAGATTGTCATGATGTAAACACAGTGGCTCAATCTTACTACAGGTAAGAATTAGGAAAACTAACATTATGTACTTCCTGTTACGACACAGTGCAAAGTACATGTCACCCATGAAATATTCTTGCCTAAAAAATTGAACCTGAATATAATCAAGTCTCTAGATCAAAACACTAGGTTACAGGAAATAGAGGGGATAGAAAGGAAAATTACATAATACCACAGGAAGCGATTAGCCAGATCCAGAAAGTAAGACGTCTCACGGGACAAGTGACCCAGTGTCCCTAACAAATCAAAGGCAGGAAAATAAAAGAGGGGGTGGTAGTGGAGGTGGTGGAAGAACTGTTAGATAGTAAGAGAAATTTAAGAAACAAAACAATGAAATACAATGCAATGTGTTGACTCTGGTTTCTGATTCAAACAAATCAACTATTTAAAAAAAAACAGGAAAAATCTGGAAGATTTAATGAACCAAATATTAAATTATATTAAGAAAGATTAATTTTATTAGGTGTGAAAATGGCATAATGGTTTTTCTAAACACCTTATTAGATACACTTGAGACTAATATCAAAAAACATTTAATGTAAATCATAATTGAAAAATATATATTTTTTAAAAAGACCTTACTAGAAATACATACAGAAGTATTTAGAAATGAAATGACATGGTATCTGGGGTTGCTTGAAAAGAAAAAGAAAAATTGGAAGGATAAATGAAATAAAATTGGTAAATAAATACCCAAGAGGAAGAAAGTACAAGAGGATTTATTGATAAATGGATTGTACCTATGACTTGTCAGAACTTAATACATGATAATCACCTCTCAAAGACGATTTATTTAATACGCTTAACTGGATCAGTTGGCTAACTACTAGAAGTCATACATAGATTGAAAAGTGAAATGTAAAATATTAAACTATAAAAATGTAGAAAAGAATATTTCAAGTTGGGAAGTAACATTGTAAGCATAAAGAATAGAAAGCATCAAAAGGGACTATTCATTGATTTTACTTTATGATTATGGAACATTTACATATCTGGCAATCATAAATAAAGGACATGGGTAGATTTGAAAGTCATGCAAATCTGTAAGCAAACACTACATTAAGACCTCAATGGAAAAGTTACAAAAAGATTTTTAAAAACACATAAAAAACAGAAAAGACTGATAAACCTCTAAAAAATGTTTAGCTCATAAATAATCAGAGAAATGAATGTAAAAATAACATTTTTGTCCTCTACACGTTAGCAAACTTTTTTAAAAAAAGGAAAGCTGTTACTTTATCACATCACGGACACGGTGAAACGGGCACCTGTAAAACTCCTGGTCGCAGGATAAATTCTCCTGAACCTCGTGTGGAGCATTTGTTATGTATACCAACGACTTTTTAAAGTTTAGTACCTTAGACTCACTGATTCTCTGAATCTAGCTGAAGGAAGTAATTAGCAATGTGAATAGCTAATTAGGTTCAGGGTCTTCATCACAGTGGTTATAAAGGCAAAAACGTGTAAAAATGAGAGAATATTAAATAAACTGGTTTACCTGTACAATAAAATCTTAGGAAAACATTTAAAATCATGTTTTATAGAATATTTGATGACATGGAGGGTTGCTTAGGATATAATGTTAAATGAAAAAGAAATCTGTATGATCCTGATTTCATGCCATCTATATACACATGTAGACAAAGGACTGGAAATGAAATACCTGCCCCTCGGGGGGTGAGGCTATAGGTAGATGTTTTTTCCTTTTCTTTTTCATACCTCTTCATATTGTATAAATCCTCTACAGTAGCATGTGTCTGATTAGGGGGGAAAAAAACGGCACATGTTTTTTAAAAAGAAACATTTACTCTATGTAGATTTCCTTTAAGTCTGTAGAAAACTAAATCTTATGCTTGCAGATTAAGTTTAGACAAAGAAGGATGATTGATATTAAGCTCAGAGGAGGCAAATGAGGACAAGAGAATGGAGGCAAGAGGACTCGAGCTGACACTGAAGCATCGATGGGAATTGGCTAGGCGGTGGGATAGTGTAGAATTTCATACGTTTACTGTTGTCAGGAGTCATGGCGAGGAGACCTGAATGGATATCTGATGCATACATTAACTGTGGGGTCATAGATCACTGCCTCATTTTGGAATTAATTCAAGAAGTGCTTTAAAAGTATTTTTGAACAACAATAATAAAATAAAATGAAATGTATTGAATATTCAAAAAATAAAAGTAAAATTAGTTATATTAAAAAAATAAACATTTGGAAAACAAAAAAGGACTATTTGTATGTATAAAAATAGTTAATTCTAAGATTCAACTTTTTGCATGCATTAAATAGTAATAAAGTTAATCATAAGAAAGCTAAGAATATCAATATATAATGAACTTAGTATGGATTTTTTGAAGACTAGGACAGTAAGGGAGATGAGATAGAGACCTGCGATGGATTTTGACGAAATAGAAGTCAGTCAAACCTAGAGGAGAATGGGAACCTTGGATAAAGTTAGAATCTCTTTGTTTCAAATATGGTTTCAGTAACATTTTAGTTGCCTTCTGAATTTTGTAATATGTGAAACCAATTAAGAGAAATTTTTTTAAACAGATGAAATTTTTATAATCTTGACCTTATGATTTAAATCTTTTAACTTTTCAGGAAAATTTGTGTAGCCAGAGAGGTTTGGTTCCCAACACTGAGGGTCAGACTTTTCAGATTGCAGTTTCCAGCCAGATGCGACAGCACTATGACAGAATCCATGAGACGCTAACAAGGGTCTGTATAAAATGCAGTTACGATATGTTTTGCCGGTATTTCGTGTTGTTTAAATACCAAGAGCATAAGAATGTGTATTTATTCTTGTCTGTTTTTCCCATTAGAAAAATGGACCTGCTAGACTACTGAGTTCATCAGCGAGTACTTTTGAGCAGAGTATAAAAGCATATAATACTATGAATAAATTTCTTGGCTCTTTCATTGATCATGTATGTATGTCAGCATTTATATAATTTAAGCTAGAATCAAAATGCAGTTGCTTATTTTTTTTAAAGTTAGCCAGGAATGTCAGTTATTTCTTTAGTCAAGCAAGGTGGCAGACTTAGGGAACACCCCACTTTCTTTGCTGTCCAAATTAATATCTGTGGCTTAATAATAGATTTAGGTTACGCAAAAGTAAAATGAAATTTTATACATCTATTAGCATATTGGTGATTACCGTACAATATGTCTGTACTCGAATTTTGTCAGCCAGTTCCCGAAACCTTACTGTATTACTTGTAGAAATATGTTATGCTATGGTTATGTTCCTGAAAAACTTATTATAAACTAATTGTCAGTATATCTAGCCCTGAGTACTACTAAGGACATTTAAATATTAAAATATTCCTGAAAGAAATCTTGTTATAAAGTCTAGTGGAGTAAATTCAGTCTTTTTGAAGAACAGGTTTTCTTTGTGTACTATTCATTTTTTGTTTTCTTCTGATTTTTAAAAAATTGGGAAACATTGATTTCACTGCTGTTTTTGAAATGACTGTGGCTTTCTATATTAGGTTCATAAGGAAATGGACTACTTTATAAAAGATAAATTGCTTCTTGAAAGAATTCTTGGAATGGAATTCATGGAACCAATGGAAAAAAGCATCTTTTACAACGGTATCCTTCAGCTGCCTTTGCTGAACTTGATTACTATTTTCAAAGTTTGAAAAGAAGTCCTTGTAGTTATTAATTTTTCTTCTGATTTTGTAATTTTATATAAAGAGAAAACATAATGAACCTTGTTAACTTCATGGAATTATAGTAGTTTTCTTTGTTCCATTTTATTATGTCTTATAGCAAGAAACAAATACGTAAATGATAATTCTTCCACAGGAAAGTGAAAAGGCTGAACTTCCAAAGCAATGGCACACATAGAAGAGACAAACAAATAAAATTCAGATTTCACTGAAATGCTCATTCAGTAGCAAATTTATGAAACACTTGGAAGGTTAACACTTGTTGACTGGTTTTTAACATTTAATTTTCCTGTTATCCAAATGCCTAAAAACCGCAGCTATCTGTGATGGGACTTGACCAAACATGATTTTTTATCATTAAAAAGGTGACTAATGTATGTGCCACCTTTAACATGACTGATAAGCTGTTCCATGGCTTAGTAGGAATGGAAATGGCATAACCAGCGTCCTGGCCTGGGTATCACCTACCCATGGCATCACTGAGTGCCACGTGCCGTGCCGGTCCTGGAATGCACAGACCAGTGCTCTCTCCCTTAGCAGCTTGTTTAGTAGACTGTGGAAGGTAGGCGTGTGCCTGGGAGAGGGGAGAGGTGCTGGAGTAGATGTCTGTGCGGGCACAGCTTACACTGGGTACAGAGAAGAAAGTAGAAAAGCTAACCAGACAAGGGTGAAGCCAGAGAAGCAACATGGATAAGTTTGAACTGGGTCTTAAAAATGAGTAGCTGTTGTCACATGGGAGGGTCAAGGGAAGAGAGGCAAAGACACTTTGTGCAGAAGGGGAAGGGGGCATTATGCACTTGGGAACTTCATGGCTGAAGCCTTGTGTGAAGTGGGACACAGTGAGAGAGTACATGGAAGATAAAGTGGGCAGAGACCCAACCCTGAGAAGTTAACTTTATCCCACAGAGCAGTTGTTTCAAATAGTTTTTTAAATTTTCATCTCGTTGGAGGTGTGCAGGTTAATCCATGGAGATATGAGAAGAAAATATTAAAATGTCTACTTGTATATTTGCAATTCCATAATTTTTAATTTATACTTTAAAAGTATAATGTGTACAGTAGTAATTAACTAAAAAATGTGGTGCCCACTGAGGGATGCATGCGTCACATTTTATTCTGCTAAAGATACATGATGAAAACAGTTTGGAAACTACTGTTAGTGAACATGGATGTCATCAGAAAGTCCTAAACAGAGCTCATGTGCAAATTGGAAGGATTATTCTGGGAGCAGTGAATAGGTTACGATAAAAACAGAACAGTGTAGTTTTCAGTCTTCTGGTCTCAGATTCAAAATCCAACTCAGTTTTTGTGCACTTGAGAAAATTGTTTACCCTTTCTGAACTTTAATGCCCTCTCTGTGAAATTGAGTGTAACCCTCTAAAGGTTGTTCCATTTTTACATGTGTTACCTTGTATAAAGAGCCTGGTATGTACCAGTACCTGGTATGAGTGGGCACCCAGTAAAGTGATGTTATTATTCTTTCTAATAACAATACAGTCATCATCATCCTCTTCATTTTTATTGGGAGATGATGAGAATATGAACTAAGGGAGTAGTAATGGGGATAAAGAAGGGAGATTACATTTAATGCCAGAGACCTCAGGGAAAAAAGTAGTAGAAGAGAAAGAGTAGTCAAAAATCACCCCGATTTCCAGCTTGTGTGACTATGTGGTTGGTGGTGCCTCTCACTTAAGATGAAGGGTGCAGATAAAGGACCAGGTTGTGAGGGGAAAGGATGAATTTAGTTTTGAATACGTTGTGTCCTGAAGTATTTTTGAGACCTTTAGGAAGAGATGTCCAGTAAGGCATTAAATGTAAGAATGGATTTTAGAAGGAAGCAAAGGCACACGTAAGCTGGGGAGTCTCCTCAAATGAGGTCGTTGTTGGAGCAAGGGCAGTGAAAGATGACCAGGAGGAGCGCACGCAGACACACACACAGAAGTGCACGTCTTCTAAGGGCATAGCGTAAAGGGCAGCGAATTTTCACAAACTGAAAATATCCTGGAACTAGCACCCTGGACAAGAAAGAACGTTACCAGCGCGCCACATGTCCCTTGTGTGAAAGAGCTCCCAAGTGGGTGTCGTGGGCAGTGTCAGTGCTTCTCTGGGCCCCCCTGAATATATGTGCCCTTGTTTTTCCTCCTCCTGGTGAAAGGGTCTGTAGCTTCCAGCAGAATCTTAAAAGGTGTTTACATCCCCAAAAGGACCAACCTCTCCTTGTAAAGTGAGAAGAGGTTTCAAAGCAGAACCTTAGAGGACTACTTGAGACACAAATTATAGCACATTGTGTATCATTCTAGTCCTTGTTGGCTTTGTTTTGCGTTTTTAACTCTGAGAGTTATCCTTTAGCTATATTAACAAAAAAGGATATTCATTAACTGGTCTTTGAAGCGTATTGACGGTATACTTAGACTACTAGCAATCACCAACGGAGTTGGTGCAGGGTTAAAATTGAATTTTAGCCCTGGCCAGTGTGTCTCAGTGCTCAGAGGGTTGGAGCATCATCCCGTGCATCGAAATGTAGGTTTGATTCGCGGTTAGGGCATATACCTAGGTTGTGGGTTCGAACCCCGATTGGGGCATATACAGGTGGTCGCAACAGATCGAAGTTTCTCCCTCCCTCCCGACCTTTCTCTCTCTCTCTCTCTCCTCACCCCCATCCCCACCTCCTTTACCACACCCCCTTCCTTTCTCTCTAAAAGCAATGAAAAAAATGTCCTCAGGTGAGGATAAAAAATTTTTTTAACTGAATTTTATGAGCAGAGTTCCTTAACTAACCTTTTAGATTACCAAATTTTAATATCCTTTGTTTATTTTTTGTAAGCCATAAAGTATTATAGATAGTAACAAGTTTCTTTTGTACTGTTTTTAAATTTCTAACTTATATCTTATAAATTGCTTTTTTTTTAAATAGATGAAGTTTATTCTTTCAGCAGTGTTCTGTATTATGGAAATGAAGCTACTCTTCTTATTTATGATCTGCTGTTCTTCTGTGTTGTGGACTTGGCTTGCCAAAATTTTATTTTAGCAGCCTTCCTTACATACCTACAACAAGAGGTAATGCTTTACATTTTTTCTGGGTTTCTTTTAAAAGAAATGTGTTGGAAGTAGATAGTTATTTTTATGGCACAAAGTAACAATTTGACTTTCACTAGGAACTTGTAAAGGTCTAGAATGTGATTAACCCTACCAAAAAAAAATAACATTTCAACCAGTGTCATTGCACACTCTCCGTCAGGATCAGTGAATTACTGGGGGCTGTGGAGGGCATAAGGTGCTTAAGCGAGTGTGAAAGAATCCAGTAGGAAGACACTTCAATTGTTCATCTCCTAGATGCCAGCTGTGAGCAGTGATTAGCGTCCCAGTCACCCTCCGCCAGATGCTAGCTTAATAAAAGGGCGAGCGCTGGAGATCTAGCTCAGGGCTAGTTTAATTTAGGTATTTTAATTGATTTGCATATTCAATTTATATATTTTTATAATTCTGAATTGTTTTAATTTTTTCCCAGATTTTTAGATTTATCCGTAATATAGTAGGACAGAAGAATTTGGCATCCAAAACATTGGTGGATCAAAGATTTTTGATTTAGTTTATTAAATAGATAACTTAAGGACTCAATATAACCGTGGCCAAAAAAGGGTCATGATTATCAGGTTAGTTTGCTATATTTTTTTAAAACTTGTAACATAAATTATTCTATTTTTATTTGTTTTTAACTTCCAGAAAGATTTATTTTTATCATTTGTGGATACATTACTTGCTTTGTGAGTATATAATATGATATAATGGAAAATACTGTTTTTTATTATGTATAATATTTAATTCACCAACTTGTACATTAACACTGACAAGAGGGAAAAAATCTAAATGTTGCTTTCAGCATAACACTTTCAATGGGAATCAGCACAGTCTCCATCATTTGTCTCTGTAGATTATTGTTTAAGCTGGGATTTGCCTGCATATTTTTCACGTTGAAAAGATTATTTGAATCCAAGTTCAAGCCTAGTTTTCATTTCAGTATTTACTTGTTTTACATATTTTATGGTTAAATAAGTACTGAAAAATATTTTAAAGTTTACTTAGAAATTTAAAATTGTATATTGCTGACCCAGTTTCCCTCATCTTAGTTGCTCACCCTCTCTAGCAGTAGACTAATCCACTATTGGATTAATAGGCATCTCAAGACATGGTGCACATCCCTTCCTTTGTGTACTTGTATTATTAGGTCAGTGTACTCTTCACGAAATGTCACCTACCTTTATTAGCCTATGATGTGTGACATTTCCCCAATGTAGTTTTTTATGCGTTTTAAATTACTTAACATTTTAAAAGCATTATCAAAGTTTTGCTCCTCTATTACACTTAAAGATTGTAAATAACAAACCGTAAATTTATTATGTTATGTTGATGAAGTGATTTATTGAAAGGAAACTTAGGTTTCCTAATTCAATAGGCTTATAATTTTTTTAAATTAAGGGGAAAATAATAGGACCCAAAATATACTTACTGTAAATTCTCAGCCATGCAGCTAATAATTTTTTATTATATGATTTTTTCTCCATCATGCTCTTTAATAATCCTTTTTATTGTATACTTCTGTACTTGAAAGGCACCTTAAATCAACATTTCAAGTATAATGATCATTAACCCCCAAACCAACATTTCTTACTGTCTTCTATCGTAATACTATGTAAATACTTCAATGTTATGTAAGTAATGTTTATATTTTTGAATTTAAAATATGGAATAAAACATTTGGTGTTTCTGTTTCCTGTTTGGTTACTGTGTGTTTCATGGAGTAGCGCTCACGAATAAATGCAGCATACTGGGGCAGCAGTCCCCAGCGCTGCCGAAGTTGAATCTCACACGTTTCCCTGAATCCTGAGAATTGCTGAGGAGAAAAAGGGAGGGCTATCGAGTCGGAAACTCTGATTCCTGAAAGGTCACATTACAGGACTCCCTTTATAAAAGTTGCAGACGTAATATACTAGCATGGATTTTTTTCAAAACCACCTGCACAGAAGCATATGACAGATACTCCGCTCTTACCCACATGTAAGAAGTTCATATTAGTGTGAATGTCTTTTTAAGTGGAAATCTCAAAAACAATAGGATCAGTTGACTCACCTGCTGATAAATTAAAACAGAGAAAGGACATTTAAAAATTCTACACTATTATTTTTACAGTATTTTATTTTGGTTAGATACAGAAAATTGTGTTCATATGCCGTTGAGTCCTCTGTTCACATTGCCATCATTTAAATGTTATGATCACATGACTAATTTTCCACAGTTTTAATCTTCTGTCTATTTCTGTAGCACCAACTGATTGTGCTTTTTTATGTTGTATTCCTAATTTTACTGATTACTTAGAACCATGCGATAAGTCTCTTCATCATTTCATAGTGAAACATTCTCTAGATTCACCTACAGGTTCTTTACAAGCTGCTGTGTGCTTGTGTCCTCCCTGGAAGCGCAGGCTCCTCCAATCATTCTGCACTCATCCCCTCTGTTAAGACATGTTTATATTTGCTTACTTGTCTTCTGCTTTCTTAACAAACTGCTTTTTGAGAAGGCTCTACTAGTTACCTAGATTGAGAAGTATTCAAAATGAACATTAACTCAGTGCTTATAAACCTGAAATGTGCATTCTTTTTGTTGTCTGTAAATATTGACGAATAAAAGCTGAAAGAAAATAAATAGAAGTCGAGCAGTGTGGCTTGCTGGAAAATGCTCCATATTTATAGCGGAAGCCCTGGATTCAAATTAGAATTTTGCTCCTGTCACTTACTAGCTTTGGAACCTTAAACGAAGTCATTTGGCATCTTTGAGCTTTATTCTGCACCTTTACAATGGAACTAATAGCCCATGCTTACCACTTCATTAGGCAGATGTATAATAAATAGTGAGTAACGTGAACACTGGGATTCCATGAACACTGGAATTCTTAAAATTTTTAGTTTAAAATTTCTGCCTCCAACTATATTTGTATTTTGCTCACAAGTTAATTTTATGATACTAAAACTCAGATTACTGCTATCAATAACTGACCAATGACTATATCTGAGCCTTTTACTTCATCCACTCCAGCCTCTCCAGCAAGGGGCCGTGGTGGAAGTCACAGCCGTGGATACAAGGAGGCATGAAGCAGCTGTTAGTGCTCTGTGTCATAGACGTGGTTCATGGTGCAGCTTAGAAAGAAGAGGGAAGAGAAAGGAGTATTTTCTTCGGCAGGGAGAGTTTGATGTGCTCATTCATTCAAGCAATATTTCTACCTCTTCCCACTTCCCAGCTACTCAGAAGGTTCTTACAGTTAGTAGAAGAAACAGGTGTATTAACCAATAATTAACAGCAACCTGGAAAGTGCTACAACCAGCAGGGTATGAGACACTGAAAGCTCTTAAGTGCATCTGTGGTCGTCAGGGCTTTGACCTGTGAAAGGTGGGACTGGAGCTGAGAGTTGAAGTGCGATCAAAGCCAGAACGGTGGTGTAGGCCCTGAGATGAAACGCGTGCGAGTTGGGTACCACAGGTAGTCTGCACACAGCGTACATGTCCAGGGTGGGCGAAAATAGGCTTACGGTGTATTGTCTATTTACTACTGTAGATTTGTATTGTCTTCCTGTATGAACTGAACCTACTTTTGCCCGTCCCTGTATTTATGTTTTTTAAATTTTTTTGTATATGATGATGTTTTCACATCTTAAATTTTTTTTTGCACTGTGTTCCTGAGACCAGCCAGTTTTTGGAGTTCGCAAAAAGCCCAGCCTGGAGCACGTTTTTGGTGCAAACTAACCAATCCCAATCCATACCTGCTCTCTCTGGCCCATACGTGCAGGAGACAGTATTCCTCTGCCATTGTCATCCCGGGACCAGGTAGGGACCTGGCAAGTAGGGACCACTCCTGTAGCTTAGAGCCTGCTGTGATTATTCAAGATAGCCCATTCTAAGCTGTTCGCCTCTGCCCTGCCTTGCCTTTTCTGCAGAAATGCAGAAACTAAGTAACGTCACTGTGGCCTAGGCCCTCCCCTCACTCCTGTCCCTCTGCTTCCTGCCCAGCACCGGTGCTTCTGCAGGTGGCTGTGGCGTGGGTGCCTGTGTGGCATGGCATGCCTCCTGTTTCCAGGGTCTGTGAGTGTGATAAACTTTGTCTCCTCTTGTGGCCCCACCTGACTGACCACATAAAAAAACAGAACAGTACTTTCAGGGGGTTTGGACAGAGACGAGGTTGGAAAGAAAACCATATCATGAAAGGTTTTTACATCAAGTCACGGTATACGGAGAGTTTGACAGTCTACCTTAAAAAAAAACAAACTTCAGTACCCCAAAGATTGAGTGAATGGACAGGGTGGGAGAAGAGGGATCTTCCACAGTCAAATTTCTCTGAAACAATTGATGGCCCGTGATCTCGGAGTTTGGTGTGTTCCCCACTCCTGCCCATTGGCTGGCTGCATTGCCTGTAAGAGAGGCAGCAAAGGGGGGTGCCTGAGAGCACAGAATCTGGGCCACACTGCCTTTTTTCAAGTACAAGCTTCACCTCTTCCCAGCCAGATGATTTGGAGCAAGTCACTTATCTCCCTGTGACTAAATTCCCTCATCTGTAAAAGGGAATAATAGTACCTACCATACAGTTACTGGGAAGATTAAATGAGTTAGTGAGCATCCCATGCTCAGAAGGGTGCCTGGCACACAGTAAATGCTGTGTGTTAGTGCAGTAGCGGTAGTGGTAGTAGTAGTAGTAAATCCTATTCATACTTAATTCTGAGAGGACCCATGTTAGTTTCTCCAGAGCCTGCGTTAAGGCAATGCTGGGAGTGCTAGGAGAACGATACACAAACAGCCCAACACAAAGCAGTTTGTGGGCTTAAAAAATAGCTTGGCCTCTAGTATAATTACTATTACCAAAAAAATACATGGCTGTGGCTCAAGGGTAAACGGTGACCCCTGGAATTGAGTCTAAAAACAGACCCACAGGTAGACAGTCGCTTGACTGAGAAAGGGTGACATGCAGAGCAGTGAGGGAAGGGTGGTGGTTCAACGGTCCATCGAATATCACAGTGGAAGAACTCCTACCCCTGTCACACGAAAACCAACTCCAGGCAGATGGAAGATACAAAGGTGAAAGGTTAAATGACACAGCTTCTACAAGATAACATAGAAGAATATATTTATGACTATTGTATTGGCCAAGATTTCTTAAATAAGACTCAAAAAGACGAACCCTAAAGGAAAACATCGGTAAGTTGTAATTTACATTCTAAATAAAATTTACAGTTATGTGTATTCATATTAAATATAAGTTTTCTGTTTACGTTGAAATTAGGAACTCTTAATCAAAATACACCTTTCTACGAATGAAAAGGCAAACCTCAATATAAGAATAAATATTTAAAAACATCTATGACAAATCCCTTCCATCCACAATAATGAATTAATCAAATCAGTCAGGAGGAGACAGCCAAGTAGAAAAATGGGCAAAGGACTGAAGACACATGTCTCAAAAAGTAAAAGGGTTTCCACGTGACCCGTAAGCACAGAAGAGCTCAGCCTTAGTCATCAGAATGCAAAAGGAAATCAAGATACCACTCGCTACACAGCCTCACGATTTAAAAACTTAGAATGGCAACTGTTGCTAAGGATGTGGACGGAGCAAATGACTTTCATAGTACATTTATCGTATAAAGTGAGGTGTTCAGTCATAAGCTGTGACTTTTGAGCAGACTACTTTGTAATTGTCTTGAGGACCTGAAGACATCTTTGCCGTGCGTTTGATGGAAGCCACAGTGACAGCAGATGGCAGTAGAGGGCACGCTAAGCTGTTCAGAGTGCTTTCTTTTCCTCCAGGCGGTGGGTTCAGGACTGCAGAGCTAGAGAACTAACGGCTCCCTCTCCCCTCGGTTCTCCACCCGCACCACTGCTCACCGCGTAGTCCTTCCCCTTATGCACCGGAGCGCTGGGCAGTTCAGATGATGAGGTGTACCGCTCTATATGTAGTGCTGAGGTTTTTCAGTTCAGGTTTGGGAACTGAGAGCTAAAGATAGAAATATACTTCATCCATCTCCCAGGGACAGGGTCACAAAACAGGTCACATCTCAGGGAATAACAAAAAGAGCTGATTATCCATGATTATGGAATCCCCTTCCCTCATCGGAATGCAACACACATTTCCATTAAAGCTTTTTAAAAAGCGAACCATTACCAAGAGCATGTAATGCCTCTTTTGCACATAAATATAGTCTCTCCAAATGAAACTCTGGGACATTTTCCTTTATACCGTGATACATGTTACATCATATATAACACTACACTGTATGTTTTAATGCTATATGTTATGTGTATATTTTAATGTGGCAACTTTAAACCTTCACCAAAGGCAGTATGGTCTCAAAGAACATGCAGCCCACTTCCTTAGGTTGTCTTAGAGTTTGTTTCAGCGTAAGTGAGGCTTCCATATTAAGATTACAGGAGGTGTTTTTCCACAGGTATAAATTTGTGTATATGTGTGTGTCTCACCTCTATTTTGTTTACACATATTTGTACTTTTTAATACTGTTTTGGTATTACTTGGCTAGTCTACATCTCTTATATCTATTCTTTTATGTGTTGAAAGCAAAAAAGAAAAAACAATCACAAAGTCTTGAGCTGACTGAGAGAGCTCTGGACAAGCCTGTTCCTGGGTCTGGTTCCTACCAGTCTCATTACCTGTAACTCGCACCTGTTCCTTTCCTTGGGAAGAGGAGGGTGGCGTTTACATACGGTGGTCAACATTTTGAACTGCTGCTTACTCAGCCAACTTTCTAATAACTATATAAACTTACAGACAACTTTCTTATATACATCTTCCACTTATAAATCTATTGTTTTGTTTTGACAAATGACAGCAAAGATAAACATGATTTTTCATCAAAGTTTATCCCCTCCCACCCACCCAATCACTTTGGACACTTGGACACAACCATGTAACAGAAAAGGAAGCTCCCAGGTAGCTGGTGGCACCACTTATAAATACTCATCATTTAGGGAAAAACCAGATATGTTTTGATCCCCCTTTTATCTCAATTGTCTGGCATTGCAACAGGACCATGATAGTAGATGTTTGAAGGAATTAATGAATGGACATTCTGGTTGGGGTTATTGTCTATTGTAATGAAGAACCTCTGGGTGAGATCTCATGATGCCATTACTGCTTGCTTCCATGGAGCATAATCCATTTGCAAATATTTATCCAGTGCTTCCAGATGCTGGGTACGATACTAGATGCTAGTGATGCAGAGGCCTCTACCTTGATGGAGCTTAGGGTTGAAAAGACAGAACAGCAGATAAATACAAGTATCATAAGTACCGTATTAGTTTTTTATGGCTGCTGTTAAAAATTACTACAACTTAGTGACATAAAACAACACACATTTATTATCTTATAGTTCTGGATATCATAAGTCTGAAATGGGTTTCACTGGGCTAAAAACAAAGTCGTCAGCAGGGCTGTGTCCATCCAGGGCTCAAAGGCAGGGAAACTACTTTCTTGCCTTTTCCAGCTTCTGGAGGCCAACTCTATTCCTTAGCTCTTGGCCCCTTTCTATTTCTTCAAGGCCAGCAGCATAGCATCTTCAAATTGTTTTCTTTTTATTTATTTATGGATTGACTTTAGGGAGAAAAGGGGGGGAGAGTGAGAGAGAGAGAGAGAGAGAGAAGCATCAAGTTATTCCACTTATTTATGCATTCATTGGTTGCTGCTGGTATGTGCCCTAAATGGGGATTGAGTCCACAACCTTGGGGTTTTGGGACTATGCTCTAACCAACTGAGTAACCTGGCCAGGGCTTCAGATTTTTTTCTGACTCTGACTCTCCTGCCTCCCTCCTCCACTTGTAAGGACTCCTGTGATTGCATCAGGCCCACCATATAATCTTCATATCAAGATCTTTAAGGGGGGATTTTTCTAACCACCAGAAGCACTAATAAGAAAATCAACAGGACACAAGAACATAACACCTAAAATAGTTTGGTAGTCTGGAAAGGCCTGTGGAAGAGCTACAGGCCACATCGGAGCAACCAATGCCCCTGCACAGCCAATCCTCCACAGAAGGCAGAGTTTGGAGGTTGGTGGTCACAGCCAGTCCTTGCAGCTGACTGGCCTGGGTAAATCCCTCCCATTGACCTGCCAACAGCAATCAAGGCTCAACTACGGCATGAGTGTGTGCTCAGTCCACACAAAGGGCACACCTCAAGTACTCAGCTTGGGTGATAGGAGAGGCTGTGCCACTGGACTCTACAGGACACTTACTACATCAGGCCACACTACCAGGGAGTCATAGTAGCTCTACATAATACACAGAAGCAAACACAGGGAGGCTGCCAAAATGTGGAGACAAAGAAACATGGCCCAAACGAAAGAACAGATCAAAACTCCAGAAAAAGAACTAAACAAAATGGAGATAAGCACTATATCAGATGGAGAGTTCAAACACTGGTTATAAGGATGCTTAAGGACCTTAGTGAGGACCTCAACAATATAAAAAGATCCGGTCAGAAATAAATAATGCACTAATTAAAATAAAGAACAATTCACAGGGAAATGACAGTAGAGTGGATGAAGCCAAGAATCAAATCAATGATTTGGAACATAAGGAAGCAAAAAACAACAAACCAGAACAACAGGAAGAAAAAAGAATCCAAAAATAACGAAGATAGTATAAGCAGCCTCTGGGACTTCAAGCGTTCCAACATTTGCCTCAGAAGGGTCCTAGAACAAGAGAAAGAGCAAGAAACTGGGAATCTATTTGAAAAAAAAGTGAAAGAAAACCCTAATTTGGTGAAAGAAATAGACATGCAAGTCCAGGAAGAACTAAGAGTCCCAAATAAGATGGACTCAAAGAGCCCTGCATCAAGACACATCATAATTAAGATGCCAAAACTTAAAGATAAAGACAGAATCTTAAAAGCAGCAAGAGAAAAGCAATTAGTTTCCTACAGGGGAGTTCCCATAAGACTGTCAGTTGACTTCTCAAAAGAAACTGCAGACTAGAAGGGATTGGCAACAAATATTCAAAGTCATGGAAAGCAGAGACCCACAGCCAAGATTGCTCTACCCAGCAAAAATACCATTTAGAATCAAAGGGCAGATAAAGTGCTTCCCAGACAAGAAAAAACTAAAGGAGTTCATCATCACCAAACCATTATATGAAATGTTAAAGGGATTTATTTAACAAAAAAGATCAAAACTATGAGCAATAAAATGGCAATAAATACATATCTATCGACAATTGAATCTGAAAAACAAACTAAGCAAATAAGAACAGATAGAAACATCAGTATGGAGAGCATTGTGATAGTCACCATATGGGAAGGGGGTGTGGAGGGATGGGTGATGAAGGGGGGGATTAAGAAGTACAAATTGGTAGTTACAGAATAGCCATGAGGATGTAAACTATAGTACAGGAAATGCCAGAGAACTTATA
Source organism: Desmodus rotundus (assembly GCF_022682495.2). Taxonomy (NCBI): domain Eukaryota; kingdom Metazoa; phylum Chordata; class Mammalia; order Chiroptera; family Phyllostomidae; genus Desmodus; species Desmodus rotundus. Next base: position 31,846,981 of record NC_071394.1, on the reverse strand, counting down.
TACATGACCCATGGACAAGAACAAATGTATGAGGGTTGCCTGAGGGAGTAGAGGAGGTGCTGGATGGAGGGGAGCAAAGAGGAGAAAATTGGGACAACTGAAATAGCATAACAATAAATTATAAATTAAAAAATAAAATATATCCTTCCTCTTAAAAAAAAAAGTTATGATAGATGTTATTTATGCCTCAGAGTATCAAACCTGGACAGTAACCAAATGAAAACTCCAAACGCATTTCATTTATTCTGTCCACTTCCCTTGGTTCTTACAAAGCTGCAGTAAGAGTCCTTATTTAATCCTTTTTTTGGTTTTGTTTGGGTTATTTTGTTCATTTGTTTTCTGTGTGCTTAGAATAAAGAGACAGAGTAGAATTGTAGCTAAAAGCAAAAACTTTCAATTCTGAGAGACCTGGATCTGAACTCCCACTACTCTAATTCCTTTGTGTGTGATCACAAGCGGACTCTTCCACTCAAGGGACCTGTCCTTCATCTGTAAAACTAGATAAATATTTGTCTCAAGAGAGTCCTTTTAAAGACTGAAGGAGATAGTAAATATAAAGTTGTTACCACAGGGCCTGAGATAGGTAAGAGCAAGTGTACAATAAATGTAGTACATCATTGCACATGAATTATTATTTTGACAACCACAAAACCAATTAATGTGACATGCTTATGTATGGAACACTTCTACAGCATTCCCGATGGCCATCCAGAGGATGACACCTGGCCAAACAGCAATGCTCCAGAGAAAAGGAATAGCTTCAACTGGCCAAACAATCTCATTATGGAACAACACAGGGATGCGGTTGTTAATGAAATTTAAGGCCACATTAATTGAGTATCGAAAATAAAGGAGGAAATGGCTCTATTATGTGCTATTCACGTCTAATCTATGGTATTGTGTCTAGTTCTGAATGTACCTGGTTCTAAGGGGCCTTGATAAATTAGATTTTATTTGGAGAGTAGTGATTAGGGTGGGGAAGGATCTAGCGATGCCCCAAGAAGAATAATAGAAGAAAATGAGGCAGGGGCGGGGAACAGAACCATGATGGCTTTCTTCAAATATTTGTTCCATGAAAGATGGAGTTAACATCCATATAGTTCCCAAGTACAGAACTAGGATAAGTAAATGGAAGCTATGACACAATGAATTCCAGCTGAAGAGAGGGAAGAAATCTCAAATAATTTAGAGCTGCCTAAACAATAATGGCTCCTTCATTCAGGTCTTCCTACAGAATCTTATGGCAATGAGCGTGGGATACAAAGACGGGTTACCTGCCTTGGCAGAAAGGATGGACCATCGGGATTCCACGGTTCTTTCCTGGTCTGCCACTTAGGTATTCACACAAAGCCTTCCCAGGTAAACCCACAACACCAAAGGAGGGTGTCTATTTGGACTCCAAGATGGTGAGCCTTGACATGGAAATGCTGCAAACCCCTTAAAGCATTCTCTTGCACACAGAATAAACTCCAGGATCAGAAACTAACTGGATCACAAAAAGCTCTTATTTATTGTGGTTCAACCATTTTGGCAAATATAATTTATTCCACGATGTGTGTCTCTAAGTCCATAAGGGTTGTTCTGAGGGGTCCTATAAGTAAGAAGTAGTGCCCCAGCCAGTGTGGCCCAGTTGGTGTAAGTGTTGTCCTGTAACCAAAGGGTTGCATGTTCAATTCCTGGTCAGGGCACGTACCTAGGTTGCGTGTCCTATTCTCAGTCCAGGCCCACATGATCCCCTATCAGATGCATACAGAAGGCAACCAATCAATGCTTCTCTCTATCCCTTCTTCTCTCCTTTCCCCTCTCTCTAAAAGCGATGAAAAAATATCCTTGAGTATGGATAAAAAAAAAAGCAAAGAGTTAACCTTGAAAATGCATAGAATGAAGCCAAGTGAATAGATTATTGATAAATAGTCAAATTTATGGACACCTGTTGGGACATCATAGAAGAAATACCAGTATACAGGTGAGGTGCTTTTATATTCTACTGGGAAAAAACATGTCTACCCATGGTTACGTGTACTTCCCACTGATCCGAATATGGTTGTATAAGAGGAGTTTCAGGAGAAATTACAGAGTGTAAGTCCTGCTTGTTTGGAAAAGAATAGTCTATTCAATTAATAAGCACTTAGTAAGGATTTTTTTTTTAAACCAGGTGATGTGGAGGATCTATGAAGATCAAAGGCAAGATCTCTCTGCTCTAGCAGAATTCAGTGCAATGGACAAGAGAAACAAACGTAACATAAAAATGTGATAAAATCCAAGATCTTCCTGTCTGAACCATTGCTGGTCAGTCTCCGGGAGTTGCCAGCTTCAGAAAAGCTGGCAACAGGGATAAGTCAGATGCCAGAGAGAGCACAGGCAAGAAGAGCCCAGCGCAGGTGGAAGCTGAGGTCAGGTGGCCATCTGAGCGCGGGAGTCCAGCAACAGGCCTGGCAAGTTGGAGTGAGCGCAAGCCTGGAGGACAAATTTGACATCAGAAGTGACAGGGCTTGGCGGGGAGGTGGGGCAAGGGAAGGTGAAACCGAAGCAGGAGGCCTGAGACAGCTTGTTGGAAGAACATTCTGTTGCAGTGGGGATTTTCCCCAAGACCTAGTGACCAGTTCCATGGACATTCCACTGCCAGTCTTGAGGGCTGTATTACCCAACCAAGTCTAGCTACAGAGGCACACACAGAGTGGTAGGGGGAGTTGGCAATTGGGCTGTTTGAGGCTTCACAGCAGAGGTAACAGAGAGTTTTGGTTGCATGAAAGGTAGAAGATGGAAAGCAAATGGTTCAAGATGAGACTGGGAAATCACTACCCACAGCCAACATTCGTCAAGTACTTTCTTTAAAAAAAAAAAAAAGATTTTATTTATCTGTTTTTAGAGAAAGGGGAAGGGAGAGAAAAAGAGGAAGAGAAACATCAATGTGTGGCTACCTTGTGCGTGCCTCCCGTGTGCTCCCATCCAGGGACCCAGCCCTCCACCCAGGCATGTGCCCTGACTGGGAATCGAACCTGTGACCCTTTGGTTCGCAGACTGGAGCTCAATCCACTGAGCCACATCAGCCAGGGCTTGCTTTCTTTCTTTCTTTTTTCTTTTTATGTATTTTAGATGTTTTAAAAAGTGAAACGTGTGATCCTTTCTTAAAAGAAAGACATGTAAATACATTTAAGTATTGTAGGCATAGTGTCTGGATGTGGCTGGCCCCAGGCCTTCCTTGCATCTGCCTGCTGCCAGAGAGATGCCCCGAGTTAACCTCTGGCCCAGGGCGGAGCCACCACAGGTGGACTCAACTTTTGCTTTCAGAACCACCTAGTCCTTTTGTAACAAAAAGAACAATGTTTCTTACAATGTAAAAACTCTTTGTACTGAAAAAAAAAGAGGAAAGAAATTGAAGTTTAAAGAGGTTATATAACCTTATCCAAGGTTTTACACTAAAATGTGGGTTATAATTCTAGAGCAGTACTATTAACTATTACTATTAACTACTAAAGTTCAATTTATAACACACGTATAGTGAGACTTTTTCAACATGCTAAAAGGTCTCAACTTTCTCTTGTAAGCAGTGGTAATGAATTAAAGCCAAAGACTGCCGTGGGTTTGGTAACGTGGTGAATGTCATCAGCATGAACTTTAGAGACCCCATGTGCAAACACCAGCTCTCTGACTTTTTGAGGATGCCTGATGAAAAGAATTTTCTGAGCTCTCCAATTCCTGTTGTAAGTTAAGAATACTAACAATGTCTTCTTGCAGGAACGCTGTGATACTTAGGTATAATAATGCACATGAAGGTGAATTGGTAACTATCAAGCTAAAAGTAAATATTAGCTATTAAGATTTCTACTGTAGTTTAGAAAAATCCAGCAGCCATGCGGCTGAGCCCCTGGGGACCATCATAACAGTCCAGATGAAGGAGGGTCTACACAAAGGCAGCGACAATGAGGATGGAGAGGAAGTACCTGTGTAATAGGTGATTAGGCCAGGTTACAAATGGGACTACGCGACTGATTAGATATGGAAGGGAAAGGAGAGGGGGTCAGGACAATTCAGAGTTTTCTGTTGAGTAATCAGGTGGATGGTGATGTCAGTGAGGCAGGAACAAGGGTGGGCAGCATATTGCTTCTATTTCAGGACCATGGCGAGGAGGCGGCTATGAGGCATTCAGCAAGAGGGGGTGGTGAAGCGAGGGGGACTGAGAGTGGAGGGCGCGGAAGAGCAGTGAGCTGTAGATTCAGATTTGGGTACGTGTGGGACTAAAACCACGAGAGGAAAGTAATGTAAAGAGATTGTCTGCAACCCTTCACAGCCAAGGAGCTTCCCCCGTCTCATGCAAAAATAAATGGCTGATGCAGAAACCCAACTGTAAAAGAGATCAAAAGAAAGCTTTTCTGGTCAAATCTGGAATGAGTTGCCTGAAGCCCCCACTGCTTGAGACAGTCCCTAATGGGTTTCACTGAGGCCAGTTTGAGAGCCACCAACTTGAAGCAAAACGAGAAAGAGGAGGGTTAATTGCTGTACTGAGTCTACAAGAAAATAGCTTACACAAAACCAGATTGGAATTTCCATTTTGGATTTTTTTTAAAGCTGTTTCGTAACTCTAATTCCTTTGGAAGCCTCACCCAGTCATATGCTGCACTAATTTCTTTCTGGCCTGCTCTCATGGATGCCTGACCGTGGCAGTGTCCTTGTTTGAACACTGGAAGCCACAGTGCCATTCAGGTCAAGAGAGTTGGCTGACAGCGTAGGCTAACGTCCATGTTCAAGTGTGTGCACGTCGGCCTTCCTCACCAGAGGATGGCTGCTGTGTGCACATCTGCCGGAGCCCTGCCAGTAGATAACCGCGTTTATCACAGTTACCGTGAGGCCCTTCTGTGACCTTTAAACTAGATAAATGTTACCCACTTATGTAAGAAGCTGTTTAATAAAAATTATCCTAGATACTTGACATGCAAGCTTTTTAAAAAGCTGAATTGATTGAACTTTTTCTCCTAATTGAATTCATTGATTGGCTTATTTCAACACTGTAAAAACCTTAATCCCAAATCCAATAAAAGTAGTTTGGTTTGGTTATTGAATCAGAGAGACATGATCACATGATAAAGACAATGGGAGCAAAGAAGTGAGAGCAGGAGAGGAAGAGAAGAAAGGACAGTAGGTGACATAGTAGTAGTTACTGTTAAAAGCAACCACAAAAATGAAAATCTCTAAAATCTCAGTGATTTCACACAGTGTAAGTTCATTTCTCACTCAGAGCTCAGTGTCGTGGACGTGATGACCGGTGTGTGGGCGTTCATCTCGTGACTTGGCCTCAAGTGTCTTCGCCTGGGTCCTCTGCCATTTGGTTGGTGAGTGGAGTGGGGAGCAGAGATTCTATGGGCCAGGCCTGAAGGTGAGCATATCACTTCTGAAAGCTTTTCCCTCGACCAGAACTAGTCGCGAGGACATGGCCATCTGCCCAAGGGGCTGGGATACATCGTCCAGCCGTGCGCGCTCAGGAGGTAGAAGTGGGTATACTGAACATCTAGCCAGTCTCTGCTAAGATTAAAAAGTGCCTATGTTCAGGTTTTGTAAAATTTAGGAAAAATAAATTCCTTGCATATGAAAAAATGTCACACTGATTCATCCTCTACTATGGAAGCCTTAATCTAAGGGTTGATGAAGTGAATATTGAATGCTCTCAACTCTGCCATAAACATCAGTTCGTTCTTAAGTGGGAGTACTTTACCATGTTGTCAAATGCCCCCAAAAAAGAAAGGTTCATCACTATGATAGGTAAGGCTCAACACAAAAACATCGTTTTTAAAACAATGTATTGCAAATAGTGAAATAAAAGTGTATTTTTATTTGATGCAGCTCAGCATTATTATATAAACTTTTTCTTTACAAACTTCTCAAAAAAACCCTCTATGTTCTTACCCCTAAAAAATTTAAGAATTTTTTAAAAAGCTAGACATATACCCACTGAGTCATAGAATAATTGGAATTCTAACAGGAATATAACTGTAAAGTGATTTTCAAAAAAAAAAGAACACCATTCTACTTTTTTTAAAACTCCACAAAGCAGGTAAGCGTTTTATGGGTCAAGAGTTTAATACTGAGTGTTATGCAATAGCTCAGCTTAGAATAGTTTTCTCCTTTGTTCTTCTCGCACACCACGCACATGCCATTTGGTGACATCCTGAGGTTTGGGAGGCTGTTGGATAAGGCCTTCTGAAAAGAAAAGGTTATTCTACATCATGTATAAGAAAAAGCTTTGATGATTCATAAAGTTAAAGCCTTTTAGTTCCTTTCAGGGGAGAATTCCCGGCAGATGTGTTGAAAAGGAAGTGGCTAAATTATACCTTGCCCCCTGTGGTAGAACCACAGACCCCAGCTGGCTCTTTGCAGGAAGGACTAAGCGCTAAGCCAACTTTGATCACAGAATTTTAAACAGCACCAAGAAGGCAAAGACATTTTCAGCCTACAAAAAATAAATGGATGAGTGCCTGTAAGTCTGCCTGCGATAGAAAGAATACGGATGGTTCCAGCAAACGTTTCCTTGTGAGAAAACCTACATGAGGCCTGTGTCCCTACCAACTCGTCCTGTACCACTGGTTCATACCACTGAGCTGTGTCTGCTAAGATAACTTTTGTCTCAGAAAACAACAGTCTGCGTTGGGAAATGTGGTCTAATCAAACTGACTTAGCTGAAGGGTCCCAGCACAGTCTCCCATCCCCTTACCTTCTATTTTCATTCCGCCCTTTGTTTTTGCTTTTTCTGCCTGCAGAGAGGACTTAGTAACTGTGCATTGGTTTGTAATCAGCATCGGAACCTGATAACTTAACAGTTTGTGAACAGCGTTAAACTCAAAAGAAGTTCTTGGTGAGTTCTTCCTTTTTGTTTTTTAGCATACCCAAAGAAAGTTCTGTGTTTTTCTCTTCTTACCCATTATTTACAGTTGTTTTAATGCCAGAATTCGACCCTTAATGTATTTTGATCGTTAACCCTTCTCATTAGATGGCCATTGCAAAGGAAACAGTGAAACAGTCGCGCCTCCGATTGTGCACGCAGCCGGCAGGTCACAGAGCCCTGAGCCTGGCGCTCCGGGCCGCTGTAGGTGCTCCTCGTGTTGAAGGGAGAGCCTTGACTTCAGGAGAGCCACACGGTTATTCCTCTCTACCACTTGCTGTTCTTTTCAAGGAGAGAGTAAGTTTCAGGTTCAGTCTTCAGCAGGCAGTTTTATCTAAAGAAACAAGTTAAATGTTAGAAAGGGAGCTACTTTAAAGAAAAATGGTGAATGGATAGAGTGTTTTGTGAATAATTCAAGATTGAAAAACATAGTATGGTAGGAAAACACTGGTCCAGGGGCCAGAAGACCTGGATTTCTGTCCTTTGCCACTAATTAGCTGTATGACACGTGGCGGTCAATTAAGTTCTTTGGGCCTCAACTTCCTTATCCATAAAAGGTTGCAATATATTAGTGCTTTTTAACTTTGGCTGCACAATCAAATCACCTGAGGTGTTTTAATGACTCCCAGAGCTTGGGTCACATCCCAGACCAATTGCATCAGCATCCCTGGGGGTGGGACCCAGACATCAATATTTTGTAAGTCTCCCAGATAAGCATCTGAAGTTGAAAACCCCTGCACTAAATGACTTACAAGGCCTTTAAAACTTCAACTTCTTTGATTCTAAGATAAAACAATGGGTGACATAAAAGATTATCATCAGAAATATATCTTTGCCTTTTATGTAACTCGTAGAATGAACCAGCTCCTAGCCATCACACATGGATACACATAGTCACATATGTACTGCACACAGTTACACTGTGGCACAGGAACTGCACTGGGGTACGGCGGTGAACGAGGCACATTGGCCTCTTCCTCTTAGAACCGGCAATTTAATGAACTGGGGACTAAATGACACATCTCAGTGTTTCCGCGTTAGAGAATGTTAGGGAAAATGGGAGCGCATTAAGAGGGGCATCATCAGTAACTCTTAAACTTTATTCTTTAAATTCTATAATAAAAATCAAAACATCCTTCCTTGTGGTTGTTGTTTTATTTCACTAGGGTTACCAGCTCATAATAATATAACATCTGCTAAACAGAACAGTCACTAGTGTGAAAATTTCAGGTTTGCTGTCTGCACATACAGACTCTCAAGTTGGCACTTATTCATTCATCTGCACTCATTCAACAAATTTTTTTTCTGTATTCTAGGTAGATATCTTGCTAGACAGTATAAATACAAACCTAAGGAGCGTTTCTATTTTTAAAGTGCACATGGCATTGGGCAAAGAACTCAGGCTGTATAGTGCAGGGGTTAAGAGCACGGGCTTAGGAGTCCAACTACCTGGCGTTGAATTCCGTCTCTCTTACTTACGAGTGGCAGCCTTGGTGGTACCCATCACCGACAGTTGTTTCCAGGATTCCATGAGGTAATGCATGTAAAGCATTTAGCATGGAGCCTGGCAGATGATGAATATTCAAAAATAGTGGGCAGTTTCTGTTATTATCACATTACAATGGGAAAAAGCCAAACAGCAGCAAAGAAGGGGATGCTTTGGAACATATGGCTGCAACTCTTAAACTAGACCCAGGAGGTAGGCCGAGTCAGGAAAGGCTTTCTGAAACAGAGGAATGGCCTAAACTGAGTCTTGAAGATTAATTAGGAGTTAGCCTAGGGAGGGAGTAGGGAGAGGAAAGCAAGGCTGAAGGTATTCAGGTAGAGGGAGCTGCCAGAAGAAAGAAGGAGAGAGCACACCACCTCGTCTGGGGTAACGTGGGTAGTGTGGCTAGGATACAGGGCGAGGGGAAATGGCCCTGTGGAAACTGGACAGGAAGCCCTCACCTGCCCCTGCCGGAAGCTCACCTTATACCCTGAAGGTAACAGGGGACTTCAAGCAGGCTGGTGGCAGACCCAGACTGGCTTTAGGGTGAGGTCACTCTGGAAACAGAGGAACGAGGAAATTACTGACTATGGGTGTTGGTGGTTAATTTAATGTGCCATCCTGTCTACCTAGATTTTTGGTTAAACGTTATTCCGGGTGAGCCTGTGGGGATGTTTCTGGGTGCGATTAGCATTTGAATGTATAGACTGAGTAAAGCAGGTTGCCCTTCCCAGTGTGGCATCATCCAACCCGCTGAAGACCCGACTAGAAGGACAGGCTGAGTAAGAAAGAATTCTCTCTCTGCCTTTGAGTGGGGACATGGGTCCTCTCTTGCTTCTGGACTGGGACTTGGACAGGAACTTACTTCATTGGCTCTCCTGATTCTCATGCTTTTGGACTTGGACTAGAACTATACCATCAATTCTGGGTCTGGATTCCTCAGTCTACATAATCACAGGAGCCAATTCCCCATAATAAATCTGTTCATACACATACACCCTCACTATTGGTCCTGTTTCCTTGGAGAACCCTGACAAATACACCAGGGTAGCCCTGCAACCCTGTAATCCTCAGTGGTCTCTGTTTCTAGGCTTCCCTCCCTCCCACTTACCCTTGATATTTCTAGCCAAGCTCTCCTAACATATATCTGCAGGGCAGGTCATCCCTTGATATTCTTCTCTAGTTCCCAGTTACCTATAATTCCTAATTCCTAGCCGGGAATAAAAGGTCCTTCTGAATCTTCCCCCAGCCCTCCTGCCTCTCTTTCCCCAGTACCAATACCGCCATCCTAGTCTTTCATGCATCTGTGGCACCTGCACCCACTGTTCCCATCATCTGGGGTGCCCCTCCCCCTTTCTCTCTCCAGCTGGCTAACCGCTGGTTAGCATTTAAGCTCCAGCTCAAGTGTCACCTCCTTGGTAAGTCCATCCCAAATTCCCCAAAGGCACACAACCTGAGCCCCATTCCATTGAGTACCTGTCTCCATTGTGGCAGGCATTACAACTTATCATAGTGATTTGTGTAGTGTCTATTTCCACCAGCTGACAGAGCAGCTCTCGAGAGTATAGACCATGACAGGTTTGGTTTGGATCTCCAAAGTTTAGAATTTAGTAGGAACTCCAGCCCCTGAGTGTTGAAATGCTGGGCACGGACAGGTATGTGAACAGATGATAAATACATGGGAGAGACAGAGCAAGCAAGAGTGGTGATGGAGACCCCACTTACGGCAGCTCACTGTGCTCTTTAATGTCCTGCTCAATGGACGTCACGATCCTCTTTCCCATGAGCGTTACAGACGGCATTCCACTAGCAGTCAATAATCAACCATGGGAGTGTTTTTATATTTTTAAAGTTCTTCTCAAATTTGGTACAGTTTCTATTGGACCTTGAAGAGCCTGGGCTGATTTGGGGAATGGCTGTTCTCTCTTCCTTATTACGCTTTTATTTTGTGCTGGAGAAATTTCAGGAATTTATTCTGATGCCTTTAAGACATTCATTCATAGCATTTTTAAAAAATAGTAATTAGCATTTTAGGGAGGACAGAGTTTCTGAAAAATGTCCTTTGATCTTTTGAGTTATAATTAAATAGACTTCAGAGTTTTAAAAGTCAAGCTCTCTGACTTGGGAAAGAGTGTGGACAGCCTTTAGAGAGGAATATACTTTTTAACAAAAGTTAGAAACATATGATACTGAGATTAAGGAGCAGGCAAATTTATTGTGGCAACTGCTGACTGTAGGCCTGGTGAGTTTCTCCTCATAACTCCCATAAAAAAAAAAAAAAGAGAGAGAAAAAGCCCAAATGTAGGATCTTAAAAACGAAACCTCAGCAGGGGCAGCAGAGGTTGGTTTTATTATTTTTAAGCAACATGAAGGCTGAAAAATGCTTTTACCATTCTTAGCACACAAACTAGTTGGCCTTGATGTTTTGCTGTTGAGCAATCGGAGAAATGAGTATTTTCACTGCGGCCAAAAGCCTGCCATTTCTCTTCTGACTCATCTTGTGTTTGAATTTTAGCAGCTTGGCCTGCGGAAGAACGTGGAAGCGCCACACCCTCTATGTGAGGTTGGGCTGCCCTTCAGGGGGCGTTTTGCGTGACAATTCAAGAGCATATTTTCTAGGGCCCTTGATATTTGGGGTGAGTAATGATTTTTCACCTCTAACTTTTTTTAAAATGTAGACACAATGTTACACATAAACAGCAGCAACAACCATGAAACATGTTCCCCTTCCCACGTTGCACTGTGAACTGGTGGACGTATTACTTGCCCTGACTCTGGGCAAGTAATCACTATTTCTGAGCTTCATTTGCCTCCTCTGTAAAATACAAACAATGTCTGCCACACTAGTTTCTGCGGCAGATAAATGAGTGAACATAGGAGTAGATACATAACTTAGTACAATGTCTAGTACATACTCCCTGTTCAGTAAACAGTAGCTGATGCGGTGGTTGTTGATGTTGACCATAGGATTAATGATGTAGTGGGAAGAACATTGACCTGGAAATCAGAAAATCAGATTTTTTCAAAAATAACTGCTTAACCTCTTAGTAAACCTATTTTACGTCCTTAATGTATTTTGAGCCATAATTTTCTCATCTTAAAACAAGGAGTTTGGTCCAGATAACTTTCCAAACTTTAGTATTTATGACTCTGTGAATAGACTGATCAGCACAGTGAAGTACTCCCAGCTCCATGCCCAGAAGTCCCTGCATCTTTCCTGAAATAGTCTTCAAACACGAGCTGGGCTTTCTAAGGTGGCCAGCTCTGTGTGGGTGCAGAATAGCTCTGCAGAACCGCAGAGCAAAAGACTCTTGTGGGTAATTACTTTCAAGTCCAAGGACATAACATCTAGAAACATTTTTTTAGTGCCAGTGGGTACAGGGATAACATTTAGACTTGCCTCCAAGAGATACTGTACCCTTGGGAGTGAGAACAGAAGATCAAGGCCAAGTCCTGTTTTGAGGGAATTTAACCATTTTAACTTGGAAACAAAGAAGTTTTTACCTGGGGAAATAAAATTCTCCAGAATGATTCCAGTTAAGGGCAGGCAGCCAGAACAGCACAGTAATTATCCCTTGCATGTGTATGGCTTGTTGCCTATACAAAGCCTTTTGTTGTTCACTGTGTCGTTCCACCCTACAATGCACAATATCAGGCAGGTGGGGCAGCTGCGAACATTCCTATTGCTGAAACAAAGGAGCTGCTCTCCAGGGAGGTGGTGTGCCTTGCGTCTGATTGCACAGCTCCCAAGGGCATGTGCTACGCCAGAGAGAACTGTGGCTGACTGGCTTTGTGGGCCACCTAGACACCTCCCTACATCTGAGCAGCAGTCACTCTGTCTTCCCCCACTGCTTCCTTTGGGAATTGACAAAACATTTCAAAATTTCCATCAGATAATTAAGCAGAGAAAAGTTTTCAAAGAAGGATCTCTGGGTCAGCTTCTAAGCATGCCTGCTGGATAAGTGTAAGGGATAAAGGGATGGGGAGGCTCTTTGCTCATTCTCTACCCATTTATTGATAATTGGAGCCTCTCTGATTGGTCGGTGAAGATGCTGATGGGGGTGGGGAGATATAGCTGTGCAGCTCCGATTAAATGGGAAAGTCTTCGTCCCATTGACTGAAATAGTGTTCGAGGAACTCCTTCACGAGGGCTGGCTCAGATGGGCAGAAGCACAATGCAGGCAGGCAGTTCAGTGCAGGCTTCTCCTGAAGTGCAGTTTGCAAGAGGGGACTCTTTGTAGAAATGGCCGCTAGGCTCTGCTTTTGAATTTGAGCCCAGTTAGCCACTTGGAGCCCTTTTCTGTAGGTCTGTTCTCTCTCACAGTCCAGAGATTGCAGACAAGCAAAGCTGGACATGAGCCTATGAGAGGCTGGACTGGATGATGCCAGAGGGCCCTTCCAGCTGCAAGGCCAGAGATGTCCCTTTTCTCTTCCTGGAATCAACCAACCAAGAGTGCCCGGTACCGTTCTTTGGCTTCCAGCAGACACTGTATTAAGTTCCCCAGATAAAGGAGGAGAAAGAGGAAACCCTCAAGGACTTTCACCCTATTTCCCTCTCACTTTCCCCTGAGTGGGTCCACAGCATTTATACGTCTGCTGGGAGAGAGAGCTATGCCAGTTCGAGTAGCACTCCCGAGCCTCAGGAGGTGTGGCAGGCAGTGAGGTTCGGGGCCAGGTGCAGAAGTGCCCCAGAGGTACCCAGAGATATGGCTCTATAGCCTGCTTAGCCCTCAGCCCAATTCACCAAAGGTTGAGATCAGTTTCTTAAAGCTATAGAAGAAAGCACTCACATTGGTGCTTTTTTTTTTTTTTTCCAATCTGTCAATCTTTGCAAAGCCTGGTTTATCCAAATCCAAAAGCATCTGAATGAGAAGTTTACAGACAAATTGTGAATGCACCTCTATTAACCCCTGGGCAGATTTAAAGAGAATAATGGATGTCCGCTTACCAAAGACCCACTTTACACAGGAACAGCCTTTTCTGCTTAACCTTCCCTTCAGCCCTGTGAGGTAGGTACTCTTACTATTCTGTTTCACAGTTGAGGAAATGGACTCGGAGATCACAGAATAATTAATTTCACTTAGGTAATAAAAGGCAAAGGCATAGGTAAACCCAGGTCTTACCTTTAACCACTAAGTAACATTTCTCCTAGATGGACTGGAACAGTGATTTTCAACCTTTTTCATCTCATGCCACACATAAACTAATTACTAAAATTCTGTGGCACAGAATTTGTCAAAAATATATATTTTTTGCCAATCTGACAACAATTTTGATTCATTCACACCAGAGGGCTACTGCTGTGTTGGCTATTGTCATTGTTTTATTTGACAATCTAAGGGAAAAGAGGTCAGTGCCCCTGACAACACAGTCAGGTATTGTGTGTTTTAAAAATTCTTGCGCACTCTGGTTGAAATTCACTGGACTGAAAGGATCAGAGCTTCCAACCGAAGAACCAGCTCGCCAGTGTGGTTAAGTGCTACTTCATTCAGTCCCTTCCTTGTTTCCTCCCCACCCACTCTGACCTGCACCCCGTAGTCTGGAAATGCAGCTTCTCTTAGAGACATTAGGAGATATGGAGGCAAATTTGGAAAGAAAGTTAAAAAGATTCATGGGTGTGATGGGGCTCAGTATCAAAGCGTGTGTATGTGTGTGTGTGCACACACGCACTCATGCACACTGACCCCGTGTATGGACTTCCCTCTGTGAAACGAGAGCGGGCCCCTGGATCCTTCACTGCAGTGAGTGCGGCCCACCACAGCCTTGGCCTCGCTCTGCCTCATCTCATTACTGGGCAGCACCTCTTTTCGGCAGCCCACCTCGCTGCATTTCCGCCTCCCAGCTCCCCTTCCTTTCTCTCCGGACCTCTCTCCTCTCTGTGGATTAGCTCCCTGTGGCAAATTTGGTTTGCACTTCCCCAAACCAATCTAAGTTCTTCCCGCTTGCTCCGCACGAGCTCCTTAGTGGGATTGCTCCGGTTTCCTCATCTGGTCTTTGCAGCACCCGCTGTGCCTGCTCCCTTCCAGCTTATTCAGGATGAATGTGAAATGAGGGCAGCCCAGGCCAGGTCTTCTGCTCGACGCCTCCCTGAAGCCAGTGACCAGCTCTTCCCCGAGATGCTCCCCAGAATGGCGCTGCTTAGCCCCTAAGCCACTATCTGAATCCCAGCTCTGCCTCTCGGCTAGTACTTCACTTCCTCAGACTCAGTTTTGTTATCTGCATGGTAGGTACAATAATCCCTTCCTCAAAGACTTGGGAGCAGTGAATGATTTTTGGTGTAAAACACATGGTGTGTGACAGCTATTGAAAGAGTTGTAGGCCCTGGCTGGGTGGGTCCATTGGTTGGAGCGCTTCCCACACATCAAAAGCTTGCAGGTTTGATTCCTGGTCAGGGCACATAACAAGGTTGAAAAAATATAGTTGTAGCTATTGTTAAGATTACCATTGTTGCAAGTCTTGTTCCTCACCACTTATGTGACCTAGATCTTCCCTCATAGTCACTCCCCCACCCCAGCATTTACAATTAAAAAAGTGCATTATCTTCATAAACTTTACAAACAGATGTTATTACCCCAATTTATAAGTAAGGAAACAACTTTGGAGACAGGTTATATAACTTTCCCAAGGTCACACTGTTTGGAAAAAGAGCAACTGGGATTAATTAGTTCCATCTCTGGCTCCTGCAGGAAACATTTGGGGCTTCTAATGCCATGAACTCAGCTAAGGGCTGAGGAGACCCTGGCATCAGACACAGGCCTGGGGGTGCACAGTCAAACGGAGAAAGAGGCAGGTAAATGGGTAGCAGGTTATGCAATACTGGGGTAAAGGAATTCAGATAGGCAGCCAGGTGGCAGGACTCCAGGACTGTGTGGTGACTCCATCACCAGAGCTAAACACAATGTGAGCTAGACTGCGTCCTGCGCCCTGCTGTCTGGTGCACTGGAGGAGCGAGTCACTCTTGGGAGAGAGGGGACAGTGAAGGAGACCGGCAGCCAGCCTTATGAGAGAAGGTTTCAGAGGAAGGGACATGGTAGAGGTGGGAGGAAATGTATCCAGGCCGGAGGACAAACACAAGGCTGAAGGACGGAGGAATCGGGGCAGGGAGAAATGCTGATGACAAGGGCGGGGCCAGACCCCAAAGGGCCTACAGTGCCAGGCTGAGTCAATAGGCAGCTATCTGCAGTGGCTGCCTGGGGTGACAGCATGCCTGTGGAGGCTCAATGGGAGAGAAGAAAGTTTTAGACAGGAAGATCCAGGTCTATCATTTTAATCCAGGGTAGCCTCCTGTTACTAGGACAGAGATGGTGGCGGTGGCAGAAAAATCCCAGGATTTAGATAAGGTTTGAGAAGGGAAGGGAAGATACAGTGTGGTGGAGCAGAGCTCTGCTACTTCGACTAGTCAAGCAACCCCCATGGAAGTGCAGTAAATTGATCAACTTAAACACCAAGTATTTCTAGACTCCGATCAGGAAGAGTAAGAACATGACTGTAGATATTATACTGTCGAAAGGAGGGCTGTGTTAATGAAAGTGAAGCTGCCATTCTGAGCAAAATTATAAAGAAAAGTTTTAAGAAGAAAGAAAACAAACACAAGCACAGAAAGGCAGAGGTTGGCAGTATCCAGGGAAGGGGTTCCATGACTCCCCAAATTCAACTGCCTTATCACTACAGTGGGTATATTTTCACCGGGCTGTGTCTTGATGCCATTAGCCTTTCACTTTATGTCACCGACTCTCCTCGTTCTGCCTTTGTACTCACCAAGCTATTTCCTAATTATAATTCTGCTTTGCGTGTAGATCCTTCTACAGAGGAACAGAAACCACTGAGTGGCCAGCACAAACATCCAGTACATTTGGCAAGAGGCAACAGATGGTTAAGAGCCTGGTTACTGAGTTTGCCAGCTGTGTGACCTTGGCACACAGAGCTTTGCAACTCAAAGCTCTGAAAATTATTTCAAAGCTCTGCAACTCAATTTCCTTATCTGTAAAATGGGATGATAATAGTACTTTATCTCAAAGGGTTATTGCAAGGACTAAATCACATAATGCCTAAAACAGTGCCCCCGTATAGTAGGTGCTCAATAAATCATAGCTGTTATTACTACAGGTCTCACTAAAAACTGAAAACAGTGGCACCAGGATTATACATCAGTCTCTTGTGAGGATGGTAACTGTGAGTCAGTCTTTCAGGGTGCTGTTTCCTGTGGAACTAGTAAGATTGAGTTCATGAACATATAAACCTGAGAACAGCTCCTCTATCATAGTGAATATGTTTACTTGCCTCTTTCCCACAAAATATTTGTAACTCCTTGAGAGGAGAGTGTGTGCCTCATTGTCTCAACATCCTTGGTGCCTAGAATGGCACCTGGCACATTGTATGTGCTCAATACACTTTTATAGAATTTATAGCTATGATTCCAATACTGCCACTGACTTATTTTGGTGTTGCCCGATAGAAAAATAAGGAGAGTCACATGCATGATTTTATTTTATTTTATTTTAGCAGTCACCCAGAAATGTTTCTCTGGCTCTAGACTTGTTCGCTTTGTGGGAAGGCCAGTTCCCTCAGTGTCCTTCAGTTCATCCGGGAGCCCTGAGAGAATGTCTTGTGTGTGCATGAAAATGAAACTTTTCTCCTGCCTGGACCTGCTGGGGCTGCGAGTTCCTCTTGGACATGCCATCAAAGCAGGTGTCAAAGGCCTGGATGTCTGCCCGAGGCTGATTTCCTCTCCCACATCAATGCTAGTTAGAAGTAGACTGGGTGCAGCCCACCCGCTCCCCTCCCTACCAGAGGGGACCAAAATGAAGAATGTTTCCATCACCCTCTACATCCCCATGTCTTCCCTAGACACTTCCCTGGCACCTGTTCTGTTCTCTTCACTGCAACCTCTTCTCAGGTCTTGGGTACTGACCACGGGTGCAGGGCGGGGACCAGGTGAGGGACAGACAAGAGCTGTGTTGGGGTACACCCACCCCTGTTACTAACTCGGTATCCTTGAACAATCCTGTGGCTCTCAATCTCTCTTCCCTTAGGATGAATTCTCCCTTCCCTTAGGAGGCTTTTCGGTCCTTTATGCACATAGGCCCATAACTATCCCCCTGTCTATTTTCAGGCAACACTGAATACTAGGGGGATCCCAGCTGAAGCTATCAGGGTGGGACCCTCATTTCCAATAAAAACAAATGGATGCATATTTCCATTTAGGTTGCTGTTCTTTCCGACAGATGGAATCTTATCTCTTCACCTCCATGCATGTGAGGTTGGCCATGTGGTTTGCTTTGGCCAGTGACACATTAGCAAATAAGACACAAGCAGGCTTGAGAAACATTTGTGCAATGGGGTCTTCTCTCTTTTGCTGCATCTGGAACTCGATGGTCAGCGAAAAGCCTGGGGTTGCCTGCTGGATGCTGCAGACATGTGGTATAGCTCTACCGCTGCACCATA
This sequence comes from Desmodus rotundus, assembly GCF_022682495.2. Classification (NCBI taxonomy): domain Eukaryota; kingdom Metazoa; phylum Chordata; class Mammalia; order Chiroptera; family Phyllostomidae; genus Desmodus; species Desmodus rotundus. The sequence goes on along the minus strand of NC_071394.1, from coordinate 31,829,177 downwards.
GCTCACCACAGACATGTGAGTGAGGCCATCTACGTTCAATCAGCTTCCGACTGGACTGCCAGTTGACTGTAGCCGCATGAGTGGGCCCAAGCACACCAGCAGAAGGACCACCTTGCTGAGCTTAGTTCAAAATGTCAATACCCAGAGTTTTGAGTACTCAATGATTGCTTTTTTTAAGTCACTAAGTTTTGGGGTTGTTTGCTATGCAGCAAAATATAAATAAGTAAATAACTGATACATTATTAGAAGGATGGAAGAGGGCAGGTGGAATTGGTGAGTATCCACATCTGACATCTAAGGTCTTCTTCACATACTGAAATTCTATGATTTGGTGAGTAGATCCCAATGTCTATACCAAGTGCAATACATATAATTTATATTTGTTTCCCTTCCACTTTGTTTTATATTGTAAACCTCAGAGGTGCACGATGCGTGGCCATAAAGAACTATGACTGACTGTCACCACGTCGATCTCATTACCTGCTGGCTGCACCTTGTTCTGTGGCTGCCGAGGTGGTACCTTTCTTGAATTGTGTACTGTTTGTAAACGGTGACTTCACATGATTCACACTGCATCCTTGGAAAAGAGTTATATGTATTTTTTTTCTTTTTTTTTTAAAGAGTTGAGATTTGACCCTGGCCAAGTGACTCAGTTGGTTAGAGCATCATCCTGATGTGCCAAGGTTGTGGGTTTGATCCCCAGTCAGGGCACTTACTTACAAGAATCAACCAAGGAGTGCATAAATAAATAGAACAAATTGATGTCTCTCTCTCTTCCTTACTCCTCTCTCTCTCAAGTCAATTAAAAAAAAAAAAAGAGTTGAGACTTATGTATGAACTACTTTTTTAAATGAAAAGATACTGAAATCACTTGCAAAGTCACAGAGAGCCGTAAAAGAATACAGCTGCTATAACACTAAAGGAAATCACATCTAGGCTTCCATCCTGTACAGGACAATTTTCAGCAATTAAGACGCAGGCCTTGAAAATAAGAGGCATTAATGGAAATGTTGATGAACTCATGATCCCTACTGATGAATGAACATCGGGGAAAGACAAGAATAATAGAAACACAGTGTGAATTCTCAGTGTCTTTGGCAGCAAGTGACTAAGCAGGCTTTCACAATGACAGCACAATTAAATTACTAATTATTTAAGTAATTTCTGAAAGTCAGGAAAAAACGGCACTATTTAATTTTGGAGATTTCATTTTGCTGAAGTTTTTGTCGCCTGCCCACAAGTCAGAGATTTCCCAGATGGGCCACCAGCCTGTCCTGGTTTACAGACCTGGTGTCCACCTCAGGTCACACGGAGGGAGATGCGGGAGGGAGGCAGATGCATCTTTGTGCACATGTTGCACTGAGGGCTGTGGGCCTGGGATTCTGGGAACAAGTCCTCTTTCAACGTGCTGTTCAGTTTTCATGACTTTGACACAGTTTTCTGTTTGAAGCATGAGGACATCAGGAAAGAGTGTGTACAGTTCTCATCTCCATTTATGCTGCTCCCTGCCTCCTCTCCCCCGCCAAGGCCTCAAAGGGTCTCCTCCTCCAGGAACCCAGAGCTGACCCAGCAGGAGGGGCAGAATGGTTTGAAAGTGCAGCTGCCCTTATTCATTACAGAACACCCTTTCTTCTTTTCTTACCCTTTTTTTAGCCTAAAGGACAAAGACAGAGAAGAGTCTTGATCTTCCTCATTAATCTGCTCCAGCTGGTGGCCTATCCATCTTCTGAAATCACCTGTGATAGCACACTAAAATAAAAAAATGCTAGCATCTTATTTTATGCAATTTTATGGGTAATAGTTTCTAAAACTTTTGACCAACAATCATCCAGACAAATAAAAATAAGGACAAAGAGAGTAACTATGATGAGCAAATACAACAGCCTGCTACGCCAAGAACGTACATGAGTCATGTTTTCCAAAGGCCGTATTCTTTCTGTTTTGGAATGACCTGCAACTTCCTCCTTACCAAGACTCTCCTGAGTTCGCTTATGGACATGCTGAGCCTCAGACTCTCAGAGCAGAAGGGGCCTCAGACGTCCTCTTGGTTCCTCAGCTCCACTGTATCCCCCATTCTTGTTTGGGGGTTGGAGAGATGAGGATGGAGAGTGTTATGGGTTGGATTCCTCCCCCGAAGAGATATGTCAAAGCCTTAACCCCTAGTACCTATGAGTGAAATCTTATGTAATAGGGTCTTTGCAGGTGTAATCAAGCTTAAAATGAGGTGGTGGGGGTGGGCCCCAGTCCCATATAACTGCTGTCCTCACTAGAGGGGAAGACACACTGGGACAGACATGGGAGGGAGAACACTAGGGAAAGACCAAGGAAGACATGGAACTGCTCCAGGCATGAGCCAGGGATCTCCAATGGCCGCTGGCAAAGCACCAGAAGCAAGGAAGAGGAAGGCAGGATTCTTCTCCCCTACAGATTTCAGAGGGAACGTGGCCAGCCAACGACACCTGAATTTCGGCATTCAGAACTGTGAGGCAATACATGTCTGTTCTTTTAAGTCACACAGTTTGTTATGGGAAGCCTAGCAAATGAATACAGAGAGTTTAGGCAGATTGCCCACAGTCACATGGCTGGTGACGGCAGAGGATGCACCAGAACAAAACACTCACTCGGGAGCCCCATCACAAAGTTTCATCCATTGTCCAGTTTATTCCTGTGAGGTGTGGCAACGCAATTGTGTGCATGTGTTTTCTACATCTTTTGTTTTTGCAAAAAATAGTAAATGGAGCTACTCTAAAACAGAGCTGGAGCTGTCCTGCCAGAGGAACTTCCTTGCATGTCTTATGTCTCAAAACTTTGGAATGTTTAAAACAGGGCAAGATAACCTAAGCAACATTGTGTCTGAAAGAACTGTTTGCAGGAACAAGAAAGCAGATATTATGCCTACCATACTGATGTCCACCAGGCTAAAAATTAAAAACATTCTTTAGAATAAACATCATTATATTATCTGTGCCAACAGAAATGCCTTCCTTCTACTGATGCAAGTGTTCCCCTTCCCTTTCTCATACATACCCGTTACCTTTGAACCATTGGACAGTTGCAGACCTCATGACATTTCACACCTAAAAATTTCAGCATGTGTCTCCTAAGAAAAAAGACATTCTACTTCATAACAATCAGATTTAAGGAACTTAATACCAATACAAAAGGATTATCTAATAAAAAGATTATATTCACATTTCTCGTTTGTACCTAAATATCATTTATATTTTCTTTCTTCTTTTTCTCCCTCCCCCTCTACTCTTCTTCATTTTTGGATTTAGTGCCCTATCACTCAGCAGCCACATCTCCTTAATCTCTTTTCAATTCAGAGCATTCATGCATCTTTTTTTTCTTTTTGTCTTTCACACCATTAATATTTTTGAAGAGTCCAGCCAATTGCCTAACAGAATGTCCCACAATCTAGGTTTGTCTGTTTTTTCTCATGATTAGATTCTGGTTGCACATTCTTTGGTAAGAATATTACCGAGGTGATGCTGTGTACTTCCCATTGCATCTCATCAGGAGGGCATGCAGTCAATAATCATAGATCGTGTCAAGAAACCAACCTAACTGGAAGTTACTACTTTTCAATTAGTGTAAGAACATGAAATCACATTGGTGATCGTAGTTATCCGCAGGTATCTCCACCAAAAGGTACTCTTTTTCTTGTAATGAATGAATAATCTGCGTGAGATAGTTGAAAGAAAACTTGTTCTTAATTAATTAGTACAGTGCATCCAGAGTTAAAAGCAAATGTTGACTTGGTATTAGATATCACTTCGTAGATGAAATGTAACACCTAATGTGCCCTGCTTAATTTACTGCATGTTTTTCTTTTTTTTTTTTACAAGAGTAGAGGTGGAGGAGGGGTTAAGGTTAAACCTAACCCCCCTCCTTCACAAACCACCAGCCTACAGAAATCTGAAGGTCATTCTCATGACTTTTCCAGCACATACACATTATCCAGGTTTTGGCCTCAGCCAAGGTTTTGACTCATTAAAATTTATAACGAAACTTAAGAAGGCATACCAAGAAAAGTTAGATATACCAAAAGAGTAAAACCCTAGCTAGGTAACCCCAATGTCTAAATCACAAAATTACATTAGCTATAATCAAAGGTTTGCTGCTCTCATCAGAATCACAGGTAGTTCAAGTATCATAGATAACTCGGAGCTTGCATGTACTATTACACCGTGTCAAGGTGGTATTTTCCTTGTTGGCTACCACAAAGGACATAAACTTGAGACAGCAGGGCAAAAATAGATCTGTAAAGCTATGACAATCATTTTTGACAGGTCAAAACCACTCACAGCTTTAATTGGAAGTTACTACTTTTAAAATTAGTATGCTGCCACGAAAACACAAACCTAAGTCTGAGTGAATGTTAAGCATGGTAATTAAGGTACATAAGCCACTAAGCCCATCCTCAGGGTGCTCCTGTGCCACGAAAGGGGTGACTCAACCTCGAATGACTGTAGGTGTTTTCTGTGTCATTTCCCCACTGGACTGTGAGTTCCGTGAGAGCAGGGGCTTGGTCCTGTTTGATCTCCAGTGTTCAGAGCAGTGTCTGGCACACAGTAGGTGTCCAAAAATGATTGGTCGGATGAATTAATGACTCAAAATAGTGCTCTTCAAGGTTAGGTCAATTCAACATGTCTAAAACAGAGATTTAACCTTGTGGCCTCTCCACCCCCTTTTAATTACAAACCTTGTTGCTCAGGAGAGTGTGAATAGAGGGGCCTCTGTTGCTTCTCTGTCTCAGTCTCGAACAGCTTGGCTCGTCATTTTGGAAGACGGGCTTCAAGGCACACCTCTGTGCGCCAGACCGTGTCACGGCCCTACCCCTAGAGGTCACATATTGTTTTGCGAAACAGGAACCAGAAAGGATGTGTAATATTCCATTGTCCCATCATTACTAGTGTTTTATCTCCTTCCAATATCCTCACCGCTGAGTCGCTGAAGGTCATGGGGAAAAGAAAGTCTGTTGTGGATTGTTAATAGAATGTATAATTTGCTTCTTAAATACTTAACATTTTTCTCCACATGAATTTGTAAATATTTTGATATAAAATTTTGTTAATTTGCTTAAATACATGAGTTAACCAAAGTAAATGATCTGCCCTATTAACACTGTTTTTTGTCCACGCACAGATGCCTTAGTTTCAAGGAAGCTGAACGAAGAGACCAGTACGCATGTTCTCTTGATTCAAAGAGGGTAGACAGCGCACAGTAAAGGAAGAGAGAAGGGGCAGGAGAGAGGCTCCCTTCCCAGAAGGAAATAGCAATAACAAAAATTAAAATGAGAATAGTAGCAGCTTGTGCTTGCTGCATGCTTATTACTTTGTTTACAACAGCCCTGCAAAGTTAAGGACTATTATTCCCGTTGTAAAGAGGAGAAAACGAGGCTTAGCAAGGTTGTGACTTGACAGTAGTAAGGTGTCAAGCGAAGGTTTGAAGGGAGCACATCTGACCCCAGAGCCCTCTCGCGTTACCGTACACAGGGAGAGCTTCCAAGCACAGGAGATGGAGAGCCTGTTACAAGTGTCATCTGGCAAGTGTGCAAGGAAATCTTTCATCATTTCTCAAAGTGCTTATGCTAGGAGGAACTCAGGGCAGATACACCACACACGGCCCCAGAGTTCAGATAGCAGAATCCCTATCCTCTTGTTAAACACCTATTGATATTATTCAGTTCTTTTATCATCTCTTCAATCCCTCTTCAAAGGTGAAACATCTCTCAATTCATGGATACAGCTTAATTCCTCAGGGACATCTATTTGCAAGCAGATGAAAAGCTTTGCTAATGTAAGTGAAATGAGGCAGGGGCCCTCCGCCCAGCCAGTTTTCAGCCTGGCCACGTCAGGGATTCGATCATCGCTGCCCTGCTTAGACCCACAGATCTGACAGCTCTTTCTCCCATCCCCTTGCAGAAAATGGGAAAAAAGGCCTGGAGATACAAAGGTTCTTATTTTTTAACCTAACACTTAGAAAGAAGTAGGTTTATATTCATCAAGCTTAATATCTAAACTTCGTGAGATTTTATGGGGAACGATCCTACTAAAACCAGTACTCACATTGGCAACGGCAGCTTTCCAAAGCTACAGTTCAAATTCTGTACCACTGTGGGCACGGGTTTACTCTTACCTGCTCCCCACCCCCGCTCCTCTACATACACACCCCCCCAGACACAGGCAAGAAAAATACTCAAAACCAGTTGTAATTTCCCCTTAAAGTCAACATGGGTAAACTTCAGGCACGCAATAGCAGGAACTTCTTTATGCAGGAGCATCTCTCCTCCAACCCAGTTCAAATGTAGCCACCCGCACCCGTGACTTTCAACCTTTTTCATCTCATGGCACACACAAATTACTGAAATTCTGTGGCACACCAAAAAATATATTTTGACTGTTATTTTTTAATTTGACAATCTAAGGGAAAAGAGGTCAGTGCCCCTGACTAAATAGTCAGCTTTGCATGTTTTAAACATTCTTGTGACGCACCAGTTGAAAACCACTGATCTATAACAAGGGCTCCTAACCTTTTAGATTTCAAGGACCCACAAATGAATGAAAGCAAGAAAACGCAGACTGCTATGAGGTTGACAAGTTTTATTCTGCAATTAAAAAAACAAATATGAATGCATATTATCATTATGACTTTATAAAGTAAAGGGCAATGTAACAGAAAAAGCATGTAAGTACAAAATTTCAGGCTAGAGAATTGTTTTAAATTATAAAGGTAGCTTACGGAATTCAGTTTAGTCACAGAAAAAAATCACTGCCTCCCCCCGCCACACCCCCCGCATGCCACAGACAATGAAAATTCTAGACATTAGCATATCTCTTCTGTTGACCACTAGGAAGAATTAAATCTCTCCATCTTTCTCCTCAAGTATTTTGTGAATACTTATGTTATATCACGTGGTTTGGTAACTATTCCTGTTAATGTTTATCTAGCAGCTAGACCACAAGTTCTTAAAAGCTAAGTTTGTCTTAGCCTTTCATCCATTGACAGAACATAGCACAAAGCCTAGAACACAGTAAGCATTGTAAAAATATTGATTAGCCTGTACATAAGTCAAATAGAAAGAGAAAGTTCTTTCTCTAGATGAAGTTGTTGATCTTATTTGTAAACTGTCATACCACATTAGACCCTGAAGGGAGACCCCAGAGATGTAAATAAAGTTATAAGAACATTCTAATACCACTGGCACACAGCAATGACTTGCAAATTTAAACTTAAGTTGAGGTAATTAGTCAATACCATTGTTCTGAAAAACCATCTCAGCTACGAAATTATTTTTTAGCCGAGTTGTGTTTAAACCTTGAGTGTGACATAGATTTATACACACTTCAAAAGAAAATGGAATTTTCAGATGCAGAGCAGAGAATCATCAAAAGCAGGGAAATAGCTAGTGGGAAATGAGGTCCTCTGAGTTCATTTATCCAGGCGGTTTATTGGCGAGCCACGGATCTGTGACCTAAAGACTGAACACTAGCTGGCAGTTCCCTGAATCCAGGAAAACAATATGTCTTAATTTATTTTCTTGACAAAATCTGGCTACAGTTCAGCAATGCAGTAAAAATATGTTCCATAAAAATATCCTTATGGATTTTCTCATTACATTGACAAATGAGGAACGAAATCATCTTATGAGAGGCAGAATTAACAAAAACTTTTATCCTTTCTAAACATATATCTCCCATGAAGAACATAAAAAGTGGAAGGAAATTAAAATTATAATGGTTTCTTGCACTACCAAATTCAGAGAATGTAAGCATACATAGTGTTATGTTAGCCATTATTTCAACTCCTTAGCGGTAGCCAAAAGTTAAACTTATGAGATTATCCAAAAGTCAGTGTTATCTTAAGGATCGAGTTTTATTTGCCTTGAGCAGTGACTGAGCAGTTACGAGGCTACAGAAAGCTTTGTGGATGAAATTGTGGCAGACAGCACTGGCAATCACAAGCAGAATCAGAGGAACAGACTGAAAACTTCCGTCTCTAGACCACCACTGCTTGCTGGCGCTCTCTCTCCTCCTGGTCTTCACGATGAAAGGAATAAACAGTCCAGGGGGCCAAATTTGAACACACTGGAATTCAACGCTTTTGTAAAAGCATCATCTTGCAGGCTCATCTACATTGACTCATCGTGGTTGGCAGCCCCAAGATGGCCCCCAATGATCCATCCCTGGAATTCACACCCTAGTGGAGTTCCCTCCCAAATTTCACCAGGGCTGGTTTGTGTGACCATCAGACTAATACAGAAGTGACTGCATGTCACTTCGGAGATTAAGGCATAAAAGACATTGTGCCTTCCATCTCAGTGTCTCTCTCAGATCACTTGTCCTGCAGGAAGGCAGCTGCTGCATTGTGAGAAGCCCGACAGAGAGGCTCACCAGGCAAGGAGCTGAAATGTTCTGCCACGCTGCTCCCAGATTCCTGACCCTCAGAAACCCAGTGAGGAGACAAATGTCCGTTGTTTTAAGTTGCTAATTTGGGGGGTGATTTGTTACCCATCAGCAGACAACACACCCACTGTGATCTTGGCTAAGCTGGAAAAATTGAGCTTCTGCCTCCTCAGCTATAAAGTGGGGGCTAATGTATTTATACCATTCTCCTTTGTTCCCAAATGAATGTATGACTAATTTCAGGGGTGTGGAAAATACAGGAGAGCAAAAATTAAAAGAGGTGGGAGGCTAGAGAAACAGGGGTGAGGGATATAAAAAAAGACATGGGAGGCTAAAAAAAATAACATATTACACAATCTTATATAACTGGGCCACGATCTAACTCCTCCAACCTCATCCCCCACCACCTCCCCACACAGACAGGTATTGATTCAGTTCAGAGTCTAAAAATTAAAAAAAGAAAATTCAACTACTTAGAAGACATATATTTTCCTTAGTACTAACATGGACGAGCATCTCCTTGGGCACTGCCCTAAAACAGACACCCCGCGGAGGACACGCTGAGGCCTCACATACACAGATGCACCCAGCGTCTTGGATCTCACAGGCTCCTGACGGCTTTCCTGCAGCAGGACCGCTGTTAATACCACCATTCGGGGCGAAGTTTTACAAGTGCTACAGCTCACCTCTAAAAAACACTTGCCTTTCATACGCTACTGCTCTGGACTTTCCATCCTCATAAATACTAAAAACAGCCCATTTTCAGCCACAAACTTAATGGCAACAGTTTTGGAAAATGCTGGATATTCCAATTATTTTCCCATATGCCTTCTACCTCAGTAAGAACCTTGGCAGACATCAATGTCCATTCTCACGGTCACCCACGCAGGGCTTTGAGCCTCTTTAATACCTCTGCCTTTCTACCCTTTCTTATTTACTTAGCCACCAAGTCCTAGCATTTTCATTACTGTCTCCTCCCTTTGTTCCCTCCTTTACACTCTTCCTGCCATTGTCTAGCTCTACATTTTAACTCTTTACTCCCAGATTTAGGTAACAGCCCTGTCTTAGTTTGGGCTGCCATAACACAATACCACAGACTGGATGGCTTAAAGAAACTACCAACATTTACTTCTCAGTTTCGGAGGCCGTGAAGTCCAAGAGCAAGGTGTTGGCTGCTTCTGTTCTCTGGTGAGGGTGCACTTTCCTGGCTTGCAGACAGCCCCCTCCTCTTGTATGTCTTCCCACGGGGTGCGGAGGGGGAACAGGTTTCCTGGTGTCTCTTCTTACAGAGCAGTAACCCCATCAGGTGGGGCTGGATCCTCAAGACCTCATCTAAACCTAATCACCCCAAATGCCCCACTTCCTAATACCATCACATTGGGGGTTACGCTTCAACATATGAATTCAGGAGGTACAGCTGTTCAGTCCACAGCAAGGTCCCAGTCACTCTCAGTCTAGCCTGATGCATACGGTCAGCAGAGCACTTTTTCTTTCCTTTCATATGATTTAATCAAGTGTCAACCTGGACCTAGACTGTAGGAAATCAAAACCCAGCCTTTTGTCCCACCTCTTAATCCGGTTCTTCACCCAACACAGCTCCTGCACTCAGACCCGTTCCCGCTCCTCTCCGGGCCTTGCCACACTGTGAGACCTAGAATGCACCACTCCACCTCCGCCCCTCTGGGTTACAATTCCATTCTTTAACCGGAGTTCAACCCCTAGCTCAGAGCATTGGAAGTCTCAGAGTCAGAGGGCCTCTAAAAGGCCACTCTGTTCAGTCCTCAGCCTCACCCATTCATTGTCCATTCACTCATCCAATATTTATCAGGTACTTCCTGAGACAAGTAAAAATAAGTGTGATAAGTTCAGCCCAGAAAGAGGTCTGGTTTACACAGGGAGACTAGAATGCAAAGGATTACAATCTAAGTTCAATGTTCAAGACATGAACAAAGGGTTTTAGGGGTACCTTTTTGACATTTGTCGTCTAGATTCTGTTTGAATACCTCCAGTAACAGGACACTCACTACCTAAAGGGGGAGCACATTCCATTTTCAGGAATCTATGACCACATAAACTTATATTGAGTTTAAATCTAACTTCTACATATTTATTCTAGTGTTTCAAATTCCAGAGTTTTCAAAGATAAATTTAGCTTTCTTCTCATATGGTTGTCATTATTTGAAGACTACAACATGAATATCCCTAAAATTCTCGTATGTCTATTCTAGGCTCTTCACCCTGCTGGCTGCCCTCCCCTGGCTCTAGCCTTCAGTTTGGTGGGGATTCTCCAAGGCAGAGTGGAGGGAGGCTACTACCTCCATGTACCTTTCAGGGAAAGAATGGGGGACTCTGAGTACCTTACTTCTTATAGGCAGTCATAATTCCCAGTGATTCTCTCTCTCACACACCTTAATACTCTGTTCTCCAGAAGCCTGTTGTACAAATTTGAGTGGCTCATACTGGGGCTTGTTGCACACTGTCTTGAATTGTCCATTAATTTTTTTTCTTCTTGTTCTGATTGGTTTTTTTTTTTGCTTTATGTTCCAAATCATTCGATTCTTGGCTTCATCCACTCTACTGTTGTTTCCCTGTAAATTTACTTATTTCAATCAGTGTATCCTTTGTTTCTCAGTAGATCTTTTTTTATGCTCTTGAGGTCCTCACTAAGTTCCTTGAGCATCCTTATAACCAGGGTTTTGAACTTGCACCTGATATAGAGCTTATCTTCATTTTGTTTAGTTCTTTTTCTGGAGTTTTGTTCTGTTCTTTCATTTGGGCCATGTTTCTTTGTCTCCTCATTTTGGCAGCCTCCCTGTGTTTGTTTCTGTGTATTATGTAGAGCTGCTATGACTCCCTGTCTTGGTAGTGTGGCCTGATGTAATAAGTGTCCTATAGGGCCCAGTAGCACAGCCTCCCTTATCACCCAAGCTGGGTACTCGAAGTGTACCCTTTTGTCCATTAATTTTTTTTAAAATTTTATATCTAAGCTCTTTATCTAAACAGGTTTCTTGGGGTACTTTTATTATTCATGTTTTCCTTTAATGAGTATTTGAATGAATGAGCCAGTTTTAAGGGGGAAAAGTGCTGTGGTATGCAGATGCCGCTCCCTAAAAGATGTACACATCTTAATTCCCAGAGCCTGTGAATATGCTAGTTACTGGTGGATTAGGGTTGCTGAGTTCGATCACAAGGGTCCTTTAGAAAGGAAGGCAGAAGAGATCAGAGTCAGAGAGTGACCTGCTACACTGCCAGGTTTGAACAGGGAGAAAGGAGCCATGAGTGAGGAATGCAGGCAGCTTCTCGTGTTCGAAAAGGAGAAAACAGATTCTCCCCTATAGTCTCCGGAAGGGGATGCGGCTTTGCCAACATCATGAATTTAGCCCACTTCGACTCATGTCAGACTTCTGACCTCTCGAACTGTAAGATATGTATGCTGTTTGGAGCCACTAAATTTGTGTTGTTACAGCAGCCATGAGACTCATTTAAGTGCTACCACTTGGTACTATTTGCTAGCCATCGTTTGATATTTTCATTTAATTATCATTAATCCTTAAAACACACCTTTGATTTTTAGAAAGTTGAAGCTATTGGGTAAATCTGAAAAGATTACCTGAACTTGGGTCTCTCTGATTCCAAGTTATATCCATTTCAAAAAACTATGATGCCTTAATTATGGATAAAAATCACAACCGACATATTGTGCCTGAGTAATCTGCTATTCTGATTAGACTTCAAGATCCCATTTTTCCTAGCAGAAACTGGACACATAATTCAAGAGCTATTACTAACATTTGTCTTTTACTTCTCTGTCTTCTTTCTGTCCTTGAACTTTACTCTCTTACTGATACTCTTAAAAATATTTTAAACTGAACATAACTGTTATACAGATTAAGTTGTTCCATACCATAGAATCAACGAAAGTATATTACTAGGATATAAATTGACTACACTAGGTATTCACCTACAGATACTCTGGTTTCTAAGGAAAATAAGCTTTTATAGCCACAATTGGTTTTCCTGAAAAAACATAACCAGCCAGCCCTGGCCGTTGGCTCAGCTGGCTGCATCGCTGTTTGTGCACAGGAAGGTTGAAGGTTCAATCCCCAGTCAGGGCGCACACCTAGACGGATGATCCAATCCCTGGTGGGGGCAAATGTGAGAGGCAACTGAGAGATGCTTCTCTCTCACATCGCTGTTTCTCTCTCTCTCTCTCCTTCCTCTCTCTCCATGAATATATCCTCGGATGAGGATTTAAAACAATTAAACACAATGACCGATGAAACCATGCAGCACTCTGACAAGAGTGGTCATTCAGTAGTGATACAATGAGCAGTGAAAAGTTTATTGCTGGCCACAGACACAATAAGCATAGGTGGAAATTCTGCAATTCCAAGGATGCAGTTTGCCATCAAACCCATAATGAAAATGTGAAAAAACTTTCTTTAGTTCCTTAATTACCCCCAAAGCACTCACCTGTGGCATCATGGCCCCTTTTTCATTTGAAATGAATTTGTTCATTCCTTATTGGGCACCTCTTGTGTTATAGGTGGAATTAGCAGTCACTATAACACAGCATCTCAGAATGCTGTGGTAAATGGTTCTTCTGCTTCCCACTTGTATCATCCTGAGGCACATTACCCTCATCAGTTTCCTCTCCTGTGAAATGGATGTAGCACCTACCACGAGTATTATGAGGATATACTAAGGCAATGCATTTAGAACAGGGGTGGCTAGTTTTCATTATATGCCAGGCTATGGGTTTCTAATCAGTGCATAAGAAACAAGGTCTGTGCTCTTGAGAAACTATACTCTAGTAGTTGAAGTGTACAGGTAAGCAAAGAATTTTAGTTTTTAAGACGTGTCACACCAGCAGCTATTTTTGAGTCATTGCATAGGGGTTCCTGCTACAGTCTGCAGATTGGTATAACCTGATTCAGAGGTGCCCATGACCTGGCAATTATTGTAAAGAGTGTTCCAGACCCACCTCAACGTCTCAGTTCTCTTTCAGTCCTTCTTTCACCTTTTACCCTTTGCATTCTGGGGAAGTCTACAGAACTACACTGAAAGAAAAATTAATCTCGCCAGACTGTGCTATGGCTAGGCAATACCACCACTGCCTCCCCCACCCCATACACGTATCCTCAGCATTCAAAGATATGCCCGCTACCAGAGATTTTTGAATTATTCACCCTTTGCGGGTCCAGAGACCTGCTGCAGTCCTTATTTTTCATCCGTTGTCGTGTTAAATGAGTGCTCAGAAATGTCCGGCCTGCAGGCCAGAAGACTTGTCCCTTATTTCTTGACAGAATAAAGCTTTATTTTTTTCCCCTTGAACATACTATTGTCTTATGAATTCTGATGAGGCCAGAATGCTTTTAAAATATTAAATGTGAAAGTGCTTATTACAGCGTCTGGCCCACAACAGATGAGCCAGAGTGCCTGTGGTTTCTTTCCTACAGATGATTTGCCATTCTCAGGGCATAGCTCTAAATAACAAGTTTCAAAGAAGCAACTCTCAACACTGGGGTGGTAATAAAACAGGTACCTATCGCTGATGTACTCTGAAATTACTTGTTGATTTCCTATCCAAGACCCTTAGGGAAGTAGGAGCTAAAGAGGACTGTGGTAAGCCAGCCTCTTTTCCCTCTAATTGCTCATTATGGCAAAGGTGACAGTTAAGTCATTAACCAGCAGACCAACAGCACCTTAAACCCATGTACAGGTCTTTTTTAAGCTTCCTGGCTGGCATCCCTGAGACTCTGCTGGGCCATCTCCATGTTGCCGTAGCTAACCTCCAATAACCCCAAGGGTTTTATCACTCGCCCACAAGAGCACCAGGCCAAACTGGTTAAGCACTTGCTCATTTCCAGGTTTATTCCAGGGCAAGAAAATGATCAAGTGTTAAGGATCTCAAACAGGAACTGTCTTTGCATTTTTGATGTAACAAAAAGCATGCGTGTGGACAAAATTGGTGCTTTTACACACTGTTTTCTCTGTACCACACTATTTTTGAAGCCCCTTCCTCTCTTCTTGCCTGCCCTTCTCTACAACAATCCTGGGTTGTTTCAGTGCTACCTTCGTACACCTTCCAAGTGTCAACAGATGTGAACAGGTGTTCTGGTGGCTAAAACAGTCTGTGGGGTCAGAGCACCAAACTCAAGGATCTCCCATAGCCCTGGCCAGAAGGCCATGTGTTGATGACAAACAGCACCTTTAAAGCAAACCTACTGAGTGACCAAACAGAGCTCCATGAGACAGGAAGAAAGCCAGGCCAGAGGGGAGACCAAGCTGAGATGCTAAGGAATCATGCCCTCCACCCCCAGTGGTACAGTTACTTCTTCTGCAGGACTGGGACTTTTTAAATAACATACATATACGAAACCATACAAGTTTGCAGCAGAAGAAAAAACTGACACCTCTAAATGAGTATTTTAAAGCTATTACTTTGGGGAACCTTTATTCTGATTCCAGAAATACCCTGGCATTACCTTCGATACTCATGACAAATTCTTTTGACTATATTTAGTGGTGGCAAATACCAGTTATTTGAGATTGGGTGTCATTTTCAGAAACAGCCAGGTCATTCAGAACTAAGAATCACAAGATGGGGAAATCAATACTATTTTGGTATAAAAACCAAGGTTCGGGTTACAGGGAAACAAGATGGAGTTTCCTATGCAGATCTAAAAACAATTTGAAAAGGTAATTTTAAAAGTGCTCTGAATAATGGCAATGTTGGTGTCAAATAAGGCATATGCTACCAAGATGACATAAACTTTGAAGAGGTTATTAACTTGGATGCACAATCAGTCCTCCCATATCCATGGGTTTTGTATTCACAGATTCAACGAGCTGTGGATGGAAAACAGTTTCTTTCGATCTGCAGCTGGGAATCTGTGGATGTAGAGGTCTGACTGTACACCTTGTTGAATGCCATTTTATATACGGGGCTTGAGCATCTGTGGATTTTGGAATCCATGGGGACAGCAGTGTCTGGGACCACTCTCACCATGCCAAGGGATGACATTCTGGAGTCTCAGTACTCTACTTTCACAATCATTAGGAAAATGTTTACAGACAACAGACACACCTAGTATAAATCTCACTTCTGAGTTTCAAGCAGAAACTTAAAATAAAAACGCATCCTTAGCTTCACCTAACTGGTCTTCATGTCTGCAGAGTAGGGGCTAAGGGCTAGTGACACTCTTTACGTAAGACTCTCCAGCCTATTAATAACATCAACTGATGTGTAATCGAACTGTAGAACATCGTGCACTTGGGGGTCTGGGTCTCCT
Organism: Desmodus rotundus; assembly: GCF_022682495.2. Taxonomy (NCBI): domain Eukaryota; kingdom Metazoa; phylum Chordata; class Mammalia; order Chiroptera; family Phyllostomidae; genus Desmodus; species Desmodus rotundus. Next base: position 31,813,474 of record NC_071394.1, on the reverse strand, counting down.
ACTCTCTACGAGTCCTTAATGTAAAACAGACATACTGACCTGGACGCATGTCTATAATATTGATACGAGCCCTACTTACATAGCTCTTACTACTGCTGCTTTGAGTTTTCTTAGTATGATACACATTTACATCAACTCAATGATATCTTTATTTTTACTTTTTATGACTACTTTGATTCCTATCTTCCATATGAGAGAACTGAGCCAGAAAGATGTTGCCCAAGACCCCAAACAGGAAACTGCAGAAGTGGGATTGGAAGCCTGGCAGTCTGGCTCCAACTATGTTCTAATACACTATACCACACAATACTGCTTCTATGAGACAAGAGAAAACCTGATACATTAATCAAATAATCAGTAGGAAAAAGGACAATGAGGAATACTTCAAATTTATGGGAAGCTCCTTTAGAAAGTAGAAAGAAAGGGGTGAAGTGAGGCCAGGACAAAAGCCACATAGAGCTGCCACAAGAGTTCATGGGCAGCCTAGGGATAGGCAAAAAGGCTTTGCTCTAATTTATTTAGAGAAAACAGCAGGCAGCTGGAAAGACCCGGGCGGGTTACAAAGAACCAGTTCCTGGCCCTGTTTTCCATAGATCGAGTCCTTCCTTGGTTACATAAAAACCACATGATTCAAGATTAATAAAAATAAAACTCCACAATACTGTTAACATGAGTTTTTATATCCAGTCCACATCGCTTTGTGGACTTTGTTGGCTAGTAAACACATACGCTTAGTTAACAGTTTTAACACTAGGGAGGATAAGTGCAATGATCTACCTGGTATCTCCAAGGAAGCTTTCAGAACGCACTACCCTTAAAGAGGGGATATGTGTGGAAGGAGGCAAGTGACGAAGCCCTTGACATGTCTTCCCTCTATTTGAGAATGCCAATGCCACCCCAAACCTAACCTAACAGAAGCAGAAACTGAGTCTCATAAAGCGAAAACGACTTGAAGGTCCTCTGGACTCCAAGTCGAGTATTCTTCCCACTTGTGCAGACTGATTCTACCCTCTTCCTTGTAACCATTCAAGGCAAAAGACACAATACTGCTTTCAAAGCCACTCAGAGAACCAGAGCACGCACCAACCCTACAGGGGAAAGAATTCCTTCACAGAACTTCCTAAAGCTTTAGTTTAGACCGGTTTCCTCTCCCTGGGCCCTTGAGAGGTGTCCAGAAAACATCCGAATTAATGCTCCTAAAATCTGCAAAGTATCAAATGAACAAGGCAACAGACACTCTCAGGGTGTTGTGTGTATATTCCAGGATGAGGCAACAAGGATTTTAGGTCCCTATTAAGCAGGGAGCCGTCCCTGGACCCTACTTATCCCAAGAAGCCTGAGCCCACCAGCAAGGCGCATGGGAAGCTCGGCCGCCAGGCCGGCCATACCTACTGCTGGTCCCCCGCCGAGGTGAGAGGGATTCGCGGAAGCCTGCCCGACGGGGAGCGGTCGCTCCCCTGGGGCCCACGCGCGTGGGGATGCTGGGACCGGCCCAAGTACTTCTTCTCTTCCCGGCCCTCCGCCAACCTTGTCACCACCACCCACACGTTCACCGATGCCCAGCCCCGCAGGTCGCCGTCCCCCTGCCTGGCACCGCCCCACCTTCCACCGCAGCGCGGGCGCGGTCACGTGAGCCGGGCCGGTAGAACCAATGGGCAGCCAGTGCCGAATGGAAAAGCTTGTCTGACCCCCATTACGTCACACGGCTGGCTGGGCGCGCGTCGCTGTTTCGCCCACCCGCCGCGGCCCGCTCGCCGCCGCCCCGCCCACTCGCCGCTGCGCAGCCAATCGCGAGATGGGAAGCGGCGGCTGGAACGCGCGGGCGGGCGGGGCGGGGCGGCGGCCGGCCGTGCAGGGGCGGGGGCGCGGAGTGGGCCTGCCGGGGGCGAGGAGCCGCGCCGGGGAGAGTTGCATCCGCCCGAGTGGAAGGAGCGTCGGGTGGTGCTGCCGCCGCGGCCGTCTTCTCGGGAAGAAGCGGCTCTCCTGCCGTGCCCGGTTCGTATTCCCTAGCCCGGCCCCACGCCACTCTGTCTGAACCCTCCACCCGCCTTGTTGTGAAGGGGGTGCTGCGGGTGTGGGGCGCGGCGGCACAAGCGTGGGGTGGGAGGACGGGCGGCCGGGGTCGGGGAGGGACAGGCCTCGGGGCGCCAGGTGCGCGCGGGGTGGTGGAGCGGCGAGCGGGCCGGCGTGGCGGCGCTGGGGGGCGCCACGGATTCGGGATGGGGGTGGCCGCGCGTGGCCGCTCTCGGTACTGGGACGCTGTGGGGACCCGCGGAAGGGTGAGCTCCGGGGAGGTGCTCGCGGGCGTTGCGTCGTCTGTGCCCGAGGGTCTCCTCTTACACACCACGGGGTACAGGGTGACTCTACGGAAAGCCCGCCGCAGGCTGCCACTGGTCTGGACCGAAGCTGTGGCCGCGTGGAGCCGGGCGGGCAGCGGGCGGAGGATACAACGCGCCCGTGGGCTCCGCGCCCGGACTAGATGAAGGGGGTGGTACCGAAGCGCGCCTCTGCTCACATCTGGGCCCCGGCCGCCTTGGGCTGTGGCTCTGCTTTTCCCGCGGGGTGGGTTGGTTTATTTGGTTTCCTTCTTGTCCCCACCCCTTTCTCCATCCGTCCTCTTCCGCCCCCTCCCAGCCCAGCCCCTTTCACCAGGCTAGAACCAGACCTCGCCCCTCCCCCCCCTCCCCGCCCGGCTTCCTCCTCCCCCGCCACCGCCTCCTCTAATATGCATCTCTGCCTTGCTTTCAATGGGCCGGTGCTGCTGTCGCTGCTGCTGTCCGCGCGGGTTGTGGATGTTGTCGGCTCCGTGTTGTGATGACAGGAGAATGTGTGTGTGTCCCGGGCCCAGACGAATTGGTAGGTATTCACTTTACCTGCGTTGGGTACCCAGGAAGGATGGCGACTGATTCCGTGTGTGGAATTAAGGGGCGAGGTAGATAGAAGAGAGGACAAAGGTTTCCTGGACCGGATAGCTTTGATGCTTTGGTGACTGCTGTTTCCAGGTACAGACAAAAGGAAATAACCAAACAAGTGCTGGCTTGGGGCTTTGTGTCTTCTGAAGGAAACTGGTTTCTTCATTCTTGGAGTGATAACAGTAACGGGAGCTGTGAAATGGCTAGGCAGTTCCAGAAAATGCTGAAAAATCGCAGTCTTTATGCAGGATGTTTAATGCATTCGGATTACATAAACTGAGTTTCCGACACATTTAATAACTAGTATAGCTTTTTTTTTTTTCACTTAAAAGCCTTGCAAAGCGGAAGAGCTCCAGAGTTGGCGCAATGACAGCATTTTCTAATTGATTTGTTTGGTGGGATTATTGAAGTGGAGTCATTTCTTGGCACAGGCTGTGCTGAGCACATCAGTAAGAATGGGTCTCTTTCCAGTTTCTGGTTGCAGCGCATCTTTTCTTATTAGTCACTGGCAAAATCAGTCAAAGACGATGCTGCATATAATGTGGCTCAGTCTGGATCATAGGATAGGAACTTTTCAGTGAAAACATAGTCAGAAATAATTTGAAAATTCGACACTGCTCCTGTTTACCAATAACTACCTTGTTGCTAATCTTGGCTTATCAAGAGCTTTCCATTTTATTTATTTAACTAGTTCAACAAAAGTTGTTTTTATGGGGCTTTTGTTGTTGTCGAGTCACCTAATATTTAGAAAGATACTCAGTGTTTGCTGACTTACGGTTTCTGAAAACATTTGAAGTTCTTTGACTTCTAAGGGTGTCTGGTCTGGTGGAGAGAATATATCACTTGTACTAGTGATGACAGGTTGCTTATTAATTACAGAGCAGTGTTTTCATGAATTTCAACTTCCCTAAGAATTTTTTTTTTTAAGAATGCGTCTTTTGAAGGCGTGCTGGGAGTTGGTGGATTGGGATGCAGTCTCAGTCCATATGCTAAAATGAATAAGTGAAAGATACAGTTGATGAAATTTACCTCTGCTTTTTTGTTTTCAATCTTGAGAACCTTTGCTTTGAAGAAAAATGCAGTATGTTATTTGAGCTTTCCTTTGCTTGCGGTGTGAATGTACTGGATTAGTCCAAGCATTTGCTGCATGACTCAGTTCTTTTGCAATAATATTTCATTCATTGTGCAATCAACTAAAAAATCATACATTTTTTCAAAACAAAGCAACATTAGGAAAGTGCAGGTTTGTTGGACTTCTTATTCCTTGATTAGATATCATACAGAGTAGGACAAAAGTAGATTTACATTGAGTACCTGAAACACAGAGTTTTTTCAGAGTTTATTACTAATTATCGTATTATTTCCCATATGAACAACTGTTCTCCTACTTTTACTCCATCCTTTATAATGAAATCCTGTTACCTATCTATCACACTCCTTTTTCCAAAAACAGACAGATACACAGTACTTTGATTCAATCTACATTCCATCAGAAATACCCATTTTTTTTCCAGTGGGATTCTTAAGTTTTAAAGTAAGCACAAATACAAACTTACGTAAAGTTACGGAGAAACTCTCTTTTCATTACGATTGGCATCTGTTTACATTTTTAATAATAGAAAATCTTTATACAGAGCATGGTATGAGTTAATGTTCTTTCTGCATGCAAACCTAACGAGATAGCATTTGTCTGGAAACCAGTGTCATGTGGCCCAACATTTGAGCACATCTCCTGGCTCAATCATGTATACTTAACCTTTGGATGACTTTCAGGTATTCAGTCTGAAGTACTATTATTTAAGTGGTTAGTGTTGATAGATTACTCTTCTTGTGGCATTTCTGTTTTCTTATTATTGCATTTCAGAATGCTTATTTAGTTATTGATCTTATTTCCAAAATTCTAATCATTACCTTCTATTACTTAAGCTTGTCTTTAACTTTGCAAACAAATCCCTACTTAAAGAGTGCAGTTAAAATGATACTGTCACTCCCAAAAGGGGTTCTGTATGACTGGCTTATATGGTGCCTATTTCAGAAGCAAATAAGGATCAGTTATTATTCAGTGCTTGTTTTTCTCTGCTCCCCCATAACCCACTTACCACTTTTTCTCTAATTACTCCTCAAAAGAGGGAGTAACACAAAAAACAAAATGTAATGTATAGTTAACACTCTGTGATATTCGTAATTCTTTTTTTCTTCTTAATGGGTTTAACCTTTGGAAGGAATGGCTGATACTAAGATTAAGTTGGTTTTATTTCCTTATTTTTTTTTGTTTATTTCCTTATTTAAAGCATTTGTAAACTCTAGTTCTTTATAGACCAAATGAATACTTGAGGCAGTACCTTAAGAATTCAGGGGAAATATTGAGGAAGAAAGATATTTTTCTTGCATAAATTATCTTAAACTTTTTTTTATCATGAAGGACCCAGTAAAATTAAACAATGAATAAATGAAACGTGCATTTGATTTTAAAGCCTCCCTTCAACACTTACTTACAAAGTGATCCTTAGTTAGAATCTGTTCTGGTATGTTCAATTACGTCTTAGGATAGCCAGGCCCAAGGAGGTGAGCCAGCTTTTGCAGGATGAATCTGGCAAGTTGGTGGAAGGACTAAGTCCCTAAGCTCACCAAATTGGTGCAGTGGTCTAGGAAATGTTGTTTGCAAGACTGTTCACTGGGGTGTGGGAAGGTAATACTGACATTTGTCTTTACTCATTATGTATAATTTTTGTGTATGTTACAATGAACATTATATTAATACAGTAGCATATGTGTCTAACTTCAGTGTATGAATATACTCTTGTTGGGGATGCACCCTAACACTTTCTTAGTCATAGCCATGTATAATTAAATGCTGCCAATTGACCACAGGTCTAGAAATAGGATGTTCATAAATGGGAAAAATCCCGTAGCAACATGAGAGATCCAAGGCCTTTTTTAAGAATATAGAGGGAGAAGGGTGATTGGCCAGGTAGACTGCCACTGTATAATGTTATGTAACACTCATCTTCTCATCTCTCCCTAGCTAAATCTATTATACACTGTGCACAGTTTGTGCTACACAAAGAAATAATGAGAACAGAAAAGAAAGGCTGGACTACTGTTCAATCCTGGGTCCATAAAGGATTGGGAAGTGCTCAGCAGAATATACCCTGTAGCAATAGTACATAGTGTGGGTATAAAATAGAGTGCCTCCTAGCACAGGGCTTAGTAAGTAGAGTCACCTGCTAAATATTTGCTATAAAGGCAAAGATAGATTAAGTAATCTGAAGTATAACTTTTTCTTCGTGTGTACCTGTGTGATTTGCATTGTAGGAATCCCGGTCCGAAGTTCCAGCCTGCCACTATTCTCTGATGCCATGCCAGCACCAACTCAACTGTTTTTTCCTATGATTCGTAACTGTGAACTGAGCAGACTCTATGGCACTGCGTGTTACTGCCACCACAAACACCTCTGCTGCTCATCCCCGTACAGTTCTCAGAGTCGCCTGAGGTATACACCCCATCCAGCGTATGCTACCTTTTCCAGGCCAAAGGAGAACTGGTGGCAATACACCCAAGGAAGGAGATATGTTTCTACACCACAGAAATTTTACCTCACGCCTCCACAAGTCAACAGCATCCTGAAAGCTAATGAATACAGTTTCAAAGTGCCAGAATTTGATGGCAAAAATGTCAGTTCTGTCCTTGGATTTGATAGTAATCAGCTACCTGCAAATGCACCCATCGAGGACCGGAGAAGTGCAGCAACCTGCTTGCAGACTAGAGGGATGCTTTTGGGGGTTTTTGATGGCCATGCAGGCTGTGCTTGTTCCCAGGCAGTCAGTGAAAGACTCTTTTATTATATTGCTGTCTCTTTGTTACCCCATGAGACTTTGCTAGAGATTGAAAATGCAGTGGAGAGTGGTCGGGCACTGCTACCCATTCTCCAATGGCACAAACACCCCAATGATTACTTCAGTAAGGAAGCATCCAAATTGTACTTCAACAGCTTGAGGACTTACTGGCAAGAGCTTATAGACCTCAACACTGGGGAGTCAGCTGATATTGATGTTAAGGAGGCTTTAATTAATGCTTTCAAGAGGCTTGATAACGACATCTCCTTGGAGGCTCAGGTTGGTGATCCCAATTCTTTCCTCAACTACCTGGTGCTTCGTGTCGCATTTTCTGGTGCCACCGCTTGTGTGGCCCATGTTGATGGTGTCGACCTTCATGTGGCCAATACTGGCGATAGCAGAGCCATGCTGGGTGTGCAGGAAGAGGACGGCTCTTGGTCAGCAGTCACTCTCTCTAATGACCACAATGCTCAGAATGAAAGGGAAGTGGAACGGCTGAAATTGGAACATCCAAAAAATGAGGCCAAGAGTGTGGTGAAACAAGATCGGCTGCTTGGCTTGCTGATGCCTTTTAGGGCTTTTGGAGATGTAAAGTTCAAATGGAGCATTGACCTTCAGAAGAGAGTGATAGAATCTGGCCCAGACCAGTTGAATGACAATGAGTATACCAAGTTTATCCCTCCTAATTATTATACACCTCCTTATCTCACTGCTGAGCCAGAGGTCACCTACCACCGATTAAGGCCACAGGATAAGTTTCTAGTGTTGGCAACTGATGGGTTGTGGGAGACAATGCATAGGCAGGATGTGGTTCGGATTGTGGGTGAGTATCTAACGGGCATGCACCACCAACAGCCAATAGCTGTTGGTGGCTACAAGGTGACTCTGGGACAGATGCATAGCCTGTTAACAGAAAGGAGAGCTAAGATGTCCTCAGTGTTTGAGGATCAGAATGCCGCAACCCATCTTATTCGCCATGCTGTGGGCAACAACGAGTTTGGGAGTGTTGATCACGAGCGCCTCTCCAAAATGCTGAGTCTTCCTGAAGAGCTTGCTCGGATGTACAGAGATGACATTACAATCATTGTAGTTCAGTTTAATTCTCATGTTGTAGGGGCATATCAAAACCAGGAATAGTGGATGAATCTTACCCTGGCGATTCTCAAGTAAAATAGATTTAAAGAACAGATAGATTTTTTTTTAATTTATTTTTTTTTATTACTTTTTTTTATCCTCACTGAAGGACATTTTTTTCATTGCTTTTAGAGATAGAGGAAGGGGAGAGGGGTGAGAGAGAAACATCTATCGGTTGCCTTGTTTGAGCCCTGACCAGGGATCAAATCCGCAACCTGGGTATGTACCCGGACCAGGAATCAAACCTGCAACCTTTTGGTCAATGGGACAACATTCCAACCAAGTCACACTGGCCAGGGCAAGACAGATAGAATTTTTAAAGATACTAAAATAATAAACATTTCCAGTGGGCCATTCTAAGCATTTACCCATTTGATCTTCCAGCTAGTCAAGAATCCAATTGATTTGGCAGTAGGGTGGTAGGATAATGAGAGTGTTCTCCTGGGTCAGACCTCATAGTGCCTGCACTTGAGGGCAATTCTGTTCCTTATTGCAGATGTCATGTGACATTGACTTCTTGTATCAGTCTGAGAAAATCAGGACTTGGCAAGTAGGTTCTTGAGTAGGTCAAAAGCAAGGATCTTCCTGGGCGTATTTTCTCAGTAAAAGAAACATTACAGTTTACACTTGCAGGCTCATTTTGACGTGAGAATATTTATTGCATGATTTCCTAGGTATACAATCTATGCATTATTCATACAAATTTGTTTTATCCTGAGGTTTTCAAATGCAGTACTTTAAGCCATAAATGACAAAGAACCAAGCAATTTGAATTTGTGTTTGTAATTATCTGGAATGCTTTTGAAATGGAAAAACGAACTACTCCCTTCTTTACCCGATTACTTAATGTCATTGAAACATTCTATTTTGCCACACACTTGAAGACAATAAAGGTTTTTAGTTTTATGTACTCTTACATTGATGTTAAATAAAAAAGAATGTTCTTAGTTTGTATTAATGAAAAGCTTTATTTAGTTTGAAATAAAAAGATCTAGAATAAAAAGACGGATATGTTTAACTCGTGTCCTCTCTAGCCACCAGCACGTCATTCTTATGTAATTCCTGAAGGCTTGGCATCTAAGTGTGTGGGTGGTAGACTGCTGCTGGTACATCCTACTTCTAATCCCACAGTGATAAGGAATTTCATCACTTGGAATTTTAAGGGTAACAAAATAATTTTAAATACCAATTTGGGGAGTAAGTAAGCCTTACCTTTGGATATTGAGACAAGGGAGGAAGTTTTTGTTTTTCACCACTTAGACATAGGTCAGTTAAAATACTTGGTTTAATAATTACTAAATGCTGTCAACATAATGTAGCTTATAAATAGGAATGTTGAGCTATACATGTGAGAAATTTTAAAAGGTTATTTTGCATGCCTGGTGCTTAATAGATCACTAAGTAGCATCCAGTGTTATTTGCAGCAGTCTCCATAATTATATGCAGTCTCTTCTAATGCCATATCAAAGTAAATGAAAATGAACATTCAAATTGGCTTTTGGGGATCTTACTTGATTTGCATCAAATGGCATTTTGTTCTTGTGTTTAATGGTGATCTGTGTACAGCTGTGCATCTATTTTCATTACTTATTCTAGCAACACTGTTAAAAGAAAGACTATTAACTATGTTTGTTCATAGAGATTTTAATACAAAACATGATCAGCTTTCCCTTGTGTAATTAGTTGAGGGGTGTTTAATAGTCCTTTCAGATTTCTGTGGAATGTGAACTAGATATTCAAGAACTCCCTATGGACTGGACACTAAAACACCATAGAACTGATTGCAAAACTTTTCCAGTTGAAAAACAGACTTAGGAAGATTGCAGCTCAGAACATCATATGTTTGTTTTTTGAGGTCTTTCCCCCCTAGTTTTTTGTTTGTAGGGTTTTTTTGTTGTTTTTCCCATCAGCTTTGAACGTTCCTTCTAGGGAGCATTTTCAAGGGGGGAAAAATACTACATATTTTTTTCTAAATGTTTTGACAGGGACTTTTTAAAATGAAATACAGACTGCAGTAGCAATTAAAACCCCTCTTCAGGCTACCATTTGAATTTCTCTTGAACACCACCCTGAAGAGTTCCGTGTTATACCTAAAAGTTTCATCTCTGTATAGTGCAATAAATACAAATCTAGTTCCCTGTGGCCATGATCAACACAGAAATTCTCACTACACGAGCGACTTGGTCTGTGGGCCAAAAGCTGGTCTGCTCCAGAATGACAATGCAGTGTGGAGTGCAAATTGTTGAAATGAAAGTAATTGGATGTTAGAAATCTGAATGTACTATCATCTGAAAGCACTTGAAATTTTATTTGTTGTCATTGTGATGTCATATGTAGAATTAAAGAAGACATGTAACCTTTCATTGTTTAGCCTTTCTTAATTTTTTTTTATTATTTAAACTTTCTAACATATGTATTGACTTCTGTATTTATATTTAACCAATGTCTCATGATATTTATAATACGCCCTTAACTAGTTAAATGGAATGGTGGTGGTGTACTCAGTACTTGATAGAAAAACTGTCTTATAAAAAAATGTATCTGTGTGAAGACATAAGAAAAGTTTATAATACAGAGAATGGTCAGAGAAATACCCACAGTGAATTAAAATTTCATATCTGCTTTCTGAATGGCCTGTGTTGGTTTTTTAAATTAAATTCATTGGGGTAACATTAGTTAATAATATTATATAATTTTCGCATACAAAATTTTAACTTGACATCTGTGTACTATTGCATGCTTACCACTCAAAGTCTTAGTTTTTCTTCTCTTACCATGTATTTGACCCCCTTTAACCACTTTGCCCTCGCCCCAACCCCATTTCTTTCTGGTAACCATTCAGTTGTCTGTATGTGTTGGTTTTTAACGATAGTAAGATTCATTAGATTCTCTCTGTAGTGGTACATTATACTTAATTTTAAAATCCAATAGATAGAATCTTAAAAACAGGTATAATTTTCATTTAATAAAATGCACAGATTTTAAGTGTATCATTTGAGATTTGGTGACCACAATCCCAATAAAGATAAAACTTGTATCACTCAGAAAACTCTCATGCCCCTTTCTAGTTAATCCTTCTCCACATAACTGTTGTTCTGATTTGTATCACCATAGATTAATGTTGCTTGTTCTAGAAATTTATATAAGTGAAATCATAAATATATCTGTAATCTTATAACTGACTTAATTTTTTGAGATGTGTATTCATTGTCTCTTACTATCAAGTTGCATTTCATAGTATGAATATATTATAATTTATCCATTGTTAATAAGCATTTTTATTCCCCTCCCCTTTTAAAGCTAACTTTTGGATTAGTAATTCTCAGAAATACTGTTTGGTGGAAGTGTAGGTTTAACTTTGCAAATACAATTACAGGTGACTTTTCTATACCTTAAAGGGAGGACTTTTTTTTATGCCCTTTAAATGATGAAATTTTTTTCATGGTGAAAAGTTCAGAAGCATTAGAGAGTGGTCCTTTGCTATAGACCTCTCTCCCGCTTAGAATTTTGTTGAGTCAGTTAAATGTATTCAGTGGTTGAGCTAATGTCTTCCTACAAGAAAAAGGGCAAGCTACACCTTTTTTGATGGCGGTGGTTTATCACTCCATTGCCTATGATTAGGGATGAGGAAGGAGGCGGCTTAATGCTGTTAATTAGGACTGGGCTGGCATGACTGACGAGTGTTTCTGCTTCAGTTAAACAAGGTTCACACTACAGAGAATGAGCGTCCCTGTTCTCTGGGCAGATAAGCCTGAATATGGATTATGGTTAACCTTGTCCTTGGGTGTAGCAAGCGGGTCCAGGTAACTGTGTATCCTTAGTCTGTAGGTTAACATACCTTAATTCTGGCCATTTTCATAAATAATGAAACAATTGCTGTTTCTTACAGAATTTTTCAGATCTTCAAAAGCTTGCGTCCTGGACAAGTTGGGTGAATGACATCTTGATGGCATGAGAGCTGACTTATTACAGTGTGAAGGTCATTTCCTTTTCTTTCAGAATTTACTCTGAAAGTCAAGCTTAATCCTATTACTGTATTTTGCCATGTATGATGTGCACTTTTTTGCCCACATCTTTGAGGGAAAAATAGGATGCGCATTACATGAGCAGTACTAATTCCCATGTATAATCATTATACACAGGAATTCGCATATTATACACAGGAGCATGTTACAGCAAAATACGGTTAACTGCCCAATTCTTATGACAAAGTGTATACCTTGGTTCAAATCCTGACAATATACAGCATTCTTTTCTAAATAGCTCTCAAATTATAAGCCTTCAAAATGAATATATTAATGAGAAAATTCTTGCATTTCATGAGCCGTGAATGATTATCCACTGTACATATTTTAAGGATTTTTGCTCAGTCATTTAGGTTCATAAAATATGCAAATAACTGGTTTTAAATAGTTCTAATAATTTTTGAAATTTATCTTGTTTATCGAAGATTTTCACTTTTTTAAAGGAAGGGCCCTTGGGTTTTGTTTCTTTGATCAAACACAATATTGAATGAAATATATTCAGTATTATTTTACATTAGAGATATACAATAACTTAAGAAACTGCCCTGGCTGGTGTGGCTCAGTGGATTGAGTGCAGGCCTGCGATCCAAAGGGTCACTGGTTTGATTCCCAGTCAGGGCATGTGCCTGGGTTGTGGGCCAGGTCCCCAGTAGGGGGTGCTCGAGAGGCAACCACACATTGATGTTTCTCTCCCTCTCTAAAAATAAATAAATCTTAAAAATAAGTAAACTTTAAGAAATCCTCTCCATCAGAAATTAACATCTTAATCCAGATGCAGAGAAATAACTTATTCCTGTAGCTATAGTTTTATTCTATAGTTAAGATTTTATGAACTAGTTTTTTGTTGCAAAGATCTAATAGTTAAAATATTAAAGTGCCAATATGCAGATTGGCCCCTTCACAGGTTTACCCCCTCCCCAGGGGAAATGGCTTCCTCTGTCCCTTGACTCAATTGTCAAGTGAGTGAATTCGACGCAAGCAAATTCAGGTCCCCCAGTAAAACTTAGCTAAGTGATCCCCATCCAACTCGTGACACCCCCACACCCTGCCCTGAAGCTCCTAATGCATAGAATGGGAAAAGTGTTCTTTGAGGGCCCATAAGGTTAACTGTAGCAGCTACTTAGAAGTATGTGGCCCCTAGCTCCAGGACAGTACTTCATCTTGGTTCACTTTACTGCCTTCAATGGGTGGTGGAGAGTTCCATTTAGACCCTGCCTTTCAGTCACACTTCTCTGCTTTTCTAAGCCATGCCCAACTCACTGACCTTCTGCCTGCACACAGACGGGACCAGACTGCACAGCCGAATTTTACTACCATGCAAGGAGGTCAGTGATCACGTTCAGCCTTGTAGAAACCGCAAACCTTGGGTGCTGAGCAACAAACACGTAGACAAGAAGAGTCAACGAACTAAAGATTTTATCTGATTAATCAGTTAGTCTCCAGGAAGGACAGGAAGAGTTTGATTGGCTGGCAGTGTTGACTGAGGCCAGCCTGCTGGCACGAAAACTGTGAAGAATGGGAAATGTGAAACCTGAGGGGAGGGTGAGAGGAAGAAAAGCTAGAGAAGAAAAAGAATGGTGTTGGCAATGTCAGTAATAATTAAAGGCAGTAATGGGGGCAGGGAGCATCAGATTTTCTAACTCCTTGAACCAGTGACAGGAATGAAAGCAAAGCAGAGCAAACACAGTAGCAAGCTGAATGGTGGTGAGGTAAAGCATTTTGGAAAACATTTTTAAGCTCTTAAGACATCGTGCACTTTATGTTAGGGCAACAGCAATTGGAATGCAAGACAGTTTCCATTAGTATGGACATTTTGTCTCAGCGCATTAGATAAAGAGGGAAAAGAGGAGTCTTTGAAACTGACTATACAGGAGGGGATCTGTGGTGCCTAGGTGGGCAATTTTCTCAAGAGTTTAGCTTAGAAATTATTTTTTCTGACTTCACACCTGGGGACAGGTTAAATACTCTGGCTTGACAAAAACATTGCATCACTAAAGGCCTGGTATTAGAAGAAACAGCAGTGAAACTGAATGATTAGAGAGAGCGCATTTCTAAAGCAAGGCCTTGCAACCATGGAGTCCGTTCCCTGTAAGTTCCCTTGCTTAGAGGGGCCAGGATGGCACCCAGGTATAACCAGACCCTGCAGCCGATGGAATACTACTAATAACCACCCCTACTGTTTCTTGAGCACTTAACTACATGCCAGGTCCTGTGGAAAGTGCACCATATACATTTTCTCATTTAATTCTTGTGCTGGCTAGTCTGGTCCCTCAACCCCTTCTTCAAGCTATCTCTGCCCTGCTCTGTGTCAGGAGGCTGAACCCCGCAGGCTGCACCTCTCAGGCTCACTTGCCTCCTCACTGCCATTTCCGTTCAAATAGTGGGTAACACCAGCAGGCAATGGGGGGGTGGGATGGGAGCAACACCAGTAAATTTCTTCCCCATTCCCTCCATGCTCTGGCTCCATCTCCATCTGTGTCCCTCCATACTATGACGCCTTGGTCAGTGGTGGGGGGAGTCTCTTCCCCATTCCAGTTCTCAGTTGCTCAGGTAGTACTATTCCTCCCTTCATCCTTCCAGCCTTCCGGATGGTAATGGCTTCCTACTGTTGCTTCTCTCTGGGTGCCTAAACAACCCTTGTTCGTTCCCTCATCCGCACTCCCCCCTCCATGGGTAATCCATTTATTTGAACAATCTGGTTGAAATCAGTTTCCTGCCAGGACCTTACCAATGTAATGCTGAAAACAAACTGAGTATTATCCCCCGTTTTTCCTAGTGCACAGAGGTGGGGTCGCTTGTGCAGGTCACACACCGAACAGACCCTTATCTCTGTGTCAAAGCCTGCAAGTTTAGTCACCACATCACACTACCTGGCCTCTCCCTGTAACCAGAGTGATCCCTTTGGAATCTAGATGACCTCAGGACTAGCAAGTGGCCTATGAAAACGTGACCCCTTGAGAAGCAGAAGTGAAGATGCTCAGAAGCAGTAGCAAAGATTAGCAGTTAGTCTAGCACGAAGGAAATGGAGCCACCTACGGACGGAGGGAGTGCGCCACGTGAGGACATAAATGGAATCGGGGTTTTATAGATTAGAGCCAGAGGTATGTAGCTTAGCAGTGCTTTGCAATGTCCAGATATGCAGTTTCTCAGTTCCCCAGTTCATTTGTTGAAATGTTTATTGAAAATTTACTATAGTCTTCACACTGAGGCTAGGTGTTGGGGGTAAAAAGTACAGGCTGCCTTCAAGGAGTTCACAGTTTGGGAAGACATGTAAAAAACATACCCTTAAGGAATTAAGAATGGTTCAGAAATTGAAATAAGTTCCAACAGTAATCCAGAAAAGAGAGTGATTAACTTCCCTTGTGTGACACAGGGAAAGGCAGACCCTGGAAAGTCAAGGAAATTTCATCAGAAGCAGCAATACCTGAGCAGAGATTCAAAAGGCGAAAAGTTTGCTAGGCAGAAAAGGACCCAGGAATGGCACTTCTGGAAGGAGAGCATGTGTCAAGGCACAGAAACATGAAACCACACTGTGTGTTTGAAGACCTCGGAGTATCTCTTACGTGACTAGAACGTGCACTATGGGGTAGAAACATACGAACAGCCGAAAAGAGCCTTAAGTAAACGTGACTGCAGTACCCCTGTACCCGGTGTGCCTTTAAAGACAGTTATTTGAGAAGGCAAAGGCCAGCCAAGGCAATCATGGGATCCAGGAGTTGGGGGCAGGGGTGGGAGGAAGAGGGACAAGACAAGGTCAGATAGAACCATGCCAGGCTGAGATCTGGCCTCCAGCCACTCGTAGGTGAGAGATTTGACTAATTCTAAATAAGGAGGATTGGTGGTTAAGCAAGAGAACATCTGTGTGATTTACATATTGCTATTAGTCATTCATGTGTCTACAGTCACATTTAGTAACCTGGTATGTAAACCTGCTCTGTTTAGTTTAAATATGGTCATGTTTTTATTTCTCTCAATTTCTTTGTTACCACCACATAGCACACGATTGCTGAACTCTACTCAGGTGTGGGGCAACTTGACAACTGAACTTGGGTAACCTAACCAGTCACCCTTCAAATTCTTGGCCAATGATACCTCGATCCGACTGTCGGCCACCAGTGGGTTCAGTCAAATCTAGCAAGTGTTTATTGGGCTTCTTTATTATTTCACATACTTGGGATATGTGGTAACCAATTGCTTTGTGTGACCATCCGAATACAACAGATGTGATGGGCTGGCCCTCCTGCAATTAGATTATAAAATACGCTGCAGCTTCTCTCTTGGTCACTGTCCCTCTCTTTCGCTAGGGTCACTCACTCAGGGAGGAGCCATATTATGACAGCTTTATGTTGTAGAGAGGCCCAGAGGAAAGAGGCTGCTGGCCTTCTGCCAACAGTCATCTGCGTGAATTTGAAAGTAGATCTTGTAGCTCCAATCATCTCCAAAGGCTGCAACCATGGCCAACAGCTTTGAACTACAACCTCATGCAAGACCCTGAGCTGTCCCAAACTTCCAAACCTCAAAACCGGTGTGAGGACTGACTGTTTTAGACACTAAGATTTGAAGTAATTTTTTATACTCTTAAGAATCTTACCTTTGGTCATACAGACATTTATCATCGGACTGTTTCCTGAGCAAGTGATGTCTTGAATATTATCTGCCAAACAAGATGTACAGTGACCCAAGAAGTCATATGTTTAAAAGCCGCCTGGATTAAAAAAAGAAAAAGGAGATGATACATCTAAATGTAGTCTTATCAAAGAATTTCTGACATGTGAGTGAAAAAAAGTCAAATTGGATAACATGATCATCTCTTTATGTTTGATTATTCTAAGCATAATTTTAAAATAAATTTAAAACTTTATATCATTATAAACAATAAATACTCATTGTAGAACATTAAAAACTACATAGCAGGAATCATAATTAATAGGTAATCAAATTCCACCATTGTCATGCTATCAATAACTATTATTAACAATTTAGTGTAGATCAGGGGACAGTGCAGTGTAGTGGGACCAACACTGGTGTAAACCCAGCTTGACCTGGGCATGTTTCTCAAGTTGGCCACTTCCTAGAAATTAGTTGGCCTCTTGGTACATGAAAAGGTGCTTAACATCCTAGGTATCAGAGAAATGCAAATCAAAAGCATTTGTAAAATGGAAGAAAAAAATGGTACTTTCTTCATATGCTTTTTATAAAGCTCATATAGGATAATGTATATAAAGTGCTTCTAGGAACCATGTTTATTATTATCCTTCCAGATATTTTGATTATATATACATATATGTATATCTCAAAAATACATCAAATAAAATCAGATTGTATTGTACATATTGATTTGTAACTAGTTTGTCCATTTAATAATATGTGACAAACATCTTTCTAGATATCCCATGTTCATGGATCGGAAGACTTCATATTTTAAAATGTCAATTCTACCCAAAGCGACCTACAGATAAATGCAATTCTTATCAAAATTCCAATGGTGTTTTTCACAGAAGTAGAAAAAAATCCTAAAATTCATATGGAATCACAAAATATCCCAAATTGAGCAAGAATAAAGCTGGATGCTTCAGACATATATTACATATCGCAGCTGTAGTAACCAAAAGAATATGGCACTGACTGGGGCAGACACACACACTGACCAATGGAACTGAACAGAAAGCTCAGAGACAAACCCATGCGTTTGTGATCTTCAACAGCGGTACCAAGAGCACACAGCTTGAGAAGGACAGTCTCTTCAGTTAATGCTGCTGAGAAAACTGGGTATTTACATGCAGAAAAATGAAGTTAGACTATGATCTCACATCATGTACAAAAATCAACTAAAATAAATCAAAAACTTGTAACAGCTGTAATCGTAAAATTAAAAAAGAAAACAAGGAAAAACTATTCTTGACTTTATTCTGAGCAATGACTTTTTTGGATATGATCCTAAAAGCACAGAAAACAAAAGCAAAAATAGAAGCTTTAAATTAAAACGGTTCTGCGCAGCAAAGGAAACAATCAACAGAGTAAAGAGACAATCTACAGAATGGGAGGAGATATTTGCAGATCATCTATCTGATAAGAGTTAGTTCCCAAAATATAAAAGGAACTCAAACAACTCAATAGCATTAAAAAAAAACCAAAGTAACACAATTTAAAAAATGGGCAATGGACCTGAAAACGTATTTTTCAAAAGACATATAAATGGCCAACAGGTACATGAAAAGGTGCTTAACATCCTAGGTATCAGAGAAATGCAAATCTAAAGCACAATGAGATACTATTTTACACCTGTTAGAATAGCTATTTTCAAAAGGACAAAAAAGGTAACAAGTGTTGGTGAGGATATAGAGAAAGGGGAACATTTGTGCACTGTTGGTGGGATTGTAGACTGGTTCAGCCATTGTGGAAAACAGTATGGAGGCTCCTAAAAAAATGAAAAATAGAATGACCATATGATCCAGCAATCCCACTTCTGGGTAGATATCTAAAGGAAATAAAATCTGTATCTCAAAGAGATGTCTATACTCCCATATTTATTGCAGCATTATTCACAATAGCCAAGATACAGAAACAACCTTAGTGTCTGCTAACAGATGAATGGATAAAGAAAATGTGATTTTCTTCATCCATTCATATATATATACATGGAATATTACTCAACTTAAAAAAAGGCATCTGTGACAACATGGATGAACCTGGAGGACATTGTGCTAAGTGAAATAAGCCAGATGCAGAAAGGCAAATACTGAACGATTTCGCATGTGGAATCTAAAGAAGTCAAATTCATAAAAGAGAGGAGAGTGGTGGTTGCCTAGGGATGGGGGGGTTGGAGAAATAGGGAAATGTTGGTCAAAGGGCACAAAATTTCAGCTACACAGGATAAATAAATTAGGGGGATCAAGTGTACAGGGTGGTGAGCTAAAGTAGGTTTGCAGTTGTGAGGCAATTTATTCTTGTGTTATGATTTATTAGTTATTGAGTGATGTCTTTTCACACATGAACAACTCTAAACCTACTTTGCCCACCTCTGTACAGCGTGGTAACTGTAGTCAATGATGCTGTGTTGTGTACTCGAAATTTGCTAAGAAAGTAGATCTCAGTGTTCTCACTACCAAACAAATTTTAACTGTGTGAAGTGAGGAATATGTCAATTAGCTCGATGGTGGTGATCATTTCACAATGTATATCAAGTCATAACTTTGGATACCTCAATATATATAGTTATTCTTTGTCAAACAGACATTAAAATTAATATGTGACAAATGTCATTTAAAAATTAAAAAAATAAAAATAATCACGTAGTACTTTATTTTTTGGACATACCAAAATATATTTAACCCATATCTTAATTTTTTATATTTTTAGTTATAGTACAAATAACTAATATTTTAGTTATCTGGTTTCTTTTTGACTGGATTAATTTCCATAGTTAAAAAATAATAACTTGATGAAGGTTTGGTATATAAATACAATGGAATACTACTTAGCCATAAAAAATATGGAATGTTTCCATTTGCAACAACATGGATGGATTTTGAGATTATGCTAAGTGAAATAAGTCATATTGCAAAACACAAAAACTATAATTTCACTCCTCTGAGGAATATAAAAAAGAACAAATGAAAAAAAAAAAACCCATACAGACCACTGATACTTATCAGAGGAGGCTGTGGAGGGAAAAATAGGTTAAGGGGACCAAATGGATGACAGTGAGGATGGAAACTCGATGTTTGGTGGTGAGCACACTCTCGTGTATACAGCTATTGAATTATAATGTTGTGCACCCGAAACTTATGTAATGTTACTAATCAATGTTACCTTATTAAAAAAATAACGATAACTTACGTGGCTAGATGTAGGCTGTGTCTCATTCTCTTTGCTCCACCTTTGACTTAGTAGCAGAGAGAATTTCCACTCCTTAGTGGAAGTTTGTAGAATATGACTAAGTGACACTACTGCTTTACAGTCCTTAAGTAGACAGGTGAATATTTGACAAACAAAAACTACCCGCTTGATACCCAGTCCCTAATTTTTCCAAGTTCACCTCCTACTTCTTTGTTCCTTTCCCTGCTGAGGAAATTTCTTTCCCACCCCACACAATTTTTGCCTTTTTTCTCTAGCCCTCCTTTCTGGTCTCTGGTTAGAAGTGCAACTTGGTTGTACCATCGCATGTCTCACAAAGGTGCTAGACCATCAACCATTGCTGCCTACAGCTTTGCTGGTATTGGCTCAGCCAAGAAGGGGTGTAAGTAACTCCAGAGTGAGCTGGACCACAAAAAATTATCCAAGAGGTAAGTAACTGTGACCACCTGATTCTTCATGACTCCAAGTTCTCATTTCTTTCCCCTGGCTCCTTACCTGACTCGAACTATGCTTTTCTCAGCCCCTCAGGTCTTGCTGCAGGGGCTGAATTCCAGGTGAGTGCAACCAAGAGACTGGCGGCTCCCTTCATTCACCCAGCCCCTCTCTACCCTAGACATGGCAGGTGAGGAACTCTGGGCCCAAAGTGCCCTGTCCCAACTTGCTGAGAGGGCAAAATTCCACTCTGGTTGGTCTGGGGTGGCAGAGAAAAGAACGTGCTTAAAATAGTCAAAAAGAATAACTCCAGTTTCCTCCAACCTGCTCACAAAAGGCCAAAAAGACAGCTTCATTGTCTTGTCTGGAGTGTACTTAATAGAGTCACAACCCACTCGGTACACTTTCAGAATGGATTCATATTTGAAGATGCAGTGCTCAGTCAGGCATTTCAGTCTCACTGCCTTCTCTGAAAATGTAAAGGAATCTAAATCGTGATTAATCTTTAAACCCTCTGTCCTCAACTCCTTTCTAGCACCCAGTAAATCCTCAGGGCTTCACACTCCCCTCCCCTGCTCATCCCATCTTCCCTTTTGCCCCTCCTCCAGTGAGTGTGATCCATCACTTCGCACCCTTTCTTCTCCCCCTTCCCCAGCCGTGCACTTGGCAGCAGAGGCAAATGAGGAGGTTAACAGGACAACACCCAAACGGTTTTGTCCCATTGCATTTCAGTCACATTGAGCTTCTGAGGTTTTGGATTTTAGCATAGAGTTTTATTGTGTATTTTTTAAAAAAATAGAATTTAAAATTTCTTTAACAATGTTTTTCATTCATTCATTCATTCATTCATTCAGCAAGTTAACTTTCTATGGACATGGGCTTTGTTACCAAACTCAAGGGGTTCACCACTTGAGGGTGCTCTATTCAAAAAAGAGAAGTGGTTGTTGCAAGGTAGTTTTATTTACTTGCAGCAAGTAAAGGAGAGAAAGGGTTCACATCCGAAGCTAGCCCCTGCCAAGGGAGGCTTAGCTATTGCTTATATACACTCTTTGGTCAATTACATGTTGCTTTCTTCTTTGCAGTTGGCTTTTATCCCTTGAGTTCCTGTCAGCTCATCCCATTTACTGCTGCACCTGCAGAATACTGCGCCACATTTGAACATTTAGCAAGAGTACCATTTAGTAAAAATCACCCAGATCTTGAGACCCTTGTTCTACATAGCAGGTTGTTTTCTCGCCCAGGACCGGTTATTGCACTCCTCATCTGCGCGTGAGATTTGGGGCTGGGACGGAGAAGTCCAGGTGGCTGGGGATTGCCAGCAGGATACAGTTACAGTGCAATGTGGCAGATTTCATTCCATTTCAAAGGCTGCCTCATTTTTTTTCTCTATGCTCCTTGGAAAAACCAACACACTACCAAGGAACAGTTTCTGAATGAGTACATCATAGGATATTCAGGGAAGGGGGAGATTTAGGGGTACCCAAAACTTTCATCCATTCCTCATAGGTTTGGGGGGACATACTTGGAGGGAAGAATGAAAGTTTGGAACCTGAGTAAGTAATCCTCATCTGTCACCTGTTATATATGAAGAGCATCTCCAGCAGGGAGAAGACACATCCCCCAGGGAAGAAGTTGGCCAGTTTTTAATCAGCTGGAGTTTGTCTGATCCTGCCAAAAACTCTAGGTTGTAAATTTGGGACCTATAAGCTCAAACTGGCCCTCAGACATGCTGTGTTTGGTTTTAATGTTTTAAATGCAATATTTAAAAGGGAGATTTCATGTAAAAATCCAGGCTTCTGGCTTCTTGATATTGTGTTCCTCTGTTGCAGCAATAGGTTGGAACTCAGTAGTTGCTCTTACCTTTAGATGGAGTTTCGTCACAGCCCTCACTTTTCCCTGTTACACACCCAGCTGCTCCCCTCATTTGCAGTACCTGCTGTGGCCGGTAGGCATGCAGGTTTGGGATCCCCGCAGCAAACAGCCAGAGAGAGAGAAGGAGGCAGGGGTATACTGGAAGACTTCACATAAGAGGAGAACTGAAGCTGGTCCTTGAAAACTGAGTGTCTTGGCATAGTAGGGAAGTAAGGGCACTCTGGCTAGAACAGACCAGACAGAGAGAAGGCAAAGTAATGAAGGGTATTGGAAAAGATCATATAGAACCCGAAGAAATGCTAGAGGAATCTTTCTGCATGACCTGGAATTTCAACAGACTTCAGTTCCAGTTCAGCTTCTACCACACACTGTCTGTAGATTATATTTCTCTGAGCCTCAATTTATTCATCTGTATAGTGGACGTAATAGTAGCTCTACCACATGGTTGTGACTACAGAATAGGTCCCGTAGACTTTTATATAAAAAGTATTTCCTGAAGTACACCATATATACTTAAAGATGCACATATCATAAATATACAGCCATTGGATTATAACAAATGGAACACATCCATGTAACCGGCACCCAGATCAAAAACTGGAAGATACCAGCACTCGAGGGTGGGGGCTCCTCCTCATGCTCCTATCCAGTCACTGACCATCCCTCTGGAGTCATCACTCTCCTGACTTTTGTTATTTATTTATTTGTGATGTAATCTTCATTGTATTTTTTCCAGTACCATTTAGTCCCCTTGTACCTTTCTCCCTGCTGCGATCACCACACTGTTGTCCATGTCCATGGGGACTTTTCCTTTTTGTTGTACCTACATTTTTTTACCTTATGTAAATGGAATCATATTAGCAGGTATGATTTTTGCCCAGCTCCTACTCAACATTATATTTCTGAGATTCTGTTGCTGGTAGCTGTAGAATAGATTATTCATTTTATTGCCTTATAACATACCATTGCACAAATACCCCACTGTTGATCTGTTCTTGGTTAATGAATGTACAGGGAATTTTATGGTTTGGGCTCTTAGGAATAGTATCATTTATCTAGGAGTGGAATTAGAGGGTCATAGGCTGTACATATGTTAAGTTTTAGTAGATACTGCCAAATCATCTTCCAAAGTGGTTAGAACCAATTTAATACAAACGACAACAGTCTGTGAGAGTTCTGGTTGCTCCACGTCCTTTTCAGTCCTTGGTATTTTCATTTTCATTTTTGCCATTAGATGGCTGTATAGTGGTATCTCCTGATGGCTGTAAAGTACATTTCCTTGATGACTGAGGACAGCAAACACCTTCTCGTATATTTATCAGGCATTTAGACATTCTCTTTTGTGAATGTCAAAATCTTTTGCCTACTTTTTTATTGGATCATCTGTGTTTTTTGTATTTACTTGTACAATTCTTTATGTATTTGGATATAAGTTCTTGTTGAATATGTGTATTGCAAATATCTTTTTCTACCCTGTGGTTACTTTTTCATTTTATTAAGGATATCTTTTGATGAACAGAAGTTCTTAATTTTAATAGTACCATTTTTCAATTGTTTATTTATGGTGAGTGCCTTTTTTATCTTGTTTATGAAATTATTGCCTATGTTATCTTCTCAAAGCCTTTTTATTTTATCTTTCACATTTAGATCTGTGATTCATCTGAAGTTAATTTTTATTTATGATTTGAGGTAGAGCTCAAGATACATTTTTTCCCATTAGAGATACAATTGACCCAGCACTATTTATTGAAAAGCGCCTGTGACATGTATGTTTCACTGTCCCCTTGGTCATAAGTGAGGCTTTTGTTCATGTATGGCTCCATTTCTGCTCATGTGTAAGTCTGTATTCTGCTTCATTAGTCTACTTGGCCATTCTTGTGAATATACCACACTGTCTTAATTCCTATAGCTTTATATTGAAAAATAGGTCTTGATATCTAGGGGTTTAAGTCTTCCTGACTTGTTCTTTTCTTTCAGGTTGCTTTTGCTCTTTTTGCCCTTTTATATTGCCACATGAATTTTAGAACCAAGGGGTCGGTTTCCTCCATCTGTGAAGTACAAGCAATTAGTGCCCTCGAAGTGCATCATGTTGATTTCTGGGAGTCCAAAAGGGCGGAGCTTGTATGAGTTTCCAAATCGGATGGTCTTCAGTGGCAACCATCCCCAGTGTCTTCTCACGTGTCTTCTCTACCCCCACCTACCCAAGTCTGCAGCCTGCAAAAGTCACGTGGGTGAAAGTCCTGCCTGCTCACAAGAATGCCAGTGGCCACCTCAAGGTTTTCCCTTTAGATGTGCAAAAAGTTTCCATTCTTGGTAGACACCGGAGCAATGCTGGATTCCATGAAGGAGAAGACAATAGCTTCCATTCCACTTCTTGCCATTTTATTACTTGAGATCCAAAATAGCTCAGACTGTGCCCAGAGCAACAAAAGTAAGAGTAATTTCTTCACCTCTGGGCATAACTCTTTGTCCAAAAGCATACCAGGTGTCTCAAGAAATATAGTTCAGTTTCTGGCTTTAAGCCCTATCTAAGGGACCAGGGGGAAAAAAAACCCTGCTTACCTTTTCCCTTCAACCCAATTTCCTCTTTCAACCATCAGTTACACAAATAATGCTCCAGGTAGATAAGTGAGCGCACAACCTGAGGATGAAGATGTTTTCTCCGGTCACGTTGTCTGAATCCCAGCTCAGCAAGTCAAAAATGCCAACCCTCATAAAAAGTACATAAGACAATTCTTGGCTCATAAAATGCACTCAGTAAATGACCCCTGAAGAGCACCTTCTATTACTGAATTAGACCTCCAACAGTGGAAGCACATGATAATGAAGACTCCCATTTTATTTATTTCAAAGGAAATGTTTCCAGGGTTCATTAAGTGCGATCTTGGCTGTTGACTTACTACATTTGCTATATATGCTATACTTTCTGTACCAGATTTAGTGAATACTCTTCTTTTTCTATTTTATCAAGACATTTTTGTAAGCCAGCATTAATTAGGTTTTAAGTATTATCAAATGTCATTTTGGCATTTATTGATCTCTTTTTCTTTTTGAAAGGTATTATGGCATAGGTTTTTAAAAAACTAAAATAGCTTTTTAAAATACATAGTTGAGTTTGATTAGCTGGTCTTTTATTTGTAATTTTTGCACATTTTTATATATAAATTGGCATAAATAATTTTTTTGGTTATCTTGGTCAGACGTTGGTGTTAGGGTAATGCTGAACTAACAAAAGAGTTTGAGAAAGTTTCTAGCCTTTTCTGTTTTCTGAGGTAAATCACATAGCATGGGACTGGTAACATCTCTCTGGCTCTGAACCCTATTTTGAAATTAATTCTTTGGAAAAGTTTTCCATTTCCCTGTCAGGGCACACACCTAGGTTGCAGGAACAGTCTCTGGTCCACGCACATGTGGCCGGCAACCCGTCGATGTTTCTCTCTCACATAGAAGTTGCTCTCTCTCTCTCACCCTTTGTCTTTCTCTAAAATAAGTAAACATATCCTTGGGGGGTATTTTTTAAAAATGTCATCCATGTTAATTATAGAAATTAAAAGGTGAAAAGATAAAGAAGAAATGACTTTAACAATATGATTTGATTGATCCCAATGTTGGATATTTAGGTTATTTTTAACACATTCCTCTCATAATTAACATTAAGATGAGCCGCACATTCATAGTTATTTATTTAGGATAAATCCTGGAAGTGAAGTTTATATTTTTAAACCCTTGTTATATATTCTCCAACTGCTATCTCAAAAGCAGCATGTGAGAATACCTGTTTCCTGCACCCTTACAACATGAGGTATTGTGATTTCTTAAGTGTCATTAAAAGAAATAGCAGGTCACTCTTACCTAAGCAGGTCACCCTCAGCTCTCACCTGGATGACTTACAACACAGCCCCGTGATTGTCCTCCACTATCGCTGTCCCCACTCCAGTCACTTCTCCATACGCTGCCCAGAGTGATTCTTCTAACGTGTAAATCTGATCACATCATTTCGCTGCTAAAACCCCTTCCCTAGCCCATAGAATGAACCCAAAACATTCTATGGCTCATAAGGTTCTTATGTACCCATTTTCACCTATCCCGTCCGGGTCTTCTCTATCATCTCATCTGCTTCTACGCCTCACACATATTGAACTCATTTCTGGTTTTAGGTGTTATTCACATTTCGCTCTCACTCTCATTCTCCATCTCTTCCCCTCTCACTGCCTTCTAGTGTCCGCAAGTGCAACTTCCCCAGGTTGGAACACTCTTCTCTTGGTCTAGCTAACGCTCCTCCTCCATCAGTGTGGAGAGCACCTGGGCTCTTCAGATCTGAGATACTGAGACTGGTGTTTGGCATTAGGTAACACCGCCCCCTAGAGGACCTATGTGTGCTCTGGGCCAGCCAGGCGCTTACTCCTATTTTTGCCTGGTATACTGTGCATCCACGTTTTCACCCACAAGTTTCTGGAGAAAAAAAAAATCTTTTGTTCTAATTTTTGAATTCCTTCCTTCCTTCCTTTATTTATTTATATTTGGATACTTGTTTTTGTCATATAAAGGAATTTTAGCATTTATTTTTTAACATTATGGTACAAGAAATTGGATATAACAAATAATTACAAAACACAAAACAGACAGATACAAGGTATGTCAGGTACTACCCATGTATAATGCACATCCTTATATTTCCCTCAAAATTTGGGCAAAAAGGTGTGCATTATACATTACAAAATACAGTAACTCCAGGAATGCCGTGGGAGGTGGAAAGTTTCCTCTGATGGAATATTCAGGGATTCTGATTCCAGCTACATCCCAACTATTTCTTCAAATATTGCCACTGCCCCTTTCTTTCCCCTCTTTTCTTCTGGAACTTGAAAAAAACCTGTTAGAACTTTCACTGGATCCATGGAGTCTCTGATTCTCCCATATTTTCTATCTTTGTTTCTCTGTGTTGAATTCCAATAGTTTCTTCTCTCCCAATTCCCACTTTGCAGTTGTCTCTCCAGTCATGTATAATTTACTATTAAACCGTTCTGAGCTATTAATTTTGTTTATTTCATTTTTAAATTATAGACTTTTTATTTGGTTCTCTTCAATTCTGCTGTTACTTTTAAATATAATTTCCAGATCCCTGCCAAAATTTTTAAGCTTGTGTTTTACTTCCGTAAACATAATAGGCATAGTTCTTTTATAGGTTGCGTATAATTCCAATAGTTAGGTCTTTGTGTATCTATTCCTGTTGTATGATCCCCCTGGGTGGAGCCTTTGCAATGCCTGAGGCCAAGTCAGGGTGAAGGTCAGTGGGCTCAGATTGCTGGCTCTTCAGTGCCCCACCCCCACGTCCAATAGGGGCGCCTAGGGGAGCAGCCCCCACCTGGTTTGGGTTGGCGAACTGGAGGGACCCAACATGGACGAGGATGGGCGCCCATGAGGTAGGTTTGGGAAAGGGAGGAAAGGCTGGAACAACTGTAATAGCATGAACAATGAAAAACGACAGGTTGTGAAGGGGACTTGGGAAAGCTTAGCACTCAGGCGGGCAGCAAACACCCTCACCGCCCAGCTGTGACTTGTTCAGCTCTGAGCAAGCCAGTCATTCTCCCCGGGTTCCAGCTTCTCTCTCTCAGAAAACAGTGATTATTTTAAAATGCATTTTACGTTTAATCTCTTTTACATAAATTTGAAGCTATAAAAATAAAGACGGCATGGTGTTTGCTCTTGAGTTCACCGGGGAGACAAAGAGCTTAACAAATAACTCAGTATGATAATTGCTATGGGACAAGGCAGAGATGAGCAAGTAAAGAGAAGAAAATGGTAGAGGTATCCATCAGCTAATTAATTAATTCACACTGCTACATGCAAACACTGTTAGATGCCGGATAATCACCCAGAGAATAACAAAATGCTGTGGAAAGAAGTGTGTTGGGGACCCTAGGCCACGTTTCTGCCCCACTTCTGGACTTCCCCACTTCTGCTCCCGTGATGTCAATACTTGTTTTGAGGCAAAACACCTACACAAGGTAGACATACCTCCAGGTGTGGGGCAGCCACAGCCGTGGGCTTAGGAAAGACCCTCCACCTTTCCCTCCGAGGCCCTGCAGTCTTCTGCTCAAACATTGTAACCTTTCCACACTCTGCCCAGCCTCAGTGCTGGGGTTTGGGCGACCGTCTGTTTAACATGTCATCCAGGACAGATGTGGCATATGTGTCTCTGCAGTTCAAACACTGCACACCTTTTCATGCTCTTGCTTTGGTTTCTCCCTTCTTATCCTAAGTAGGCGGGTTCAGCTTTATAGTCACAAAGTCTGATGCTTCCAAATCTTTTTCTTCTTGTACTTGAACTTAACTTAGTTCTCAAAGACCCCCTTCTAAGGCTGTTGTAGAAAAGCTAATCTTGCCAATTCCAGGTAATTTCATCATCTCCCTAACCCCTGGTTACATTGAGTGGCTCCCCATGTCCAAGGGATCCAGCCCTAACCCCCTCACACAGTATATTACATACGGTTCTTGCCCAATTCTCCCACCTCATTTCTAGTTGCACCCCCTTCAAATTCTCTGTTTCAGCCATACCTTAGCTTATTAAAATTTTTAAAAACAATAATAATAACCTAAGATGTATCTTATTCTCTTTGGACATAACGTCTTCTGCCTGGAAAACTGCTTCTGCCTCCTAAAACTCCACACAGTGACCCACACTCCAAACTCTCTTTGCCCCATGAATTCCATCTTTTCACTCAGATTTCAGCTTAGTCGTCACGCCCTTCAGGAAGACATCCCTAACTCCTGGGTGCCGTGACCCCCACAGCCCCTGGGACATCTGTGAAATGCTCCTTATCATACTGTCTTCTGATTGTTTATTTTTTTGCAAGCCACCTTATACCAGGACTTTGCACAGGTGCCTGGCACTTAGGAGGAATTCAGTAAATATTTGTAGAACAAACGAATGAGTGTCTGAGGCACGTTTGGCTAAGACCATTTGCAGAGCACTTTGTGGCTTGGCCAAAGTCAGTCACAAAACAGGGAACAGAGTTGAGATTCAAATCCAGGCCTACCAGGTGCTCATCCGATGCTCTTCTTAGTATTATTTTTTTTTAATTTAAAACATAATAACTTGTTCTTTTTAAAAAGATTTTATTTATTTACTGTAGAGAGAGGGGAAGGGAGGAGGTAGGAGAGGGAGAGAAACATCAATGTGTGGGAGACACACTGATTGGTTGCCTCTCACACGCACTCAACAGGGCACCTGACTGGCAACCCAGCCATGTACCCTGACTGGAAGTCGAACTGGTGACCTTTCAGTTCACAGGTTGGCGCTCAATCCACTGAGCCACACCAGCCAAGGCATAACCTGTTCTTTTTTTTAAAAATTAAATTTATGGATGTGATATTTGTTAATCTATCTAGTATTTTATGAGGCCTGACATGAGCCTGGCTTTTCAGAAAGGTGCAAAGGAAACATGCCCTTTTCAGGTGGAGTATCAACACCTACACAAATAATTAGGAAAAATCTGGAAGAAAACACACTAGTAGGAAATCATGATTATTTCTAGGCAGATAGGAGGTAATGGGGGTCTTGAAACACACCTGTAATTTCTTTCTTTTTTAAACAAAGAGAATGTATTCATGTATTGTCTAGTTAAAAGTTATGGCCAGACAAAGAAATATGGCCCAAAGGAAAGAATAGATCAAAACTCTAGAAAAAGAACTAGGCAACAAGGAGATAGACAACCTATCAGATGCAGAGTTCAAAACACTGGTAATCAGGATGCTCACAGGATTGATTGAGTTTGGTCACAAAATGAAGGAAGCAATGAAGGCTACACAAAGTGAAATAAAGGAAAATATACAGGGAACCAAAAGTGACAGGAAGGAAACTGGGACTCAAATCAATGATTTCAAACAAAAGGAAGAAATAAACATCCAGCCAGAACAGAATGAAGAAACAAGAATTCAAAAAAATGAGGAGAGGCTGAGGAACCTCTGGCACAACTTTAAATGTTCTAACATCTGGATCATAGGGGTGCCAGAAGGAGAAGAGTAAGAAATTGAAAACTTTTTTTAACAAATAATGAAGGAAAACTTCCCCAGTCTGGCAAAAGAAATCAACTTCCAGGAAATTCAGGAAGCACAGAGAGTCCCAAAGAAATTGGATCCAAGAAGAAACACACCAAGACACATCATAATTAAGTTACCCAAGATTAAAAATAAGGAGAGAATCTTAAAAGCATCAAGAGAAAAGGACAGAGTTACCTACAAATGAGTTCCCATTAGACTATCAGCTGATTTCCCAAAAGAAACCTTATAGGCAAGAAGGGGCTGAAAAGAAGTATTCCAAGTCATGAAAGGCAAGGACCTAAAATCAAGATTACTCTATCCAGCAAAGCTATCATTTAGAATGGAAGGACAGATAAAGTGCTTCCCAGATAAGGTCAAGTTAAAGGAGTTCATCATCACCAAGCCCCTATTATATGAAATGTTAAAGGTAATTGTCTAAGAAAAAGATCAAAAACTATGAACAGTAAAATGACAACAAACTCACAACTATCAACAACCGAACCTAAAAAGCAAAAACTAAAACTAAACAAACAACTAGAACAGGAACAGAATCACAGAAATGGAGATCACATGGAAGGTTATCAGTGGGGGGGGAAGGGTACAGGGAATAAGAAGCATAAATAGTAGGTACAAAATAGACAGGGGGAGGTTAAGAACAGTATAGGAAATGGAGGAGCCAAAGAACTTATATGTACATCCCATGGACAGGAACTAAGGTGAGGGTAATGCTGGAGGGTGAGGGGGTGCCGAGTAGAAAGGGATAAAAGGGGGGAAAAATTGGGACAACTGTAATAGCATAATCAATAAAATATACTTAAAAAATTAAATTTAAAAAATGAATACTACCAGAAGATTTTCTGTACCATGTTCTCTAATAGATTAATTTTTCCACTCAAGGATTTGGAATTAGCATTGATGTTTCCTTTGCTGCTTATTCAAAAGAGAAAAAAGAAAAGAAAACCATCAAAATACTTTGGCCCCAAGGTTTTTAAGTGGCACCATCACGCGCAGCATGGAACTAATTGCATTGAGAAGATGGACCGCGGCAGGTGAAGTGTGACAGTGACGAGACTCCTTAATTTGTTGATTTCTTTCAGTTTATGACTCTTCGTCACAGACAATTTGTCTCAAATGCTTTTTCTTTTTTGTGTGTTTATTTCTAGTCATAAAGCATCTGGTCTGTATAATTAAGGGGAGCTGAGGAAATATAATTAGCCAAACATGCAGGAAGTAGACGGCAAATCTTCTCTACGGCAGAACTGTGGCCCAAGACCACATTCCTTGGCGGATGAGGGCCTAATTTGTGGACTCACGTGGGATTGTGCGTACAGCAACTTCCTCCATTCCCCGAAGGCATTGCCATTCCTATCCAGCTCTCTGGTTGTTGATCTGTTTAAAAACCCATCTGCACAAGCTGCTTCTTTGCCCCCGAGCCGTATTCCTGATTCTGGATGCACATATAAAACTTCAGAGCTGTTGATTTAGGCGTGCCCTCAGGGGATGTATGCAAGCATGGCTTAAGATCAAGTTCACAAGTAAATGCCCTTTGGACCAGTAAGAAGAAGAATGCCAGAGGAAAACCTCGCAGCAACAGAAGCAGCAACTCCCAGGTAACCACAACACCCCCACAGGGCCACACCGTTCCAGCTTACAGAAGGGATGAGGGGCACTGTGGTCACACACGTCCAGACTGTGGTGCCCTTTGGACAAGCTCTATGCCCAGATGACACAGTTGAGAATCCGTGCTTGGAACAGACTGATGGCATGTTATAGGACGTAATTGGTATTTTCATTATGGGGTTGTAACAGAGAAAGGTTGGTAGAGCCGCAAGGATGTGGACAGTTTCATACGTGAGGATATATGTGGGGCCTGAAGGGTTCCTAAGTAATTCTGTTCACACTACTCGTTGGATGTGCTTTGTCAAGTGGTGAATAAGGCTGGTCTAAAACCACAACAAAACACAAACCAAATGCCCCCCTGCAGGTCTGCCTGGAGCCTGTGACTGCAGATGGGTCCTCTTTAAGAGCAACGACCCCTATTTCATTATCCCAGTCGCTGAGTAAAATATTGGGAAGGCACAGGGCCTTTGGATTCGAAGCATCTGTGTTTAAAGCCAAGACATCTTGCCCAGGTTGCTCAGTTTCTGCAACCCTGGTTTACTCACTTGCACAGCGCCGCGGTGCCTGCTACATCAGAGGGTGGCGAGGATTAAATGAGTTAGAGGGAGTGAAGAGCTTAGGACAGGGCTACACACATGCAGGCTGAGTAAGTGACAACCACTACTGTTCATCTTCTCCACCGTAGCTCCCTCACCCTTCATCCCCCTGCATTCCCAGGTGTGTCTCACATTTGCTTACAAACAAGTATCATCTGCCATGGACTCTTGGTCCTCCTATGGCCCTTCCCAGAGATCTAGGTGACAATGCCTTGTCACCACCTCCAGGTCCCACCATCACATAGCAATGGACATCTCTTTGGATGACTGCTTGCTTGACTCACCACCACCCTCTCTCCTCTGGCCCCCATGGCCCCAGCTGACCTATGTGAACCTGGTCCCCTCCATGGGCAGGTGGTTTAGGAGTTGTCCCTTGAGGTGTGCTATGCCCAGCAGTATCTGTGCTCTGCAAATCTGAAACTTGCCACAGCGAGGCTCAGAGGTTGCCTGTTGCTGCAGCTGAGGCATGCTAAGAAGTTTTCATGAATTTATGCAATGGCCACATTCCCAGACACACCTCCAACTTCTTCGAGAGTTGGAGGAAAGCAGTTACCTGCCCCATTCAGAGCACCTTTCCCCTTTCTACCACCTCATTTTGTAAAGTGAGCAGGTCTCCTGTTTCCCATGGCAACAGGCATTAAAAAAATGTCACAGATAGCTTCGCTAGAGGATTGTGGGCAATGTGCAGAGCTCCAAACACATCTGCTATTTGCCTGTTCTCTGGAGTGCCACCGTTGTGAGACTGGTCTAGCAGCAACATGGTATAAAGAAAAGAAGACTGGCCTTGGGGTCCAGGCAGACTCAGGTCCAAATCTTAGAGCCTAACATGTGTTCTTGTGATCACAAGGGGTTTAGCTAACTTCTCTGAGTATCGTCAGTTCCCTTGTCTGTAAAATCAATATGCAAGACAATACCTTTCAGGACTCCTTTAGCTGCAAGTGATAGAGACCTAACTGGAACTTGCTTAATCCAAAAAAGGAGACTCCATTAGCTTATGTGACCCAGCCAAGGAAAGGCCTGGCCTCAGCACTGGCTGGATTCACAGCCAGGATCCACCAGGATTCTCCGTTGGGTTCTCATCTTTGCTTACCTTTGAAAATTGGTTTCATTCTTGCCTCCGGAAGGTGGGTGGCATTCTGTGGCACAGCACATGTTCTAGACTCAGATCTTTCCAGAGAAAGACCTTTGTTCTTTGAGCTTCCACTGAAGACTTTTTGGGGGGATTTGATTCCTCAGCCAAGGACCAATCATGGAGCCAATAGGAGGAGGTGCTATACTTCGCTCAGCCAGAGTCGTGGGACAGACCTGTGGGCGGGTGGTGGCATAGTGGAGCTTTTGAGGAAATCACTGAGAGCTGTTCAGGTGTGTCTACTTCCTCACAGTATCTTTGTGACTTGAAGGAAGTCACCTAGTGATGCACCTACTCTTGGAATAGTCCCTCTTTGGAGACCATGTGGGCTTCTTGGCTTCTCTGTACCCCTGACACTTCAGACTCATTACGTCCAGCCTGGTACTTAACAGTTCTCTTCCTGACTCGCTGCTTCCGCAGATGACCTCACCCCCAGGCTGGAAGTGATGCCAGCACCTTGGTATCTCCAGGGCCTCATTGCCTGACACCGTTTCTACTGCAGCCCATGGCTCTTCTCTGTGCCCTCATTTCCGAGATCATCCTGTGGTCTGTTAGTGCACGTCCTTCTAAGCAGGAGCAAGCTCTGATCTTGTCACTACTTTGATTCAAAATAACAGTGAGGATGTGAGGGCAATCTGGCTGTGACATCTGTCACCCCATTGATCGCCAGGATTGATTCGGCTGATCTGGCTGGCTAGGCGGGTGTCCCCTTCTTCCCTCACCGACCATGTGCATCCCAACCGAAGCTGCGCGCTCGGTCGAAGAGGACGACCTTCCCAACTAGAGGAGAGGACCGGTCTTCGGTCAAGGGTGTACGAGTAGCTGCACTCCCCTGCTAGAACCTCCAAACAAGCTCTCAAAATAACAGTGACTGCCATCACCTACCAAATGAGGGAGAGACTCCCCAGCTTGGCATTCCAGGACTGCTGTGAT
This sequence comes from Desmodus rotundus, assembly GCF_022682495.2. NCBI lineage: Eukaryota > Metazoa > Chordata > Mammalia > Chiroptera > Phyllostomidae > Desmodus > Desmodus rotundus. The sequence continues at coordinate 31,779,088 of NC_071394.1, read as the reverse complement.
ATAATCCCAAGCAATTTCTAAACCACCTTTTCAGGTATTAGGTGTGCAGATCCTGCTATTGCAGGGCAAACAAGCAAGGAAAAAACCTGTGAGGACCCATGTAAGGAAATGAGCAGAAAGGAGTGGGATTGACTGCTGGCAGGTTGCTAGGCAACTGTGCAGCGACGAAAGCAACCTGTGCTGAGGCAGGTGATGACAGAAACCAAGGAAAAGTCCTGCATTCTTTGATTCATACTTCAGTAGGAAAGACACCAATTTAGGATGATATCTGTGGGATCTTGTGAAGGCGTTTGCCTCTGATACTTAATATGTTCAGGCTCAGGGAATTTTTCCCTCTTTGGTGGTGAAAAAGCCTACAAAGTACTGTTGTTTTTGTTGGGGATCGTGCGTGGGGCAGTTGGCGGGTATGAAGTAGAAGAGATTTTCTTTGTAGCAAAAAAGAGGGATAAAGTGAAAGTCACTATTCTGCTTTCAGAACTTGTTACTGTTATTGGATATGGTTTCTTAGAGACTTTGTTTACATGTATTTATAAAGAAATAAGTGCTGAACTCCGGCCTAGAAATCCAAATAAAAACCATGCCACCCTCAGCTCTTCGATGGTGAGTGTTTGGTCTGTGAAGCTAAGATGCCACGCTAGCCTACATTCTTCTATTTCAAGACTATCTTTGTAATCTGCTGAAAAAGTTTTATACACACACACTGTGCACACACATATATGTATACAAATATGTATATATTTAATAAAAATTCAAAGCAACTCAGAGTTTTTATTTACTAAGCTCCTTTTAAAAAATTACAATGAATAATTATTTCCCACAGGCATTCATTTACTCTTAGAAATGTTTGCAAATACTCCTGGCACCTGAGCATAATTAATACGGGGAGGAGCATATGAGACACAATGCAGGGGTGACTGATAATCCAATTTCGGCTTGTCATTGCCTTGGCCCGGCTCAGCTGCTCCTGCAGAAGAAGGCCAAGGCTGTGGGCAGTGACCAGTGAGGCTCCAGATTTGGCATCTGTGCACCAAATGACTCATAGGTCAAAACCAGATTTTTCAAGCCCTGCTCTGGCTGAAAAGTTCTAGTTTCTCTGTGCTTCACATCCTGTTCTGTTTTCATGGAAAAGAACATCAAAAGAAATACATGTTGACTGAATTCCCTGACTGACTCTTTTTTCTTTCTGGTCCTAAGTTTCTCTTTCTCATAAACCTGTAGTTAATTTAGCATTTGAAGTGTGAGTTTCTAAAGCAAACTCCCATGAATACTGCATAGCCATGTTTGGTTTTGCTGTTCTCTTGAAATCCCCTTCTGGTTTTTGTTAATATTAAGACCAAAAAAAAGAAAAAAGAAAAGAAAAAGAAAGAAAAGGGGAGATGGGGGCAGAGAGAAGGGATTTCCTAATGTGCTTCCAAAACAGCCACTTCTAGACAAACATCAGAAAGGCCAGATATTCTAACGTTGCATCTTTCCAGGCACTGAAAACACAAGTCATGCTACAAAAACTTTCAGAGAGATTCTGACAGCATAGTCACTGCCTCTTCCTCCTGGAGAAGTCAGAATTGTCCAAGCAACTGTCTTTAAAGACTGTAAACTTTTCTGTGCCCCTAGAGATCGTCAAATTTCAATCTTCATGAAATGCATGCCAATATTTCCAGAGAAGAAAAATTGCCACATGTGTTAAATGCCAAACTTATGATTACCAAGAAAGGAAAACTGTACTTATTACAGGTGAGATAACTGCTTTGTACTGTGTGCCTGGACTAGTCTGCCCATTCATTCATTCATTCATTCACTCACTCACTCCATATTTATACTTAGCAGTGAACATGACAAGCCAGTTCCTGTTCTAATAGATTTTGCAGGCTACTGTGGGAGGTGATGGGAGATGTAGATGGACATTGAATAAGTACTTACAAGTGCAGTTTATTTTATAGAGAAGGAGGCAGTGCTCTATATAATAGAACTAAGTACTTTGGAGTGTGTGGAAGATTGAGGTAAAGATGACCACCAGCTTTTCCTTCCAAACCTCTAAGCACTTGCCCCTCCAAGAGATGGAGTCTATTTTTCTTCCTTTTAGTCTGGGCTGGCCTTGTGATTTGCTTTGATTAGGAGAATGTAGCAGAAGGAACTTTCAAGCATAGTTCTTAAGGTGCCTTCTAGATTTCATTTTCACCCTCTTGGAAGCCAACGACCATGTAAATAAGTCCAGGTAGGGAAATCCCAGGGAGAGAGAGTACCATCCCAGCTGAGGTGCCAGATATGAGAGCGAAGTCTTCTTGGATCCTCCAGCCTCAGCCAAACTAGTTCAGCCAATGCCACGTGGAGCAGAAATGAGCTGTTCTCACCAAGCCCAACTCCGTCACAGATTTGTGAACAAGTAAATGGTAGTCATTTTAGGCCCTTACATCTTGAGGTTTGCAACACATAACTGAAACAGAGGGTTTTCTGAAGGAGATTTTACATAAGATGTAAAGAGTGGGTAGAATTTGACTCTTCAGGAGGGGGCTGGTATTCTAGGCAGGTGGAGCACCATGTGAAGTCCCCGTGGCTGGAGAAGCATCGTGTGGTCCAGGACTAGAGGAAGCCCAGTAGGGCTGCCAGTAGGAAAGCTGGGGAGAGGAGTGAGTGCGAAGACTGGGGGGTAGACAAGAGCCAGACCATACAAGGCTTGTAAGTAAGAAAAGAATATACAGGATCCTTTCCTTCATCCACCATGGTTAGCTTAGCAAAAATGAAAGTAAGATCTTTGCCCAGAGGGAAAATTCCATTCCCTGGACCTTGTTAGCTATGACAGAGCAACACATTGATGATTACAAGGAAGGTCTGATGAGAAAGAGAAGATTCATTTATCCAAGATATATCTATTAGTACTGATCACCTTCATCATGGGAAAAAGAACTCATGGAGCAAGCCTGTAAACATCAGTCGGTAACGTGCACACAAAACACCACATTTCAGAGGTCCATGTACCTGCCAAAATCCAGAGGGGTTTAGTGTCAGGCAAACCTGTCACTTAATTACGCTGAGATTTACCTGTAATATTTCAATAATAACACTCCCACTCTAGGATTATTGGGAGTCTTAAATGGGGAGAAATGTATGAAAAGCACCTAATGAAACGCCTAAATGAGTTACTCAAAAAACTGATAGCAAATTAAAAGGGAAAATATTGTGCAAATCTAGTTCAGAGCAAGGTAAGGCATATCTAGTTCACAGTAAAAGTGGAATTCAATCATTTAAGACAAGAGAAAAGTATTATTCTACTGCCTTCTTTATTGTATTTGTCAGAAAATCTATTTCTGTCAGTGAATGTGGACTATCCTGAAAAAAAAATTACAGTTTGTGTTGCAGGCAAAGCCTTCTCCTGCACCCTACTCCACTCTCAGAGACACGATAGGTAATCAACAGCACATCTTTGAGACTGTCTGATACAGTGATGTTCAAATGTGCAACAAGGAATACATACGGTAACAGGTGCTTATCAGGTGCTGAGCATGTTGTATACATAGTCACTTAACTTGCCCAGCAATCTCCAGTGACAAGTGTTCACCTTCTCATTTTGCAGATGAGGAGACTGAGGGTCAGAGAAGTTACCGACTTCCCTGGCACTAGGTCCCACAACCAGAAAGTGCCAGACCCACGCTCAGCCCCAGGTGTGCCTGATCCCAAAGCCTGTGCTCTTGGCCTAGCTGCCTCCATTTCGCATTCCTGTGTTGTGATACACTGTCATTTCTGAAGAAAGTCACCCCAGTTCAAAAGTTATGGGATCTCACAAGGGGTCTGCAGTGTCTATTTAGGAACCACCCTAAGTCGATGGCTATGTTTTAAAGCAAGTGTCATACCAAAGTAGATGAACCCAGGGGAAGTGGATTATTTCTCAGGACAAGTAGTGCAATGAGCCAGCAGAGTCAGCTGGCTGGAGATTCTGCTCAAGCGAAAGCCAAGACGGGGTCTTCCAGCAACGACCATCATCTTGTTGTCGGCTTACTTTTAAATTTACCCATCTATTTAAAACCTGTCAAATTTGCCTAGGAGTCAATAGAGATCATCGCGAAGGGCCGTTTTAGCTGCAGGATTCTGTAACGCACAGAGTCTGCCAGATTGGGCTGCTTTGGAAGGTGGAAATGTGCATGACCAGAGCTCTGATTCCTCTCATCGTGGGGACAGACTCACAGATATCTAAGAACAGAGACTCTCTAAGATGGTCCAGGCTGAATGACTTCTTTCAAGGAAGGAAGGAAAAACACATTTGTTAAACCTTGCTTTGTGCCAGGAAGTAGGCTAGGAATTTTCCCTTGTGTTATGAAACCTAAATCTGGCAACCCAGTCCATCAGGGCTAAATCTGGCCTGAAGTCAGTTTAAGAAAAATTCCATCTTTATCACTGGCACCTGTTTGTTGTGGACTAGCCGTGGCTAAGGCAGGTAGATATCCAAGCATCCAGGTCAGAATATTTGATTAACTTGATGTGCAGAGCAAAACTCGGAGAATTAGAGAAAAGAGCTGGGTAAACAGCACATAGAACATTCCAGAGGCACGGTAAGACATCCCAGACAAACTCTAGACGGGGAGGCAATATCCAGCCATCACTGGGGATGGAGGGTGGTATGTATGGGCTTTCCTGGGGCATCAGAAGAGTGAGTAAAGCCAGGAGAAAGGACAACAACAGATGCCGCAAGAAGCAGCCAGCAGAGGTGACAAAAGGAACAGGCATGATAATGACTGCAGTTTTCCTCTCAGGAGCCTGAATCACAGAAACACCTGGCCAGCTCTCCGACATGACAAGGGACAGTGGCACTAACAATTTCCTTTCTCAATGCTGAGAACAAATACGAAATTACGCTGTCCTGATGCAAGGGGTAGTCGCGCATTAATCCTAAAATTAAACCTGAAGTCAAAAGGCTAAAGGAAATGGAATAAAAAGAACCAGAGCCTCGGGGGCACTGAAGAAGGCTCTTGGAGAGGAGACGACAGTTGCCTGAAGTAGTCAACAGGTGGAGCCGGGGGGCTGCTGACGCCTCTGCAGCGGGGAGCAGGGCGTTTGCGGGGAGAAATTCGCTCCCGGCTGGCAGCGGGGATCGGTGCCACCATTTGCACGCTAATCAAATTTATGGCGCACACAATCTTGGCAACTTGGTCGGAGAAATGTGATTCCAGCCCAAGTAAGGCGTGGGCAGCCGGCGGCACGGCGGCGTGTGTGAATCCTGCGGAGGCGCTGACGTAGCCGAGGACAAAGCCAGCCGTTTCCCTCCCTACCTTTGGTCCTTACGCAGAATCTGGGTCATGGAGACCCAGAGGCTGGATCTCAAGGGGCACCTGCTTTGGAAAGCACAGGGAAACTGTCCCTTTAATTTAATTTATTAACTCATATTAGTCACATTTATAAACGATCTCATCTCACCAGAATCGACATTTTCTCTAACAACAACAACAAACATGGCTTTGCCCATAAATGGAAAGAAAAATCAGCTAGAAGTGTCCCCAGTGTAGTGCCTGCTGTAAGGAGTGAACTAGTGCCTTGGAGAACCAGCCTAAAACGAGTACTAGGGCACAGCTCCTGGGGAGAGGAGAGCAAGCCACCGCTGCCTGGCGAGGGGGCCTGGTGGCTGCGCAGCAGGGTGTAAGCTCCATGAAGACAGGAATTGACTGTGCCTGATTCGACCCCCCACTTTGCCCATCCTCTCCCTGGTCTTATGCCTGGCACAGAGCAGGTGCTTACTACTTTACTGTGGACTGTATGAATGAGGAAAAAAATGAATGAATTCAAGTCATTGTGGCCTTGAAAGCCAGACAGAAAGACATTAAGCTAAGCAGATCCATATTTAAATCCTGGCTCTTACATTTTGTCAGCAACACTGCGTGCTAGGCAAGTTATTTGATCTCCTCTCAGCCATTAGTTCTTCAACAATAATGAGCTGTATTCATGCTGTATTCTCAGTGCCCGAAAAATAATAGGTGCTCAATAAATATTTTGTGTAAATGAGACTATGCCTCAGGTTACTGATCTGTAAAAGGGGTGCCAAATATCTACCGAGTAAGATTAACTGTCGTGCAGACTAAATGAGATAATGTATTTAGAATTCCTGGAACGCAAGAAGTGTTGAATAAACGTATGGTAACTATTATTTTTGTTGGCGAACATTGCCACTGTCCTCTGCTGCCGTAGTCCAGGTAACCCTCCAATGTGAACCTGAGACCTAACAGCAGGGGCTTCTCCAAGGACTTCGTGGTGGCTATCTGTGCTCCTCCTGCCGTCTCCTACTCACCTTCTAAGTGTCTAAGTTTGCACTCAGAGCCACTCACGAGGTATCCTGACTGGGGAGGCCCTGATCAGAGATCATTAACCCCTTTAGTGTGAGGCTGGAGATCAGGCTTCTAGCAGCAGGAGAGACAGCAGCCTTGGTGCTGAGCCAGTGAGAATGCTTCCAGGGAGCGAGGCCTGTTTCCAGCCACCTCCTGTGCCCAGCTGGGCACAGTGGGAGGACACTGCTGTGGAGGCCCAGGTCTCTGAAAGGAGCCGCAGGCCAGACCCCAGGGTTCAGAGGCCTTCCTGGTTGGGAAGATGCTCCCAGAACTAATCCTCACATTGGTTTCCTTGCATTTTATTTTGGGAAACATACCAATGGAGGTTTGCACCTCAGGTTTGGAGAATCATATACTTAAATCTACAGGGGATAAATGATGTTAGCAGTCTAAGGGGGGTTCAAAACCTCAGGGACATCTAGAAGCTCCCAGAAGGCAGACACCTGCCATTCTAGAGCTTTTTGTGGTGAATGAAGACCATTATCTTTCCAGGGTGCTTAAGGACAGCCTTGCCTGGGAACTTCTTGAAGAGCCCCTCAGTTCTGCGTTTCAGTAATGAGATGACACAGAGAAAACCCAGCAGCAACGTGTCCACTTGAAGACTGTCCGTCCGTTTGGATGGGGACGGGTTAGAAGCATCTGTCAGGAAAGACGCAATAATGAGGATACTGCATTTGTGTAGTTTCAAATTTATGTTACCTGCTTTTATCTTGAAAACAACTATGTAAATTAGGGAGACCGGCCACTTTAAATTCCATATTACAAATGGAAAAACTGATACTTAAATTGTCTAATTGACTATCCAGACTTGCGTTTAATTAGAGGTAGACCTGAAATTCGTTTCCATCTACAATGCTTTTTAATGCATCATCCAGCCTCTCAGCTCCCAGCTGAACCTGGACTAAGTAGAAGAAGTCAGAGATGAGTATGATGCCAGCCTCCCATAGCAGAAGCGAATAGATCGCTGTGGTTGAAATCTTCCTTCTTAGGAAATGCCTCCTCCAAATGTTTTCATTAAGAGGAGTCAAACTTTATATCCTGTAGAAATTAAATTTGAATCTCTTTTCTTTAAATACTAACATTTAGTTTCAAATATGTGACCACTATTTCCTATGAATTTTCCTTCTGAAATATATATGAAGGAATGTCACCTTAGGAAAATAATATTCTCTAAAAATATATATGAAAAGTTGTTTCCTATAATTTGAAACAATTTGGCCCATGATTGATTCTTGGGATTCTTCCTTCCTGAAACATGTTTCTTAAATTTCATACATATTTACTTGCTTGTAAGCCTTGGCTTACACATGATCCAGAAAGCAAAACTGCTTTAAGATAAAGTTAGCTGTGATTGACTTGATTGTTTGATTTAATAGCTGGGTAATTTGCAAAGTGAAGTTATAATCACATACTTTTTCAAATATAACATGTCACAAAGTAAATTTCTTCACTCTAGTATCTGAAGAGAATTTTTGAAAAAGAAAAATCGGCAATAGGACAATCCCTTCTGTTAGAATAAATGCAGGAGCCCTGGCTGGTGTAGCTCAGTGGATTGAGCACAGGCCTGTGAACCAAAGGGTTGCTAGTTTGATTCCCAGTCCGGGCACATGCCTGGGTTGTAGGCCAGGTCCCCAGTAGGGGGCACATGAGAGGCATCCACACATTGATGTTTCTCTCTTTCTCCTTCCTTTCCTCTCTCTTTAAACAAACAAACAAAAAATAAATAAAACAAACAAATAAACAAAAAGAATAAATGTGGGAGACAACAGGTTATAGGCTTGCGGATGCTGGAATTAATTTTAATGCCCAACTTCATTCATTCATTCATTCATCAAAAAAAATCACCATATGTGCCGAGCATTGCCATGTAGGCATAGATGATGGTGAATAAAAGTCGTGGTTCCTGCCCTTGTGGAACTTTAGAGTCTAGTGGCTTCGTTCACTTTGTGTCCTTAGGGAAGATAGAGCTCTTGCCTGGGTTTTGTTTTTAACTGTAAACTATGTAATAATGGATACTAAAATACTAAGATGAGTGAAGAGGTCTTCACAAGACTGTGGTAAAAGTAATTAAAATAGCATAAAGTATCTTATTCGTGGCAGGTGGTCAGTAAATATTGCTGTTCATTAAATCAAGCTCAGCAGCAGAGGGCAGTAGAAGGCCTGATGACCTCTGTAGTCTTAATAAAATTCCCACAATTTAGCTTTTACTCTCAAAACTCTATTCACTGAACCTGCTCTCTCAGACCTCCCATAACTGGAGATTTCAATGGGCTTTTCTCAGGTGTCATCTCCTTCCAGCTCACAGCAGAGCACTTTGCATTAGTGATCTTGGCCTCCCACTTGAACTCTCCCCTCCCTTGGCCTCCCTAAGTCTAGGCTCTGTCTCTGGATGCTCTTTCACTGCCCAGCTCCTTTTCCCCTCCCCCTCCTGCCACCTTATTCGTGAGTGCCACCTCAGTGCACGTGGCACCACATCTTCTTCCCTGGCCGTGACCTTTCTCCCGTACTTCAGTCCCACATGTTGGACTCCCAGTCACACCTCGAGCTGAACAATTCCAGAACCGACTCTCTCATTTTATCCTCAAAGGGGCTTCCTCCTCTAACCTTCTTATTTCTATTCATGAAGTCACTTAAGCTCTGACACCCCGATTGGAAAACCTGGAATTTTCTTGGACTCTTCCTGTCCCTCAGTTCCCACATCCAAACAAAGATCACATGCTGATTTGGCTGAGTCTCCTGACCGTCCACTCCTCCTCCCCACTCCCCCTGTGCAACCTCTCAGGCCTCTTGCTCAGACTACCGCAACAGCCTCCTAGCAGGGCCCTGCTCTGTCCTCCTCCAGCCCATCTTGCTTATTGCTATTGGACTCTTCTAAAGCAGACTTCTGATCGCCTTGCTTATTTGCTCAAAAGCTGTTAATGACTCCCCAAAGCACACAAAATCATGTCCAGTGTCCTCAGTCTGGCACCTCAGCAAATCTTCACAATCTGACCTCAGCCGACATTTTCCTGTCTTGTCTCTTTGGGGACCCCTAGCCTCCTCCCCGCACTCTGACAGTGTCCAGCCCAGTGGGGGAGATGAACACTAACCAGTCAGCACGGCAGCACACGTCCATGAGTCATGACAAGGGCTCTGGATGGTGAAAGAGGATGTTTTCGGACAATAAAACTGAGAGCTGGGTTTGGCACGTTTAAGGAGCTGACAAAAGGTTGGAGAGCCGTGAACAGAAGGGATAGTGGATGGGATGCTGAGGCTGCAGAGAAGGCAGGGCTGTATCCACTCAGGGCTTCAGGGAGGCCCTGTGTAGATTTTGTTCATCATTGGTTGGTTTTAAATGTAATGAGTGGGATCAGATTTGCATGTAAAAGGATGGCCCTGTGGAAGCTCCTTGAGAAGGGGGGCTTTGCCTTTAGCCACTAGTGGTCCTCAGAGTGCGTGGAACAGTGTCTTCTAAGACGTGCTCCCATAAGATCTGCAAATGAATACCTGGACGACAGGAACAAAGGCAGCTGTAAAGGAAGAAGGGGATGTAGGGAGAAAGAGTTAAACTGACAGGACAGGAGAAAGCCATTTGACATTCAAGGTACACATGTAAAATAATGGGATTCGTTCACACAGATACTCCAAGTGGGGGCTGTCATTTCCGGCTGTCCCCTCCGGTGGGCAGAAACCCTGGGGCATTTGGCTCTGGATTGCTGTCAGAGGCTGCTTATCAGCTACACAGCTCAAATTTCATTGCTTTATTGTCAAACTTGGTTCAAACTTTATCTGTCTGTCTGTCTGTGTCTCTCTTTTTCATGTTTCTCCTCTATGGCTAAATGTTCTTGTCACATGCCTCTATATTGTTTCCTTGGGTTATAAATTATATGACTGTTTATATTCTTTATTTGAATTATAAACTGCTAGAAGACTGAAACCAGATTTTTAAACAAACTTTAATAGGAAAGGCAGCTGCTATGGCATTGGATGCCCTACAAGGGACTTCTATTTACTGCGAAGCTGCAGGAGGAGGGGGAGGGGATGAGGGTTGGAGAGTTGAAAGGAGGACCAGATCAGGGCAAGAAAACGAGGTTCTTGCCTTTCGTCTTTCTCCTTTATGTAGTCTATAGGATGTTGAACTTCTTGAAAAAATAAATGCGAATGTAGAGAAATAGCTTTCATAACAAGAGGATTGTGTCGTGATTCAAGCACAGGCTCTGGAGTCAGAGTGGCTGGTTTTAAATCCAGGCTTTATTACTTACTAGTTGAAATGCCTTGGACAAATGACTTAACCTCTCTGGGCCTCAATTTTCTTATCTGTAAAGTGGGCTGATATGACCTATCACATATGGTTATTTACAAATTAAATATGGAAGGCTCTCCAAGCAGGCTGGGCCTGTGGGGAGCACTCATACTTCTCAGCTGTTTTTACGATCACTGTTCATAACCAAGAGGGTGCCTATATTTGTGCTCCCTCCAATTTTAAGATCCTTAGTTGCAAAAGACTTGAAATTGCAATGATGAAATTTGATGCATATTTTCCATTTACTCATCCACAGACTTTATTTTATGGTTCACAGAAATGTAATTAGCATCGTGCAATTATTTTCATTAGGACTGAAAACTGCCTCCACCACTTAGCAGAAAAAGCAAAATGTAAGAGTCATCACATGAATGTGAGAGAGAACTGGGTAAGTCCCCTAACAAGTGAGAGATTTTGAATAAAGAGTAGTTATGTAGCAAAAACTTAAGTAACAGCTGCAGGGAGTACTGACACAAACAGAGCCTAGACTAGGCTTGTTTAAATGAAAGATATAACCTGGTAGAATAGTTTATTATCTGGGACAAGTGAAATAACAACTCTATGTGTATCATCTGGATAGAAAATTTAAAAAAAGAAAATACTTCCATGTCATCTTGAAACATTTATTGCCACAATGTTTACTTTTTGGAAGTAGGGGTGATGTTAGCCAGCTGCAGTTTACTGGTGTGATGTACAGTAACAGTAAAACATATGTATATTTATTGGATATTGTCAGAATTTCCAGTCATTTCCTAGCCTGACTGTGGCAGCAATTTTCCATTTCCTCATTGTTTTAATTTAACGGCAATTTTGGAAAGGATTTCAACGCTTAATGTAAATGATGAGAGAACAAAGAAGTCTAGAGAGAGAGAGAAGAGAGAGAGTAGGTAAATGGATAAGAGAGGAAAAAACAGTTAAGAGCCAATAAGAATAAAGATTAAGTAAAAAATCTTGCATATGTTTCTATTGTGAATTTTAGGTCAAATCTTTTTTTTTATTAAAAACTCACCCGGGAAGGTATCAGGATAACCTCTGGCCAGAGGCTAAGTCATCTTTGGTTGGCATCAGCAGGCCCACACGTGCAGCCCTTGGGGAACAGAGCAGAACCTCCATTCCAGACCAAGAGGTCAATCTGGTACCTTTTCCATCCATGTGCATAAGGACCTGGACGTGGAAAGAGAATATATGGCCCTCCTCCCAACAAAGTGCATCCTGGTCATTCACCCTCCTGGAATTGGGAGTTCATAATCTGCTTTAATAATTCCTTTCTAATTGCTGCTTGTAGAAATCTATTTGTTGGAGTCCGATGGAGCACAGACAGTGAAGAATGGGTAGGGTGTCCAATGAAGGGGGGCCACAGAAATCCCCCAAATGAGGAAATTGTAAGATTTGTTGTATGGCTCCTTTTCTCTAAGAACCTGTTGCATGTGTGTGTCCCTGCTTTTGAAGGAATTGCCCCCCCACCCCTCCTTGATGTACTCATTCACTAAGAATTCAAACAGGAAGAGATGGATGATCTTTCTACATCAACCCAATTAATCCTTAAGGAATTTTTTTAACTTGACCATGGTAGCCCCTAATAAATGTTTATAGAAAAAGAAATGAAAGAATGGTTTCCATTTTTCCTTAAGTTGTAGTAGAGTAGGACTTTGTAACACTTTTTCTTCTGATATAATCAGTACGTTAGGGTTTTATTTTTGCACCACCTTAGAGATGAGTAAAAACAAGACTCGAAGACTTAAGAGATTTCCAGAAACGTCAGAAACAAAACTTTCCATCCTCACCCCACTGCTCTATATTATAAAGCACCCCGTGTTTGAACTTTAACTGAAATTGCCTGTTCTTAGAAAAGCCCGAGCCCTCTAGATATAAGAGATAAGAAGAAGAAAAATAACCACAGTATCCTTCTGTGTCTTAGTGCAGTTTTCCTAATTCAGAGCCAGAGTTTGGTAGCCCAAGTGGAAAGTCCATGCAGGACAAACCTGTACCCTCTGAGCTCAACAGACTAGCTAACGGGTGTTTGCCCTGAGCTTTCACTGCGCCAAACAGGAACTGTAACAACAGACCAGGCTGGGAGGAAGGGTGGGTTTCACTTATTCACGGCTTACAGCGACAAAAACAAATTGAGTGAAACTAAGGCAGACTTATTGTTCGTTGGGTTCTTTGCCGGCAGGATCTAGTACTTGTCATATTTACTCAGGTTTTATTACTGAAATTGCACCAAAGTTTAGACAGTCTAGGATGTTTTTCAATTTTTCCCCAAAGTAAACTCCAGACATTCTTAGGTTTCAGTGCACTTGAATAGCAGATTTCAAATACAAGTACAAGAGGAACCCCAGGCAACTGGTGTTTCAATGAAAATAAAATTGTGATTAGCCATGCTTGTTGTTTTTTACAAATCCCTTTTTTCTTTGGTATTTTGTAGTTTCATTATATGTCTGAGGGTGAGTTTACTGTTATTTATTCTATTTGCAAATGGTTGTGCTTCTTGAATCTGAAGATTCATAGCTTTCATCAATTTTGTAAAACTCTCAGTCTATACCCATTCAAATATTCTCTGTCCTTCTTTTTGTACATCTTTTTCTTTCTGCACCTCCTATTAGATTTATGTGAGACATATTATTTTGTCCTCCATGTCTCTTAATGTTTTTATATTTTTCATCTTTCTGGGCTGATTGACTTTGGGCGATTTCCTCAGGTCAGTCTTCCTGTTCACCAATTCTCCTTTTTCTGTGACTTATCTGTTGTTAATGTGTCCACTGAGTTTTTAAATACGTGTATTTCATAGCTTTAAGATTTGAAGTAACTTGTATGTTTAAATAATTGTAGAATCATAGGATGTTGAAAAAATTTAGACAATTCGTGTATATCCATTATGCTGTTTTCCCCAAGGTGACCTACTAAATAACTAGAGTGTGTTATTAAGCCAAGAAATTGATTGGCACAATACCAGCAACTAGACCACAGATTTCACAAGTTTTTGCAAATACTCGTATTTAATGTCTTTATGTATAATTCCATGGCATGTTATCACAAGTATGGATTCATATAACTGACACCATGATTAGCATAGAACAGTGTTCTCTTTCCACAGAGGGACTCCCTCACAATACCTCTTTGGAATCACCCCCTCCTTCCCCCTTCTCTTTACCCTGCACAACCACTGTCTGTTTTCTAGTTCTCCAGTTTTGTCATTTTGAGAATTTTACGTAAATGGAGCTAAATAATTTGTTACCCTTTCAGATTATCTTTTCGAAACTCAGTTAATGACTTTACGATCCATCCAAATTGTTGTATGTATCAATAGTTTATTGGAGAGTTCTTTATTTATTGCAGATTCAAGTCCTTTGTTACGTATGTGATATGCAAATATTTTTCCTTCAATAAATTTTAAACTTTTATTGCCATACTTTTTATTTCTAAAAGTTCTAGTTGGTTCTATTTTCAGAGTTTGAGTGATCTTTTTTTCAGAAACTTTTGGACTGTTTTCTTAAAAACTTTAAAAAATATATTTTATCCTTTTAGTTCGTTTTTATAGTTTATATTCAATATTTATAGTATTTAAACGTTTAATTCTGCCTCCTTCACTGTTTGCTACATCTTTTGTATAGTATTGTTTCTTCATATGTTTTACACTTTTCGATTGTGAACTTGCCTTCATTGGAGCTTAATCTTTGGAAACCCCTAAAGAGACTATGGTAAGAAGATGATATTCTTCCAGAGAGGTTTTGCATTTGCTTTTGTAAGGAGCTTCAGGAGCATCACCAGCTAAACACTAATTTTTACGCTATTATCTCAACTTAAAGTTTCCTAGATTTTCCCCATAGCATGAATTTGAACACCAGATAGTTATGTGGCTATAAATCCTCAGGGATATCTTTTTTAAAAATCCCTTACACAAAGCTAATAGATGGTTTAAAATCCACCCCCCCCCACCTCTAGCTGGGTAGCTCAGTTGATTAGAGCACCATCCTAATACACCAGGATTGCAGGTTTGATCCCTGGTCAGGGCATATACACGAATTAACCAATGAGTGCATAATTAGGTGGAACAACAAACTGATGTTCCTCTTTCTCTCTCTCTTAATCTTCCTCACTCCCTTCCTCTCTCTCTATAAAAAGTCAATTAAAAAATTTAAAAACATTTTTGTACTGCTTCATTCTGGCTTCATGTTGTGGTTTCCATTTTAACTTCCTGTCTTGGGCTTTTTTTTTTTTTTTTTTAATCTCCAGTCCTATGCAGGGATTAGTATCCAAACTCCTTCCTTATAGCAGCTGAAGCTTCAGTGCTCATATTGACCTCAATGGATTTCAAATCCCTCATTATTTTTGGTGACTGGGTATTTCTCTTTATTGTGAACTCATCTATTCATTTAAAAAATGTTTCATTTAAAAATAGCATATTATAAATATTTGCCATATTTTATCTAGCATTCCTGGTGTTTAGTAGTGGAAGAGTTTTCAAACTATTTAAATGAGTATTTTCCCCATTAGCTGTTCATAAGAAATTTGACAAAAACATATACTGATTTCTTTAGCTAAACAATGTCTGTATTTATAACGCAGATACAAGGTTCTGCATTACCTTGGCAATAAACATGTGCCGTGTGTATAATTACAAGGTTCTAGGTCTCAACTCAAATGTCACATCTTCAGAGAAGCCTTTCTGAATCAATTCCCAGCCCAAGTCACTTTCTACCGTTGCTTTAATTTTGTTTCTTTAAAGCATTCACATGTTCTCTTTTTTCTTTTTGATTCTTCAGATATATTTATTATATGTCTCCTCCTCACTAGAATATAAGTTACACAAGGTCATATTGTTCTTAACTTCAATGTCTCTGGTTATATTTTGTTTGCTTTTTCCTTCTATTGCTTATGTTCCAGTTAAAGGTGAGATCATATGGTATTTGTCCCTCACTTCCTGGCTTATTTCACTTAGCATAATGCTCTCCAGTTTCATCCATGCTGTTGCAAAGGGTATAAGCTCCTTTTTTCTCTCAAACAGAAAAAAAACAAACAAACAAATTAATTTAACAGATAATCACTGGATACCCATCTTATACCAGGTACCACTGATAAATAAATGACACTTAATATTTAAAAAAAAAAAAAAGTTACACAAGGTCAAACACCAGGTCAGAACAGATGGATACAAAATAAGTTTACTCATCCAAGGAGTCACCAAGATATTGGTGGTGTGGACACATGGAGTGAGACTAGGTGGCGAGAGAGAGTGATTGTTTTCATGGATTCTAAAAGCAGAATGTCAGAGGGCAAGCATATGGCAGTTTCTCCAGCTCTGGCCAAGGTTAAAGAGATATGGTCTGAGGCATATAGCACAGGGACTTATTCACTGCGCTTCCTGTGGCCTGCATGAAAAAGCCACTGGCAGCACCCCTTTGACCTGAGTTCACATATCAATCGCAAGCAACCCTCTGATTAAAAGTGTGGTTGTCCAGGTATTTTGCATGGCAAACATTAGCATTTTGACCTTGGAGAAGGACTGCTCGTTTTTGTAATTAGTGAGTTGGCCTTCTGGTTTATACATACATTTCTTATGAACTTTGTAAGTGTATTAGTCCCAATCAACCCCAGTGCAAGGTCAAGTTCAATGTCAAACTTGATCAGGGCAATAAACCAGCTTGCAAGACCTGGGCTTCCTCAAAGCTCACTCCTAGGCTGGCAGATGACCCAGGAAGCTTTAAAAAATATCAACACCTCCCCCCTGATTCAGAAAAGGAATGAGGTGGGAAGAAGGAGGGGGAAAATCTGTGTTTTCAACAAGCTCCTCTGACGCTTCTTATGCAGCACATTTGGAAAACAGTATTCTAGATTATTTTCCTTTTCATTCCTCCTTAACTGAAACGCACGGGTGTTTTTTTTTTCCTTCCCCATCCCAAAATAATGACTCTGATTGCAGAGGACTTAACTGAGTTTAATGCAATCTCCAGTGTTGTGGGCTTAATGATCCCACGTGTAATTGCATTTTGAAATAAGAGCTTGTTATTGCAAATAAATCTTTGCAACCAGCCTTCTCATCATTTGGAAGAAGGAGGAATGTCAGGTTTGGTTTCGATGCCCTTTCTCTTACCTTTCTACATCCCACTCCCATATCTGGTATCTCTTTCCTATCCACCCAGGCTACAAAATGTGTGCAGCTATCAGAAAATAGGTGCCTCTTTGCACAATTTCATGGGCTGGGAGGATTTTATTCAGGATTCCCTGCCTCTTCTAGCCACTATCTCTGCAGGAAGCATCTACCTCTTTGGAAGATAGAGAAGTAACCAGATTTAGTATATGGATCTTGGAAAAGGTGCTGTGATTCTGGATTCTTGTTATTGTGGCAGGGAAGATGGGAGATGGGATTTTAATACATTACCTTCTACTAACTATTATTCAAGTGGGGAAGAGAAAAAGAAGTAACAAGGGATGGAGGAACTAAACAAGTCATCAAACGTGGCTTTCATGCAAGAAACTGAGTTGATATTGTTTTTGAAATGGCTGCCTTGGAGACTTTTTTTCCCCCTCCAAATTAACCTACTTCTTGAAATTAACATGCTGATAGGGTTTAATTCTATCTTGAAATAAGCAAAGTGGGAAGATTTAAAGGGAAGCATAAGTTACTGACAATCCATAGGACCCAAGATCTCTTTCCCCAGGACCAGTGCTAGGACTAAAAAGTACAATTCTCATCATTTAATCCCATTATCTTTTAAATATGAGGATGTTAGCAATCCCTGGGCTGCGGAGGGTCTAATTTCATTCATTCAATTCTTCAATTTTATTCAACAAATATTAATTGGTTACCAAATTTATGCAAAAATTTTTGAGGATGAAGACAGCAGATACTACAAGAGTTAGGATTGTCTTGTGAATGTAGTTATTCAATGTCCTTTAGGACAAAGTCTAAGAATGCACATGAGAGCTCACATTACCCAGGGTCATATGGACTTGTTTACCAAATCAGTATGTCTTGGCATCTTGCAGGCTTTACAAAGGTACTCCCATGCCTTAGGATGGAGCAGTACTAAGTATTTTTTTCTCAGTGCCTCTGATAAAGTTGTGGAGACCACAGTGCAATGAGTTGGAAAGCATTGCACAATTTTTTTCCACAGGGGAGCTTGCATGCAATTGAACAAGTGTCCTAAAAGCCTTGGAAAGGAAGGCTTACTCCTATGAGGCATTTGTGACAAAGCACCTATATGCATAGAGGGCCACCTAACAGGAAAGTGGCAGCAGATTTCTCTTTATTGAACTGGCACCTTTCAAGGCAGATCAAATATATATTCAGATATGGCATCAATTATTTCCTATTTTCAAAAAAATAGAAGAGTTTAAACAGCTTGTTAAACAGAATGTAGAATGGAGTCGTAAGTGAAGGATTGAGGCTAGTATTTCTCTTTCCCTCTTCAAAATTGTCGTGAACAAATTCACAACAATCTATTAATTGACACTGCATTAGAAATATTATAAATATCTATATATCTATTTCTATTTAGAACTAGCTTCTGATATATAATGTGCCTCAGTATGGCAGACACATGTAACAAGTATCTACAAAGATTTCACAAATTCAAGTGACTACAGAGCAATACATGTTTGAGTGAGATTCAAATCATGACCTCTATGCCACAGGACACCCGTCCATCCAATTACATGCTGGTGGCTGCAGGCTGAAGTGTAGCCTGGACTGTACGGACACCAGGTGCTGAGATTTGTGGAGACTGAGCTAAGAGAATAAAATGTTCTAAGTGCGTCAAAGTAGTCTTTTTGGAAAAACATGGTTTGAATTGGGTGGTGCATAATGAGAATGTGTTTTGGCAGAGAATGACGAAGGGGTGGGCAGTCAGGGTGTTAAACTAAGGCACTGCTGGAATATAAGGAACTGGAGAAACTTGTACTTATGGGCTCTCATTTCAGGGAAAAAACTACATATGTTTAAGAGGAATATTTTGATAAATTACTTGGGGTGGTGGGGACAGGATTAAGGGCTTTGTAAGCATGCTCATGTTCAGATAACAACACCTGGTCTTTGAACTTCCGAGTTAGCTTCGGGGCTTTTATTTTGCTGATTGGGCACTGTCTCCAGCAGTCCCGTTCCTCATTCCCCTCCCCACCGCCAACCCCATTCCATAGCTCAATTACTTAAAATAAATATTGAACATAGCAATGGATGTTGAACATGTCTCAGTCTGGCCAGTGGAGGGGAGCTCAGACAGTGGGGGCGGTGGGGGTGGGAGGGTTGTCTGTGGTAGAGAGAACTGTCCACAATGAAGAGAGAGATAGTGGGCAGCATGACTTACTAGAAACAGCACAAAATACCTGGGCTCCGGTCCCAGCTCTGCACTGACTACCCGTATAATTTGAATAAATAAAAAATATGGTTTTTTAATTCATCTTAACATCACTGCAAATTAGCACAGTGCTACAGGGCACAGAGACACTGAATAAATATTTATAGGTTGTACAAGCATATGAATGAGTAAATGAATGCTCTGAATTTCAGTTTCTTCATCTGTATGACAGGCATAACTATAACACCTTCTTGCAGTAGGGTTTTTATTTTCTTTCTTTCCTTTTAGATTGAAGGAAAGAATGCATATGCATGTAAGTGCTATGAAAACCATAAAGAACCCTCTAAACTCCCATTGTTTTGTAGTCAGTCTAGTTACAGTGGTAGGTCAGGAGGTACAGAGTCTGTCCACGTTCAAGTCGAATGCGTATCAAAGTTGATAGGGATTCTAGAGTTGTCCATCCCCTGCTTTGAAGTCAGAGTTCAGAGGGCATGCACTCTGTGTCCCCAAGCTGGACCGCTGCTCCTGAAACCATGACCAATACTCTACCAGTTGGTGGCAAGTGGGGACAACGAGGGTGCTCTCATGTTTTCAGATAAAGCTGCCTTATGTGAATTTGAGGACTATCTTTTTTTTTTCCCTCTGAGATTATGTTCTTTCTTATTTTGGTGCCAAACATTCTTTTTAAAATGAGGTTATGAAAGTAGTAGACATTTATTTGGAATGTTCTTATTTAGCAAATAATATGGCAATTAGTTTGAAATCTTGTTCATCCATAAACCCCCCAAGTTCAGCAGCTACTACCCCCTGAGAAAGATCTGAACGAACACACAAGCGTTTGGGGCCCCTGCTTCAGTGTCATTGTCTTGCCCTTCAACAACCTACTAAAGCTTGGCAGTCACAGAAATAAGTAGAATTCTGCAGGTAAAGCCTTTTTGGAATGTTGTTTTAATGAAACACTGAGGTACAAAAAAATATTTTTTTGAGTTTTGGTTGGGGTGTCACATCTCTTACTAACAAAGCAAATGGCTAAGAAGGCTACACTTAAACCAAATGGGAGCCCCGGCTGAAACATAAAGAGATCCGAGATGATGACAGTTTCAGGGCTGGTTTAATTGACAGGGCAAAAGGAGATGCGTGTTTCAAGTTTGCACTTTTCAACTCTCTGTCTTTTCCAAGATAACTTATCAACACTGGTTGGACCAGATTGGTCAGGTTTTGGCCAGATAGGTATCGAAGAACATTTTGACTTTGATATCTCAGTCCACAAATCAAGATTAAAGAATTTGCAGATGGAGTTGCCTTTTATTGTTCTTTACCACTTTCAAATCAGGCTAGTGTGTGGGTAGATGTTTTTGCATCATCCTCAAATCCCTTGTCCTCAAATCATTTTTACAGCATTCCATTATCTCCAGTTCTTAGGCCTCCTGGCTCTGCTTTATGGTAGTTTGTCTCCTCATGTGGTTTGCAATTTTTGATTATGGGCTCATTCCTAGAAAAGTTTCCCCCTTTTTTGAGGAGGTTTTATGAAGGCTGTGAATTCTCTTGACAGGACAGTTTGACATTTGCATCTACAGAAGCGCCTAGGGTTTTCAATGTTCCTCTGCTGCATGTCTTACTAATTTCTGAGCTCGGGCTTCTGGTGCCACAGACATAGTAGAGATTTGGATTCAAATGTGAATGGACACAGATCTGGGTTTTCAACTTTCCTGAACCAACTTCTGCCTGCTTTGGGTCAGAGAGCCAGCCCACAGCTTTCCTGGGCTAGGCTGTGACTTTTCACTTGTTATTTTTATGTGATCTTTTTTCACCATTGAGTTACTGTTTATTGAATGCTTAGTATATGCCAGATCTTTTGCAGACACCATTCTATAAGGGCCTCTCTGCTCTATCCACTGGGCAAATATGAATGGGCTCTCCCCATTTCTTGTACCTCTCCTTATCAATACTTGAAGGCTATGTTTACCTGATGTCATCACAAGTATATCAAAAGAATTTGCTGTGAATAACTGAATTTGCATTTTGGAATTAATATGTGAATCATAATAGCATACTTATTTACAAATATTGCATATTGTGATTCTAACATTAACGTCCACTGATTTTGCAGTGGATTTTGTGGTGGACTAAACTCATAGTCCATAGTCCCTGGAATCACGTGCCATAATATTTGAAGTCAGATCATCTTTTTTTTGTTTTTTGGTCTTAGTCTATCTCTGACCCTATTTCCATGATCCATGCTGCTCCACTTAAATCTACTTCAGATTGGTAATTTTATAATCAAAGTGTATGTGACTTGCAGAAGAATTTTACTTCTTCCCACTACAATTGCTCAAAATTTAGATACTAGAGTACATTCAATAAGTACATTCAATTTCCAAACTTACCATTCCCCTCTGCAGTCCTTGCCTTTGTGTGTGGAATTCCTCTGTCTGACATCCCACCTTAACTTTCCTGTCTGACAAACTCTTACGTGACTTTCCAGACCCAGTTCAAATGTGATGCCCGCCCTGAGCCTCCCAGCTACTCCATGCTTCCTCAGTGCTACCAAAGCACCTTCTGCACCATTGGGACTGAATAGTAATTATTTGCACATATGGTTTTTCTCCCATTAAATGTGAGTCCCTTGAAAGAAGGGTGTTTATCATTTCTACCTTTTTAGGAAGAAAGAGATCCTGGCACGTAACAGCTGAAGGTGATCAGGAAATGATTGGGGAGGCTGGCTGGGTGGCTCAGTTGGTTGGAGCGTCACCGCGTACACCAAAATGTTGCAGGTTCAATTCCAGGTCAGGGCACATACCTAGGTTGCAGGCTCAGTCCCTGGTTGGGGCGTGTCTGAGAGCCAGCTGATCAATGTCTGTCTCTCTGTCTCTCTCCCTTCCTCTCTCTCTAAAGCAATAAACATGTCCTTGAATGAAGATTAAAAAATTATTGGGGAATAATTGGAGCAGCTTTTTACTTGATCCAGCTGTATTTCTATTCGCTAGTTATTTCCATCTATTTGCTATTATACAAATATGTGTAACACAGGAAGTACTAAGGGTATGTTTATTCTACCACGTCAGTGCTAAAGACTTTTACAAAATATCTGGGAAGGCCTTCTACAAAACCATCTTCTGAGACTATAGTGGAGAGCTTTTTCTAGAATTTATCCATCTGGATGAAAATCCCAACTTTGCTGTTTAACAGTCAGTCTCATGCTCATCACTCACAGGTAAACACATAAAAACTCATGTGATCCCCGCCAAAGTCAGGAGGAGCAGAAATCCACACCATACCTTATTAAGAGCCCCTGGGTATTACACATGTCATTCCTGGAAGCTCTGGACCATAGCTGCACTTTCAGCTTGCAAATACCTCACCGCTTTGAAAATGTTTACATTCTAAGACTGAGCCATTGCACGCAGCTCTCCAGCTTTCCAGTACGTGGGGCACGGTGGAAAAGCTGTCAAAAGAGCAGAATGACAGCCCGGAACTCTGCCACCCAGAGGTTTGGATCATGCAGACAGACTCACCGAAATAGATGACTAGACATGGAAGAAAGGCTTGCTTTTGATTTTTGCTTTCTAAAGTCAGCAAATTGGGCAAAGCAGCAAAAATCAGGTTCTATCCGGTGCACTCTCGGCAGGCTGGGGTTTTGCGGTTCTGCTCTGCTTCACCTGACTTTATTTCTCTTCCAAGACAATGTCACCTTGGAGACAGGCTCTCATAATGATTTGGCAGTACAATTTCTGCCTATAAGAATATGAATCAGGCCTCTATGTTTTCCTTACATTTATCTTTGTTTTGGATTATTAAATGCTGAATCCATGCCTCAGCCACTTTATCCCTCCACTGTTCTATTTGTTCTTGATAAGAAGACACTCAAAAGTAGACAGGTTATTAGTTATGTTGTTAGTAATACAGGCCTGTCTACATTGTTTTCTCTCTCTTCTTTTTTGCTGGTTGATCTTATATTCCCAGTCATTAGGCGGAATTATAAACCGGAAGTTTTGAGGGGCGTTTACAACTTTTCTCTCGGGCTGTCCTCTCACCTCTGATGGAATGCCTCCTGGGCAGGGGACTGACTATTGGGAAAGGCAACGCAGCCTGTGATATGTTGCTGGCTTCGAAGCCAGAAGATCTAGGCTTGAGTCTTAATGCTGTGATTAACTGTTACATGTTTTTGTCCTCTCTACATCTAAGTTTTCTGATTTGTGAAATGGGGCTAATAAAATATTCGATTTAGGCCAAAGATCAGCTAGGACAGCACACTGCCACCATGTCAGCAAGGAGCAAGGTGGGGCTGCTCAAACCCATCACCCCCTGACTCACCTCGGAAGGCAAGCCCCAGAAGGGCAATCTAACGTATCTGTGAGGAGCACAGAGGTGCTAGGGCTGAGATGTCCCATCGGGCTGGGGTTGGGGGTGGGGTTCAGGGAACGAGGAGGCCCCTTTCTCAGTGGCTGCTTAGGAAGCAGGAGTCAATAATGCACAGGTGTTGAAACGAGGGCTTACCTTTTGGACCTGCCATTTACTATTTGTGTATGGACAAGTTATTTAGTGGTTTTATGCCCTAGTTTCTTCATATGTGAATTGAAAGAATACAGCCTATTTGTGGAGTTTCTGGGAAGCTTAAAGTAATGGAGTTGAAACCCAGCAAGCAATAGACTTGATATGTAGCAAATGCTTAAAATTGAAGGCTCAGAGTAAACAAGTAGCTGGAAGGCAACTAGTCCAAGGAAATTTGCCCGTATTTGGTAGAATCCCTGTCCATAGAGGACAGATGAGAAAGGGGACAGGCTCTCTACTTGAGACAGATACTGGTAAGAGCCAAGAAATCCAACTGTAGCTCTGGAGTGCTGGGCCAGGCTCTGCCCTGAAGGTGGCCATGCTGTCGGACAGAACTGAAAAGCAGATGCCAGGTTTCATCTGGGAATTCTGGGAGACCTGTGCCTCTCATCCTACATGACAAGGTGCCCAAGACTTTACAATGCACTGCGTCATGCCAGGTGGGCCTGTTGGAGGCTCTATTAGGCATCCCCAGCTCCCAGGGTGAGTTTCAGGTTTAAGCCTGCAGGCTGGGGTATAGCTGAATGCCGCTTTCCAGAGCTGACAAAGTTTGGGGGAAGCTGGCACTTCCCCTGGTCTTTCACAGTGTTCATTCATTGGCTGCAAAATACTGCCCAGCCTCCTTAACATGGCCTGCAAAGCTCTCTGTGACCTGGCCCCTCCTAATCTCTTTGGCTGCCCACTTCTCATTTTATTGATGATTTCTGCCTCTGTGTCTGTTCTTCCCAAACCTTCAGCCTCACGTGCTTTCCTTTATTTCTTAATTTGGCCAACTGTCAACACTTTTTCAAGGCTCAGCAGAGGA
This sequence comes from Desmodus rotundus, assembly GCF_022682495.2. Classification (NCBI taxonomy): domain Eukaryota; kingdom Metazoa; phylum Chordata; class Mammalia; order Chiroptera; family Phyllostomidae; genus Desmodus; species Desmodus rotundus. The sequence goes on along the minus strand of NC_071394.1, from coordinate 31,754,851 downwards.
ATTACCTTCTCCAGGATGCCTATCCTGAGTCCCATGGGATAGAAACAGCAACCATTTACTGAGGACCTGGCAAATGCCATGTGCATTCTGTACTGTGTGTCATCCTGCAACACTTCAACATCGCCGAGGAGGCGGAGCCTCAGAAAGGTTGAGAGTCTCCCGTCTGGTCTGCCTTAACAACTAAAATGTGCTAGAGCCTGCATTTTAAATGAGATCTGCTTAAACTCAAAGGTAATGGTCTCCAATCACTATGATAGGCTGTCTCCCTATTATGTGCCTTCCTCTAATTCTCCCACAACCCTTTTGACATTTCTCTCTATTCATGTGAAGTGGAAATTATTTTCGTCTATATTCGTTTCCACTAAGACATAGAAAATTCTCCAGGACAAGAGTCTCTGTGCCCAGCTCCAGTGTCATGGCCAACACAGTGTCCATTCAGGAAAGGCTGAAGGCTAAAGGCTATATAAAGTGAATCAAATTGTACAAACCTTCTTTTAAATGGTGATAGAAAAAGACATGAGTTTGGAAAAACTTCCTATCCAGCATGGAAGAGGAAATCATTAACCAGTAAAGTAATTCAATGGGGGAAGGAAAGCCTTAAGGTAAGTCGTACTAGAATAACTGGATAAATGTATGGAAAAAACCAAACCTTAACCCTTACCTTATACCATTCGCAAAAGTTCATTCCACATGGATCATAGATAGCCCTGAATATAAAAGCTTAAAATACAAAGCTTCTGGAGGAAACCTGAGAGAATATCTTTGCGACTTAGTGTTAGGCAAAAATTTCTGAAGTAAAAAAAAAAGCACTAAATATAAAAAAAAGTTATATTGGAGTTTATAAAAATTAGCCATTTCTGCTCATCAAAAGATACTACTAAGAAAAAGAAAAAATAAATTGCACGCTGAGGGAAATATTCACAATACATATATCTGATAAAGGATTTGTAGTCAGATAATATAAAAATCCATATAATTCAGTAATAAGAAGACAAACAACCCCATAAAAACAGGCAAAATTCTTGACCAGAAACTTCATAAAAAAAAAGATATGTGGAAGGCTAATAAACACAGGAAAGAAGATCAAGTTCATTGAATGAATTCAAATTAAAACCACAATGACCACTTCACATCCACGAGAATGGCTGAAATGAAAAGAAAAACTGCTAATACTAAATGTTGGCATGAATGTGGGGCAAGGAACTGGAACTCACACACTGCCGGCACAGCCATTTTGGAAAATTATTTGTCCATTTCTTATAAATTTAAATATTTACCTGCATTATGATCCAGAAATTGCACTCCTGACTATTTATCCAAGATAAATAAAAACAAAAGTCAATAAAACTACTTGTTTATAGAAGCTTTATTCACTATAGCCCCAAACTTAGCACAAATCAAATGGCCCCCAGTGGGTGAGGGGATAAATTGTGGCACATCCATTCAGTGGAGTGCTGTTCAGTGACAGAAAAGAATAAGCTACGACACGTGCAACAACACGGATGAGTCTCAAAAGCATAATGTTGACTGAAAGAAGCCGGTCAGCAAAGAGGACATTCTATAGGATTCTACTTGTATAAAATTCCGGTAGAGGCAAAAGTAATCTGTGGTGGCTTACTGTTAGCAGGTCTGGAGTGAGAAAGGGCATGCAGAAACCTTCTGCAGTGATGGAAATGTTCTCCCTCCTGGTCGGACAGTGGCTACACAGCTATATGCATTTGTCAAAACTCAGAACTGCACTTTTAAGGTCTATTTTTAAAAACAGAGTTAGTTCAAAAGAAGAAATAGAATGACTGTGCTTTCAGACCACATTGGAAATATGGTGTTCAGTTTTGACTACATCTGGAAAACAATAAATCAAACTATGCTTGGATCAGGGTTACCAGAATGAAGAAGGGTCTAGAAGCCTGATGAGAAAAGTAGGGTACAGGGGAGATGCAGGCTGGAGAGAAGACAAGGAGGGCACAGTGTCCTGTTCAATCACCAGGGGGAGGGGCAATTGTGTGGTAGAATGCCTACATTTAATAATTACTGAATTTAGAGGGCATACCAGGACCAGTGGGTAAAAATTACAAAGAGGAGGATTTTTCTAGACACCAGGAGATGAAGTTGCAGAGAAAAGCAAGTGTTGGGTGGTTATCAGGAGGCTAAGGACAGAGCCTGGACAGAAGGTGGTGAAGACCGGGGCCACACATGCTATCTGGATGGAGAGGACTTGTAGGGTCCTGAAAGGACTTGAGTGGATTTGAGAAATGGCAGGAAGTAGAGATGACATGTGACGTGTGTGTGATACACAAGGAAGAACAATGAATTGAGAATGACTCATTTTGCCTAAGAAAACTCCATTGATATTAGTATGTGTCATAGGATCTCATGAATCATGAAATTGTTTTTTTAAATGTTAGACCTTAAAATTGTGTAACTGTGTCTGAGTAAGCAATTGAAATGGACTTTAAACAAAATGTGACTGAGACACAGAGCCGCTGAAGACAGGAACCAGAAGACAAACCACCCACCTGCTTAACCTTTCAAGGTAACAAGATAGGTGCTGCCCGTCAATCCCCAGCACGTTACCCTATTTCAGTTTCCTGGACTCTGTATTGTATAGCATCTGTCTCTGTCCACTAGAATATAAGCTTCTTAAAAGCAAGGACTGTGGTCTTTACTCCCTGCTACATGCTCCAGCTCTTAGAATACGGCTGCTCACAAGAAGATGCTCCATCAATAATCGGGGGGTGAATGGAGGTTTGAGGCAGAGTATGTTTGGTGACGGTGTACTGGTTGGTGAGTATGAAGAGGAACTGCAGAAACACATGCCAGAATATTTCAGCCGCTCACAGAAGCTGTGATAAGCATTTCAGATGTTTGTTTCCTTAAGTCTGATGCCCTCCTAATACCCTTGTGGTGATGGCTAAGCCTCCCTGAGAAGCCCAGCTGAGGGTACACCTGGTAAAATACAGGTCCCCTTAGCCTCACTTCCTGCTCCCGCTGCTGCTGCAAGTGCACTTCTCCTTTCCTACCTGTGGCTTCTCTGATGCCAGTGTGTGAGATGCCACAGGAAAGCGCTGGGCTTTCACGAGGGTGCAATTCAGAAACGTGAGCACTACAGGACCACCTTCGATCACAGGGGGTTGGGAGTCAGTGGACAAGTTCTTCTTCCCTTTGGTCATCAGCGTGGCAGCCCTGAGATGATGAATTGCGGGAGGCTCCTCAGAAAGTTCAGGCAAAATCAAGCAGCTGTCACCTGTAGCAGGAGCCAACTTGATAATGCACCCTTATGTTGGATTCCCTCTTCCCTGGTTCCTAGTTCTACTTCACCATTCCTCACTCTTCCCTGGGATCAGTTCAGTTTTCAAATAAACTACCTGGATGTATATACGCTGGTCTCAGGCTCTGTCTCCCAGGCAACCGAACCTAAGACAATAATCTAATTTTCATTACCTTGAACGTAGAAGTGCTTTCTTGTCCTTTGAAAACTGCCTGTTTATAGGCCACAAGATTCTGGCAACAAGAAGAACCCATTAAAATCTTCCCACACCCTATGACTCTCTGGTCTCTTGGAAGTTGCTGTGGCAAATTGGATGAGCATGTAGCCCTCATATAAAGGCAGCATCCCAGGGGCCTTACCAACTACCAGCCAATGGGCAATGGCTAAGCCTCCCTGAGAAGCCCAGCTGAGGGCAGAAGCCGTCAACAGATGTTAAGGGAGAGTGCATGTCTGGGGGTGGCACCAGAAGTTAGACATCTGTCCTGAGTTGGCTAAGAAAGAATTCAGAGCCAAGACTCAAACACAAGTGAAAGTTTAGAAAGTCACAGAGGTGGAGGAAGTGAGCCATAGGAGAAGTGAGCCAGCTGGACTGCGTGGTGGACTCAGGATACAAATTACAGAGGCAAATAAAGGGCCCTTCGAGCTTAGAAGAAAGAAAGACAAAGAGAATGAGAATGCACCCAGGGAAGGATGGGGGGAAGGCACCGGCATACTCCAGACAGAGAGCATGCGCTGGGTCTTCCACCTTGAGGGTTTTTATTTGGAGGTCTTGGGGGAGGATCTCAACAGAATATTCACCAGCTTTCCAGGTGTGTCCTTTCAGGATCGTTGTTTTTACTGATTGGTTGGCGGCAGGGCAGGGGGTCATTAGTCATCACAGTGGTCCTAATGTCAGCCATGGCTTCACTTTGTCTGGTTTTGCTGCTTTTCTGGGCCTGGAGCTGAAACACAACTGAGGCCTAGATGTTATCTCTAGTTTGTCCAAAACTCTGTCTCTGGTCAACCTGTTTTGAGATTATTTGATGCAGAACCTCATTGTCCCAAGGGCTTAATGCTTAAGGGAGTGGGTGTGCAAGGGCTAATATGGGAGCCCTATGAGGCTATTCTCTGGCCCCCTTGTTCCTCCTCCAGTGACATGCCAAGGGAGGAACAGTCAAGGGAGGGTCCAAACAGCATGAACAGCAATATGAAAGGTCAGGAGTTCGAAACTGCGTGACCAGCAACATGCTGGGGGAGGAAAGATCCTTCCAGTTTTGCCTGTTGCTTGGTTACCTTCTGTATGTGGCCTATTGTTTCTGCTCTGCTCATATCTGCCCTAACTGCCTACTATATCAATATGTGGTTAATTACATATATGTAAAACATTTGGGCCCTTGGGTTGTTTCCACCTTTTGGCTACTGTGAAGAGTGCTGCTGTGACCACTCGTGCACAAGCATGTGTTTGAGCTCCTGCGTTCAATTCTTTGGGTGTGTTCCTAGGGGCAGCGTTGCTGTCCATCGCTGTCGGGCGCGGTCCTTTCACCAACGCTCCTGTTGGAGCCCCAGCGTCTCTATCGGCCAACTGGCTTCCAGAGGAAATCAATAACCACTTTAAATTAAAGATCTGTGAAAGGATCTGAAACAATCACCTAAATACCTTCCACTTGGCCAAAGCAAAAGAAGTTGGCTTCTGGGAAGCACAGGGAAGCTGGACTGAGTGGTTCCCTTGCCTCCCATTCTTCACAATAAGAATTTCAGCCATATGGCGAACTCATTCAGATGGGCTGGATGAACTTGGCTGTGGGCGAGCCCCTGTATGTACATAAGTATGAGCACAGACACTGGATTCAGGGGCATCTCTGCAACCATTTCAAAAGGGCTGGCCAGCGGTGTCCCTGTACCCTTTTTGTGTGTGCTCTCTTGTTGGAAGTCTTCCAGCTGGGTGACTTGTTATATATATGGTTGCCATGTAGGCATTATCTAGAATAAATTTTGGAAAACAGGAAAACAGAGGGAAAAACAGAAAGGATTTGATACTACCCACGCTTCGGGTCAAGTCTCTGAATAAAACATACTACTGGTACTGTGATGATGTGGGTTGCGGTAGAAGGTTTTCTGTTTTCCACCGTGTGAATGCCCCGCGTACTAAATTTGGAACCATCTCACTGTGGTAGTGTTAAGACATTAAGTCATCCTTGGCTTCGGTTAGAACTAATTCTAAGAAACGGATGCTGTTTTAAACAGCAAATGTCCCAGAGTTCTCTTTTGGCAAACGGTGCTATTTTGGAAAAGTTAAGCATGTGCCTGCACATGTATGTTAGTGGGAGAAGAATCTGTGGTCAAGACTGAGACGAGAACTACTAAACCAAAGACGTGAGCATAGGGACATACAATGCATTAAAAACATCTGTGGGCAGTCGGGAGTCCTTCCCTCACGCCTTGACCTTTTATTCAAGAACTGTTCCTTCTGGCGTGTGCAAAAGGGCCCAAGCACCTCTGCAAGTGTGGTGTCCCAGCTGCTGTGAACCCTCAAAGCTCCCTGCCCCCCACTCTCCCTCTGACTCAGATTTTCCACTGTGGAGGTCACTGACAATGGAGCAATTAAACAGAGGGTGAATCACTGAGGTATTTAAGTTTCTGTCCATAAATCTTGATGAGAACCTTGCACAGGCCCCGCTTTAATTATTTTCTTTCAGAATCCCAAGGTCAACAGGAAAAACCCTTAGGGAGCCAGCTTGCTATTTTGATTTTTAACTCTCCCCTTCATCAGTCAAATAAAGTGTTTTAGCTGGTGGTAGTTTTCATAAGAAAGCTGAATTTGCATCTTGAGATTTCATGCATAATTTAGTAATGTATGCAGAAGGAAAACTGCAAGGAGGCATCTAGTATGTTGGTATTCAGACTTAGAAAAAAAAAAAAATGAGCAAACGATCCAAGGAAAACTTCAAGCTTTCAATTCTGTAGTTCCGAACAAAGCTTCCCTTCCCATCTCATCTCCACAAAAAAGTAGCTAAGAGTTGGCAGATCACCTTCGTTTCCCTGGCATCACGCTGTAATCTTCTCCCAAACGTTACAACTGGTGTTATAACCCCCACTTCACAGGTGGAAGAACTGAGGAAAGAGAGCATGGTGATCAGCAGTGTGGCTTCAGAAGTAAACAGCACTAGCACTGACTCTTGGCTCCTCTCCATCAAGTGAATTATCTCTCTTCGGTTAGTTTCTGCATCTTTAAAATGGACCCAGTGAAACTTAGTAACTAGGTCTTCTGATTGCCAAGAGGAATGAATGAGTTTATATGTGAAGTTAACTTAGCAAGGGGCATTCAGACAGGGTCCTTCCATTCCCTCGGCCACAACAGGCTTTAAATCCTCTGGCTTCTGTTCTTGTAACAGGCTCCCGTCTGCTAGTGCCCATGAAAGTGAGGCTACAAGACTGGGTTCAGCCAACCATCCACAATATAGGTCATTTCACTGGAAAATTTTTATAAAACGTAGTTTTCTCTGCTGAAATGGTGATAAGAAGGGTCTCAATCTCACAGCGCTGTCAAGAGGATAAAGTGAGGTAATAAGCCCAGTGCCTACTAATAAATAAATATGAAGGGGGCCAAAAATCCCTGGAATTTATTTATAAAAAATTGTGTATTTATTCTTACATCTTTAAACTTCAGTCACCTTCAACGTACTCTCCATTTAATGCAATACACCTATTGAGACTCTTCTTCCACTGCTCAAAAGTTTTTGAACTTTTGTCGATTGCCCTTCAGTGGTTCGGCAGTTTTTTGTTTCACCTCTTCCACATGGGCAAAATGTTTCCCTTTGAGGACTTATTTCATCCAGGAAAACAAAAAAAGTCACTCAGGGTGAGATCGGGTGGATAGGGAAGGTGGGACACAGGGGGGTCATGCGGTTTGGCGGGAGAAGTCTGCACTACAAGGGGCCCACCCTCCAGAAGGTAATTCCGGTTTTGGGGGAGGCCCCCCTCTCATATACTATTTACTGTCTATTGTTATTTTTACTATCACTTAACCTTTAAAATCTGTACTAATTTCCTTGCCATTCTACATTTCTCAAGGAAAGGAAAAAATAATCTGTCCCTACTTTTCATTAGAAGAATTTACAATAGTTATTCTTCCACCATATCCATTTGTTGTCCATTTTCAGACTCTACCGTTGACTTAGTTGTGCCGTGCACATTGCAATCCATGTACTAGGAGGTAAAGCACCCTGGAACAGCGTCCCCAATGCTGTTCTACTTCCTGCGTGACCTTGGGCAAGTCACTTGCCCTTCCTGTGCCTCAGTTTCTTCATCTGTTAAGCAAGAGGATTGAGCTAAAGTCTGTCTTAGCACCAAGATAACATGTTAAAAATCTTACCATATCTACAGATATAGATGAGTACTCTCTCTCAGTTATAAGTATTTTGTTATTTAAAACCACTTTGTAACTAGCTCAGTTAAAACTTTAGTTTTATCTCCCTATGGATAATGCACGGAGTTCTACAGGAGGTGAACAGCAGAGACGGACAGGAAGTACAGCCCTTGGTCGCCAGCCGCTGGTTTAGCTCCCATAGCATTCACGCTTGACCGTCCCAACATAACCTTCTACAGAAGAACGCACCGCGTCAGTGGGGACGCTAGAAGTGGGTGGTGTGAGGTGTGACTCTACCTTTCTCAGTTCTCAAGGACACTCTTGTCATTCCTTTATCCAAAGGGCTCCACGTTAAAAAAATAAATACATAAATAAATAAAAACAAAGAGGTCTACATTACTTTGTTTCATATGCTTTTCAAAAATAGCTTTAATTTTCTCAAAAAATATTTCCAATAATTCTCAAAGATATATCTCTTAAATACATGTTTATGAGGGTGAAAAACTTGTTAAATTCTGTCTGGTCCATGGCAGTAGGTCATTTAATACCTTCAATAGCTTCAAAGTGCTTACGGTTGGAAGCTATACTTTCCCTGCGTGACTGAGAGGCCAGCTTTCCCTTTCTACCTCGTGCTCAGATTTTTAGAAGCCGGGTGACTCTCTCTCATCTTTATGTTACTAGCAAAGCCTTAACAACTTGCCCAGAGACTTCTAAGATTTAATGGAGTTTTAAGTAAAAAACAGAATTGTGGCTAGGGAAACAAACTAATTCCTCAGAATCCACCTTCTCCAAAGAGGAACTTTTAGCCTAGACTTCTGCAGAGCCATTTCGAATGAATTCATGGTGATGGGGAGTGGAGAGATGTCACCCATACCCTGGCTGGTCATGTGAGTATGACAGACACTGTGGGCTCGGGGAGGATTTCTGCTAAACACCCTTGCCCCTCTGTGGCTATCCCAAACCTTCACAAGAACACCCTATACACACACACGCACATAGACATGTCTGAGATGAATTTGTGGGGGAAAATGGTAAGATACAGTAATGTCCTTGGTTGGAAGTTAGAAAGAACCAAGAAAAGAAGGGAGGTTGAACTTCAAATAAAAGCATTTTGTTGTGATGACATTAAAATGCAGGTTCCTGGGCCCCTGCCTCAGAGACTCTGATTCAGGAGGCCTAGAGTAGAACTTGAGCGTCCATGTTTAAAAAGTTTCCAGCTGATGCCATGCTGATTCCACTGGTTTGAAGGCCTCTGTTTGACAAGCACTGCTTCAGGTGAGTTCTGCAGAACTGGCCCCAGATAGAAGATGACCTGATTTATGAGCATCTTGGTGGTGGCTCCCCAGGCCATGCCAGAGGGGGTATAAAATTGGAGAATCAACAGGTACCATCATCCTCTTCATCACCATCAGGGACTCTGGTTCTGGCATTTATTCCCCTCCATGGTGGGCTGGCACCGGCGGTCCTTGTCGGCTCACAATACCTGCGAGTGTGTCTCTTCACCTGTGATTCTGAGGTAACAATGCCTTCCTTATGGGTTGCTGTGAGGAGTCGATGAAATAATGAACATCAAGTGCCCAGCAGGGTGTTCAACAATAGTGAATTCCAACCCTATCTGTTACATTTTTTAACTCAAAAAGGAACATTTTTTAAATTGATTTTAGAGAGAGAAGAACAGGAGAGAAAGAAAGAGATAAAGAGAAACATTGATTTGTTGTTCCACTTATTTATGCATTCCTTGGCTGATTCTTGTACGTTCCCTGACCAGGGATTGAACTTGCAACTGTGAGGCATCGGGATGATACTCTAACCAACATAGCTACCCAGCCAGAGCCAACAAACATTACTTTAAGGATTGTTTTTAAAACTCAGACATTATAATAAAAGTGAAGTCTTTCTATCACCTTAATTTCCAGGCCATCAACAGTAAGCTATTAAGCATGTAAGACCCCGTATGTTCATATATTCGTGTCTGCAGACAGCTAGATAAACAGATGGATTCTCTCTTTTATGCCAATCAAAGTTATGGACAATGTTCTCTACCTTTTCTTCTCATAACAGCATATCTTAGAGATCCCTTCATATTAGCAGCTTTTGTTTTAATAGCTGCCTGACAATCCATGGTATGGGGAGACCATAATTCATGTAAGTAGCCTGTTAGCAGTGGACAGTATTTTGTTACAGTAACCGTGCTGCAGTATACCTCCTTACACACGTGTCACCCTTACACACGTGTCTCATGAAAGCAAGACACGATAGATCTTTGCCCCCGAAGTTCCTAACACAGAACTTCACAGGACCAGCTGGACGGAAATGCTCAGTGACTACTGCACCTACCAGCGGGCCCTGTCCCAGCCTCGGCCGCTTTCTGAGGGTGTTCCTCTCTCCAGAGCTCTTCCCCATCTCAGGCCGCCAGGACAGGCCGCCAGGTTGCTGAATGCCTAGTCCTTGGATTATGCAAATACTGGAAAACCAATAATGTGACCATTTCTTTGACTCCAGATGTGGTGGGACATAGATTTGGATCTCCTGCCAGATCCGAGATACCTTTTCATTCTGTGCCTGAAAAGTATAAACTGAATTTGGCTATTTTCTTTTCTTACGGGATGGCTGGATGGAGCTTTGCTTTGCTTGCCTTCAATGGCTATCATTAAGGGACTGAATAAAAGGCCCTGGGGACACCTTAAAGGCACTGAGCCAGGAAACGGGACACAAAAGCTCATCTCAGGAGACCAGGCTGAAAATCTGAAATAGTGTGAAAGGTGCAGAGACCTGAGGGTTCCCTGGGGCCAGTTTCCTGGGACCTAGGAGGGAAATGGGGGGACATGCAGGTATTACATCAGCACAAGCTCCATTTCCAGGCCCTGGGAGGGGGAAGACTTCCCTACAGGAGGGGAGAAGGTGGTCAGGGCTTATCTGTCTGGTGAGAATTCTTAGCTGGGAGTGTGGCTTGTTCTCCTCATGAGACTAGGAGCTCCCTGTTGGAAGAGGGTCGTGCCCTACTTAACTCTTTTTCCCAGTCACAAAGCAGGTGCTCATCAAATGTTTGTGGAATGAATTTGTCCTTGTCCTGACTATACTCCATCCAGGCCTCATTTGTGAGGTGCACTGAACAGAAGCGTTGTGGGCAATTTGATTCTTGAAGTTTCGAGTGGACTTAACATAGTAAGCGACATCAGGTGCTGTGTATGATCTGAGCAAGGGACCAAATCGGCACAGTCTCTGGCCTCAGGAAAACAGGAAAAGTGATGAGTGCGAGGAAAGAGGATTGCTCGGGCAGATACAGGAACACAGAAGGGGTCCGAGAGCGTGAGAACTAGACTAGGATCTGTGAAAAGTTAACATATGTGGAGCCATTTTAAAGGAGAGGTGAAGCAGACATTCCAGAGGGACTTCTCGCATATCTTGGTCCTTGAACCTTTGGAATGTTTGAACTCGGCAAAGTGACCTGGACCGGGCCAAAACAACATTGTCTTACAAACCACTGTTTATAAAACTAACAGGAAAGCAGACATTCTGACCACTGAGACTATTGATTATGGACACTTTTTCTGAAGACAGATCAGTAATAAGCCATGGGTATCTAAAAAAAATAACTCAGCTTTTAGCACCAATAGAAATTTCTCTCTTCTGGTGATGTATTAATTTCCCTTTCTTTTCTCGTAAACACCCCTTGTCTTTACCCTGTAATTGGGACATAGTTTGGGTTTCTGCCTGAATCTGTGCCCCTGAATTGCAATTCTGTGACCTCAGATAAACTCTTGGTGCCTCTCACTTGGGCTTCCTATTTTTAGGTTAACAGATCCGAGGAACTTCCTTTAGGCAGTGACGTCTAAGCTGAATCTTGAAGCCTAAGTGATAGCTGGTTGAGGAATGGGTTTGTGTCAGGTGGTCCCGAGCATTCCAGGCCACCGTAACAGCGCTCCATGCCACACCTGGGGCACAGGGAGCAGCAAGAAATGGCTTCAGTGGGTGAAACAGAAGGCTGTAGAGAGAAGAGAGGGAGGACGGGAAAGACCACGAAGGACCTGTGTACTGCCAAAGGAGCACTAACCTCATTCTGAGAGCCGTGAAGACCTGACTGGGTTGAAGCAGAGAGTGACACCCTCGGCGCCTTGCTGGGCACCGGGAATGCAGCAATGCAACACAGCCTTTACCTTCATGGGACTCACTTTCCACTGGACAGTGAGCAAGAAGAAGGTGGCCAAGGTGACTCAAGGTTTTCTAGCTGGGTGACAGGGCAGCTAGTGGTGGCCTTTGTTGTTGGCGGAGTCTGAAAGAGAAGGATCGGGTTTGGGAATGTATTTTGTAAGAACGGTATTTTACCGCGGGGAATGCTTCCTAAACTACTTTGCGAGGTCCTGCCGAGACAGCGGCTGCTGCATTTCTCTCAGTATTCCTTTCCTCTTTCTCTCCAAATAATAGAACCTGTTCTTTTCAGCTGGGTACATGACTACCCAGAAAAAGCACCACGCTACATTTCTTAGCTTTCCCCAAAGCTAGATGTGGCTATAAGACTAGGTTCCAGCTAAAGGTGTATAAGGAAAGTAACGTGAGCTTGTGGGTCTGGTCCCCATAGCTGGAACGAGGCAGTGGACCTGGAGCAGCCGTGGGCAGCACAAGAGCAAGTCACATATTGGGGATGGCGGAACGAGACAGAAGGAGTCTGAGTGCCTCACATCTTCACAAAGGAAAATTGCCCTCCTAGCTTGGATTTTCACGTAAAAGAGAAATAAACTTCCATTCTGATTAAGCCATTTTGTTGAATTTGGGTTTCTCTTATATTGGCTACACCCAGAATAACAGCAGATCTGGCTTAAGCAAAGTTGCAAAATAGACAAATTGTGAGCTGCTTTTCTTTTTCTTTCTCTCTGCCCTCTTCAGGGTGACCTGCTCCACAGGTGTGCACGATCTTCGCATTCGCCCCCAGCGCCCCACTGTTTAGCCAGAGCCTTCATGCTTCCAGCACCTCTTGCCCCAGCTCCCTCACCCACTGCGTGTCCAAACCTACCTATCATGTGTGTTTCATTTAGTTACAGGGACCTTTCTTCCTCCCAACTTCCTGGGACAGGAATGACTCTTTAAGCTGAAAATACAAAGTGCCAATAGCTGATTATAGCTTCATATATTATCTAAATTGGGGTGGGAGATCACACGAACATGGGTTTGAATTTGAGTTCTGCTACTTCCCAGGTGGATGAGCAAGAGGCCTTGGTGACCTCAGCCTCCTCAATCGTAAAATGTTGGTAATATCAACACCGACTTTATAGAATTGTTATAAGGATAAAGTACAGTAGTTAGCATAGTTTCTGGAAGAGAATGAGAGTCAAATTAATTGCAATTCTTCCACAATGTGTATTCTCTTTCCAGATTCAAGCCACACAAGTGAGGTGGTCATTGGTCCTGATTTTAGAGACCTCTGGGGGTAGCATCCCCCAGCCCCCCTTAGTGTGCTTGCTTAATGTAGTGGCCGCTTGGCAATCTTCCCCCGTGTCTGCCAAGCCCTCTCTCACTGCCTCTTGAGCTTTGTTAACCATGTATGGCGGACATGTGGTCGGTCAGCTTCCTCCTAGAGATTTGACCTCTTCCTCTCCAGGTTAAAAACCTTTGAGTTCCCATCATTGATTTCTGGGATAATTTAATAATTTTATTATTCTTTTTATTAGAGTGAGGTTCTTCTGATGGTATTCATCTAAGGAATACCCCGTTTGGAAATTAAAAAAAAAAAAAAAGCAAAATACGACTTTCTCCTAAGCTGGGCTGTGTCTGACACTCTGGGCCAGTTGAACCTCACAATGTGCTCCCCGGACCAGCAGCATGGGCAGCACCTGGGAATGTGGTAGGAATGCAGATTCTTAGGTCCCACCCCAGAACTGCTGAATCAGACCCTCTGGTTAGGGCCCAGCACCTGCATTTTGACAAGCCCTTGTGGGGATTCTGACGCTCGTTAATGCTGGAGAACCACCGCTCTGTGCTACACCACAGTGAGAAGGATTGAGACCTTGGGCAGAAAGGGGAGTCCTCAGTTTGTTTGCTCCTGAGTCTCGATCCAAATCGTGGGCTTGCATTATCCTCTAGTTGGCAGCAAAAGAGAGAAACCCCCCAACATGGCCCCTATAGGAGAGAAAGGGAGAGAGATGGCTAGGCCTCCTCCTCAACTGGCTAAGACCTCAGCTCTCACTCCCTTGAGAAAGGAAAATGGGCAGGTCTGCCCTGAATCAGGTTAATGCTTCAGTAACACACAGAAACTCCTACCACCCTTGTTCCAGGAGAGCACGACCCAGTCAGTGTCCCAGAATCAGAACAACCAGATTAGCAACTCCCAGGGAGTGACGAAGGAAGAGAGGGAGCGGAAAGGAAAGAGGAGTAACAACTTTCGTTCTGCCCCAGGGAACCGCAGCTCTGCTGGGTTCTCCCCCTCTCCATTACTGTGGGAAATAAATTCCTTCTGTTGTTTTAAATTAATTTATTTATTTTTGGTACAGTGAACTAAAGTGCCCTAAATTGTGGGGGTTTACAATATGTGTTGGGAATTATGAAGCAATAGATATAAAATTTTCCCATATCAAAAGCTTGGGCATATTTCCAGGAGCAGAACTTTCCACAACAAAACTTCATCTGTTTTCCAATTACTCCAGAGGTCAAAGGAAGGCGGTGTGAAAGGCAGTTCGCAGGCACCAGCCAGGGCTCCAAATGGATCCCACAGGTCAGGGCTGGGCACTCACCCAGGCTTCCACCAGATGGTGTCGGCCAGTGTGTGTCTGTGAGCATTCAGGCAAGCAGCTTTCTAATAAAAGGCACTAGTAAGAACACTGTATTATGGGGGTTTTTTTGTTTTATTCTTTATTGTAGTATGAAGCTCGAAGTTCGACTTTTTGCCCAGCTCTGTTTTTTCCCTCCCTCCCTTCCTTCCTGCCTTCCTTCCTTCCTTCTTTTCTTTTTTTCTCTACAAATTAATAAATTTTCAACTACTAATTCTGAATAGTTGGTATCCTAAGTCTCTGTGCCTTGGATTTCAGCAAAGAAAAGTATTTTCAGTGTATCAGGAGAAAAGCCATAAAAGTTATAGTAAAGGGTTTATGAATTTTATTATTGTTCTGCTTTTCTTTGCAAAATTATGCCTTTTAAAGTTCAGTTCGCGTTAGTCACAGACCATATGTGGCAGGTCACTGGTTTCCATGGGGCTGTCGGCTAGGCGCTCAGGGTATCATTTCTCCTACTGTGTCGCAGGACGTGCTCATTCCAGAACATAGCCTCTCCACTCTGTAGCAGCCTTGGAGTTTCCGAACAGATACATCATGAGGGACCTTTGCGTAAATCTGCTCCCTTCTAAGTGGTACCCCCTATTCCTGCCTGATTTTATATCTGCTCATTTGTGACAAGTCTGTGAAGGGGGATAAGACACAGAGAGTGTGAGGGGGTTTCAAATTGATAGGCACTTTGTTCCTGAAAATGATTCAAAAGCACCAATTTCCAAACCGGCCTGCTACTGGAGTGAAGCAATCCTTTCCCAGTGACGGAGCCGCCTGGCGGGCTAGGCCAGCCCTGGGACAAAGACCAGAGAGCAAGAGCTCACAGCAAACAGAAGCCCTGTGTGTGAAGTTAGGCAGTTTGGGCGCAGAACTTTGTGTCCGGCTCTGCAGGACGTGCCCACAGAAAGCTGCACCATCCGTGCAACTGGAGTTCAAACTAGGTCTGCGAGTTGAGCTCATGAACCCCCTGCCAAGGACGTGCCACAGACCATGGGAGGCTGAGTCTGACCGGGTCTCACACATTCCAGGAGGGGAGTTCTTCCCCCAACATGGAGCGGAGGCCTGACCAGGGTGGGCACATACTCCAAATGTCCTCTTTCTTGATTTTCTTTGGAGTTCCGTAGGTATTTGGGCCGATGGTACCCTGTCAGTCAGGACCCCAGGGCTCAGATTGAGGGTTGCTGCCTCCGACTCACATTGAACTGAGAAGTCATCCAGTCAAGACTCAGCATCTCACAAACAATGAAACAAGCCCAGAGAGGAAGGGAATCTGCCGGCAGAGTGAATTCAGCTTTATTTTAGACTCCTCCCCTGCTGCCATTCCTCCTGCAGTAGGCATCCAGGTGACGTGTGTCCTTCCCAAATGGTTTTCCCTCTGAAAGTTGCCCCTACTGAGGCATGTGATCAGAGGCTCTCCAGACCAGTTAAGAGAGGCAACCAGTTGGAATAGAGGACAATTTCCAGGGTCATCAGAAATAGGAAAAATAGTAACAGACACAATCTTGGATTGACCCAGATAGGAATTCACTAGTAGTTTCTGATACGTGATATGCAGCTTATGAACTTCTCTCAAAGGCGAAAAGCTAGAGGAACCACAGACTTTTCCTAAAGCTTCTTCAGACTCGTATTTTTATTTCAGAAGTGGCGTTAATACTGGGGGTGCAATATGGCATTACATATAGGAAAGAACCATTGTGGAATATTTGTTGCGTGAACAAATCACTTCTCTGGAATTTCATTTTTTGTTAAATGTTAATGGGGAATGAGCGTTTTTAAGCTAAAAACTTATAAGGTAAAAATTACACACAATCCTAATATTCAGACGTAACAAATGTTAACTATTGGTGTGTTATACTTGAAGTCATACAATTTGGCTTTATTCATTCAGTGATACAGAACGAGTATTTTCAAGGTAATTAAAAATGCATCGCGAACAACACTTTCATGTCTATATAACACCCTATAACCTGTAGAGCCTGCCTTTGCCCCGTGCGCTCGGTTCCTTCTAAACCTTTGCTCTTGTAAAGAGCACTAGCGTGAGGTGCTGAGGATGAAGCGGCAGGATGCCGGCGGCCTACTTTCAAGTACGGCGGAACATCATCAGTAGTTGGGTCCAGGTGGTCAGAGTATGGGAATACACTACTTTTCTTTCACATTTGCTTTGTGAAATTTTTCATAATAAAACATTGGAAATAATACTGAGGTGATGAACACATTTGTATATAATATTTTTGTCCATTTCTCTGACCTAATCATCTAATTTTGTGTTTATGATGAATTCCTAAAGTAGAGCCATTTGATTAAAAGATGTGAATATCTTTTAGTACCTGAGCACACAATCTCAAATTGCCCTCTTAGATGGGTGCACCAACAATGTATGGAACAGTTTATTCATTCCATCCAAGCCATTATTGAATGACATGAATTTTTGTTAATATTTGTTATTTTGATAGGAAAAATAGTTTATCACTGAATTTCTTTGGTTACTAATAAGTTTGAACACTTTTTAAATTTTTCATTATCTCTGTCTTGTTTTATTGAATCATTACCTTGAACCATTTTTTCCATTGAAAATTTTGTGTTTATATGCTAAACATAATTTAACATTTAATTATAATATGAACTCTCAGTCTTTGCCTCACCCCTCACCATCACCAGAGGTGACCTTGTTTAAAAAGATGTATTTAAAGGGACTTATCTAAGAAACAGAAGATGATCAAAACTATGAACAGTAAAATGACAACAAACTCACAACTATGAACAACCGAACCTGAAAAAACAAAACAAAAACAAACTGAGCAAACAACTAGAAAAAGAATAGAATCTAAGAAATGGAAATCACATGGAGGGTTATCAGTGCAGAGGGGGAGGGGAGAGAATGGCGGGAAGGTACAGAAAATAAGAAGCATAATTGGTAGGTACAAAATAGACAGGGGGAGGTTAAGAACAGTATAGGAAATGGAGAAGCCAAAGAACTTATATGTATGACCCATGGACATGAACTAAGGTGGGGGAATGATGGTGGGGGGTGTACAGGGTGGAGGGGAATAAAGGGGAGAAAAAAATGGGACAACTGTAATAGCATAATCAATAAAATATATTTAAAAAATAAAAACTAAAACTAAAAAAAGGTGTGTTTATTATGTTGAATATTTTTTTATTTTTCATTTACCATTGACATACAATATTATATCAGTTTCAGGTGTACAACCCAGTGATTAGACATTTATGTCAATATAACTTATAAAGTGATCACTGCAATAAACCTAGTACCCATCTGACGCTGTACGTAGCTATTACAATATTATTGACTATATTCCTATGCTGTACTTCTCATCCCCGTGACTATTCTGTAACTACTCATTTGTACTTCTTAATCCCTTCACCTTTTTTACCCAGCTGCCAACCCCCTCCCATCTAGCAACTGTCAAAATGTTTTTTGTATCTATGAGTCTGTTTCTGTTCTGCTTGTTGATTTATTTTGGTTTTTAGACTCCACATATAAATGAAGTCACTGGCATTTGTCTTTCTTACCTGATTTATTTCACACAGCACCATACCCTCTAGGTCCATTGATGTTGTTGCAGATGGCAAGATTTCATTCTTTTTTATGACTGAGCCATATTGTATTGTATGTATGTAATCTTTATCTATTCATCTATTGACGAACACCTAGGCTGCTTCCATATTTTGGCTATTGTAAGTAATGCTACAATAAACATATAGATGTGTATGTCTTTTCAATTTAGTGTCTTGGGTTTCTTCAGATAAATACCCAGAAGTGGAACTGCTGGGTCCTTCCTTATTTCTTATTATAGTCTTTGTTTTAAAGTATTTTTTGCCTGGGGCAGCCAGCAGGCACCTCCTGCCATGGAGACAGTGACTTCTTCAGACAGGTCCCCAGCTCTGGAAAATGAGCGTCCTCAAGAGACCCCAGAATCCAATAATAATGTGCATACCTCCCTCATGAAGTCCCATAGCTGCTGTGACCTGATCCCACAAGCTCCAAATTGGTTGTATTTGATACTTCCCTGCAGGTGAAAAAAGTTTTCTTTGCTTTGTTGACTAATGGTGTATGAGCTTCCCCTCTGTGGGAAAGTGGGAAGCAGAGTTTTGTAGGCATGCCTACCATCAACAATTTCATCAATATCCTGCACCACTATTATAAATTAGGCTTGGTACAGATCTGTCAGCTGGAAGAACACAAGTTGGAGCTAGGTGTACCTACAGGATTCCTTTAAACCACTTGCCTGCATTTCTCCTAATGTCTGCCTGTTTGATGCTGTCTCTTCATTAATTTGAAACAAGAATCACAGGCTGCTGGTTATGGACCCAGAATCGTACAACACCTTGTACATCTTCACTCACAAGTTCATCATCAAGTTCCTCAAATTGTTTATCACTGAGTTCCCCAAGCCAGAGTCCATGTCTAAGTCTCTGGAAGAGCTACAGATTGGCACCTGTGCCAACACTGGTCTGCACCACTACCCCCGTCTGTGTGGCTCTGGGCATCTTGGTACAGTACCGAGTCTCAGCCGTGCCTGCGATGTATGAAAAAGGGAGTGTGGCGGACATCTCCTCCCAGTGTGATGTGACCAGTCTGGCAGAGGAAAAGCCCTACAACAACCTATATGTGTCTGTGACCAAAGCTCTGCAACGCTGATCACATCACTTTGAGGGCGTCCTCAAGTGCTGCCCATGGGAAACGCTGAAGACCCTATGCTACAGGCTGGTGGCAGCTGAGGTTCATCGACTTGTAGTGGTGGATGGGAATAGTGTGGTCAAGGGAACTGTATCACTGTCAGACATCCTGCAGGCCCTGGTGCTCCGAGGCAGAGAAAAGCCCTGAGCTAGGGGAAGGGGTCAGGCAGCACCAGGGGTTATGCCTGCCCACTGCCTGCATAAAGCTCTGGGAATCACAGAAACCTTGAGAGAGCTGTGACTCTGTTCCCTGCCCAAGAGCCCCTACCCTTCTACCTGGAAGCTGGGGAAGGTGTGGCAGAAGGAAGGATAATGGATTTTTAGCTGTGCTATTCTCACATATGCACTTCAAGAAAACTTTCAGCCTAGCCCAGCCTAGCCCCGGTCCTCTTAGACATACGCCCATTCTTGGTGAACTATGGGCTCTGTGCCCCTTGGGCAAATTCTGATCACTAAGAAATCCCAGACCCGACCTGGCCTTTGCTTCTATTTCTGCCCCTGACTCGCTCTACCCTGAGATAATAGCACAACTCTTTATAAAAATAGTTTTATCCATCCTGTTTCATGCTGTATGGAGGAGGCTGAGTCCATTTATTGATGTTTCTTCCCATAATGAGAGTGAGGAGGACCATGAGGAGGAAGGGCTTTGGGTTCCTGTGCTATATTCATGTGAAGGGAGGTGGAGTTAGGTGGAGAAGGACAGCCGAGTGGTTAGCTGGGATTGTTGCTTTTCATGGCAAGCCTAATTAAAATGGCAGAAACCTCTTCATGGTAAAAAAAAAAAAAAAAAAAAAACCCACAAAATAAAGTATTTTTTGTCTGATATAAATATTGCTACCCTAGCTTTTTTCATTTCCATTTTGATGAAACATATTTTCCATCTCTTTATTTTCAGTCTGTGTGTGCCTTTCAATCTGAAGTGAGTCTCTTGGAGACAGCATATGTAAGAGTCTTGTTTTGTTATCCACTCAGTCTCCATATGTCTTTTGATCAGAGCATTTAATCCATTTGCATTTAAAGTAATTGTTGATAAATAAATGTATTTATTGCCACTTTATTATTTATATTTTTATCTTTTTTTCTTTTTCTTCCTAAATAAGACCCTTTAATATTTCTTGTAATACTGCTTTGGTGGGAATTAACTCCTTTACCTTTTTCTTATCTGGGAAGCTCTTTATCTGTTCTATTCTAAGTGATAGCTTTGCTGGATAGAATAATCTTGGTTGTAGGTTCAAGTTTTTCTTCACTTTGAATATTTCACGCCAATTTCTTCTGGCCTGCAAAGTGTCTGCTGAGAAGTCAGCTGACAGTTTTATGGAGCTCCCTTGTAGATAACTAACTGCCTTTTTCTCGCTGCTTTTAAGATTGTCTGTTTGTTTTTAACTTTTGTCATTTTAATTATAACTGTTTTGGTGTGGGCCATTATGGGTTCATTTTGTTTGACATTCTCTGTTCTTTCTGAATTTGTACATCCATTTTCTTCACCTGGTTAGGGAAGTTTTCTGTCATTATTTTTTTCAGATAGGTTTTCATTTTCTTGCCCTCTCTCTTCTCCTTCTGGCACCCCCATGATGCAAATGTTGGCACACTTGAAGTTGTCCCAGAGACTCCTTATACTATGCTCATTTTTGGATTCTTCTTTCTTTTTGCTGTTCTGATTGGGTATTTCCTGCTATCTTATCTGCCAGAGTGTCAACTTGATCCTCTGCTTCATCTACTTTACTGTTGATTCCCTGTGATATATTCTTCATTTCACTTATGTATTCTTCACTTTTGACTGGTTCTTTAAAAGGTTTTTTAAAATTGTTGTTTCTTCTAATATTCTCTCTAAGTAGTATGCTTTCTTTACCCTTTCTGATTGATTGTGCATCCAGCCATATAGTTCAAGAGTTTTTTTTT
Organism: Desmodus rotundus; assembly: GCF_022682495.2. Lineage (NCBI taxonomy): Eukaryota > Metazoa > Chordata > Mammalia > Chiroptera > Phyllostomidae > Desmodus > Desmodus rotundus. The sequence continues at coordinate 31,733,886 of NC_071394.1, read as the reverse complement.
TTAATTCACTAAAAAAAAATAACATAAAATTCACCCCCTTAAGCATTTTTAAATGTACAGTTTGGTGGTGTTAACTGTATTTACATTGCTGTGCAACAGATCTCTAGAACTTTTCATTTTGCAAAACAAACTGTTCACCCCTTGAACAACTCTGCATTTCCCCTCTACCCCACTGTTCTTGGAAACCCCAATTCTGCTTTCTGTTTCTTTCTCTCTTTTAAAAATACCTTTGTTGTTGTAAGCCACTGATGTGGTTTTAGATGTTTGTGAGTGCAGCATGACCTGGCTTGCTTGAAGTCACTAATACAGGCCTCGACTTAGCTTTTTGTGGGGGTAAGCCAAGAGCTGGTCTATAAACATGATGAAAAAATGAACCAAATTCTGATCCAGGTCACATGGGAAGAATCTCAAGAAGGCATATGGTGGTGTAATTTAATAGAAAGAAGCTCAATCAGTTTTGTCAACCAATCATTCTGAATCCTGTCTGGAGAGGGATTCTATGATCTGAAGAGCTTAACTAGCCATCATAGCCTGAAACGAGGCAGCCACAGAGGCAAGGCCAGCACTGGCCTCCAAGCCCTGTCTCAGTCAAACTGACCTGAGCATTAGGGTTTCCTGTCCACGTCATGCCTGTAGTGAGTAAAGATACAGTACTGCAGCCTGCCTCAGCTAGGAAGTGCTCCAACGTGCTTTCCTCGTGTGATTCTATGCTCACTCGACAAATGTCTTGCCTATAGGGACAGAATATAATGATATGTCACCTAGAGGATCTGGGATTTCTTCCCAAAACGTTTTTGAAAAGCACCTGAGTAAAGAAAACAAAACACAAAAAGTGCTATTACATTCATTTTCCCGGCTAGTACATTAGATCCCAAAAGCCTTACATAGAAAAATAATTCCTTGGTTCAACGGAATTCCTATCAAAATACCAATGGCAGTTTTCACAGAACTAGAATAAATAACCCTAAAATTTATATAGAACCACCAGACAAAGTTGGAAGTATCACTCTACCTGATATCAAACTATACAACAAGGCTATAGTAATCAAAACAGCATGGTACTGGCATAAAAACAGACACATAGATCAATAGAACAGAATAGAGAACGTGATAATAAATATAGTCAATAATATATGACAAAGGAAGCAAGAACATACAATGGGGTAATGACAGTCTATTCAATAAGTGGTGTTGGGATAATTAGACAGATACATGCAAAAAATGAAACTAGCCTAATATATATAAGGATAAAATCCAAATGGATTAAAGACTTAAATGTAAAACTTGAAACCATAAAACTCCAAATAGAAAACATTGGTGAAAAATCTCTGACATTTCCATTAGCAATATTTTTTTCTGATGTATGTCCTCTGGCAAGGGAAACAACCACAACAACAACAAACAAATGGGACCACATTAAACTATAAAGTTTTGCTCAGGAAAGGAAACCATCAACACAACTAAAAGACAACCTACTGAATGGGAGAAGATACTCACAGGGTTTGTATTTGAATTTACTTCCTTTCCATGATGCTTCTCAGGTCTTAGACCCAGACATTTCCCTTATTTGCGTTCTTCATCTCCACTTGGTTCTTTATTGTGCTTTCTTTTTTTGGAAATTCTCCATTAAGTTCCTCTATTCCACTCTCAAGTTTGGTGAGCATCCTTATGACCATTTCTTTGCATTCCTTATCAGGAAAATTACTTATTTCCACTCCATTAGCTTTTTTATCCCCTGGGGATTTTTATTGTTCCTTCATTTGAGATTTATTTTTCTCTTTTCACTTTGTTTGATTTTCTATATCTGTTCATCTGAGTTAGGCAAAATAGCCATCTTGCTCTGACTGGTGTGGCTCAGTAGGTTGGGTGCTGTACTCCAAAACGAAAGGTAGCCAGTTTGATTCCCTGTCAGGGCACGTGCCTGAGTTGCAGTTTCAGTCCCCAGTTGGGGCATGTGTGGGAGGCAACCAATAGATGTTTCTCTCTCTCTCTTTCTCACTCCCTTTCTCTCTCTTTAAATATAAATAAACAAAATCTTTAAAAAAAATAGCCATCTCTTCCAGTCTTGAAAAAGTGGCCTTATAGAGAAGCAATCTCTGTGTAGGCTAGGTGTGCCAGGTGGTTTTGGCAAGCCAGTTGGAACTGAGCGGGTGCTTAGTGTCCAGGGTAATGGCCTACCGAGCTGTAGAGACTCCAGGTTGGAAGGCAGATGAATGTAACAATGCCCTGTTGATCCTCCTTGCTCCCTTTGTCAAAATGGCCCTGTATTTTCAGGAACATGCTGAGGTGACCTTGCAGGTAGGCCAAAAGCACCTAGATAAAGCTCCTTCCCGTCCTATCAAAGTGGAGGGGGACATATATAATGGTGCTCCCTGGCACCTCTGTCCCCAGAAAATTTTCACAGTTCTGGGAGAGCTCTAGCCTTCCTCTTCTTTTTTTTCAAATTCTCACCCGAAGACATTTTTTCATTCCTTTTAAAGAGGCAGAGAAAGAAAAGAGAGGAAGAGATAGAATCATTGATGCGAAAGAAATGCATTGATTGGTTTTCTTCTTATATGTGCCTGAACCGGGGATTGAACCCACAACCTAGGTATATTCCCTGACCAGAATCAAACCCATGACATTTCAGTTACGGGATTATGCTCCCAGCAACCAAGCCACGCCAGGGCTCCCCAGCCTCCTTTATGTGGTCTTTCTCTCGTTTGCTGCACCGAACGTGGTCTTGTATAAAGGTAACCTGTGTGTAAGCTCTGTGTGCTAGGTAGTTTTGTAGGCTGGTTGGAGCCAGGCAGGGCTTACAACACCTGGGGCACTGGCTTGCCAGGCTGGAGCAGCCCTGCGCAGGGAGGCCAAGTGCCTGTGGTGACACCTTGTTGATCTGCTTGTTCTCTTTGTTCAAAGCCGAAATGGACTCCAAGCAGTGTTGCTGGGATTGTGCTGTGGCAATCTTCTGGTTAGGCCAGAGAATCTGAACAGAGCTCCTGCCGACCCCACAGAGGTGGAGGAGGACATAAACAATGGCACTCACTGGCACCTACAATCCCAGGTAGTTCCCACAGTCCTGGAGAACTTCTGCCATTTCCCAGCCATCTCTCTTCAGTCTCTATCACTTGTTGTTTAGAAGTAGTGCAGCCCTCAGTTGTCTCTCAGGGGTAATTGCTTTATATGCAGGTGTGTATTGCACTTTGTGGGAGAGGCGAGTTCAGCATCCTCCCATACCACCGTCATCTTGCACGCACCCCTACTTTCTGTTTCTATGAGTTTGACTACATACTTTATATACATGGAATCATATAGTACTTCTCCATCTATGTGGATGCAAATGGCAGGATTTCCTTCTTAAAGGCTACGTAATATTCCATTGTATATAAATGTCACATTTTCTTTATCCATTCATTTGTCGATGAACATGTGGATTGCTGCCACCTCTTGGCTATTGGGAATAATGTTGCAATAAACTTGGGTGTACAAATATCTCTTAGAGATCCTGCCTGCAATTCTTTGCGTTTATGTCCAGAAGTAGCTTCCTGGATCATATGGTAATTTTATTTGCAATTTTTTCCTTACTGTCTAAGTAATATGCTTTTACAGATCCTTGTTTTTCTTTTCTTTTAATTTTATAGACATTATTTACTGGCTTTATGCTCTGGAAGATAAACTTTATTATACTTCTCTCCCACCTTAATTTTTTTTACTACAAGTATACTCCCTTTCCTTACTCCCAAGTTTTGGTTGAATTACTACTGTTGTTCATATTTTATGACTATGCAGGCATTGTTTGTTTAATTTGCTTTCCTGTAGAACTTGTTTTTCCTGGAATTAAGGATTGTGCTATTTTTTATTCCTTTATTTTTATGTACTTATCATTAATTTATATCCAGATTCACACACAATGCTGTAAAGTTCCCTCAACACGGTCAAACACATCAGGAAACCTATGAACTGCACTTGCTCCTCGGAGACATCCTCCGCTCTTTGCTCCGTCTCCTCTGGTTTCTTTCTAGGCCTGTGGGAAAGTCTTGGAACTTACTTTACACCATCATCCTGGTTGTTCTCTTTGTTTTTTGGGATTTCCTATTTCTTGGATTCTATGACAGCTTTTTGCAAGTCTGGTGAGTCTTGGCTGCCTGTTTATATTTAAGTGTAGAAGCTCTTTGTTTTTAAAAAAACATTGACAATAAAAACACTGATCACATGTTCTATCCCAGGCACTACTGAACCCTTGGGGCCAGAAAGAGAACACTCAAAAGGAAATACATATAAACACACAATTATGAAGCAAGAACCATACCTGTGGCTACCCCCTATGTACAAGGACTAGTCACGGCACAGAGGAGTAATCAGCTCCTCTTCAGCAGGCTTCCCTTCTATACTGATAGTGATGACAGTGTCAATAATAATATCTAATATTTGGTAAATGCCTGTTCTGCACGAGAACTATTAAGTATCTATTTAAGACCACAGTTTTCCTTTGATTTTAAAATGATGAACTTTCTGAATTTTCTGAGCAGAATTTTGTTACCCTGGGAAGAATGAGTCATACATCAGGAATGTTTGAAGAATCAGCACAGGTTGACAAGTGGTATTTTGAATCTTTGTTCTCCTTCTGTTACTGTTCATCTTTTAAAAAAAAAGTCACAGCTTCATTAAAAGAAGTGGCTTTATGCAAACAATATGTGTAATATGTCATTTGGAATGTTAGAAAGGAATGTACACTACATATTTTTATACACACTTCATATCTGGCAAACACTTTTCTAGAAGGACACACAATAGTGTGGATGCCCCCGAAGGGGCTGGGGTATGCTGGTACATGTAAGTTAGAGGAGAGCTTTGTAACAACTTTTCTACACTTCTGATCACTTTGAATGTTTAAACCAGGTATTTGTATTGCTTTTATAGTTGAAAACTAATTTAAAATAAAGTTAAAATCTAATCATGTAAAGATGTAATCATGATGTGATATGAGAAGAATGATTAGAATGGCAGACACTCCACTGCCATAATTCTCCTCAGTGCTGTTTCAGGAGAAACAGCTCAGGGCAGGGAGGGCTGTGGAAGAGCAGGATGAAATGCTCCAGTGTTGATCTGCCGGTCAGCTCCCTGCCCCTCACTGACTTCCAGCCTGTAGGTGGTGCTGTCTTCAGACCAGAGCTGGGTCTGTCTGATTCCACATGCTGTCCCCTCTCCGTCCTTTCCCTCTGGAGCAGTGGTCACAGTCTGGACTAGAGCCCAGGTTAGTGAAGTCCACGTTGGTTTTAAGGTCAGGGAACAAAGAGAAAAATCATGAACATACCAGGTAAAAATCAAACAGTCTGACAGCAAAGCCAGTTGGTCAAAACGAGAAGTCAGCAGTAGTTAGAGCTAAGGTCCCGGCTACACGTGTGAGAGGAGAAATCTGAACAAGTGTCAGCAGCAAGGACAAGCAGCAGCCTGAGCCCCTCAGAAAGGATGTACTGGCTGAATTGTCCCACCAACCCTGTGATGATGACGCCATTAGAAGCCTCATGTTATAGATGCAGAAACTGAGACTTAAATGTAGTATTTGTCTGTATCATACAGCTGGTAGGTGTTGGAGATGGGATTTATATTCTAGAAGTTCAGCTTCAGAGCCAGGAACTGTGCTAGTGATAGAGATAAAACAGTGCATTAAGTTAACCGCTAATAAGCAAGTGATTACAAACTGAGGTAAGAGGTTTGGAGAGAAGAAATCCAACTTGTAGCTAAGACACTGGACATACACGGCAGGCTAGGTAGGGCTTTCCTGATGAAGGGAAACGAGCTGACACCGAAATATTGAGTTAACCTGATGAAAGGCTAGAAGGAGGGGAGTCAGAAGAAGAGAGTTCCCAATAAAGGAAACAGCATGTGCAAAGGTACTGTGGGGGGGGGGGAAACAGAGAGAATGCCAAGTTTGAGAAAAGTCAACAGTAAATGCTGCCTGGTCTTTGGGACAGCATGAGGCAGTGTCAACACCTCTGGGAGGTTTGTGGAGACTGACTCAGAGATTAGGGCCCTGACTGGTGTGGCTCAGTTGGTTGGGCGTTGTTTGGCGAAGTGAAAGGCTGCTGGTTGGATTCCTTGTCAGAGCACGTGCCTGGGTTGCAGGGTCAGTCTCTGGTTGGGGCATGTGTGAGGGGCAGCTGATCGATGTTTGTCTCTCACATTGATGTTTCTCTCCCTCTCTCTCTCCCTCCCTTCCTCTCTCTCTAAAAATAAATAAATAAAATCTAAAAAAAAAAGATGTGGTAATTGCCTTCACACTTAGGTTTCCAGAAGAAGTGCCCTGGCATGAAGGCCTCTTATGCTTTTTGCGGGAATTTAAACTGATCGCGTGTATCAGCATCTCACATCATGCTTGCCCATGCACTGATATCTGTTAGTTTTGTTCTTCATCTCCCAGCTCCCTGTTCTTTCCTTGTGCTACACGCCTGTTTCTGTGGCTTAGACAGGAGTGAGCAACAATGCCCAGTTTGCACAAAGAACTGGGATGGGGCATGCGGTGCTGGTTTCTCGGCACTCTTTGTAAAGAGGCCTCCTTCCCCCAGACCCTCCTCCCCCACACAGAATGACTCACCACCACGGAGAGGCGCACAGCTGAAGTGCATTTGGCCAAAGCCAATATAGCACATTGTGTTGCAGAGTCTGTTGGCTTTCCCTACCCTGGGCTTTCAAAAGCAATTCAAATAAGAGATGGACCAGATGCCAGGGTCCATTGATCTGCATCTGTTAGAATTGAGGTGGACGTCAGCCATGTCCCCATTTGGCACTTCCCTTCCTGACTGTGCCAGGAAGGCACTGGAGAAAGCCTGCTGAGTGTGGGATGGAAACCGGCTGACAGCTTGCACTCGATTTGTGTATCTGGGTCTCTGCACAGTGGCACGGCCTCCATCCACCATGGAATTGCCGTGCTCGGATTGTCTGACTTCGACATTTTAACTTGTTTTTCCGACTATTATATAAGTAAGATTATTCACTTAGTAATCAGGGGGCTATTGGTCATTTAAAACAACCTGTAAGAATTGCACTTCAGTGCTTGAACCTTAGAAAGAAAGGACACACACATTCAGAGCCTGGAGAAGATCCAGCTTAGGAACTACAGTGAAAGGGGGCAAATGTTGGTGCATTTTTAGAGGGTTCTTCCAAAACGTCCTCAAAACTGGACTAGCTTTGTAGAGCTCAGGGCTCTTCCAGCAGAGCTATTTCTTTACCTTTAGAGAATTCTGAACACTGAACAACATATACAACACCACTTACTAATCACCTAACGCGAGCCCAGCCCATTCGGGGCCCTGGGATCCCAGAGGAGGGCCTCCCAGTGGAGGGAGGACAGACACTGAACATCAGTTCCCCAGGGGGATCTCCGAGCACCCTAAGAGAGGTTTCAACAAGACACGAGAGCAGAGCAAAAGCTGGCCACGTTTGCATGGGGAGGTCAGAGAAAACCCCAGAAGGCTCTCTGATCCTTACTCCCTTTCTGAAGAGGGCCTTGTATAAGCCTCTCACTTCAGAAAGAATTTGTTTACAATACATTATGGTTTAGGGTCCCCTTTCTCTACTTCTATGGCCGTCATCACTGCTATGTGTCCTCACCAGAAAAAGGCTTCTGAGTGAGCTCCTGGCTTAGTGGTAATAATGAACATTTATTGAGGTCTTACCAGGAGCCAGCCACTGCCCTAAGACCCCTCTCATTCAATCTTAGAGCAATCCCATGAGGCAGCTTTTATTCCCAGCCTGACACATAGATAAGAAATCTCAGCATTGGAGGGGTCAGCTGATTGGCCCAAGTCCCACAGTTCAAGGCTGTAAAATGGACAGTCTGATGGGACTTTGCTCTAAACCAGGAGCTAGCCAACTATGGCTAGTGGGCTGTGTCTGGCCCACTGCTTGTTTTTGTAAATAAAGTTTTATTGGAACTTAGCCATGCCCATTTGTTTACTACTGTCTATGGCTGTTGTCAGGCTGCAAAGGCAGAGCCGAGTAGTTGTGACAGAGACTCTATGGCCCACAAAGCCTAAAATATCTGAATCCTTCCAGAAAAAGTTTGCCAACCCCTGCTCTCAAGCACGACACTAAACAACCTCCCTTTCCAATTAAATCAAAGTCTCCCAGAGGGCAGAGACTGCCTCATTCATCCCTGCCAGTCCCTCAGCCTCCGTCCTGGGAGATTGCATTATCGATCGTTACACTTCAGTGGACCTTAAAATGCTTGCTCAACTAAATAGATTTAATCTGTTTTTAAACAGTCCTAAACTTCCTTCTAAAACTGTAAAAAATTTAGACAAAAATTATATTTGCTGCAACCTTCATTAGGTGAGACAAATCCCAGAGGTCAAGGCTAATGGCTCTAAGAGCAAACAAGGACAACCTTAAAAAGCAGGCTACGGCTGTAGCAATTTCTTCTTAAAATACGTTATTCTGTGAGTAGCTCTGCAGCGAGCTGACCAGAAAAAAACAAGACGATATATCACTCAGCACTTTGGAAACTAGAACAGAGAAGCAAAGCCTCAAGGAGACACGAAGAAATAAAAGCCTGCACTAAGTCCCTGCCATCTTGCCAGCAGCCCGGGAAGGAGAAGCAAAGAATGAGGGATGAAGTCAAGGCCCTTTGCCAGCAGCAGGGAGCGGATGTGGGCAGGGGGCCCTCAGTCAGGCCTGGAAAGGGTGGCCCCTTTTGGGGTGGTGCCTCTGAACTAGGTGAGAGCACACACCCCAACCCCAGTCTTTCCCAAGGGTTTGCCCAAGTTGGGGCGACCAGGGCTGCAGGAGGAAGAATATTGGATTGGTGTGGGAGATCTGAGGTCAAGTCCCAGCTGTTTCACCCCCAGTGAATTCCTCCCTGTGTCACCTGGTAAGGTGTGTTGGGCACAGTGAGATGAACACACGTACTGGAGCCAGAGAGTTTTAATAAATGCCAGCTCTGCCTTGACTTCCAATGTCTCATGTGAGTGACCTCTCTGAAGGCAGGGACTGCGTCTCACTGTCCTCGAGTTCCCAGTGCCTAGGAAACAACAGGAACTCGATGTTGAATGAATGAACCTCTGTAGACCTCAGAGTTACTGTGAACATTAAGTGAGCAAATAAATGTCAATTCTAAGCATTTAGAAAGTGCTCAGTAAGAATTACAAAGATGACAATGGGAATAATGACAATGATGTTAAATCAGCTTTTTTCCCCCTTTATTTTCTTAATTATAAAATGTAATAATAATAATGGCTTGCCAGGATCACGTTTGGGAAAAATTAAGATAGAATGAATACAAAACCATTTTTTCCTCCCATGGGAATTTTTACTTCTCTTTCTTACATTACATGACAATTACTTTCTCACCCAGCACAGTAGCTGAAAAATACTAGGTGCTTAATAAATGTAAACTAAGTTAATAGCTTGTGTAATACATAAAAGTAGCATAATCATAGAAAATGACTCTAGACAAATACAACTTTCAGTACTAAGCATCCCAGCAATGCAATACAGAGTCTTTATAAACAGAAAGCAAGTGGTGTACAAATTAAACATTTTATGCCACTGCATAGGTTTATTAATAGTCTCCTGTAATTGCCAATTTCTGGGGGTTTTCTCATCCACAGAGTCAGCATTTCAGATCAAAGTGCCTTCCAGATATTGGTCCATATCTTTTTCTGAAGCAGAAAATAATTTTTGATTTTTGCACAGAATTCTTCTGTCTTCAATATCATTTGAATCATTTTACCTATGTCACGTGCACTTTTCAAATTTAGTTAACTTCATAAATTATGTCAGAGCACTGATTTTCCAGGTCATAAGTGAAGGTGTGTCCCTCACAGGAGCCTACTAAGCACCTCAAGGCCGGTAAGTCATTACTACCCATCACCATCACCTTCTCTCCTTGCCACCTAGGCAAGTCCCCGGATGTATTTTTAGCTGAACCAATTTCATGAGAAAACACATCAAGACTCTGCATAGAACTCAAGATACAATTAACTTACTTTATTGCATTTTATATTCTGCTAAAAAGGAACACAGTTAAAGTCCTCCACCTACAGTAAAAGTGGACATTTTGAAAAAATAAGACTGGCACCCAACCTAGCAGAAAATGACAGACACGCTCGGGAGCAGCGAGGCAAAGCTTCTCGCCTCATTGTTGGAGGGCCCATCCATCGACTGGGAAAGGGCAGTTAGACTGGACAAAGTTCCAAATTTTTTCTTCCAGGTGACATGAAACAAATGGCTCTTGCGCAGCAGCACGCAATTCCTGCTGCATTCTCTGCAGCTCTAGACTTCTCGCAAACTCCTGGAAGCACTTCCAGGCACAAGTGAGTTAGAACAGCCACTCTGTTGGGAGAACTGGAGACAGCTGTAATTTTTAAGTTAGCCTTTGGCAGTAAAATCATATACTAGTAACAAGCTTATAGTAATCAATCACTATTTGTCCTGCAACACAGCAATGTATCATGACTCTGTAAGGGTCTTCAAAGTGTTGAGATAATTGAATAGCCTAGCTAGGCACCTGGGATGCTCATCTTGCTGCCAGTCCATTTCACCTACAGGGCGGATATTTATTTCCCCTAGAGAACTTGTTTTTCTCTCTTAACGCAGAGTGTCGTTTAAAGTAATGATTTCAAGAAACCATTCACCTTGTATTTTGTTATGCAATTCAACCACACAAGTAGATTTCGTCTGCACACTTTTAATTGGGTATGTAAACAATAATACAAACGGAGTCCCTTTAAAATGGAGCCGGAGCTGTCCTGCCAGAGGAGCTGCTTGCACGTCTCATGTCTCAAACCTTGGATGTTAAAACAGGGCGAGATGACCTAATACCATCGTGTCCCAAAGAACTGTTTGCCAGAATAACAAAACTCAGTTATTATGACTACTGGACTGATGGCTACTCCACTGAAAATTTAAAACATCGTGTACAACTAACATTACTATGTTACGTGCACTGATAGAAATGCCTTCCTTCTACTGATGTAACTGTTCCCCTGCCTTTTCTCATAAACACTCCTTGTCTTTGTGTCCTAATCGGAGCACCATTCGGGTTTCTGCCTGAATCAGTGCATTCCGAATAGTTATTCTTACTGATCTCAAACACTTGTTTGCCTCTCACTTTGAAAGGTCTTTTTATTTTAAGTTAACAGATTCTTAGGATCATCATACAAAATATTACAACCAGTGGAATGGAGTCATGAATTTAACTTGCTCTATAACGTGAGTTTGCACACATACAACCCCCCCCCCATAATTTTCAAGTAGTATTTGTTAGCTCTTGTTATGTAACAGACCGCCCCCAAATTTAGTGCATTCCTACAACCAATATTTGTTATTTCTCAAGTATTTGCTTGAGCAGCTCTTCTCCTCTGAGCTGGCTCCTTGCAGTTGGACAGTCTAAGCAGCTTTACTCAGGGGGCTGGGATCTCAGCCGGGACGGCCAGGATCGCTGGGACAGTTGGGGCCTGTCAAGAAGAACAAAGCCAGACATTAGTTAAAAGCAGTAAAAACAGATTTTATTCAATAATTAGTACAGGAGAGGAAAGAGCTGAGCTTTCAAATCTGGTTTGCACAGAGGTTGCTGGCATTTTAAAGGCAGAAAGACGGAGTCAGGTCGGGGAGCAGGTGGGGGCCCAAGGAGAGTCAGGGAAGTAAAAAATTACCAAAGTGGGTGAGAAGGTTGATCCACGTAGATTCAATGAGACCATCTGTGTCTGCTTCCAGGCAGTTATCAAAGCTAGGCTTCTACCTCCCTGGGGTCAAGGCAAAGGTCCTGTCCTTCCTGATGATATATATTTTTAAAGATTTTATTTAGTTAGTTTTAGAGAGAGGGGAAGAAAGGGAGAGAAACATCAATGTGTGGTTGCATCTTGTGTGCCCCCTACTGGGAACCTGGCCTGTAACCCAGGCATGTGCCCTGACTGGGAATAGAACCTGCAACCCTTTGGTTTGCAGGCCAGCACTCAATCCATTGAGCCACGCTAGCCAGGCCTTTTTTTTTTTTTTTTTAAAGATTTTATTTATTTATTTTCTGATGATATTTTAAAGGAATGACTTTCAGGGCCTTGAGAAAGATCCTTCAAAATGGAGCCGGTGCTGTCAGGCCAGAAAAACTGTCTTGCATGTCTTATAACTTAACCCTTGGAATGTTAAAAACAAACCTTTGGAATGGACCTACGCAACCTGCGTCCCAAAGAACTGTTTCCAAAGACCTTCCACGTGGATGAAAAGGACAGAGGAAGGATTCACAATTGTCAGTTATTTAAAACAAATGCTCCAAGAAAGGAAGGTCTGAGACCTATCTTTGGATATCTAATGGAGCAAGGAGTATATATATATTTTTCGGCAGCCTTTTTTTTCCTAGACAGGAACTCAGCAGGGACCTGGGGGCTGCTAGAAACCGTGCTAGAGCTTGGTCAAGTCTCCTACTGCCAGGGTTTGGAAGGGGTGGGCCGTGCCAAGAGTTTTTGCAGTTCTCAGGCCTCTCTGCACACGGTATCTTATCCTCCAACAGGCTCACCTGGGTTTGTTCTCATGGTTTCCAGATGAAAGAAAAGGAAAGGCCCGGTGCACAAGCACATTGTAAGCCACTACTTGCTGCATGTTTATTATCATCTTATTGGTCAAACAAAGTCAGATGGCCAATCTCAGAGTCAATGGGTGCAGAAAGAGACTCCTTTTTTGGCTGGGAGGACCAGCGAAATCACGTTGCAGAGTAGCATGCATAAAATGATAGGAGAAATCCTTGCAGCCATCTTTGCAAACAATCTACCAAAACTTTTAGTTTATTGTCAACCTGGTCTTTCTCCCAAGTCCCTATTCCTTAAATAGAATAAAAATGTTAACCATATGGCTATCTCAACTTAAACTTTAGTGCATTCTGGTCATTTAAATAGTTCATTTGCATAAATTGAGTCTCTCTTGAATCGGAATGCTTGTGGTTAGCCTCTACTCTTACTAATAGTAAGATGGTGTCGGGGGAGGGATGTGACAGAGAAGAGGCCAGGTCTAGCTGCTGCGGTTAGTCTGCCTGTGTCTGGAACAAGGCACCACCGTGTGGTTGGAGTGTGGCTTTCATTCCAGCCCATGCCTTGCTTGCCGCACCCCAGCTTGGCTAGAACTGCATTAGCCTGGGGAAGTGGCAGCTCTTTTCAACTGATCATCCTAGAGGGCTGCTTTTTGCCGTCCATCTGCCCATAGGTGCACCTTCTCCTAATGTTCATGAAGGCACCACATATGCTAACAGAGGCCCAGGACTAGCCTTCTCTACTTCCTCTGGTCCCCTAGGTGGTGTTCCTTGACTAGTTAGTTACAACCTGCCCTTCTGGCCCTTGCAGTGGAAGCCTGTGGCTGAAGAACTCACCTGGTCACAACCTGGCCTCTCGCAACTTGCTAAGATCCAGTAGCACGTGCTAGCAAGGTTGGTCCCCCATCACATCTTGTAGCAATTAAAGACCTCTCTGAGGCCTGGCTGTGATCCCCAATTAGAACGTTCCTTGGGCATTTGCTCAAGGGAGTAATTCTGAGCAATCTTGACCCTGCTATGGTACCCGTTTCTCAGATTCTCCTGGGTCCTGGCTATGCCACACAGAATTGCAAAATAGGGCTGTGTGCCTCCAAGTTGACGTGGCTGCTCCCCGAACTATTCAGTGCACGCCCCTGCAGGTGGGCTCTTCTTAGAGCCCCTTAAACGCAAGTATTCCCTGCCTTGAGCGCTCTCCTCAATTTATTCTACACCCTTGGCTGGAGCTCAGAGAGGGGAAATGGGGGGCACACATTTCTCTAAATATAAATTTTGAGCTGCATTTTTAAAGGAAAGGTGCAAGTGGTAGTCAAAGAGAAAGCAAGGACAGGCGGGGAGAATAGTAAAGCAAAAGCAATGAGACCAGAGAAAAGGGTGAAGGAATCTAGTGTGGGTGAAGAAGAGGACTCTCATCAGGGAGTTATTATGTGATGCTGTTTTCCTTTACCCCCAACTGGGAAACATGAGGAATGCATCTTCTTAAGAGTGCACACTTGAGCCAGATGGCCTTGTAAAAAATAACCCAATCTATACTTTGGAATGTTCTAACGTGGAAACCCACAACCAAGCATGGGCTATGAAAAATGACATCATTGCTATTTTTAGAAGCAACCGCCCTGTTTCTCTGAGTAACAAGCCTAATTTTCAGACTTATGACTCAAACACTATAAGCGAATGAAAACTGTATCAGATTAATATTTTCAAAATATTATCCCTATTGCACTTGCAGCCTTGCTCAGGATAACTCTGCCAAAAGGGGCTTATTTGCTGGAGAAAGTTACAAACAAAGAGAGGGCCCTGGGGGTGCTGATGAAGGCAGAGAGCTTGCAGTTGCTGGGCTGAGCTATTACAGCTATAGAACAGCTCCGGCGGACCTGTGCCAGGCTCTCTGCTGCCCAAACACAGCAACCACAGCAACAGGCCCACAGGGCTGTTTCAAGAACACCTGTGGCCAGTGTTGTTCCTAACAAGAATTCTGTTGTGATTAAAGGATATTTTTTTGTCCCCTGTGCTGAAAAGTCTTGTCCTAATGGTTCTGTTTGACACCAGAAACTACCACATTTTTGGAATGTCTCTATGATCACGCATCTGGGTCTCGAGGCAGCTAGATCCAGGATAAAGAGTTTGATGTGCGAAGGAAAAGAGAGAACAATAATGCTAATGGACGTCATTTATCACGTACTCACTACCTGTGATACTGTGATATATATAATAAGAACTACATATTTGGGCTTCGTCCTATTCTTGGCATACACAGTAGTCCCTCCTTATCCAGAGGAAATACGTTCCAAGACCCCAGTGGATGCCTGAACTCACAGGTAGTACCGAACCCTAAATATACCACACATACATACATACCTTTCCACTTCAGGGAAGCACTTTAGGGCTTCTCTTTGCCATATCCAAATTGCCAGCATCACAACTTTTGTACTTTGGAGCCATTGCTAAGTACAATAAGGGTTACTGGGGCACAACTGTTACCAGTCCAAAGTCTGTGTGACCAATGCTTTGAAAGACCAAAACTCAAATGTCAGAGTTTGGAGTAAGGGAATATTTATTGATTGAGACGGTGCCAACTGAAGCCCCAGTGGTACCTCATATCTATCTTAAGCAAGTACAGAATTCAGGCTTCTTTCGTGTCAAGGGAATGGGAAATTGGAGGAGCAAGAGGTGATTGACATCACAGACATCCGGAGGCCGGCAGGGGTCTCAAGAAGATCACACACACACACACACTAGTTGCTGTGAGTCCAGTCACGAGGTTCCTGCAAATCTTTGATAAGGAATGCATCATATTTCCCTTATCTCTTCAAGCCATGAGCAGAATTTCTCGATGATTAGCATGTCTCTATGCAGGACTTGGCAAAAGCTGTTAGCCTGAAGGCCGTGGGAACAAAGCGGGCTCGAACAAGATAGAGTCAGAGAGGTGGAGCATTTCACTCTGTTAGACAAGCTCTGTGATACCACAAAAATCAGCCTGTTAATTGAGGGAGTTACTAAGGGACTAATGGGCGGAAGCATCTGTAGCACGGACACACTGGACAAAGAGATGATTCGAGTCCCAGGCAGGACAGAGCTGGTTAGCCTGAGACTTCATCACGCTACACAATCTAAAACTTATGAACTGTTTACTTCTGGAAATTCCCATTTAATGGTTTTGGAATGAAGTTGACCGTGGGTGACTGAAACTGTGGAAAGTGAAACCTCAGATAACAGGGGGACTATTGTAGCTCCCCAACCCTGGTAATTTCCTGTGTAATAAGAATGATAAAAGCTAAAGGGGCATCTTTTGTTACTCATAACAAGCTTCTTTCAAGTATACCTGAGCTTATGTTACTGTGAGGTAACTTCTGGAAAGCCCTTAAGAATGGGAGATTGGTTGGTAGGCGAATAAACCATGCAATTGGAGGATGGAAATTTCATCCCCACCCCCTCCTTTCTGATAGGGCAGGGGGCTGGAGGTTGAGTTTAATCACTACTGGCCAATGAATTCATCAACCAAGACTATACAAATGACCTCCATAAAAATCCCCAAGAGTTTCCAGGTTACCTAACAGATGGAGGTGCTGGGAGGGTGGTGAGTCCTTAAAGGAAACGGAGGCTCCACACTCCTTCCCCCATGCCTTACCCTTTGCACGTCTTCCACCAGGCTGTTCCTGAGTGATATCCTTTTACAATAAACCAATAATCTAGTTAACCCTTTCTTCTAATTGAATCACAGTTTTGTGCTTCCCCAATGCAAGCCTGAGAAAACTAAGTGCATTTCCACTGCAGGGTGGAGCCTGGTTCATTTTGGGGTAGTTCCCATCTGTGTAATGGTAGGACCCAAGCAAGGCATTCCCCATTTACTCCTGTGAGCTCCCAGAAAGTGCCTCACAAGTGACCTACAACCAGTGTGTTAATGTGCACTCTTGCTCTGTCCCTCTTCTTCTGCTCCCTGTTATCCATGTTGCCTTGAGTGCGACAAGCCCATCACGAGAAGGCCACCACCCCAGCCAAGAGTATGATTTCTCCCACTTCCGAACCTTCCAAGCTTCTGAGTAAAGAGAGGTGCAGAAATTCTTGGCAAAGGCCAGAAGGGACTCTCTTGCAGGTCTGGTCATTCTGTGTCCCCTGAGGCATCTGGGCATCTCTGCTCAGAGCCCCTCCAGAAACCGCTGTCAGCTTTGGGCTCTCCCTCTTCACCATAGGGCACACTCATGTCATAGGGCTACAATTAGGGGAACAGATATCAAATCATCCCTTCCAACCTCCTCTTCCTCCTATTCTCCCTGTCCCCGCCAAGGCTCCCCTCCTCTACCACCTACCAGCCAAAAGCTCATTGGCATATGAGTAAAGGGGAATAGACCCTAAGGTGCAATGAGTATGTTTGTAGGGGAAAACACTGACAGTAGGCAGCCGAAGTTAAACCATGCATATACACATAGACAAAGCTGACTGGTGTGTGTGTGTGTGTATTGAGCTTGGGGGTGATGTATCAGCAGAAGCACTCATAGAAGGCTTCATGGAGGAAACATCATCCCTAGGTCCAGGCCAGTTACAGGAAGTACAGAGAGACTTCCAATTTTCCATTCCCTTCAAGTTCTTAACAGGTAGCCAGACGACAAAGCTTACAGGAAAGCTGTTGGACAAACCGAAGAGTCCATTCTTCCTTAATCCAATTGCTTTGGTTCATTTATCAAGAGTTCACAAAACAAAGGCGCCTGGAGGGACCCCAAAGGAAATGTCAGTGAGTGAAGTGGAAAACTGGGACACATGCCCTACTCAGGGGGACAGTGGGTGTTTTGATTCTGCTGTGGCCATGTAAGAATAGGGACCTAGATTAGATTAAATCAGATTTGTCAAAGAAAATGATCAAGACATCTGAATTTTTTATGTGAAATATCCCAATTTTTAAATGCTAATATTTAACTCAAATCTTTTTAAATCACTAAATAGGCCAATTTAATCCATCTTTTGGCCACTCAGCCTGCATCCTGACATTTTGAGACCGTGTTTCTATCTGTACTCAATGTTTGTTAATACCTGCTTTGAGCAAAGCACTGAATTAGCTCCAGGTAGTATATGTGTGGGGAGAGTTACAAAAGTAAGGTCACTGCCCTCAAGGAATTTAAAATCTATGAGGACAGATACGACAAAGGCACAAGCATTGCAAAGAGAAGGTAGTCGTATCTTATGTGGGGAAATCAGTGAGAGCTGCTTAGAGGAAGCCCCTCTTTCCAGAAGAGGAACAAGAAGAAGAAAAATTTCAGGAAGAATAAAGTGGGTCAGCAGCACCATACACCACCCAGAGAATAAGGAGGACAAAACCAGGGAAAGGTTATTGACTTTGACAACCAGGAGATCATAGGTTGCCAAGATAAGGGAGTTTAGACAGTAATAGGACCAAGGGAGTGGCAAAGCTGATGCTACCAGTGATACCACTTGTTGGAAATAATTGAGCGCTGCAGGAAGGATAAAGGATGCCAGCTAAAGGTATTAGCAAGAAGAGGAGAGACAGGAAGTCAGTGAGATCGTGGGGAAGGGGGACGCAGGAATGGGAGAGATGGATGATGATGGAAAAGGAGAGAAAGGGCACTCTCAGGGAAAGTGAGGAGAGGATGGAGCCGTGGGTGTGGGTAGGGGGTTAAGTTGGCCAGAGGAGGAAAGTCTCTATGAAAGAAAGGAATCATTTCTCTGAGGACCTCGCAAACCACAAAGCAGTTCCCAAAAGTCCCACTTCTTAAAAACATCAGAGCAGAAAGCTCCTCTGGAGAGTTGTAAAAAGAAAAGAAAAGAAAACTACTTCCATGAGATTTAAGTTAAAGAATAAATCTTTTTGATTGCAGGTAACATTTTGAGAAACTAGAAACCCTGTGAAAAGTTTTAAATATGTTTGGAGGCAATACAAGTAGAGATGAATAAAATTCATCTTGGCAAAAGATGAAGTCAAGAGTGGGATTAGCATTACGTATAACTTGGGGAATGGAAACAATGTTCGGAGTTCATATTAATGGAGTGGGGTTATCTACAGGGCAAAAAGATAGCCAATGACTCTCTGGTTGTGAAACAGAAAAATAGAAGCATTAGACCCCTGTAGATTATTTTTAAAAGGAGTGGGAAAGTGCCTGTTGCAGGGTTGTCCCCTCTACATTCTCCAATAACTCCCCTGCCATTGTGAGAATTCCGCATTTGTTCCTCCCCTGAGCTTGAGGTTAATTCCCCATTAACACAACCTATGTGTCTGGCTAGTGCTGGCTGCCTCTCCTCAATGGCTTCCTCTAGACAACCCTGTAACTGCCTTACTCGTGCAAGTTGCTATCCCAGTAACTTGGTTTTCAATGGAAGGATTTAATGCTCTTATTTGTACTACTTTCCCCACTCCTGACCTCTAAGAGATTTCCACAGTTGTTTTGAAAGTGACATCATGGGCAGAAAGTGGAGTAGAAATAGCAAATAGCATTTAGTATGGCACATACCTACTATGCGCCAGGCAGGGTTTTACATACATGTATTATCATGTTTAATCCTGACGGTAACCTTCAATGTAATCTCTGATACCAGCTGTGTAACCTCAGAAAAGGTTCTTAAACTTTCCCTAATTTCTTCATCTTTTTCTTTATCTTAAAATGCAATAATTATTATAATAGAGTCTATGTCATAGAGTTGTGAAGATTGAATAAATTTAACACATTCAATGTGTTTAAAATAGTGTTTTGTATTCAGTAAATTCTCAATAGTTTATTATTATTATTATTATTATTATTAATTATTGAGGGGCTATTATTATCTTCACTTTATAAATAGGAAATTGAGGTATGCATAGCTTGTGTAAGTTATTTTCCCAGTCTCAACACTGCCAGCTGGTAAGTGGTGGAACTGAGTGATGTCAGAGCCATCATTTTATGCAAGAAAACCCCAAACAAAGCAAAACAAAATGCTAGTTAAAATAATGAGCTAACAGAGCTCTATGTTTGAAGAAAGAAAGGCACCCCAGTTGTGGAGGTTTCAGCCTCACTGCCTTTCCTTTCCAGCTGGAAGTGGCGCGTGACTGTGTCTTGCTCCATTTGCTTACATGCCTGGATGGCTTGCCTGGTTTTAGCTGGGAATTAGCTCTCTTGTGAAATTCTGTGAGCTCTCCACACAGTCCTGGGATTTACAAAGTGAATCACAGAGCCAAAAATTCCTTCATGTGAAATATTGTCACAGGCTTCTGTTGGAGAAACATTAAATGTGCCTAATTTACTATCCCTGGTCCTCTGAGGAGTTGACTCCTCAGTGTATGTGACTATAAAATATTTCACGACTCTTCATATTGTCAATGTAAGAAACATTCAAACCTGTAGAGAATTTTTGTGAGTTTACTTGAGGCAAACTGACAATTGCCGTGGAGTAAAATCTCAGTGGATTGAGAAATGCTCCGGAAAATGCCAGTTTTACACCTTATTTTATAAATTACAATAAAGAGAGGAGGCCTAAGGGGGTTCCATGAAATCCATTGGTGGTAGATTAGGGAGGCAGGAGAAAGTGAAGGGTGGGGGTGAGGGTGGAGGGTGGGAGGAATCTCTGGGATTGGACCTGGAGTAAAATGATAGACACATACTTTCACACAGGTGGGTACAGGATAGTTAACAATCAACAATTAACATGATAATAATAACAATGAGGGGATTTGTGGTCTCTGTTCTGGAGTGACACTGAGCTTTTGTTATTGCAAAGGTGGGTTTATCAGGTATGTTATCCTTGATGCAAAAGGACAACAGACAGGCTTAGCTGAGGCGAAGATTGACCTTTGTTAGGGAAAATACTGCCATATGACATGACTACCACATGAACTGCTTTTAGTTTAAAAGTTTTAATTTCAGACCAGCCTGTGGGGTTGCATTAGGTCTGTGAGGTTGTATAACCTTGTCAGGTTAATACGCGGCTCCTTTTCTTCAACAATATTCATGCTAAACTGATGCTTGATAAAGTTTTATCCTGTCACATGGAGAATCAGAGCCTAGATTTAACCATCCTGATGTGTAAAAATACCTGTATTGGAATATTGTCTTCTTTTCAGTAGCCAAAAGGGATTCTGAACTTTATTAGTTCTCTCTCCGTACTATTTTCACTAGATAGATATTATTGTTGTTAGTATTATTAACCTGTTCATGTCAAACAGGCTCATTGGTGCTGAGGAATGGTTCTAAGATTTTATAGACAGTCGGAGAAGAGCTGAATCGATGCCTCCCCCTTTGCCTTAGTTGCTTCCTTGGTTATGGAGGTATATAAAGGTCTTTTAGTCTTCTATTAAGATTATATATGGTGGCAAGTAAATAAAAACTGAACTCCAAGTGTGTAAATAAATAGGGATATTTTCACGTAACAACAAGAAAAACAGAAGGAGGCCATCATTGCTATTATTGATCATTGCTATTATTGATTCAACAGCTCACTGATGTTAGAACTACTCTCCCTGAAATCTTCTTATTTGTAAGATGGCTGTCCTTTTATTAAGGTGTCCCCCACCTCCTACTGACTTAGAAGGCATCTGCTCATGACATTTGTCAGAATGGTGACATGCGGACAGCCTTACCTAGCTGCAAGGAAGGCTTAGAAAATAAGCGAGAAAGAAGGTGATTGGAAATGGATGTTGGGTAAGCCAATCCACAGTGATTTTACATCTGAATCTTGAAGAATATGTTTATAAAACTCCTAAAGAATTGACTCAATTTGTTTAGTCAAGTCAATAAAAACACTATTTGGAAATTTGTTTGGTGATGTAGCCATCAACTGCCATTATATATATTATTGTTCAATACGTTGTTTGGCTTTATTTGGACGGTCTAATCCTGCTCACATCTGTTCTGATTTTGATCCACTGATATATTTAGATAAAACTTGATCCAAATCAATAATTTCCAATAGCATTCAATGGATCAGTACTAGGTTGACTTCATACGAATCACCTATTTATTCCCAAGTTTTGATAATTTGAGTATTTTAAACACATTAACCCCTCCAATTGTCATAACCACTTAAAGATTAAACTCCTCTGAATCAATACTTTATTTACATTATTGGCTGTGAGAGCAGACATCCTGGAGATTTCTTTTGACTCCATGTTCCTTGTATTACATCTGAACGACTGGCAAGAGCAGGTGGGATAAGAGCCGACCATTCTGTTTTGTTGTTTTTCATTTTGCTTTTGGAACATATGATGTAGTTTAAAAAGACGGCAATGTCTGTCCTAAATCCGCACATCTGAAAGTAATTTCAGTTGAGTAGTTTAATGATTGGAACATTTCAGAGCTTTTTCCAGGGCGTCAAAACTCTGAACATGGTTTATAAATTCTTCATCTCTCTCTGGCTGAGTCTTCCCAAGTCTCCCTGTAGCTCAGATGCTCTGGCCTTACAATGTGGTTTGCATACCTTTCACTTCCTTAAAATGTTTTCCAGGTTATCTTATAATCAGGCTCAACTGCAGTAAAACACCAGAGACAGGAACAGTCCAAGGAGGGTCAATATTAATGTAAACAATTACTTAATCATTTGGTGGAAGAGTTTTTGAACCTGGAGTCTGGGAACATCTAAAATACTTTCTGAGGACCCGACAGGATTCTGTTGAGCAAGGTTAACAGAAAGAAACCTACATGAATAAAGGCTGCCGTGGTTGTTACCAGTACTTCCTGCTTGCTTATCAGGAATAAAAAATGTAATTAATAGTAATTTGTGGATTAAGTGCATAATGCATTTATCCAGAAAAGCGGATCCTTGGTAAGTTTGGAGCGTCCTAACTTGGGGAACAAACATCCTGTCAAACACTGAGGTGACTGTGTGGCTAAGGTCCTCATTAGCAAGCAGGCTTCCCTGTGCACCATCAGGGAGAAGGCTTGCTCACCCTCCACAAATGCTTCCTTCCTCATTTCCTCTCCTTCCCCTCATTCTCAGGATTTTTCCATGCTTCCTTTATATTCTCAGCATGATTTTATAAAAGGGCTATGCACATTGCAAATGTTCAGCTGTATTAAAGAGCTGGACATAATGTCAGGAAGAAAACGATTCAGGGCAGAATTCCAGAAAACACAGACCCAAATGACTTCATTCCTAGCTTCACTGCATGGTGTTGTCCCTGGCCAGAAATATGGCGATTAATATTCCTTTCAAATTCTGAAATAGCTAGAAGCTTCCTAAAGGGTTGAGATTTGTGGCAAGGAGTTTTGCTTAGATTTTTTAAATAATTGTTGTTCCATTATAACAGAAAGTTATTTTTAGTTCACTCTTCAGTCTTCTAGTTAAATCATGTCTAATCTTGGGTAAGGAGCAGCTTTCCAAATTAAGTCACAGATCAATTAAGGCTAAATTGAGATATCTGCTCTTTAATAGTCTGACAAGGAGGATGCTGATTTTGGTTTATATGGTTATATGGTTGTGCTCAATTGAATTGAGGCAACCTGCTGTGCTAAAAAGAGCAAAGAACTGAACTTCTAGAAGATCTTGGAACTCTTCAATTTAATTCAACATTTACCAAGAAGCTATTTTTTTGAAGATTCTTTGGCGGCAGAGTTACAATGATAATAAGACTTGGCCTCTTGCCCTCAAGAAGGTCAGAGTTCATGCTTGATGGGGTCAAATGGGAGGAAGCAAATACATGAATAAATAGTGAAAACAAAACTTGACAGTCTATAAAGAAACAAGGATAATAAACGCCCCTCCAGACGAGTAAGACAAACAAATGGCCATTGAACAGGAGCTGTCAGAACATGCATAAAATGGTAACAAGACTTGGCCATCAAAGTGTATGGTAAGGAAATCCATGAAATTCAAAGTCGTGCGAGTACATAAAACAGTAAGTGAATCAGGCCCTGGGAGGCGTGCATGGCGGTTTGGAGTGTTGTCCAGTGACTGAAAGGTTGTGGGTTTGATTCCTGGTCAGCATACGGGCCTGGGTTGTGGGTTCGATCCACAGTCCAGGCGTGTGCAATCCCCAGTCTGGGCCCATATAGGAGGCAATCAGTCAATGTTTCTGTCTCCCTTCCTCTTTCTCTAAAGCAATGAAAAAAATGTCCTCAGGTGAGGATTTAAAAAAAAAAAAAAAGGGAAGGGGAGACATACAACTGTAATTGAATAACAATAAAAATTGAAAAAAAAAAACAAAAAAAAAGTAAGTGCATCGAATGATGTACTCTATTATAGTGCTGTGTGGGGGGAGAAACAGGAACAGCTGACTAAAGAGACTGTACTTGGTGAGATCTACCTCTACTTCTAAAATCCTTGAAGGGATTCTAAAACATGGCCATCTGCAGTGCTTTCTGAACACGGGGAGTTGCTTTGTTATGTACAGTAAAAGTGAGTTCAGCATCCATAATGTTTTCTCCAAAACTCCTAATTCCTAGGCTGAAGAGCCATATGAGAGTTCAGTCTAGTATTGTGTTTGGTCCCCCAAAGAAGCCCACCTAAGTACTCTGGGGAGACAAGGCTGAACACCTGGTCGTCTTGGCCTGTGTTGATGTCCTAATAAGCAGAGCCCAGGAGGTGAAGAACACGGTGGTGACTCCAGACGCTGAAAACAAAGGTGCTTCAGACCTGCAGGGAAGAGAAAACTGTGTTTTGTCCGCCCACTGACTGGATTTTTCTCTCTCAGCTGCTTTTTCCTCCTCGATCACCCCTAAGTCCCTGAATTCTGCCCATCCTGTTCAACCCTATGTCTCCTTGGCAGTTTTCACACACATCAGTCTCTTCATTCTTTGAGTAATTCAGCTATTTTTGGTGTCATAGATGTACATCTTGGCTCCCTAATTAGATTCTAAGCTAAGCCATTTGTCCGTTTGAACGTGGAGTGTCTACTACATTCCGGGCACCATACACAGTGCGGGGACCCAGCAGTGAACAAGGGCTCTGCCGCTAGAGATGCAAACTAATAGAGAACGTAACTATAGACTATGAAAAGTGCTAGGAAGGAAATTAACAGGTGCCATGAGGGAAAATAACAGGCAGAACATCTTGGAGGAGGCAGCCTTAACACTGAGAGGAAAGTAAGAGGAAAAGCCAGTCACACAGAAGGGGCTGGGGCGGGAGGATGCACGAGTAAATGCGTGTGTAAAGGAACGGAAGTGGAAGGAGTTCAGCCTCCTGGAGGAAGCGGCAGATGGTCAGAGTGGCTGAAGCATGGTGAGCAAGGAAGAGGAGGCAGGAGAGGAGGTCAGAGAAAATAGGGGCCTGATCAGGTAGGCCTGCGAAGGGACCCAATGTTATTTTTCACTCAGTCAACATCTGGGGCTCAGGCCAGGGCTTCGTTCAGGAGTCCCCCGGAGGCCCAGCACACACCTTTGTTCAGAGTAAACTTTCAGCGAATACCAGAATTGAAACGACTGAGAGGTCCCCGTCTTGCACCGACACTTCCAGGACCTCTCACCCAGGAGTCATCCAGGATCAGAGTTGAGACTCCCAAAGGTCTCCCCTCAGTTTTTCTGTTTGACAGTGTCCAACCCTCATTCACACTTCTCCCAGGAATTGGAGAGCTCAGTGGAGGAGAACGGCGTTTTTCAAATACAATGGCAAACTATTTAATGTGTACAACGTGATGATTTGATACACATATTCACTGTGGATGGATTCCCCCATCGAGTTAATGAACACATCCGTCATCTCACAATTTACCTTTTTGTGTGTGTGTGAGAACGTATAAGTTCTACTTGCTTAGCAAATTTTAATTATATAACTCAGTGTTATCAAACCAATTCACTTCGGAGCGGTGGTCTAGCAGTGCGGGCCAAATCTGGAAGCTGGGAGCCAGGCTGCGGAGACTCTTATCCTGGCTCATTATCCACTGGCTGTTCACTGCGGGGTGAGTCAGTTCACCTCCTGAGCGTCGGGCTCCTTCCCCGTAAAACAAGCCTGGACAGAATGCTTTCTCACAGGGTTTCCGTGAGTAGTAAATGGAATGACGCATGAAAAGACCATAACACAGTTCCTGGCGTGCGGTGAGCACTTCATAAATGATGATCTGTTGGCCTATTACTATTAGCATTACCAACCATGGCCCTGAAAATACTCGGAGTGTCCCAATTCCACCCTTCCCTTCTCTAGTTGGAGAAACCCCAAGGCGCAGCTGGGTGCCACCCTCCCCCGCCAGGCAGCAGTGCGCAGGTGCCCCTGGTTGATACTTGATGCTACGTGTGCGACGACAGTTCAGATCTGTCTCCCCTCTGAGAATGTGAAGCCCATGAGAACATTTTAACATCTCCGAAGCTGAGGGTGCGTCCTACTAATAATGGCACGGTGAGGTTAGTTAACAGTGCTTTTGTTTCCCCTCAGTTGTCACATAAAACAATGATGCATCTTACAGGAGACGGCACCTGAGATGAGGTAAAATACTGTAGCTTTGGGCATGGGCTGTACAGTAACACTGCCGGGGTCACTTATTCTGTATGTGGCCTTCAGCAAGCCACACACTCACACTTTATGCAGTTTCTGATCTGAGCGATAGCCATACGAATAATTGTAACTCCTTCATACAGTTGTTGCAAGGATTCAAGGACAATACATTGTAAGGCGTTTAGAAGACTGCCTGACACATTGGAAACCTCGTAGAATCATTAGCTACTGTCATCTGTGTTCCCAGTGGCCAACTCGAAATCTGGCCAAGGTGGGGCTCAATAAACATCTGACAAGTACATCAAAGAGCAAACTTTGACAGCCATGGCCCAGATCTGACTTCTTGAGACTCTGCCAATGGAACTAGCCAATCACCCTCTCCTCCTGGGCCGCACACCAACCAGAGATGGAGCGCAGCTGGGGTTCTACACCTGGGAGGTTCCTGCCCAACACAGGCTCCTCCAACAGACAATCTCTGCTTTGGGGCCTGGCATCTGCCCAGCCCAGACTTGCTCAGAGCTGGGTGATGCCTGAGACTCTTCCTATCAATCCTCCTTCCTTCTTTCTCTGCTTAGCAGCTATCAAATTTCCATCATGGCCCAGGGCTCACCTGGATCCCTCACAGGCCTTTCCTCCTGTAAACCTCTTCCTTGTCTAATTCTGTCTTTGCCTCCACTGCTTGGGAGACCCTAGAAAACACACCAGTGCTCACGTGGACCCAGACAACACTTCCTTCCCTGTTTCCTGCTCGGACAAGCATGAGCTGCAAGAAAAGAAGCGGCTGAGCTGAGAGGATATGGGACAGCCTGGGAAGAATTTCACCCTGGTGGAAGCCTTACCTCAGTGCCCAGTTTGCCACACACTGTGCCAGAATTCCAGGGAGCCAGGCACCGGGTTGCACTTGCTAATTCAAGGAAATCCCTTTCTCGTACAGGCCACAGGAAGACTGTCTGAGATCCCACTGCAGAAAGGCAAACTCAGTGGGGAACCTCAGGCAGGGCCTCTCCCTTCCTGCCCCACAGTGGACCTGGCCACTTGGGGAAGCTTTCCCTGGCCCTTTGTGCCCACTCCCAACCAAGGCCAGGCCTGACTTCAGTTGTGCCTGAGCACAGCCACAGAACACTCTGCCTTTGGATCTTTCCTTGGTCAGAAGCCAAAGGGGCCCCGTTGTATCTTCTGTTACCAAAAATACATTGTTTCCTGCCAGTCCTGTGCTTAATTCGAGAGAGTTAATGAAAAAAAAGATGCTGGGTAAACACAGTGCTATTTTTATTCCCACCTCCCATGTATACACCCTCTTCTTCTTCCAAATGTAGCCTTCCAAATCTGGGACTTGCACATCAGCTCAGCTCTTGCAAAGGACAAAATCAGAATGCTCACTCTGTCACATGACCACTGTTTCTATAGCCTGCCCTTTCTTCACCTGCCCTGCCTGCCTCCCTGCCCACCCAGCTGGCTCTCCCAAGACAAGGGTCACATGAAAAAAAGGGTAGGCTTTAGCTGCTTTCCAAAGAAACCAATGACTGTCAGAGACAAATAACTCAGGGAGGCCTGAAGCATGTCTGGTGCTTGAGTATCGACATTATTAGACCTGGACTCCAGGGCTGCCCCATAGCCTTTAGAGTTACCTAGCATCTCGGGAGGCCATCCTCCACGTCTTAAGGGCCGGGGGCTTACAAACGACTAACATATAGCTCATACTAAGAACATTATTTTGAAATGTCACATGGAACGTGCATATGCTAGTATATAACAGAAAAAACAATAAAATGTGAAGTAACTGTATTGTAAAAATATTTTTTGTTTTTTACATTATCAATAACATTCCTTTAAATAGCCAACTCTCCAAGTGCAAGCATGAGTCAGCAATTGTGTTTTACACAAACATGTATTTTTAGAGTAATTTTGAGAGATGCATTACTGGTGAAAACCGAAGGATTGCTGCTCATTGCTCAGCTCTGGCTTACAAGGGGGGGTGCTGCCCTGCAGGAGAAACCAGTTCCTTTCTTCTCCACTTCATGGTTGGCATTCACAGGTTCCAACGTGGTGGCAGAGTGATCCGGGTCTGGACCCACGAGGCTGCGCTTAGTTGAAGGATGTGTGTGAGCAGCAGAGTGGCTGCTGACAGCAGGCCCTTGCCTGTTTTCCGAGCTCTGGGCCATGGTCCATGTGTGCGTCTGGGCAGGGTCTGGGCAGGACTGCTCAGGGTGAAGGATGCTCAGGTACTTGGGAGGACTGGGGGGGCTGAGGTTGCTCTGAAGGAGCACGCTGATTCACATCCTAAAATGAATCGCATTCCACAGCAGCCTGGTACTCACTTGGCTCTGCAGGATTGTCCAGAACAAGAGTCCTTAGCTGTGTTGTACATTAGGATCACTTGCAGGGATTTCTTAAAATTCTAAAGCTGGGGGAGTTGACCTAGAGACACTAATTCAGTTGTGGATGGGACCCTAGAATGAGTATTTTTAACCACCACCCCCCAGGTGATTCTAACATGCATCCGCTGAGGACAGCCAGTCATTCACCATCTGAGGAGAAATGTGGGAGCGACGCCAGTGTGTGTTGTTTGGGGAACACACGTGCACTGTGTGTACATTGTGTAGATATCTTCACGTGTGTAAAATGGACATTTAAGTGCACACAATGTGTGCGACACGCATGAATGCAGACAAAATGAAAAGCAGCATTGGCCTTGAGATAGTCTCCACTTGAGGTAACTTCTAGGCTGGATTGCTACTCTTTTTCTCTCTCGGACACTATTTTAAAACCAATTTTAAAACACTGATAGAATGGACAAATACTGTAAGATTCCATATACATAAGGTGTTTAGAATAGTCAAATTCATACAGACAGTTAAAACCGTGGTTACCAGGGGCTGGGGGAGGAAAGGGATGGGAAGTTACCGTTTACTGGGTAGAGTTTCATTTGGGAAATCGGGAAAGTTCTGGAAATGGATGGTGGTGATGGCTGCACAACAATGTGAATGCACTTAGTGCCACTGAACTATGCACTTAAAAATAATTTAAATGATTTTTCCAAGTTGAATTGTAAGATATTTTATCTTTGGGGGTAACTCTTCAGGTTCCAAGTTTAACAAGTTTCTATGATGCAGATAGCATTGAAACAAATTATTCCCCTCTTGCATTAGATATCTCAGAAGTAGCCTCAGCTTCCTGCCCGTGGGTTATCTATCCATGCCAGGACCAACACCCTGAGCTCTCCACTCTTGATTTACTGAGACTTTTCACATAGCTCCTCAAAGGAGTTCCCACCTACTCCTGTCAACCCGACCCCTGCCACCCTCTCAGTCCTACAGCTGTTTTTGAACCATCCAGAAATTCAGGGGGCTTTGTCATTCACAGGCCTCATGTGCCACTTCAGACAGCTAGGAGGAGGTTTGAGTGAGGCACCAGGGTTTGTATGTAGGGAAATGTAGGGAAAGGAAGGCGGTGAAGTGGGAGTTTGAGAAATCTTGGAGTGTACTATAAATGAACATAAAGAATGAGTTAGCACCAATTTCATCAAATGGGTGGCACTTAAATGACAACAGCTAAATTGGCCAAAATAAGTGAGCTTTTTCTTTTATTCATTCTTCCAAAACTTATGGGGGAGCCATTATGAGCCAAAACTTGTCATAGTGAAGCAGGGTGCAGCTAAGGGGAGGGCCCCAAGAAGGGATTTGTAATGGGGTCCAGGACTCGGGGTGTCCAGGAAACATTAGAAAAATGTATATAGGATGTCCTCACCCCTAC
Source organism: Desmodus rotundus (assembly GCF_022682495.2). Lineage (NCBI taxonomy): Eukaryota > Metazoa > Chordata > Mammalia > Chiroptera > Phyllostomidae > Desmodus > Desmodus rotundus. Next base: position 31,704,299 of record NC_071394.1, on the reverse strand, counting down.
AGGCCTGAGCCAGGGGGGATGGGACACATGGAACAGGGCCATTCGGAGCTGTTTTGGGTAGCAACAGCTTTGTAGCTAACCCCTGGCAGTCATTTAACATATCTATAACCTTTAACTGGTTTCATGGATATGTTAAATAGCTGTGGCCCTGCTTTGAGCCAGGGAGATGGGAGTGGCTTCCACCCAAGATGGGACTGGGAAGCAACTCCCCCTGGTTACAGGGCCTGCATGAGAGCTTGGAGATGATTGGCTCCATGCCATGGGGCCACACCTGCCCAGACTTACTATGGCAGCCCAGTAAAGCTGGAAGAATACGGGGATGCTGGCAGGTGTAGCTGACTGTAGGAGGAGTCGGAAATGGGCTGCAAAGGAAGATGGGAACTGGGATTTAAACCTAGGCCTGGCAGCCATAGGTAAGAAGAGACCATGCGGCTCTGAAGGGGAGGAGAGACCATGCGGCTCTGAAGGGAAGAAGAGACCATGCGGCTCTGAAGTAAAGGAGAGACCACGCGGCTCCAAAGTCAATGGGGAGGAGACCATGCGGCCCTGAAGGAAGGAGTGAACCACGAGGCTCTGAAGCAAGTAGATAGATAGAGGTCCATGTGGTTCTGAAGTGGGGAAAAGGACCACACGGTTCTGAAGGAGAGTAGAGAGGACCACGTGGTTTTGGAGTGCTTCTTCTTGCCACGCGGCTTAGGCAGCAGGAGAGACCTTGCCAGGAAGAAAGGGGAGAAAGGACTCTTGTTGCTGGGCCATGAGAAGGTGCCACACGGCTTTGGATTAACTGGAGATTGCAGCAGCCACACAGCTGATGGTGCTGGGAGCCTGAATCACGGACTTTACTTCCTTTCCTGAGACACGGTACCCCGGACTGGGCACAGGGAAAGGGAAGGACTGTGCATCTGTGGGTATTCTAGAGGACTTTAGTATCTTATTGAAGACATTAGGTCATTATTCTAAGTTTGTGTAACTTTTAAATAAACAATTCCTTTCCTTTTCACCAGTCTCTGGCATTGAGAGACGTCTTTCCTCTGGCGGCGGGCATTGCGAACCTAGCAGGTGGGCGTGGGGGAAGGAACCTCCAGAGACAGAAAGGGGGAATCCTTTCTGTAATAATTTATCGTGAAGAAACCACCCCCGCCTCTTGCTCTGTAACAATAGTGGCATTGAGAGGACGCATTTTTGTCCCCAAGCCTAACCCTAGCCCTAACCCTAACCCTAACTTTAAACTAACTCCAACCCTAGTTCTAAAAATAATCTGAACTCAAAATGTAAAACCAATCCTAACCCTGTCCTTTAACCTATCCCTTACACTAACCCTAATTTAAACCCAAACCTCAAGGATACCTCTAACTCTACCATTAACTGTAACTCTGATCATAATCTCAGCCCTAACTCTAACACTAGATTTAACTCTAATTCAAACCGTAACCCTAAACATAACTTAAAACCTAACACTAACCCTAGACCTAATCCTATCCCTTACCCTTAACCTAACATTACCCTAATTTAACTCTAAAGCCTACTCTCTAAGCTAGCTCTAACCCCAAACCTTATAAACTCAACCTTAATCATAACTCTAACTCTAACCATAACTAACATTGAGAAGATACTGGGAAGTCCCAGACCAGCTGGGGAGATCAAATGGGCACTAACTGTAGAACATGAGAAGGGCTATAAGCAAGGTACAATATCTACTCTTTTGGTTTCAAGGGGCAGAAATCCATTGAGCTTTAAATAAAAAAAAGAATGTGATTACTCACAGGATGGAAAAGTCTAGACACAGTTGAATCCAGATATTCACATCTTAAAAATCTCTCCTCTGATACCTTGACTCTTCGTGGTCCTCGCTCTGGGACAGGCTCACCTCTTCGTTATCGAGGTGACTAGATCGATCTAATCTTACTTCCTACTTGTTTAGCAAATGCAATGTAAAGAGAGCTCTCTTCCTAAAGTTGTAACAGAAGTTCTAGAAGTGAGTCTCACTGAGATAAAGGTCCCATCTTGAGAGCTGAGGGACGGAGAAAAAGAGCGGGTTGGCTCTACCCAAACTATACGGACTAGTCAGAGGGTGAGAGAGATGTCACCCAGGGGCAGATAGACATGTTCCTACCAGAAGAGAGAATGAATCCTGGCCTGAAAAACTATTTTCTTCACTGCAGTGTGAGAGCTTAGATGAGGCAGTGGGCTGGTCTCCTGTAGGAAACTGGAGAAGGCTTCCTAGAGGCACCAGTATTTAAACTGGTCTTTATGACCATAAGAATGGGTAGGATGTGGTCATGGAAGGAAAAGAAGGTTGAGAGGGAGAAATAGCACAGGAAGTATGAATATTAATCAGTGACTTTAGATGAAAACGTTCTATGTAATCAGCCTATTATTAGGTGATATAAGTTGGTCCAGAGAGGACAGCATTAAATTGAGATAGGAGAGACCTCCTGAGCCCACCTCAGCAGACTTGCCTGGAGACGGCCTTGGTCTTTAAGTAATGGTAATATGACTCCTTGAAAATAAGCACGGCAAGCAATAATGCAACTATAAGTGACCTAAATGTCAGCTCACAGTCACTCCTTGTCAATAACACACAAGCAAAATACCTATAGAAGCTTCTGAGGATGTTAGACTGTACCTTAGGTTGGGGTAAATGTGTGAAGGAAGTTTTCTTTTGGTTCTCTTGGATTTTGTTTTCTTTTGTTTTGTCTTTCGATGTGTGGTGATACAGGAGAGAATCTTACCCATTGTAAGACTTCCAATGGCCTCATGTGGAAAAAAAAAACAAAACGTAAAAGAGTGTTTGAAACACAGGATCAAAGAAAGCAATACCGAAGTCTTAAAAACAATTTGAATATTTTTCTTTTGTTTCACTTTTTTGACTTAAAAAAATAATAAAAGCCCACAAAGAGCTTTATTTATGAAAAATACACCTCTGTGGCCTGCTTTCAGCCATCATCATAAGAGCAACTTTTCAGATATGAGTGCTGCTCAGAAAATTCTTGAAAATTCTGAGAGGTTGAGTAATGTTGAATGCTTTCGAAGCTCAGATTGGGAATTGTACAACAGCTCTGGGCCTAGAAATGCTTCCAAATCTCAAAGGTTCTCATTTAAATTTTTAAAAATACCTAGTATATATGCTCTAAGCCCTTCAATCCATGGTAATGAGATCAGTGGGGTTTTATTTCATTGTAGACCCCTCCTCTTGGGCTAATTCTACATGGAAAACAATTTTGATAAATAATAGGTAACCATTGTCATCCAGCCCTTTACTCAACAAATGCAAAGAACAAGGAAGTAGAACAAAAGAGATTCAGGAAAACAAAAACAACCACGGCCAACATTTATTCTCGATTCTTGTCACTATTTCTTTCATGCTTCCTCATTTTCCACAACACAATGACCAAATATACAATGATATTAAATATACAATGACCAAAACTTCATTAATAAACACATAAAGAAACATGCGCAGCATGTAAGTATGTAAGTGTAGTAGGCATTGCGTAAACCCCGTCAGTGATTGGTCTCTGTGGAGGGCTCCGTGTGGCCTGTGGTGGGCTTGTGACATTCCCAAGTGGCCAAACCTCAGATGAAGAGCGATGTAAGTCACACACTGCACTAAGAAAGGCTAATGACACCAAAGAGTTTCTGTTCAAACTGAGGGACAAGGCTCCTTTTTTAAATTTTTAACAATACTTTACTTTGTCTTTTCTCCAACAAATATTTTTAAATTTGTGAAATACTAAAGGAGACAGGATGGATAAAAAGTATAAGTGGAATCCAGGAAGTTCTGAGGTGGGTGACTGATAAACCTCCTTGAAGAAGAAAAAATACACAGATTATTTCATCATCACATCTCTCCCTAAAGGGGAAGAACATATACATTTTGTTTTGGCATAAATAGTTAAGGCTTTTGCAGAGGAGAAAAGTATCATGGGAAAATGGAAACTATCTCTAATGTCTATCGCACACAAAATAACTAAAAGTAATAAAATATTAAAGGGCAAGAAGGTATATCTGTAAAAAATTATGGTGCACATGTTGGATGAAAAGCAAAATTATGGGATTAAATGGTTGTGTTACTGAAATAGCACTTGGTACATAAACGCCAACATTCCTTTTCAAATTCACGTTCTCAGAGGTCTGACTTCAGATGTCTGAGCACTTTCAACATTGTCTTTGCCATTATTCTTCTTCATTCGGATAAACACAACTGCTAAAATTATACCTGAAACAGAAAACTCAGGGTTAAACAGCAAGAATCTTAAAATGTACTGTCACATTCATTTAGAAAGTAGTACCGTGGTAGGAAAAAATGACTCACACAATTTCATTTTTCTTTGTGGTTCAACAAAGTTTCGTTGTCCTGGTGAATAAGGGATTCAAGGCCTTGGCCTTCTTGGATAAGTAAGCTTATCACTTATCTTATTGCTAGTAAGTATGCACCAAGTCTCAAATGATTTCTAAGCTGGTGGCTATTTCTTGGTCTCTATCAAGGAAAACAGAACTTAATGACTGTATTACTCTGAAAACTAAGTGTGTGATTATCTGACAGAATTCCCGAATTTTGCACATACTCAATAAATACTGATTCCAGACCTTTTTCCCTTTCCATAAAAGAAATAGTCTAATCAGAACAACCAGAAAGCCGTTCTCAGACCTGTTCACCTACTTAAGCCTATTTTTACTGTGTCCACATCAAATATCACATTTTCTTGGCACCTTCCTCATGGTTCCAGTTTGAGTAGACTACCTAACCTTTCAGATTTCTCCCATCTCTGAACTCCTACAAAACTACACTGTGCGTTTTGGCACTAAATGTGCACTATAAATCAGGGACCAAAATGGAAAAGGGAGTTATTTAAAAAAAAAATTAACTTGGCAGTAGGTTCACATGAGGATTGTGACAGAAAAGACTGGATGCTCAGAGACCCATTAAGATACTTAAAAGTAAGGACTCTGGCAGGTCACGTCTGGTGACCCTGGAGTCTCTCCAAAGCAGCGTCGTTCATAGACAGCTAGCATAGGTATAGAGATATAGATATAGAGAACACCTGTTGGTTGACAGAGGATAGGAGCATGGGTAGATGGGCAAAAAAAGGTAAAGAAGAGTAAAAGCTACGACTTTCCAGTTATAAAATAAATAAATCACAGGGATGTAATGTATAGCACAGGGAATATAGTCATTAGTATTATAACAACTTTGCATGATTACAGATGGTTACAAGATTTATTACAGTGATCACTTTGTAAGGTGTATAATTATTGAATAACCAAATTGTACACCTTAAACTCACACAGTATTGTATGACAACTATGCTTTAATAAACCTTTATTCTATGGTTATTTTTTAAAAAAGAATCTTGCAATAATCCCAACCCTATTTTGACAAAAGAATATGAAATAATAAGATTCTGTTACTTCTACCTCTATATATCACCAAACTCACCCAATGTTTAACTTGTAGCAAAATTATGAGATTAAATGGTCATATTAGTAAACAGCTATTTGGTGCATAACCTCAAAAACCCTTTCAAAATGGGAGGTCAATTAGAATAAGAAAAGGCATAGAGGTGGAGGGGATCTTGGTAACTGAGTGGGACCTCAAAAAGCTAGTTCAGTTAGTATGACAGGTGTGCACCAGATGTCCTCAGGGAGGAATGATGGTCACCATGTACATGTTAAGACGGGTAATGGTCATGTCATGAAGGCCCTTCCATGTCATAATAATGAAGGGTTTGAATGGAAGGGTATAAGGAAATGAGATCTCCTTTAGTGCTGTGAGTCAGAGTCCAGTGGGACAGATGGGGTCACGGCAGAAAAGATCAGATGCTGAGAGAAAGATTAAGAATACTTGAAATAATATCAGCCCTTCCTTTAAAAAAGAAAGGATGTGAAACTGTATAAACCCCTACAGTCAGGTACACATGAATTGATGAAGTATTTATTTATAAAACTTGTGGTGAGCACAATTGTAAGAGAGTAGTTACTATAGTAGGCACTGAGATGTTCACAAAAAAGCAGACAGCTAGCACAGGGACTGTGCTGCTTAGCCCGACCAGGGGCCAAGGCCAAATAAAGCCTATAATGCAGTGGGATGATTGTGGTTTAATAAAGATTTATGGTCCACAGTCATGGACAGATACAAAGGGAAGTTCTGCCACATTTCAGGTACGTCAGCATCTCCCCTGGAAGGCTAACTTCTCCCGGTTCCAACATGGCAGACTACGTCACAAGCCCTGTGAGATTAGGTTCTGTTATGTCTTGCCCACCACCGTACTCTGCAGACCAAACACAGTGCCTGGCACATAGCAGGGGCACAGCTACTGCATCTCTCCTGCATCATGAATGCTTAGCAAGTAGGCATAGAATATAACCGTTTATGTTTTAAAGCCTCTTATGTCATAATATTTCCCGAAGTAACCCACAAGGCAATCAATGATAGGTGGATGGTGGTACTAAAACAGTATCTCCCAACCAGCAAGGTTTGATATGGTTTACTGGTGATCTATGTTCTTGGCTATTGTCTAGGTTGCCATTTGAGAAGCCACCACAGCAGCCCATTAAGACAGACCCTTAGGGGAGCTAATGTTTCTGAGGACCAGGACAGAAATCCTGGAATCTGAGATATTCCACTCACCAATGACCAAAAACGTGGTCAGGAGTATGCCAACTGCCATGCCCACAGTGGGCATCCCGGGATGGTGACCCGCGGGCTTGAAACAACTTCCTTCCGTGCACGTGCAGAAAGAAACTGAAAAGCAGAACGATATTTGGTAGTTTAAATTTTTAAGTGAACTGAGGAATCAAAGATAAGAATTCTTTCAAACTACCCATGATAATATCCCAAATTGCCTGCAGCAAAATACCTACCTGGTAAAGAGACAGTCCCTTCCAAGGGTGGCCGGCCACCATCGTTGATGCGAATTGGGATGTTATACACTCTCTCCTCGAAGCTTGTGTGCTTGGTGGAGAGTCTGGCATGAGTTCCTGTCACAATAGGGGTAAAATAAATGACAAGGAACATGACTTCAGACCCTAGATCAGCAGCAATAAAGTTCATCTTTGTATCACATGCTAAGGGTGACTGGGAAATGGTTAGATAGGAGTTAAACTATGAAGTATCATCACTCCACCTGTATCTGCCATAATGTCAAAAAGGGCTAGAGGGTTTTTCAAGTCCTCAATTAATGATTTCTCTGTAGAAACAAATACTAAATACTGTCAGCTATCATTATTCCAAGTAGTGATGTTTTATAAAGTTGCTATAAACACTGATTTAGGAAAATATATTTGAAGAAATAATTGCTAATTTTTCCCCAAATTTAATAGAAACTAAATCCTCAATCCAAGAAGACCAGAAAATCTCAGGGAAAAGAAAATCAGAACTATGACAAAGCATATAACAATCAAATTGCTTAAAGCTAGTAATTTAGAGAAAAATCTTAAAAGCATCCAGGAAAAAAAAAAAGACACTTTACATTTAAAAGAACAAAAAAGAAAAATGCAATCCAGAACACAGTGGAGAAATATCTTTAAAGTACTGAAAGAAAAAAGCATCAATAAGTTGAATAGCATTCCAGTCAAATGTTCTCTGGTCACTATGGAATTAAGTTAAAAATATACAGATCTTTGGAAACTAAGGAACACACTCCAAAATACCTCATAAGTCACAGAAGAAATCTAAAGAAAAATTATGAAGTATTTTGAACTGAAAGAAAATGAAAACAATACATTTAACTTTGTGGACTGCAGTTAAAGAGATAATAAAAGATAAATTTATAACACCAAATGCCTATGTTAACAGAAAAAAAGTTCTCAAGTTAATTACCTCAGCTTCCACAAAAATGAAAATAGAACATAAACAAATTAAATATAGCATAAGAAAAATAAAGGAAATAATATATATATGAGCAATGAAATACAAAATAAAGGAAAAAAATCAATTAAATCTAAAGCTGGTTCTTTGAGAGTATCAATAAAATTAATAATCTCTAGCCAGACTGATCAAGAAAAAAAAGAAGAGACATTATTTTCCAATATCAGAATGAGGTGATATCACTACATATTCTGCAGATATTAAGAGGATAATAAAATAATATTATAAATAATGTGTGCCAATAAATTAGACAAATCAAATCAAATAGACAAATTATATGAAAGATATAAATGACCAGCTCAACCAAGAAGAAATATATAATTTGAATAGCCTTATATCTATTAAGAAGTTGTATTTGTTGATGAAACTTCCTACAAAGGAATCTCCAGGCCCACATGGCTTCAAACTTCAAGGAAGAAATAAAAAACAATTTTACACAAACTCTTCCAGATAACTGAAGAGGTAGAACACTTTCACTCGTTCTATGAGGTTAGCAGTACTCTGACATCAAAACCACACAAGGACACTACAAAAAAGAGGAAAACATGGACTAACATGCTTCATGAATATAGGTGTAAAAATTCTTAAAATTTTATCAAATCAAATCCAACAACATTAAAAAATGCTAATATTTCACAACCAAGTAGACCGTATCCCAGGAACAGCAGACTGGTTTAAGATCCAAAGAATTGAAAATTTATGGAATCTAAAAAAGGGAGAGAACTGATGATGAGGTCAGCAATGTTATAGGATACAAGAACAGCCCTGTGCAAGTTCCCAAAGCATGAAGCTCCTTCCGGGAGCATGGGAGAAAGATTCTGCGCTGAGTGCTGCAAGCATATCAAGGCAAATAGAAACTAATTTCATCATCCCACAGTGTTTTACTCAATGTACTTTGGACAACTCACCATTGATTTTGGAAACCTCCCAGTCTTTTCGCATGCTTTCACTGCCAAGGGAAAATGTAAACTGTGGACCCCGAAATGACTGCTGATCATCATCAGTAGCCTCAAAAACGAGACTTCTGGGTTCTCTGAGGGGATAGCAGAAGAACAAGCCCATGTACTCCTTTGCCAGCCGGGGGGCATTGTCGTTCACATCCGTGAGGGCCAGGTGGAAATCCACCATGCTGTTCAAGGAGGACCCACCTAAGGGATTGAGTGATTGAAACAGGGTATCAGCTCTCTCATTTCCTTTTAATAAAAAGAATATTTTCTTTTTTTTTAATTGCAATTCAAGTAGTTGAGTATATTGAGGCAGTAGAAAAGTAACAAACTTTTAGAAACAGACCTGTTTTCATTTCCTGGTTAAATAGTCTTAATGATAACAATACCTAAGATTTATGTGCTGGTATTTTATATACATTACTTCAAAATGACCCTAATTTACATTTACAGATGAGAAGACTGAGGCTCAGAGAAGCTGAGGTCATACCAAGAGAAGCTTCCAACCCAGAAGCTCTGACGTTAGAGCCCATACCTTCAATTGCTCCTCAAACTGACTTAGGCATGTTCGTTAGGTTCTCTAAGCCTCATGTCTTCAGCTGTAACATACGTGGTTTTGTGAGGATCCCACACGCAGTGCTCTTAGAAAATAGTGAAGGGCTACACAAGAGTGGTGAGAAATTTGGACTCAGTAGCCTGAATGGTTGGTATCTATGTGAACATGAGCAAGTTACTTAACTGCTCAGTGTCTTGGTTTCCTCATCTGTAAAATATGGTCAATAAGAGTACCTACCCCATAGCATTGTGTGAGGAGTAAGTCATTATACTGAGTGCTTAAACGGGGCTGTCAGCGCAACGCAAAACCACTGTTCGCATTCTCCCTGACTTCAATCACAGATACTGTTCCTACAGTTTCTGGCTCCAACCCGCTTCAATTCCCGTGAACTCTGTTTTCTGGCTTTTCTTTTTGACTGTCTTCTATTTCAGGTCAGTCACCTAGGTCATTTCACCTATTTGTATCACTGCAGGGTGGACGACTGCAAAATGGAGCAGGGTTTGAACCCTGGTTTTGGTTCATAAATCTGCTAAGTGTGCGAGGTCTTTAGGAAGCATGCAAAGTGAAGTTTCACCCCCACAGTGTGTTGGAGTGGAATGCACAGCATGAAGGCCCAGCCAGGAACTTCCTCCTGATTAATCAGGAGCTGTTAAATCAAGAGTTAAATGTGTACAGTGTGAAATGGAACATGCCAGCCAGAGAGACCGAGTAACTGACCCGCCTTGGCGTGGCCCATCCACTCGCACACGTCCCTGCAAAACCCGGCACACGCTTCTGCGTTCCCACCCTCGTTGGTTTCATTTGACTGCAGTACTTTTGTTTTCATTAATCTTTCACGCGTGGGTAACATTTCTGTGATTCCTCCCTACTGAAATGCTCCCATTCCAGCTCCCGACCCTCGGCCACACGTTTTGAAAGTTTATGTTTTGGTCTAACACTGTATGTATTTAGTCATAATTTGTTCAATTCTCACTTTTTGGTATCAACAGAATTCCTACTCAAAGTTGAAAAATTCCATTTAAATGCAAAGAAACTCAATATTTTAATTACCAGTCTTATTGCTGGTAAGCATACTACTTCTGTGAGTTTATTTTAATTTTAATTTTTTAAATTCTCTAGAACTCCACATTTAGAACCAGTGGGCGATATGTATCACCGCAATTGAATTAAATGGGATGCAAAGGTTACATAAACATAACTCGAACATCCTTGTCTTATTTAAATAATAAGTGTTTCCAAAGTTCACCCTACTTCATCAAAACACAGAAACCCTGGGCCACCCAAACCGACTGAATCAAAATCAGTAGGTGAACTCCCAGAACACGTACTGAACAAGCTCCTCAGGTGATTCTGGCATATATCAAAGTGAGAACATCACGTAAAGCCTTTTGTTTCAAAAAGGACTAGTCCTGAGCTGTTGCAATTTAAGGCTAAAGGAGGAAGTAACGGTATAGGTCAGCCAGGCAGTGGTTTGACCCCACTTCCAGGAGAAACCCCCAACCACTTTGGAGAAGCTAGGTAGTTCAGCAGGCACAAGGGGACCCCCCCTAGAGCTGTAGGCCCCTCAGGAAACCAGAGTGAGCAGCACACACGAACCCTTGCCAGACTTCAGGGACAACCGGGAAGGTGCTCAAGGCCCAGGTAATTCTCCTATTGAACAAAACCAGGAAGTAGTTCCCTCCGCTTCCGTACCTTTCTCGTCATTCCCCTATAAGATATTCTGACAATCTGACCCAGTGAACGCCCCCACCCACTTTCCCTCCCTCCCATTTCTATTGATGGAACCCCTAATAACTTGTTACTTTTTTGTTTGCTCACCTACTTCAGTTGCCACCACTTTTACCCGATACAGGCTTTCAGCTTCTCTGTCCAGTGGAGCCGCACTAAAGATCTCGCCGGTGACAGGGTCAATTTTAAGCCAACCTCTCCTGTCGCCTCTCAGTGAATAACTTCATAAGGTGAGAAGAGCAAAGAAAGCCCACATTACTTTATGAGAAAACATGAAGGTAGTTTATACATAACTGTGCTATTATGTCAACACTATCCCTGGCATAATATTTGTGGCATATTTAAAAGATCATTATTTAACATTCTTAATGCTTTATTTAAATACTATCTATCTTCAAAACAAGGATTTGCTCATCTTTACAAAGTGGTAGCTGTACTTGTTTTATTAGAAAAGGTATAGTCACAAACCGTGGGGGGGAAATGTTAAAGTTTCTGGCAATCAAAGACTTCCAATGAAAACAATCTGGAAGTACCTAATAAAACTGATTAGCAAGCCATCCGTCTAAGAAAACTTGAACTCCCCGTGGTGGAGGCATTGTGTGGACAGGTGGGTACACAGAGGCTGCTGGTGGCCTGGTTAACGCTCTTGTTCAATAAACATCTGTTGAGTGCTTAGCAAATACCAGGCAGTGGACCAAGACAGGAGATTACAAAAAGGGGTTCTTAGGCCCATAGAGGAGACTGGCATAGAGATAGATAATTCCAATAAAATGTGGTAAAGACAATAGAAGGGGCCCAATGGAATCCCAGAGAAGTTCATGGGACTCAGAGCAGTCTTTCTGAGGAAGTAGATGTCAACTAAGGTAAGAAAAAGGAGGTGGTGGCTTTAAGCAAAAGAGATTGCACAAGCTCACAAAGAAAGGCCAAGGTGTAGCTCATATCTTTTCCTTGATCTATCTGAGAAATTTTCTTAAGTGACTTTGTTTCCCCACTCATAAACTCAAACTTTTATTAACTTGTTTTTGACTAATGAGTTTTAACATTTTTTCCTTTTTATTGAATTTATTGGAGTCACACTGGTCAACAAAATCATACAGGTTTCAGGTGCACACTTCTGCAACACATCATCTGTACACTGTGTTGTGTGTCCACCGCCCCAAGTCAAGTGTCCATCCATCACCATTTATTCCCCCATCCCCTCCTCTATCTCCCTCCACTCCCCCCATCCCGGCAATCACCACACTGTTGTCAGTGCCCACGAGTACTGATTTTTCTAAGAAAATTTTTAAATAGATTTTTAGAGAGACAGAGGAAAGGAGAGAAAGAGAGAAAAACATTGATTTGTTGTTCCACTCATTTATACTTATTGATGTACTCATTGGTGGATTCTTGTACGTGCCTGACCTGGGATCAAACCCACAACCTTGGCATATAGGATGATGCTCTAACTAACTGAGCTTCCTGGCCAGGGCAAGACTAGTAATTTTTATAGCATTCTCATGAAGGAGGCAGAAGCATATGTTAACCAATAAATGGTTGTAAAATTATAAACACATTCCCCCCATCAGAATTTGTGAGTCTTATGTATGGAGTATATCTCTACTAAACCAAACAGTATAGCCCCTCACTGGTCTTTCCCTCTTTATAAAACTGGAGAAGGGGTAAACTGGAAGAGTAAAACCATAGGTGATAACTTTACCTTTTGACAGTCAGAAAAAGGCCTTAGAATTGATTCCAGGTGCCTAAATGGCAGTTCATTGGGAGGCAAGATCCCCCACAAATGTTTAAAGAAACTTAGGAATTGCCATCATAACCACACGCATTGGTTTAGGTCATGCTGAAATATTTGTCATATCTTAGACAGTAGGGCTATTATGTAATAGAAGCAAAAGATCTGGGTTCAAGTCCTGTCTATGTGCTCATTAACTATGCTACCGTACGGAGGTTAAAGAGGCTAAAGAGGTTATAGATGCAGATGTAGATATATACACACATATATTTCTTGAGCAAATTAATTATCACTGTACATTTTTAAGGCAAATCTGTGTGAATCCTATTACACTGAAAACATGATTAAGAATTGCTAAGATGGAAAGATGTATACATTTCTTTAACCCCCTCAGCCTGAGCATTAGCCTCCCCGGGGGTGTGCTCTTAGAATGAGTCTTGTTGCCCCATATCTGCTCTCCAGAGAGCTAAGGAACCTATACACTCTACATCCAGAAGATTCCCTTAAACTTGTCAGGTGGCTGAGTTTTTCCAGTTGGGCTTTTGCTTCATTCTCTCTATCTAGACCTCCAGTCTGCTTTAGGGGCTGGGCTGGAGCCCTTCCCCAAACCCGAGCCTCTGGGGCCAGTTCAGACATAGGACCTGGGTTTGGGCCGCCCTGTCTTAGATCTCCAATTCCTGAACTTACCAGCTCTCAGTGGGACTACAGTGAGTGGCCAGATGAAGCCTGACATGCTTCCCACTTGCCTGAGACTGTATTTCCCTCCCTCTTCTCCTGGGGAACTGACCCCTTCAGGAAGCCAGGTCAAGTTCACCACGTGCACTGGACATGGCTTCAGATCACTGGCTGCTCCCTTAGGGGAGAGCCTTGGAGTCAGGACAGATCCTCTGCCCCTCCCGGCCCTCCTTCTCTCCCACTGTCCTTGGTGGACAGGTTGGATTGCCCAGCCCTGCTGTCTACCTTATGGCCAGACCTTCAGGATCCTTGGCAGTCACGTTGCCCACTTTAGTGCCTTTAGCCACATCTTCACTGACTTTTGCTTGGAATACATGTTGGGAAAATTGAGGTGCTTCATTCACGTCTGTCACAAAAAGAGTGAATGCAGCAAAAGAGCTGGTGTTGTACTGCACACCAGACACCAAGGGCTCAGGATTCTCCGCTTGGAACACAATGTTGTGAATGGCTGCTGTTTCAAAATCAAGAGGCTGTGTAGGGCAAAAAAAAAAAAAAAAGAGAGAGAGAGAGAGAAAATTAATTTAAAGATGACTAGCTCCCTTAAAATACCCATGCCCCGTTCTCCTTTAAAAACTCTTGCAGACCAGCAGCCTCAAGTCAGTGCCAGCAAACACCTACTGCTCCCAATGATAACAGAGCCATGAGAAAGTCCCTGCTTCAGGATTTACCAGCGTTTTAATGTGCTGATACGCATTAAGGCTCTCCCAGAAGAGCCAATCAATGTGCATCCTAAAATGTATTTTACCCTGGGACAGTTCGTTCATTCATTCATTCAGCAGAAACTTACTGATTCGCTCAAGTGAATTCCCAGAAGACAGTGTGGGAACCGTTTAGATAGAGATTTCCATATTATGTGGAGAATGATTATCCAGGAACCTCAGGATCCACACCCAAGAATAAAAGTCCTTAAACTCAGGGAGGGTGAGAGGGGTCAGAAGAGACGATCAAAAACATAGTTGACCTTCTCTTGTTCCAAGCCATTCCAGACAGGGCCAGAAATGAAAAATCAAGAAACTAATTTTGGTTTAGTGTGAGGAAGAATGTAAGAGTGAGGACTACCCAGGAAAGAAAGAGTTGCTTCCAAAACAATAGGTTCTCAACTCTGGAAGTGTTTCAGGAATGGGCTTAAACAACGTGTGACAGGCTAGCATGGAAAGGACTTAAATATCATTTAAGCAATTGTCTCTATGGGACTTTTAAGGATTCCCTCAAGGCACAGAGTCCATGATTCTTTGAGGAAAACCCCTAGAAACCAAAATCTAAATATTATGTGCATATGTGAACTTTTTTCTAGGGAAAGGATACATAGATTTGTCAGTCTCAGTGGTATCCAGGACCTGAAAAAGATGAAGGAATGAAAGCAAAGCCCAAAATGTACATTATAGATTACAGAACCTGCACTATTTTATTCACTCTTCCATGCCTGGAGGACCCGGGACCTCTTGGAGAGCTGTCAGTCCTTTAACTTTAGTTTGTATCTATTTACAGCATTGGTTAAACAGAAATGGTAATACCCATTTGTGAAGAGAAAAACTCATGGAGTGCTCAACACATGATGGCATTCGTTTAGCCTGCCCTTCTTTAACATCTGAAAAAAGTTCTCCTCGAGTCAGAGGTTGGCTCAATGTTTTCTCTTAAGATCAGCTTCCCTGATCCCCACACCCCATCCCCAAATGGACCGGCTCCACCCCCTCTGCTATCTCATAGTACCTGTCCCAGGATTCTAGTTGTTTCATGATCTGTTTTAGATTCTTACTGACCATAAGCTCTCTGAAGGGAGGAATTGTGTTATATTCATCACTACTTTTCATCTCTTCCTTGACATGCAGTATCCATGTCAGTCAGGAAACATACGTATGAGAAGGTGTTAGTCCTTCCTGAGCCCTTGAGGGCTCCAGAGGAAAAGATTCCAGAGAAGATCTCTGCTTTCCAGAGACCCCTCTCCCCTATGCACACACACACACACACACACACACAACGTCACAACCCAATTTCTAGTTCAACAGAAAGATTGCTCATACGGAAGAGAAAGAACCATGTATGAAGATACAGAGTCATTTGAGATAGAAAGTACAAAGCAATTGACAGAATATAAATATAAAGCATATATAATGTTGTAAGCCAGTTGAGATATAAAAAGAGAGCTTGTTCACAGAGATAAGCGCCCAGTGTCTGCAGGGCATGACCCCACAATGACCTCTTGATCACTACCACGTGGTCTGATAAGGCTCCTCACCTAGGGGAAGGGGAGGGGGTGGGGGGCTGGGGACCTAGAGCTTCCACTCCCAGAGACCCAGTCCTCATCTCAGGGGATGAAGGCAGAGGCATCACATTGAGAAACCTGGCATATGGAACGGAAAGGCAGCAGCCCCTAGAAGAAGCCCACGATGAGGACAAAGGCCAAGTGCTCTGTTCCTTGCTGGTCCAGCCACGCCCAGGCTCAGGCAGGCAGCATGGTTACCTGTGTGCTCAGGCAGAGGAGGCCCATCTCCTCCTTGCCACCAGACAGGTCCCAAGTCTCCTCCCTGTGGCTTTCCCATCCCATCACTTTGGCCCCCAGAGGTCAGGGATAAAGAAATGAGACAGTATGTCTACAACTGAGAAGCAGCCAGTGTTACCAGAACAGAACGTGTGGGGCTGAGAGTAGAAAGAGGCGGTAGAAAAGATCACGTACATCAGGCTAAAGAGCTGTGACTTCATACTTGAGGAGCAGAGAGAGGTGTTAAGCACCAGACTGACAAGGTCAGATTAGTGTTTTAGAAAGATAACTCTGGGAGCAGCCACGTGAGGGATGGCTTTGAGGTGACCCAGACCCAGACAGGGAGATCGGTTAGGAAAGGCGTCAGCTCCCCTTAAACACTTATTGAAGGGAAGAATGAATGAAAAAAGGAGCAGCCTGCCATTGATCAGTCTGCTTAGCTTTCACACCAGGAAAAGAACCCAAGCCAAGTCTTCCAGAGAAAAAACTAGAAGTGAAGGATACTAAATTAGCTCATGATAAGCAGCAGAGCTTAATCAAGGAAAAGATTTGTCAAACCATGTGTATCCTCTTTCATAACACAGGGATGTGCCTTCAGAGCCAAGTCAAAAGACCCATCATGCCTCTTGGGGTGGCCTCAGGTCCTGTCTGGGAGACACAGTCATCAAACAAGCTAAAAAAATATGCTCATGCCGCAGTTCCTCTTCTGCACACAATTTCTTGAAAGGTCAAACCTGGTGATTTACATTCAGCCTGAAGGCAGAGGTAAAAGCTGCAGTGGGGGATATCTAACATTTTTACCAATGATTGGTGATGAGAACGAAGTGTATGCATTACTTTTCCAGATGACACTGCGCTAGTTAAAAAATACGTCATGTACTGAAAATTCAAAACAACCATTTATAATGGAGAACTGGCAAAATTTTCATTTAAGAAAACTAAAGCTAAAACAAAACCCCAAATTTTAAGAAAGGGAGTCCCAGCAGAGTTGTTGATGAGCTGGCAAGCCTCAAAGAAAGTCTCCCTGCCCCTGACACCCACTTAGCCTCAACAGTATCATGATTTACCACATGCCAGGCCAGAGCTGTGGGCGGCAGTCAGTATCGAGTAGGACAGCATTGCTAAGCCTTGTTTAATCCTAAGCATCTCTTGAGGCACATGAAATAATAGAAAATACATATAGTGGTCTCTGTCCCTAGTCCCTGGCACAGAAGCTCCGACACCTTCTGTAATTTCCTCAGTGACAAGAACACTAAGAGCATCTTTGGTTCTAATATTTGGTCTTTGACCCCAGTTCCTGAGACTGAGCTCCTAAATCCCTTGGAATTTCCTGAGTAGTAGGAATGTCTTTTGTTCTAATGAGGCAACTCTTGATGAGCTCCTAGATGGGGCTGGTCAGCGGAAAGACCAAGCCAGGATTAGAAGCTTTGAACTTGCAGCCGCATCCCACCATCCCCTCCAGGGAAGGGAAGAGAAGCTATAGATTGAGTTAATAATCAATCCTGTCTACATGATGAAGCCTCCATCAAAATCCCCCAAGTATGGGGTTCAAAGAGCCTCTGGGTTGGTGAACACATCCACGTGCTGGGAGAGCGGTACACCCCAACTCTGTGGGGACAGAAGCTCCTGCTCTCAGGGCCATTGCAGACCTCGTCCTTTGTATCTGCTTATCTGGCTGTTCACCTGTATCCTTTATCATAACCTTTAACATAGAAGAAACTGGTCAACGTTAGTGTTTCTGAGTTCTATGAGCTGTTCTAGCAAATGATGGAACTTGAGGAGGGAGTCATAGGAACCTCCGATGTATAACCAGCCCATCAGAAGTAAAGATGACAACCTGGGATTTGCAACTGGCTTCTAAAGTAGGGGCAGTCTTGTGAACTGAGCCCTTAACCTCCGGGGTCCGTGCTATGTGCACATCGAGTGTCAGAACTGAGCTGAATCGCAGCGCATCAGGCTGGTGTTAGAGAATTGCTTGATGTGTGGAAAGCCCACCCCACATGTGTCAGAAGTGAAGTGTAGTGTGGGCGTAGTATGAGAGTAAAGGAGAAAACCAAAAGTGTTTCTCTTCCCTTTCGCAGGAGTCTTGTTAAAATCGCTGATTTCCAGGCCCTTCCTGGGAGAGGCTGAGCAGTCCCCAGTGGGTACCATTTGACTTCTGGAGTAGGCAAGTTTGGTCCCCTTGGCAAGAGGGGAAAGCACACCTCTCCACAGGTAGATTCCTAGCTTCTGCCCTAGTTCTAATTAATTAGAATTAAGATAATGATGAGCATTTAAGTTTATTATGTACTGGGTGCTATGTTAAGAGCAATACATGTATTTTTGCATCTAATCCTCCAACCTCCTTATGAATTAGGTGTTACTATTTTACCCATTTTTACAGATCAGAAAACTGTCATTTTGTCATGGTCACAGAGCAAGTAAGGACAACACCTGGCCTCAACAGAAATCATTTCCTAAGACAAGACAGAAGTTTGGGGTCAAGATCTCAGCTGTGCCATCACTGGGGGGCCTGACTGTATCTTGCTGTGGGCCTGAATCTCATCTGCCCCTGACATTTATTTCTGCTTCTCTTATAATCAGTGTGAAAAGCAAAGGAGAGCATATGCAGAAGTGCTTCATAAAGCCAAATGAGTTACAGTTGAGGTATGTGGTTTTCCAGTAAGTTTTACCTCCAATTAGCACATTTGTAATTTAGATGAATGGTTGCTGATAGATTTGTGATTAGACATGTAGTTTCTGGATATGATACCAAAAGCAAACGCAACAAAAGCAAAAATCACAACAGTGAGACCATACCAAACTAAAAAGCAAAAGAAAGGAAAGAATCAGTAGTGTGAAAAGACAACCTACAGAATGGGGAAAATATTTGCAAACCATATATCTGATAAGGGATGAATATGCAAAATCCATAAGAAACTCCTACAATTTAATAGCAATAACAAATAACCTGATTTTTAAAATGGGCAAAGGACTCCAGTAGACATTTTTCCAAAGAAGACATACAACTAGCCAACAGGTACATTAAAAAATGTTCAACAGTGCTAATCATCAGGGAAATGCAAGTTAAAACCACCTGTTAGGATGGCCATTACAAAAAAAAATTTTTTAAGAAAAAAAACAAACAAGTGCCGGTGAGAATATGAATAAACTGGAACCCTTACACACTGTCAGTGGGAGTGTGAAACACTACAACAGCTATGGAAAACAGCACGAGGTCGCCCCCAGAATTAAAACTGGAACTCCTCCGTGATCCAGCAATCCCACTGGATATGTGCACCCTAGAGAAATGAAAACGGGGTCGCTGTACTCTCATGTTGGTTGCAGCATAATTTACAACAGGCAAAAAGTCCAATGACAGAGGCATGGACAAACAAAATGTGCTATACACACACAATGGGAAATCGTGCAGCCTTAAAAAAAGAAAAAAGAAAATCCTGTCATATATGGAAAAACCTTGAAGACATTATATTAAGTAAAATAAGCCAGTCAGTCATGGACAACAGTGTGGTGATGGATGGGTGGAGGGAGTATAAGGGGACTAAATGGAAAACATACATAAAGATTAAATAAATAAAAACTTAAAAAAAAAGAAATAAGCCAGTCAGAGAAGGACAAATGTTGTATGGTTCCTTTATATGAGGTGCCCAGAACAGCCAAAGGTACAGAAAAGGAAGCAGAATGGTAGCTGCCAAGAGCTATAGACAGAGGGAAAAGGGGAGGTGCTTGTTTGAAGGGACAGAGTTTTATTTATGCAAGACAAGAGAGTTCCAGAGATCCGGTACACCAAGGTGCAGAGACTTAACAACATTGTACTGTGCACTCTAAACTTTAGGCGGGTGGAGTTCATGTTTTTTACACAATTTTAAAAAGTGTAGTTTAAAAACTTAAAATAATTAACATGCTGGTTCAGACTCAATGGTAGTCCCCTGATAGCTAAATGAATAGGGAATTTATTTAAAACACCAAAAAAAACCCAACAAAACCCCAATATAAACACATATGTCTCCCATAGTAAGTACATATATCCTAGGGACAGTCTGTGTATCCTAATCCACACCTCAGGGTGGTTGTTGCTTTGCATGTGAAAGGTCCTAATCAGAGATGCACACTACAGGTCTTGAGTTAGCTCTGTCACAAGCAGCGCTGGTGAGTTTGTTGATCAGTAAAGTGGTCTTCCAGAGAGATTTTGTGATTTTAGTGGTTTTCAAGACATGCAGTTTGGTGCACGGAGTATAGCTCGCAGTCCTCACATGAACGTGAGTGTAAGCCTCTGGCCAGTCCAGCAGCTCACTCCCTGCAGAGTCCCAGGAGGCCTGTTCTGTCTGGGCTCACCTTTCTCCAGAATGCTGTTATCACAGTGCCCCAGGGACAGAGAGCAGGCCTTCACTAGCCTAAAGTACAAGCTGGATGATCGTGATGCTTGTTAACAATTGTAATAATTGAAAGAATTCAGTGATATAGTCAGTCAATATTTATTAACCCTCCACCACACGCCAGACACTTGGAATACAACCACAAACAAAATAAGGGTGTGATGAAGATTTTGGTCCGAGGCCTGCTCTATTGTAATGTACCCCCTCAAGGTTGTGGGGGTGGATACTTGTAGTCACTTGTAATCACTTGTAATCACTGACTTGCAATCACTGGAGTTACCCTCATGCCTCTAAAGATTCCCATCAGCCACAAATGGTCAAGTTAACTTAAGTCGATTCACAACAAGCTGCCGTGATAAAATTGGGAATCATCCATATGGAGTTGGCCAGGCCTCCATCTTCTTGTAGATCCCAGAGAGCTCTGGTCCAGGGCAGGATGGGAGATATGCTAACTGGAGCATCCGCTGCAAACTCTAAAGAATGCCCTTTTCTTCATCCTTTCCTCTTTGGTTCTTTTCCTCTGTGTAGAGAGCGCGAACCACAGGGTAAGTTGTGACGGCACCTTTTCCGAGTGTCACACTGACAGGATGCTAACGGCTTGAGTTGGTCCACACACAAACCCCCTGCTGAGACCCACTGAGGCCCATGGTCAGAGGTAATAATGGGATCGGAATTCTGCCATGGCCCCGGGGATTGCTTCTATCCATTTCTGTGAAATTACTCTGTTTTGTCTTTACTTCGGCTTTCTTTTACTCTGGTTGAAAACGTTTCTCAAGCCCTGGCCAGTTCGGCTCCGTTAGTTAGACTGTCGTCCCGCAAATCAGAAGGTCACAGGTTTGATCCCTGGTCAGGGTGCATATGAGAAGGCGACCAATGGATGTTTCTCTCTCCACCAATGTTTCTTTCCCTCCGTCTCTGCCTCTGTCTCTCTCTCCCTCCCTCCCTCTCTTCCTCTCTCTCTAAAAGAAAAAAAAATGTCCTTGGGGGAGGATAAAACAAAACAAAAGCTTTCCTCAAGAGCCTTTTTCTTTGCAGCCTCCAGTCCACTACACTGTAAACCTTCAGCATTCAGGTCTGCCGCAAGGTCTCTTGCTGTAACTCTGACCCCTTTTAATTCTAAATATGTTGGATGACACTGAGTGCTGCTTCCTATCGAGTCATCTGGAAAACCATTTAATGCTCTAAAGCAGGGGGCAGCCCATGAGCCGCACGCAGCCCAGGATGGCAATGAATGCGGCCCGACCCAAAATCATAAAGTTACTTAAAACATTATGAGATTTTTTTTGTGTGTGATTACGTGTCACAATGTATTTAATGCATGGCCCAAGACAACTCTTATTCTTCCAATGGGGCCCAGAGATGCCAAAAGGTTGGACACCCCTGTGTAAAGCATAGGTGAGGCAGCCACAGAGAAAAGGGTCAAGAGTCAGATGTACACAGTGCAGGGGTGGAAGTAGATCAGGAGAGGAATGGGCAGATCCTGTACAAGGAAGGAGATACTATGATATGCAAGCAAGGCTTTGGCTCCAGTCTGCCTACTCCTTACAGAGAGAGAGACAACGTAAGAGCCAGTGGGCTTAGCAATACCATAAAAGATGAAAGTAAGGGTGGGCAGAGAAGAAAGGACAACATGATAAACTTGTCTTTTAAACCTGGAAAGGGTATCTACCGATTTCTAGTCATTTTGAAAGAGGAATCTATGGCTGGCACTTTAGAATAAAAGGTCTACAGCCTAAATGGCTCCTAGGGTGCATCCAGTCTAACACCCCACATTTGCAAAGGGAGAAGGAAAGCCCTAAGCACACCCACCCATCCAGATTTAGCAAATAAAGATATAGAACACCTCATTAAATTTGCATTTCAGATAAACAATGAATAATTTTTTAGTGTAAGTGTAACAGTGGGGAGTTGTAACCCACCATTCTTTTGACGTTGTTTCTGTAAATGCTGGCTCTGACTAACATGTGGCTTATGGATAAACAGCACGCTTGTCTAAGAATCCTAGGAACTAACTTCAAAAGATACAGACTCTGCCCTTCAGGCATCCCAGCTCTGACAGACTTGCTGATTTTTAAGCGTGGAGTCAGGATGATGTGAAGCCAGGATGACGTGCACTGGGCCATCACTTGCCTTATTGGAATGGACTGTGCTTGTCTGCACGTAAAGAACTTTTCAAGCCCCTCCCCTTGATGTCTTTGCTCTTCTTTCCCTCTCCCTCCTTATAAAAACCTCTGCCTGCACTGAGATGTGAAATGGATGTTGAGACAAGAGTCCCCCATATTCCCAGGAAGACGGGCTTTGAGACATGAGGCCCCCATCTTCCAGGTGCTTGGCATCTGAATAAACCTCTTTCCTTTACATCAGCACCTGCCTCCCACGTATTGGCTTTTGAAGCTTCAGGTGGCTGGACCTGTGTTTGGTTACATAAGTATGTCCCATATATTACATGGGACATAAATACATATACTGAAAATTATTTACCCTCTGTTTTATGTATTTTGTATGGTAAAGGACAGACACAGAACTAGATTCCTGGCCTGTTGTCTTTCAGGAGGATAGGAATAACTGAGTACTCCAGGAGTCCATTGCCATGCCAGAGAGGTCACTGCTAATACATCCCTCTGCTTACACGTCCTTCAAATCCACAAAAAAGACATTGAAATCCACAAAAATTCCATTAAAAGGCCATTTACCTTTTTAATTATGACATATCCAGCGTTGGTCTGGGGATCTGTGTCTACCCCCAGGCGCCTCTCATCGTCTCCTTGTGTAATTCGATACAGGATTTTAGAACTCCCAGTAAAAGGCTCATCAGCATCCCTGGCCTGGATGGTTAGGATGGTGGACCCAATGGCTGTGTCTTCAGGAAGAGTTAGTTTTCCATACTAAGAAGGAAACCAGGGCAGGAGGCAGTGAGAAGTGCATTGTCACAAAGAATTGCCAAATGGCTAACTTGTCTGTTTAGCTTCAGAACAGACACAAGTCATAGTTTGCACCAATACTCACCGAGCACATTTTTCCTATTGATAAATATGTTGCAGTTGATTTTGACATCAGTCATATTCATAGACTAATAGCCATTATACCAAGAAACATAACATCTCAAAGAGCTGCTGGTATGATTCTAAAACAGATTCTCCCTCCAACATTCAATATATTTAGTAACTGTAATTACTATATTAGTGATAATATCAATAAATACTATATGTAGACTAATTCTAAGGTGACAGGTACTTTACATACATTATTTTAATTAGTGCCTGATCAACCGAGGACTAGTGGTTAAGAGCCTGAACTCTGGAGTCAAACAGCCTTGGTATGAATCCTATGCTTGCCACTTATTAGCAGGGTGACTTGAAGTAAGTTACCAAACATCTTTAAGTCTCAGTTTCATCTTCTGTCTAATGGAGGTAATAATAATAGAACTACTTCATGTTTGCTCTGAGGATTGAGAGATAACGCACGTAAAGCCCCTGTTGCCTGGCACATAGTAAGTACTCGATAAAGATAAGCAACAAGCCCTACTAAGTGGCTATATCATCATCTCATTTGACAGAGGAGCAAAGGAGTGGAGAGGTAAAACTCACCCAACACCACACC
Organism: Desmodus rotundus; assembly: GCF_022682495.2. NCBI lineage: Eukaryota > Metazoa > Chordata > Mammalia > Chiroptera > Phyllostomidae > Desmodus > Desmodus rotundus. The sequence continues at coordinate 31,680,282 of NC_071394.1, read as the reverse complement.
AAATTGGGTTTCATACCCATGTTTGTCTAACTCCAAAGCCTGTGCTCTCAGTCATTGGCCTAGATTGCCTCCCCGTCCCCACTGAAAATCCCTCAGATTGTTTCTCTGGGCATCACAATTTTAAAGACAGAAATAGCCAGGGTCCAGAGGAGACCACAGCAGTGAAGCAGCTGACTCATTCTCCTGAGCCCAGTTTGCCATCCCAAGCTCTGAAACTCCCAAAGCTGGTTTCTCACCTCCAATTTAAAACCACTGTCTCCAGGTAATACACGAAACTCCCAATACAAGGAAGGGAACACAGAGGCTGAAAAGCTAAGGTTCTATCTCCTGCTTGCTTTGCCTCACTGCCTGTTATACACACAAGTCACGTCCAGCCTCACCTCTCGCTGCCCTGAACCCTCGTATAAACTAATTCCCCTTCTTCACCACAGCCTTGTCCCTATTTTGATTTATGAACTTCATCACAGGGCTCTGGGCTGCCTCATAAGTGGCTTCAAACTAACTAGTCGAACAGGCTTCTCCCTGCTCCAGAATAAATAAACGGACACCTCCTTTTAAGGGGAGCAACGATAAAACCACCCCCAAGTTGGAAGTCCACTTTGACAATAAGTACACAGTTTCCTTGACGTCCTCAACTGGTCCTGCTTCTCCTGCTTTTTCCACCCATTTCCTAACTCTTGCAAATGTCCTGAGCACATATTTCTTTGGCTTAAGCCAGAGATCAGGTTTTTTCCTTCTTCTTTTCTCTTACTCAAATATTGCAAATATTAAACTTTTTACTAGAAATGCTGTTTGAAACCTAGCTTTAATCCATCGATTGTGCTACTACACACAAAATATATAATGATAAACGGCAAGTAGCAATTCCACTCTTTTCAATTCAATAAAGTTTGTGGTGGCAGCTTTTAAGCAGCCCTTGGGATAAATGAGCCGTTGGAAGAAGTTCATACACAGACTTTCCCAGATACCATAACAGTGAATGTTGTTATATTCCCACGAGAATTTCACTTAAGAAGGTGGCTGGGTGTGTTTCCAATGTATTAACTAAGGCTCCCTGTGAAATCTGGCATTTCACCTAACTACCGTCTTCCTGTGTCTTTATTCCAGAAGTCAGGATCAAGGAATGTGAACAAAGAAAAAGACAACAGGTGACAACTACTCACGTCTGACTTTTCAAAGATGGGGATCTCATCATTGATATCGATGACGTTGATTTGCACATGACAGAGGGTCTTGAAATCTGAAAATCAAAGTCATACCACAAACATTTTTCACTGAAAAATCACGCCTTAAAATCAGAAACCTGGGAGGAAAACATTGGCAAGAGAAGTGACAGCCATAGTCACAGTTTTGCTGTTGACACGCAGTTCGTGTGGAAATGGGACTCTCTGCTCCCCACCTGCGCCCACAAGCTGGCCACCACACGGAGGCTGAAGAAAGTCCTGAAAGAAGTTTCCTTGGGCTTTCCACTTCCCTTCCCTCTACCTGCCCCCTCCAGGGTAACGTTTGTTCCTGAGCAAGACTGTTCATTTTCCGTGAAGCAGACTCTTTTTTTGTAACTAGTGAAAGTTATGCAGTCTTTAAAGCCCAGAGCAAAACTATTCTTTCAGAAAGCCTGCCCTGAGCACCCCAGCCAGCTCTTTCCTTCTCTGAATATCCCAGCACTTACTGTCCCTCATCTCCTCTGCTCCCGTGGTGGGGAGGGTTACGGTGCCTGCTCCCTTTCCTCCAAGTATGGGAGTAAGTGGTACAATCAGTCCCCTTCAAAAGGCCTGACTGCCACGCTTGTGGAGGTAAGAGAGGGGCAGAGGGGGCTCATGGAACCCTGGGGAAATGACACTGGCTTTGAAGGACAGGTTTGCTAATTCAAAAACCTAGTCAGACACAGCAGTTTCAGCCTGGGTCCAAGGTGAGCATGGAGAGTGGGTGGGAATGGGGTGCCCAGGGAAACACTGAGAGTAAGAAACAACATCACGGGTTCTTTGTTGGGAGCACCGTCATGCTGCTGTAACAACCATGACTTACTGTATCATATAAACATTAAGGATCTGGGCTCTGGAGTCCCACTGTTCAAATTCTGCCTCTGCCACTTATCGGATGTGCTTGATTGTGTCACTCAAGGTTTTTGCAGCCCTCAGTCAGTTTAGGCATAAACTTTGCATAACAAAAAACTGAGGGTCTTGACATCATACAAATTGTTAGCACTCCCTAGGCACCAGGCACTATATTAAGTGCTTTCCCTTCATCACTCATTTTATCTTCATATTAACTTCGTGATGTGGGTAGTGTTATCATTCTCATTTAATTCACAAATGAGGAGGCCAAGGGATAGAGAAGTTAGGTAACCTGACTAAGGTCACACAACTAACTAGTGATGGGGCCAGAATTTAAACCCACGTGCCCCTTTTGTCCTCTACATGTGCTTCCCAGCCATCTCCCTGCTCTGTGTCTGGGAGGCCCACCTTACGGACTGCACCAATGGGCATTCTGGCCCTTTGGGTAACAGGTAGTTCTGCCAATAGGTGCACTGGCAGGAAGTGGGAGGAAGGGCAGGGGGGTGAAAGGTCTGGTGGGGTTCCCCATGCCCTCGGCCTTGTGTATAGTCTCAGGCACAGGGCTTGCCTCTTCCTGGAATGCTCCCCTCCCTCAACCCTTCATGCCTTAAGATTGTCACTGCCTGTTGGTTGCCCACAACCCTTACAAATAATTCCTCCTTTAAACTCTTGTGGTTACTCCTTTTGAGGGGGTGTCTATTTCCTGCTGGGATCCTAAGGAATATACTCGGGCAGTCTTACTTCAGAGCTCCTGCTCCAGGTACGTAAGCTTATTATAATTCAGGTGAAAATAAATGAATGTTGATTAAAGCTGGGGCTAGTCCCCAGAATATTTTCAGACAATGAGAATGGCCAAAGATTGTGGGGTCCCAGGTCCTGCACGCACTGGCTGCCTGCTCTGCACAAACCTCATTTGGACTAGCAGGGGGCCTCCAGGGTAATAAGCCCTCCCTGATTTTATGGAAAACTATTACAGCCTAGTCTCTAATTTTCTGTAGTGTATACTTGAATGTTTAATTCTTTCAACCCACAAACACTTATATTTATGTATGAATATATTTTATTATCTGGCCCAAATTTTCCGTAGATGTATTCATGTACATAGACAATATGTTATCTGATTTCCACTTTATGCCCTTACAGCCTTACATTGCTTCAAGTCCCCTTGCATTTGTACATGGGATTTCTTCCACCTCTTCCCGAAAGCCTGTCCTTTCTCTCCCTCCACTGAGGGACTCATTTCCTTTGCACACAACCTTGTACATGGGTCTTGCAATTTATTCATTCACATGTCCATCTCCTCTACCATGAGAGCTCCTTGAGGACAGGCAATGGGTCTTATTCACAGATGTATCCGATACCTTAAAGGTGTCTCAAACAAAGTGAATGCTCAGTAACTATTTGCTGTAAGAATGGGTGGCTATTGGTGTGAGATTGTTAATTTATCCAGATTTATTATATCCATTATCACTTTTGCTGTACCTCTTAACATAATGCTACACAAATATTAGACCCCCCAATATTTTCCAAATTACTTTCAAACATTCTGCATTGGAGGCCTATTAAACCCCAGTTTTCTTTAGTATATCAACATCCATATAAAAGAAAAAAATGTGAAGCACAGTGTGAAATGATGCCACTTCATCCACATACCTATATTGTCTGTGCCTCCTAGCACTCCTAGCATAACACTGACTGAACTACTTGTCAATCTAAGATTCAGTTCTAACTGAAAGAACAGTTCTTAACCTGGGAGTATGCATGCCCCTAAAATAAGTCTATCTCTGGACACGTCTATTTTCTGTGTCTGTGCACTTTTGTTTGAGAATGCATAGATTTCATCAGAGTCTCAAAGGGTCCTGTGACTCAATAAAAATAACCACTGGCTTTGACATTGTGTGAGGAATAGGGAAGAATGTCCTCTGATATTGTCAAATGGCTAACTAGGTGTTAATAGAAGAAGACAGAACTTCCCAAAAGATGCATTTTTCCTCCACCTTCATGTGGTAGAATCCTTTGTGTCTGAAAGGAAGAATTGGGAAATGCCATTAATTTTTTTGTTTATGATTATGGTGGCCATGACAACGTACCTTGCCAACCTCCAACAGCAGGGACATTCAGTGATGATGACCACGCTGCTGCACTCTGAAATCCATCACCACATTTGCACATTTGCCCTGCTTCCCATGGCTGCCCCCAGCCAGTGACTGCAGAAGGCAGGCATGCTAAGGTAGTTCCATTCTTGAGTATCATGGACTCCTTCAGCATCCAATTTTGGACTCCTCAATGACCTTGCCAAACTTTTCTTGGACTGCTCAATAGTCTATGACACTCCCACCAGCCTTCCTTCCCTGTCTACTTCTCTCGGGGTCAGCCTCGTATTATAGTCTGATGGTTCTCCCAGCTTTCTCTCTATCTCTCTCCATTTTTTTCGTATAGGCATTTCCCCTAATAAAATCCTTATACTCTTAATCCCCTTTACCTATCACTAATGCTGCCCGAGCTGCCACTTTGGACCAGCTGCCTCTGTGGTGCATGTGTGGTTCACATAGGAAGCACCCTTCTGCAATACACCCAGGCGTTAGGACATCCTAACACATCACACCTGCAAGGAAAACACGGATTTCCACTCTTGACAGCCAATGTGATACTGACCATTGTTGGACACCTCTACTGTCAGGTTGTACTGAGGGGAGTCTTGCTTCTTCAAGGACTGCTTGGCTAACTGGAACACCCCCGTGTAGGTCTGGACCAGGAAGAGTCCTTCTTTGGGGTACGGAGGGATTTGATCCACGATTCTGTACTGTAAAACACTGTTGACAGTGTTTGCTTCATCCATGTCATGGGCGGTAAGAGTCCCAATATCGCTAACTGTGCAGAAGGAAAGAAGGAAGTTTATCCATTGCAGGCTCTATTTAATTTATTAAAACTGGTTCCGCTGGATAAGCAGGTTCCTAGAAAGCTCTGTAAATAACTTTGAACAGCTGACCAAAGTTCTTAGAATTATTTTGGTTCTTCTAACCCTCTCCATGGTATAGTGTGTTGAATAGTGTATTAGCTTGATAAGGTCACCATTGCAAAGTACCACAGACTGGGCAGCTTTAACAACAGAAATTTATTTTCTCACAGTTTCTGGAAGCTAGATGTCTGAGATCAAAGTGTCAACAAGGTTGGTTTCTTCTGAGACCTTTCTCCTTGGTTTGTACATAGCTGTCAGATCCATGTGCCTTCACATGGCTCTTCCTCTACATGTCTGTGTCCAGATTTTCTCTTCTTGGAAGAACACCACATTAGTGATGAATTCAGAGTGTTGTATTCTATGGAACGTCTATTCTATATATGTAGTGTAAAAGAGGTACAAAACAGCCTGCCTTTTGGGAGGCTTATGGTCTAGCTCAGTAAAATACTAAATTTCATATATATATATATATATATATACATATATATATAAATACTAAAATAAATTTATTTTTTTCTCCTCTTTGATGTCTTATATTAACCAGAATCTGTGGGACTTATGTCCCAAGACTTAGGAATACCAACATTAATTCATATTAGATTAAGACCCACACTAATGACATTTTAACTTTATTTCTTTAAAAACCCTATCTCTAAATAATAGTAAGCTTTTGAGTTACTGGGCATTAGGATTTTATAATATGAATCTGGGGGAGGGGATCACAATTCAGCCAATAAAAATAGCATCCCACAAAAATTCAGGCTCACTCAAAACACGGGTGTGACCATATTTGGAAATAGGATCTTTGCAGATGTAAATAGTTAAGGATCTTGAGATAAAATTATCATGGATTTAGAGTGGGCCTTAAGTCTATACCATTAGTGTTTTTATAAGAAGACCCAAAGATGCACACACACAGAGGAGGAGGCTGTGTGAAGGAGACAGAGACTAGACTTATGCTGCCACAAGCAGCCCAGGAATGGCGAGAGCCACCAAAGCCAGAAGAGGCATGAAAGAACGCTCCCCTAGCAGGAACTCTGATTTCAGACTTTGGCCTCCAGAACTGTGAGAGAACAAATTTCTGTTGTTTTAAGCTACCAACTTTGTGGTACTTTGTTTGTTACAACCACCCTTGGATGCTAATGTACAAGGCAAATGGTGTAACTAAAGAAAGGCCCACTGTGGGTCACTTCTCAGCAACTTTATGGAACAATCGCAGAGACTGACTCCACCGCAGAGATAACACGGGGCAAAGGGCAGGCATGCATCCTCTCTGCCCTGCTGCAGTTTATGGCTCTCCGTATTTATTCTTGGGGGTGTTTCAGCGGGAGGGAGTTCCCAAAGTCGGAGGCTATGACTCAGTACCTCACCCACCTCTGGGTGAGGTCTGATAGGTTCTGGATCATCTTGCTTTGTGAAATGGGAATTGTGGGTTTCTCTATATGCAGCCTCAATCCCACCACAGGACTCAAACTTGAATATATCCCTTTCGTGGAGCTAGGCTTTACCCCCTCTCATATATCAATTGGCATCGACTGACTTATATGGAAACTTGGAGGATTTTCATTGAGAGGGTAGGGAACTCCTTGTTTGTCTATAATGGAGCTGGGCCCCTGTAGATATGGCTGATGGGTCTAGGAAGGGGGCACCCTGGGTCATAGAGCAGAGGAAATATGTATTTGGTACAGTAGCAGCTGCTATTTCTGACTCCATCACAACGAAGTCACTTTTGTGACAGAGATCTGCCTTGTCAAAAAAAAAAAAGTATCTGTGTGCTGGAATGAAAGTGTCTCACTAAATTCTGTGATCCTTTGGTGTTGGAGCTGCCATGCTCTGGACTTTTCGCCAAAATGAGTGAGCATAACAAAGAGGACACTGTGCTTCTCGCACCACACAGTGTGTCCTTCCTGTCAGGGAACTATGAGGCTGTTGACGGAGTGACTGGGGGAATTCCAGTAGAAGGTGCCACTCAGTGTGACTACAGTGTTTTGTGGATGAGTCAGAAGTGAGAGGAGTGCCATGTCTCTGAGTGACAAAGGCCAGGAACAAGCAGGGGCAGGAAGTGTGGTAGCAGTGGTGATGGTGGTCATAAAAGCTCCAATTTAAGGACACTACCCAGGTAGTAATCGAGCCAGAATACTGTGGCTGTGCAAGTCTCAAGGTGCACTGAACCTCTGTACTGTGCTAGACATGGACAACTGATCACTGATCAGATTTACTGTCCTCTTTTTACAAGCCAGGGAGGAGAAATGGATTACCAAGTTATAAGAAAGATGGTTACACAGCTTTGAATAGCTCTCATTTCTTACCTACTCCTTCATTCTCCTGGACCTCAAATACAGTCGCTGTGGGTGGACACGTAGGTGGATTATCATTAATGTCTTTAACTTTCACAAAAATGTCCAGTGGCATTGCAAGAGGTTTTCCAAGCTCATCCTTTGCAACTGCATAGAAAACATACTACGACAGGAAGATCAGAGTTAAGACACGACTCCATCGTTGCCTTGCAAAGGCAGAGAAAATGATTGTTTTCATTTTATTTCATGTACCCCCTTATTTTCCATTTACTTAGGACTGGGAAATGAGAAAAAAATAAAATGGGTCAAATTTGTGGGGATATTATCATATCTTTGAGAGCAAGAGCTAGCATACTGGGGTCAGAACCCAGTTTGGGGATTTTTGTTACTGTTTTTAAGTAAGATCTTTTCTGCTCTCAGCTCTCCATGAGTACAGGACTTCGTCTTGTCGCCTGTGAAACTCCTCCCAGTTTTACTCACCGAATCCTTTTCTTCTCTGTCCAAGGGCTGAGTCACATAAATGTTTCCTTCCTGATCAATTGAAAATGGGAATCTTGGCAGCTTCTCTTTTTCAACTAAGGAGTACTGTGCACCTGGCTCATTCCACTGCACCTGCAGGGCCAAAGCAAGTCGTAAGGAGAGAGACATCTGCACCCAGAGAACTGGAGAGGGAATGAACAATTTTCTGGTTCTCCATGTGAAGCTTCCGACAACCTTGTTTATATGTCTGTGGGTTCTTATAACTACTGAATTACATTTTTTCACTTTCAACCTAAAATGAGCCTTTTTTTCCCTATCTTACTAAATTATGTTGCTCCAAAAAAAGCACGTATGAGATATTTTTCTTCTCTAAAGCAATTTTTTGTGTATGTGAACCCTCTAAAGAGTTTGGGTGGTCACTATTTTGGAAGTCTGACTGTGGAAACTTCATGTCCGTAAAATACCAACCTAAGAAACAAAATCTGCTTTGTAGCTGCCATTATCTGAGGACTAAGCCATGATATATGATGAGCTTCGAAAACTCACCAATGAAGATAAGAGCAAAGAAGACACTTTAAACTCTTCTCCATGCTAGTATTTCAGTAAGATGAATGATACATAAATAAAGCACATTCCTTCCCTAAATATTTAGTCCTAAAGACTTCGGGGATTAAGAATAATTGCCAACTCCTTGTGGTGTTCTGTAAACAATGTGGCAAAATAAATAAAGTCAATACCAAGTCCACTCTACTTTCTACAGAGTTTGGTCTCTAAACCAAAGGGTTAGCACATGCCACACCCAATTCTAAACACTTTTATCTATTATCTCATTAAATGCTCAAAAGCCCTATGATGTAGATACTATCATTATCCCCATTCTACAAATGAGGAAACCAGGGCACAAAAAGTTTAAGTGATTTGCCCAAATTGCTTAAGGTCCTACAGCCATTTGAAATTGCCACACTAAATTGTTCTCTCAGAGCAGCCTGGGAAGGGTATCAAGGGAGCACCATTGTCCCCTACCAGTTATTTAAACACTGCCCTCTGTCCAAGCCAAAAACCACGTTCCTGGGCCTAAGTGAGTGCTCCTTCTGCCCTAAAAACTCAGTCTTGAGTTCTCCTTTCTTGAGCTGTTCACCTGCACTCTTCTTTCCGTGTTTCCAGACACCCACACCACTTCCCCAGGCCTGGGTATTGGATGCAGCACCCCGGAATCTCCTTTCCTTGACAGGCCCGAGAGCAAGCAAGCATACTCTTTCTTTTCAGCATTTACAAATCCTTACGGGGATGACCTGAATAACAAACAGGAAGGCTGTAGTAAAGGCCCCATCTGCACTCGCCATGGAGGTGAGTCCTGACGCAACTTCTCAGCTGGCAAAGCAGAATAACTGTTGCTTTCGTTCTTTTTCCCCCAAATGGTGAAGTTCATTAATTCAACATTCAATAGATAAAAATTCTTTTAGGTTATACAATAGACATGGGGCGGACCATTCCAGGGTCCCTTAATACCGATGGTGTTATTTACAAACAAGCTGAGAAGAACCACAGACTGGGACCTACTCATAACGTTAATACCTGTTACCCACTTTCACAGACACGGCCTTTGGTTAATCTCCACAGCAATCCTTAGAGGTGTTATAATCTCCATTTCATTGTTGAGAGGTTGGGGTGCAGAATAGTTAAATGACTCATTCTATGACCAATCATTCAAGTAATGGAGCAAGGACATGGTTTTGGTCTTCTGCTTCCAAATCCAGTGCTCTCTCACTAGCACACCGCTTTCATGTCAAGGAACCTTCTGATCTTCCAGAAAAGATCGGATCTGGGTGGAGCTCAGAGGGTATTTACAGGAGCTAAGGGAGGAGGTGAGAGCACCGGCCACAGAGGTGGGAGGGGGGAGCTTGTGAATGGAGAGCAGAGGCACACAGAGGAGATGGAGTTGGGGGAGGGTTGTCTCCAAAGGTGAAGGTTATCTACTCAACTCTTAACTCTTGGCCAGTTCTGTCTATGTCCCTCAGCCTATGATGAGATGTCTTCTGGAAAGGAATTCTTCCCACAAGAATAAGAATACGTGCATATGATGTGTACACCATGTGCAACCCACTCTAGTGCAGCCATATTCCAGACTACTGACAGGGAACAAGAAGCATCAATTGTATCTAGGGAATCTTGAACCTTGGACTAAGCTCTCTTTTTTAAAGATATACACACACACACACAATTTGGTGAAGCCCAGAATTTACCCATGATAGTAAACTCCAGAGACTTGGAGCCAGAGACTTTGTCGATTTAGTTTGCTTTATAATTATGCTATGTAAAAATGTACACAATAAATGTATCTGTGAAGACCATGAGGGTGAGCTCCTACAAAGTGAGGCCATTTATCTAGTGGGCTGTAGGTATTCCTTAGGCACTACCTGAGTGATTTTGATGGGGTGAGGATCCGTCGAGTTTTCTACGATCTCGACAGGTTCTGGTGCTTTCCAAATATTCTCCTTCACCGTAATAACCACAGGTACACTGTCACTGAAAGAATTCCCAGGCTGGTCTCCCATGTCCTTCACTGAGACCACCAGATTATAGGAAGGATTCTTAACGGGATCCAATTCCTGAGATCCTATGGAAAGTAGAAATAACAGAAAAGGAAATGTCTCTGAAGCTGACACAGATCTAGGTCCCTTTTTTGACTCAGTCGGCCCTCTAAGGGCATCACCTGACTTACCTGCCCAGGTAAGTGATATTGCCCCTGTTTTGTTGTTTATCTGAAAGTACATGACATCATTGACCTTGGGAAGCTGCATGACAATCTGGTAAGTAAGTTGGCCGTTGGGAGTGGCTGGATCATCCAGGTCTGTAGCATTGACATACATAAAAGGCTTTCCTATTGAACAAAACATACCCAGAAAAAAAAGATGTGAATTGAAACCAAAATGAACCACGGCCACTTTGGCCTTCTAAGAGCCAGAGATAGAATGGGGAAGATGCCATAATTCATATCGGTGGGGAAATAAATCTTTCTTCTGCTTCCTTCCGCTAGGATGGGGTTTCTCAAAGTATGGACCAGGGACTTCTAGGGATCTCTGAGACTTTTTAGGGTCAATGGGTCTAAACTCATGCACATGTAAAAAATAATCCACTCAAAGCATTAGTTCAGTGGATTTCAGTGAAAAGGAGTACCAAAAAAGGCGGGGTGGAGGGCATTGATGTGGTTCCAGATTCCAGACTGTAACCAGCCTTTAAGAAACCACCACTTGCTGCAGTCTAGGTGTAGTATAAAAGAAGAGCCATAGTTATCTGAAAATGCAATAGCAATATTCCTCCCTTTTCCAACCACGTATCTGTGTGAGGCAAGTTTTTCTTCAAATGCTTCAACCAAAACAGCATATAGCAACAAAACAAGTGCAGAAACAGACACGAGAATCCAAAGGTTTTCCATTCATTCAGACAGTGAAGAGATTTTCAAAGATTAAAACAATGCCATTATTCTTAATAATTCTTTTTGTCTTTAAAAGTATAGATTTTATTAAAATGCTTATTATTCTAAATTAATAAATATTCGAAGTCTCTCAGCTTTCCTTTCTAATATGGTAAGTACTGGTAGATATAACTAGTGCTGTACTGGAGCCAATTTGTGAGAGCTAGTTGTTGACTTTCCAGAATTCTGGTGAGCCAATGGTTAACACCACTGGTAACTTGAAACAGGCCATGGTAGGAATATTTTTACCACAGAAATTAGTAAACACTACAAGCAGGGCTTTTCCCCCCAGAGAGACAGCTGTTATACATTACCAGCATCCCTTTGGATGTAACCCACATAACACCACCGGATATATCCAAAAGTTCTTTGGAGTCCTTAATAATTTTTTCTTAATTTAGCCCCTGGCTGTATTTTATTTTTTAATTATTTTTATTGTATTTTTTCCCATTACATTTATCCCCCTTACACCTCCCTCCCCACCCTGCAATCACCACACTGTTGTCCATGTCTGCGAGTCCTTTTTCCTTTTTGCTCAATCCCTCTACCCCCTAACCCCTACCTCCCCCCATAGCTGTCTACCTGCTCTCTATGAATCTGTCCCTATTTTGTTTGTTAGGGAAAGACAAGAGCCCTGAGACCAAAAAGTTGGAGAACAACTACTCTAGAAGATTCCACTGATGAAGAGAGGAAGGAGAAGACATGGAAGATTCTTGGTTAGCAGAGCTTGTTAGAGAGTCTTTGGTATGACATTTCAGGGACAGAGACAGTGAAATTGCTCTACATAATGAAGTGTAAGGAATACTTTTCCTGCGTTATTGGAAGTGGGTGTTAAAGAATGAGAGAGAAGATTCAGTAGCATAGAGGGAAACTCAACAGTGAGTTGATGGAAATGGCCAAGAGTCTTAAGTCTAGTATTCATGTTTATTTTGTGCACTGTTATAATGTAATGCTCCTTCACCTGCTCAAATCTTTAGCAAAGCCTGTGGCATACACCAGTGCCTTGGTGAGAGGCTTTTGTGGAAGTAAAGGGTAGGAGCATAGCAAATGGATCAGTCATAGCTAGGATTGGAAGTAAGAGAAGGAAAAGAGATGGGGGCCAATAGTGACCATGTGAATGTGAGATTCCTGGGAGGATGTGGGAAAGTGAGCTCACCTTTCCAAAGTATTTTAAAATGGATAGAGCTCTATAGCGTTCTAAAGGTCACCCTAGTATAGTGGTTCTCAACCAGGGGTGATCTCCCTCCACCCCGCCCTGGGAACATTTGGCAATGTCTGAAGACATCTTTGTTGTTACAACTTAGAAGTAGGTGTTGCTACTGACATCTGGCGAGCAGATGTCAGGGATGCTGCTAAACATCCTATAATGCATATAACAGCGCCTGACTGAAAAAAAAAAAAAAAGATTATGGAGCCCAAGATCTCAGTGGAGTCAAGGTTGAGAAGCCACACTCTAGAGCAATAGGGATGAGATAGGGTGCTTAATGAGTGATAGCTGCAGCTGTTAGCCACACAACTCTGCCCCTTCTGCCTCATACCCTTCGGTCTCTCCATAAATGCTTCCAGGCTCCTGCCTGTTACCTGGGCGAGAATTCTGTCTTACTGAGCCTTCATATTTTGACTCGAGAAATGTGGGTTGATTGTCGTTGATATCCTTCACATCTATTGTGATGGGAACTGGGCCTTCCACTGTAGCTCCATTAGCATCCAGGGCTGAGACCTGATGCAGAAAGGGAAAGGAAACTACCTTGGTGAATTTGGACTTCATATTACACAACAAAAGTCATCTGAGGGAAACTAGAGTTCAAAGAACCAATACCTGATAGCTGTAGGGGAGAAACATACCCATAAAAGCCCAGATTGGGAGCTGCTAAAATAAGGGCCTTCTTCATTAAACCTGAATTATCATGACTGTTTTTCCAGTGGTGGGTTATGATGGACACTGGACACGATTCTTTTCTAAATAGCTAGAGTCAGCGAAATAAGAACACTTTGAACCTGAGGCTATAGAAGTTCCATGTCCTCTTACAGAAGCATTTTAAGGGTTGACCTGCAGATCCAACAATAGAAGTTATCAGACAGAAAGGTTTTGGCTTGTTCTTCCCCCTCCCCCTCCCACAATTAGCTGTCTATCACACCTGCATATTCAAATACCAAACACGAAAACTGACCATTTGTTATTTCTGCTTCCTGCAAGGGCCAAAGAAGCTCTGTCCCAGCACTGCCGCTGCCTTCTTTGTGGATCCAGAGCCCACACAACAGACACAGGCAGATAGCAGAGAAGTGTTGGCTTGGTTTTGATCCAGGTGCCTGAGCATACCATACTTGAGTAAGTAATGCTATCTGAGGGCCTTGACAATGTAATTTGGGTTGCTATGATCAAAAAGCCTAAGGAAGAGGAGACTTTTGCCATACCCCTGTGTACTTGATAAAAAATGGACAGGTTTGCAAGCATGCCTTTAATGTCAGAAGGGACCTAACAGGCTTCTCTGTGCACGGGGTGAAGGTGCCAGTGGTACTTCCAGGACAAAGGATGATCAGAAAGGTTGGTAGATGACTTTTTCTGGTCTCGACTCACCTGAAGCTTGTGAACAGCTCTTGTTTCCCTGTCCAGAGCTTTGGTGTGATACAGAAGACCGTCTGGCTCTATCTGAAAGATTCCGTCTGTCTCCCCAGTTAGTTTGAAAGTCACAGCAGGGGGATGGGCCTTAAACTGGGGAAAAGCAAAAGTTAGATGAGGTTGTAAGAAAAAACAATGTTGTAGAATTTGTAGACAGTCACCAACTTCAGGTAACATTTTCATTTGTACAATCACTAATTAAGAAGTTACGAGCTTTTAAAGTGATACATTCTAAAAGATTGCTTGAACATTAACTAACATTCAAAATACTTTTCCTTCTAGAAACAATGTATGACATACTTTAATATGTTGACAAAAGTGAATAGTTTAAATTGTAACTGGAGCTAGATGAGATTTTTCTGGGGATATCTGAAAGCTATAACATTACTAACTTCTAAGAAATATTTAAAAGGGTAGCTTTATGGCTATGATTAAAAAGACATCATTTATTATTTCTAAGCATTGTGACAATGATTAAGATATATTTTAATATTAAGGGAAACAATTTAAAAGTGATTGTAACTTCACAAGATTCTATATGACAATCTCTTAATTACTTTTCAGAAGTACAGAAAATATCAACTATAGACAAAGCTATAGTACTATTTTAAATTTTAGAGTTTTTTAAATTTTTATTGTTCAATTACTTTCAATACTATTTTGTATTGGTTTCAGGTGTACAGCCTAGTGGTCAGACAACCATAGACTTTACACAGTGTCTCCCCTAATATTTCCAGTACCCACCTGGCACCATACATAGTTATCACAATATTATGGAAAAACTATAGCACTTTTAAGACTACAAGAATAGAAAGTTTCCAGAAAATAAAACAGGTATAAAAGTTGTTCAACCTCAATAATAATTGTTACTACATTTCATATATTTTTATTAACAAATTGAAAAATCAATAATAGCATATGTTTTGGGATATTATAAAAGATGTAAAGAAACATATATTATTGATGGAAATGTAAATTAGCACAATCCTTTTGGAAATAACTTGAGGCATAAAATAAAGTGTTTGTAGCCCTTGATAGCAAAAAGAACTAAACAACATTATACTAAGGAAATATTTTTAAACAGTCAGCTACACAGTTGTAGTATAAGTACACTTATTTATAATACCAGTAAAGTGGGCAATGCATAAATGGTGAAAAAGAAAGATGATAAAATTATTATAGTACATAAATTTGATAGAATTTTAATCATTAAATTATTTATTCTACAAATTATGAAGGACCATAAGAAATAATGCTATGATGTAAAGTAATAAAAGGAGAATATAAGAATAAATCTAGACTATGATTATAACAGTATCAAAAGTATACATGTCAGTGGGCAAGAAATGGAACTTTAAAAAACAGTTGATGTGATAAGTGGGTAGGACTGTGAGAGAAGAAGATTTTTTGTGCAATTATTTTCTTATTGATCTTATGTTGTTTATATAATAAATATAAATGTTATTATTTTGCATTTTAAGTTAAAGACCTGTACATCAGTGGGAAACGTGAAGTAAGGATCTGCAAAAAAACTCTTCCTTCAAAAAAGCAGTAAAAAACTGGCAAGAAATGTAAATATCAGAACTAAATGTTTGTAAAATCCAAAAACGTGCTTAAGAAAATTACTACTAGTAAGAACTAAGCTTTGTGGTTATTTTGAGTTGTCCTAATTTCGTTGCCCTTTCTCAAGATATGTAGTAGCCTTGAAAACTAACAGCCTTACAACCGTAATACCCGGAGGGGACAAAGGAAGTCCAACAACCAAGGACTTAAAGAAACATTCATCCAGACTGGTAAGAGGGGCAGAGGGGGGCAGCCAATGGAGAGGATGTGGGGCAATGTGGTGGACCACCCATGCGAGGCGGCAGCTGACGAACCAGGTGGTCCCATGTTCATGTGCGGATAAGCCAGGAGGAACAACTGGGGAGCAAGACAGACCACAAAACACAGGGTTTCAGCACAAGAAACTAAAGATGCAAAACCTCTGGCTGGAAAAATCTGTGGGGGTTGTGGTGATGGGAGAAACTCCCAGTCTCACAGGAGAGTCCCTAGGAGAAGCCCACAGTGTCCTAAAATGTACACACTCACCCATCTGAATAAGCACCTGAAAGGGCACAATCCACTTGTGGGAAGCAGGGGACGTGACGGAAAGTGGAGTGAGAGCTGAGCAAGTGGCACTGTTCCCTCTCTGAACCATCCCCAACAGGCAACACCACAACGCAGTGAGTGAAGAGGGTTGCCCCGCCCTGGCCAATACCTAAGGCTCTGCTCTTTACAATGTAACAGTTGTGAAACAAAGAAATATGGCCCAAATGAAAGAACAGATCAAAACCCCAGGAAAAGAACTAAGTGATGAAGAGATAGACAGCCTATCAGATGCAGGGTTCAAAACACTGGTAATCAGGATGCTCACAGAAATGATTGAGTTCAGCCCTGGCTGGTGTAGCTCAGTGGATTGAGAACAGGTCTCTGAACCAAAGGGTTGCTGGTTCCATTCTCAGTCAGGACTCATGCCTGGGTTGCAGGCCACGTCTTCAGTAGGAGGTGTGCAAGAGGCAAACACATTGTTGTGTCTCTCCCTCTCTTTCTCTTTTAGTAGTACATTCGAAAAGGATGGATTTTATGGTATATGAGCTATATCTCAATGCAAAGCAAAAAGAAAAAAATGACCTATCTCAGATTTGCATCATACTGTCTTATGATCTGGAAGCCCCTGACAGTACTAAGCTGGGGCTAGTTGAAAATCTTTAGTGAAAAAAGTTTGTAGCTATTTGATTCTTTCTTTCTTTCTTTCTTTCTTTCTTTCTTTCTTTCTTTCTTTCTTTCTTTCTTTCTTTTTTTTTTTTTTTTGGAGGATATGTTAATAACCCAAGGATCAGCCTCATGGAGTACTGAGCTTGCTTTGTGCCACCCTAACTCCAGGCAAAAATATTGGGATGACAAAAAAGTCTATTACGTTTTTTTCTGTACAATGGCTCTAGTAGTGCTTAGTTGTCTTTAACTTGATTCAAAACAATTTTGCTAGGTTGTATTGTGACAGCTGTTGTATCAGCACGTATTTAAAAAAATTCACAATTGGGCCCTGGCCAGTGTAGCTCAGTGGATTGAGCACTGGCCTGTGAACCAAAGGGTCACTGGTTTGATTACCAGTCAGGGCACATGCCTGGATTGTGGGCCAGGTCCCCAGTAGTGGGTGCGTGAGAGGCAACCACACATTGATGTTTCTCTTCCTCTTTCTCCCTCCCTTCCCGTCTCTCTAAAAATAAATTTTAAAAAATCTTTAAAAAATATTCAAAACCGGTAAATTTTTATGCAGCAATTTTAATATTGAAGATGGAAGAAAATGCAACATTTTTAGCATATTATGCTTTATTATTTCAAGAAAGGTAAAAATGCAACTGAAATGCAATAAAAAGAGATTTGTGCAGTGTATGGAGAAGGTGCTGTGACTGATTGTGTCAAAAGTGGTTTGTGAAGTTTCTTGGTATTATTGACATTTTGGCCAAATAATTCTTCACTGTGGAGCTGTCTTCGCATTGGAAGATGTTTAGCAGCACCCCTGGCCTCTACCCACTAGAAGCCAATAGCAGGAGATAGCTGACATACTCAAAATATCCAAATCAATGAAGTTATTGATGAAAACAAAAAAATGAACCTTTTATCTTATGGAAAAAACATAACAAACTTTTTGACCAGCCCAATATTTCAAGTGATGCTGAATGAAGGAATCTACAACTCTTCCCCAACACAGTAATAAAGAGTTCAAAGGAACATCTTACCAAAGCAGGGTTTGCTGCATTATTGCCACAATACAAAGACAGAGAGAGTACGTATGCTTGACTAGAAGTCAACTGTTTTCTAGTCTCAGCTCTGCCATTAACTTTTGTAAGCTTCAGTTTTCCTATATGTAAAGCAACCATTTGGTATCAAAAATGTCTGAGGTCTTTTCTAGCACAAAGATTCTGTGATCCTAGGAAGGAAATCCTCATCTCCTACTCCTCTACCCCAACACACACACACACACACACACACACACACGAAACTTTCAGCCGTGACCACTGATATTGAGATGGCCATCCCACTCCCCAAACTGGTTCTCTTCCCATCCTTGAAGGGGAGACAGAGCCTGCAGGCACCAAGATCCCTTCTCCCAGGATGGGGGTACTTGGCCCAGACACAGTTGAGAAAATCCAAACAAGGATGTCAGGTACAACACTTTATAATACTGAGGACATCCATCTCTCTGAGTAACTTAGCTTCTGAAATTGTTCTTGATAATGAGCTCTGTCAAACCTCTGTTTTACTTCCTGCTGCAGAGTGATAAGAGTAAAAGTCTACTGAGAGAGCATGACAGTGATCAATTTAATCATTACCTGGAATATGATTTGACTGGGTTCTTGGCCTTCGAAAATAGAAAATGTCATGGGCTTCAGGGGTCCACTAAACCTCCCCTCTTGGCCATATCCACTTGTCTGTTAAAAAAGAAAAAGAAAATTAGCATCACCATCTATTATCACTTGCTAATTTTATTATGGCTTCCAGGACTGAAAAACGAAACATAAAACTTTAATCTGGAAGAAAACAATGTAAAATCTAGTTAAAACAGGCAGAAAGAGATCTAATATTTGTTGAGGCTTTACTATGTCAAAACGGCTTGCAAGGAGCCTTGCATTGCTTTTCTCGTTGAATCATACCATTCAAGCAGTGGCCCATAGGGAGAATATTAACTCCATGGTACATATGAGGTTCAGAGAGGTTAAGCTACCTGCTCAAAGGAAAATTCGTAAGTGGTTGACACAACAGCTGTACACAGATCTAACCGAACAAAGGTTCATGATCTTCTCACAGTCCCACTCCGCCTTTTAAATTCCAGATGTTTTTACACCAGCTTCTTAAAACATCTCCCTTCACTTCTATTAGTTTATAAGGAAATTCATGGAAGATTCATAGCACTCTGGAGTTCACAGTCTCCCCAGGTAAAACAGAATTTATCAGGGGGAAAAATGAACACACAGATGTGTTTAGTTCAATGCTTGTTTGGCACATAGTAACACGGTAAATTTTAGTCAAATTTGATCTGAATTTGAACTGTAAGTTTGAGAAAAGCTTACTGTTTTAACATTTGATTCACAATCTGTACTCATTTAGAAAACAATAAAAGCACAAATGCAGTACCCATACTAAATGCACTTCAAGCAGTAGCCCCACAACAGTTCTAAAATCCAAAGACCTTGAACTTGAAAGACAAGCAGCTCCATGCAGATGCCCAAATCCAGGCTGGGATAGCAGTAAGTGGTGGCTGGAACAGCGGGCAAGTTAGTATGTGTTGAGCTCTGTCCTAAACACAGTTAATCCTGACAGCAACCATAGGGAGGTAAATTGATTGTTAGCTCCATTTTATAGGTGATGAGACTCAGACACAGAGAGGTTAAGTAATTTGCCAGGTAGCGGCAGGACGCAGAATTAAAACCTGTGACTCTTAAACTGGCCCTCTCAGCCACTATAAGCCCACTATGCACCACAGGGAGCAAAAGCAGCAGAGACAACCTGGCAGAAAGCCAGCTGCATCCACGGTATGTGGAAGAATATGACTTTCAACTAGGGAGAATGGGGAGCATTCGGCACATGCCCCTGCCATCCCTTTGCTCCTAGGATGACTGCACCTTTGAAAGGAAACACGAGGCAGAATGGAGCAAGTGGCATGCAGGAAGTGACAGCCAGCCAAAAACCCACCCGTGGAGGGGCATCCTCTGGGAGGAGGGATTTAGCCTCCATACCTGATGCTGGTTTCCCCTCCTTCCTGAGTGGTTCTTCAGACCTACTTGTGCTGGGAACCAGAGGTGGAATATGTTAGGATCAGAAGCATATGGCAAGTCAATGGTTTTTGAGCTAGACAGGTAAAACCAAAAATGTAAGAAGTAGGTGAAAATGGGAGAGAATTTGTCTTCCAGTATTTGGGGAAAGCAAGTATATTCTTGCCATGGAAATTCTGGGAATAACCCCCCAAAAATTAGCAACGGAGTGATGGGAAAAATGATCTTACACGAAATCTCTTGGTTTGTTGAATCTTAAGTTGATACTGCTTGTCTGATAAAGGAAAAATAACATAGGAGAATGCAGAGGGATTTGGAATTTGGTGTCCTCTCCTTCAGCATTGTAGCAGACTCTTGGATTAACTGTCTCCCAACATCATCAACCTCTCTCCCTTGGGAAGTTGAGTGTTCTCTTTCCCAGACTTCCTTGCAGCTAGGAGGGTGGTCAAGTGAACTATTTCTGGTTCATGAAACAAAAGGGAAAGTCTGCTGGGAAATTCTGGCCAAGCTATTGTTTTCCTGATGAAAAACAGGACAGACACAGCCGGAGTTGCCGTGTACGCCTCCCTGTTGTTGCTCAGACAGTGGACCTGTGTCTGTAGCTGTGATCGCCATCATGAAAGCATGAGGGGACGAACCAGCTCAGAGAATGGTGGAACAAAGATAAAGAAGCCCAAGTCTCTAATAATATCACAGAAGTGCTACACCTGCCCTTGATTGCCACTTTAGGCTTCTTGTTATCTGAGGAAAGTAAACCCCCATTTATTGAAGACCTCTAAAGCCAAACTTCCTGTTACTTATAGCTAAAAGTATTCTGTACCAACACAATAATTCTATAGACTTCCAGCTCATCCCTTCCTTTTTAAGTGTATCATCCTCAGGGGTCTCTTCCTCACTTTCCACTCCTTTCCTACATCTTCTTTAGCTCCAGCAGCTCCTCTGGAAGGTGGGGCACAGAAACTGGGTGCAAATAGCCAGGTGCCACCATTGCTGTTCCAAGACCAAGGCAGTGATTCCTGTGGGGCTTCTGCTTAACAGAAAACTGCCTTCATCAACTTTCCAGTCACATCAGCAAGTGGTCAGCTTTTCAGCTGATCACACCAGTGACAGTATCCAGAGGAAAACTGCATTAGTCAGACGAACCTCACAAACCAGCCTGCATTTTTCCTATGGATAAGCTGGCTCACCTATCAGTAAAGGAGGTTACATCTCAGTGCAAGGTTCAAGGTTGGGTTCTTATAGCCGGGCAACCCATCCTTCTTCCTGCCCATTAACATAGCTATTTGGGCTATAAAGATTTCAAAATCCATGTACACACCATGAGTCATCAGGCCATACTGCCAGAACTGAAAAGAACAGTGTGGTGGAAATATGTGGAAGGACCACAGGGTTTATGAAGGACTTGGAGAAAATAACATCCACCGTCTTGTACAAAAAGATGAAACAAAAGGATGAGAATGAAACTGCCATTTTTGAGTGTTTCTGTGTGGCAGCTATGGGACTAGACCCTCCACACACATCATTTCTTCTAGTCCTCAACATTATCAGGAAATTATCTCCAGAGAAGTCCCACAGAAGGGACACTGATATAGCTACAGTGGGGTAGAGCCAGCCCTGTTGGACCACAAACCCCATCTCTGAACAATGTAGCTACACTGCCTTCCAGGCCATCAAAGGACATCTGCCTGCCTGGTAGCCACCCTCATTGCACTTTCCAGCAAGAGTTCTCTGTATTGATTATGTAGTATTAATGCCAAATTATTATTCCTCTGGAAGAAGCATAGGCCCAGGCAAAACTCTAAAATAAGTGGCTTCTCCCTGATTTCCCTGCCTCCCTCCCTATTCAGTGCCCTTCTCAAACCCTGAATTACTTACTTGTTCTCTCTTCAGTGCCCTTGCAATATTCATGCGGTATTTCTAACCTACTTATGAAAAACCAGCTCTCAGAAAATAATAAGAGAGCCCTTTGCAGTAAAGAGTATGTGATTGGGAAACATTTTAAATTACTATCTCTGCTGAAGAAAGCCTTATGCTAAAGGCAAGAAGCTTCAACTAAACTTCCATTCCTCATAGGAAAGGTTCTAGGAGTAGAGGTGAGTGGAGGCAGGAATTTCAACGGCCCTGAAAGCCCACCACACAGGTAGCAGTTTCTTCCTTCAACCACAGACAGCTGTGCTTGTGGCTGTCTTCTGGGCATCAGTATTTAGGCAGTATTTCTTACTGTGGGCAGAAATCCTACTGGACTGAGAATAGAGAGAGAAAAACTTATCTTCAACTTTTATCCAGGAATAAAAATATATGTCCTTTTCTTATATAAAAAGGGGATGAGCCCACTAAAATCAAATCATTGTGATAGAATCATCTCTCTCTCTCTCTTAGATTTCATTGTTGTTTCCTAATATAAGCCCATAATTACATATTTAATTTACCTTATTCCTGGCACTGTGCTATGTGCTGAGGCTACAAAGATGACTAAAACACAGTCCCTTCCTCGTGGAGGTCAGGGTCCATATGATTGTAGACACTGAATATTCAAAACACTGTAGGACTTCTGGTCAAGATGGAGGCATAGATAGACATGCTCCACCTCCTTGCCCAACCATAAAAAAGATCACAACTAACCTAAAACAAAAAAACACCCAGAACTGCCAGAAAATCAAATTGCATGGAAGTCTGATAACCAAGGATTTAAAGAAGCCATATTCGACCAGGGCGGAGAAGGTGCAGAAATGGGGAGTGGGGCCAGAGAGGACGCAGTGTGGCAGTGGTGGTGAGGCAGTGGTAGCAATGGCCAACAGAATGGGTGGTCTCACGTTCATGTGTGATGAATAAAAAATGGGAGGGATACCTTGGGAGCAAGCAATCCCAGCCCCAGGCCTGACTGCGCAGTCCAGGGCTCAAGTGCCAGGAAAACAAAACCTCACAATTTCTGGCTGTAAAATCCAGTGAGTGTTGGAGCAGTGGAAGAAACTGCAAGTCTCTCAAGAGAGTCATTTAAAGGGCCTGCACAGTCCTAGAACATACGCAAACCTACGCACCCTGGGAACCACCATAGGGGCAGCAGCAAGAAGGGTGCCAGTAGCATACAGTAAGGGGCTGAAGTGACTGGAAATGGGGTGAGTGCCAAGCATGCCTCTAGCAGCCAGGCAGCAGCATTGTCCCCTCTCTGGCTCCTTCCCCACATACAGTAGTAATAGTCTTGCTACAGCCTGGCAAACAGCTAAGGCTCTACCCCATACAACTTAACAGGTTCAATAAGACAGAGAGTCAAAGTAACTCTAACTAGTACACAGAAACAAACACAAGGAGGCTACCAAATCAAGGAAACAAAGAAATATGGCCCAAAGGAAAGAATAGAGCAAAACCCCAGAAAAAGAAATAAGCAAAACAGAGATAGCCAACCTATCAGATGTAGAGTTCAAACCACTGGTAATAAGGATGCTCAGAGAACTCACAGTGTGTTGCAAAAGCATAAAGAAAAAAATGAAGGCTACACTAAGTGAAATAAAGAAAAATCTACAGGGAACCAACAGTGAAGGGAAGGAAGCCAGGGTTCAAATCTACAATTCGGAATATAAGGAAGAAATAAACAATCAACTAGAACAGAATGAAGAAACAAGAATTTGAAAAAACAAGGAAAGAACAAGAAGACTCTAGGATATCTCCAAATGTGCCAACATCTGAATCATAGGGATGCCAGAAGGAGAAGAGGGAGAGCAAGAACTGGAAAACTTATTTGAAAAAATAATGAAAGAAAACTTCCCTAATTTTGTGAAGGAAATAGATATACAAGTCCAGGAAGCACAGAGAGTCCCAAACAAGTTGGGCTCAAAGAGGACCACACCAAGACACACAATTAGAATGCCAAAGGTTAAAGATAAAGAGAGAATCTTAAAAGCAGAGAGTTACCTTCAAAGGAGTTCCCATAAAACTATCAGCAGATTTCTCAAAAGAAACTTTGTAGACAAGAAGGGACTGGCAAGAAGTATTCAAAATGATGAAAAGCAAGGACCTATAACCAAGATTACTCTATCCAGCAAAGATATTATTTAGAATTGAAGGGCAGATAAAGTGCTTCCCAGACAAGGTAAAGCTATAGGAGTTCATCATCACCAAGACCTTATTATATGAAATGTAAAGGGATTTATTTAAGGAGATCAAAACTATGCACAATAAAATGACAACAAACTCATAACTGAATCAACTGAATCTAAAAAACAAAAACAAACAAACAAAAATGAAAACAATCTAGGAAAACAACCAGACCGGAACAGAATCACAAAAATGGAGATCATTTGGAGGGTTATCAGTGGGGAGGGGGAAGGGGGAGAATGGAGGAAATGGTACAGGGATTAAGAAGCATAATTGATAGGTACAAAATAGACAGGGGGAGGTTAAGAATAGTATGGAAAATGGAGAAGCCAAAGAACTTATATGCATGACCCATGGACATGATCTAAGAGGGAGACTGCTGGAGGGAAGGGGGGTACTGGGTGGGGGAGGCAAAGGGGGAAAATTGGGACAACTGTAATAGAATAATCAATAAAATATACATGTAAATGCTCTAATAATGATAATAGCTAATGTTTATTAAGTACTTAGACTGTACAAGTCACAAATATGAGGACTTTAAAAATGCATTATCTCCTTGAATTGCCACAACATTCTATGATCAAGTACTCCTATCAGCCTCATTTCACAGGGCAAAAAACTGAGGTTCAATTCTTAAGTAACTCACCCAAGTTCCTATCACTGGCAAGATACAGTGCCAAGTTTGAACCTAGATATGACATCACCACAACCTTATAATACTAGAGAGAGCAAAGGACATTTAAGAGGGTCGGAAGAGGACAGAAGTCAAGTGGGGATGTTTGACCCAGACTTTAGGCACTCCTAGAAACAAGAGTTGAGCCCCTGGTCTTTGAGGATGCAGATTGCTCATAAAGATTGAACAGGAGATTATCCACTCCTCCACCTCCAACCATGGGAGGAGGGCTCTTGATAGTTTCACAAGTTTGGTTCTATTTCACTCTGTAAAAATTTTGAGCTGTGTGGGCTCTAGGAAACTCTCTGGGACTTAAAATTTGACATTTTTGTGTGTGTGTCACAGAAGGAAAGAATACATGATTTGAGGTATGAGCATCTTGAAGTGTTTTTCTAAAGAGAAAGCAAAGGCTTCCCCATAATCTTGCTTCATAATAGAACAAATTGGCAAGTATATGACATGTTTGCATCTCATGAGTAAGAGCAGGATGGCACCTCACTGTCTATCCAAGGTCAAAGGTTATATTTCTCCAGGGTTCATCCGGCTCCACCTTCTAGAAGCTTGTCAGTCACTAGGATTAGTTCAACAAATGGCTAAAGACAAATTTAACTAGAAACTCCAAAATAAATAAATATACATACATATACACAGAGCAGAGCAAGGTTAAAAATAGAGAAAATGCTTTTGTGTGTGTGTTTCAGTGGTAATTTTTCATGGCCATAGTAAAAAAAAAAAAGTCACAATAGAAGGACTTACACTAATGCATGTATTGGTATGTGTTTATTTCCAGATTCCCTGAGTTATACATGGAGGTCTAAACCTGAGTAGATAGATTTGTTTTAAGCCTTGACCAAGCGCTATTGGCTTTTAAGAGCTGAGGAGAAAGTACAGACACATGACTTGTAGTAATTTTCATCAAAAACATCACATTGGGGCAAACTATGTGTCCTTTGTATATGATTTAATGTTGATAGACTTTTAAAAAAAATTATAACCATTGATCTCTTGGTATGCAGTAGAAGGGTGGCAGAAAATATTTTTGTAAATAAGAACATCCTCTTCTCTTACCAAATACAGTGTGAGGAGACATAAGCAGTGCAGATGGGCTTGTGCCATCACGGTTTTCTTGTATTCAATCTCCTGTGAATAAACCAGAGATAAAAGTGATTAGTTACGAGTCTGTTAAAATCATGTCTTTCCAACCAGAAAAGATCATTGGATGATATCCAGTAGTAGAATGGGATCCCTAACAGTCCTGCCTTTATATGGAACAACCCAGTCTTCCAGAAGCTTCACAATACTTCATTCATAGTAATGCACAAGTCAACATCCCCAAGCAAGCTCATGCTTCTTCCATTTCTTTCACCACTCCACTTTCTTATAATGTTCATTTAAGGGTCTTAAATGATAGGCAATCATTTAATTCTCACTCATCATATGGTTGGGAAAGCTATGCTTCTGCAAATGCCAGTATAACTAGATACTAAAATGTCAGTGGTTCTGATTCAAAGCTACAAGTATATGAGATTCCTCAAACAGAAGGAGCCCAAGAATGTTCACAACTCTCCATTCAAATACCTCTTTTGTCTTTTAAACATTGCTGTTAACTATGCAATATACTTAAGGAAAACATGTACTTCTCATTACTCCAAAACCAATTCAATAAGAATCCAAAATTCTGCCCTTACTCTATGCTGTTCCGTATTATTTTTCCTTTGCTCCCATCTCTTCACATTTCACAAAAATTACACTTTTCACCCTGAGACTTGTGGCAACTAACAGATTTGAAGACCTGAGAAAATTTTTCCACATGGCCTGAAAAGCAGCATTGTTGCTTATCACACTGTACTAAATAAATAAATAAATAAATAAATAATTCAGAGGCAGCTCAAGATGGCAGCATAGGAAGAAGATCCTGACCTTACCTCTTCCCGTGAACAAAAGTCTACAGCTACATGTGAATAAATTCCCTCTGGGAAGAACCTGAAGACTAGCTGAAAAGCTCCCCAACAACAAAGGATAAAAGGGCCACATTGAGATGATAAGAGAGAGGTGGTCTTACAAAAACCCCATTCCTGGCACGGCAACCCATGACCAAGAGATCTCACAAATACACAGCTCCTCGCTGAGGAGTGAGGGGCTTGTTCCCCACATGAGGCATCCCAACCCTTGAGACCTATACTAGAGATACAGCCCCCAAACAATCTGGCTTTGAAAACCACTGGGGTTTATGTCCAGGAGAATCATAGGGCTGGAGGTAATGGAGATTTCACTTTTAAAGGGCTTGAAGCAGACCCACTCACCCAGGGACCTAGTGCAAAAGCAGTCAGTTAAAAAGCACCTAGACCATGTGTGAAGAAATTAATTTACTAATCTTAAAGCATTTACCAGAAAGGCAGGAACCTGTTGGAACCCTCTCTAGGAACAGGGGTACTGGCGAGGATCACTTTTGCCTTCTCTCTCTACCTTGCTACCACTGGCACTGGTTTTGCCTTCTCTCTCTACCTTGCTATCACTGGCACTGGTGAGCACAGTTTGTACACTTTCCCTCTAACCTGCTAGCGCCAGGGATACACCCTGCCCTGTGTCACACCCGCGGCCCCACCAATCGTTCCCATGGCCCTGCCAAGGCCAGCAGGTGCATGCAATCCACACAGGGGATGCCTCTTGAGTGCCTGGCTCTGGTGACAGGATTGTATTTCTGAGCCCCACACATATGAAACACTTAGAAAGACAGCTATCGGCAGGTTACCACCCCCAGGGCACTACAAAAACAGCACACTGAAACACATTATCTGTATTGCTATGAAAAAAAGACCCATTTGCTTGTCCTGGAACGTCAGCCTAAGGGGTAGGCTTCAAGTATACCACACATCTAGAGGTCACAGAAGTGCTCTCAGGGTATGTAGGCTGGAGGACATCATCTTTGTTCTCTCCCTTACTTCTCTGTAGCTCACCAGTACCTCCCAGAAAGGGATTTGTCTGGAGTCCCAATTTGTGTAGCAATCACCAAGGGGAAACCTCTAGATTACCTGGTCCCAAAGCCAGCAGGGTTCAAAACTGTGATCCCACGGTATTGTGTAAACTTGCTGAATGCCTTAAAGGCTGTTGCCTTCAGGTTAGTTTCCATTCAGCCTGAAACTAAGCACTGACTGAGATCCCTCCCTCTGGAACACTCCTAGGTCTTGGCACATCCTCAAAAACTGGGACCTATTAAAACTAACTCAGTCTTCTTACACGATCACACAGGTTGGAGAGACAACCAAGAAAATAAGTAAGGTTAAACATTAACTTTCACCTCCTACACAGGGCTACTCTTTCAAGACTGGGAGAGAAAGCTCTTCTTCACGGTACACAGAAACAAACAAGAGAGGCAGGCAAAATTAGGAAACGGAGAATATGTTCCAAATGAAAGAATAAGACAAAAACTTTAATGGAATACATATCAGTATTTACCTATTGGAGTTCAAAGTAATGGTCATAAAGATGCTCACTGAACTCAGGAAAAGAATGGATGAGAATTTCAGCAAAGAGATAGTAATATAAGAAAGTACAAAACAGAAGTCACAGAGCTGAAGAATACAATAAATGAACTGAAAAATACACTAGAGAGGTTCAGTGGCAACTGGATGAAGTAGAACAGATCAGCAATGTGAAAGACAAAGTAGTAACACTCACTCGAACAGAGAAAAAAAATTTTTTAATGGAGGTAACATAAGGGACCTATGGGACAACATCAAGTGGAATGACATTATAGGGATATCAGAGGGAGAAGAGAGAGAGCAAGGGGCAGAAAAAAAATGAAGAAATAATGCAGAAAACTTCCCTAACTTGGGGGGAAAACAGATATCCAGGTCCAGAAAGCACTGAGAGGTTCAAAGATGGACCCAAAGGCCCACACCAAACACACTGTAGTTAAAATGTCAGAAGTTAAAGATAAAGAGAAAATCTTAAAAGCAGCAAGAGAAAACAAGTTGTTGTGAACAAGGGAACCCCCATGGGACTATGAGCTGATTTCTTAGCAGAAATGGTGTAGGTCAGAAGAGAGTGGCATGATATACTCAAAGTGCTTAAAGGAAAAAAGCTTCCCAACCAGAATTCTCTACCTGGCAAGGCTATTATTCATATGGAAGGACAAAGTTTTCCAGACAAGTAAAAGCTAAAGGAGTTCATTACCTCTAAACTGGCCTTACAAGAAATGTTAAAGGGACTTCTTTAAATGGAAAATAAAAGGCACTATCAAGTAAATGCATATGAAAGTTAAAATCTCATCAGTAAAAACAAATATATATTAAAGGTAGTAGATTAACATTCTATAAAGCTAGTATGAAAGTTAAAGACAAAAGTATAAAATTAACTGTAACTACAATAATGAGTTACGATGTACACACAAAATAAAAGATGTAAAATATGTCATTAAAAACAAAACATGGGGGGCTGATAAATGCAGAGTTTGAAAAATGCATTCAAAACCAAGGGGGAGGGTGGAGAGGGGGGAGGGAGGTGGGTTCAGCTGGGGTGGGGTGGAGGGATGGGGAGAAAAGGCATACAACTGTAATTGAATAACAAAAAAAAAAAAAATGCATTCAAACCTAAGTTGCTATCAACTTAAAATAGACTGTTATGTATACTACTGTATGTGAACCTCATGGTAACCAAAAAGCAAAAACCTAAGTAGATACACAAAAGATTGTGAAAGATAAATATTAACATAGCACTACAGATATTCATTGAACCACAGGAGGAGAGCAAGAAAAGAAAAAGAAGCTGCAAAAAAAAAGCCAGAAAAAAACAACAAAATGGCAATAGCACATAACTGTCAATAAGTAAATGTAAGTGAACTAAACTCTGCAACCAAAAGATGTAGAGTGGATGAATAAATAAAAATAACGAGACTCATCCATATGCTGCCTACAAGAGACTCATTTCAGACCTAAGAACACACACAGACTGTAAGTGAAGGGATGGAAAAAGATATTCCATACAAATGGTAATGAAAGAAAGCTGGGGTAGCTATAGTTATCTCAGAAAAAATAAACTCTAAAACAAAGACTGTAATAAAATACAAAGAAGACCATTACATAATGATGAGTCAATTTGATGAGGATATAACATTTGTAAATATTTATGCACCCAACATAAAAGTACCTTAATACGTAAAGCAAATATTAACAGACTTGAAGGGAGAAGTTGACATCAATGAGATAGTAGGAGACTTACATCAATGGATAAATCATTCAGACTGAAAATCAAGGAAACAGTAACCTAAAATGACACATTAAACCACATGAACTTAATAGAAATACACAAAACATCCCATCTAAAAGCAGCAGAATACACACTCTCCTCAACTGCATATGGAACAGTCTCCCAAATAAATCACATGTTGGGCCACAAAACAAGTCTCAATAAATTTAAGAAGATTGAAATAA
This sequence comes from Desmodus rotundus, assembly GCF_022682495.2. Lineage (NCBI taxonomy): Eukaryota > Metazoa > Chordata > Mammalia > Chiroptera > Phyllostomidae > Desmodus > Desmodus rotundus. The sequence continues at coordinate 31,650,387 of NC_071394.1, read as the reverse complement.
TATCAAGCAGCTTTTCTGACCACAACGATATAAAACTAGAAATCAATTATAGGAAGAAAACTGAAAAATTCACAGATGTGTAGCGATTAAACATGATACTGAAGAACCAAAGGGTCAATAAATAAATCAAAGGAGAAATCAAAATATACCTTGAAAAAAATGAAGACAGAAATACAACATTCCAAAATTAATGGGATGCAGCAAAAGCAGTTCTAAAGAAGGAAAGTTTATAGTGATACAGGCCTACCTCAAGAAACAAGAAAAAACCTCAAATAAGTGATCTGACTTTCCTTCCAAATCAATTAGACAAAGGAGAACCAATGAAGCTGAAAGTTGGTAGAAGGAAGGAAGGATCAGAGAAAATATAAAATAGAAACTAAAAACAATAGAAAGGATCAATGCGACTACCAGCTCATTCTTCAAAAAGATAAATGAAATTGACAAAACTTTTAGCTAGACTCACCAAGAAAACAAGAGACTCAATATATAAATAAAATCAGAAATGAGAGAGTTTTTTGTTGAGGATACTGGCCTGTAAAGATCATAAGAGAAAATATGAATTATTATATGCCAGTAAATTGAACAACTTAGAAAAAATGGAAAATTCCAAGAAATATACCATTTTCCAAGACTGAATCAGGAAGAAGTAGAAAATCTAAGTAGACCAATTACTAATAAGGATGCTGAATCAGTAATCAAAAGCCTCTCAACATACAAAAGTCCAGGACCAGAAGTCAAGTCTTTGCTGATGAATTCTACCAAATATTCACAGAAAATTTAATACCTATCCTTTCCAAACTCTTCCAAAAATTGAAGAGGAAGCAATGCTTACAAATTCATTATATAAGGTCAGCAATACCCTGATACAAAATCCAGACAAAGACATCACAAAAAATGAACATAGATGCAAAAATCCTCAACAAAATATTAGCAAACCAAATTCAACAATGTATTAAAAGGATTATACACCATGATTGAGTGGGATTATATTGCAGGGATTCAAGAGTGGTTCAACATTTTCAAAATCACTCAACATGACACACCACATTAATGAAATGAAAGATAAAAATTATATGATTTTCTCAATAGATGCAGAAAAAGCACTTGACAAAATTCAATATCCATTTATAATAAAAGTCCCCACAATGTTGTTATAAAGGGCACATGCCGCAACATAATAAAGGCCATATATGACAAACCCATAGCTAACATCATACTCAATGGAGAAAAGCTTAAAGCTTTTCCTCTAAGATCAGGAACAAGACAAGGCTATACATTCTAACCACTTTGATTCAACAGGGTATTAGAAGTCCTAGTCACAGAATTAGGCAAGAAGAAAAAATAAAAGGCATCCTAATGGAAAGGAAGGAGTAAAACCATCACCATTTGCAGATGACAAGACACTATGTGTAGAAAATCCTTGACTCCACCAAACGCCACCCCCCCCCGCCACAAACCTGTTAGAACTAACAAATAAATTCAGTAAAGTTGCAGGACACAAAATTGATATACAGAAATCTGTTCTGTTCACACACACTAATAACAAACTATCAAAAATAAATTTAAAAAGCAATCCCATTTACAATTGCATCAAAAAATAAAATACCTATAAATAAATTTAACCAAGGTGATAAAAGACCTGTACACTGAAAAGTATAAGACATTGACAAAAGAAGTTGAAGAAGGCAAATAAATAGAAAGGTATCCTGTAGTTCCGGTCAGGAAGAATTAAAATTGTTAAGTTTCTATGCTACCCAAAGCAATCTAAAAATTCAGTGCAATCCCTATTAAAATTCCAATGGCATTATTCACAGAACTAGAACAAATAATTCTAAAATTTATATGGAACTACAAAAGACCCTGACTAGCCAAAGCATTCTTGAGAAAGGAGAACATAGCTGGCAGTATCACACTCCCAGATTTCAAACTATACTACAAAGCTATAGTAATCCAAAAAATATGGTATTGACATGAACACAGACACATAGATGAATGGAATAGAATAGAGAGCCCAGAAATAAATCTACAAATATATGGTCAATTAATTTATGACAATGGAGCCAAGAATATACAAAGGGCAAGGGACAGTCTCTTCAATAAATGCTGTTGGGAAAACTTTGCAAAAGAATGAAACTAGACCATTATCTGACACCATGCACAAAAATTAACTCAAAATGTATTAAAAACTTGAATGTAAGACCTGAAATGATAAAACCAGAAGAAAACATAGACAGTAAGCTCCTTGACATCAATGTTGGTGTTGAATGTATGGATCTGACTCTAAAAGCAAGGGCAACAAAAGCAAAAATAAACTAGGGGGACTGCATCAACTTAACTTCTGCTTCATCAAAATGAAAAGCAAACCTACAGAACAGGAAAAAATATTTGCAGTCTTATGTCTGATAATGGGTTAATACTCAAAATATCAAAGAATTCAAACAACTCAATAGCAAAAAAAGAAAAAGAAAAGAAAGAAAGAGAGAGAGAGAGAGAAAAGAAAAAAAAAACAGTCAAATTAACAATAGGCAGAGGACCAGAAGAGACATTTTTTTCAAAGAAGATATACAGATGGCAACAGACACATGAAAAGATACTCAACATCACTAATTGTCAGAAAATACAAATCAAAAGCACAATGAGATAGTCACAACACCTGCTAGCTTGGCTATTGTCAAAAAATACTCAAAATAACAAATGTTGTTGAGGAGGTAGAGAAAGGGAACACAGATAATGTTGGTGGGAATGTAAACAGGTGCAGCCACTATGGAAAACAGCATGGATAATCCTCAAAAAATAAAGATAGAACCACCATACCATCCAGCTTTTCCACTTCTGGGTATTTATTTTTAAAAAAACTAATTTGAAAACATGTATACATGCCTATGTTTATTGAAGCATTGTTCAAAATAGCCAAGATATGAAAATAACCGAAGTGTCCACTGATGGATGATTAGACAGAGAAACTGTAACACACACAGATATACACACACAGGGAATGGACTAGTACTCAGCCATAAAAAAGAAGGAAACTTTGCCATTTGTGAAAATATGAATGGATCTTGGGGTATTATTCAAAGTGAATAAGTCAGAGAAAGAGAAATATTATATGATTTCACTTATACGTGGAAACTAATAAGCAAAAGAAAGAAACAAAATAAAATCAAACAAAATGCATAGATACAGAGACCAGGCTGGTGGTTTTAGGATGGGAAGCGGGCGTGGAGGTAGGCAAAATGAGTGAAGGGGGATAATTGTGGGGTGACAGAGGCTAACTAGACTTACTGTGGTGATCACTATGTACTGTATAAAAATATAGAATTATTATGTTATATACCTGAAACTAATATAATGTTACATGCCAATTTATCTCAATTTTTAAAAAAATGTTTTATTAACATTTTAATCACATTATTATCTTTAGGGATTTTGGATGACCTTGGGTCACTTTATCTTGTCTTTATTTTTTTATGTTTTTCTACATTGAACATATCACTAATATGCTCAGCATAGAAAAATGGTTATTAAAAGTCTAACCACTCTACCATTTATGCTACCTATTTTCTGTACCTTTCCCCCTTCCCTCCCCACCCATTCTATTGCTGATAACCTTCCACGTGATCTCCATTTCTGTGGTTCTGTTCCTGTTCTAGTTGTTTGCTTAATTTGCTTTTGTTTTTGTTTTTGTTTTTGTTTTAGGTTCAGTTGTTAATAAGTGTAAATTTGTTGTCATTTTACTGCTCATATTTAGAAAATAGACAGGGGGAGGTTAAGAATAGTATAGGAAATGTAGAAACCAAAGAACTTATATATATGACCCATGGACATGAACTAAAGGGGGGAATGCAGGTGGGAGGGGGTGCTCGGGGCAGAGGGGAATAAAGGGGGGGAAATAGGACAACTATAATGACATAATCAATAAAACATTTTTTTAATTTTAATTTCTTATTGTTATTCAATTACAGTTGTGTGCCTTTTCTCCCCATCCCTCCACCCCACCCCAGCCAAACCCCCCTCCCTCCCCCTCAATAAAACATTTAACAAAATATTTAATAAAATATTACCAAACTGAAAAAAAAAGTCTAACCACTCTAAAATTTTAGATCCTGAAATTTGTAAATGCCTTAGATTTGGATAGCTTATATTCAAACTTTTAAAAAGAGTACTATCCCATTTTGCCTCCCAAATGCTCTGGGAGTTAAAGCGAAATGAGCATTTGTTGAGCACCACCCATGGAGAAGGTTTAGGGAAGGGACTTCACAAACATAGCAACAGTGGCGCAGAAGATGGACTCGGAGTCAGAGAGCTCTGCCTTCTCTTAGCTGTGTGGCGGTGGGTGTACTACTTAATACCTCTGTGCCTGAGTTTCCTCCAATGGAAAATACACAGCAATTACTCAACAATAAATGCATGCTTTCATGAGTTTCTCACAGGCAACATGAGTTGGGAATTGTTATTCTAATTTTATATACGAGGAAATTGAGTTTCTAAGTTAAGCAATTCACCTGATGACACATAGCTAGGAAGTGACAGTGCATGCTTCCAATCAGATCCTTCAGAGTCCAAAGTTCAGGAGCCCTTTTGACTCCTTCTACTACCCCCTCTGTAGTGTGATAGCTGCAGAGAAGTACATATAGGCATAGAGAGGCAGAGATATATAAAATGTACCTATTGTTTATACATGCTATATAAATTCAGTAGTTTACCCCACATTCTACAGTTATTTTAAGGAGGAGCCTGGACTAAAACCCTTCTGGAAAAATTCCCTGAATGTTTAAAAATTAGCTCTTGCCTCAGAATTAATTTGGTTGATGTGTCCAAACATCATGGTAGAATTGGCTTGTTAAGTTGAACACAAAAGAGACACATTTCTACTGCTTCAGACTGCTTATGTGGTTTGGAAAAACATAGGAACAAATAACAGTCCCCGGTTCTAGCATATTGCAATTTAAAACACATGTGACAAAATAAGCTGCTATTCTTAAGTCTAACTATTTTTTATATTAGCAAAAGGAACATGATCAGCAATCGCCGATATTTGCTTAAGAAAGTAAAAAAACAGACAATAACAACACATTTGGAGATCTTTCTCTTCAAACTCCTCAGTATAAGATTTTTTCAATGCTGGCCCCAACTAACTCTTCCAGCCTTATCTCCCACTCCCTTCCCACACCCAAGAGGCCATATACCCAGGTGGACTTTGCACCCCGAGCTTCCCTGCCTCTGTGTTGTTCTCCCCACCTGGCACACGGCCCCGCCTAGAGTCAGTGGACAATTGATATTTGCTTCATGAAGTTGGGTTGAGAGTATCTGGCTTCACCTCTACTTCTACTTCTCATATCTCAGCATCTAGGTCCAAAGTATACATTTACTTTAAAAGCACTGCATTGTTGTAGAAAACTTCTATAATGTTCTAGATCCTGCACTAAGAACTCACAAAATGAGGACAGTGTCTGCCTCCATAGAGCTGGGGCTGAAATCCTTCATGAACTCATCCCTGATATGCAGCCAGAAGTATCTTCTTTTCAGAGCCCCTCCTGCCTGAATATTATTTTTCATTGTTTGTTTACATGTCTGTGTTAGTGTCTCTACTGGAAAATAAAATCCTTCAAGGCAAAGGCTTGATTTTTTTAATTGTTATTTCTTAACCTCTTACGGCTCTTCACTGTATGCCTTGCATATTTTAAGCCCTCACCAGATGTTTATTAAATTCTGAAACATTTGTGATTGCCTAACATTGATATCCTATTAATTTGTCCAGCTTATATGAGCATAGATTTCAGAATAAACATAAACTGTTAAAGAAAACTAATTTGATATTTAAAGCCTTATTTTGATGCAAAGAAATGAATGTTTAATTGTTGACAAAAGGGCTGTTTTATTTTTAAATACATTAACAAATATCTTCTTGGCAAACAGGTTAAGAACTGGTTAACATATATCACTTCACCTTGAACCGATTTTCTTTTCAGCACTTTTCATCTTCAAAATACATATAAACTGAACAATAGAAAAGCAAATAAAAATAAAATAAATTCCTTATTTTAGTCAGATGTTTAGACAGGCCACTGGTTGGGGTGTTTTGATGGAATCTATGCAGTAACAGTAGCAATGCCTGTACCCTTTATTTTGTCATTTACATTGTCTGATCCCTCACAGAAAGGTTTCCAGTGACAAAGAGAAGTCATTTCTCTCCACCCTGGTGCCTAGGGTGCCATGACTCATTTGCAGACAAATCTCCCACACAATGATGTGATTGTTAGGAACTCAAACCCCTGGCTTTAGACTGGCTGGTTGGGTTCCTGGCTTCTCCACTGACTCATGCCTATTAATCTGTAAAGCAGGGACAATAACAGAATCTAGCCCTGACCGGTGTGGCTCAGGTAGTTGGAGCATTGTCCCATAAACCCAAGCATCGTGGGTTCAATCCCAGTCAGGGCACATGCCTGGGTTGCAGTTTGGGTCCCTGGTCCAGGCATGTATCAGAGGCAACCAAGCGATGTCCCTCTCACACACCAATGTTTCTCTCCCTCTCTCTCTCCCCCCTTTCCCTCTCTCGAAAACTGATGAGCCTATTCTCAGGTAAGGATTTAAAAAATAATAATAGTATTATTATTTACCTTTGAGTGTTTGGGGATTCAGTGAATTAATATTTTTGTCTTGATTACTGTAACTTTATTGTAGGGTCTTTTTTAAATTTTTTATTGTTATTCAATTACAGTTGTGTGCCTTTTCTCGCCATCCCTCCACCCCACCCCAGCCGAACCCCCCTCCCTCCCCCACCTCCACCCTCCCCCTTGGGGGAGTGGGGAGGGGACAGTGAGGAGAGGGGATTACAGGAACTACTATAAAGGACACATGGACAAAGTGAATTAATATTTCTCTAACAATGCTTGTCAAATAAAATTCATTCTGCCACCCAAGTTTGCTTAGTTACAGCCTTAAACATTGTCTACAGGTATCTCCCTCTTTAATCCCCAGCCTTCCATGGCCCCAATAATGAGAATACTCAAAAGCAACCTTCACAGCAACATCCCCACCATTAATGTTAGAGTTATACCAGAAGAGGACTTATTGGCCTCTCAGACAAGTCTTGCCTATATTCCCTCTTGCATGGACATAATTCCACTAATCAACTTCACATCCTGGATCGTAAGGATGCTGGACACGCACACCACACCATACACACTTGATGGATTTCCTCAGGAACACTACTTGGAAAAGGACTGGAGGAGCTTTTAAGATAATTCCGTGACTTTTTATCTCAACTACCTGAAATAGTTGATCCAATCACTTGCTTGGAGTTTTTTGCTATTTGTCAGGGTTTCCCTCAGATTGAAAGACTAAATTCAGACAGTTTCTATGGCAACTATCTGAGAGGCCAAGCACAGCCTTAGCAACACAGGTCAACAGTTTGGGGGGGCGGGGGGAAGGAGAAAAGGAGTTTTGAAGAGCCACCACCACTTATTTTAGCCATGGACCACTAACAAACATGGGATCAAGGCTGCTGGTCTTGCTGCTTAAGGCTGATGCTTTTGCTTAATTCACCATAGCCCACAGAACACTGAGAGTCCTCCGTATTCTAAATCTGTGTCCAGGCAGGATAACAACACAAAGGCAGCCAACTTTCACTGAAAGCAGTTTGCCACATACCTCAGACTTCTATATGAATTATCTTATCGATTTCTCATAAGAACACTATGAAGTAAGCGCTATTAAATTTACCTCTTAAAGATAGAAAATCAAAAGGTGAGGTCAAAAGAATTTAGACTTGCCTGGTTAATTCCACACCTATGCTTTTATCTATACATTATTCTCCTTCCGACGGCACAAACATCCTTATGTTGCCATCTGCTATGACTTCATTTGTTACATATCATTCCAAAAATTCAAAAAAGTTATCGTTTTTCTTTCAATGGCTGCTCTTCTTGTGCAGATGCTGACATGACTCTCCCTTCTCAGAGACACCCAGGAGGCTTAGTTCCTTTAGCACATGTATTTCTGTGTTATACCATCTCTCCTCATTTCCCTCCTGAGCTTCATCTCAGCAGTCCCCCATTTTTTTTTAAATCAAGCCAAGTGTTTGGGTTGAATACTGTCCTTTCTCCTCACCCCTCACAAAACCCATAAGTTGACATTCTAACTCCCAAGTACCTCAGAATATGATCATATCTAGAGATAGGTCTTTGCAGTGGTGATAAAGTTAAAATTCGGTCATTAGGGTGAGCCCTAATGCAGTATGACTGGTGTCCTCATAAGAAAGGAAAATTAAGATACAGAAACAGGCATAGAGTGAAGACAACGTCACATCTTGAGTTTTGACTTCCAGCCCCCAGATCAGTGAGACAATACATTTCTGTTGTTTAAGCCACTTCACCTGTGTTGTTTTGTTACAGCAGCCCTAGCAAACTAATACATCAAGAAACTCTAGTTTTTACTGAGAAAGGAGCTGCCATTCCAGAATAGAGGTAGTCTCAATGGAGCTTTATACATGCAGCACCACCAGCATCCCAGGGGGTCCACTCAAAGGTTGATTGGTCCTGCTGCTAGGCTCCAAGGCTCCCAAGAGGCATTTTTAGACAGTCCTATCATTTCCCCACTTGTCTGAGTAAGGGCAGGGAATATGTCCCGGGTCTCAAAACTTACAAGTAACTCAATGCACAAGCATTTTTTTTTTCCTCACTGACAAAAAGTTAAGTTATAGGCAACCTTTAAATAAAGTTAGTTCTCTCTCATCTTTTTTGTTTAAAAAAATCCATTAAGGGCTTGGAATTAAATTAACTCATCCTGTCCTAAAGTTGAACCATGCATTTCCAAAGAACAAACAAGGTGGAGAAGGAGAGGACTGCCAAATTTGTTTTCAAATACCATGAGTGATGTGGGCAGGAAAGAATGTGACTGGAATTCATCACACCACCAGGACCAAACACCCCCAAATATCCTGTGTGCCATTGTGTATTTCACCTTTGCATTGTATATTGCTAAGAGCAGCATAAATTATAAAGCAAGACCAGATATGAATAAAGATCAGACTAAAAGCTCACTCACACCCTTGCTCATCAAGTAATGTTCAGACCACCACGCTTGTTTTGATCTCACTCACAAATCTCTGACACCGATGATATCATTGAAGGGTTGGAAAAATCAAAAAGGATCAGACCAACTGGCACTCTTAACAAGTTAGGGACCAAATTAAAGTGGCCACTAATAAGCTAGAAACAGGCAGGCATAAGAGCAGGGCTGCTGCCTTGCACTTCAGGCTGATTAGGAGGGAGGAAGGAATGAAGAAAAGGAGGGGTAGATAGTCCCCCACCCTGCACATGCGCACACACACACATGAATGTGGGCACTTTTTTCTCTCACTAAACTTTACAATATAGATATGCCAATCTTTCAGCATATGAAAATCTGGATTTACAAATATGTAAAAGTGGGGGTGATTATTTGATGAAATAATTTTATCGATAGATTCATGGTTGGGTAAATGGGCTCCTGGGAGGATATAGTTGGTTCCCTTACAGGACTTAAAATGTTTTAAATTTATATGATCAATTTAAATACAAATCACTAGCCCTGGTCAGGTTGCTCAGTTGGTTAGAGCATCGTCCCATACACCAAAAGGTTACAGGTTCGAACTCCAGTTGGGCACGTACCTGGGTTGCGGTTTTGATCCCCAGTTGCGGCACCTATGGGAGGCAACTAATTGATATTTCTCTCTTACGTCGATGTCTCTCTCGCTCTCTCTCTCTCTCTCTCTCTCTCTATCTACCTATCTATCTCTCCTCTCCCTTTCTCTCTTTCAAATCAATAATCGTATCCTTGGGTGAGAATTAAAAAATAAATAAATATAAATCACTGGCATATTATTATTATCAAATAAAAGAATAATGAGTTATAAGGAATATTTATTCCTGGATAGTTTTTGTTCCACCCAGCACTCCCCCAGAAGAAGCAAGGGAAGGTGCAGTTGGAGTGAGAGGCCCGATCCTCAAACTCACGCGCATACCCAAGCCCTGAATGGAAGGGTCGCCCTGACTAGGTCAAAGGGAAGGAAATCACCCACGTAGGTACAACAGATGGCTATTCTGTCCTGGTGCTTCCCTAACAGCTTCAGCACATTGGCAGTAAGGATGTCAGCATTGAATTCCCTACGGTGTGCAGGCTTATTCCTCAGAAACCCTAGGAGGGAGGCTGGCAAAGGACTTTCTTTTCTATCAAACTTCCCTGGACTAAAGAGGAGGGTAGGAATGATTGTTTCTCATAAAAGGTGGCTTAATTATTTTTGACAAAGGGTTTCTGCATGTATTAAACAACATTCTTCGTGTATTATAAAGTGTACAGATGAGCATTTTGTCAAGATAATAAAGTCACATATTCTGGCTTCAGAAATTCAGTATGAGGTAAGTCCAAATTAGATACCATCCCATTGAGTTTAGACACTAAAATATAAAGAAAAAACGTGCTACATATATACAATGGAATACTACTCAGCCATAAGAAAAGATGAAATACTGCCATTTGCGACAATGTGGATGGATCTTGAGAATCTCATGCTAAGCAAAATCAGTCAGTCAGTAAAAGCTGGAACCATATGATTTCACTCATATGTAGGATATAAACCTGAAACTCATAGACACAGACAACAGCATGGTGGTTACCAGAGGGAAGGGGGTGGGGAGTTAGTAAAGTGTAAAGGGGGCCAACAAAACATATGGTGATGGAAGAAGATTTGACTTTGGGTGGTGGGCACACAAAGCAATACATAGATGATGTATTATAGATGTACACCTGAAATGTATATAACCCTATAAACCAATGTCACTCAATAAATGTAATTAAAATAAATAAACAAGAGACTTCTAGTCGAAATGGCCTCATAGGTACACAAAGCTCACCTCCATGCACAACCACATCAAAATTATGACTAAACTATAGAACAACCATCACTCAGAACTATCAGAAATCAAGTTGAAGGGAAGTCTGACAACTATGGAATTAAAGAAACCACATCTAGCCCTGGCTGGTGTGACTCAGTGGATTGAGTGCCACCCTGAGAATCTAAGGGTCACTGGTTCAATTCCCAGTCAGGGCACATGCCTGGGTTGTGGGCCAGGTCCCCAGTAGGGGACACACAAAAGGCAACCACACATTGACATTTCTCTCCCTCTCGTTCCCTCTCCTTTCCCCTCTCTGTAAAAATAAATAAATAAAATCTTAAAAAAGAAACCACATCCAACCAGACTGAGAGGCAGAGATGTGGAACAGGCTGATTCCACATCCACATGTGGTGGATAAAAATTCAGAAGGGACATCTCAGGAGCAAGAAGTCCAAGGCCAATACCAGGCCCTCCAGCCCAAGTTTCCAGTGCCAGGAAGATAAGTCCCCATAACTTCTGGCTGCAAAAAGTGGGGATTGAGTTGGTGGAAGAAACTGCTGGAATCCCAAGCAGTTCCTCTAAAAGAACTGTACATGGATGTACTCAGACTCATTCCCTCTGAGCTCCAGCACTGAGGTAGCAGCTTGAAAGGCACCAGTGGCTTACAGGGAGAAACCGAAGTGTCTGGCATCAAGGTGAGAGCTGGGGGACAGCTTTCTACAAACAGAAAGGTAGACAGAGGCCATTGTTGCTTTTCTGACCCCTCTCCCCACAGAGATACAGAACTGAAAGATAGGTGCCATATCTGAGACTCCATCAACCTGGCTAACACTATTGCCCTACCCCAGAGATCTCCTGAGACTCGTCCCACCCAACTTATGGGCCCACCCAAGCTGTTAACTGTGACTTTTCCATAAGAATGGCTGGTCTTGGCTCATGTTTCACAACTTCCTAAATCCTCTCAAACAAGCAACAGCCAGCCTCAGTGAGCTCCCAGCCCCTGTACCTCTTGCTAAGTGGCCCCAGGCTCAGCACTAGCAGCAGCCAGCCTAGATTCACAGCTTGGCTTCACCTGGGAATCTCCAAGCCCAGCACAAGTAGCAGCCATCTCAGATTGCTTTATAGCTCAGGCAGAGTGGCCCTGCGCAGAACACAGGTGGGGACTGATCTTGACCTGTACCACCCAGGAAATCCCAGAGCCTGCACATGCAGTGGACAGCTACAGGCCATATCAGAGCACCATCACCCTTCCCCTGCACAGCTGATCCTCCACGGATGGCAAAGGTTGGTGGTCAGTGGTCACAGCCCATCCTTGAAGCTAACTGGTCAGGGTAAATCCCTCCCATCGACCGGCCAACAGCAATCAAGTCTCAACTACAAGAGGAGGGTGTACTCAGCCCACACGAAAGGCACATCTCATGTACCCAGCTTAGGTGATAGAAAGGCTGTGCCACTGGACCCTACAGGGCACCTACTACATTAGACCATGCTACCAAGACAGGGAGTGATAGCAGTTCTACCTAGAAACAAATACAGAGAGGATGCCAAAGCGAGGAGCCAAAGAAACATGGTCCAAATAAAAGAACAGATTAAACTCCAGAAAAAGAATGAAATAAAATGGAGATAAGCGATCTATCAGATGCAGAATTCAAAACACTGGTTATAAGGGTGCTCAAGGAACTTAGTGGGGACCTCAACAGCATAAAAAAAGATCCAGTCAGAAACAAAGGATACACTAAGTAAAACAAAGAACAATTCACAGGAAAACAACAGTAGAGTTGATGAAGCCGAGAATCAAATTAATGATTTGGAACATAAGGAAGCAAAAGACAACCAATCAGAACAACAAGAAGGGAAAAAGAATTTAAAGAATGAGGATATTGTAAGGAGCCTCAGGGACAACCTCAAGCGTTCCAACATAGGGGTGCCAGAAGGAGAAGAGAAAGTGCAAGAAATTGGAAATACATTTGAAAAAATAATGAAAGAAAACTTCCCTAATTGGGTGAAGGACATGCAAGTTCAGGAAGCTCAGAGAATACCAAACAAGATGGAGGCCAAGAGGTCCACTCCAAGACACATCATAATTAAAATGCTGAAGGTTAAAGATGAAGAGAGAATTTTAAAAGCAGCAAGAGAAAAGAAGTTAGTTACCTACAGGGGAGTTCCCATAAGATTGTCAGCTGATTTCCCAAAAGAACCTGCAGGCTAGAAGGAATTGGCAAGAAATCAAAGTCATGAAAAGCAGAGACCTACAGCCAAGATTGCTCTACTCAGCAAAGCTATCATTTAGAATCAAAGGGCAGATAAAGAGCTTCCCAGACAAAAAAAAAACTAAAGGAGTTCATCCTCACCAAACCATTATTATATGAAATGTTGAAGGGACTTATGAAAAAGAATAAGATCAAAATGATGAACAATAAAATCTCAATAAATATATATCTATCAGCAATTGAATCTAAAAACCAAACAAGAAAAACAGGGACAGAATCATGGATATGGAGAGTGTTTGATGGTTGCCAGATGGGACATGGGTGTGGCAGAATGGATGAAGAGGTGAGGGGATTAAGAAGTACAAATAGGTAGTCACAGAATAGCCATGGGGATGTAAAGTACAGTAAATGAAATGGAGTAGCCAAAGAACATATACCCATGACCTGTGAACAGAACGATGGTGTGGGGATTGCCTGAGGGAGTAAGGGGGTGCTGGGTGGAGAGGGGAAAGGGGGAAAAATTGAGCCAAATTAATAGTATAATCAATGAAATATAATTTAAAATAATAATAAAATAAATAAATAAAATTACAAACAATTAAAAAAAAAACCTCTTTCTGTAGTACTAGTTCCTTTATCAGGTAACCCTGGGGCAAGATTCTAATGACAAAAATGTGCAATCACACTCAAGTATGGCAGGTTAACTTTCTGATTTCTGCAATTAAACCATAACTGACAACTTGGATGAACAAGAGAATACAAGAAAAATAAACTTAATTCTAGTTTAATAAGAGATGCCATACCATACAAAATCTCACTCATGAGTTAACTTTTCATAATTAAAACTTCAAAAACTAGCTAGTATTTTGTGAGCACTTACTACGTTAAGGACTTTGGACAACTTATTTCATTTAAATACTGCAAAAATTCTATAAAGTAGGTCCCGTTGTCAGCCCACAGGGCAGGAAAGCAAGCTGGGTGAGGAAAGAAGATCTGACTGCCAAGACCAAACACAGAACCCTCTATGTGAGTAAGACGTGTTCATCTTTAGTTTAAACATTCTTTTTCAAAAAAGATTTTATTTATTTATTCTTAGAGAAATGGGAAGGAAGGGAGGGAAACATCAACATGTGAGAGAGACATAGATAGGTTGCCCCTTGCATGTGCATCCTGACAGGGACCAGGCCAACAACCCAGGCCTGTGCCCTGACCAGGAACTGAACCAGCGACATTTCACTTTTTGGTACGATGCCCAACAAACTGAACTACACCGGTCAGGGCTAGTTTAAACATTCTTTAAGAGCACAGATCTACCATTTTTATTTCTCTTTGTTTGCTTATAGGGAACCGATCAGCATGGCAATGGTGAATGTCTCCCAGCGCTGAATCGGAAACCGATAGGGTGCAAGGCGGCACGCAGGACCCAGGCATGCAGGTCAGCTTTCCCATGAGGAACCAGGCTGGCATTGTACCTAGGCTGCTTTAAGGCTTGCGTTTGCTAAAACTCCCCCACCCTGAGTTGAAACTGCAGATGTTTAATGTATATCTCTGAAGCAACTCCCTAAAGTCTGTGCTAAGCTGTCCCAAGGACGGAATGTAACCAAATCAATCACTTTTATCATTCCCTTGCATTTGCAACATTTTTTCCTTGTTATCTGTAAGAAGTAATCACTTAAAGTAAACCTAAGTATAATGAATGAGAACCTTCTTTGATGTAACGCTACTGGAAAGCAATAAAAGCCTGTCCAGGCAAGGGTCAAGGCATTCTCTCTCAGAGAGTGGCCGTGCCATCCCTGTTTCTCCACAGGACTTCTGCAGTCTGGGTGAATTTGTTCATCGCATCTACAACACACAGACCCCATGGGCCAGAGTCTGCATCACTTTCTAAACAATAAGTACAGGCCCTAATGTTTTAAAATAATTAAAATACAGAAAGAAATTATTGGCTCAGAATATCATGAATAAGAAAATTCACTATGTCAGTTTTATAGAATATTTTAACAGAAATTAAGCTTTCTCTGTGTCATATACATCCTTAAGTGAAAAATCAACTTTGGTGTAATTAATACCTTAACCACTGAGTGACTAACTTCTTTCATTAATATTTCTTGTATCTACGTAAACATTCCTGTTTGTTCTCACAATTAACATAGGTAGATATCCCCCTAACAAACTTCAATACCTCTGTCCTTGTTTGTTCAACGAATAGGCTACAGAACAACTAACCCCATTCTAACTTTGACAC
This sequence comes from Desmodus rotundus, assembly GCF_022682495.2. Lineage (NCBI taxonomy): Eukaryota > Metazoa > Chordata > Mammalia > Chiroptera > Phyllostomidae > Desmodus > Desmodus rotundus. Next base: position 31,635,058 of record NC_071394.1, on the reverse strand, counting down.
CAGGGACTTCCAAACAAATGAAACTTTATGCCAATGAATAAATCTATATGTTTCTACCCATGTAGACTACCACCCATAACAGCACTTATTTGTGGGCCTTTGGAGAAAGGAGCATGGTGATGCTCAGCCTTCTTTCTCAGAGTCATCTCTCGACATGATAGAAAAGTGTGGGTGCACTCTCTCTCCCAGAGAGTTTCTCTGACAGTGGAACAGGAAGTTCAGTTGCTGCCAGAATATATTTTGCCCTTTGGAAAGAAGAAAAAAAAGGGAGGAGGTACTGGAAATGCAACCTTTACCTTGAACAACAATGACTTTTCCCAGGGGTCATCTCGGCAAGTTTCCAAGGATGCCACATGCAACCTCACCAAAAGACTTAATGTAAAACATCAGAGGGGCTTTTAAATGCCTCATAAAAAAAGTAAACCCCCATTGTTTTATCATTCTCTTATATTGTTGGGCCCACTTCCTTAGCATAGAATTAGTTGCTGTCTTGCACAATGAAAAATATAATTATTGTAGCTTTATAGGGTTTTCCCCCCTAGAGAATAAAATAGCAACTTCTCACTTTGAGTCACCTACTTGAACTTTCTCATGGAAAGGAGAGCTAACAACCCTGAGTTCTTTACATGCTTATCTAATTTACTCTCAGAACTATGTGGTTTGGCAAGTATCTCCATTTTATAGATGAGAAAATTAAGGTTCAGAGAGTTCTAGCAATCTGCTCAGTGCCTGCTGGCTGGCAAATGATAAAACTGGCCTAACCCACTGCCCAACCCTGACAACTCATAAACTATAACTTGTAAACCATGATAAACCCTTACTCAGTAAAGGACTCACTTTGTTTCCTGATGGGAGCTGAATTCATCCATTTTCCTTGTCATCTAAACATGTACTTTCTTCTTTCAAACTGTTTCTCACTTGCATCCAAGTTTTTGAAGAAAAGTACAGATAAGCAAATATCAGAGAATGCATTGTCCTTCCAATCTCTCACTTCATATCCCCCGTCACAGAGGGCATTTGTCCCTAGCAAGTCAACCTATTGTAATAAAGAAGAAACTGAAACGGCATAGGCACTGGACTTTTGAAGGCACCGATATGCTGTATGGGACTTGAAGTCTCAAAATAGCCACCGATTAGCAGATAGTACATCCACCTGTGGGGCTGAACGAAGTACCATAAGCTGACATATGCTCACATCAAGGCTTGCTGTCCCTGTGAAAGCAGGCTTCTCGCTGTTTTTAAATTCTCATTCTACTACTTTTACGAAAGGCTTCTTTTCTCTCGTGCATTTCTCCTCCCCCACTGTATCCCAGACCGTTGTAAGAATTGTAAATTGAGTCTCATTCTCTGAGGAATACTCGGAATGTTCAGTGTTTGAAGACCACGTCTGAGAGAAGGCACTGTCAGAATGAGATTCCATCCCCAATTTGTAGGATAAAAGAGCCAGAACCTTAAGGCCAGGTATTTTCATATTTTAATCACAAAGTATGGGAGTAATACTCATTTAAACATCCAAAAGCTCAACCTTTCCTTAATTCCACCATCAAGTTTGATTCAACCGAAGCCGCTTCATCAAATGAATTTATGACAGACAGATGAACAAAAAGGTCAGTGGTGGGGAGGGGAGAATGGTGGGGAGACATGGAGACAACTGTATTTGAACAACAATTAAAAATATATTTTTAATATATATAAATATATATATTTACATATATAATATATGTAAATTATGCTCCACAAGCAAAACTTGTCACACCAGGAATAAACTTTGCTTCCCAGCAATACTACATAGCATCCCTCAAGAAATAAATTTGTCCAGAGATTTTTTTTAATCCTCAACCAAGGATATATTTATTGATTCTAGAGAGAGAGTAAGGAAGAGAGTGAAAGAAAGAAACATTGATGTGAAAGGAAAACATCAATCAGTTGTCTCCCATACCTGCCCAAATGACGGCAGAACCCGCAACCTAGGTCTGTGCCTTTACCGGGGATCAAACATGCAAACTTTTGGCACACGGGACAACAGTCCAACCATCTGAGCTGCACCAGACAGGGCTGTCCAGAGACTTCTCAAGTACCCCCTTCCACAATCTTTTTTCTTTTTCATTCTTGAAGAAATATGTTATCAACATAGTAAAGACATATCAACACTTACCTTTCTGTACATAAATAACAAACTGTTTGTTAAAAGTTATTTTCTTCCATTCAGCTGTTGAGACTCTTGCTGGGACTTGAGTATCTCCCCAGAGGACACTCTGTCTGCACTGCTCTGCTCCAGAAGCCTCTCCCTTCACCTTCAGTCAAACATTAATCATTGACTGGTTTTATTGATTTTCAGGAACCATCGGATGTCATAAAAGGTTTTATTACATTCACTCCAGGAAAGAAATGGATTTGTACCAAAAGAAGTTAATTCACAACTAATACATCTCAAAACAGGTTTCTGAATTTTTGAGTGTAGATAAAATTAGAAGACAAGGAGAAGTTAAAGCATAAAAACTTTCTGTTTATTGAACTATCTTTAGAGTATGAGTTCCATGATCTCAGGGAGCAGTTCTCCACATTCTGCAGCACCACCCCAGCACTTAGCGGTGTTGGCACAGAAAACTCAACTGACTAATATTTGAGTAGATTCTCTTTCGAATACACAGAACAGGATGCCATGTCTGAGCAATGACCCTTCATTGATAACCAGCCACAGGAGACATAGGAAATGACTCAGAAGGCACCGTCAAAGACACACTCTGCAGCTGCCACTGAGACCCTAGAGTGCCCTTCAAAGTCTGCAAGAAGCAGAAGTAGCCTTCACCTAAAACTCAAACCAAGTCCTTTCTGGAGGAGAAACTGGTGCGTGACATGACCACGGTCTTTCCTGCAAGCTGGGCTTGGGCCAGAACAGAAGTTGCTCTCAGCAACCCCCACCCCCAACTTAGACACCATCTGATTACAATCGATGCTCATTCTGACACAAATCGGCTCTCGTCTCTTGCCTCCTGCTATGGGCTGGTTCGTGACATAGGTTGTTGTCCTGCCCTGGTCCATCACGTGAAGTAATCTCCCGTTCCCGGTAACGTCGATGTGCTAGCACCCAGGACTATCCCCCACTTTACCTCACATAACTCTTTGGCACCTGCCAAGCTGTGCAGGGATCCATTTCATCTTGCAACCACCCAAGACATGCCTTCTACGTAAGTTTCCCTTTATAAACTCTGTGAATTACCAGAATGGACAGCCTCTTTCTTCAGTCTTTCCCAGCCTGCTGCTCCCAGGGACAGACCTTCAGTCTCAGGACTTTTCCCTGGCTCTGCATGTACTAATTGCCTTCTTCTCACAATTCTGAGAATGGATTTACCTAAGAGCAAGTTACTTTTTCCCCACTCAAAACAATATTTCCAATTAAGCAATAAAAGCCAATAGCTCCAGGTTTCTTAAGTCAAGGCCTCTTTTAGACTGATTTCTGATTCGCACCCCACAGTCACTTTGGGAATCTACACTGAAGATGAGAATCAATGTTATTTTTGTATCGAATGTGTTACTCTTTATCAGTGTTTCCGTTGACCTTCTGATATTCACTTCCGGGTTTCTCCTGAGCGTTGTATGTTTTCCATTTGTCTGTAGGTATGCGCTGAGCACCATGAAAGCACAAGAGCACAGCCCACTGTCTGGACAGGCTCCCTCCTTCCCCGGCCCCTGAGAAGACTCCATGAAGTCAGTAAGGCTAAGCAGTTCTCAAATTCTTAACACATCTGCCTTCCCATTCGCTGAATAAAATGACCTTGTTCTATAAAATCAAATAGCTTCCACCTATGTGTTTCACATTCTGGAATCATTGACAAGCATCTCATGGCATTGCTCTAAAGCACAGGCGGCAAACGCAAGGCCCGCGGCCAAACCCAGCCCTCCACCTTGGTTTATCCAGCCCGGCACCTTGTTTCTACCGGGCAGCAGCACCGAGCTCTCGCCTAACTGTTAAGGAATCTTTACATTTACACAGTCCTAAAATGACATTCGGCCCTTTGAAGGCAACCACGAGGCTGATGTGGCCCCCGGTGAAAATGAGTTTGACATCCCTGCTCTAAAATGAGTTTGCTTCTTGTTTGGAAACTTTTAAATGTATATGTAAAAAGTGCTTTTAAATCAATAAAGTTTTTAAGTGTGTACATGTATCACTTTTAGACATTGTTTTTCAGCAATATTACACAACTATGTTTATGGCATATTGGAAAATTGGTTTAAAAATATGTTTTTTCGTTTAAACTTTACAACATGTTCATGAAGTAGAGTCCATATTACAGATAGAAAACAGGGGCACGAAGGCGTGTGCCTCGTTCTGCCCGAGTCATGCAGTCTGTGACTACAGAATCAGGCCTCTGCCCCTGGGCCGTCTGATTCAAAGCCCGATTTACCTATTCCACCAATGAACACCGAAAACATGAAGCAAGGTAAAAGCCACGCGGAGAAGACCAAATACTATATGATTCCACTCACATGAAATGTCTAGCATAGGCAAGTTCATAGAGACAGGAAGTAGATTAATGGCTGCCTGGGGTCAGGGAATGTGGTTTGTGGGTGGTAGCTGAAGAACATGGGGTTTCTTTTTGGGGCGATGAAAAAAAAATGTTCTAAAATTGTTTGCAGTGATTGTTGCACAACTCTGTGATTATACTAACAAACGAATTCACTTTAAAAGCATAAATGTTCTGGTATGTGAATTTCATCTCAATAAAGCTGTAACCAACAAAAAAGGAAGATCTATTTCCTACAACCGATCCCACCCTGATATGAATACACAAGACAGAAGCTAAACACTTTCAGTCGCTCCAATCCAGTCACTTCAGAACACATCACTTTTGTTCTAATAACACGGATGTTTCAAAGATTTTTAATCATTTGATTTCATTTGAACACATTCATTTTTACTTATTATTTGTTCTCTCTTTTATGTTTTACTTTTTAAAATGTGAATTAAAACATTTCAGGACGTGAAGATTATCCCTGCCCTGAGCAGAGAAGGAGGGAGACAATAATGTGACCACAGAGCCCTTCAGTCTCACCTGGTCTTTCAGCTCAGGAAGTTCAACACCAGATAAACTCTTTCACCTCACCGACCGCTCCAAAAGGAAGACTATTTTTCTACATGACGACGCCTAGTAACCTGAGAGACGGGGGCCAGATTTTACTTCCTTAGGGCTTTCCACTCAGGATAATGTTAAGCCTAGCCCCAGTAACAATCTAGGAGAATTTCGGGAAAAGCCCTATTATCTGAAGCCTGAATTTCCCCCCTGTTACATGAGAAAACGCAGAAACCGAAATTTCACATCAGTGATCCACTCAATTCCACTGGCTGCACCTGACCTCAGGAGAGCCCATGGTGCTGCGGAGGGCGAGGGAAGGCCCGGCTTCCTAGTGAACGCTTATACCCTTTCAGCCTCCCTGTAGCAGGCCTGGAGGAGGCCCAGTAGAGCAACCTTAGTTAAATTAATGGGGTTCCTTTTACCCCACGTGCGCTTGGTTTCAACCTGATTTGACTGACCAGTATCTCAGAAAGGCAGATCCCAGAGGGATTCTTTCAGGGGTTTTTTGTTTGGGGGAAAGGGGTTACTTCCTGATATCTCCAATTCTGCTCCCTGAGCATGAGTTAATGGACACCAAGGACAGGAGGCCACCGATTCCCTCTCGGAGAAGGGGACTCGAGCTCTGGGGGACCGAGGTGGAAGCGGTCACACTCCCTTCTTGGGTGGTTTAGCACAAACTTTAGGTCACAGTTTCCTGCCTCAGGGCAGGGTGGGGGAGTTTCAGCCAAAGAAAGGCTCTTTTTTCTTCTATTGCTTATGTTCCAGAGACATTGAAATTAAGAACAATCTAACAATAGCCAGGGGGGAGTGGGGTGGGGACAGTGGGAAGAGGGGATTACAGGAACTACTATAAAGGACACATGGACAAAATCAAGGGGGAGGGTGGAGGTGGGGGAGGGAGGTGGGTTCAGCTGGGGTGGGGTGGAGGGATGGGGAGAAAAAGCATACAACTGTAATTGAATAACAATAAAAATTTTAAAAATAATAAATAAAATAAAATATTTATACAAATAGCAAAAAAAAAAAAAAAAAAAAGAAAGGCTCCTGGACGCCCAGGGGGGACACAGGCCAGACTCCCAACGGGAGAACCCATCCGTGGGCGTGGGTCCCGCCCGTCCGGGGCCCACTCCACACAGCACAGAACCGTGGTTGGCCCCCCGGACGGCCCCAGGTCCCCAGTTCATCCCTGGGCACTCTGCCTCTGCGGTGGTGGGAGACCGGCTGGGAAGTGTGGTCCTCGGGAAATCGCACGGTCCTCTGGGTGGCAGGGAGGGCTTCCAGTTCCCCGGTCACGAGCCCAGGGACGGAGTAAACAAGGGGCATTGCCTAGAACCAGGCTTATACACCAATGAATTTACATGACAGGTGGATTTACCTTCTCCGGATTAGCACTACATAAAAGAAAACCTGTAGCAGGTAACAACACAGGACTTGTCTGTAAGTTAACTGAAATCCACTGCTCTTTTCAATCCCCTGAAAGAGTTTTCTGAATACAAATACTAAATTTGTAGTATCAGAGCTCTCAACCCTGTCTGCACAAATCAAAGGGATTAAGATTTGATTGGTCTTTGATGAAACCTGACAGTAACATTTTTAAAGTTCTCCTCGCAGCAAACAGCTGAGGTTGAGATCCTCCAGGTCAATGTCGAGCCTTTGCCAGGCACTCCCCATATTATCTCATTTAATCTTCACAACAACCCTGTGATGTAGGTATTATTAGTATTATCTTACATATAAGGAAATTGAGGAACAAAGAAGATAAAAGTAGATTCTTCAAGGTTTGAATCTAGGCCTGAATTTTTTTTAGAACAGCAAAGCACTTAACAGCTCCCCTCATCTGAGTTCCAGTAGGAGTGTTCCGATCACGTCTCATGCACCCCTCTACTCACCCACAAGGATCAGCGATCAGACAGGGCGGGCTCAAGTCCCCTAAGCAGATTGATCAGCTCCCAGATCCACAGCCACAATATCAATACGTCCACCTCAATAACATTCCCACCAGCCATCCCTCCCTTTCTACTTTTTCTGACAGTTCCATCACTGGGAATCCTGTCCCAACTGATAAACCTGCCCAGGGATCATTTCCACGAACAAATAACACCAACCACTTGGTCCCAGGGACAAATGTCCCCTCCAGCTGATCCCCCCTTAGATTCCCTCCTGACCTCCTTTGTTATCAAGCAGTAGTATCGCTTGGCTGACAAAGATCCAGTCACTCTCTTTCAGCTGGTCTGGAGGAGCGAATGAGGAAGTGGTTAGCTGCACTGTAGTTCAACTGAGAGCTAACGAGGAAGTGGTTAGCTGTACTGCAGCTCAGCTCAGACAAGCTGGGTCTAGCGACCAATCCTATTCAAAGTGTTGCAAATGACACCAAGTGCCCCTCACCCCCAGCAGTACCAGAATTATTCCTGACTCGGTGGGCTCTCTCAAATGTACCACCCCCTGGATGGAGCATTCTGTCTATTGCTGGGGTATAGTGTGGTTCCCAATACATCGATGCTGAGCTGTTGACATTTCCTCTGGAATTTAACATTCATTGGTCTACAGGGACCTTGAACCTAGAACATTAATTTTCTTCTGTCTTTGAAATACAGAGCTCTTTGGTTCTTTTCTTTTTTGTTCACAAAGCAAAGGGATGTAGGGAGAATTACCAGGGAGCCCAGTCACGTCTCCCATCTTCATCCAGATCCCTAGTAAGTCACTGACTATTAAGGCAGAGTGTTCAAAGCCACAGACTTTGGAGACTGGAAAATAGGGACAGTGCTTTTCTTTGACTTCTATATGTCTCACCAGCATAGATTTGGAAATCTTTGACTAGACCTTCAGTATTACACCCCTTACTCTGTGTTCATAATTGCAATAGCCTAATCAACGTGTCAAACACAGATAGCATAGGAATCTTTGTTAGGGAGCTCTGAACTCCGTCAAAAAAAATGGTACCAAGATATTAAATTGAAGGTGGAAACTGGAGATCACAACATTTCCCATTAATTACTTTTTCTAAAAAGCCTTTCAACTCCACTCTATCTGCCTTAAGAGCAGTTTCCCATGTGTCTCCCAGCCACATTCAGACCAAAAACAAACGGCAATTGGCCTCATATGTCACAAGCCTAAGTGACAAGGAAGCTGGTCACCCTATCTCATGTTATTCACAAGGTTACTAGAAAACTAAAATTAAAACCTGGCATCATTTACACACCAAACCGAAGACAAAGGAAGCCACAGAAACTTAAGCTTGAGTCTTTGTATAAGTTTCTATTTAAAAAGCTAAAATACAGGAAACATCAGCGAGAAAGCTTGAGATAAGTCATCAGACATCATCGTGAACATGATTTGAACACATCGTTTCTCACCAAACAACTTCTGGCAGTGTGATTTCTATTAGTAGCTGACGAGACAGTTGCCCTGACTCTGTAGCCCTGTAGCTATGTCTTCGTACTTTGTGGGGCCTACAACTCTCCTGAGCAGAAACTTGCACAATTTTCTAATGAAGCCTATCGAATTTCTCCAAAAGTTATTTTGCCACCTGAAGTGTTCATCTACTAGATTTAGGGATGGGCCCCCATTCTTGCCTAACTATTTTCTCTGATAATTCAACAGTCACCCTGATGATCTCTATTTAGTAAATGTGTATTTTGTGCCAGGCCCTGGGGAAAGTACTTGACTTACATTAGCTCTAATGTGCACAAGTCTGAAAGGTAGGTACAATCGCCAACCCCCATTTAAAATTGAGGAACTAAGGCCCAGAGAAGTCAAAGATCTAGCTCAAGGTCACAAAGTTGGCAGATTACAGAGCCGGCACTGGAACTCAGATATGCTGACTCAAGGTCTTCGCCACTGTGTACACCGCTCCTGGTTAATAGGGATGTCCTAGTCACAGCTCCTTCCCTGGACACCGTGGCAACACCCTTTCTCTGATCATTTGGCCTTGAGTGGCTTTACTGCCACCAACCAAAAGAGGCCTTAATATACAACCAACTCTGTTTTAGGACAGTTTTCAGAAAGCTATAGAGAATTTATGCCAAAACTAAAATTGTTGGTTTGGGTGAGGTCTCTAATGTTCAGGTAGGCAATGTTAAGCCAACTCTACTTTCATGTGCTCCTAACTGTGCATATAACTATGTCTTGGAGGGGGCATATAAGTTCACTCGGACGTCTCTGTCCAAACGCAGCGCTCTCCGCTTCAGAAGCTTCCTGGGCTCCGCGGGCTCTCCTGAGCTAGAGGAAGACACCGGGTGGTTGCTTCCCTTAGCATTTTCTAATTTTAAATTATGTCAGTGGTGCTGTGTGGAGAGGAGCTCTAGGGTCACAAGGAAGTTTCTCTGAAAGTTGTTTTTCAGTAAGTAAATAAAGTGAGAATGATAGAATTCAAATAGTACCAGTTGGGGAGAGGTGAGGGGGTAGAGAAATTGAGCAAAAAGGAAAAAGAATTCATGGATGTGGACAACAGTGTGGGGTATAAGGGGACTAAATGGTAGTGGGGGGAAATACAATGAAGATTAAATTAAAAGAAAGCAAATATTACCATTTTGCAAGCCCTCACTAAAATGAGTCTAGGCAAAGATCATCAATGAATGCCACATCACAGATAGACATTGGTCACAATATACCCCCTGATAAAATCATGCAGCACTACTTCTACGGGGTTTTTGTAGAAAAGAACTGCACCTGAATCGGGTCCAACCTCTGATCCTAAGAGGGTGGATCATACAATGTAAGAGACAGTCTCTCTGCAATGATTTTATAGAAGATGCTGGAACATTCCCTATAGGACATTTTTTACATCCATCATTGATAAAAGCTCACTTAGTCAAGACTTTTCTACAGGGGTTTAAGTTAATGTGGTCGGTCTATAGCTTTCTGCTGGAATTAATTTGATTCAAGGATAGATGTAGAAGGCACAGAAGACTATCTATAGTCAGATATCAAATGCTTCAGGCTGTGTATGACACTTGAATTCTCTCATTTCAACATTTTGTAATAGAAAAATTTTCAAACATAAACAGAAGTAGAAAGAATCATGTGATGACCCTCATGTACCATCACCCAACTTCCGCAATTATCAGCTCATGTCCAATCTTGTTTCATCTGTGTTCCACCTGCACACACGACCCCCTTCCCTCAGAGCATCTGCGTTGGCTTCTTAGGGAGGAAAATATGGTGGTCTTGTCCAGAAGCAGCTCTCCGGCCAACTTCGCTAAGAGCACAGTGAAAACAATTGATAGAGTAGAAAAAATAAAAGCAACATACAACAGAGACAAGGTTGATATACTTAATGTATATAAGCTTCTTAAAATAGAAACAGAAAGAGCAAGTAATTCCTTAAAGTACACAAATGGACAAGAAATATGAACAGTTCATAGAAAAGAAATGCAAATGGCCCTGAAACATATTAAAATAAAAACTTTATCTCACTATAAATAAGAAAAATATAAATTAAAAATTATTTCTTACCTACCAGATTCACAAAAACCCAAACTACATGTCCTGTTGAAGAGGCTGGGAGGAAACAGTTATTCTCACACATTGCTACTGGGAATGAAAAGTGATACAATCCCATGGATGGGAATGTGGCAATATTGGCAAAATTACATTTACCCTTTGTCTTAGGAATCTGACCTCTAAGAATATATACCATAGGTATGCTGGAAAAATTATCCAAAAATGTGTATATAAGATTATTTATTGTAGCACTAGCTAGTGTTAAAAAAAAGGAAACAAACAGAGGATTGATGATTAGAATGATAGAACATTTCAACAACCAAGAGATAGTACAGCAAGAAATGATTGTCTGGAACCAAGAAGATATACAAATACAAACTCAAAGAAGTTAGATTTTAAAAACCTGCAATACTAAATTCAAATTCAAAATGTTAGCAGAAACTCATGATGTATTTTCTCCTAAATATTTATCAGTCTGTCCCCTGAAACAGCCCAGAAACAATGACCATCTCTTAAGCAATAGGCAGCCCAAAAGCCAGCTTGTGATCTTTAAATATCATTTTTCACAAAAAGAAGTAAGCCTAGTTGGAGAAATTGCTGATTCGAGGTCTGGCACAAGAAATGGATAAAATGTGCCTAGAACATTTATCATACCAGGCAGCAAGGAAGTCACACCACCAGGGTTCTATCAAAGGATTCAGAAGCCAAGAGGAAGATGCTCTCACTAGGAAAAGATGGAAAATTTTGAGAACCAGTAAGAATACTAACTGCAATGAATTAAATACCCATGAGGTCATAATTATACTCAACAACAAAAATTTATTGATCATCTTTGGAGGATACTAGGGGATAGATTCATTATTCTGAAAACATGTAAAGACAAGGCAAGAATCCAGGATTTAACCTGCCCTTGCTGTACAAACTCTATCTCAGGGTAACCAAATAGTTTTTTTTTAAGATTTTATTTATTTATTTTTAGAGAGGGGAAGGGAGTGAGAAAGAGAGAGAAACATCAATGTGTGGTTGCCTCTCACATGGCCTCTACTGGGGACCTGGCCCGCAACCCAAGCATGTGCCCTGACTGGGAATTGAACCAGTGACCCTTTGGTTTGCGGCCTGCACTCAATCCACTGAGCTGTACCAGCCAGGGCCCACACAGTTTTTAAGGAAAACTTTCTCTTTATAGAAATCTCCCAGCTTATAAATGAAGGAATGATAGCGTTAGAATGTTACCATTTTGAAACCCCTACTGAAACAATGGATCTACACCAGGGTGATGAACTACAACAAATAAACAGCTATTCATTCTGTGCAATACCACTTACAAAGAATTCTTGATAAAAAAAAAAAAGTACCTGAATCAATCAAACGTCATGGCCAAAGCTCTGTGAGAGTACATGGGGGTCATTACCTTATTCTCTTCACTTTTATGTGTTTGAAATTTTCTATTACAAAATGTTAAAATGAGAAAATTCACATCATACACACACACACACACACACTCACAGGCACATCCCCACTTTCCCTACCTTCCTGCCTCTGTTTTTGAGCAGATGATCTGGGTCAGTGATGGCTGAGTGTGAATCTTTGTTTAAACCAGCGATTTTCACCCTTTTTCATCTCATGGCACATATAAACCAATTACTAAAATTCATCAGCGAACCAAAAAATATACTTCATTGTTTGCCGATCTGAAAAAATAAAAGATGTAATTCTGATTCATTCATACCAGGTGGCTGTTGTCGTGTTGGCTGTTGTCATTTTTTATTTGACAGTCTGAGGGAAAAGAGGTCAGGGCCTCTAACTAAATAGTCAGGTACTGCATGTACTAAAAATTCTTCCACAGTCAGTGTGCTGAGGCACATCAGTTGAAAATCACTGGTTTAAAAAAAATCAAAGCATTTACTTCTTTAAAACATTAATGAGCATATTTGATTTAGAAAGTGGCCTGAGATGAGACTATTCAACTAGAACATTATGTGCTAATCCTCTTATTTCACCTTCTGGATTTGGCCTTTCAGAAAATTTAAATGAAGTCTCCTGAATAGAAGGTAAATTTGGAGGTCAAGGTACTCAAATACAAGTAGTGAAATATAAGAACTCTTCTTTGCCAGCGTGTAAATAATGTAACGCCTGAGCTGGGATGCGTGGCCAGGTGGACACAGAGTGAAACAAAACCCACGTGCAGACACAAGAGCCCGTGACCCGGGAGAAAGGGGGGCTGTGGAGGGAAAGGATCCTATTGTCCGCTTGAGCCAAAGCCTCGGGAATTTGCAGGTACTGTGGGGACGTCTTTGGCCTTTCACAGCTTGATTTGAGGTTCTATATATTTCTAATGACCAGGGAAATCTGAGCTGATGATGGATGGGAAGTATAAGCAATTATACTAATTGCCATTTATGAATTCTCATTCCAGACCATGTAGTAAGCATTTTATATTAATTACCTCGTGGAATCTTCACAACCCTTCCCTTCCCCCATGAGAGAAGCATTAACACTGCAATTTTACAGAAAAGAAAAAGGAAGTTCAGAGAGGTCGAGAAATTTTCTCAGGGCCACATAGCTGGTAAATGACTTAGTTTGCCCTCTAACTAGGGAAGCCCGCCTGCAAAACCCTTTCTCCACCATCTGGGCTTGGCAGGCCATTGGGCAGAACTTTGGACACCAATAGCTGATGTTATTGCAGGGGTCATACACAAAGCATTTCCTGAGTGAAAATCCTAACCCTTGAAATAAAGACAACAGCACTATCCAGGAAAGGATGAAAACCTTATTACGGAAGGCAAGTGAGTTCAGAAGACGATTCACGCTTCAGTCAGTTATGTGGCAGCAAATCCAGGGCAAAAGCGTTCAGAAAGCCCAGCAGGTGCGGGTGGGCAATGCGTAAGGAGGGAGTGTATTACCCAGATCCTTTTTTCCCATCACTTTACATCACTTTTATTATTTTAACAGTTCTTTTTTTATTGTATTTTTTCCATTACCATTTAGCCCCCATTATACCCTCTTCCACCTCCACCCACCACCCTCCCCCCAGCAATCACCACACTGTTGTCTGTGTCCATGAGTTCTTTTTCTTTATTGCTCGATTCCTCCCCCTCCCAACCTTCCCCCATGCTCAGAGCTATCAGTCTCACATCACTTTGAAATACATTGCGAATATTTTTATAGACAAATGTAGCCCCTTTTCCCCTGTGGCAAGTAATGTAATAAAAGCTCATTTATTTAGCATCCTATTGATTAGAAAGTAGTGATCCAATCCAATGAGAATTGATGACTGTAAAGATGACCCAAAGGCACTGAGATATCCTAAAGAGGCTTATGACTCATCAAAATGCAATTATATTCCAGAGAGGCAGAGTGTTAAATACGTCTTATTGAATTAAATTTATCTGGCAACTGCTCAGCTGCATATGGTTATAAGAAATCTATATAAACAGAATATTTGATTAACCAGAATAACACATTCTCTGACCACACTGGCTTTTCTGCCATTGAATCTTGATAAATATGACCTCTGCCATACATACATATTTATTCCATCACATGGAGCTTTTGGAGAAGACAAGCTTAAAACTGAACCAAAAAGAATGTGGTTGAAAATGATCTGGAGACAGCCCTTTCCAAGTAGGTCATTTCTAGGGGGAAATTTAACACTACAGCTTGGGAGCCTGCAGTGATTACCCAAGACATTGGGAAGGCCTCCTAAACCTATTGTCATTTTAAAGGAAATAACATAGGTAAAGCCCTGTATATGCCCAATAATTGTTTAAAACCCCTAAGTGACAGCTATTGTTACTATTATCCTATTAAAATTACAACAGCATGATCCTTACCTTGTAGGTCATTATAATGGAACCACGTTAGTGGAAACTGGCTTGAGTTGTCTTCTGTTTTGTCTTTACGAGTGGGTGTGTGGCTTTGGTATGATCCTTACCTTGTAGGTCATTATAATGGAACCACGTTAGTGGAAACTGGCTTGAGTTGTCTTCTGTTTTGTCTTTATGAGTGGGTGTGTGGCTTTGGTCTTAGTTTAAAAGTCACGTGACCATAGTGCTATCTAATAATCACCATCTATTCCCTGTTTTATCCTTTTAGTTCATCCTAAGTAAGCAAATAAATGAAAAGCCGACACAAGAAAAAAGACTATTCCTGAAATAGAAAAGTGGGTGACCCCTGTTGTCTAGTGAAATCATTCAGCTGATAGAAGGAAGCGGAGAATACAAATGTCCTCCCTGTCTCTCCATCCCTGGGTCAGTTGGGGTTCCCAATAGAATGTGTATCTATATGAAAAGAAATGTCTTTTAAGGAGTTGGCTCATGCAACCATGGAGGCTTGCAAGTCCAAAATCTGCAGGGCGGGCCAGCAGACTGAAGAACCAGGAAGAGACAAGGTTGCAGTTCAAGTCCAAAGGCCATGTGCTGACAGAATTTATTCTTCCTCGGGGGAGGTCAACCTTTTGTTCTATTCAGGCCTTCAGGTGATTGGATGAGGCCCACACACATTAGGGAGGGCAATCTGCTTTATGAAATTTAAATGTTAAGTGTGTCCAAAAACAGCCTTATAGAAATACCCAGAACAATGTTTGAGCACATATCTGAGCTCCATGGCCCTGCCAAGTTGACAGATAAAATTAACAATCACAATCTTTCTCCCTCTCCCTCTCTCTCCCTCTCTCTCTCTCTGTCTCTCTCTCTCTCTCTCTTTCTTTCTGTCTTACACACACACACACACACACACACACACACACACACTGGAGCAACATTCATCACAAAATGAGGGGGAAAAGCCTCTAGGTAATGCCAAACACGAGTGTTATTGTGCAACCCTCCAAAGGGGCCACATGCCTGATGAGAGTATCACTGAATCAATTCCAAGGTATGATTATATTTCTTCTTCTTCAATGAGGAAAACAATTCATTGATTCAGGAAACAGTCATTATTTATCTAAGATGCCATATTAAAAACCTCTGAGGTATATATTGCCATATCCCTACTTCACAGATGAAGAAACTCTTTTCAGTTAAGTGACTTGCCCTAGCATCCATCAGCTAGTAGATAGAAGAATCTAAATTTGATCACGATTCCTCCAAGTCCATATCACTTGTGATTTCTCTTCATGCTGCCCCGGAGGTAAGGGGAAAAAGATCAGGAAAATGCCTATACCAGAAGAAACCTGTGATAGTAAGTGTGTAGTATTACATGGTGTTGCATGATATAATCTCCAGTTAGGGGAATCATGGGGAAGAGTACTCATGCAAATATATACCCAAGTCTGTGGACTGCAAACCATACCTCTTCTTCTAAAGAGATTCAGCAGTACTTTGACATATTTCCCAATCTGTCACACCCTCTTAACAATCTCACTGTCAGGGATTTTTACTGAGGCCCTGGAAGGGCTCTCACCCAGGCAGATGACCTGGTCTCTTATCTCTGCCAGCCCCAACTGTGACTAACGGTTGCTTGTAGCTTGTGGCAGAGCTGTTCCAAAGAGCCACTAAGAGGCAAGGAGCCAACAGCCAGGCTGCTTTTTGACCTGTAACTGGCCCCTTCTAGCACCCTGGGACCCACACCAGCACTCCCCTTGGGAAACCATGTCTTTGGCTCATGCTCAGAACCACCCTTATTTACAGCTCAGTGTCCTGGGGAGGAAACACTGAATTGGAAAAACATAAGACAGGGATTATAATAGAATCACTTGTGCTGTTCACTTTTCAAGTTTGCATTGGTATTTGGGCTGCAATAGCAGCCTATCTCTTTCTTCTCCCTGTGCCCCCAGACAGCCTTAGACCTGCTTTTGTCCAGTTTCTAATCTCCAAGTGGGACGAAGAGGCTGCGTGCTTGGCAGAGCCACAGGCGTGCCAGATGCAGACATGAAAATCACAAACCAGCCCATGGGATACAGCCCAAGAGGCACATCCAGAGCAAGCCAGATCTGACACGGCCGTCTTCTGTCTTCCCACAGGAGGATCTGTCTTCCCCTCTGCAGTGCCTCTTGCTGCAAACAGTGGCCCACTGTTTGCACATTTGCCAAACCTCTGAAAATCAAGGCTAATCTGAAAAACAATGCAAAGGCAGTCAGTGCTAAGCCAAGGCAGCTGTGTGCTGGTGGTAAATTATTGCTGACAAGAGGTAGTCTAGGTAGTCCAATGCAAAGGTAATGACCAGACACCAGAAAAGTGGTCGCCTCCACTCAAAAAGCACACTGCCAGCAATAGGCAGTGACCAGAAGAGGATTCCTAATAAGATAGTCCTGCACTGGAAAGAAGATAATACTACTGGGGTGGCCAAAAAGGCCATTTAGTTTTTTCCATAAAATAAAAGACACATTTTTTCATTTTTACCAATTACTTTATTGATTTGGATATTTTGAGTATGTTGGCTATCTCCCTCATGGTAGAACATTGATTGTTCCTAATCAATGTCTCAATTTGATCACTGTTAACTTCAACTAGTTTACCGGACTAGTTTACGTGGAGCATCGTCCAGAGAGAAATCTCCTGCATGAAACTTTGCAAACCACTTTGACACATTCGATCAGTCACAGCACCTTCTCCATACACTGCACAATTTTTGTGTGTGTGTTTCAGTTACATTTTTACCTTTCTTGAAATAATAAAGCATAATGTGCCAAAAATGTCATGTATATCTTCCATCTTCAGTATTAAAATGGCTATAGGAAAATTCACCAATTTTGATGTTTTTTTAAATTCACGCTGATAGGACAGCTGTCACAATACAATCTAACAAAATTGTTTTGAATGAAGTTAAAGACAACTAAGCACTAGTAGAGCCATCTTATAGAAAAAACCAAATGAACTTTTTGGCCAACCCAGTGCATTGACTCATTCAGATCTTAAAATGACACTATGAGATATATACATAATACCATTATTGCTGCTTTCTAGATAAGGAAATAAGTAAACTTGCACAAAGCAACACAACTAGTGAAGTGGTTCTGTCAGGACTTGAAACTAGGAAGATTGACTCCCAAGTCTAAAAACTTAGCCACTCTACTAGACTGCATTCTAACTTTATAATGTCTTAATGCTTATGAGACTTATCTGGGCTGTTGAAATTTGTCATTTTTCATTCTCCCATCATATTTTGCATAATATCACATACATTGGTTTATACTAGAGACAATAGTAAAATTGTGTATTTTCTAAAAAAGTAGTCTTCCCCTTTAGCCATAGGGGGGTTCCAAGACCTCCAGCGGATGCCTAAAACCGCAGGTAGTACTGAACCCTATAGATTCCATGTTCTTTTTCTATACATACATTCCTAAAATAAAGTGTAATTTATAAATTATAGACACATTAGGAGATTAACAGTAACTAATAATAAAATAGAACAATGATAATATACTGTAGTAAAAGTTATGTAAATGTTCCCTCTCAAAATATCTTACTGTACTATACTCACCTTTTCACTTAAAGGAAGCCCTTTGTAGCTTCTCTTTGGCATGTCCAAATTGCCAGCATCACTGCTTTCACGCTTTGGAATCATCAGTAAGTAAAACACGGATCCCCTGAGCACACGCACGCACTACTGCCACAGTCCGTCGACAACTGCGAGGGCTACTATGTGACTAACATGCAGGGAGCCCCACAGGGCATGGATACACTGGCCCGAGGGATGATTCACACCCCAGGCAGAATGGAGTGGGATGCCACGGGATTTCATCACACTACTCAGAAGAGTGCACAATTTGAAATTTATGAATTGTTTATTTCTGGAATTTTCCATCTGATATTTTCAGACTGCGGTTGGCCATGAGTAACCAAAACTATGGAAAGCAAAACTGTGGACAAAGGGGAACTGCTGTATTTTATCATTTCAATACTGTATTTACCAAATAAGATCTGGTCCATGTCTTAGCTCCAGCATTCTCCATATACATGACTTGTGCTGAGATGGCCGAGTTTTAACCCAAATTGGCTATTTAAAATATGAGATCACATTGCTCATTCCCATCTATACTATGTTGTTTCTTCTTTCAGGCCACATTAAGTTTTCACTTCTTTCAAAAATGATTCTAGTTTTTTCAGAAATTAAAACCTTAAATTGAGCTCTAGTTTATTTTCACATGTCAAATTTGGACTTTCTGTTTTTTACTTTTTGTAAAGGATATCTATTTTTTCACTCAGGGTCTTCCTAAACTCATATACCATGGAGATAATTTCACTAAGCATCTGCTGAGAGGTGAGCAATGTGTTTCAAGGGGAATAGAAATGTTATAGAGTTTTTAAAAATGTCATTCCAATGCCTTCAACAGTCCTTGTGGTGTCGTGGCTGTGCTGTGGCCTAACTCTTCACTTCACTGTGTGACATCATAACCTCTTAAAGGATCCAGGTCTCTCAACAGCAAAATGGAGCCAATAATTCCTGCCTCTTGGAGTTGGGACATACAACTAAGGCAGTAAAGATAAAGACCTACCACAAGCCCAGGACAAGGAAGCGCCCAATAACAGCTAAAATCCCCAGGGTTCCCCCTAATCTGAGCCCTACCAGTCACCAGTTATATCACTTTGGAGATGTTTAATTCTCGAGGATTATGTCTCCTCGTATGTGAGTCTAGATATCAAAGGGTCCTCTTGACTTTGACTCTATGATTCCAAGATGTCCTCTCTCCCGTCCACCCCGACTCAGTGTGCTGTCTGCCCCCACCCCAGGCTGGCACTTGGACCCAACTCGGGACTTGCCAGATTCTTGCATCCTTCTCACATCTGTTATCTCCAGGACATCTGAACGGAGCTCTGTGCCAGTTATGCACTACTCAAGTAATTGCACAAGTCTGAGGCTGCCTCCATTAAAATGATGTTTGGGCTGAAGAAAACTCAACTTGGAAAAGAAAACAGATACCCAAGTTTGCCAGAGAATTTTCTTAATGCTTTCAATAGTCTAGAGTTGGCAGAGCTGCGGCCTCTCCCGAACGCTGGGAATGTCTCTTCGGCATTCTTCCTGCCTTAGTGTGCTCCTGTGTAACTGCACTCCCACCTTTCCCTCTCCATTGTCATCACATTTTCTGAAGCAAACTGAGGGTGAGCTTAGTACACTAGGAGGTGCTGAATGAATAAAATGGTAATTACATACTACTCACCATTGATTGCAGTTACTTTGTGTCTAAGTACAATTAAGACATTTAATCTTCACAATAATCCTATGACATAGGCAGATACTGATGATATAAAAATTTTATTTATCTTCATGTTACAGATGAGAAAATTAAGACAGAGAGAGATGAGTTGGTCTTACTTTGGAGTCCACATTCCTCACCACGTTCCTTATTGCTCTCTGGCCCATGACAGCAATAGGATGACAGTTACATGTACCTACAATGCACTGGACATATTACAAATGTAATATGAAGAAGGAATTTGCTCATGAAGTTAAAAAACTAGTTTCTAAGATAGCTATATTTTAAGGAAGGGGTGAAATTCATCTAGAGAGACATGGTACTTTTATTTATTTTGGTGGCTTTTCAACTCTAGCTACATATTAAAACCACCTAAGGAGGGTTTTTTTTTAAATATTAATATCCAAAACCTACCCCAGACCTGGGGTTATGTCTGAGACATCAGTAAGCTTTGCAGGTGACTCTGATGACCAGCAGGCTAAGAACCACTGGTTTACTTTGATCAACACAGTTAGTACCATTCTTGGTGTGAACATGATTTGAAAGGAAAAAAATATCAAAAAAGAAAAATAAACATTCTGCATAATAAAGCTGGCATAATTTGGAAACTTCTTCAAATAGGAAGAAGAGCTGGGGTGGGCGGGGTCAGCTAGAATAGGGAGAAAATATCTGGAAAGAGCTATAGAGAGTCCAGGAGAAGAGACCGAAGATCCAACAGTAGGACACCAGGCAAGACCCTGAGGGGAAAAGATGGTTATGGCAGATTACAAAACACGAACACAGTACTCCCCTCCCTTCTGTATGCACACCCTTTGCCAAATGACTTTGCAGTTCCTCTCTTCCACAGGAGGACCCTTTTCCCCTCCTCTTGAACTTGGGCTAACCCTGTGACTTGCTTTGCCAATAGAACATAGTAGAAGTGACAGAGTGCCAGTTCTGAGCCTAGGTCTCAGAGGCTCTGCATACTTCCACTCACTTGCCATGTGAACAAGCCTGGGCTAATCTGCTGTGAGATGAAAGAACACACGAAATAGAGCTTATGCTTCCCAGCAAGCCCCCAGACGTGTGAGAGTTCAGCCAAGATCAGCAAACTGACCCACAGCTAACTGGAGATCCATGTGAGAGTCCAGCTGAAACCGGAAGAACTTCATAGTTGATCCTTAATTGTTAATGAACAGAATTGTGACCACTAAATTTGGGATGATTTGTTATGTAGCAATAGCTAACTGATGCAGATTAGTGAGGTGGCCTATGGAGTAACTGAGAAACATTAGAAGGGTAACTCCTAGCACTCAGTTCTAGGTTGTTGTCTGGTCCGTGCTGTAAACTCTCTTGAACCACCCCAACTAGGCCCATTTATCTCCAATAAATGCAACCACCTTGATTAATGATATTTTTCCTAGTGAATAAAGGGGCTGGGAGACAGTGAGGGCAGTCATAGCAGGAGAGATGAAGAGGGGACTTGAATCCTGGCCAGTATGACTCAGTTGGTTGGAACATCATCCCATAAACTGAAAGGTTGCAAGTTCGATTCCTGGTCAGGGCACATGCCTAGATTACAGGTTCGGTCCCCGGTTGGGGTACAGCACGTAAGAGGCAATTGATCGCTGTTTCTCTCTCACATAGACATTTCTCTCCCTCTTCCTCTCTCTCCCGTCCCCTCTCTAAAATCAATAATCATGTTTTTGGTGAGGATTAAAAAAAAACCAAAGAGGGAACTTGAAAATTCTGCAGAGGCAGGAAATCAGAGTGAGAGCTTATCAAGAAGAAAAAAAGATTCCCCACAAAATGCAGAGAGCTGTGAAGGAGGGGAGATGGGACAAGCGAGCCACAGTATGTGCAGCAGGTCTCAGAGGGGTCTGCCAGGACATGAATGGAAAAGGTGAGTCCATTAGGCTGGAGGGCTCAGGAACGCACCTGCAGCAGGGCCTTGACATGCTGGCATCACTCCACTTGATCTTCACATCAGCCCTAACAGGGAGATATTTATTACCCCATATTATAAATGAGAACCATTCTAATCTAAAGGTTCAATAACCTTCCCAAGATGACTCAACAGGTTCCTGAACCTTCCCAAAGGTTCAATAACCTTCCCCAGAAGAGGTAGAACTGGATTTGCCTGACTCCAGCTGAGTAAATCTAATTAGGTGGCCAGAACTCTGGACACTTATTCCTGAAACTCCAAGTTTCCCAGGCCTCCTGGGCAGTGGCATTTCACTGAATCCTGTCCTTATTTAAAGGCTGAATAAAGTGACTCCAAATTCCCAGATTCAGATCCTCCCGTCCCATCTAAATGCAATTCCAACCAACCACCAGACTGTTCACCCCAGTGACCAGTCCCCTCGACTTCCCCCACCCCTTGCATCCTATTTGCACCAAGAGCCAGTGCCTTATCGTTCCGTGACCACCCTGCCGCTCCCCTATCTGGTGGGACTGGGCCCTCAGATCAGGGGCTGGAATGAGCCCGGGATCACTCCAGTGATCAAATTCCACCCCAAGATGTGGTGCCTCTCCCCAGAGCCTGTGCTTGGCTGGGAAGCTCAGAGCAAGCCTCACACACTCCAGCATGTTCCTCTGTGTGTACCGGATGGGAAAATCAAGACATGATTTATTAAAGCCAGAGGTCACAGGGAGTATCAGGAACCCAGGGGAGCCCAGTCCACAGCTTCTCTCTCTCCACCCATGCAGGGTCCACATCATCTGTATACACTGGAAATTTCCTCCTTAAAAATCATGGTTCCTTGAGGAAAAAAACAAACTGTGCCCCATGATTTCTCTTTCAAATGCGAAAAGAATAGGCTTGATTTTACCTTCCCAGGTCTCCAGGGGATGCAAGAAGGGCAATTAAGCTCATTATTTCCCCATCTGCTTGGTTTGCACAGCTCACAGATACACTGTCCAGTGGAAGGATCCTGAGCTGCAGTCCCCTCTGGCCCTAGCAGAGTTTAATCCTTCCAGCTTGAGCAGAGATTTGCCTTAGGAGATCAGGCAGGCCAGATAACAGTTAACTGTATGTGAAGCACCTTCTCTTCATGCTAATTGCAAACCCAGTTTGCAGCCTCCCATTTGTATGAAGCTTTTATTATAATTAATCATGTATTTTATGGAAGGGTGGTTACAGAGACAGCTTGGTTCAGGTCCCTGGTTGGGGACATGCCTGCGAGTCTCTCCCACGGTGACTCACAGATATATGCCTCACGCCCATCTCCATGGAGGCCGTGACCTTCATCCATTAGCATCTGTCACCCGAGGGTGACCTCACCAACTATCAAAGCTACCTCTTCTGGGGCCCCACAGCTTGTGGATTTATCTCCGGGCTGCTCTGCTTACTCCGCCTGTAACTGTTCCTGAGCTGTTGGCTACCTTAAAAGGTCCCTTCGGAGCCTCTGCTCATCCCACACACTTCCTGTTGCTAACAACTGAGTCTAAGCTTTCCATGGCTGCTTGCGAGATAATTAAAACCCAGGGCCTGGAGGGTCAACTTTATGAGGGCAATTAGGGCCCCAATTACCAGCTACTCACCATGAAGAACCATCTGAGCTTCACTCACATCCAGTGAACTGTTAACCTGACTTTGAACTTTACTAGTCTGGAAAATCACAGAATGGGAGTCAGGGAAGATGGGTCAGTGGACACACTGGAGGGATCCAGAAGGTTAGTGGCCTTGAGCTAGTTACCTAACCTGCCCTCATTTGTAGAATAGAGATCCTACCACCTGCCTCAGGGGTTGTGGTAGATAAAGTGCCTAAAACAAACTACAGGTGTGAGTAATGGTGACCCCATGTTGCTGGGCCAGCTCTGCACCCTGCCCTCCAGAGCTAAGGTCAGGCTTCAGGCCCAACTCCCTCTGTCAGTGGTTAGTTGGGGGAGTTAGTTCTATCACCTTTAGACCTACAATCCCCATCTTCGTAGCAGGGACACACCCCACTATTTTCAGCCTTCCCACGATAGCATGAGGCTAAGCAGAATCCCTGAGGTGGGAGCATTTCCTAGCCAAGAGGTTAATTGTTGTCAGAGCCTTCAAGTGCTGGGTAAAGGGAGCAGCACAGGCAGGCTTTAGGAAGAAAGGCCTTTGGGGGGCCTGTGGCAGGAAGGAGCCCAGGAGAGCAGGCACAGGGGGAAGGCAGGGCCTCAACCTCCAGAGCAGCCACACCAGCCATTCAGCAGCATCCCTTCTGGAAAATGACAGGGGGCTCCTGCCTTTAAGCTGACTCCTATTGGGGCCTCTGGGTCTAAGGGACCTAGGATGTCTCTGGGGCTTGGAAGTGTGTCATATTTCCCCATGAAGGCCTCATTGGGCCTTCAATCGAATAGCAGGCCCTGGCCAAGGCCTCTTCACAACCAGCTCCCTGGAGTCCTCTGGCTCTCTCCCCTTCCTCCAGCAGGAGCCCAGAAAGGACCCTGCCAAAGGCACAACCGTCAGTTCTCCAAAAAACACCAGAGTCCGTTGTCCATTCTGTCAATGATCCCAGAAGACAATGTAGCATAGCAGCCCAGAAAGGCCTAGCATCAAATGCCAGTGACAAGTTGTGTGACTCTCTGCAAGGCACTCAACTCCTCTGAACCACAGTTCCTCCTCTGTAAAACGACAATAATAGTAGCACCAAATGAGATTTCTATAAGAGTCCATGAGATAATGTGTGTAGCAGGACCCAAAGTAAGAGCCTGGCAAATGATAGCTATCATTTCACTGGGTGGGAAAATCTGCAAGGAGGGAGCAGAGTCACAGACAGCAAGCCCCAGAGCAGAGAGCACAGGACTGAGAATCAGAAAATCTGGGTTTAAACCAGTTCTGCTGCTTAGTAGCCCAGTGCCCTTACACAAGTCACTTGACCCCCACACAGTGGGAAGGACAATGCCTCTCACAGTGCAGTAGTAGTAACACATGGGAAAGAAAGCCCAGTGGTCAAAGGCTGCTGTAAGTCAGGCCTCATTTTACAGACTCGCAGAATGTTTGAGTGGCAAGCAACCTTGGAAATCATCTTCACAAGGTCATGTACACGCTTTATTTAATGTCGCATCCCTCTCCCATAGACCCTGCTGCATAATCAAAGCTCGTGAATGTTTATTTTTGAATTAATAGTTTAGCCCAACCCTCTTCAGTGTACACAGGAAACAATCCTGAAGCATAGTGGTGGCATTTGTGGAAGAGGAGAGGCTGCTCCCAGATCTCTAGTTTCTTGCCCCCTGGTTCACTCTAGAAAACACCATCCTCAGTACCAGGAGCATCACCACAGCCCCTTCATTCTCTGTGCCCCAGCCTGTGGCCTGCAGCACATGGGTCATTCATTCCCAAACCTGACCCTCTGGGAAGCAAGGCTAGTCTGAGCCCTCCCAAAACCAGTCTTCAGAGAGCCCCAGATCACCCTGGGAAATGCCAACTTAAAAAGTAGTCATTCCCACCTTACCTGGAGTTGATGGGTTTGCTATGGTCCTGGTGGGCAGCCATTCATTTCTCAAATACTAGGATTTGTGAAATGATAAGAAATACAGTAGCCTGCATGGAGTTTGGAGAAGCAGGAAGAGAGGACAGCTGGCAAGAGAAAATGAAAAGACACCCATTTTGAAAGTCACAAAAGACCCTCAAATCAATGACAGATTTCAACTATGCCCTAAGGAAGATAAGCCATCCCCATGAACACAGGCCGCTGCCCAGCCCCCATGTCTTTCTGCTCCCAGCCACTTCAAGGCGGAAGCCTTCAGGCACCAAGAGTTGACAAACCAGGCAGCAGGCCAAAATCATAGCAATACCTGCCAGGCCACAATAGCCAAACCCTCTCCTCCATGTTCACAGGGACTTCTAAAACAGCTGTACATGGTGAGCCACAGCAAATTAAATCAAGACATGAAAATTGAACCATATATGTTTTATGTTGTTGCTATCTCAGAAGAAGAACACTGTCTCTTTTTGGAAGCTGAGAGGCCAGCTTTTCAAAACACTGAGCTCTTTCTACCCCCGGGGGCTGTATCAGACCTTTGTCTCAGGCTGTGCTCATCTGGCTTTGCGCAAAGCCAGGACTGACAGCATCAGACTCCCAGGAAGCTTGTTCTGGGCACCACTCTGCTGCTGAATCAGAAACTCTGGGGACAGGGCCCTACGTTCTTCAACCCCTCTTCCCCATGGAACTGAAGTTTGATAACTGGTCTGCACTCCCCTTACCCCAAGTGTTGGTGCTGGATCTCTAAGTACCAGAGGAGGAGAGGATGGAAGCATTGATGCAAAGCTGCAGTACATATTTTCAATAGAATATTACTCAGCCACAAAAAAGAATGTAATCTTACCATTTGCCACAATTTGATGACCCAGAGTGTATCATGCTAAGTGAAATAAGTCAGACAGAGAAAGACAAATACCATAAGATTTCACTTACATGTACAATCTAAAAACAAAATAAACAACAAAGAAAACATAAACAGACTCATAGATTCAGAGAACAAACTGATGGCTGCCAGATGGGAAGGGACTTGGGAGGCTGTGTGAAAAAGGGGAAGGGACTAAGAAGTGCTGATTGGTAGTTACAAAACGGTCACAAGGATGTAAAGTATAGCACAGGGAATGTAGTCAGTGCTGTTGTAATAGCTATGTGTGGGGCCAGGTGGGTACTAGAATTATCAGGGTATCACCTCATAAATGATGTAAGTGTCTGACCACTGTGCTGCACACCTGAAACTAACGTAAATTATATTGAACATTAACTGTAATTGACAAATTAAAAAAGACAGGAAATAACAAGTGTTGGCAAGGATGTGGAGAAAAGGGAACCCCGTACACTGTTGGTAGGAATGCAAACTGGTGCAGCCACTGTGGAAAACGGTCTGGAAGTTACCCCAAAATATTCAAAACAGAACTACCATATGATCCAGCAATCCCACATACATCATATGGGATTATTAATACCCCCTCAAACATGCATAGCCCATTAGTAACCCTGTGGAGACTCGAACACTCTTTAGACATAACCAAGCACTTTACTTGTTTCATCCTGTCATCTTAAAAATGCTGTAGGGTTGGTATAAGTTTTCTTATTTTATATGTGAGGATTTTAAAGCTCACTAGTGATTAACAAAGCCAGAACTAGTATCTAAGGCTTTGAACTCCAAGCCCAGTGTTCTCTGGATGTTAAGATATTTGCAGTTATCACCACCTCTTCCACAATTCCTTCACCTGGCAGAAGCCTGAGCCCAAGACAAGGAAGTTTTGATAGGTGTTCTGAGAAGGGCCAAGTCTGGAGCGTGGCCTCAGGAAGGGGAAAGGCCCAGGCAGCGTGACAGAGCTCCTCTCAGAGCCGGGGAGAGAGGCAGCTGCCTGACACCTGTGGTGAGCCCAGGTGCATAGCATGTGCTCTTGTGGAAAGTCCTTGAACTGGGACCTGGAGGCCTGGGTTCCAATTCAACTGGATCACTAAGTGACCTTGAGCAAATCCAGGGTCTCAATTTCTCTCTGTGCAAAAAGGAGAAAGAGGCCTGGTATTCCAGGCCCTCGGAAGCTCTAAACTTGTCATCTTCTGGAGTCAATGGGTTTGCATGTGCTACCGTGGGACCAAGAATAATCAATTCACATTATTGTCGAGAGTTTAGCTAAGCTTCTCCTTCCACTTTGTTTGGCCAAGTGACCAGCTGGGGGCCTTACACTGACACTAGCCCCCTCATACAAGAGCATGCCCTGTGTTAACAGCCCACCGAGTCTCACAAGCAAATGTAAGTTCCTGATATAAATTCCCCAGCAGCCTTTGTGAGCAACAGTCTTTCCCAGCCCCCTCCCCACCCGGCCCCTTAGAGAAGACCCTCTCGCAGTTTACTGAAACCACTGCCCTTTTTGGTTTGAATTGGCAAATCCTGTCTTAGCCAGAGAACCCCAAAGCACTCCACCCAGGACCCTAATAAAGGCATGTGCCCCAGGTCCTGCCTCTGTCTCTGCACCCTGCACTGACCTCCCCATGTGGTCTCTCAAAGTGTGTGGTGTACTTTCTCCATCACCCCTGAGTAATAAACTTCTCTATTTCAGTTTCTCTTGCCATCTTTTTTGAACTGCCACTGACCGCCCCACACCCTGTACTCCACTTAACAAATGTTCATTTAATATATTCTTATCAATTAGCTACTGCCATCCTTACAGAGAAGAATCTTGGCTGTGACTCAGATAATTCCCACATGACAGTCACCATGTGCCCCTCACCCAGTGCGAAGTGAAGCTATATTTAGGCCACTCACCTGGGTTGCACTTCATGGGGTTGCAGTTCTTATTCAAAACAAATATGGACACTTTAGGTTCACTCCTTCGTTTTCCACCTCAACTCAAAACTACTTTTGCCCAATCGTTTCTCAAATAGTCCAAGCTCCTCACATTGCTGTTACCAAATATTGGAACGCAGAATGTTAGGCAACCAGCTCCATCTCATAATCCAATAAAGGAATCACAGGGCAATTTCCTCTGAATTTTTAAATAAGATTTCCACTCCTCCCTCATTGCTCTCCGGTCTGTCTGGTTGCATGTGTCAGTCAAGTAAGAGCTGACTGCTCACACGACACTCCTCACAGCTCTGCGCCTTGCCCAGTTTCTGACATTCGCATACTTGCTCTTCTTGTTTTGTGTCCGTGGGTACTCCCGATAAGGTGTCCTGTGTCAACATTCACGTGGGGACTCTAATTCCCTCATCGCATATTTATTTTAAGACATCTGCCATCTTTACAATTATTCCCTGCCTTTAAATGAGGCTGGTGTAAATATATGTCTGTGTGCACATAGAGAATACATGTAAGTGTAGGTGCGTATGCATATGTATGTGTACGTGTGTACAAGTACATATATAACATTGCAAATATTGGGTTGGCCAAAAAGTCTGTATGTTTTTTCCATGAAATACAAAGACACATTTTTCATCTTTACCAATGACTTTATTGGATAATTTTAGTATGTCGGCTAGCTCTAGTGTGGTATAACGGTGACTGTTCTCAACTGATGTCTCCATTGATTGCTATCAACTTCAACTGGTCTGCCCGACCATGGAGCATCGTCCAGAGAAAAAAATCGCCAGCACAAAACTTCTCAAACCATTTTGACATGTTCAATCATCACAATACCTTCTCTGTACACTGCACAAATCTTTCTTTGCATTTCAGTTGTGTTTTTGCCTTTCTTGAAATAATAAAGCACAATAGGCCAAAAATGTTGCATATTTTCTTCCATCTTCAATACTCAAATAGCAATACAAAAATTCACCAATTTTGATAAGTTTTTTTTAAAATGCACGCTGATATGACAGCTGTCACACTACAATCTAACAAAATTGTTTCAAATGAAATTAAAGGCAACTAACTCCTACTACAGCCATCATACGGGAAAAACCAAATGAGCTTTTTGGCCAACCCTTTCCCTGTCAAGAAAGTGTGCTCCAAAGCTGTTTCAAATTACCCAAAAGGCAGCCAGATTTCTCCAGGCCAGACAGTTCTCTTGGACCTTTGGATGATATTAGGGAAAGTACTCTCAGTGCTCCTGCATTTGATTTTTTTTTTTTAAGCTTTAAACCAGTGGTAAAAACTTCAGGAAAACAGAAGACGACAGCACACTTTTACTTTCACTGACTTGACCACAATCCCAGCAAACGTAAGTTACCAGTTGTTGAGTTTCAGAAAGGCATGTACCGCTTAGATACTCTGTGTCCTTGGTAGATGCTGAAATAAATTAGATCGCGGACAGCAGCCCCATTTTGGGAATATACTGGAAGGTGGAACAATATGAGACGAGAGTCTAATTGGTTATTGAAGCTACTCTAATTGCAGTACCTACTTTGCCTTTAACTGGAAGCCTGTCTTTCCCACCTCAGCCCTCCCCAACACACATGCACATACATGGGCACTAGCATGCACACATACATGGATGCACATGCAGAGACACCTGTGCCAAAAACAGTATTCCTTTGCTAAAAACCTCAAGTCCTTGGTTTGCCTACATTTTTTCCTAGCCACATTACAAGAAAAGAAGGTAAGTAATACTAACTTCTTTATTTCCCCCAGGGATAAGACTGACAATTACTAATGGTTAGAGTCTCTTGCTGTTCTGTGGCTGTTTTCTAGGCAGTCACAAAGTTGGAATCCACACCCTCACCCCGGTGTAATCTTGTTACCAGAGCCCCAGGTAACACTTAGGTCTGCCCACTCTTCTGCTTCTCTCTTGCTGTCTGTTGTTTGCACCCCCGACTGGCTGTCGAGCCTTCAGGCCACACTGCTTTGTGAATTCTCCTCGTACAAAACTTTGAGCACTGCCAGAGATATGCATCTGTAAGTCCAATGAGCACCTCAAATGGACTTCCTGAGGGGAGGCTTCCCCACTGTAGTCCTCCTTCCCTCTACCTGGAGTCTGTTACCCAGTATACTGGGCTAGGTGTTCTGGTGGCTTCTCCGCTGGTCTTCTCATGGAGGGTCTCATACCTTCTGGTTCCTGCCAGAGCAGCTCTCCTGGGTGATGTCCTGAAGCAGCAGCTCTTCACTTGTCACACCCCTATTTGAAAATATCTCAGACTTCTTACGCAAATCTAACCCTCTGAGCCTGCAAATCGCCATATTCCATAGCTGCTCTCCAACTTATTTTCTGGTTTACTCACTCTCCATCTCTTAGAATAAATTAAGCACTTTAGATTTAATCCTCATTATAATCCTTTGAGATGAGTATAATCCTTGTTTTTCAGATAAAGAAATTGAGGCTTATTGAGGCTAAGTAACTTGCCCTTAATAACCCGATGTATTTCATTTTCTAGGGCTCCTGATGTTACCATAAACCTGGTGGCTTAAAACAACAGAAATGTATTCTCTTGCAGTTCCGGAGGCTAGAAATCTAAAATCAGCTGTTGACAAGCCATACTCCCTTGGAAATCTACAGCTGCTGATGGTCCAGGTGTTCCGGGCAGTCCTGGGCTGGCAGCTGCATCACTTCAATCTTTGCCTCTGTCTTCGCACGTTTTTCTCCATGCGTCTCTTCTGGGTCCAAATTTCTCTCTCCCTCTCTCTCTCCCTCTCCCCGTTCTCTTATAAAGGCAGCTCATTGGATTTAGGGCCCACCATAAACCCAGGATGGTTTCATCTCTGGACCCTTAACTAATCACATCTACAGAGACCTTATTTCCAATTTAAGGTCACATTTTGAGGTGGACATGAATTTTGGGGTGGGGGCACAACTCAGCTGACTACACCCAACAAGTAAGAATTTGAAACCCCGTCTTTCTGACTCTAAGCTTCACACATTGCGCATCACTTAACCACCTCCCAGAAAATCCTGGCCAAACTGCACTCCTCTCAGTGTTCGACACAGATTTTTCTCTCTCCCGCCTCTCTGCCTTTGCTCGTGTTATTTCTCGTTACGTAGACCAACCTTTCCCTTCTTCTTTCCCTCAACCAACCCTGCCTGTTGAAATCTCAAGTGGCCTCCAAGGTCCAGCTCAATGCCACTTCCTCCAAAAAGGCCCCATGATTACACCAGTCAAGCAAGGGTTTCTTTCTCCCACCCCAGTTCCAGCTGCCTTACTTCACATGTCTCTGCTGGCCCTTCTTATCCTCTGCATCACATTCTAGGCTTTGTGCACTTGTCATCATTTACCACAATGCCCACTTGCACCACTATTCGCAACTACATCATAAACTAACTATATCATAACTGTACCACAAGGTTCTTAATGGCAAAACTGCCTCCTCCCACGATGCATTCTTCAGAGCACTTTGTACAAGCAGTGGCCCCACAAATTTAGCCAAGTGAACTCATAATCTCCTGTCTCTTTCCTTGTGTTAAAAAGTTCATCATGAATTAGTAAGCCAAAATACAGGATGCTTAAGAACAAAACTTTCCCCCATGC
The DNA here is from genome assembly GCF_022682495.2 of Desmodus rotundus. NCBI lineage: Eukaryota > Metazoa > Chordata > Mammalia > Chiroptera > Phyllostomidae > Desmodus > Desmodus rotundus. Next base: position 31,603,562 of record NC_071394.1, on the reverse strand, counting down.
TCCCACTTCTTCAAAATGGAATTTTTTTAAATAGCCCAATTTACTTTTCCACATCAAATTCAATCATTTGAATAACAATTTTTCCTTCATTTGAGTTTTAGCTAATGGCAACAAATCCAGTCCCTTCCAGGTATTTCCCCCCGAGTTGTTTGGTTGGGGTTTTTTTTTTTCATTTTTTTTCCCTGTGTCCAATGCCACCTTCTTTGGCTTTTCAGAACAAATTTACTATTCTCAAGGGCTCCAAGGACCAGAACAATATCTTACTTATCATTATGTACCCAGTGCCTGATGGTGCTCGGATGCCCGCTAACGTCTGAAGAATGCATGAGTGAACGAAGGCGTGAACACTGCATTCGAGTAGGAGGGGTCAGCGTTCACCTGGGATGACAACTTACACTTTTGCAGGTCTCACATCATCCTCCCACACCCCTGCAAAATAGATTTCATTATTATTGCCATGGCACAGATGGGGAAACTGAGGCTAGAAGATAAGAAAGTTACTCTTGGTCACGCGTCCAGTAGGTGATGAAACCAGATTGCAACCCAGGTCTGTCTGACTCCAGAACTGTAGCTCTTCACAAAAAGCCTCTCAGGTTGTGATGCAGCCTGCGCTGTTCTGCCCCCGCTCGAGCTGAGGGAGCATTGTGCAACAATCCTGAACTCGTCCTTAAGCTTGGGAGGCATGGGAGCTGTTGGCCATTGACAGCAAAGGTCAGAAATAAGTGAGGAGGAAGGTCAGATCCGAGAACAGAATACTGTAGATAAAGAATGTGTATGTATGTGTAGGGTGAGTGTGTGTAGTATGCTTGATGTGCGATGTATGCGCGCTTTATTCATTATGTATGTGTGTGAGCTGTGTGGAAGGTTGTGCTGTGCCTGTGATTTGTGTGTGCTGGTGTGTGTGTGTAGTGTGCATGGGAATACATGGCATTAAAAGGGCTGTGTCTATGGGAAACAGTTTTCTATACTGAATATGCAAATGACTTGGAGCCACATCTGGACTCCAGTCCTGACTCAGACACTTAACATCTGAACAAACTTGCACATTTATCCTCTTTAGTGTTTGCTGTAAAATGGCCCGCCAACCCCGTGGGCCCATTGAGAGAATCTATTCAAGGTGAAACACTATGAAAGCCTGGATAGAGGCAAGGCACTGCACTGAAGAGAGGAGAGTAGAGAGATAAAGCAGGAAATAAGTAGTGGTCCCCGATTTTAGGGACTTCCATTCCAATGGAGGGATGCAGACTCTAATGTTTGCACAATGGAAGACAGGCAACAATGAAAACTGACATCACTTGACCTCTTCACAGTATGACATGTTAAAAGGTAGGTGTTATTAGCAACCCCATTTTGTGGCTGAAAACACCGATGGCCAGAAAGGTTTAACCTGTAACTACTCCAAAGATACACTTGTGCTGAGTGGCCCAACCAAGCTCTCCCCCAGGCCTGTGTAACCTGAATCACTCCTCCTCACTTCCCTGTACCATTTCCTCATGCAATTCAACAATGAAAAGTACACAAATGGGCACCCTTGCTCTCAGCTTGGGACAGGAGGAGAATGGGCCAATAAAGTTCAGCAGAGACTTCTTTTAAAACTGTGTCACTTCAGTCAATAGGCAAGGCCCCGTGATTGTCACTATTAGTACATCTGATGACAAACTCAGGAAGATAAGGAGGTGAGAGTGAGAGAGGGAACAAGCAAGAGCCAGAGATGTGAACAGGGAACACGAGCAAATTCCATCCCAGCAAGAGGGTTACACACCGCCACTGGATGGATGTCACATGATTAATGTCAAACCATAATACCATCCGAGAGGGGAATTTGGTTAAAGCCTTGCCTGGCTAGATCTCAGGCTGAAAATCATCCGTTCCTTTTTTTTTTTTTTTCTCCTAATCCTTTATAATTTCCTCTAATGCTTTAGTCCAGCTTAGGACCATGAGCCTTCAGGGAGCAAAGCAAGGCCCATCTGTCCAGCCAGGAATTTGCCAAAGTAAAAAAAATCAATCTGGCTTTTACTGTAACTTAGCATTTAGATGATTACCCCTAATACTTCCCAACTGTATCTGCCAAAAATGACTTTGTATTACTGTGACTCGTGGTTCCAAAAGGAGAGATGTCAGGGGTACTCTTTAAAACAGGTGAACACTGGGCTATTGCTAATGAAAAGAAGAAAGAAAACGATAGGTATATTTCTTTAGAATGTGCTTATTCTAAAAGCTATATCAAAATATGTAATCATAATCCTCTTGTTTGGGGAGGAAAAACACTTAAAAATACCTTTTTTCAAAGATTTTATTTCTTTTATTATAAGACATATAGGTAAAAACTTGCATATTCTGAAAAAGATAGAAAATGGTAGTAAAACGGACATTTTTCTCATTAAGAAATATGTCATAAATATGCTTTATCAAATGTTAAAATGGTTACTGTTTTGCAAAATAACAATAAATAGAGCAGAGCTGTGGCATACAAGTGTCAACTCAAAGTACTGGAAGTATTCATGTTTTGAGTTTTATAAAAATTCAGACCTTTGATTATATTTAAAGTTTTGGCTTTTTGCACTCTAGATTATCAATAATCCAGATGTTACAAATATTTTTTATCATCGCCTTATGAGTGTAAAAACAATGAAACATAAAAGGTGGTTTAACTAAGTTGAATTTGATTAAAATAAATTCCCTGGAATAAAAAATTATAAGATACAGAAGTACACATATACTTTTTGAAACCCATAGTGGTACATGTATCAGTCCCCAATTCTACAAATTTCTGGATCCCCAGCTGTGGGCACTGAACACAAATAGTTTGCAAGCTTTACTTTCCAGCAAGCTCCATCGTTTCTTTTCACAGCCCGATGGAGCGAGAGTCACGATGAGCCCAATTCCACAGTCCTAGCTTCAGGAATATAAGGACAGAGAAAGAAGTTCTCCCTCATTTGAATAAACCCTTTGACAGGTTCCTATATTTGTTCATGACCCATTGGCCTCAAATTCACATATCCGAACACTGGGGAAAATTTTAATAATGTGAAGTTCTTTATCTAGGCATTCTTTTATACACTTCTATTCTCTACCATCCAAAGGAAAGAGGAAACATGTGAACACCAAACACATCCTCTAATGAGCCTTAGGTGTCCAGGTAGCAAGGTCAGGCCTTTCCTGCAAATACTGACTCTTTACAAAGATCTTTCAATTCCCACGCATTTTGTTGCCCATGAGGCTAACACATTAATTCCCTGCTGCACTAGGGGAAGCCACATCTAACAATATTTAATGATCCAATCTAATATAGATTATCGGTCCCAATGGCCTTCAACGATGTCCATCAGGGAGACATCTGGGTGACTCTGGGGGCCTAGAGTACAGATAGGTCATGGCAGGATTTGGACTTGAGCTTGAAGGCCATGTTCTTATTGTTTTTAGCCACAATCTTGCCCCAGAAGCGCCTGGCTTTCCTGGGGATGCTCTCCCTCCTCTTCTGGTAGGCCAGTCTCCGCTCGTTCTTCTCCTTACTGTCCCGCCGAAGGCGGACCTGTCGCACGATGCCCTCGAACAGCTCCTTCACGTTGTGCTGGACAGCCGCGGAGGTCTCAATGAACTTGCAGTCGAACACCACCGCACACGCTCTCCCTTCTGAGGGGAGGAGGGAGGGGAGAAGAAAGTGAGGGGGGCTGCACAGTATGATCCCACATAGCACAAAGCCAAGCTGGAAAATTCATGCTTTTAAATGGTCCTCACTGTAACTCTAAGTCAGTCACACACACAGTGAGCATGGGAGGCCCCCGTGCTACATGTCCTCCCAGGGCATAAACGGAATAAACAGAAGCAGAGAGTCTCACAAGGAGATTCCTGGAAGCAGGAGAGATGGGCTTTAGAACTGGTCCACCAAATTCACTGTAAGAAGGTCCCATTTCATCAAAATGGTAATATTTAGTATAACAGTAAAAACCATAGCCTTAATTTATTGCACTTATGATGTGCTCGGAACTGCTGTATAAATATTTTTAATGATCACAGTCTTAAAAAATACGTTACCCCTCTCAGATAAAGAAACTGAGGGGCAGGGTGGTCTTTTGAAAACCCGAGGCAGCTCACACGGCCTGGGAGTGGAGCATGTGGATCCAGGCCTGCCTCAGTCTCAAGCTCACATTCTTAACTCTTTCTCCTGACTCAGTTTCCTGAATTGAAAAATAAGAATCCTACTACTTGGCTTTCTCTCTTTAAAAAAATAAATAAATAACTTTTTGAGGTTTTGAAGAACTATTTTGAAAAAATATTGAGGAATTCACAAATATGTAACAGTTACAGCAAACTATACAAATAAGCTTTTCTGGAAGAGTCTCAGTTGTAAATGTTCCATTGTGTTTAATGGCCATGTGTCCAAGGTTTAGTCTGAAAAAAATGATTACTGTAGACATTCATTTCCTAAGAATAAGACATTCCCAAACAAGTTGTGTCCATTAAGCCTTTAACAGGTTTCTTTTCTCCTGAGCAGAGCCTTGCAATGCAGTATTCTGTTTTTATCCATTGTAGCAAACCCAATACAAGATGTCTTCACTGAAATTTAGGAAGCAAAGGGTAGGAGCAGCCTGAGTAGAAGTCTTATCTTCAATGAAACTCTTTCTCGCAGTTCCCCTAAATCAGGGTTCCCATCATTCTTGCATGGAGATGCTATTTCTATTTCTGTGAACCCTTGAGATCTCCCTGGCAAATAGAAAGGACCGGGAGAAAAGGTTTGAGACTTCCAGTAAACCCTTGAGTATGATATCTTCCCTAAAGGAATTCCAGGCAAACCTTCGGGTGTGCGGATAGTAGAATCCTGCAGGTAGACCAGATGAACAAGGGAGCAGCACCTGGCCTGTGATCAGCTGGGAATACAGGAGACTTAAGAATGTACATAAAACCCCATAGAGCATTTGAATGAGTCCCTGGTACCAACTTCATGAAAGAGGAAGGGAAGAAGAGCTGTTGGAAAGAAAATGCAGGTGACCCAGAGATTGTCTCTTGGTATTAGCACCACTCCTCTTACCCGAAACAGACACTTCCCGGCACCGCACCAGGTCACTTTTGTTGCCAACCAAAATTATAGGAATGTCCTCTGTCTGCCGGGCCCTGCGGAGCTGGATTCGCAGCTCGGAGGCCTTCTCAAAGCTGGCTCGGTCTGTGATGGAGTAGACGATGAGGTAGGCGTCCCCAACTTGCATGCAATGGTCTTGGAGCCACTCGTTCTCCCCCTAATGAAAGGAGAAGGACTTCTGTGAGCATGGGTTGGCCTGGTAAATGAAGCATCAGTTTGCAAAGAAACAAAACGTGCATCCTAAAGTACCACTGCTGATATGAGAAAGAAAGAAAACTTACTCCAACTCCCCAAATGCATTGGTCCTCCATGTCTGCAGATGTCTGGCGGCTATAAAGACTGCTGGCCCATAAAGTACTAATGCCGAAAAGGTTTTACTGCCCAATTCTTCCTACAGCTTGAGTTGATAAATGAGACAATGTCCCTACCAAACATTATTTCCATTTTCTATCGAAGCTACTAAAAATGGGCTTTTTCTGAGTTACAAAAGACTCCTTTTTGTCTTTCCCAAGAGGTAAAATTGAGAATCCTCTGTGAGAACAGGAGAGTTCTCAGTAGACGGAAAGCGTAGCACACGAGCACATGCACAGAAGCCCCAAATCTTTAAAGAGCCAATGTCGAAGGCTAGGATTGAGGCTGTCAACTTCATATAATGTGTTCTTTTATAGTTTAAAATTACCATTCATACCTGTTGGCACTTTCCTTAAAACAAATATCCTTTTTTTGTATTTTTTAATATAACTTAGGGGTAAATCACTGCAACTTGCTTATTATTCAAAGCTCATTTGTGAATGACCTGTTCCTGAGAACAGTCTCTTACTTCAGAAGGAAAAGCTTTTAATCAAGAAAATGAGCCTACCTCATCTGGAACACTGAGAAGGCCAAGGTCACCCTCATACCCAACAGCCTGTTGGAAAGGAAACCCCAAAGGAATTTGCAGAGAGCTCCAGGCTCCTCATACCTTATTTTCCCACATGTCCAGGAGTATAATTGTTGCGCATTCCCCATCAACAATCAGTGTTCGCTCATATGTATCTTCTAGAAAAGAAAGAACAGGGATATTGGATCAGACAAATAGTAACGCCCTCTATAAGAGGATCATGTAAAAAATATGCTAGAAAATAAATACACTAAATATGTAATTAATTCTGTAAATATCCCGATAATCATAAAGGCAGTTGACACTTTATCACCTTGAACGATATTCTACACATATTCCTCTAGTACTATGAACAGAACATCTAAGTCCCCTGCATATGTATCACTAAATCAAAGTGCCTTGCAGTGAAAGGCACTCGTTTGCATCATTCCTGAACCTTTTACACAGAGGAAAACCATTATGAGTGTAAACTCACGTTAGAGCTTTTGACGCAGATTCAAGCTCCGATGCCATGAGAAAACACTGGCTGCCCAGTGGAACTGTGAGCCCCATTCGTAAGCCTTACAAGGAAATCCACTATACCTTTCACTGGGGTGATTACTGAACATTCACTGGCAATTGCAGGAACTTTGAGCTCAGAGACATTTCTCTTCGTTTGCGACATGCAATAAAAAAATCTTGAGACTATCCCTGTTTTGGTTAAAGTTTTCCTCCTTAAAAAAAATATGTTTCCCTCGAAATAAACAGGCTTGTTTTTCTCTCTAAGTGCAGCGCAACCTCCAGCTCTTCTTGGTAATGGAAACTTTCCTTTCTACACTTAAGCCCAGATTGAGTGCAGATGAAGGGTGAGCACAGTGCCATGTGCCAGAGCAGCTCCAGCCCAGAAAACTCAGGGCGCCAGGCAGGGGACTGCGTTAACTGGAATCTTTGCAAGATTCCCATCAACTCCCAAACTGAGCCCACCCCACTCTATTTTCACACTGAGGCTTCCTATTTTGAATTTCATCATTTGAAACTTGTAACTTTTATAATGATTTTTTCCCATTTTTCTTGCTGTTTTTTTGCCTGGAATCTATTCCTCAAATGTCCAAAAGACTTGTTCCCTTACCTCCTTCTGGATGGGCATTCCCTGACCATCTACTTAAAATTGCAACACTACTTCTCCACAAATAGTCCTTACTCCTGTTTTATTTTCGTTATTGTGCTCATCTCTCTTTAACCTGCAACCCATTTAATTTATTTTATTATTTTATGTTCCCCCCTCTCCCAGACTTCGCTGTTCATTGCTATCACCCCCAGAACTCAGGACAGCGCCTGCTATATTGCAAGTACCCAGTAAATACTTACCAAATGAATGAGTGAATCGTAACTATGGTATTGTGGCTGTGAGCACAGGCAAACCTAAATTAGAATCTGAGTGCCATCCCCTGTTAACTACGTGGGGCTGGACCACTTAAACTCTCTGGGCCTCCAGCTGTGAGATGGGACTGACAAAAGTATCCACAGCTTAGGGCTGTGTGGCAACTACATACAAAGTAGAAATGCAATACCTGTCAGCTGTTATCATCACTTCTGCAGATGCCAACAGCTGGCTCTTGCCATACTCCTGCAGTTGGTAAATCCTAGCTTAAAAGCACTACACTGGGGGAACCAGGCCATTTTTTTTTTTATCATAGTGAGGGATTCTAAAAAACAATGTTCCTGGTTTACTGTTTCTTCATCTCTAGGAACTAGAATCAGGAAAGGGAAAGAAAGGAAAATGTGGATGAATGAGAAGAAAGTTAACCAGGAACGGCTCCTTCTGTCAGCTAGGTGTCATTGCCCTCATCAGTGGTAACTTTCCCACTGGGGCATTAAACATCAGTTACACTCACCGCCCATCATGTTTGCTTCCCACAATTCTCAGCACACACGGGACCTCCTTCCTGGGGAGCAAAGCCTCATGACTTCAACGGGCAAACCAAACGGCTGTATAACTCAGAGCCTCAGCAGAACAGACAGGCAGAGGGGGGCAGGGGGGGCGCTTTCTCTGAAACCAAGGAAACTCACAAAAGCACTTTCTCTGCCCTCCGCCCACCACTCCAAAGCAGGTACAAGGGACTCGCTTGAATCCCTAGTAGTTGAAATAAAAACATACTGTATTCCAACAGCTAAGGGTAAAGCCCACAAACCACCTCTTGGTTTGAGAGATATCAGAACAAGTTGAGGGAAAAAATGGACTAAGGATAGCATCTGTAAAAGTAGAGCCAAACTGCTTTGCTCTTCTGGAAGGTTCCTGACAGGAGCATTCTGTCTGGACTTCCCGCTGCCTGAAAATCATTGTGTTAGAAACTCTGGAGCCTAAAACATTACATCTCCACCCTGCTCTGTGCACGTGCCCCACACAGGGGTTTAAATACTGCCTCCAGCTACGCACCCCAAGGGGTCTTCAAACACACAAAGCATCCTGCCAGCCAGCCTTCTCAGCTCACCTGCTAAGCTCTAGTTTCTCTTCCTCGCTTAGTCACTCACCTTTTAGCTTTTTCAAGTGCTAATCAGGTGAGGAGAGGGAAAATAAAAGAATATGAAATTCTAGAAGAGTGCTTTGAAATTTGTCCTGGGTTCAGGTGTGCGGAGAAGAGGTTTAAGCCCATTGGAGCCTAAGGCTTTTCTGCAACCTGGATCGGGGCTGGTCCCATTTCTCCAGTGCTCTCCATGGAAGCTCCTGAGGGTATGTGCTCCCACTCAGTGTATCAAGACGGGTCAAACTGATGGGGTGGGATGCAGTTTCTATGATTGGGCAATTGTGGCCAATGGCCACATTCCCCGGGCTGGTGGTGCACCTAGATTTGTCTTTCCTCCTGTGACCCCCATTGCACTTGGGGGACCCTCCTGCCCAACACTGGCTCAAGTGCTCTGTGTAATAAGTGCACAGTTCCCAAACCCGGCCCCTCAGCCCCTCAAAGGTTCTGAGGCTCCAGCATCCCTCTCTCTCCCCCAAAACTTTCACCTGCTTTTAGCTTTCACAGCCCAAAGGATCCCAAGGAACCCTGGAAGGAACACCTGCTCTAAGAATACTGTCCTCTCCTTTAGTGGCTCTTGTCTCCTCTGTGCATCTCACAGGCCCCAGCTAAGAGTGAGGGAAGTGGATGGGGATTACAAGCAACCAGTGCCAGTTTTGGGAGATGGGCCCAGGGAGAGGAAATGGTAGGTTCAGAATCAGCTCTAATGTTCATTTCATACTTGCTATGTGCCAGGCACTATGCTACATGCTTAAGATGTTATCTCCTTTAATCCTCTTAGTACCTATGAAGTAGGTATTGTCCCTATTTTACTAATGAGGAAGCTTGAGGATCATATCTCGTCCAAAGAGCACCCGGCTAATTCACTGTGGAAGCTGGGATCGAAGCCCACATCAGCAGACTATGAGTCCAGTGCTCACTGGGGTACTTCCTGTGTGCGTATGCCGTGCCTCCTCGCCTACCTGAAAACTTCCACATCCTAGTTGTTTTTAGACACCACCTCTTCTGTGAACCCTTTTCTGATTCCCATAGCCAGAAGTAATCTTTTCTCCTCTGAATTCCCACAGCACTGTCCTTGTATCTCTTTCAAGACACTTATCACACTCTATCCTGAGTTACAGTTGGCACGTATCTGATCTCCACTGCACAAACTGGAAGCAGCATTGGGGAAGAAGCCCCACGACCCTACGTGTCCCACAGTGCTTCACCAAGTCCATGTATCTGTTCAGTAACTGTTCAGAAATGAATGAATGAATAAATAAATGAATGGCATTAAATGTGTACACAGTCATAAGATTATTGCAATATATCTGTACAACATCCATCTTTATTAGGAAGAATAGTGATGAGAGTATTGTGTAGATTTTTTCTTAAGGTTAATGCTGAAAAAAAGAACAGTGTAGGGTGTGCCTTGCAAAATCCTCCCCTTGGGAAACATAAAGCCAACTAGTGATTCCAACAGCCATCTACAAATAAGGGATGCAACCCTATACAGTATAAATTAAGTTATTCAAATAGGAGGACACACTAGATAGGTCACCTAGAAGCTTCTCATTGTCAAAGATTCTCTATTTGGAAAAAAGTGCCTGAACTTGTACAACATTGTGGTGTTTGCCAGAGGGCAGGGAGTGGGAGGAGGCAGAAGAGAGTATGGGGGAATAATTGACGATGGATGGAGACTTGACTTGGGGTGGTGAACACACAGTACAGTGTACAGATGATGTGTTGTGGAATTGTGCACATGAAACCTGTATAATTTTCTTAACCACTGTCACCACAATAAAAAGGGGGAAAAAAGATTCTCTACTTGAAGAGATATAGAAAGGAGTCTGCCCTCTTCTCCCTCCATGAAACAAAGAGGTTTCCCAAACAGAAACCTGCCTTCCAAAGTCCAGGAATGAGTTGGTCTTCTTAACCCTCTATGATGCCTACGGGAACAGTACCCTCCACAAAAGTACCATTCCACTCTAACCAACAGACATTTCTGAAAGTCTGCTATCCACTAACTTTTACAATTTCTCCCTCTTAAAAAAACAAAAACAAAAACTTTCTATTACTCTCTTCCTTATGTTAACTCCAAAGCACTTAATTGTTACTTCTTAAAGTATTCATGAATTTCACCCTGCTCTGAATTATAGCCACTGACATTTAGTGGCTTCCTAAGAGGGTAGGTTGTACCTTAGTCATCACCAGGGACCACAGACTCAGACAGAGCCAGGCATGTGGCCAATCCCAGCCCAAAATGCTGTCATGCTTAATAGCATGTGGACGCTTAATCCAAGAGCTGCAGGGAACAGTGACAGGACATAAGATTTGGGGTCAACAACTAGGTTTGAGTCCTGGCTATACCATGGACTAGCTTTTTCACCCTGGGTAGGTCACCTGACCTCCTAAGCTTCCATTTCTTCACATGTAAAACAGGGATAATAAGTAGCAATTGGTTCAATTTTATAAACATTATCAAAAATACTTATGGGAAGTACTTAGCACAGGGCCTAGCACATAGGTTCCCCGTCAATGGCAGAATGAGAACAACACCAAACTAAGCTGATAAAACCCCAGGTTCTAATCCCAGCTAACCCACTTGGTATCCCAGAGACATGGTTGACTCACATGAGTACAAAATCCTGTGAGGGCCAAAATCAACAGCAGCAAATACAGGACACCCAAACCAAGTGCCTGTCCCAGTGCACATGTGCACTCGAGATGTTATTACACCCCCTCTCCTACGGCCACAGTCATCCGCCGGCCTTCACACAGAAAGCAAAGCAAGTGTACAGTACTGACCCATCACTCCCTTGATCTTGTTTAGCTATAGTTCCTGAGATTCCAGCATAAGAAATCAATGTTCTAATGAGTCATCATTTATAGGCCAATTCAGGAGCTTGCCTTATGAAACAGTGAATTCCCTGACACTGGAGACAGTCAAGAATAATAAACAGTTAGTGGAAGTGTGGAGACAGTACGAAGGATGGAGCAAGATTCCTATGCAACAAGTACAGGGCAGAGCTTGGTGATTCAGCGGTGAGTCACAACTGAGAGTACAGATGGACCATGTCATCTGGGCAAGCACTGGAAGGTTCTTTCTTCTTTCCTACAGCTGTGAATAGGGATGTTCTGCAACCACCCTGGTCATGTATGTGAGTAGGGACATACAACCACCCTGGTCCTGTATGCTAGGATGGAAGCCATGGCTGAAAGACACGGTATGAATACCACTGACAGGATCTTCACATCACTTCCCAGAACACAGTGCTACGCATTACACATATTTGAGGCATACGCACACTTTGGACACTATGTCACTGCAAATCAGTTCTGGAAGTAGACGGGGCTTAAATAGTAAATATTTTAAATGAGATTGTACAGGGAAAATTGTCTTGAAAAACTGTAAAACTCTATACAAACATATGGATCATTATTGTTATCATTCAAAAAACTTTTTAAAATATTGTACTATTTCAAATACAGACTAAAAACTCTCCTACACCCTCAAAAACCCCTAACATTGGTGGAAATGAACTGATACATTCACTTTTCAGTTTGGTTTTAGGAATAACCATGAGAAAAAGCTACGTCTACACTGATCTCTTGAAAGGTCCAGGGCAGAGTTGGCAAAAGCCAGAGGTGGGGGCCTGACCCACAAGCTCTGCCCTCTTTAATCAGAGCCCCCAGTTCCTTTAGAGCTGGAATCTAAGAAATTCCCCTTCCGGCCCAGAGTTTTAGCTATAAGCATTTTTATTTTATTGTCCCATGGGCCTGTGCCAGGGCTTTTCTGGGGACTTAGCTCCCTGGCCACCACCAAGGGAGCATAATCGCAGAAAATGCATAATCTCAGTTCTCAGCTCTGCGGATAAATGACCCGCCCACTTGCTCTTTGTGCCTGGACCACTGCTAACGGACAGAAGCCTGCTGGGGCTGAGCCACCTACCTCCCAGCACCTCGCAGTCGCTGTCCATGCTGTCATGCACGCCTGCAAAGATGTTAGCCAGAGTGGACTTGCCCACCCCCTGCTCCCCTATGAGCACCACCCGGTAGTAGGTGTTCCCTGACTCAGAGGAGATGACTGAGTCCGTGGAGTCAGAGGACCAGCTCCGGCGGCAGTGGTCCTCAGGGGCAGCAGGGTGATGGCTGCACTGGCTGTACTGGTAGGACTCTTTCTGGACCATCAGATGCCTGCCATCCGCTGGGATGCTCCAGCGCTGCTGCTGTGGCTGCATGCCCACAGTGCCCTGGCGCATGGTGACATTATTCAGAGTCATTGTTGGGTCCTGGAGAGCGAAGTGGCCAAAATGTTAGCAGTAGTAAGCATGAGCAAGAGCTCGGGGGTCTCAAACATACACTCAGCAATCAATGACATTCTTTTAAATGGAGTGAGATCCAAGTAGCCCTAACATAAGGAACACCAGTGAAACAGTCCCCAAATCCAACAGGCGTTCAACTGGACACACACACACACACACACACACACACAAAATTAGTAATTAGCTCCTTGAGCGGATTGTCATTTGCAAGAAGAAAAAGTACCGTTAGCATCATCCACTGCCCTGGAGCTTCCTCCATCCTCAAGGAAGCCTTGGGACCCCCACTCAGAGCGGACACAGAGGCAGCAAGAAGGAACCACAGCCTCCAGGAACGGCCTGAAAACCCACGAGCTAATGCAGCTGGGAACCAGTGGGCCAGGTTAGCTGCTCTTGTCTAAACATGGCTCTTAATTGCACCAGCGTCCAGCAGGCTTTTGTGCCTTGGTGGGAAACACGTGGCAATGACATCACTCTCCCTGGCTGGACTGGACAAGCACTTATTGGAACTTCCATGTTTAGTCAAGTTGCCATAATACTCTCCAGCTGCCTGAATAAGCTATTATTTGGGAGCGATAAAGAATTTGTTTGAGGTTTATGCCTCAGCTCTGCCCTCTTGCCCACAGATACCACATTATAAAAATCCCAGCCTCAAGCCTTGTCATTCTGGCAGGGAAATGACCTGCTCCCATTCAGACCTATCGAATTTGCAGAGAAAATGCTTCCCTCTCATCACACCACATCCTCTCCCACAGTTCCTTAATTCAACTCAGACTTCCACCTTTGCAGCAAACCAGAAGGCCAAAGACTCTCCTAAATGACATTCGACAACTTGGCAACAACAGCTTTCCCGTTGCAAGACTCCCTCCCCTAGCACAGAGGTCTGTTCTGCCAGGCCACTGGAGATACAGCAGAAGCATTCTCATTGTAATCAGCCAGACCCCCTCACGAAAGAAGAGCACAGACACTCCCCCTCGCACCCCAACCTCCACACCCCAACATGTCAGCCCCTAGCCAGCATGGCCAGCCCGGTTTCTTAATCTTACAAGCAGCGCCTCAGTTGGCACACTTTTATCTAAACAACAAAGGCACAGAGTATCACTGACGGCTCCCCTCTAGGAGGAGGTGACCCTCCTACAGAATTGAACTGAAGAACCTGCTGATAACAAATGGCTTCCTTTGCACCTTAAAGTCTGCCTCTGCCCGGAAAAACCAGAGCCGACGGCACGTTCCAGGGGCTCTATACTCAACTTAGAAAGTTTTGGGGCTGGGAACGCCCACACCCTCCCCAATCACTCCCTCGCGGCGGCGGCGAGAGGGCCCCTCCAGAAGTGACCCTTACCTGGATCGGCCAGGTGGGCATCAGCGTATCTGTGCGTCCACGCGCGAGTGCTCCCCACGATCAAGGGCCGCAGAATGCGGGGTACTCTCGCGGAGACGCCGTGGGCTTCGGCCCGCAGCCGCGACGCTCCGCGTTTATAGCCCGCGCGGGGCTTTTCCGTGACGTCAGCGCCCCAGGCGGGAGGGGCGGCTCTGCAGCAAACTCCAAGTTGCAGCCGCTTCGCTAAATCAGTTACTCGCAGTCATGTGACTCCTAGCCCCTTTTGAAAAATAACAATGCAATCCCCGACTGGCAGTTTATTTTGTTTTATTTTATTTTACCTAGTGGATGCAGGGAGATGGAAAAATACACCAAGTTAAGTGCCACTTCACCGAGCTTACCGGCTAAGCCCTTGCGAACTGCTCGGAAAAGGATGGAGGAAAAGTCAGGTTTCAGCTGTGAGCCCGGCTTTGCCAAAAACAAACAGACAAACAAGTAACAACAACAAAAAAAGAAAAGAAAAAGAAAAAGAAAACAGGGATCAGCCAGGGTCGTGGACATGTCAGCTTCCAGAATGGGGCTGCAGCCACCTTGAGTGGCCCGGAGTGAGTGAGCCGCATCTTCTGCAAAGAAAACTGCCTGAGCCAGCCCCTGTCACTTTCTCAACGAAAGGGGGAGGGAGGGGAGCCCTGCACTACTTTTTTGTTGCCCTTTTCTGACAGGGATCCAGAGAGAACGAACCAGAGAGAAGTGAAGAATGATGACAAGACCTTCCTGAAAGGGGCACTTTTGAAAAATAACTTCTTTAGGCTCCACCAGATTGTGCTAAATGTCAGCCCTCCTGGTCTGGCCCAGGATGCTGAGCCTCGTCAAGCAGAGAATATAATCAGCATTCAAATCAGTAACGTCTCTGTGCCAGGAGCTTGGGCCTGGGCATGGAGCCAGTCCGTACCTCTCAGCAGCCTAGGGGAGGATCCCTGAGCTAGACACTGGGGCCCACTGTCCACCAAGAGTCCCTATGTGTAAAGGGCACAGGATAATAGTAACAACTACTACAACTATCATTTGCTAAGTACCTCTGAGTACCTGTTATCAATAAGTACTGTTAGGCCTCTGCAGTACCTCAATCCTTACACAGTTTGCAAGATGGATATATTGCTACCCCCATTCTGCAGAGGAGAAAAATGACACTTGGCCAGAGAGCTTGCCCAAGGTCACACAGCTTGTATAAGTGGCAAGAGTCAAGATTCAAAACCTGGTGTGCCTGTTTGCACTGCACCACCAGCTGAAGGATTTCAGTGACTTCCTTCTGGAGACATGGGTATCCCCCAGATGCTGTGTTTGGAGAAGACACTGGCCTTTCCAACACTTCCATCCTCTTTTCCAGCCAGCTTCATCTCTGTGTTGGCTGGTAGCTCTGAAAAGCAGCCAAAGGCACCAGCATCTATTTGAGTGTGGCCAGACTGCTGTGAGTACAGTCCATTTTAGTATCCTGCAGACAATTACCTGCTTCGGGGATTATCCAAGTTACAGCTGCTGAGACCTACCAGGCCCTACGCCGGCAAAGGTGGAATCCACAGACTTAGAGTTCCTTTAGTTCCAGGTGCCCTGACCCCAACCTCTTGCTTATGTTATACATAAGGAAGCTGAGGCCCAGGGGAATGACTACCACTGAGTTAGTAGATGGCAGAGCTGGAACTAGAACATGGGTATCATATTTTCCTGGATGGTGCCTTTCACTTTGATCAAGCTTTCCTTCTAGGCTTAGCCAGGAAGGGATGGCAACAGATGTGGGGAAAGAAGGGGAAGGGGGAAGTTGAGAGGAGAGAAAGAGAAATCACCAAAGAGCATATTGCTGACTCCATGCTAAAACACAGGTAAAGTAATTTGTGAATTAACTGCATTTCAGAAGTATCCATGCTTTTTCCATGTTGAGCCTCCTACTCTGCCAACTGGTCTCAAAAGAAACATTATGTGGGTAAAAATTAAGAATAAATCAGTTTATAAGCATACCATATAGCCTCTCAATTCTACTTTTGTCCATTGACAAAAGCCCAATTCTTCACACTAACAAGAATCGAATTCTATGCCTAGGCAACAATTGCTATGAACTACTCTTCATTGGTGTTTGTGAGGAACACAATGAAAACAAACTCTATAAAGATTGGGGAGGAAGGGAGCATTCAGCCCAGTATTGACTGGGTGAGTACAGCCATATTGCATTTGAATAAAAGAGTCTTTCTTCTTAAATTTTCTGTCCCACAAGAAGCCAGATGAGAAAACAACTACTTAGGGAAAGTTTCAACTGAATAACAGTTAAGTTTGAGTGAGTATTTAGACAAAAATCACAGTCACACCTGGCTGTGAGCCAAAGCATATTTGAGAGCCAAATCTTATCCAGCAGAGTCCCAGCTACCTTGTCCAGGATTCCAGCTCACTGGGACCATCTGAGGGTATCAAAGGGGGCGGGGGGGAGGTGGAATCAGGGCATTTGGACAAGTGACAAGTTCTTAAGAGGAAAAATTGGCAGAATATTGTAGTTTCTTGATTGACGCATTATTCTCTTCATATTCTTTGCCAGCATTTCCAGGCTTCCTTGGGTTCTAGCTAACATGAAGGAGAGTACGGCTCGGAGACAGAACTCAAAACAGCAAAATGTTTACTGAATTGTGTGCCTGCCTTATCTCAGTTAATTCTCATCATCACTGCACTTACCCATGTTTCATGGGTGAAGGTGTTGAGGAGTGAGGTGAAATAACTTGCCCAAAGCCATAGAGCCAGAAGGTACTAGAGCTGTGCTGTCCGGGGCCGCAGTCTTAACCCCTGTTCTATTTAGAATAGGGAATACAGTTCAATCCAGTTCCCATGCTAACCTCACCACGGCAAACTCCCTAACTCATCTCAAAAGAGACGTTTTTACTTGATTGGCCAAAGCCCATGACCTTCACTGGGCCACATTTCAGTAATGGGGGAGATTTCTCTCCTTAAAGGCATTATCCAGGCTCTTCTCTCTCTTTTTTCTAGGCCTCGTGTCCTGGGTGAGAAAGTGAGCTTGGGGTTCCTTTAGGACCCTGACTACAGTCTCTGTCACTATCACTCATAGATCTGAGCCACCAAGTCCCATGAATTTGTCAAAAGAAGAACATCCAAACCTATAGAAAAGTTTTATAAGACTTTATTTGCACCAAGGAAATACCAGAAAGCAAGATCTGAATGGATCGAGAAAATGCTCTGGAGAATGGAAGTTTTGTGGTTCCTTTTATACATTTAGAATCAAAGGAGAAGGCATAAGGAGGGTAACTCAGTACCCATTAGTGGTAGAATAAGGAGGGGGGAGGGAGCAAAGCAGGAAAGTCTTTAGGATTGGATGAATAGCAAAGTGGAGAAATAAATACTTCTTTTATCCGTTAGTGGGTACAGAGTAGTTAGCATTTACAGCAAAAGAGATGCTATGTAGGAACAAGACAACAATGAGGTCCTCTGGGGTCTCGTGCTCTGGTGCCTACAGTTGTGCATTTGAGGGGTCTGGGAGAGAAAATTACCCTGACATTTCAAAGGTATGTTATCTTAGATGCATAGGAACAGTGCACAGTGCTCACACAGGTGAAGATTAACCTTTGCTAAGGAAGCTACAGGCCTGTGGGTTTGTCACCTAGTAGGATGTGACTACCCACTATGGCCTGTCGAGGTAGCAATTTGTGATCAGACTATCCTGTGTGGTTACTTTTGGTCACTGAGCTTGTCGGTCCTGCCACGTAGCCCCCCTGGGCTTGTCAAGTTTATTTCATAGCCCCTTTTTCATTCACAAATTTTAAAAAAGCATGAGAGAGAGAGAGGAAGGAGGTGGGTTGGGACATCAGGGACTCACACAACCATTAATATAATATTACTTTGAATCTCATCCCTTGAAAACTCTAGGCCCAGGATCTGTACATCTGTAATACTATCCCAAAAGCATTAGAATCACTCACTTAATCTTCAACAGGCCATACTGCCTCATCTATACTGTAGACTCACACAACCAAGTCATATTCATGTAACAGCATGCAGTGAGGGCCCCCTGAAAATAGGAGAAAGCCCCCATAGTCCTTGATTGGGAGAAGAGTTTTATGGTGCAGTGTTTAAGATACTTTGCATAACAATGGCAAGTTAATAGCTGAGACTTCCTGAAGGGAAGAGTAGGGCGAATTGTGTACATGACTGTGAAACCCCTCAGAGGTTCAGGACGTAGCAGGGGAGGTGTGTTGGGGGGTAGCTTATATTGCACCCGCTGGAGAAGCAGAGGGTGGATGCCCACCCCAGGTGTCCGTGAGTCACTGGGAACGTTTGCCCTGAGGATGGCAGCCAAAAGAAGGTAAAAGATTTGGGAGAACTGGCAAAAATTTTGGACACTAACACATCATAGGAGCGACCAGATATGAGGTCACACAGGAAGTTCCAGGCCAAGCATTAAAATGAGGGCGGGCCGAAAAAGAAGAGGGGAGAAGCCGTGTGGTCTGTAGTGAGAGGGGAGGTACTTCCGCTTCTCTGAAGGACACATGAAGAAGCCGCTCTCTTGGGCCGTGTGCCTCCCTGGACTCCACCATGATCCCGTGCACCACGGCATGTGTTTTTCTGAACCACCATGTGGAGGCTGAGAACAGCGCACCGCAGATCCTGAAGGAGGGAGCTGCTGCGAGAGGATGTGGACTCTGAAACCCACAAGCGCAAGTCCCAGAGGGGGTGGAGACCTGTTTGCGGGACTGGCTTAAGGTTAGGTAAGGATAAGGGGAACTTCTGGGCGTGGTTTTGGCTCGTAGCCTTTTGGGAAGCAAGGGAGGCTCTGGGTCTGGTGGGAAATGAGGGCTCTGAGCAGGAGTGCCCTTGCACCACCCCCCACCCCAAGGTTGGAACCCTGTTAATAAAAACCTGTTTTCTTCAACACTAATTGCTGGGTCATCTGTCAAGGCACCAGGTGGCAGAGCCCGGGTTTGCACGGTCACATTCACTCATGCTACAAATGAATGCTACTCAGTGGTAAAGGTGACACCATTCACATGTCCTCCCTTTTCCACCAACAAAGAGGTAGGTTACACACTGAGCACTGAATAGGGGATATGTTAAATGTTTTTAATTACTTTTAAATGTTTTGCATTTTGATGCCTTCAGACAAGGCAAGTTCTCCAATTCCCCATAGACCTCACTACTCCTTAAAGCATGATACTCCAGTCAGCTTCTCTCATCCACATTACCTACCTAGCCCCAGGCACATCTGACTTTGTAACCCCTGAAAGGGCTGAAAATCAATGTGGGGAACTTAGCATCAGAAAGCAAGTTCAACCTAGGCCCTTCCTCTTCCTAGAAATGTGAGGCTAAGGAAGTCACCAAACCCCAGAGACCTTGGCTCTGTTGTTCTGAGGACTAAAGAGCTACTGCGTGTGGAAGTGCTCTGTTAACCACAGGGCACTGTGTCAACGCAGTGATTATGATTATGACGCAGGAGCCGAGGACTGGAGCTTGGCCACCTGCCTTGGGTTTTGCTGCCTGTTAAATAAAACTGAAGTTACATTAATCCAGCAGAATTCAGGACACATGAAGAAGAGGGAGGAAGGGCAAGAAATGTACTCCTACTGCTGTTCGTAAGAAAAAGTAATTGCAAGGAGAATGAATGGTATAGTGAAGTTCTTTGTAGACAAACAAGGAGCTGGGGTCAAATCCCCAGCACGAAGAATAGGTCTCTACCAGACACAAAAGCGCTGGGGAGGAGCTGGGTGGGAGGCAATGTGCACAGCGTTTGAGCACAAAGAGAAACACCCACCCCTCTGGGAAGTCTAAAGAAGGAAAGAATTACTATATGGAAAATCATCGCTTTACAGGAGGGGGGAAAAAAGCTCCAGTTGCAAAATCAAGACAGCCCTGATTAAGAGAAAATAAGGACTGAAGAAAAGATGGCTAAGAATAACTTCTCAACATCCAGAGGCCTGTGGAATCCAGTGGACACTCCCTCCAGCTGCAGCCTCTTTTCCGCCAGCCCCAGCTTCTCATCAGACTCTTGCTGAACAGATTTAATTTTCCATTGACAAAATTTGTAGCTGTCACCCTTCCTCCACTCCATTAGCCCAGCCTGCTGCAGGCCGTTAGGGGTCCTTCTGAAATATTGCGGGGAAGTGTAGAATGCATCTCAAAAGGCCAAGGGGAACCTCTTGAAGAAAGCAGACATTCTCTGCCTAGGTTCTCCATCCCTTCATCCACTAAACAACAATAACTACTGAGCCTCCACCTTATGCCAGGAGGTGTGCTAAGGGTTGAAGGTAGGGTACTTACACTCATAGAGTATATGGTCTGGTAGGAAAAATTGTGGAAGGGAGGGACCACATATTAACCTGACGAGCTCAGGAGAGGCCTGCAAGGCAGACTGTCAAGCTCAGAGAGCTAACGTAACCACAAAGGATGGTCTGAAATTAAAACTTATTAACTAAAAGTGGTTCGTGGCAGGTAGTCGTGTCCTAGGCCAGTATTTTTCCCTAAGAAAGGTCAATCTTAACTAAGCCTGTCTATTTTCTTTTCTGCATCTGTGATAACATACCTTCGGAATGTCAAAGTAACCTCCCTTTTTCCAAACCCCTTGGGCACAAGCTGAGACCACATATCCCCTCATTGTTACTGTTATCATGTTAATTGTTGATTATTAACTATCCTTCACCCACCTATGTAAAAGAAGTATGCATCTATCATTTTAGCTTTTATCCAATCCAGAGGTTGTCCTGCTCTGCTTTCTCTTGCATCCCCTAACCTATCACCAATGGACTTCATGCAACTCCTTTATGGCTCCTCCTTTGATTTTAATGTATAAAATAAGGTGCTAAACTGCCCTTCTCTGGAGCATTTCTGAATCAGTTAAGATACTGCTTCCAGGCCATTGTAGCGAGTTTGGCTCAAATAGACTCACCAAAAGTTCTCTACAGGTTTGAATGTTTTTACATTGACAAAAATAATAAACAAAGTATCACCATATTTATTCACACATTCATTCACTCATTATCTGAGCACACGACTCTTTAGCATCAGTTTTTCATCTGGAACAAGGGAATGCTAATACTGGAAAGGGTATGCAATATTACTTTAGCATATGCAGAGGTGGCACAGAGAGGTCAGCCTCCTTCACACTGGAAGCTCTGTGAGCACAGGCAGTACCTCGTGTCCATCTCTTTATTCAGCTCCTAAGAGTAAGCCTGGCACGCAGCGGGGACTTGATTTGGCTATTGACTAATAACTGAATAATAAAGAGCATGTACCACCACCACCTCCCTGATGATGGCATCACACTGTGACCCTTTGGCAAGCCACGCCTCCTTCTACAGGCCTCAATGCAGTGGGCCTCCATCCAAGGCAATGGAGCTGAGTGACCCACAACCATGTGTTGAACCCTCAATGTGTGCAAGGATGTAAGTGAGGTGTTGTGCAGGGTACACAGCCAAGAGTACAAGGCCACAGCTCTAAGGAGCTCAGAACCGGTAAGAGGAAAACACAGAGCGTGAGCTGATGCAGAAGGTGGTGAGAGGGTATGATAATTGTGAGTGCAGAGAATGAGAAACGGGTACCAGACCACAGAGGCTCCTCTGCTGCAGAGGAGCCTCCCCTTTCCCTCCCACCTGCCTGCCTGGGTCCAGGCTGCACATATCCTCATTCTACTCCCCTGTCTCTTGGGACGAACTGCACTGGGAAGCACCTCTTCCCTGGTCTCCTCCCCATACATGTTCCTTCCAATGTGGAAGGCGTGACCCTCCTGATTGGTGAGATCAGGGAAGAAACTGAGCATGGGAAATCAGGCCTCCTTCTTGCTCATTGGGGCCTGTGGATGGGTGGCTTCTATTCCTTGTGGTCCTTCAGGCAGCACACAGCTGTGGTGGGGAGAGGCCTGCAGGTGCTCTCTGTGTAAACAGTGTGGCAGTCGCTGTGGATGACCTCCTGGCAGCATTTTCTCCTCTCTTCCCTCTGACAGATGGAGGACCCCTGGGTACTAGAGATGAAGTAGTCTAAGCCAGGCAAGGTAACCTCACCCTCTTTGCCAGGATTGGTCTAGATAGGAGTATGTCATCCTGTTCTGGCCAATAACATGTAAAGGGATGTCTATCTGAAAGCTCCTGGGAAAGACTTTCCTCACTAATAAAAAGATAGCCCTCTTTGCCACCCTGCACTTCCATCTTCCTGGAAATACGGGTATGAGGAGAGCTTCAACCTGGAGCTAGAGCTGCCACCTTGAGACCACAGGCAACAGGCAGAAAATGAAAAGCAAAGCCTGACTCTTTAATAACATCACTGAGCTGCAGAGAGTCCTAGAGGCACCCTCCTCCAGACTTTTTGTCAGATGATAAGCTACCACCTGTTAAGTTTTCTATTGAATGTAGCCCAAACTTTCAGACAGACAGGTGAGTTTAATTCTGTAAGGGAAGTAACAGAAAGACTGAATTTGGCAGACCACATCATGTTCTCCGATCCAGCAAAATCAGCTGTAAAGCTGGTATTTTGATCACCATCTATTTGTCTCTTGAATCTATCTCAGTGGGTTTAAGACTTTAGAACAGGTTGGGGTTTATCGCTCCCTCAAACCCCAACTTCTATATGAAGGTGGAGATCATATCTGATTCATTTACTACTGAACAGCCAGTGTCTACCGTGGTGCCAGGCTTAGAGTTGACATTTAACAATTACTCTGAATGACTGAATAAACAATGAGATTACTTTCACCTAGAGTGGTTAGAAAGAGTTCATAGTGGTAATACTTAAGATGAGCCTTTAAATGTAATAATACTCACAACACGAATGAGAAGAGTGTCAACTTACATTTATTGAAATCTTTCCATATTTCAGGCTCTGTGAATGTGGATTATCTCTTCTAACACAAGGACGCTATGAGCTCTAGGTACTATTATAATTGCCATTTTACAGATGAAGAAACTGAAATATAAAAAATTTAACTTGCCCAAGTTCCCAATAACTAGAAAGTAATAAAGATTTTAACTCCAATTTCTGATTCCAGAGAACATGGACTTAATCCAGTAGGCTCTGGGGAGCCATGAATTCTACAATTCAGCTCAACAAACAGATGAAAAACCTACTACATGCCAGACTCTAGGAATACAGGACACATAATAGCCCCTGTACAAGATGGTTGGGAAGAGGAGTTAACAATATTAGTAGCTTCCCTTTATTGAGCTGGGTATCTTGCTAAGTGATTTACATGTATCAAATCATCTAATTTTTTTCAACAACACTATCTCATAATTATTAATATTATCCCCACTTACAAAATAGGAAACTGAGGCATAGAGATATTAAGTAACTTTGCCAGGATTACAGCCCAGTGATGGAGCTGTGATGTGTAGCCAAGAAACTTGACTTCAGCGCCAGAGTCCTCCTATCCAAAACCATCCAAGTGACACGACAGACACTGTCAGAGAGCATGTGTGCAGAACAGTGGGGTAGCCAGAGGGGGATGATGAGCTATGCTGGAGTGGGTCAGAGAACACCTCGCAGAAGAAACTCCAGTCTGATCTTTGAAGAATGGACAGAAA
Source organism: Desmodus rotundus (assembly GCF_022682495.2). Taxonomy (NCBI): domain Eukaryota; kingdom Metazoa; phylum Chordata; class Mammalia; order Chiroptera; family Phyllostomidae; genus Desmodus; species Desmodus rotundus. Next base: position 31,579,928 of record NC_071394.1, on the reverse strand, counting down.
CCGGCCAGGTGGCTTGTGTGTGTATTCACATGCCTGTTCTGTGCACGTCCATATGCCGCCACGTGGACAGGGGCTGGGAAGCAGAAAGCATTCTGTTTGTTACCCATCCCAAGTCCTTGACCCAGTGCTTCGAAAGGCCAAAACTCAAAAAGTCAGAGTTGGAAATAAGGAACGGCTTATGAATCCAGTAGGAGCCAACCAAGAAGACGGGAGACCGAACCCTCAAACCCATCTTAAGGAAGGAAGTATAGAGCTCAGACTTCTTTTATGTGGAAGGAAGGGGAAGGGGAAACAGGGAGGGAGGGCAGTGGTGACTGACAACCACATCTGGGTGACAGCAGGGGTCTAGGAAGACTGTGCTTAGTCTTTTGACTCTAGTTGATGTGATTCCCACCCCAAGGTTCCTGCAAATGTTTGATAAACAATACATACTTCCCTTATCTCTTCAGGAGAGGCATTCTTCTGGTAAGAGGCTGTCTTAGTGAAACTCAAGCAGCAAGGAGAATGCCTTTAATGATTAGATATCTACATGCAAAACTAAGCAGAAGCTGTTAGCCCGAAGGCTGTGGGAACAAGGGCTTGAACAAGATGGAGTCAGAGAAGCTGAGCATTTCACTCCATTACCATTCCAGTCTTAAAAAATAGTCAACACAAAAGCTCAGGAGTATAGGCATTTAGGGGACTACAAGTCATTTGGGGAGGCTGGAAACTATGGAAAGAGGACGGGATATTGAGAGATGGCCCAAAAGGTTGCCAGGGGGTCCCCTGAATTCTGCACAATAGAGGGACAAGCCTAAAAGTTTTGTTTAGTCCAACCCCATGAGCTAAAAGTTCCTTCAGGAGCTCAGGTGATGGGAGGGAGGAGAAACCTTTCAAGGTACAGGAGCAAACAGGAAGCCAGCTGCATCGGCCTCAGGGCCAAATGGGCACCAGAGCCGTGACAGCTCTTGCACATCTGCCCTTTCCCATTCACAGGGCAAGAGGGAACAGCTCCATAAAATGGAGCAAAGAGGCTCTTAAGGCCCACTGGCTGTGCTCCCCGAGAAAGAGGGGAGGCCTGGGATCCACTAGAACCAGGGAGACCACCCAGGAGGGACAGCTGCACAGGTGTCCTGCCCAAACACCCACCTTCTACTCATCACTTCTACTTTCTCCACCTCAGTCTCTTCACTCCTCTCCACATCTTTGTCCTTACCCTACATTATTTTTCTGAGCACCCAATACACAGCATATATGGTTGGTGCTCAGCCAAGGAATTCTCATCTATATCCTACATGAAACACCACAGTTGGATGGGGAACAGATGTTTCTGCCCATTAAAATTTATATGAAAAATATAAACGTTCCTCTGATAAGTGAAATAAATAGAAACTTCCGAGAAATTGTGACGTCATCTCCCTTGGGGAATTCAGCAGGAGTGATACATAACCCAGAGGCAACTGAGCTTGCCATTTTTCTTTCAAAATTAAAGCCCAGTCTGGGGTAGAGAAAAGAAATTCCCTGCGAATTACACATAGACCTGATATTCTTATCCACATTTCCCACATGAGAGATTAAGCAATTGCATAGTGAAGATACTATCATTGTAATTAATATCCTAAAGAATTTTATTAGGCATCTACCCATTTGCAAGCTCAGATGATATAATTTACTACATGGTTGGGTTTCAGGTTTTATATATATATTTTTTTTGTACCTTCAAATCGCCATTGAGAAAAGCAATTTATTCAGTCTTTCAATCAATACACTTTGATGGAGGGCCTATTGGGCACTGGGCCAGCTGCTAGGCTCCAGGGTAAACACATGAAAGCAGCACAGTCCTTGCCCTCCACAAACCCACAGTCACTGAAGCAACATTTTGTATGGAAGTGCCTGCTCACCAAGAAGGCCAGCACTGTCGGCATGGATGGGCAGGGTCATCGTGAGACTTTAATTGGGAAAAGAGGGACCTCTGAGCCTGAGAAACTGAGCAGGGGCTCCCCATTCCTACTGCACCAAGCCATCCCCTACCTTCCACGAGCATAGCCATACACAAAGCAAAGGTAATGGAAAGAGAGAATAGCAGAAGTAGCCTCAAACAGAAATCGGCATTTGGTGTTTGAAGATCTAACTCCATTTGCTCCATTATGTCAGATTCTTCGGGTATATTTGCTTGCTAGTCCCTTCTAGATTGCAAGAAAATAGGAACGCTCAGCCGGGAGCTTGTAAGAAACCATGCTGACCGCTGCCCTGCTGGGCTGCGTGGAGCACAGTTTCATACAGGTTACTGCACCAGCTCTGTGTTCATGGAGACCCTTCACGGCAAACACTGGACACTACCTGAAGCCACCTTAATAAAAAAAAAAAAAAGTGGTGGTAGATATTATAAAAACACAGGTATCTCGAGGCACTGAGGGACTTCTTTGAGGGCTCAGAGACAGGAAATGGAAATCAGAAACCAAGACTCTTACACTGTCTTCCTCCCTCTCTCCACATGGCTTCTCCATGTATGCTCCTCCATGCACAGCTGTCTCTTCCTTGTCTCTCCACACACCAGCTTTGCCTTCTCACCCATAGCTTTATGTGTCTTTTCTCCCGCCACAGGCAGAGACATTCTCTCAGACACAATTCCAGAGTCCCCAAAAAAGAGCATCTGACTGGGTCAGCTTGGATGAAACTGCCATCCTAGGTTCAATCAGCTGAGGCCTGGAAGGTGGAGCTATACAGCACAACCATGGCTGCCACCAAGGAGCCTTAACAACGTGAAAGAAGGGCATTCCCAGACAAAAGGGGTTGCTGGGAACTAAGCAACACCACAAAAGGTGCTTACTAATCTTTGGGTATCTTGTCATCTCTCCCAGAAGGCTTCGCTTGCTCCCCGTGCTGGGGCGCTGCTTTATGGAGACTCGGGACCTGATAGTCTCTACTATATTCACTAAGTTTCTCCCCTCTCATTTTCTCTGCCTCATGGCTTCTGCTTACCTATAGCTACAACTGTTTCTACTTACTGCCTGTCTCCAAGTCTCTTTGCTTTTGTGCCATTTTACTGCCAGCATCTCTCTAAGTGAATGGAATCCACTCCCTGCAAATGTAGACTGTATTGGATCTCAACTGACCTGTAGCTCTCTTAGGATCAGCCATTAATCCATCAGATCATCAGTCCCTGGCCCTATCAACTATGGCCAAGGTGGTAGGGTTATGCAGCTACAGAACAGAAACGGAGTATAAAGAACCATCTGCTTCTGCTTTTCCTAGAAGAGAGCTATGTCTTCAATAGGTACAATGAGCTTCCAGGACTGAGACCGTAAAAGACCTGTTCTATCTCCAAATACTCTTTGGCCATAACATGAGCTGCTTAGGAATCTCTATGAGCACTTTAAATTTTCAAACAATAACTAGTTTAGCATTTCTTATATATTTACTAAAATTACTACTGTACTATTCAGTATACTTTGTACCTTCAACTGGTATTTTAATAAGCCTTATACTCTTCAATTACCGACTTCTGAGAAACTTAAGGTAAAAAGGGCAAGCAATTGATAGCTTAAAAGAAAAAACTCCTCAGTACCACAAAATTAAGACTGCTATAGTACTTCTTGGTAACTCAGATCTCATGATCTTGGTGATAAGATTGTGATTCTTCTTGTAAAATCCTCTGTAAATTGCTTATTTAAACAAGTAGACACAAGCGCTATCTCTCCTGCCCTGCACTGGGGAACATGAGCTAATAAATATTAAATGTTAAAATGTTTCAACTCTTCCCAGAAATGAGGGGGGAAAGTAATATACAAAAATGAATTAAGAAGAAAAAAATGTCACTGAGAACAAAAAAATATATCACTGGGAACCAATAGGAGCTTTGGAAAGAGACAGACACATCATGTTACATAAAACATGTAGGGTCTTACAAAAGAAACTAAATATTTTCATCTCCTAGATACAAGCCCAGCTTCCAATTCATTTATGGCTTACAGCGTCCAGTCACTGGTAAGCACCTCCCTGTACCAATGATCTTCAACATTTTTCACCCCATGGTGGCACACATAAACTAATTACGACAATTCTGCAGCACACCAAAAAATATATTCTAGTTTTTGCCGATCTGACCAAAAAATATTAGGTATAATTTTGATTCATTCACATTGGACAGATAATATTGTGTTGGCAGTTGTCATTTTTTTAATTTGATAATCTAAGGGAAAAGAGATCAGTGCTTTTGACTAAATAGTCAGGTATTGCATGTTTTAAAAAATCTTGCAGAAAATAAAGACAAACTCATAGACAGAGAGCAGTATGACAACTAGGAGGAAGAGGAGGGGGTGGAGGGATGGAGCAAAAAGGAAAAAGGACTCATGAACATGGACAACAGTGTGGTAATTGCGGGGGTGGGAGGTATAAGGGGACTAGATGGTAATGGAAAGAAAATGAAACTTAAAAAGAAAAAAGAAAAATCTTACAGAAACTCCATACTGTTTTCCACAGTGGCAGCACTAATCTGTATTCCCACCAGCAGTGCACTAGGGTTCCCTTTTCTCCACATCCTTGCCAGCAATCCCATTGCTGGGAATGCATCCTAAGAAACCTGAAACTCCAACTCAAAAGAATATATGCATGCCTATGTTCGTAGCAGCATTGTAAACATAGCGGATAAAAAAGCTGTATATTTACACAATGGTATACTATACAGCTGTAAAAAAAAGAAGGAACTCTTACCTTTTGTGACAGCATGGAAGGACATGGAGATTATTATGCTAAGTGAAATAAGCCAATCAGAGAAAGACAAAAATACCATATTATTTCACTTATATGTGGAATCTAATGAACAAAATAAACTGACAAACAAAATAGGAACAGAGGCATGGACACATGGAACAGACTCACAGCTGTCAGAGGAGAGGGAGAAGGGAGGACTGGATGGAAGAAGGTGAAGGGATTAGCTAAAGAACATATATGCATAACTCATAGACACTGATTACATTGTGGCGTTGGCCAGAGGGAAACAGGGGTAGGGGCTAGCAGGACGTGGGAAAAAGGGGGTGGGGAATGGAGACATCTGTATTAGTGTCAACAATAAAAATAAAGTTTAAAAAAAGGCAAGAGGGGTGGTTGTTGGGTAGATAACCACATTGTCTAATAGCCTAAATTTTATTTTAGATCAGTGTTCCTCAAAGTCCGTGGATCTAGTGGTCTGATTAATATAAACATATACTGGGGCCCCACTCAGACCTAAATTAACAGACACTCCAGTCTGAGGTGCAGGAACTTGCATTTTAACAAGCTAAAATCTGGTCTCAAGAGCCCATAGGCTTAAGGTGATTGTAAGAGTTGATTCAACAGCGCTGACCCTTCAGAACAATAGCTTTCATTGATATAATATTTACAAAGTGTTATTTAAAACAGTACCTTTATGACAGCCAGGTGAAGAAAATAAAGGCATTTTTCTGATGTTGAAACCAAGTCTCCAGACACCTCCTGGGAGTCACACACTAGTAAGTGAGACAGCCAGGGCTAAAATCTTCAGTTTTCTGATTTCTATTTTTTTAAAGCTATTGGAAGCTCCCCCCATTTCCTAAAGCTAAAATTTTATTCAGAAATAAATGAAAAATGTTGGAAGGTTATCAAAATAGAGAGAACCTAATCTTTTGAGAATTTAAAATATGAGGGAAGAAAGTTGTCCTTAGAATTTAGTATCCAGGCAAGCACGAAAGTCCAGGGAGAAGATGGACGTGGGGAGCTCTGTCAGCAACGCGCTCAGCCCAGCTGGTGGAGAGCAGCTGAGATTTGATGGCACCTTGTGCCTGGATTTGCGGAGTGCTAGCTGATGAAATGTGGGGCAGTAAAGAAATAGTGAGTCTTCCTTACATCTTGAGCAAGGAAAATTCTAGGGGCTTCCCACCTACCTCTCAACAAATGTGGATTATTTTCCAAGGACAAGAAAGCCCTTAAATATTTCCAGTGTCCATGGAAATATTCAAAGAAATCAAGAGATTAATTGATATATTAAGAGTTCTAATACAAGATGGCAGGGTAGACAGACCTTTCCTTCCTCTCCTCACTAAAATCACATTGACATGTCAGAAAGAAGGAAAAAAGGAAATTTATCACATGAAGGAAGCCTTCAATAGGTCAGAAATTTGTTAAACTTCTGGAAATAAAGGCAGCAGATGAAATTGTGCTAGCAGATAAAACAAAGAAGCAGCAGCTAGATCCCAGAAGGCATAGCAAAGAAAGCCGTAGCTAAGGTTGGAGCCATTTTGGAGCACCCTGAGTTCAAGATCAGCAGGGTCAAAGTGGATGTAGAGCAGAAATCAGCATTGTGAACTGAAAACCTATCACTGGAATAGTTGGTTAGGTAGGAACATCCCCACTTTTACATTTGAAAAACAGCTGTCAGCTGGAGGACTACCTGGAAAAAAAAAACCAAAAACAAGATACACTCACTAAAGAGAGAACAAGCTCGTTAGGGAGGATCAAGCTTGCTGGTTCATGTGCTGGAACCTGCAGTGGGTAGCCATCATTTTGCCTGCTCTCCATTCATTCCTCTTTCTTTTAGAACCCTGATCTTGCTTTGGGAAACCACTCATCTTGCATTGGCCTGGTCAATCAAGAAACTTTGGACCAAGGTGCCTTCCTCTCTTAGCCAAGGGGTGAACACCTGACCCAGATGAGGCAAATCAAATCATCTCTCTAACAGATTACACAAAGACTAAATGACACTCAACTTTTTCCTACTACCAGAAGAAACTGTTGGTTGTATCAACTGATGCTTTTTGGCACCAATTCAACTCCAACAGGAATCCCCAGCTTGGGGTGTGGTGAAGAAGGAAACTTTATTGAGTGCAAACAGCTCAACTGTGATACAGCCTGACTGAGGACAGCACAGCTGTGGAAAACTTAATAGTATTACAGCTCAATTATGAAGCAACAAGGCTCTGAAACAGCACAGCTGTGAAGAGACCCTGGGGGCACTTAGCCCTGGGGCCAGGCCCCTTGCAAGTCAGACAGCTTTGCTCTGCTCTGGCGTGCTCCACCTGCCCCAGTGAGAGTGTCTTCGCTGTTTCAACTAGGTAAACACAACCTCCTATGAACATGGAAAATGCGCTCCCAAAGCCAGAGGGAAGCTGACTTATAGACAGAAGACCCCGCCCCTGGTCATGATTGGTGCATCCTCACAGTTTGGTCCAAAAAGCACTGTCCTAATAGGTCAGAATGGAGCTGCTCTGATTGGTCAGTGAAGATGCTCAGGGTGGGGGATATAGCTGCACAGCTCCAATTGGACAGAGGCAGTCTCAGTCCTATTGGTTGAAATATGATTTTAGGAACCCCTTTAGAGGGTTGGTTCAGATGACACAGTGTAGGCGGATAGCTCAGTGCAGGAGGCCGTAGGTTAGTGCAGGCTTCTCCCTGAAATGCAGTTTTCATGAGAGGCCACTGTTTAGAAAGTGTCGCTAGGCTTTGCTTTTAAATTTGAGCCCAGTCCACCACAAGAAGCCTTTCTCCATAGGTAGCTTCTTTCTCAGGGTCCACAGTTCCTAAACCTTGGTTCTTGTCTGGAGGTAAAGCCTCAGAAATGTTCCAGTTCCTGTGGGTCCTAGCTCTTGTCCTCCCCTGATCCTGGTTCTTCCACTTTACCCTAGACTTTATATGCCTCCCCATGTCTTCCCTACGTTTCCCTTGCATCCAGATAACCGTGGCTAATATATAAACCCAGAATCCAGCCTTTCTCAGGGAGCATCTGCCTCCTCGCCCATCTACGCTCTAGCAAAGGCTCCGGTCCACACACACTTGTTTCAGGCTGATGTTGAGAGCTTCCATTGAAAGGAGCCGTAGACCTACACAACAGTGGGAAAACAGAAGCACAAGACAGAAGAATCTTGATGACCAAACATCTGACATCGAAGGAAAAAAAATAATTAAGTAACAGGAATACAACCGTAAAAATAATTTGAATCAGGGATCCAGGGAAGATGGCGGCAACATAGGTGGGAGCAGAATTCACTTCCCCTCAGTGCCAGGGAAATACCTAGCTGATCTGAGGAGCAGAGCGAACAGCCAACAGTACTCCAGCATATACGAAGATTAGAGACCAAAGATAGAGGACACTGAAAGATCTGACGGTAAGAAGAGTGCTCAAGGACAATAAGGTCCCCGGGACCCGGGACCGCGCGGTACAAGGGCTGCAGAGGCGCCAGCCCTGGCGCAGGGGCTGCTGCAGGAGTCCTGAGAGAGGGCCAGGCTGCGCTGTGAGCAGCCAGGTGCTTGATTGGACCAGGGGGGCTTGAAAAGGAGGAATTTCTCAAAAAGAAAAAGAAAATAGAGACACTCAGGGGCTAGTTAGAGAACTCTCGGTGGTGGCCGAGGCCCCTGGCGCCCCTCCCCCCTCCGCCCCTGGACTGCGAACGGGGAACGCGGGATAAGCAGCACCGGCGCTCACCTGAGGTCCGGTTGCGCGCGGTAGCGCGCGCGCAGATTAGCGAACGGGGCCCGTACATGAAACCCCGGAGGGGCGCCCACACCTGAAACCTCCGAGATCTTTTGGAGCAGAGACTAGCTGCTCCACCCACAGACCCAAAACCTCGGAACCGAGGACCGCGTGATTCGGTCCCAGGGCGGCCCCGCCCACCCGAGAGTCTCAAGCCCCGGACAGCTGGATCGGGCCCCCAAGCGTAGAGCCTCTGGCTCGGCGGCGGGCTGCGCGCTCACCAAGCGTAGGGCCGGCTGGATGCGCACTTCCCAAGCACAAAGGGGCTGGCGAGAGACGTAACACCAAGGCGGCTGAACCAGCAGTTTGCGGCGCGCCAGCCTCCCTAGCCTGGGCAGCTCGATCGGTCGGCCGGCTGCGCGCTCAGAGCCCAAATAACGTCACAAACCCGAAGCGGCTGGATTCCCCTGCTGCGCGCGCACGCGTCCGGAGCCAAAGCGGCTGGAGCGGCCACTCGAGAGTCCCAAGAACAAAGCTGCTGGATTGGCTGATCAACGGCCTGATTGCCTGCCAGGGACCACACCTACAAAACAGTGAAGAGTGTGACCCAGGAAGGAAGAAAAGTGAAACCAATCCTTCCAACCACCGCCTCCCGTTGCACAGACAGGACAACAGCAGAAATAACCTGAACGGTTTAAAGCCAACAGAAGATTTTTTTTTTTTTTTCTTTTTCCCTTTTTTTTTTTTTTTTTTTTTTTTCCCTTTTCCTTTCCCCCTGAACTCCTTCTTCCTCTCTCTCTCTTTTTTTCTTTCATTCCTTCTTCCTCCCATCCTTTACCATTTTTATGTCTTCTTCCTCCCTTCTTTTATCTATTTCTATGTTTTAATTTTTGTTAAAATTCCTTCTTATCTTGCCTCCGATCTTTCTTTAATCCTTCTTCCCTCCTTCCTCCCTTTCCTCCTTTCCTATTTCCTTTTTCCCTCCTTCCCATCTTTGGTTTTGTTTGTTTGTTTGTTTGTTTGTTTGTTTTTTCCTTTTCTTTCTCCCCCCCTTTCTATTTTTCCCACAGGTGCGACAACAAAACCTGGAGTGCTGAAAAGACTAGAGTTAGACCGTGTTAAACACATAAACGTCAGCTCAAGACCAGTGAGCACAGGAGAGTAAGGAGACAGCACCACCGAATCCCATTGGCATTCTACCATAGAAGTTCATATCATAAACCCAGGGATTCAGAACAAAGCAATTTAAGAAGCAGAGGCCAACAAGAAGAGCCTCACAAACAATGGGAAGACAAAGAAACAATTCCCAAATGAAAGGAAAGGAGGAAGTCTCAGAAAGAATACTAACCGAAAAAGAGGCAAGTCAACTATCAGATACTGAGTTCAAAGCAATGGTCATCAGGAAGCTCACTGAGCTCTCTGAGCTCAAAGAGAACTACCAGAAACTACAAGGAAACTACAATGAACTCACTGCAAACTATATCAACATGAAAAAGGAAATAGAAAATATCAACAAGGGCCAAGAGGAAATGAAGAATACAATTTCTGAATTGAAGAACACAGTAGAAGGAATTAAAAGCAGACTTGATGAAGCAGAGGATCGGATCAGCGAGCTGGAGGATAAAGTAGAAAAAAACACCCAGAAGGAACAAGAAAAGGAAAAGAGGCTCAGAAAGAATGAAGAGGCAATAAGGGAAATGCAGGACAACATGAAACGTAACAACATCCGTATAATAGGAATACCAGAAGGAGAAGAAGAAGAGCAAGGGATAGAAAACCTGTTTGAAAAAGTAATGATGGAAAATTTCCCTAATCTGAGGAGAGAAAAAGTCACCCAAATCCAGGAATCACAGAGAGTCCCAAACAAGAGGAACCCAAAGAGACCCACTGCAAGACACATCATAATTAAAATGGCAAATTTCCAAGACAAAGAGAGGATCTTAAAGGCAGCAAGGGAGAAAAAGGAAGTAACATACAAGGGAGCCCCAATAAGGTTAGCAACTGACTTCTCAATGGAAACGCTCCAAGCCAGAAGAGAATGGCAAAAAATATTCCAAGTAATGAGAACCAGAGGCCTCCAACCAAGACTACTTTACCCAGCAAGGCTCTCAATCAAGATAGAAGACCAAATAAAGAGCTTCCCAGACAAAAGAAGTCTAAAAGAATACAGCTCCACCAAACCAGCTCTGCAAGAGATGCTAAAGGGACTGCTTTAAGGAAAGGAAGGAAAAGAGAAAGACAGAGGAACACAGGTAGGAAATAATGGCAATGAATAACTACCTATCGATAATAACCTTAAATGTAAATGGATTAAATGCTCCAATCAAAAGACATAGAACAGCTGAATGGATAAGAAAACATGACCCACACATATGCTGCCTACAAGAAACCCATCTCAGGACAAAAGACTCACACAGACTGAAAGTGAAGGGCTGGAAACAAATTTTCCAAGCAAACGGACAGGAAAAAAAAGCAGGGGTAGCAATACTCATATCAGACAAAATAGACTTCCAAAGAAGGGCCATAAAGAGAGACCCAGAAGGTCACTTCATAATACTCAAAGGAAGAATCCACCAAGAAGACATAAACATTATAAATATATATGCACCCAACATAGGAGCACCCAAATACATAAAGAAAATCTTGGAGGATTTCAAGAAAGATATTGACAGCAACACAATTATAGTAGGGGATTTTAACACCCCACTATCAAAAATGGACAGGTCTTCCAAACAAAAGATTAACAAAGATATTGTGTCACTTAACAATACCCTAGAGGAAATGGACTTAACTGATATATACAGAGCTTTTCATCCCAAAGAAGCAAAATACACATTCTTTTCAAGTGTCCATGGATCTTTTTCAAAGATAGACCACATGATAGGACACAAAGCAACCCTCAACAAATTCAAGAAAATTGAAATCATATCAAGCATCTTCTCTGACCACAAGGGTCTGAAACTAGAAACCAACCCCAAGGGTAAAAACCCAAAACACTCAAAATCATGGAGACTGAATAGCATGCTATTAAACAATGAATGGGTCAAGAACGAGATTAGGGAAGAAATCAAAAACTTCCTGGAAACAAATGAAAACGAACTCACAACAACCCAAAACCTATGGGACACAGCTAAGGCAGTCCTGAGAGGGAAGTTCATAGCAATACAGGCCTACCTTAAGAAGTTAGAAACAGTTCACACAAACAACCTTACCCTACGCCTACAAGAACTGGAGGAACAACAACAAAGACAGCCCAGAGCAAGCAGAAGGAAGGAAATAACCAAGATCAGAGCAGAACTAAATGACATAGAGACTAAAAGCACAATTGTAAGGATCAATGAATCCAGAAGCTGGTTCTTTGAAAAGATAAACAAAATCGACAAGCCTTTAAGTAGGCTTATCAAGAAGAAAAGAGAGAGGATCCAAATAAACAGAATTAGAAATGAAAGTGGAGAGATTACAACTGATATCACAGAAATACAAAGGATCGTAAGAAATTACTATGAAGACCTATATGCTAAGAAATTTGAAAACCTAGATGAAATGGACACATTTCTAGAAAAATATAATCTTCCAAAACTGACTGAAGAAGAAGCAGAAAACCTGAACAGACCAATATCAGCAAAGGAAATTGAAGCAGTCATCAAGAAACTCCCATCACACAAAAGCCCTGGACCAGATGGTTTCACAGGAGATTTCTACAAAGCATTTAAGGAAGAACTAACCCCTATCCTTCACAGACTATTCGAAAAAATCCAAACTGATGGAAGACTCCCAAACTCTTTTTATGAAGCCAACATCAGCCTAATCCCAAAACCAGATAAAGACACAACGAAGAAAGAAAACTTCAGGCCAATATCGCTGATGAACATAGACGCTAAAATTCTCAACAAAATATTAGCAAACCGCATCCAGCAATATATTAAAAAGATCATCCACCATGACCAAGTGGGATTCATCCCAGGGATGCAAGGATGGTACAATATTCGCAAATCAATAAACATAATACATCACATCAACAACAGCAAAGACAAAAATCACATGATCATATCAATAGATGCGGAAAAAGCATTCGATAAGATACAGCACCCATTTCTGATAAAAACACTCAGCCAAGTGGGAATAAAGGGAGCAGTCCTCAACATAATTAAGGCCATATATGAGAGACCTACAGCCAGCATCACATTCAATGGACAAAAACTTAGAGCTTTCCCACTAAGATCAGGAACAAGACAAGGATGCCCTCTCTCACCACTCCTATTCAACATAGTATTGGAAGTCCTAGCCACAGCAATCAGACAAGAAAAAGCAATAAAAGGCATCCAAATTGGAAAGGAGGAAATGAAACTGTCACTGTTTGCAGACGACATGATAGTGTACATGGAAAACCCTATAGACTCCACTCAAAAACTACTCGACCTAATAAATGAATTTGGCAAAATAGCTGGATACAGAGTCAATACCCAGAAATCAAAGGCATTCCTGTACACCAACAACGAAACTGCAGAAACACAAATCAGGAAAAAAATCCCATTCGATATAGCAACAAGAAAAATAAAGTACCTAGGAATAAACCTAACCAAGGAGGTAAAAGACCTGTACTCAGAAAACTACACAACACTGAAGAAAGAAATTAAGGAAGATACAAACAAATGGAAGCATGTACCATGTTCATGGATTGGAAGAATTAACATCATCAAAATGGCCATACTACCCAAAGCAATTTATAGATTCAATGCAATCCCTATTAGAGTACCCATGACATATTTCACAGATATAGAACAAACATTACAGAAATTCATATGGAACCATAAACGACCTCGAATAGCAGCAGCAATTTTGAGAAAGAAGGACAAAGCAGGAGGTATCACAATACCTGATATCAAACTGTATTACAAGGCAACGGTAATCAAAACAGCCTGGTACTGGCATAAAAACAGGCTCATAGACCAATGGAACAGAATAGAGAGCCCAGAAATAAACTCAAATCTATACGATCAATTAATATTTGACAAAGGAGGCAGGAGCATAAAATGGAGCAAAAACAGTCTCTTCAACAGATGGTGTTGGGAGATCTGGACAGCTACGTGCAAAAAAATGAAACTCGATCACCAACTTACGCCATACACGAAAATAAACTCAAGATGGATAAAAGACTTAAATATAAGCCGTAACACCATAAAAGTCCTTGAAGAAAACATTGGCAGGAAAATCTCAGACATTCCACGCAGCAACATCCTCACAGACACATCCCCTAAAGCAAGGGACATAAAGGAAAGAATAAACAAATGGGACCTCATCAAAATAAAAAGCTTCTGCATGGCTAAAGAAAACAGCACCAAATTACAAAGAGAACCAACAATATGGGAAAGCATATTTGCCAGTGATACCTCAGACAAGGGCCTGATCTCCAAAATATATAAAGAACTCACACGACTCCACTCCAGGAAGACAAACAACCCAATTAAAAAATGGGCAAAGGACTTGAACAGACACTTCTCCAAGGAAGACATACAGAAGGCCCAGAGACATATGAAAAGATGCTCAGCATCACTAGCCATCAGAGAGATGCAAATTAAAACCACAATGAGGTATCATCTCACACCAGTCAGAATGGCCAACATAAACAAATCCACAAACAAATGTTGGAGAGGATGCGGAGAAAAGGGAACCCTAGTGCACTGTTGGTGGGAATGCAGACTGGTGAGGCCACTGTGGAAAACAATATGGAATTTCCTCAGAAAACTAAAAATGGAACTGCCCTTTGACCCAGCAATTCCGCTGCTGGGATTATACCCTAAGAACACTGAAACACCAATCCAAAAGAATCTGTGCACCCCAATGTTCATAGCAGCACAATTTACAATAGCCAAATACTGGAAGCAACCGAAGTGCCCATCAGCAAACGAGTGGATCCAAAAACTATGGTATATTTACACAATGGAATTCTACGCAGCAGAGAGAAAGAAGGAGCTTATACCCTTTGCAACAGCATGGATGAAACTGGAGAGCATTATGCTAAGTGAAATAAGCCAGGAAGTGAGGGACAAATACCATATGATCTCACCTTTAACTGGAACATAAGCAATAGAAGGAAAAAGCAAACAAAATATAACCAGAGACATTGAAGTTAAGAACAATGTAACAATAGCAAGGGCGGGGGTGGGGGGTGGGGGCGGGGACAGTAGGTAGAGGGGATTACAGGAACTACTATAAAGGACACATGAACAAATCCAAGGGGGAGGGTGGAGAGGGGGGAGGGAAGTGGGTTCACCTGGGGTGGGGTGAAGGGATGGGGGAAAAGGCATACAACTGTAATTAAATAACAATAAATAAATTAAAAAAAAAAAAAAATAATTTGAATCAGTATGCCCAGAGAGATTTAAGGCAAGAATTCCTATTACAAAAAAAAAAAAAAAAAAAAAAAAAAACACCTGGACCAGGCTTCTGCAAGAAAAGGAACAATTAAAAATAAATTTTAAAAAATTAAGGTATTAGAAAGATTATAAGAAAAAGTCACAGAGACCTCCTGGAAAATAAGTCACAAGTCAAAGAAATGGAAAATATAAGCAAAATGTTGTCATACTTGAGGACTTATCCAGGAAGTATCCTCCATGTGAATTTTAGAAAGTAAATAGTGAAGATACAGGAGTGGAAAACAGAAAATAACAGAAGGAAATTCTCAGAGCTGAAGAACGATATATGGCTGCAGATTAAAAGGGCTCAGCAAGTCCTGAGCAGAGAAATAAAACAGACCCACACATCATTGTGAATTTCTGAGCACCAAGGACAAAGGGGAGATCATTTCATCCTGAGACACCCCCCAAAAAGGCTTACTATTAAAAAAATAATTATATTGATGTCACCTGTCAGCAACAATAGATGTTAGAAAATAGTTTTCAAAGTTCTAAGGGAAAAATTATTCTGAACGTAATATTCTGTACATAGCCAAAATCTCAGTAAAGTGTAAGGTCAAAATAATATTGTCGGTCATGCAAGAACTCAAAAAAAACAATGACCTCCTAGACAATCTCTTTGGAAATTAAATTTTTTTTAAAGTAACCAGTAAATCAAAAAGATAAAAAAGGAATTCAGGAAAAAAAAAAAAAGGAAAGGAAAATGTGGAGCAGAGTAAACAGAGAACCTAACCCAATAGATCAATTAAAAAAAAAAAAAAAACCGCCCAGGAGAACAGTTGTGCAGAAGCTTAGGAAGCAATCAGTCCCAAATTAAAACAATAAATCCAAGAGCTCAAAGAAAAAGGCTTCAAAAAGAAATGAAGTCACATTAATAGACTGATTAAGCAGCTCGATGTCTTGGTGATAATGTGAAGTTATATGTTTCTTTTGTCCACAAACAAAAAACAGAAAATGAGGGTGGGGGAACAAGGAGAGTATGAAAGTTAAAAAAAAAAAAAAAAGGCACAACCCAAATATAAAGCTAACTGAAATGTAGGGTAATTTTGAGCCATTGTGGGAAAAAAATTTTTTTCATTTGACCTTGATGTTTGGAACATTCTATTTGATGAAGCTCAGTTTTTGTGACATATAACTACATTTCCTTTCTTTTCTTCTTTTTTTAAAGACTTTATTTACTTTTAGAGAAAGGGGAAGGGACAGTGAGAGAGGGGGAGAGAAACATCAGTTTGAGAGAGAAACACTTACTGGTTGCCTCTAGTACAAGCCCTGACCAGAGGGACTGAACCCACAGCACAGTCGTGTGCCCTGACCAAGAATCAACCCTGTGACCCTTTGCTTTACGGGACAATGCCCAACCAACTGAGCGACACTGGTCAGGGCTGACTACATTTCCTTTCAACTGCACGGCAGCATTCTACACAAAGTCATATTTACATGAATCAAAATATTGTAAACACTTTTCACTAGCATCCCATTCTATTGTAAAGAAAGATGCAGGAAACCCACCAAACAAAAGTATAGCTTCATGAATACCTATGAGAACAACAACAATTTAACCATCACTCAGCTCAAGGAATAAAACTTTACAACCACCACAAAAGCCCCTTTTTTTCTCCATCTGGATCATAAGTAATCATTTCCTTGGCTTCTTAATCTTTTTATGACCCAAATGTACATCCCTAAATATTATAGTTTGATCTTAATAATTTTTAAATTTTTAAGGGTTTTTTACATTTATATTTTAAATTTAGAAAGGTTTCCCCTCCATTCCTTTCTTTTACTTGCCCTGCCTCTTGAAGAACATGTAGTCCAGACTTCGCTGAATGCAAACTCATGCTGTTCATCTTCTCTGTAATCCTGCAAATGGACGCCTGGATCCAGAGACTGGCCCAGAGCCTGGCTCCAGCAAGACTATAGGTGGCAATGTGTTCTTTCTTTTTTTCTTTTTTGTTTTCATCCTTTCTTTTTTTGTAACAGCTTTATTGAGATAAAATTCACACCCCATTTAAAGTGGACAATTCAGTGGGTGTTAGTATGTTTACAGTTGTGCAACCATTACTACAGTTAAGTTTAGAACATTTTTCATAGTCCCAGGAAGAAACCTTGTGTCCCCTAACCATGACCTCCAAACCCACAATCCTCTCACCATCCTGAGGCAACTACTAATCTACTTGCTGTCTCTATTGAGTTGCCTATTCTGCACATTTCGTACAAATGGAATTAAACAATATGTAGTCTTTTGTGACTGGCTTCTTAGCATAATGTGTTCCAAGGTCGTGATGCATTCTTTCATCAGGAGACACAACATGTCCAGATTTCACTCTTTTTTGATATCAAAGGATGTTGGGGGTCCATGCCTGGAGCTATTAATACATCAATGATTGCAAAATGGTGATCTGATTTTGACCTTTTTTCAATGTATCAGCTTTAGTACATACATAAAGAGCTTCTATCCCTCTTCTCCTATAAGGTTTCCCAGCACTGCAGCTCTAACAGAGCAGGCAGGATAAGTGCTTGATTTATTCCTGTCCTTTGCAAGTTTTCAACATAGGTTATTCCTCTGTCACCTTCCAATAGTTATCAGTGACATTTAAATATATACATTTGTAAGTTACGAAACCTTGGATTTAAATATATTTGATAGGTTTTGCTTAATTTCATCTATCAATCTTTTTCAAGCTCAAATCCTACTTCTTCGGCCAGAGGGAGCCTCTTCAAGCAGGCTCCTGCGTGTTTCTGACACGTCTCCCAGTAATGTGAAGACACTGTGCCGCCGATGTCGAAAACAGTTAAAAATTGTTTGCTTATACTCTCTCACTCTGACTCTGTTCTTGTTGTTGTTGTTTTTAAATTTATTTTTCAATTACAGTTGACATTACATTTGTTTCAGTTGTGCAATGTAGTAACTAGACATTTATGTACCTTATAAAGTGATCAGCCCAGCAAGTCTAGTACCCACCAGGGGCGTCCAACCTTTTGGTGTCTCTGGGCCACACTGGAAGAAGAGTTGTCTTGGGCCACATTAAATACACAAACACTAATGAAACTGATGAGCAAAAAAAGGGTTTAAGTAAACTTATGATTTTGTGGTGGGCCACATTCATAGCCATTCTGGGCTGCATGCAGCCCATGGGCTGCAGGTTGGACACCCATAGTTATTGCAATATTATTGACTACATTCCCTATGCTGTACCTTACATCCCCATGACTGTTTTTATAACTGGCAATCCGTACTTCTTAATCCCTGTTACCTTTTTTACCAATCCCTCTAACCCCTTTCCCATCTGGAAACCATCAATTTGTTGTCTGTATCAATGAGTTTGTTTCTGTTTTGTTTGTTCATTTATTTTGCTTTTTAGATTCTACATATAAGTGTAATCATAGGGTATTTGTCTTTAGTCTTTCTCTGATTGATGTCACTTAGCATAATGGCCTCGAGGTCTGTCCAGGATTTTGCAAATGACAAGATTTTATTCTTTTTTATGGTTGAGTAGTATTCCATTGTGTGTGTGTGTGTGTGTGTATCACTTTATCAATATATATGTATCACTTTATCACTATATATATGTGTATCACTTTATCTATTCATCCATCAATGGACACTGAGATTGTTTTTTTGTCTTGGCTATTGCAAATGATGCTGAACATAGGGGTGCATATATCTTTTCAGATTAGTATTTTGGATTTATTTGGATAAACACTCAGAGGTGAAATAGCTGAATCGTATGGTATTTTTATTTTTAGATTTTGAGGAATCTTTAAGTTGTTTTTCATCGTGGCTGCACTAATTTACATTCCCACCGACAGTGTATGAGGGTTCCTTTCCTCCACATTCCCCCCAGCATTTGATCGTTGTTGATTTATTGATGACAGCCATTCTGACAGGTGTGGTGTGCTATCTCACTGTGGTTTTACTTTGCATTTCCCTGATGACTAGAGATGTTGAGCATCTTTTCATATCTGTTGACCATCTTTACATCTTCTTTTGAGAAATTTCTATTAAAGTCTCCTGCTCATTTTTTAATTGGATGGGTAGTTTGTTTTTGGTGTTAAATTGTATGAGTTCTTTACATATATTGGGTACTAACCCCTTACCACATGTATGATTTTCAAATATCTTCTCCTACTCAATAGGTTGCCTTTTCATTTTGTTGATGGTTTTCTGTGCCGTGCAGGTTTTCAGTTTGATGTAGTCCCATTTGTTTACTTTTGCTTTTGTTTTCATTACCTTCGAAGTCAGATCCAAAAAAAAATCACTAAGACTAAGGTCAAGGAGCTTACTGCCTATGTTTTCTTCCAGTAATATTATGATTTCTGGTCTTACATTAAAGTCTTTAATGCATTTTAAGTTAACTTTTGTGTAAGTTGTAAGATAGGGACCCAGTTTCATTCTTTTGCATGTATCTATCTAATTTCCCCAACATCATTTATTGAAGAAACTATGTTTTCCCTATTCTATATTTTTTATTTCTTTGTCATAAATTAGTTTTGTGTGTATGTGTGGATTTATTTCTGGGTTCTCTATTCTAGTCCACTGATCTGTGCATTTGTTTTTATGCCAATAACATAATATTTTGATTTCTGTAGCTTAGCAGTATTCTTTGAAATTGAGGAGCATGATACCTCCAGCTTTGTTCTTCTTTCTCAATATTACTTTGGCTATTCAGGATCTTTTGTGATTCCATGCAAATTTTAGAATTATTTGTTCTAGTTCTATGAAAAACAACATTGAAATTTTGGTAAGGATTGCAATAAGTCTATAGATTGCTTTGGGTGAAATGGACATTTTAACAATATTAATTCTTCCAGTCCATGAGCAGGGAATATCTTTTGGTTTTTTGTGTGTCTCCTTCACTTTCTTTCATCAATGCCTTATAGTTTTCAGGAAACATAGTTTTAACCTCCTTGGTTAAATTTATTCCTAGGTATTTTATTCCTTTGGTACAATTAGAAATGGGATTGGTTTTTTAATTTCTCTTTCTAATAGTTTGTTATTAGTGTGTAAAATGCCACAAATTTCTCTATATTAATTTTGTATCCTAAAACTCTACTGAATTCATTTATTAGTTCTAACATATTTTTTGGTGGAGTTTTTAGGATTTTCTATGAGGACATAGTTTCATGTCCTCTACAAATAGTGACAATTTTACTTCTTTGATTTGAAGACTTTTATTTCTTTTTTGATTAATACCTTTATTTCTTTTTCTTACCTAATGCTGTAGCCAAAACTTCCAATACTATGTTGAATAAAAGTGTCAAGAGTGTGCATCCTTGTCTTGTTTCTGACCTTAGTTGGAAAGATGTCAGCTTTTCACTATTAAGTGTGATGCTAGCTGAGATTATGACATATGCCCTTTATTATGGTGAGGTACATTCCCTCTATACTCACTTTGTTGAGAGTTTTATCATTGATGGTTATTGAATTTTGTCAGGTGCTTTTTCTGCACATATAATACTATTATATGATACTTAGCCTTCATTTTGTTAATCTGGTATATCAGGAAGATTGATTTGCAGATGTGCATCCTGGAATGAATTTCACTAGGTCATGGTGTATAAGGGTTTTTTTAAATTATCTATTTATATTTAGAGAGAAGGGGAGGGAGAAGGAAAGGGAAAGAAACATTGATGTGAGAGAGAAACATCAATCAGTTGCCTCTCGTCTGTGCACTGATCAGGGATTGAACCCACAAGCTGGGTATGTACCCTGACCAGGAATCAAACAGTGATCTTTTGCTTTGCAGGATGATGCCCAAGCAACTGAGCCACACCAATTAGGGCTCTTAGTGTATAACATTTTATATGTGTTGTTGAATTCAGTTTGCTAATAAATTGTTAAGGAATTTCACATCTATATTCATCAGAGATATGTGCCTGTAATTTTTTCTGTGGTATCCTTGTCTGGTTTTGGTATCAGTAGGGCACACAAAAACTACACAAGAAATACTCCTTGGACATTTGGCTCAGGTAATCTGGGAGACTGAAGCACTGGGCCCAATAGGATAGTTACTATATTAGCCACCCTGCCAAGACTTGGAGACATAACAGATCTACCTAATATACAGAAACAAACACTAAGAGGCAGCCAAAGTTAGGAGACAAAGAAACATGTCCCAAATGAAAGAACAAAATTCCAGAAAAAAAAACCATAATTGAGTTAAGCAATCTACCACATACAAAGTTCAAAACATAGTTCTAAGGATGCTTAAGAAAGGTGCTGAGAACTTCAACAAAGAGATAGAAAGCATAGCCCTGGCTGGTGTCACTCAGCTGGTTGGAGGGTCGACTTATAGACAGAAAAATCATGAATTCAATTCCCAGCCAGGGCACATACCCAGGTTGCAAGTTTGATCCCCAGGAGGGCCATGTAAGAGAAGACAACCAATTGATGCTTCTCTTGCACATTGATGTTTCTCTCTTTCCCCCCCTCTCACTGTCTCTCTCTCCCTCTCTCCCTTTCTCTCTACCTAAAAGCAATGAAAATATGTCCTCTGGTGAGGATAAAAAAAGAGAGAGAAAAAGATAGTATGCATTAAAAAAGACATAGAAATCATAAAAACAAGAGTCAGTCAGAAATGAAGGATGCAATAACTGAAATGAAGAACACTCAAGAAGGAATCAATAGCATATTAGATGAAGCAGAAGATGAAATCAGCAATTTGTAAGACAAGGTAGAAGAAAACACCCAATGGGAAAAGTAAAAATAAAAATTACTTTTTTTAATAAGGGTAGTTTAAGGGGCCTCTGCGACAACAGAAAGCATAAAAACATTTGCATCTAGTGGTACCAAGGAGAAGAGAGAACTCAAGGGACTGAGAACCTATCTGAAGAAATAATGATGGAAAACTTCCCTAACCTGGAGCACAAAGAATCCCAAGCAAGTTGAACCCAAAGAGGCCCACACCAAAGCACTCATAATTAAAATTCCAAAGGTTTAATACAAAGAAAGAATCTTAAGGGCAGCAAAAGAAAGGCAGTTAGTTGCCTACAAGGGAGCTCCATAAGACTGTCAGCTGACTTCTCAACAGAAACTTTGCAAGCCAGAAGGGATGGGCATGAAATATCCGAAGTAATGAAATCCAATGTCTACAACCAGGACTACTCTACCCAGAAAGGCTATCATTTAAAATTAAAGGAGAGCCCTGGCTGGTGTGGCTCAGAGGATTGAGCGCAGGCCTGCAAACCAAAACATTGCTCACTCAGTTCCCAGTCAAGGCACATGCTTGGGTGGCTGGCCAGGTCCCCAGTTAGGGATGTGCGAGAGGCAACCATTCAATGTGTTTCTCACACATTGATGTTTCTCTCCCTCTCTTTACTCCTCCCTTTCCATCTCTCTAAAATAAATAAATAAATTCTTTTAAAAATTTTAAAAATAAAATAAAGGAGTGGTAAAGAGTTTCCCACAGAAGAAAAAGCTAAAGGATTTCATCATCACCAAACCAGTATTATAGGAAATGTTAAAGGGACTTCTTCTGGAAGAAAAAGAAGGAAAAAAAAGAACATAAATATAAATAATAAAATAGCAATAACTACATACCCATCAACAATTACCTTAAATGTAAATGGGTTAAATGCTCCCATCAAAAGACATAGGCTAGTTGAATGAATAAGAAAATAAGACCCATACTTAGGCTGTCTACAAGAAACCCTCTTCAGATCAAAAGACACAAACAGACTGAAAGTAAAGGGATGTGAAAAAAACACTTTAAGCTAATGCAAATGAAAAAAAGCTGAGGTAACAATATTTATATCAGACAAAAATAAATTTTCAAACAGAGGCTATAATAAAAGACAAAGAAGGACATTTTATCATGATAACAGGATCGACCCAACAAGAGGATAAAACTCTTGTAAACATATATTCACCTGGCATAGGATCACCTAAATATATAAAGCAAATATTGACAGACATAAAGAGAGAGGTTGGCAATAATACAGTCATAGTAGGGGATTCTAACACCCATTGACATCAATGGATAGATCTTCCAGACAAAAAATCAAAAAGGAAATAGCAGCCTTAAATGGCACATTAAACAAGAGGGATTTAATTGATGTTTTTAGAGTATCACAGTCCAAACAGCAGAATATACTTTCTTTTCATATGTACACGGAACATTTTACAGCATAGACCACATATTGGGCCACAAAACAATCCTCAATAAACTTAAGAAGATTGAAATCATATCAAGCATCTTCTTGATAACAATGGTATTACATAAAGAAGATGTGGTACATATATACAATGGAATATTACTCGGCCAAAAAAGGAGTGAAATCTTACCATTTGCAATAACATGGGTGGACCTAGGGGACAATATGCTAAGAGAAGTAAGTCAGACAAAGAGAGACACATACCTAATGATTGCACTCATATGTGGAGTCTAAAAACAAAACAAACAAACAAAACAGAAGCAACGTCATTGATACAGAGAACAGACTGATGGCTACCAGGTGGCGGAGGGCGGGGGGGGGGCTGTGTGAAAATGTTGAAGGGATTAAGAAGTCTAAAACGGCGGTTACAAAATAGTCACAAGGATATAAAGCACAGCATTGGGAACGCAGTCAATAACATTGTAAAAACTATGTATGGTGCTAGGTGGGTACTAGACTCAGGGGATCACTTCATAAATTATATAAATGTCTAACCACTGTGCTCTACACCTGAAACTAATATAAAATAGTATCTATTGTCAACTGTAACTGAAAAATAAAAAATACAAATAATTAAAAATGAAAACCTTCTGTAGCTATATCTATGCATGATTATAAAGATTTATCTATTAATAGTTCTGCATTAAGGTATTCACTTAATACTTTATTTTATGGCTTCTTTATGTTCTAAGATTTCATAGCTAAAAACGCATTGTATAAATCACCAGGCAGGTCATGGGAGGGGAATGCAACGCAGCAGCTAAGATCTCAGGCTCTGAGGCTGTACACACATGGGTTTGAATTCTGTCGTGTGACCGAGGCGAGTTATTGGAACTCTGTATCCAGTGGTCCTGTCTGTAAAGTGAAAACAATAAGACTATTACTTCCTAGAATCATTGCGAAATGCAAATATAACAATGCATGTAAAATTGTTACCATATTGCCCAGAGCATTGTAAGTCATTTGCTATTATACGCATTACATGGAGGGCAAAGCCACAACTTACATTTATGTTCCCACAAAGGGCCTAGTATTCTGCAGACTTTCAGTAAAAATCTTAAGTGAATTGAATCAACTGTAGCTACTGGGGTGAAGAAAAAGAAGGGAGGCAGGGGAGACCGAGTAAAAACAGTCAATATGTTCCAAGGGAAACAATTAAAGAAAAGAGCCCAAGCTAAGACTTGCAAAGTACCTACAGATTTCCTAACAATTAGTCCCTTATGAAAGGTTTGTTTGGGGGTTTTTGTTGCTGCTCCTGAGGAGGATTCTGAGATTTTATTTAATTACCTTCATTTTGGTCCCGGGTCTTCCCAGTGTTCTCCTGGCATTCTCTACACCTCGAGGCTTCAGGACAGGCAGGCCAGAGCACAGCCCTTGAGTATGTCTGTTCTTGCCTGCCCAGCAGCCTCTCCATTGTGCATTATGGAAGATTTTAAAGAAGAGATTCTTTAAGGGGTAATTCTACTTGGCTTGGTGAGCAGCCCCAAGACAGTGGAATTAGAGCCTGGCTGGTATCAGGAGCCAGTTCAGGAAGGAATCAGCCCTGGGGCTGGGGACAGTTCCAGAATGACCAAACTTTATGATGGCCTCTACAAACCCAGATTGTAACAAATCCAGGAGAGAGCACACAGGGCTTGAATTCTGGGGATTAAGTTAAATCCTGATCCTAATTCAGGCATCCATAGTATCTGAACATCTTCAGTGAATCTTCCCTCACTCACACATTTATTCATTCATTCAATATCTGTGGTTCACCAACCATGCTAAGTACTGGAAATATGCAAATGAATAAAAAGTTATCTCTAAATCATATAGATATTGTTTAAAAATAATAAGACAGCAGGCCAAAAATGGATAAATGTGCTAACTCTCATGTCACCAAACTGAATCTTAACCGAGTTTTGGCTCCCCCAGAAATGGAATCTTAAACCAGTTAATCAGGAATCGCCCTATCAGCACTAACTGGTTAGGTCACCTGTCTGATAGAGCTCCGCCATCCTCGGAGGAAAGCGACCTTGCAATAACCACCCTGGTTTTTTTGTCTGGTAGAACTTCCTTGTCTCCACTCCCTTCTGCCTATAAAAGTCTTTCATTTCACACAGCTCTCAGAGCTACTATCTGCTAGATCAGACGCTGCCCATATGAATTAGTTTTTGCTCAATGAACTCTTAAAATTTTTAATATGCTCAGCTTATCTTTTAACAGGTGCTGTCCATCCAAAAGATGACTAGAAATGAACCACAATTGGCAATTGGTCCAAAATGCCAAAAAAAAGAAAAATTGAAATATTTGCAAACATATGACAGATAAAAGTCAACATGTAAAGAAAGATCATACATCAGTGCGAAAAAGATGAATGGGATGCTTAAGTGGGCAAAGGACATACGCAGTGGCTCTACAATTGGTAAAAAAAAGTGATGCTCAACTTCAGCAATAATCAAAGAAATGCAGTTTTGCAATAATAAAAACAAACACCACTCTGCCTATCCAATGGGTGAAGTTAGCCACCGCGTGCGGGCAGAGGGTAACAGGCCCCTTGTGAGCTCCTTGTGGGGCGGTAACGTGGATTTATGCTTTTCCAAAGCCACCTGAAAATAGGTCTCAAAAGCCTTTAAAATATTTATATTCTTTGGCCCAATATACACTTTTGTAAGCATTTATCCCAAAGAAATAGAAACATGTGAAAATATTTATGTATAAAAAGTTCATTAGAATTCTATTTCTAATGATATAAAATTGGAAAGAACCTAAAAGCCCAACAATAAAAAATGATTTAACAAATTATAGTTCATTAATACAATGAACTACAATGCAGCCATTTCTTCAAAAGTTTTTCTGCCCCATCTTCTTTCAGAAACTCCAATTACATGTATATTATATACCACTCGAGTCGTGCCATAACTCACTGATACTCACTCTTGCCTGTCTGTGTTTCCGAAGGCACCAGTGTGCTGGAATTTTCAGCCTGCCTGGTAAATGGGGAAAGTAGGCCTTGGCAGCCAGAGCAAGTCCTCAGGCAAGAGATGTGGTGTTGGCCGTTGGAAGTAGGACAGACATAAAATGGAATGGTGAAGGCCAAGGAGATACAGGCAGAGCCCCAGCGTCTGCTCTGTGTCAACACTTCCTTTCACTGGTTCCAGATCCCACCACAGCTTCTGCACCAACTTCATAGTCAGTTGAGATACCAAATGCACTTGACACTGAGGTAAAGAATCATGGCTTCAGTAGGTTCAGGGACAGAAGGAATGCATCTACAAATCAGGAAGAAAGGGAAAGGGAAGACACATTCCTAGGGGTCAGCCACGCAATGGGGGAGGCTGTACAAATAGGCCTAGCTATTTTCCACTCGTGTTGAACGGCCAGCCACACAAAGGCTTCTTCATCTTTGTCACTGTCCACCCCAGCACTGGCAGGTGATGCTTGGAAGGTTACATGCACACGAGGCAGGCAAGAATAACCGGGGTCTGCCTGGGTCTGTGAACTAGGAAGAGGAAGTCTAGAAGGAGTCAGAGGGGCAAGGTACAGCCTGGCTGACTGTAGGGAAAGGTACCAGGCAGGCCACCATCCTCAGACACAGTTCAGGCAAACCAGCAGTCCAGACAAAGCAAAGTTTTTTTGAACATTCACCCTGCGTTAGGAGCTGGGGAGCTGAGGCGGCTTCAGTGCCTTCTGCTGAAGCCCAGATTCCTCTGGGAACGAGAAATGGGCCGGCAGGAAGTTGTAAAATTCAGGGCCTCCACTAGTCCACAAGCCACGAGGCAGCTGAGTGAGGCAGGACTGGGTACTGGCTGCTGGAGTCCTTTTAGGCAGTCCTCAGAGTATGCTGTCGGTGACTGGTGTCGGGCTACACTAAAATTCAGTCCTATGTAATGCTGGAGAAACATTTCCAGCACCAGCCTTGTGTCTGGCAGTTTTTCCTCATGTGCTCACGTTTTCAGTTTGCAGGAAGTTCACAAGCTATCTATACTTATTCCCTCAGCTTTATCTCTCACTTCTCCTTCACATCAACTCTCCACACTGCAAACTCACATATGCAAACTCACATATATACTGATCCTCAACAAAGGCCTCCATTTCCTGCCTCCACAGCTTGACCTGCAAAGTTCTACCCAGTGCTTTCCTTTACTCCCATGAATCAGGCAAGAACACACACACACACACCATCAAGAATTACGAAGTGTCTGAGATTGTGTCCTACTTGCAAGCTAACAACTGAGTCTACCGCAGATTCATGGATGCTAGCAGAAGACACAAGACTCCTGGGTCAGAGACAAAGGACTTTATCACTCACGGTGCAGCAAGTGGCACCATTCAGCACAGGTTTCCCAAGCTCCAGCTCCCAGAAGGCAACATGAAGAGGGCCACTTGCACACACAGGGATTGCACTAAGGGAGAGGAACCCAGTGCTTTGGGACCCTGACATTTTTACAGGGAGCAGTGAGCATGGCTATCTCTTGTTCTGGAAGGAAGCATCACTGTCATCTTCCAGGACTGTTTGCTGTACAAACAGCTCTGAAAAGATAGCATCAAACAAAGAGTAACCAGTCCCCACTCACAAGACATGCAGAAGCACAGGGGATAAGTAAGGAACTCTCACTAACCTCATAAGATACCAAGAGATTTTGGCGTTAGACTCACTTCTGTTCAAAACCCAGAGCCCTCTCCTACTCGTTGTGTGACTTTAGACATGTTTCTTAATTTCTCTGAACTAGTTTTCTCATCCATTAAATAGATACAGCAGTATCCACCACAAAGTTGTTGAAGACTGAATTAACAATATCTGTATAATGCTGAGCAGAATGCTTGTACTTGTGGGGGCTCATTCATTGGCTGCCATCATTACTACTACCCTATCCAGCTGTCCAAATTCCATAAGTCTTTCAAGCCCAGCACAGTTGGTCCCTTTTCGGAAGCCCTCCATAATCCACCTTCCTACTTCTCACTAACCACAGTCAGCTCAGCCTCCCTTCTAAAGTTGCCGGCCTCCTCTCCATTAAGTGTGTCCCAGCAGGGGATGGCTCCAGCTCTGTCTTGTCTGTTTAGTGTAGATGTGTATGTCTTGGCCTCTAGACTGGATTATCCCATTCTAGAGGACGGACTCAGTCCTCTGCTTCACCATATCCCCATGGCATGCAGCATTGCACCTGTACACACTCTAGAAAACACTGACAGGAAGACAACTGAGAAATAGCACATTCTTGGGCGATCAGGCCCCTTCGGGTACACACACACAGGTAACTGAAAACAACAACAACAACAACAACAACCACAAGACAGAGGCCTTTTACCAGTAGAAGGCTGAAGCCTGGCCTGTCGCCTGAGAGCTGCCAGCCCAGCTCCCCTCGTCACACACTCCCCAACTCCTTCCTGGCCCTGGAGCCAGACCCTCCTGTGACTCATCTCCAGCACATACAGGAGGGGCCTGTCAGCAACCCTGGAAGGAGACGTTCCCTTGGCAAGAGGAGAGGAATCCTGGCCATGAGGAGGTACTTTTATGAAAAGAACCACTTGGTTCAAAGTCCAAAAAATGTTATCCCCTGGAAAGCCAGCTCCAGCCAATCCGTGGAATGAAAAACAAACCTCTTGTGATCAAATGCCACGCCCCAGGTGGCAAAACACATGCACCTCTAACCCAGCTGTAAACTGGTAAACCAAAGACATCTTCTGTGGGCATGTTAGTATTTATTAACCACTTGACAGCTGAGTAAGTCCAAATGTGCACTGCAGCCTTCTCTGGTCAGCAAAAAACAAAGAGGCTTTCCCAGCATGCCACCCGCGCCCACACCCCCAGACCTCTGAGCTGCCACACTCCCGCTGCAGCAGGACCTGGGGCTGCTCGACACAGACTGTCACCTCCCGGTCCGGGGCTGACTGCCCATCACTCTCTGCATCCAGACCAAGTCCTGCCCCTGCCACCATAACCATCTTTTCTACCACCACAGCCATCCAAGGAGCTTGGAACCTAGAAATCTGGGGGTTCACCGTTTTCTCTTGGAATCCTCCATTTTTTGAAAAGCTTTTCAGTGAATTT
Source organism: Desmodus rotundus (assembly GCF_022682495.2). Taxonomy (NCBI): domain Eukaryota; kingdom Metazoa; phylum Chordata; class Mammalia; order Chiroptera; family Phyllostomidae; genus Desmodus; species Desmodus rotundus. The sequence goes on along the minus strand of NC_071394.1, from coordinate 31,550,926 downwards.
TGCAATGTATTTTAAGCAAAATTTATTACCTCTGGATTTATCAAACTGGGGTCCACATGGACCTACTGACTTGGAAGCTACAGGCTACGCCGAGGGCATCTTCCCAAAGCTTCGGTTTCACTGGATGCTATTCATTTTTAATACATTTTACACTAAAAAGGGAGACAGGTTTGTTATAGAAGAGACATGCAGGGATGGGGTTGGAATGCTGATGTGAGAGATGTCTGGGCCAAGGCCACCCCAATGTCAGTGAAGCAGATGGCACCAAAAGCTCACACGTAGCCATGCCTCTACTCAAGGGCGTGGCTGAAGTTTACAGAGACTTGCGGCCTCCCTTGGAACACAGGCACTGGCCTGGGATCCAGCCTTGGCCAGAGGGTCCTGAAGGGAGCTCTGCTGAGGGAAGCAGGGCCTGAGGGGTTTCGTGGGAGGGTGTTTCCTCCCAAATGAAAAGAGATCCACAGAAGGAAATACCTTCTTTGTCAGCCAAGCAACCCACAACACCTGATGCCTAAGCGGCAGCAGGCATCTTCTGACCCTGAAGAGACAGAACAACAGCCAATGTCCAAAGACCCCCGAGAAGATAGATGGAGGAGACCAGGCCATGGTTAACCCCATCCAGCTCCAAATTAACCAGCCCGAGAACCACCAACTCCAAACCCCTGGCTCTATGAAATACTGAATGTCCTTATTTGTGTAAGTCATTTTTTTGTTGGGTCCTTCCACACTTTTGTATGGTCTTTCCATACTGATAGAGTCACTGTGGAGGTGACAATTCTCAATCTATTCTGCATGTCTCAGTCAAGGTTCTTTGTCTACAGGACAGAAGAGCGACACACGAGGCTTGCTTTACTGTAGATGGTCACTCTGATTTACTGAGCTCTTATTATGTGCTAGACCCTGGGTTCACTTTATTTAATTCTCCTAACAACCCCGTGAGTGGCAATATTATCTTCAATTGTTTACAGATGGGAAAACCAAAGCACAGAAAAGTTAAATAGCTTGCCCAAGATCACTCAGCCAGTTCTTGGGAGAGGCAGGCTTCGCATCCCCCACACACACAGTGTAAGAGCAGTGCCCACGCTTCAACGACTCCTCTTCACTGCCACTCAGCTCCTCAGAGAATTTCAAGAGCCCTGGAAGGCCAAGAAGCTCCCGACACGAAGGTCGGGAGGGTCCCGTTAAACAGTTCCCAGGGTTATTTCTGAGAGGCTCCAGTGCCCCTGTCGCTGCCTAACGGTTGGTGTCTACATTCCATAAAGTCAAATGCATGTGCTTTTACTGCCCTTGTGTCAAAGTCACTGGAAATTCACCAGGTGTTGCCTGACGCTGAGAGAGTTCCTTGAAATTATATGCAAAATACTGTATGGCTTCAGGACTTTTTCCTTGGGATAAACACAACAGTTTTCAAAGTGATCTGTTACCCAAAAGGGAAAGAACCAGCCTCCTCACACCCATGTTCATTGCAGCATTATTCTCAAAAGCCAAGACATGGAAACAACCTAAATGTCCTGCAATAAATGAATGGATAAAAACAATGTGACATATCTTATTTATATTCCAAAATAGAATATTATTCAGTTGTAAAAAGAAGGAACTTCTGCCTTTTACTACAGCGTGGTGCGTGGATGAACCTGGATGGTACTCCTTGTATATGAAATCTAAAAAAAAAAAAGGCCAACTTCATAGATACAGAAAATGGAACAGTAGTAGTGAGGGGCTGAGGAGAGGGGAAAGTGGGGGGCAAATCTGCAGTTGTAAGGGTAAGTTTTAAGGATCTAACGTATGGCATATCCACTATAGTTAATAAAATGGTATTGTATACCGGAGAGTAGATCTTAAGCATTTTCACACAAAAAAAGAGTTAACTACATGAGATGATGGATGTATTGATTATCTTGATCTTTGTAATCATTCTACAATGTACATATATACATATACATATATCATGTCATCACATTGCACACTTGAAATATATACAATTATATTTGTAAACTATTCCTCAATAAAGTTAAAAGTAAAATAAAATATACAAAGTTATCAGCCTCCTAAAGAGATACCAGATGCCGCCAGGCCCTAGCAAATTTTTTAGCATTCGCCGCGACCTTAGCAACCACCGAGACCAGTGCCCTTGTCCTGAGAAGGAAAACAAGGTGAAAAGTAAAGTGACTTTCTATAGCCACTCCACTAGTTAGGGACGAGGTCGGGCCAGGAACCCATGGCTCAGAGCACAAACTTTTCCCACAGCAGTCTGCTGCATTGCCTGAAATGCCGCCATCAGAATCTTCCTTTCTGAATTAATAAGCCCTATCTCCACCTATAAGCAATTAGATGTCCCTGTCAAATGCTCCAAGGCACACTGCCCCTCCTCATTTTCATGTTGTGGTGTTAGTGCCTGTTTAATTGTCTGTCCTGCACCCCAAACAGATCTTCTTGTAAGCTCCATTAGGGTAAAGAAGAGGTATTACTTGCTTGCCATTGTATCCCAGAATCTAGTACACAGTGGGCTCTTATTATTAGTATCTTAATATTCACTTTGAAAAAAATAAATGAATGAATGAATAAGTGAATGATAACCACCTCCTATAGCACAGGCCTTATAAGGTTACATGAGTCTCGGTATAACCACTCTCCTCCTCAGTGCAAGCCAGGACAAGGTTCATGGTTTGACGAGGAGGAGAGGAAACAAACCCACAATAGCATTTTGAGGAAGGCAGGTTGAGGCAAGAAGCCCAGTGGAAGTATAAAGTCCAGAGCACCTGACAGATCAAGAGACTCAAGTTCAATGAGATAGAGGAGCACAGGAGACACCCCTCCCCATGCAAACCCTGCCTGGCCCACAATTCTCTGTAGGCCTCTGCCAAACCAGGACTCTTCCTCCCCGTGGAGCAGCAGGTGTTTTCCTGCCAGAAACCGCTGTCATTGCTCGTGTCCTTCTTCACCAAACACAACTTCTGAGCTATTAATTTTCTTTCAGTATGCGGGGAGTATGCCAAGAACTTCCTGTAGCTTATGAGTCATGGTCCCTGAGCAAAGAACACCTCCCAAAGGAAGCGAGGGCTGTGGGGCATTCGAGCCCTAAGGGAGGCTCTGCCCGAGGGTGAACTGACCCTTGCACTGACCCGGGAAAGGCCCTGTTGGAGGTGCTGGGATACATCCTGCAGGGCGCCATGAAGACTTTACTCGATGCTCAGGGCTGAAAGAACTGAGAGCAGGCAGGAACCCAGGCACTGACCTGGGCGCAGGCAGCCTGATGTTTGTTCTCAGCCTGAGTTTCATAAGGGTATTGAGGTAATTGAATGAGAAAAGGTTTGTGAGACTGTTCTGCAAGCTGTAAAGCACTGTTACTACTAGTTGCTATGGTTAAACTAATATTAGACATCAGACCTACAAGGTGTAATTTCCCATGTCTCTGCTTCTATTCCTTTGAGGTCCATTTTCCAGGTAGGACTTATGAGAGAACACTCAGAATGTCTTGATTGTGGAATTGAGTTCATCTGGATTTGTGGTAAGTAGACTTACGTCTCTTCACTAATGAAAAACTTCAAAGACAGGAATTACAGGAGAAAAAAGGGTGACATTTATGACCCTGGCTGGTACCCATAGATACCTGTAAACCAAATGCAGAAATCACAGCCTCTTGAGTTTGCACACTCTTTGCAAAGTTGTCTACACTTTGGAGCATGCCCACTTGTTATAACCTACTTGAATCAATTTATTCAGCCCCTGCTGTGTGCCAGGACTGTGTTAGATGTGTGGTTTCCAGAAGCTATCCAGAATTTTTTGCTTCCTTAAAACACTAACACATGCCCTGGCTGGTGTGGCTCAGTAGATGGAGTGTGGGCTGCAAACCAAAGGGTCACCAGTTCTATTCCCAGTCAGGGCACATGTATGGGTTGTGGGCCAGGTCCCCAGTGGGCTCCACACGAGAGGCAACCACACATTGATGTTTCTCTCCCTCTCTTTCTCCCTCCCTTCCCCTCTCTCTAAAAAAAACAAATAAAATCTTTTTTTAATTAAAAAAAACACTAACGCATTACTCACCTAATATTAATATTCTTTTGACCTAGATGACCAGGAGGGCAACAGAGACAGTTGGGGAACTTACTTCCATCTCAAATGCTATTCTTTTCCCAGTTTCCAATATTTTTTTCTACTCTCAACTTTCTGTAGAATGCATTGCTTTTTACTTCTTTCCTTCTGTTTATCACACAGCTAGACACACACAGAGACACACATGGAATTAAAATACTGACAAACATTGCAAGACACTTCACTCCTGAGGATTTCAGTTTCCTCGTCTGAAAAATGAGAGTGCTGAAGAAGACAGGCTCTAAGGGCCCTTCAGAGTCTGTGTCTCTGAGATCCTGAGGTTCTACATACATAGAACCATACATGTATGAGGTTCTACATGCATAGGTGTAAGCCCCCAGGTCAATGAGCAAAGTAGAGGTCAGAGACACTAAAAATATTGACTTGCTGAGCTGCTCTGCTCCATGCCCAGAATGTAACACTCTGAATTACAAGAGACACTATGCCCAGTTCAGCCACATACAGAACAAGAGGAATGCTATTATATTGGGGTAAGGGGATAACTATTAAATGATAAAAGGATCAATGTTCTTTAGGTAGCTGACTGGTCTCTAGGTCTTTACCAAGAAAGGGACTCTGACCTGATACTGGAGATAGGAGCCTGGGGGGGCCGCAAGCTAAGGATGAGCAGGCAAGAAGACAGATGACTTTTATTCCTCCTTCAAATGGAGGTGAGCCAAGCAGTGCTGTTGCCTGACCCTGGATGCTTCTTCAAAGGTGGGCTGTGAGGGATCCAAACACTAGCCATCTCCAACCCTTGTAGAGCAAGACAAAAAATACTCCAAAGCAGTCACAGCCTTCCCCACCCTCATCTCTTCTTAGAGTACAACCTCAAGAAATGGACAAAGACACAAACGGAGGAGGGAGAGCGCAGCCAAGAATGACCAGTTGATTTGTACTGAAAGGGCAAGGACTACAGACCTAAGAAAATAAGTCCTTCCTGGAGGAGAAAGCAGAAGACAAGACAGCTGGCACGAGCTGGACTCCGAGGGAGAAGGCCAAGGACGGGCGACGACGGAGGGCTGTCCCAGAGCAGGGGACAGCGGCTACACTGGGTGCAACTTGGAGAAGATGGGACACTCGGAAGGGGACCGTTACTTTGCTGTCATCATGCAGTGTTGTTTGTTTGTTTGTTTGCTTGCTTACTTCCTTATTTCCTCTCTTCTCTTCTGGGGAACTTTGATAAAGACTAAAATCCCTTTACAGTGGAGGACTCCTCATCTGTTGTTCCACTTTCTGCAGCCTCAGTTACCCGCAGTCAACCGTGGTGCAAAAACATTAAGTGGACAATTGCAGAAGATGATGTATTGTAGAACCGTATACTGAAACCTATATAATTTTTATCAACCAATAAATTGTCCCCCAATAAATTTAATAAAACAATAAATTTTAAAAATAAAAATAAATACATAATACTAAAAAAAGAACTGTAAGGTAATAAAGTGTTTTTTAAGCCAAAAAAAGAATTGCAGAGACAAACAGCTCATGAGCTTTAAATTGCACGCTATTCTGAGTGGCATGATGGAAGCCGCTGCGTCTGGGCCGGGATGTGAATCACCCCTTTGTCCAGCACGTTTCCCCTGCACACACCACCGGCCCATTAGTCACCTGGTAGCCCCCCCATTGGTTATCAGATCGGCTACCACAGAGCTGCAGGGCTTATGTTCAAGTCCTCCGTATTTTACTGAATTATGCCAAAATCACAAGGCAATATAATGTTCTGTTCTATTTTATAATAGATATTGTTGTTAATCTCTTACTGTGCCTAATTCATAAATTAAACTTTATCACAGGTATGTACGTACAGACATATTTTATTGCACTTTGCTTTATTGTGCTTCACAGGTGTGTTTTTTCCAAATTGAAGGTAAACCTTCCACCAGCTAAAAGATTATAGTTCTTTCTATTGCAATACTCACTATTGTGGTGGTCTGGAACTGAGCCCCAACAACTCTGAGATATGCTTACGTAGGTAAAAAGATAGTGTAGATAGGTTTCAGTACTACCGGCAGCGTCAGGCATCCACTGGAAACCTATCCAGCACGGGTAAGAAGAGGCTACTGTACCAGGCTTTCTTGAAGTTGGAAGTGATTTCTGAATATGTCTCTTTGCTAAGGCAACTTATTGCAAAGGCACCTCCGTTTCATTCTGGTGAGTCCTTTATGCCTGAGGTAGCCTCAGATCGTTACCTGCTGGATTCATAGAGTGTGACTCAGAGAAAGGCTTTGGGTTTGAAGTCAAAAGGTACTGGCTACAATTTACTAGTTGTGGAAAGGAATTGTTTAGCCTTTCTTCTTCCTCATGTTGAACAAAAGATGCTAATTTCCAAACTGATGCCGTGTATACGCGGTGGGCCTCAATCAGGAGGCCATGGAATCACTGAGAAGCTTTTTATAAACATACGTGCTCATAAAATACTGACTCATGCTACAACATGGATGAATGTCCAGAACAATATGCTAAGTGAAAGAAGCCAGACACAAAAGACCATATATTGGAGGCTTTCATTTATATGAAAGGCCCCCAAAAGGCAAATCTATGGAGACAAGGAGTGGATCAGTGGCTGCCCAGAGCTGGGGGATGGAAATGGGGAATATGGGATATGGGGGACAAGGTTTCTTTTTGACATGATGGATTTAAGATAAGACGGTGGTGATGGCTGCATGACTAATAACAAGTCATTGAATTGTGCCCTGAAAACAGCTGAATTTTATGGCATGTGACAAGTCTCAACAATGCTTTAAAAACTGCATGTGCCTCCTGTTACCCCCAATGAAGAGTGCTTCTGGGGGGAGAGGGGGAAGTGTAGTCTAAAGGAATTTCTTCCCATTGGTTCTTTACACACCTTCCCTGCCTCCACAGGAGAATCACTGCAGCAAGCATTTGCTCCTCACAGGCTGTCCACAGGGGCCGCAGCACTGGCCCTCCCCCGGGAGCTTGTTGACGTTCAGAATCAGGCCCCGCCACACGACTGTGACTGGTGGGCATGTTACAGTGTGAGGAGCACTGCTCTAGAACACTCTACAAATAACGAGAGTCCTGCCCTTGCAAAGTCTTGCCTTGCCATGGCTTCATCCTTTATAGGAAAAGTCCTTTCTCTGAGAACATTCTTGCCTTCCTGAAACTGGTTACTTGGTGAAAAAAACTCAAATAGCTTCTTTTCCAATTAAGGTCATCCATTATTGGTCATAAACAACTCTCATCAGTGTTGCTCGCCTGCCTCAAACCTTGACCAGAATGTTTATGTGAGGCTTCGACCAAGAGCAAAATATCAGGCATTCTGAGAAATGCAGCCCCTCACCTCCCTTTCTACAAGGACACTGGAGAATCCAAATGCTTGTTTACTGTGGCTGAGAGGCCTCCCCACAATCTGCCTGTTGGTGAGCTGCCCCCACTGATATTTCTCTCAGGAATCCCACGTAACACAGACATCAGATGACTGGCATTGGGCACTGGAAAACAACCTCAACATGAGTGACACTTCCACACTTCCATGCTGCAAAACAAGTGACACAGCGAGAGCCTGGTTTCTAGCTGCTCCCCTTCTGGCCTGGAGGACAAGCAAAAATAGGGTTTTGGAAGCTGGTTTGAGGACTGTTAGTTGCAGAAACTAAACACTGTCCCATCTTCTAAAAGATGGTGGCATTGAATGTTAGCCTCAGACATCTCCATAATAGAGAGTTTTCCTTGCAATTGTACTCTAAAACATGACAGACATTATCTCAATTGTGTTAGAGACTTTGTCTATCTCTAAAGAACAACACTGTTTAGAAAACATTATGTTCCTTCAGCACGATCCTGTCTTATTAGGCAAGGCATTTAAGCAGTCTTGTCCTGCCCTGTTACTCAAAGTGGTGATCCAGCCCAGGGTTTACTCCTGCCTTTCTTTGGTCCCATGGGTGTCTTCATTTTGGTCATGTTTTCCCTCACCGGGAAAGAGGAGCAAGAAAAAACAAAGGTTACCAGAGCTGGATTAGTTCCGTCTCTCTTCCTTTGGAGGTCTGGGGACAATGGTAGACAATATTTCCATCTTTAACGTGATGCTCTTCCTCAAGCCAGAGGAGTCAAACTCACCAGGGGATTTGACAGAGATGACAGGAGGATTTTGAGGCAACTTTTAAAAACACTTTAGAAATTAATACAAAAGAATATCCACGCCCTGACCGTGTGGCTCAGTAGGTTGGGTGTCGTCCCACAAGGTGGAAGGTCACCAGTTGGATTCCCGGTCAGGATACACACCTGGGTTTTTCTGGCATGACATACGAGAGGCGACCAATCAATGCTTCTCGCTCGCATGAATGCTTCCCTCCCTTTCTCTTTCCCTTCCCCTCTCTCTAAAAATAAATAAATAAAATCTTTTTTTTAAAAAAGAACATTTATTCACTCTTTCCAACAATGAAAAGTGTAAAGGATTTTCCAAACTATATGCAAAAATGTGAAAGGTTTTTTCCATGAATGGCTTTACTTACAGTTGATGTGGGAGAAGAAAGTAAATGGATTCGTGACCTCTGGGGCTCTCAGGCCAAAGGTGTAGAGACACAAGCTGGAAAGAGAAAGAAAGGGAGGAGACTGTCTGGAGCTGGGGCGGACTGACCATGGCTGACCATCTGTGGACATCGGATGAGGCTGCTCCAAATAGAGCAGCCACAGAGAAGGCCTGTGATTTCAGGCCCTCGTGATGTCTCCCATACGCCGTGAAGGAAACCTGGTGTGCCTCCCATGACCCTAATTTTACTTCCAAAGATTTGAACATATACACACTCAAACTGTGACACTGGATGAGTGAGAGTTCTTGCAGTTTTGATTACTACCACCAGCCCTGAGAGCCATTTCCAGCTGAGTCTGACTATACCGTCATCTATGGTCATTACAAATAGCCATGTTACACCTGTCAGAATCAACCCCAGGGATGGCAACAACCACCAAAAAGAAAAGAATAACCACATCCAGTCCAGAGCAGACTTGAGTGATTAAAAAATGCTTAACCGTGTACCATCAAAAAGTGCTTATTTCATAGAGCAGGATTAGGGAGTGTGTTCCACTTCAGGCTTATCTCCCTGGATGAAAGATGGTGCACTACAGTCTGTGGCTGTTTAACGTTATATATCTGACAACTAGCGCCCATAACTTTGAAGAAAGACAACAGCTTGATCATTTATTTGCACACTGCCATTTCTCCAAGGTTAAGTAGATTCAGTGGAGCATGTGGAACAAGAAACATTGTGGGGAATCACCTGCTGTACTCTCCATGCCAAAGGCAAGGAAGGAGTGTATTGATTGGTGACTAGACTGTTGGTAGTGCTTTCATTCATCTTGCCATCAAAATCACCCTTCAAGAATGTAAAGGTCAGAGGCTCCTGGATCTTTCCGCCCTGGCCCCGAAACAGAGTTCAGGTTCCCGTTGGTCAGAACAAGAAACACCTGGGACAGTCCTCTAACCTGACATAATGTGGGTGGGGGCTGCATCAGCATCACTTGGCAGTTGATGGAGAATTTTGGCAGGTCTCCTCTGAGAAACCCAGAAAAGAAGTGAAGTGTTTACCACATTGTATTTTGGAGACAGATAATAAATTATGAGTCAATATGACAGAGTAAGAAAAGGAACTTCACTGGGGTAAGTAGGTACTGATCATAATTGGAAATCTGGGGAGAAAACAAATTGCACTTGGCAGCATGAAAAGGAAAGATTCTATGTGTCAAGGTTTAAAAAAAACTCTCCTATTTGAAGAGGGGCTTGCACTGGAACCTGAAGAAGGGCTACTACCTGGGTGGCAGAGAGATAACATTATGAACCCAAAGTGGAGAATGACTGTAATAGTATGTTTAATCCTAGTTGAAATAGAGAGTTAGCATTGAATATAATGAGAAAATGGTTAAGCAAGGGGTTACCAGACTGAGGAGGTTGGCTTTCTATCTTCTGCCTGTGATAACATGAAAAATTTTACCCTGAGGGCGACTTCACTCAGTGGGAGCCGCTGCCTGGAACACTGAGTCAAGGATTCTAAGGCAGTGTTTGCACTTCTGAGGAAAGAGTCATGATCGATTAGCCTCGTCTGCCCTGCGAGTTGGATGGTGATAGCCATGCTTCATGTCTGCTGAGTGTGTCTTAGAGTAAGGAGCACCTCAGAGGTTTGAAAGCAAAACTGACTTCCTTGAACAGAGAGAGAGTGTTGATATCAACATGCCTATTGCAAAAGAAAAATTGCCCCTAAATTTTAAAATGTCAAACCTTGTGCTAAAAAAAAAAATGCAATAATAATTGTATCTTAGATTTAACTGGTTTTTTGTGTCAGTTGATAAATATTTGTGTCTGCCTACCGGAAGCTTGGCACCAGGAATAAATTATGGGCAAGACCAATGGCTTCTGAGCTCCAGGAGTTCACAGTCCAGGAAGGGAGCTAGGGACGTGAACCAACCACCAAAACTACAGGGGGTCAGTTGAGAATACTGCGGTAGGTTGGAAAATGGCCCCAGAGATAGCCCCAATGCAATCTCTGGAACCTGAGAATGTTAATTTATATGGCAAAAAAAAAAAATGTTAACTTTGCAAGTGCAATTAAATTAAGGATTTTGAGATGAGGAGATTATCCTGGATTATCTGAGTGGACCATAAGGGCATGGACATGCAACCTTCTAAAAGGGATGCAGAGGGAAATTTGATACATACAAAAGAGCAGAAGACAGTGTGACCCCAGAGGCAGAGAATGGACTGACGGGATCGAAAGCTGAAGCCAACGAATGGGGGCAGCCACCAGAAGCTGGGAGCTAGAAGAGGCAAGGAACAGAGAGATGCTCCCCCAGAGTCTCTGGAGGGATCAGGGCTCTGCCAACACTTTGATTTTGGCTCAGTGATTGACTTCAGACTTCTGACCCAAGAGACTACATTGCTGTTGTTTGAATCCACAAAATTTATGATATTTTCTTATGACAGTCATCGCAAATTAATAAAGACCCTCTGTGAGCATATAGGCAAGTGACTCATTCGGGGTTCCCGGGTCAAGCTTGGGAACTGGCTCTGGCTGATTTGGACCAAAACACTCCCTGGAAGGCTACGGAGTTCTCTTATATGGTGCCTCCAGGGTCTACCGGGGCTGGCAGAGGAAGCTTGGAAAAAGGGGAGGACCCCAGAGGGCTTCCAACGTGGCTTGGAAAAAATAATTCCTCAGGGGAAACAGCTGCCCAGCCGCTGGAAACAGGAAATTAATTCCAGCCATCTCTTTTGTCTTTGTGTCACTCACAAAAGATCCAAAATTCCAGGAAGTAGAACCTAATTGGGTGAGTTTTGGATTGGCAGGGGATGGAAGAAGAATCTACCCTCCCACCAATCCCCGCATTTAGCTTCCTCAGTAGGAAGAGTAGTAAGGGATCCCACAAACACTGCACATGGGAATTCATCCCAAAATTCAGTAGGGGTTCTGGATGTTAACAACCAGAAACAACAACAATAATAAAAAATACCTATACCAGGAGACACCTAATCCGGTCTTGGGTAGCTGTGGGGGGAAAGTGGTATTTATACTGAAACCCAAAGAACTAGTAGTAAGCAATGGGTGTTTGTGCAGTTAATTTATTTCACACACACACACAAATAAAGCCCAGATATGTCGGTATTTCAGCTAACAGACATATCAGCATTAAAAAGCATCAGTCCCCTCTCCATACTTACATGTCTTATTATTTCACTCTTGATTACAAAGTGTGAAATCAATCCAAGGGTTTGGGGAAGGAAAAAGGAGACTTTGGGGTTGAAACTAAGAAAGGCCATGCCTGACCCTTCTGGACATCGCTGTACCACGTCCTCGGGTCTGTAGCTTGGAACCCCCCACATATCACCAACACTGAGAGCAAACACGCCATGCCACAGCTCAGAAGTGTGTATTATATTGCTTAGCAACCTGCACTGTTTGTATGACTAATTCTTTGCCTAGACACATATGAGTATAACTTTGTCTCTCTGGAGATTATAACTGAGTCACAACCCCACTTTTATGAGATCAGAGAAGAATAAAAACCTCATTCGCCTACGTAGTTGCCCGCAGCTCCTGAAATGAAGCAGAGCTCTAGGTCCTTCAGGTGAGATGACTCAGAAGACTACAGGGAAGAAATGAGGATGAATATGGATGGCAAGTTTCAAAAACAGACTGGAAATAAATTCTATTAACGTCATCCTTGGAAGGAGGCAGAGGAGATTCACTCTAGGGGTCTCAGTCAGCCAGGGCACCAGGGCTGGGCTGAGGTGGTTGGTAGAGTCAGCAAGACTTATGTCAGACACAGTCAATTGTTCTTAAATTGGGCCTTTATACTCAGAAGTTTCCTGGGAAGATGCAACACTCATCTATGGATAAGTTTAAAAGAAAATTTACTGAACATAATGCATATCCAGCTATTTACATATATCCTATATTGCTTTTGGTACAAATAAGCCAATAAGCAAGCGATTCCCATTTAGGCCTCTGGAATTCACTCTCACTTTGCACCACAGGCTGCTCCTCGGCGTCTTGGTCTGTCTCTCCCTTGCCCTGCCATCTTTTTGTCCCATCATCAAGAGAAGGACAATCAAGGAAAGGAGCCAAGTGACGTCCAGCCACTTAGTAGTTGTATTGTATACCATGAGCAACTCTCCAATACCCAATTCCTTATCCATAAACTGAGCAAAATGATAGGACTTCATTGTTCTGGAAATTTAATGAGATAATATAAATAAAGCATATATCACTGCCTGGCACATAAGAAATACTCCATAGCCCTGGCCAATGTGGCTCTGTTGGTTGGGGCATCGTTCTGTAGAATGAAAGGTCATGGTTTCGGTTTGACTCCCTTCAGGGCACATCACCCAGGTTCTGGTTTGGTCCCTAGTCGGGGTGTGCATGAGAAGACAGCCAATGTTTCTCTCTCTCTCTCTTTCTCTCTCCCCACCCCCATTCCTTTCCCTTCTCTCTAAAAGCAATGAAAAAATGTCCTTGGATGAAAATTTAAAAAATAAAATAAAAAAAGAAACACTCCATAAATGGTAACTGTTTTGTATCAGGTTGGAATCCTGGCTATATCACTTACCAGCTGTTGATCTTGTACCAACTCTTCCCTTATGTGACCTTCCATTTCATCCTTCATGACAATACCTATCATACAGAATTCTTGAGAATATTTCAATGAGATAACATATAAAAGAGCCTGGCACAGAACGGGTATTCAACTAATATTCATTAATCAATGGAGTAACTTTTGTGTTTCTACTCATTGTTCCCTGATACATGGATGAAGCTAATGCTTACCTAGTCAAGCTTATCTGGCCCTTTCCTCCAAAAACATAAATTTCTCTAAACTAAGACTTTTATAAATGACTTAAACAGAGAGGCCATATCTTCTAAAGCTTGGTGACCCTGGTGCCTGGCACACGGTAGATACATAATAAAATTTTTTTAATAAAATTAATTAAAATAAAGTAAAATTAGAGCTCCCCTGTGTCCCTGACTTCCTGCCCTGCACTACATCCCAGCTGCCCGCTGTTCCATCTCATACCATTTCTTGAGATCTTATTTGTTGGCTTGATGGAAAAGAGGGTAGACTCAGAAAGTACAATATTGCCAGCAAAGATTAAATCCTGCAACTTATAGATTGTTTCCTGTGAGTAGAGTTAAGAGAATATTTAAAAACTTCTTTTTTTAAACTAGTTAAGTAACTAAACCATTATGCGGAGTTGGTGTGGTTGAGGGGGAGATGCGATGCATGCATCCCCAAAAGTATGCAAGTTGACCCTTTGGGGTACAGGAAAATATTAGAACTTAAACTCAATTAGTACAGTAGTAAATTATATAGTGTGTAAATAAATGAGTTTTGTATTTGGGGGTGCATACCCAAAAAATGTGATGGAGTTACAACTTACACGATCAAAATGGAGATCGTTCACTTAAACCATGTAATTAATGTTATAGTTTGCCATTGTTCCTATACCCAAAACTTATCATGGCCTTTTAACTTCATTACTTCGGATATGTGGTTAGAGTTACCCACATAAATGCTACATGTCCAGCTTTTGAAGGTACAAAACCTTTATTATACTTAAGGGGGAGAAAGGGAAAACATAAGGGATGGGATGAGAAGAGAAAAGAAGAGGAGGAGAGAGGGGGAAAAGGAAAGGAAGAAAGGAGACCAGGGGATTAAACTTCTAAAGTCTCAGTCACCTCATGCATCCTGATGACTCACACCCCAAGTGGTAGCCAGTGTAGAACAACACACAAACAAACCCCAAGTTTTGTCAGCCAATGTAGACAAAACTTGGTCCAAATGGAGTCACCAGAAACCAGCTTTATTCCACAGTAACACTGAGCTCAGTGTGGTCCTGGCCGGATGTCCAGTTTGTGCTCTCCTCACCTGCTGGACTCTCCCAGACTCTGACCTGCACGTGGTCTTTGGCTATTGGCTCCAGGGGCTGCTTGTAATTATCTGTCCTGCTGCCCTCTGCTTGTCCATTCTTTACAAAGGTGTTAAATCATGACCAGGGGCCCCAGTGCTGCCCAAGGCTTATGCTGGGCCATTAATTCAAATTGGCTGAATGATTAGAGAAGTTACAAGAGAACCTCTTCTTAGATTAATGTTTTTGTTAGATATTAAAAACTTCCTCCATGCCCTTATTGAAGCTTGTCATTCTCCTAGCCGTGCAGGTACAAATTTTGGTGCCATATTTATTGTCTACCACTACCTAGAGGGTGGGCCATACCCTCCCCAACACTCAGGCCTACTCAAGCCCCATTAAAGCTGGTTTCTAAACACACTCACCTTCTGAGAAGTATTCCCTGCCTGTTAGCTAAATAACCATTATTAACAAAACAATCCACCGATGAGTCAGCCGCAGTCTCGTTTGGGCAAGTCAGGACAGTGACTAAGTCACTTCTCAAACTCGTGACCCGAGGGTTTGGTGCCAACATGGAAGAATTGTTTTCCCTTCTTTGTCACTCGAGGGCCAAAGGCTGCACCAGAGAGAATATGAAGTTAACTAATCACAGAGACAAAATTTTAAATAATTTCTCAATACAAATGAAAATTTTCATAACATTTCAAATTTTGTGTTACAGTCATGCACCACTTAATGACAGGGATGCGTTCGGAGAAATGCAGCATTAGGCGATTTTGTCCTTATGCAAACATCATACAAAAACTTAGATGGGATAGTCTACTACTGTCATCGTACGGGCTATACTTTTGTATGTCTGGTAGCGCAGTAGGTTTGTTCCACCAGCATCACCACAAACACATGATTAATATGTTACACTACAGGTAACAGCTACTGCATTACTGGGTGATAGAAAATTTCTAGCTCTATTATAATCTTATAGGACCACCACGGGAAATGTGGTCTGTTGTTCATTGAAATGTCATTATGTGGTGCATGATGGTATTGTCAAAATGTTTTCATAACTTGTCAACACTTCAATAAGATATTAAATATTTTTAAAATTTCCTCCACTCCATTACTGAAGTTTCTCATTCTCCTACCTAGCCACATAGGCACTTATGCTTAAGAAATTTTATATGTTCCCCCACTCAACCTCTTACACTTGGATTTCTACTCTTTAGGAACATTTCCACTGTCCTCCCACACCTTGGATCCTGAGCCATGGGATCCATGTGACCAGATCTACCCAATTATCAAGCTCTAATTCATTTCACACATCCTCCTGAAGCTTTAGCTAGTGTTTGCAGCTCACCTTGATTTCTATCTCCTCCCCCTGTTAGTAACAGCCCGTGCACAGTCCTAGTCAATTTAAGTCATTTTGTGCTCATCTCCAATGATACAAGGAAATCTCAGGTGTGTTCAATAATTCCGAACACATTTGCTTTCACCACATGACAAAATTCAGCATCCAGTATCATACTAAGTGTGTATGAAGCTATCTATAGTCAGTTAACATCCATTAGACTGGAAACTTCAAGTCTGTGCTATAAACTGAGTGTTCGTATCCCCCAAAATTCATATGTTGAAATCCTAACCCTGATATTAGGAGGGTGACCTCTGGGGGGTACTCAGGTCATGCATGGGATTAGTGCCCTTATCAAAAAGACCCCAGAGAGTTCTCTGCTCCCCACCATGTGATTGTACAATGAGAAGCCAGTGGTCCACAACTTCCAAGATGGCCTTCATCAGAAACTGACACTACCGTCACCTTGATCTCACACTTCTAGCCTCCAGAACTGTGAGAAATAAACTTCTGTTGTTTATAAGCCACCCAGTCTATGACGCTTTGTTAGGGCAGCTTGAACAGACTAAGAAGTCTGTCGGTGCTGAGTGTTGGAAAGGATGTGAAGCATCAAGAGTTCTCATGGGTAGTTCTCTAGACTTCTGATAATGATGGCTGCATAGGTAAACACGGCTCACCTCATTGCACAACCACATCCAAATTACAACTAAAATACAGAACAACCATCACTCAGAACCATCAGAAACTGAGTTGAAGGGAAGTCTGACAACTATGGAATTAAAGAAACCACATCCATCCAGGCTGGTAGGAGGGGTGGAAATGCAGAATGGGCTGGTGTCGTATCCAAATGTGGTGGGAAAAAATTCAGGAGAAATATTTTGGGAGCAAGGAGTCCCAGCCCCACATTAGGCCTCCCAGCCCAGGGTTCCAGTGCCAAGAAGATAAACACCCATACCTTCTGGATCAAAAATCACTAGGGATTGAGGCAATGGAAGAAACTTCTGGAATCCCAAGCAGTTCCTCTTAAATACCCACACATGGACCTAATCAGACTCACTCCCTCTGAGCTCCAGCACTGGGGTAGCAACTTGAAATGCACCAGTGGCATACAAGGAGGAACTGTAGTGTTGGGCATCAAGGCGAGAGCTGGGGGACATCGTTCTCATGGACAGAAAGGTAGTCCATTGTCCCTTTTCTGAACCCTCCCACCACAAAGCCACAGACCAACAGGTTGGTGCCATATTTGATACTCCATCAACCTGACTAACACTATTTGCCCTGACCTAGAGATTCCCAGAGACTCCTTCCCACCCTATTTATGGGCCCACCCAAGCTGCTTTTCCATATGAATGGCTGGTCTTAGTTCATGCTTCACAACTTCCTAAATCCTATCAAACAAGCAACAGCCAGCTTCAGTGAACCCCCAGACCCCATCCCTCTTGTTAAGGGGCCCCAGGCCCAGCACTAGCAGCAACCAGCCTAGATTCACAGCTTGGCTTTGCCTGGGAATCTCAAAGCCCAGCACAAGTAGCAGCCATCACAGATTGCTTTAGAGCTCAGGTAGGGCATCCCCGGGCAAAATACAGATGGGAGCAGACCTTGGCATGCACCCAAGAGCCTGTGTACACAGTAGACAGCAACAGACCATGACGGAACACCACCACCCTGCCCCTGCACAGCTGATCCCCCATGGAAGGCAGAGGTTTGTAGTCAGTGGTCACAGCCAGTCCTTGCAGCTAACTTGCCTGGATAAATCCCTCACACTGACATGCCAACAGAAATCAAAGCTCACTACAAGAGGAGGGTGTACTCAGCTCACATGAAGGGCACACCTCAAGTTCTCAGCCTGGGTGATAGGGGAGGCTGTGTCACTGGACCCTACAGGACACCTACTACATTAGGCCACACTACCAAGACAGGGAATCATAGCATCTCTACCTAATGCATAGAAACAAACACAGGGAGGCTGCCAAAATGAGGAGACAAAGAAACATGTCCCAAATGAAAGAACAGGTCAAAACTCGGGAAAAGAATTAAACATAATGGAGATAAGCAATCTATCAGATGCAGAGCTCAAAACCTTGGTTGTAAGGGTACTCAAGGAACTTAGTGAGGATCTCAACAGCATAAAAAAGATCCAGTCAGAAACAAAGGATACACTAAGTAAAATAAAGAACAATCTTCAGGAAAACAACAGTGAAGTGGATGAAGCCAAGAATCAAATCAATGATTTGGAACATAAGGAAGCAAAAAACAATCAATTTTAACAACAAGAAGAAAAAAGAATCCTGAAAAAAAGCAGCCTCTGGGAAACTTCAGGTGATCCAAAATTCACTTCATAGGGGTGCCAGAAGGAGAAGAGAAAGAGCAAGAAATTGGAAATCTATTTGAAAAAATAATGAAAGAAAAATTCCCTAATTTGGTGAAGGAAATACACATGCACGTCCAGGAAGCACAAAGAGTTCAAAACAAGACGGATGCAAAGAGGTCCACTCCAAGTCACACCATAATTAAAATGCCAAAGGTTAAAAGTAAAGAAAAAATCTTAAAAGCAGCAAGAGAAAAGCAGTTAGTTACCTACAAGGGAGTTCCCATAAGACTGTCAGCTGATTTCTCAAAGGAAACTTTGCAGGCTAGAAGGGATTGGCAAGAAATATTCAAAGTCATGAAATCAGGGACCTACAGCCAAGATTGCTCTACCCAGCAAAGCTATCATTTAGAATTGAAGGGCAGATAAAGAGCTTCCCAGACAAGAAAAAACTAAAGGAGTTCATCATCAATAAACTACTATATGAAATGTTAAAGGGACTTATTTAAGAAAAAGAAGATCAAAACTATGAAAAATAAAATGGCAACGAATACAATTGAATACAAATACAATTCAATCAACAATTGAACCTAAAAAAAACAAACTTAGCAAACAAGATGAACAGAGATAGAATCATGGATACCAGATGGTTGCCAGATGGGAGGGAGCTATGGGGGAATGGGTAAAGAAGTGAGGGGCTTAAGTACAAATAATAGTTACAGAATAGCCATGGGGATGCAAAGTACAGTGTAGAAAATGGAGTAGCTAAAGAACCTATGTGTGACCCATGGACATGAACAATGGTGAGGGGGTTGCCTGAGGGAGTAGGGCATGCTGGGCGGAGGGGAGCAAAGAGGGAAAAATTAGGACAACTGTAATAGCATAATCGATAAAATATAATTAAAAAAACAAAATAATAACAATAAAGTTGGTAGCCCACATTAGAAAAAAAAAAAAAAGGAGTTTTCACACCTTGCTGGACTTCACCAACTCTACAGAGAAATTTGGCAGCTACCAATAAATAGGAAGACGTGCGATCAATGCACTTCTAGTATGTACTAGTAGTTTCGGTGCAGCAATATACATAACTGTAGAAAAACTGGAAACAACCCAATGTTAAGATTTTAAAAACTAGAGGTACCTATGTCAGCATGGGTAAATCCCTAAAATATACACTGAATGAGAAGAGACAACTTGCAACCACATATACATACGCACACTAACATACATACACATGTTTACTTATTTTAGATGCACATTTGCCACACAATTTAAAAATAAGAGCAAACAGTTGTATGTAGTGTTTATGTTACATAAATATAAAGCGAAAGCATATGAATGTTTATGTAAAAAATGTTAAACTTTGGAATTTTGACTCTCTAAGAGAGAAGAGGGGAAATAGAATTGGAGCTAGATCCAGAACAGACTTTACCTGTACCTGTATTGTTTCCTTTCTTAAAAAAAAAAACAACTGTAACAAATATGGCAAAATACTAAGATTTGAAATAGGTGGGTGGCAAGTACGATTCAGCCAACAGATATTTACACTGGAATGTGCTGAGCGCGGTTGAGGGCTGGATACAGCTGTTAGCAGGACATCCAAGTCTCTGCCCACACAAAGCTTGCGTTCTATCGGGGGAGACAGACCACACAAATATAAAACAAATATTTACGTCAGTTAGTAAGTGCCTGGAGGTGTGGGGGTACGCTATTTAAATAGGTTAGGAAGTCCACTCCGAGGCAGTAACTACTGAGCAGAGATAGGAACTAATTAAGAGATCCAGGAAAGTTCAATGTTTTCTTCCACATAAAGAAAAACAATACGACATTTCTTAGGAACCTATAGAAGACATGGAATATCTAAAGAGACATCCCATATCCCTGATGAATACTGTAAATACATCATTTTCCCCCCAAACCAATGAGAAAATAATTTTAACACTCATCTAGAAAAGTACTTGATATAGAATAACCAATAAAACATTGAAAAAAGAAGGGTAAGAAATGGAATATTGATCTACTAAACATTAATAAATCTTGTAAACCCATAGCAGTTAAAATACTTGTCTAAGCCAAGAGCAGACAAATCAATAGGAAACATAAAACATCCAGAAATAAATGTATTAGATATACAGTTTTATCACCTTCATGGGGAAAGAACAGATTATTTAAGTGTCGTTACAACCGGCCAACTATTTTCTAAAATTCAGATTCCTGATTCATTCCTCACACCACAATTACCGATGACAGAACCTGCAGGATGAAAATTAGCATCTCTGAATGTAGGTGTTTAACAAAGAAACCCAGAAGATCCTAAGCTCTCAAACACTGTATGGCAAATGAATGAATAAAAGACCGAGATAAGACACAGAACTCCTTACTGAAGAAATGAAATGAGTTTGCTTGCATTATATCTTATTTCTTATTTGTTCTTTTCTTCACTTAATTTGTACTACTGAGCATTTGCTTGGCACCATCCACATCTCAGGGGACAGGAATGACTGAAGGCTTCATGGTAGATCTTATTTCTCCTGTTAAGGGGCTCCATCCAGATCCAACTCATGGACAGATCCCCTTTTACTTACTAGGCACTCAGCATCCTCCAAGCCTCAGTATTTGTTCCTTCCATCAGAGGATGCTGGGTGTGGCCTGCTGACACTGTCCTAAGGGAAAGGGCGGCTCTTCTGTCTTCTCTTCCTCAGCAGCTCTCAAGAATCAGAAGCCAGGCTCAAAGGTAGGGAGGCCTGTGGGGCTAAGCCACCCAGAGAGAGAGCAACACCCAGGTCAAAGCATCACTGTCTGCCCATGTGGCCCTTCTCCCCTTGGGCCTCCAAGGACACCACCGGGCATGAGACAGCTCCTGCCAGGGGCCTGATGCTGGCCTCCATCGAAGCTCGGAAACTGCAGACATTTTCAGTTTTTTTTTTAATCAGTACTTCCTTAGGCATAAGTAGAACAACCAAAAACATTCATTTACTTTCTACTACTTATGGATAAACATTAATGTTTCCAGGTTTTCAAAGCCACCTGACAGTCGAAGAATTCCCTAATAATGTTTATGGACGAGAAGCGAAAAATCGTTACTGAAGGCCTCTCAGAATACATTTCACTCTGTGCAGAAGTCAGTCCATTAAACCCATCTTCATCTTACAACAAAATCAGAAGTGAGTAACTAAGGTGTGGCTGCCTTCGACAGTCTACTCATTCCATCCGTTTTTAAAGGTTTTCTCACTCTTTATTTAATTTATCATTTAATACCTACCCCCACAACCCATGGGGAAATAATAAGTGTAAAACTCTGGTAATATAAAACGCTCTTGAAAAAACCCCTGTCAGTCATATTGATGGCTAGAATGATTTGCCCATTTTCATAGCTATCATAACAGCAGCCTGTGGTTTGCAGTCTCAGGAAAACAGAAGCTCTGAGCTTTGAGACGTGCCTGGAATGCCTAAAGCAATGAGAGACAATTGTGATCTGTTGCTGCCACCAGCAGGTCATTCTCACAAAATGATATTTTCCCCTTGCTTTTCATTTTGTTTTGTTTCCAGCTCGTGTACAGATACTTCTTGCCCACCGAGTTCTTAGATAAAATAACAAATCTCTTTCATAGGTATCCTCATCAACAATTACTTTTTAAAAATATACGATATGTAACCTTTTCTTTCTTTTAGAAATAGGGCTAATCCTTTTCCTTGTCTTCTATTCCTTCTTCCATTTTTCTTCATAACCCCCTTAATTCTTGCTATTTTTTAAGATCAGTTTTCCGGTAAATGCATGTTAATTTGAGGACAAGTGACACTGGCATAAAAGGTGGAGGCCTACAGTCCCTCATGCTGGATGACTACGAAATATGCCTTAAATTTTCAGCTAGCTTACCAGTTTCAGGCTGGCATACACAAGTGAGTTCTAAAGCCACATCGACCAGAATTTGATCCCGCTTCTACCACTAACCAGCACTGTGCTCTTGGGAGGTAGTTAACTTTTCTAGACCTAAGTTTCCTCCATGTAAAATAGGGATAATAAAATGTACATCTCAAGGCTGTCAAGAAGAATAAATGAAATAATAAATATAAAGCATATACCAATGACGGGTACATAGTAAACAATCAATAATTGATTCATTATTATTATTATTACCAGAAAGTGCAGAAATTAAGCGACTTCCATACACGTCAGAAGCCAAATCAACGGGAGAGCTCTGGCCAGAACCTTCAGATCGCAGACTGCCAAGCCAGAGCTCTGACGGCCACCCTGTCGTGTTGAGGGCTTTCTGCTTGTCCAATCAATGCTAACGCTCTGGTTCCCTTGGGATGGGCACAAAAGTGCTTCGAACATCATTTTTAAAAAGTCAAGTCCTTCCCAAGCCCAGATACACATCATTAGGTCTACTGGACATCCTTCCTACACTGATAACAGCTTCCTTTTTTTTATTTGTCAGTCACAGTGGACAGGCTGCATTATGTTATATTAGTTTCAGGTGGACAGCATAGCCGTTCCCAACGGATGACAGAAGTGGTGTTTCCATGATATTTCTCATAAGAATCCAGCACATGCGATTCCTCTCTAAGCTCTGAAATTTCCTTTGTTTGCAGAGCTTCACAGAAATACAGCAGCTGCATTATTTGTTTCTGTCAGGTGACACCATTAAATGTATTTCTGGTGGGTGTAACTGCAAAGGTTGCCCCCAGTGCACATAGTGGGAATCATTTCTAGTCTAGGCCCAGACAGCAACCAAAGCCGCAGAGCCTCCGTGCTTGACGCTGGTTGGGACTGAGTCCTTGGGTATTTGACTGCGGAGCTTCCTTGCAGCACAAGACAGGCCAGTGTGAACTCCCAACTAGCCTTGCTGCTAACAATTCATGGACTCACCTGCATTGAGTGCCAGCCTGCAAACCAAAGAGTTGCCAGTTCGATACCCAGTCATAGCATGTGCCTGGGTGGTGGGCCAGGTCGGGTCCCCAGGAGGGGGTGCACCAGAGGCAACCACACTTTGATATTTCTCTCCCTCTCTTTCTCCCTCCTTTCCCCTCTGTCTGAAATAAATAAATCTTTAAAAAAAAAAAAAAAAAGATTCATGGACTCAGGAGCTGAGGAGACCAGAATGTCAACAAAGGTGTACTTTGCTATGAGAGTGGAGCATTTGTGCCTCAGTGATAAGTCTCCCATAGGTACCTTTAAAACATCATCCTATAATTAGATTCTCATTATATCTCCTTTTCTATTGAACATTAATCATTCACAATTTGGTGTCTCATCAGCTGTTAAAGTATATATTAATTATTCCTATGTCTGCAAATGCTGTCTCACCAAAAATCTCCAAAGATTTTTCCACACTTTGGAGGTTAACTTAGTGCATGGAAATTAAACACTGGAAGTGAGTGAGTTCCAGAACTAGGGAAGGGGTTTGCAGGGCTTGCATCTCAAACTAACTTTATTAAACTGAAGAGTTTTATTAAAGGTCATGGACAGTTAACAAGTGGTAGAAAACTCTGGCTATTGATGTCAATCCCACCTCTGTACACAGACCCCAGGGCCTTCTTTATTGCTCATCATGTTTTTTAAAGTCTCTGGTTCTCCACACTTAACAGTGGGTCGTAGTGTATGGGGAAGAAAATGGACATCAACGCATTCTGGCATCCGGTCAACCTTCTCAAATGTGTGATTCTTTCCTAATTGCCTTTCAAGGGTATAATCACATCTCTGAATTTTGTCTCCAGAGACAGTACGAGAATATGTGTACCTGATCACAAAAGCCATTTTAGTGCCTTTGCTACACTAAGTCTTGGTCCTCATCCAGTGGCCTTTTCCATCCAGTGCACATTCCTCCTGTTTCCACAGAAATGTTGGACACCATTGGACACTCCTTCCTTCAAGTCCCCAACCGATTGCTGAGTATCTGCTCAGCAGGGGCCAGGTCGCAGGGCACCAGGACAGGTGCATTGAAGAAACAGCAAGGGGAACAGTGGAAACACAGAACAGTTAATAAAGGAAAATGAGGTCATAAAGACAATGGGCCCAGATCATGTCAGCCTGTAGTCCACCGTTAGGATTTTGACTTACACTCTAAGTCAGAGAAGAAAGTGGTTTTGCAGGGAAAAGGTAGTAGTTTTTCCCCTTGGTTGGTAAAGAGCAAAATTATCGATAACTAAAACTGGGTGCCCCGGAATTAGGTACTATTGTTCCATTACCCTGGGCATTGTCGCAGCTTCCGCAGGCACCCCCAAGCACCGCCTGATTGAGCCAAAGGTTCAGAGTGCCCGAAGCCTGGTCTTATAAGTGAGCCCAAGGACTGGGATCTGAGCAAGGACTTTGGCCCCCTGCCAGTCACCTCCTTCTTGCTGTCTTACAAGTGCCCTCTCCTCCTGCTTTTCCTAATCTCGTCTTCAGGAACTTCTCATCAACTTTGAGAGTGAGCACGACAGTGGCTGCTCTGTGGGATGAGCAAAGTCCCTTATTCCAGCTGGGACACCAGAGCCATGGGCCCCTCCTCACAGCCTATGGACCTGGTGTACCTGTGAGCTGCCTTAACTTAGCTTTGTCTCTGAAAGCTTAAAGGTGAGGAAGAAGGAAAAGAGCATCACCCACCGCAGCCATTTGTGCTGACCCCTGAATTAGAAACTGATTTCCAAAGCCAGCACTGGCAGAAAATATACCTACATTCCCATCCTGACCACATTTAACGAGGACTCATGAAAAAAACATGAGGCTTCTTAATAGTTGATGAGAGCAGCTGGTTTCTTATAATAAAGCTGGCAATGTCTACTTTGCCAGTGATTGAATTTTGAAACATGAGCAGGATTCAGAAAATAAAGGTTAATGTGGTACCCTTTCGCAATGGTTATTGCTAACAGTAGAAAACAGCCATTACTGTGTTAACATTTCCAAGTGTTGCTAGAAGCTGCAGACTATTACAGCTGCTCTCATTATAGCAGATTAAATAGTAGTCACATAAATAATCAGACTCCATCTAAGACTTGGAAATGAATTCAACAATGCCTAAAAAAATCCTAGCCTATATGTACAGCAGCCCTCTTTACAACACCCTCTTACAAGCTACTTTTTTAAAGCCGATTGGGTACTACGTCTGTTGGTGCTAAGATTGTGCCAACCGCCCACTTCTAAAGGTGTGTGCCTCTTCCCTGTCACTCCAGTAAGAGAGCTCAATTCATGTAACTCTTGGCCTCCCTTTGCTCCTTTTCTCACCACAGTCCTTGGGAAAGGAGTAATTTATCTAGTGGGTACGTACACCAAGAACAACTCCACCCTGACACATGACAAGTTCTGGCCAATGGGATGTAATTGAAACTGGGGTGTGCAATGTCAAGAATGGGTCCCTAAGCAAAGGGCTTGTCCTTCTTGTCTGCTGAAATGGCGGCTAGAGCCAGTGTGGCCTACGAGGTGGAAGCTGCGCAGTCAGTATGAACAGAGGAGCAGCATCAAGCTGGGGACCCACCTCCCTGATGACTGAAACTGGCACACTGGCTGGGCCTGCCAACCCAGACACTGACTTCAGAGATAAACTTCTGCCTCATTTTAGCCCTCGTTATTTTGGATTTGCTGACAACTCCAGTTGCAGAATGGCAGCAGATAGTCGAGGAATACAAGGGCAGGGGGAAGCACAGCCCAGGAAAAACACACTCAATGGATAAGTCTTAAATAAGAGTGAAGTGATTAAGGGTGAACAGAACAGAAACTAGAAACTGGGGGGATGAGGGGACATGGATTAAGATTTGTATTCATGTACATATATAATGCCTCCTCATTAATAAGCATAATATTTTAAAGCACTTAGAAAAGTCCTTGGCTGCTAGTAACTAAAAATAAATACGGATAAATGGCATGATGGTTTATTTTGTGTCAACTTGGCTAGGCTGTGGTGCCCAGTAGTTTAGTCAAACACTAGTCTAGAGGTTGCTGTGAAGGTGTTTTTTAGATGTGATTAACTTTTATAGTCAGTTGACCTTAAGTAAATGTTACCCTCCACATTGTAGGTGGACTGATGACCTTAAACAAAAACTGAGGTTCCTACTATAAAGGACACCTGGACAAAATCAAGGGGGAGGGTGGAGGTGGGGGAGGGTGGGGGGTTTGGCTGGGGTGGGGTGGAGGGATAGGGAGAAAAGGCACACAACTGTAATTGAATAACAATAAAAAATTAAAATTAAAAAAAAAAACTGAGGTTCCCTTAAGAAGGAATTCTGCCTGAAAACTGCAACAAAGAAATTCTTTCTGCTTTTTCATGCTGCTGAGAACAGCCTACCCAGCACTGGGAGTAAATGTTTACAGGCGTGGGGTGACAGGAATGTTCTAGAATAAGGTACTGGTGATGGCAAGGCAACATTGTGAATATACTGAATGCCACAGAACTGTTCACTTTAAAATGGTTGATTTTATGTTATGTGAATTTTCCCCCAATAAATTATTCTTTAAAGATGAACTTTTATGTTATGTGAGCTTTACCAAAATTAAAAAATGCAAGCAACAACAAAAAAAGAAATCTCTCCATCTCCTTACCCCCAGGAAGCAGCCCTGGGCCTGCATACAGAAAGCCGAAGCTCTCCTCTGTGCCTCCACATCCTAAATACCCGGGAGGCACTTCCTGGTGGACTGGACAGAGCTCAGTGTTAAGCCCACTTTGGTAACAGACCTCAAGCCAAGTCCATAAACTAATGCAGTGATTTTCAACCAGTGGGTCACAAGAATTTTTAAAACATGCAACACCTGACTATTTAGGCAGGAGCACTGACCTCTTTTCCCTTAGATTGTCAAATAAAAATATGACAGCAGCCAACATGACAATAGCCATCCAATGTGAATGAATCAAAATTATACCTATTTTTTGTCAGAGGAGCAAACAATGTATTTTGGGATGTGCTGCAGGATTTTAGTAGTTTATGTGTGCCATGAGATGAAAAAGGTTGAAAATTGCTGAACATTAAATGCTATCAATAATAAAATAGAATTGTGGCCTCCATATTTACTTCGTGTTATTTCCCAATCTTAAAAGGTACAAAAGCTGAAGGAACCCAGAGCCGACGGCTCCCACTAACAGGTTGTCCACATGTGTCCCAAATGCAGAATGACTGGGACCTCTGAAGCCTTGCCCGGAGTCAGGAGACTTCTGCTCTGCTTTTGCAACACATGCCCTCCTGTGGCCAGTCCAGAACCTTCCTTAAGGACAAGGAAACCTAAAGCTGGATGCAGCCTGTTGTGTTTTGGGAGCTTGATGGTCAATCTGAGCGATCTGGGCAGCACAGGTAGTCCAATGAAATCAACTGCATCATTTTGTAAAGTGTTGTTTCTATTGTTCTCTGACAACACACACACCTGTGTGTACCAAATATTTCCATCAAGATAAAAATAAAGGTAACCGCAAATGTGAGGGATAGGTGTTGACATGTGCTTCAGCTCGCACCCAGGGCTGCTATACACATTTAACCTGGGATGTTATACATATTTAAAACTACTCAGAAAATGTTTTCAGTAATTTGCTGATATGTTTTCAATAAATGAATTTTTTATTTTGTCTTTTATTGGGTTTTCATTATCTTCCTACTAAAAAATTTATAATTTCTTATAAATCTAAAAGAATTTTATAAAAATTAAATTTCCAACAGTGCACGAGCTCTCCAACACTTGTTCTTTGTTGATTTATGATGATGGCCATTCTGGTACAGGTGAGGTGATAGCTCATTGTAGTTTAATTGGAGATGTTGAGCATTTTTCATGTCCATTGGCCCCTGTACGTCCTTTTTGGAGAAATGTCTATTTAGTTCCTCTGCCCATTTTTTAATTGCATTGTTTGCTTTTTTGATATGGTCTCAGTTTTTTGTAAATTTTTTATATTAATCTCTTATCAGGTGTATATTGGGCAAATATCTTCTCTTGTTCAGTACGTTGTTTTTTTGTTTTGCTGATGGTTACCTTTGCTATGCAAAAACTTTTTAGATTGATGTAGTTCCATTTGTTTATTTTCCTTTTGTTTCCCTTGCCTGAGGAGGTATATCAGAAAAAAATATTACTAAGGGAAATGTCAAAGAGTTTATTGACGATGCTTTGTTCTAAGAATTTATGGTTTTGAGTCTAACGTTTAAGTCTTTAATCCATTTTGAGTTTATTCTTGAATAATAAAATGGTCTAGTTTTATTTTCCTTTGCATGAACCTGTCCAATTTTCCCAACACCATTTATTGAGGGGGCTGTCTTTACGTCACTGTATGTTCTTGCCTCCTTTGTCATATATTAATTGCCCATGTAGGTGTGGGTTTATTACTGGCCTCTTTATTCTGTTCCATTATCTATGCCAGTATTATGCTGTTTTATGCCAGTAACATACTGTTTTGATTACTGTAGCCTTGTAATATAGTTTGATATCAGATAGCATGATACTTCCAATTTTGTTCATCTTTGTCAAGATTGCTGTAGATATTCAGGGTCTTTTCTGGCTCCAAATAAATTTTAGGATTATTTGTTCTAGTTCTGTGAAAACTGCCATTACTCTCTTCATAGAAATTGCACTGAATCTATAGATTGCTTTGGGTAGTTTGAACATGTTAACAATGCTAATATTTCCTATCCATGAGCATGGTATATGCTTCCATTTATTTGTGTCTTCTTCAATTTCTTCATTCAATGACTTATAATTTTCTGAATACAAATCTTTTACTCCCTTGGTTAAATTTACTCCAAAGCATTTTTTTTATACAATTGTAAACGGGATTGTTTCTTGATTTCTCTTTCTGCTAGCTCCTTATTGATGTATAAAAATGTAACCAATTAGTGAATATTAATTTTTATCCTGTTACTTTAAATTCACTTATCAGCTCTAATAGGTTTTTGGTGTAATCTTTGGCGTTCTCCATGGACAGTTTCATGTCATCTGCAAATACTGAGTTTCACTTCTTCTTTTCCAATTTCTATGCCTTTTTATTTCTTGTCTGATTGATGTGGCTAGAATTTCCAGTATTGTGTTGACTAAAAGTGGAGAAAGTAGATATCTTTGTCTTGTTCCTCATCTTAAGGAAGACACTTTTAGCTTTTCTTCTGTTGAATATGATGTTAGCTATGGGTTTGTCATACATGGTCTTTATTATGTTGAGAAATGTTCCCTCTATTCCCACTCTGCTAAAATTTTTATCACAAATGGATGCTGGATTTTGTTATTTTCCTGAATCTATTGATATGATCACATGATTTTTATTCTTTATTTTATGTAGTGTATCATGTTAATTGATTTGAAAATACTGAATCAACCTTGCATCCCAGGAATAAATCCCATTTGATCATGGTGTACAATCTTTCTAAGGCATTGCTGAATTCAGTCGGCTAGTATTTTGTTGAGGATTTTAGCATCTATGTTCATCAGGGATATTCTCCTATAATTTTTTTTGTAATGTCTTTGTCTGGTTTTGGAATCAAGGTAATGCTGGCATCATAAAATGATCTTGTGAGCCTTCCCTCCTCTTGAATTTTTTGGAGTAACTGAATAAAGTGTTAATTCTTCTTTGAACATTTGGTAAAATTCACCTGTGAAGCCATCCAGTCCAGGACTTTTGTTTGCTGAGTGATTTTTGATTACTGATTCTATTTTGTTGGTAGTAACTGGTCTGTTCACATTTCCTATTTCTTCTTAACTCACTCAGCCTTGGAAGATTATATGTTTCTAGGGATTTTTCCACATTGTCCAATTTATTGGCATATACTTGTTTATAGTATTTTCTTATAATCCTGTATATTTCTGTGGTGCCGTTGTCACTTCTTTTATTTTACTTATTTGGGTTCTGTTGGGGTTTTTTTCCTTGATAAGCTTAGTTAAAGGTTTATCAATTTTGTTTATCCTTTCGAAAAACCAGTGTGCCAATCGCAGGGCTAATCAGGTGGTGCCCTATTGTGGTCTAAAGCCAACCACTGGGGCCTCTTGGGAGGGGCTCTGGTGCAGACCAATGTCAGATGCTGCATGTGACTGGCCTGGGGCCACATGTAAGGAGCTACTAAGCAATCTGCAGGTGGTCACTGCCTCTGCTGGACCTGGATGCACATGGAGAAGCCACATGGCAAACCAAGGCCAGTTGCCACCAGTACCAGACCTGGGGCAGGTTAGCAAAAGGCACGAGGCACCCTAAGAACTGCTGCCACCTGCCAGCTTCCTCTAAAGCTCAACTGCTCAAAGATACTCAGTATGCAAGTTGGGAGTCACTCTCAGGGAGTCACTAAGGTGGGACACATGGTGTTCACCAGGTTAATGATGAGCAAAACCTCAGAGTATACTGAGGCCAGCCACCACCTGCCTGAAGCCTGCAGACCTTTTGGTGGGGAGGGATCTCAGGGAGCATCAGGCTGTAGCTAATGGAGTTCACAAGGCTAATGCAGATTCTGGTTTGGCTGTGTGATGGGAGGGCTCAACACAGGAAAGACAATCTTTTCCTCTGGCTGTGTGGGAGGAAGGCGCAACACAGAGACAATGGCAGCCTTCTCGCCTCACAACTCAGTTTCTCCCTGTACGTCTGAGCTGCTGTCCCTCCACCAGAGCTCAGGGTGGGTGCCTGCAAGTGAATCTGTGCACAGGCTCTTTAAGAGGATGCCTGGCTTTCCAGCTTTCCTTCTCACCCGGATGGACAGAATACCCACTGCTTTTCACAGACAGATGCTTTGTGACCCCTGTTCCCAGCACTAGAGTTCTAGACTGGGGAACATGATGTAGGGCTAGGATCCTTCACAGGGGGGACCAGTGCAGCTGAGATACCCCTCAACTCTCAACCACCACATGAATACAGGGTCCGCTTGTTTCGCCTCCACCCCAACTACCAGTCTTGACGTGGCTGCTTCTTTATTTCCTTAGTTATAGGAGCTCTGTTCAGCTAGTCTTCCGATGGTTCTGCAGGTCAACTGTTCTATAATTTAGTTGTAATTTTGATTGGTCCTCGGAGGAGGTGAGCAGTGTCCACCACCTACTCTATCCTCTTGATTGGAACTCCCAATAAGGATTTTTTTCAGACTTCTGTCATGAAAGCTGTATTCTGAATTGGTATTTATTTTGTGGACAAGATGAACAAAGGATCTTAGGGATGGAAGATTTCTAATGGCTGGAAACAGAGAACACAGGCCAACTAGTACTACAGGAAACTGAACAACTACAACCCCTGTATCTTATAAGGTAAGAGAAGATGGTATTCCTTTGTTAAGTCTATCCTTCAACAACAAAAACAGCATGTCTAAAAAGCCCTCTAGAACCCAACATATTAATTTGGGACCAACTCAGAGGAACACTAAGTTTTCCAGGCAATGTGACATAGGCTATGACTGCACCACTCAGGCAAAATGACAGCAAGAGCAGAGTTCTTTTACTTACACCCTTATCATACACCCTGTTAAACGGACAGTCTGCTAGGAAGTTGAAGTCTGCAGAGCAGAGCTGCTCAGGTTTTATCCACCATGAATGATTCACTCCTGATGAGAATGTAATGAAATATATTTACCTTGTCACCTAGAGCAAGAACATTTTCACGTGATGTGTCAAAGGTGTATTTGTGTAATTAACAATGAAGTATGTATGTGTGACTCAAATAACACCCAGTACACTGACAGCTTTTGTCAGCTCATGCAGCAGATTGATAGAAGTCATGGAAGCAAAAAGGGAAGGCTGTTCACGGCCAGAAGGCAAGAGGAAAGTGCTGGCTCTTCTCTCTTCAGTGTCACACACAGCTCCATGCTCAGCAATGGGCTGGGTAACTGCCTTGAAACTGAGATCTGTGAGCAAGAAACCAATCATGGAAGTGAAGGAAGAAAAAGCAGTGAAGTACGTCATTCATTCTTACTTAAAGTAGCTGTTTTGTGCCAGGGACCATAATATCTCAAGGTCCTGAGATATTAGCATGAGTAAGATAAAACCCCTGACCTCAAAGAAGTCAGCCTAGTAGAAGAGGGAGCGAGGTAAACAGTTACAGACAATACATTAAGTGCTACATACCCGGGTTATAAACGGGAAGCACAGAGAAGGAGAATAAATACGGGAATTCTTATACATTCATCATCTGCCACAGAGAAGCATCTACTTTTTATATGAGACCCAGATGTGAATCTAGTGCCCTTTAACGTCAGATTAAATGAGTATGAACGCCCACCACAAGCCCTTGGCCCGTCAAAGTTTACAACTTTCCTCAATTCCCAAGGGCTTACCATCTGCTTCTCACCCTCTGCACTCCATGTCACACATACAGCATCTGTCCCACATCACATGGACTCCCTCAAGGAAACAGCTTTTCCGGAAATTCTGGCAATAGTTCAGGGTGGGGCAGAGATGAAAGGAGGACAACTTCTCACACTATTTAGCAAACAACTCAATGGAGAATTGTTTTTTGAACATTCTCTCGTTCCCATCACTGGAAATTCTCTTCTCTACCCAGTCCCAGCTTCCCTCTACACTCTCATTTTCCTTTCTTCTCAACTTTCCCTCCCAGATTGCCTTTTTTTTTTTTAAGATTTTATTTATTTAATTGTTTAGAGAGGTGAAGGGAGAAAAAGGGAGAGAAACATCAATGTGTGGTTGCCCCTAGCACACCCCTTACTGGGAACCTGGCCAGCATCCCAGGCATGTGCCCTAGACTGGGAATCGAACCAGTGACCCTTTGATTCGCAGGCCAGCACTTAACCACTGGGCCACACCAGCCAGGGCTTCAGATTGCCTTTAAATTTTCAAATTTTTCCCCTTCTATTACACTTTAACAGCAACCAAAACCCAAGGTCTTGAGAGGCTCACCCAAGTTTTAATAGGGTATTTTTCCAAATAAAAACCAAGAGAAATTCTCATACCAGAACTCAAGATAATACTTCTCCACAGCACTACCCATATATTATTTCATTTAAGTTTCACAACTACCCTTGGACATTTCATTGAACAGATAGGAAAAGTCAGTTCACCTAAGTAACTACTCACTCTGTCTCATAGGTTCTAATGCATGCAAAAGCACTTAGCATGTCGAACACTGTGATGAGCCATTATTACTATTTTCACCATAGTATTTAGTTGTTTTATCTCTTTTCCTGTATCTCTTCCCACCTACACTTACTACTATCCAGGTAGTATCATCCAATCTCATAACCGTCTATATAAATTCCAAATTTATCTTCCACCTTGACCAGTGCTTCTGAACTCAACTCACAGATCAAACTGCTTACTTGACATCCACTGGATCTCTAACAGGATAGCAAACATAACATAATCAATACTGAGTTTCTGACTGTCCCCCGTAAACATCTTCTCTCGCAGTCTTCCCATCTCAGTAACTGGTCATACCTTTCCTCCCTTAGCTCAGGCCAAAAATCTTGAAGTCATTCTTGATTTTTTCTTTCTTATATCCTATAATGTATTCAGAAATCTTGTTGGCTCTGCCTCCAAGAACATTCAGAGCCCAACCACTCCTTAACAATTCAGAGCTAGCACCTGGTCTCCATACCCGTGGCCTTTTAACTAGAGCCTTTCAATAGCCTCCTATCTCATCTCCTTGCTTCTGCCCATGTTCCACCATCATCTGTTCTCCTCGAGAAGCAGTTCAGATCATGTCTTTCCTCAGCTCAAATCCCAGTGGTTTGCCGTCTCCCTCAGAGGAAAAGCTAAAGCCCTGGAAACAGTCTTCAGCGCCCTATGGCAACTGACCTCCCCCACCTCCATCACCTCTTTGGACCTCATCTCTTACC
The DNA here is from genome assembly GCF_022682495.2 of Desmodus rotundus. Classification (NCBI taxonomy): domain Eukaryota; kingdom Metazoa; phylum Chordata; class Mammalia; order Chiroptera; family Phyllostomidae; genus Desmodus; species Desmodus rotundus. The sequence continues at coordinate 31,517,137 of NC_071394.1, read as the reverse complement.
ACTCTTCTTAATCTCCGCACAATGGCGTCTGGCTGTTTCTCAAATGTATCAAACACTGCTTCACATGTCTGAAGGCCTTTGCACTCGAGGTTCCTTCTGCCTGCAACATGTTTTCAAAAGAATGTCGTGGTTCTTAATCCCTCACACCTGTCAGGTCTCTGCATCAATCTACCCTATATATCAATACACAGCAATCACCATCTCCACTCTGATATGGGCCTTATTATGCTTATTTTTCTTCATAAAACTTACTACCATGTGCCACATTACCTATGTGCATCATTCTCTGCGAGCTAGAATGGAAGCACCATGAAGACAGAGACTTTGCCTGTTTTATTCACTGTTTTATGCACAATTCCTAGGACAATGTTCAATATGTACCAGGTACTCAATAAATATTTATGCAGCAACACAAGAATTTAATTAAAATAAGGAAGGCAAGAGTTTCAGGAAGGAAGTGTTCACCAACACCTACTGTGATCCGAGGCCAAGAGAGACGAAGAGAGCTCACTGCACTGTCGACTAGGGAGTCACGGGGAAGGGGGCCTGAGGCCGGCGGGACAGAGGCCAGGAGCTGTGGGTTGGCTGTGACCCAAGGTGGGAAAGGGAGAACTCCCTTCTGAAAACGGGCAGTGGTGATAGGTGACAGCCTGTGAATGTACAAGCGGTCATTCTTTTCAGCATGGGTAATTTTTTAATGTGATATAAAGCAAAATTTATACTTAAAAAAAATTTTCATATTATAACATTTATTCAACATCTCAAGGCAATATTCAGTCTAAAAGAAATTTTCCTAAATAGAAGCAAACGCTTATTATAGAAGCCACAATTGGGTATTAAATAACACCTTTTTCTTCATATACTTCAGTCTTCTAAAGCTTGCTTTGTGCATTAAAACCCTTTGTAATGTCAAAAATTACTGCAGACACCCTCAACATGATAGTTGAAATTTTTTTCAATTTACAAACAACGCTTGGTGGGCAGAGCTTTATAGACGTCAGGCCAGTGCCCCACGAGTCTGAGCCCCCAGATGAGGCACGAGTGCTCTGCAGTGTCCCATCCCCGTGCGCCTCCTCCTGGCCAACCCACTACCTTCTGCACCCAGTGCGCCCTGCAGCGACTGTCACCTCCACCGTCTCCAGCATTTGCAGTTCCGGGCGCTGATTCTCTTACTCCCTTGAGCTACAGTTTAAATTTATCAAGTTTTTCAATTATCTGACACATCTCTGCCTAATATTCCTAATCAGGTTAGATTCCCCAAGACAGGTATTTTACCTTTTTTCATATTCCTTATGAAAATTCCTTAGTGGGTTACTTGATAAAAGTGCATTAATTATGGAATTATTACTAAACAGTTACAAGACAGATATATTTAATGTTTCAATATTTAAGAACACATACAACAGTCGACTGTGTTATCAAAATTATGATATACTTTGCAACAAATGTATTATGGTAATGTAAACAATTCTATTGGTTTCCAGAAATTACATTTAATTGTCGTAATTTTTAAAGGGATTTTTTAACTCATGACAAAGCAGTGTCATGAGTTAATCTGTCATTGTACAGCAGCAGTTTGATTAGTTATATTCTGAAAAAAGAATGATACATTTTCCCTTATTCTTTCAAGAAAAGGATCTTCAAGATTGAAATGATCTCCAGAAAAATGTTTCCACTGCTTCAGCTGTGACATGGAGAGAGGTTTCAGGGAGTCAGGCTTCTGGTGATGTGGACCAAGCTGACGATTTCTAGAGAGAGGGAATTTTTCCAGTGAATCACCTGCAATAAGTAAAAGAATGAGAGAGTCCCTAAGCCAATCAATATTCTACTGTGTACAATACTTTTTATTTTATGATATAATAAGTTTATGCAATTTATTACATTTCGGTCCTGACTTCAAGGACCTTATGGTCTAGTAGGAGATACACACAGTGAACAAATAATCATCCAAAGAGCTATGTTACAGGTCTGCAATCCCTTACCTAAAACCTTTGGGACCAGATAGATATATTTCCAAATTCAGAATATAATTTTGCAGGAGGGGAGTGAGTGGAGGTGGAAGAGGGTACAGAGGGTATAAATGGTAGTGGAAAAAATACAATTAAAAAAATATAATTGGAACAATCTGGGACAGCACTCCATAAGCAAGGCCATTAACATTCTGCAAGTCATATGAACAGTCCTACAAAATGAGTTAAAGATTACTGATAAATTCACATCAATTTTGGGAAGGTTTCTGCCACCAATGAGTCCGTTATAGATATATAAAGATAAAACAAGTTTTAGTCTTCCAGCTTTCTAGATTTCAAAATTGAAGACAAGGAACTATGGACCTATATTATTGATATAAACAGAGTTAAAGGTACGAAGTTAGATACAGGGGACAAATAAGATACAGGAATCTGAGAACATATAACAAGATAAACTGACTTGTTTTGTTAAGATCTAAAAGATGCGAAGGCAAGAACTAGATGCGGAAGGGAGGTAAAGCACTCCAGAAAGGGACATAAAAAAGCAAAGGAGGGAAAGGGAGGTAGGGCACAGCTGAGGAACTGACAGGAGCCTAAGGCAATTTGAGCCTGGCCAGCAGAGGCAAAGAAAATGCAAGAAAAGAAGTTAGGTAATGCAAGGCGATGTGCACTTTCAAAGGCTGAATTATGCAAAACGCTGTAATCAAATCATGCAGGGAAGAGGCCAGTAGTAATTCATTAAATCCATTTCTCTTTCCCAGGGCACTTAGCCACCTCTCCCAGCCTCCATTACAGACAGATGCAACCCCTGAGTCTAGCCTATGGATGTGGATAGAAGTAATCTATGTCATTTCCAGGTCTGGCCTATGAAAGTCCCCTCCACCACATGGTTTTCTACTTTTTCTCTTCTCTCACCTGCTTGCTGGCAGATGCAGGGATCCCAGAAGGGGACTCTGACATCTAAGGGGATGGTAGAGGCCAAATGGAAGAAGCCTGGGTCACTAAATCACCTTACAGAAGGCTGTCCACTCTGTGATTTGTCTGTTGCGGTAGGACACTGTGGTTTTCGAGTTTCTTAAGTCACGGCACTTACCCTACCCGAACTAACTCGCCACTTTAACTATTTTAGTCTTTAGCCTAAAAGCAATGGAAGCTATTGAAGGTTTTACTTTTTAACCTTTTAATTATGAGATATTTAAAATAAATATAAAAGGTGATGAGATAGAAAAGAACCTACAGGCTTATATTCCCCACCTTCAATAACTACCAACTAAAGGCCAACCCTGTTTCGCTTAGATCCCACTTCCCCATTTCCTCATTATTAAGTGTATAGCGCCCATCATCTCACCTGTAAATATTTCACTCTGCATCTGTGAAAGACAGAGACTGCTCTCTAAATTTAATCACACCTAAAAAATCCCTTAATATCATCAAAATCCTATCAACGTTCAAAATAACAGGTTTTAAGAAAAGAGATGACAAAATTGCTTTGAGAATCCAGCAAACAGTACAATACCTTCAAAGTATTGACAAAAAAAAAAATCCTATCAACTAGAATTGTACACCTAGCAAAGACAGCATTTGAAAGAGAAAAAAACAAATGCATTTTGAAAAATCAAAGATTGAGTTAACCGCTAATAGGTCCCTGTTAGAAATTTTTTTTAAAAAGAATATAAGACAGTTGAAATGAATCAAAATATGTCAATAATTATAGTAAATGTAAAAGACTAAATGCTGCTGTTAAAAGAGAAGATCAGACTGGATTTTTAAAAATCCGGCTTTATGCTTTTAATAATAGAGACACCTAAAACATAACATAGAAATATTTATGGGAAAGATACACAAGACCAATACTATAAGAAGCTGATGTAATATATTAACTTAAGGCAAATGAAAGCAATTCATCAGGGATAAAGAAATCACTACATAATTATAAAATAAACAGACCATGAAGGAAAAACATCACAAAGAAGATATAAAATATATAAAGCAAAAATTAATAGAATAACAAAAAACTTTGATGTCTACTGTAATACTGCAAGATTTTAACACTACTTTCAGTAACAGATATAGCTAACAGTAAATTAGGTTATTAGTAGAAAAATGGGCAAATGATATAAACAGATGGTTCATATCAAGGAAATAGGAAAATACGCTCAACTTCACTCACAGTAACAGAAAAGCAAATTAAAACTAGACCATTATACATTATTTTACTATCAGAGTGGCAAAATTCCAAACATTTGATAATGCACTAGACTGGCAAAGCTGTGGGAAAATAGCCATTTTAGTACCTTGCTGGTGGGATGTGAATGATACAATCCCCAATGAAGGGCATTTTAGCAATATCTATTAAAATTACAAATGCATATATTCTCTGACCCAATAACACTTGATATTTTCCCTTGTAGATGTACTTGAACATATGGAAAATGATGTATAAGTAAAGATATACACTGACTGAAAAGAACCTAACTGTACACCTGTGGGGGACAGATAAATACACAACAGAGGATTATATAGCTGCAGGGAAAATATGAGGAAACTTTAATGATGTGGTCAGATCTCAAAATACAATATTAAATGAAAAAGGTACAGATGTATACATAAACTATGCTGCCCTTTACTGTGGTAAAAATGGACAAGAATAAGTATTCGGAGTTCCTTGCATGTACATAAAAATATATATAGAAGGGTACACAAAAAACTAATACTAGTAGTTTCTTACAGGGTAGAAGGGCTAGAAATTAGGCAGGTGAGAATAGTGTGGGAGGAGTTTTCACCATATATAATGTATATTTTTAGTGCTGAGCCATGTAAATATATTACCAATTTGTGAGATAAAACAGCAAATTTTTAAATCTGTAAAATAAGAAAAAATTGATCTGGTAACAAAATTTGACCAATATGGCAGGACTCTAAACTAAGTAATTAAGAAAATACACATGGTTTTCATGCACGAAAGAAACATTTACAAAGTGACCACATGCCAGGCCACCACCAAGTCTCTGTAGTTATCAAAGAATCAGTATCATGCAGACCATATTTCAGACTATAGTGCAGTAGCCAGAATTCAATAACAAGAACTAAAGTATGTTTCAAAAGAGACTTTTAAATAATTCACGAGTCAAAGAAGACATCATAATGGAAAAATGAAGTATTTAGAACTGTATAATAAAAAGACTATATCAAAATTATAAGACTCAGCCCTGGCTGGTGTTGCTCAGTGGACTAAGTGCTGGCCTGTGAACAAAGGGTCACCAGTTTGATTCCAGTCAGGGTACATGCCTGGGTTGCAGGCTGGGTTCCCAGGGCAGGGTGCACAGAGGCAACCACACATTGATGTTTCTCTCCCTCTCTTTTTCCCTCCCTTCCTCTCTCTAAAAATCAATAAAATCTTTTTTTTTAATTATAAGACTCAGAGGAAAATTTATAGCCTTAAATACCTATTTCATAAAAGACTGAAAATAATTAAGCTAAGCATTTAACTTGAAAAATAAAAAGAAAGAACAGAGTAAATGCAATAAAACAGGGAAAATAAAATAAAAGCAGAAATTATTAACAGGAAATATATGACAGAGAATCAAATATCATTTATATGAAATATAAATTCTTCCGTGTCAGTCTTGTACAGTCTACCTTCCCAAACCTAGTCAATATAATTTATCAAGTGATTTCAAACTCCTGAACATTGCTCGCTCGAGTCCTACTCGTCATCCAGTTCCCATGTGAATGGTGTTAATCCTACAGGACTGACATTTTAGCTTCACTTCACCAACACCGACAGTTCACGACGTACTGACCAGTATGGTGGCCCATGCTAGCCCCCTCAGACAGTGTGACCCCGGAATGATTAAGGCCTTCACAAAATGAACAAAGATTAAAATTATTCTGTCAAGTGTATGCTTTTTGGGAAATAGAAAAAAGGATTAAAAACGTTGTAATTCTGAAGCCATTATACCGGGATTTGAAAGACTTCTCTAAGTTAGGCTTTTCACAACTGATTTAAAAATAAGGAGCAAACTGAGAGTATAAGGTTCTAATTAATTTCTCAATTCCTGATCAGGCAGTTGCCCTATGACCTCAGGAAAAAAGAAAACTAATGTATACAACTGGTACATATTTTAGTTATTCTGTATTTAAATATTTTCAACAGCTGAAGAGAGACAAATGAACTTTACCATCACAACAGAGTTAAAATACAACAAACCTGTGTGAGCTAGTTCTCCCGTACATTCGCACTCAAGCAGGTCGTGAGTAACGCAATGGGAACTTTCATGCAGTGTGAATAAATCTTTAAGTTCCTCTACTGAAAACTGAATATGTTCCGATGTCCTGGTTAGGTCTACAACTGCCCCAGAAAGGCCTTGCTTGCTGATCTGCCTTTGGTAGATCTTCTCTTCTATTGTACCTGAAGAGAAAACATTCACTGAATTTTCTTCAGTATTTATGTCTGTTATTTTTGAAGGGTACAGTATGTTTAGCTTACTAGTTAACAAAAAAAAAAAACCCAAAAAACAATAATTCCTAACACTGAAGTATAGATTAACAAAAAAAAATTGTTTTAATTATTCAAAGAGAATGCAATTTTTGTCACATTGAAGGGTTATTACCTGTGGTTAGGAGTCTGTAAATATGTACAGGATGCTTCTGACCATCTCTCCACACCCTAGACATTGCCTTAGAAAATAAAGGAGAATGCTGAGAGTACTGTTGGTCGAATAGCCTTTTCCACATAAGCAACGCACATTAATACATTTAAGATTAGGAATTCTAGGTTTTACTTATAGCTTCCAAAGCCAAAGCCCAGGCATACCCAAGCATTCTGCACTTGGTACCTCTTCCCTGAGAAGGAGAAAGGGACGGCCCCCACGGTGGTGCTGTGAAGTAACTGCAGGGGGTCGGCAAAGGGAGGCGGTCTGTCCGCACCCGCATCAAAGTCCCACACAGCCGCTCTAGACAGTAAGAACGCAAAGAGCCACTGAGCACGGACATTCCCAGCTCACGACTCCTCCCGAAGGAAGCCCTAGGATACCTGCAATCAGTTCAGGCTCTGGGCAGGCCCTTGTGGTTCCAGGGTCAATGATACTGTACAGTAAAGGGTTGATATTCAAACCCGGCACACTCCAAAGAAAAGCCTGGCCTTCCAACCAGCTCCTGGGAGATAACCTAAACCCTGGGAATATTCTTCCTGATAAAAGGGTCTTTGTTTACCTGGGGCCTTGGGCCACACTAGACAGTTTACACTAACAGTGTGATTTAGGTGAGGGCCCTGGGCCATGTCCTGTCAGGGTGACCTCTGGTAGGGTTGGAGACTGAATAACTAGGGTCAGTCACTTGGGTACTCCATGCCTACACAACCGACACCCAACACACACTCTGGCCACCAACATGCAAGTGAACGTCTCTGTTTGACAAAACTCCGTATGTATTGTCACTCATCGATGCCAGGAGAACTAAGTGTTGTCCATCCAACTCCAGAAGGGGAGGGAGATCGGACACTCGTGCCTGGTCTCTTCTGGACTCTGCCCTGTGCGCCTTTACTGATTTTACTCTGTACCTTTTCACTGTAATTACAACAGAGATACCGACTCAGGTGCAAATCTGTAAGTAGAAATCTCAGAATACATAAAGATGGACTGTCCACTAAAGAAAACCAAAGGCTCTTCTGAAATATTTCCCTAAATAAGGTGATTTTATATCTTTACCGTACTCTGCTCAAACATTGATCATAGCAATACTTTACTGTCTTACCCGTGTGTTGTAAGCATGCTGAAGGCCCAATTCTGCAGTAAGCTTGAGCCTAGAGACACGCAGGTTTGGGTTAGAATCTGCTGGCTCTGCTACAGGACCTAGAACAAGCTTTCAGGTCTTCCTCTGCAAAATGGGGCTAACAATATCCACACTTGCGAAGACTGAAAGGATGTAAAGCACTTAGCAGAGTCCTTGGCAAAATAAGGGCTTTAAATGCAGCAGTTCTCATACGAGACATCATCATCTTTGTATCCCCAGCAGGTATACCCCCAGGAGGCATTCTATAATGTTTATTTAACGCATAAAACACAGCCCTACCTGGATGTCCGTGGCTGGATTCCAATCGATGTCATAGAGAACTAAGTGAGATCCTCCAATAAGGTTAAGTCCCACACCACCAGCTTTTGAACTTAACAAAAAAATAAACACAGAAGAGTATTTACTGTTGAAGCCATCAACAATCCGCTGCCTTTGAGAGACTGGTGTTTGTCCATCGAGTCTTGAATATGCATATCCGTGACGCCTGCATACTTCTTGTAAAACATTCAGCGTTTTTGTGTAGTTGGATACCAACACCACCCTGCCAATCAAAAAGAAAGACTCTTGACATATACAATTTAAAGACAATCTTAGATTATTTTAATTGAAGATGCAAAGTAACATTATCACTGATATTTACAGGACATGCAACAATGACTTTATACATTAAAACACAGGTTCTGCTTCAAATTCAATTTTACAGTCAGTATCTAAGAGACTTCCAGTTTTAAAATAGTGAAGTAAATACCTTTCTGCCATCTTCACCTCTCTAAAGTCACCCCAAAATAGCAGAATGACAAACAGAAATACAAACTCTATCTTGGATAAAATAGGAGACATTTATATATGAAAACAGAGAATGACATAATAGTGACCTACTTATGAGTATACAGAAGGTGAAACCTAAGTGCCCCAAGCAGGAAATTCCAGTAAGAAGTAAGTGCAAGTTCATTCACCCCATAGAATCTTCTTCAGGTATCTCAGAAGGAGGAAACTGGAGCTCTTACAAGGGCACTGGTAAGTAGAACCCAGGCCCTACCCCATGTCCCCAGTTGACTTTCTTTCTCAAATGTTTGTCTAGAGAAAGTAAATCAAAGAACTTAGATCAGAGGACTTTAACGGCAGAAACATAACGACTAATCAAAATGAAAGTATGCATTCTGGATGATAAGATCCCAGTCCCCTTCTCCTGCCAGCTCCCAGGACGCCAACAGCCAGGCGTCCCTCTCACATCCCACTCAGGAGAGATGTCATTAGAAGGTTCGTATCTAGGATGACATAAACGACCCAAGAGAAAAGACCCACAGGAAGTCCCTAAATAACAAAGCCAACTCACTGCCTAATTACCCAGCTAGGTAACAAGTCAACAAGCCCTACCCACTACTCAGAGCATTCAATAATGTTTCACTGCCTTCCTCTTAAATACAAATGGGCACCAAGGATCACCAGCTATTTGAGGTGAGCCTCCAACATTAAATATAGAAACCAAAACACCAACAACAACAAAAAGAAGAAACCTGAATAAACAGAGCAATGGAGGAAAAAGAAAACAATATCCTCAAATAAGAGGTAACATTCACAAGGGAAGGCAATAAAAAAAAAATCAATCAGGAATAAGAAAAATACCTTATAAATTTAAAATGATAGCCAAAATAAACTTTTCACTGGAGATTTAGAAGATAATAACAAGAGATAGATTAAAACGTAATGCAATGACCAACAGGACAGAAAAGATAAAAGAATTATCCATGAGGTTCAAAACCCGGCTGACAGAAATTCTCCCCCGAAAGAAATAAACTGTTGAGAAAAAGAGAAAGAGAGAAATGGGAAGAGAAAAACGGAGGGAGAGGGTGAAAGGGTGAGGGAAAGAGGGAGAGAGTGGGAAGGAGCGGGGAGAGACAGGCAGGCAGGCAGGCAGGCATTTTCCTGACCTGGGGGTATTCAGATGAAAAGAACTCACTGAAAAGTTCCTAACTCAATAAATGAAAAAATGATCCATATGAAAGCACACCAAGATTTTAATTCAAACTATGAGGAATGAAGAAGAGCTGCTAGAGCTTGCATGGAGAAAACACAAGTTACATGCCAAGAACAGAAACCAGAAAGGCATCAGACTTCTCAAATACAACTCTGAAAGCTGGAATACATATAAAGCAATCTTCAAAATTCTAAGAGACTACTATTTCAATCTAGAATCTTATAAACAGGTTAGCTGTCAGTCAAGTACTAGCATAGAATAAAAACAGTATCAGACAGGAAAGACATCAAAAGACTTACCTCCCATCTTCTCTTTCTTAGGAAGCTACTATAGGATGCACTCCAGCAAAAATGTGGCACACAGGAAACAGAGATCCAACAGAAGAGAAGAGAGAGGAATTTATAGGCGATGGTTAAGCAAAGTTCCAGGATGGCAGCTCTGTGACAAGATTAGTGAACAACCAGTTCAAAAGGGTAGCAGGAGGGCAGAGGACTCTAACAGAAAAGACAAAGAAAAAATAAAGGAAATAGAGATTGATAGGACAAATGCACCAAAAGGTACTGAAAGGTATAGGAAGACTTTGTAATACAACGAATGAAATAAATGGGGAGGAGAGGTAAAAAGGCAATCAGTTATGCACTGGCCAGGTGGCTCAGTTGGTTGGAACATTATCCCATAGCATTATCCCAAACACCAAAAGTTTTCAGGTTCAATTCCAGGTCAGGGCACATACCTGGGAGTGGGTTTGATCCCCAGTCTAGGTGTGTACAGAAGGTAATCGATCAATGTTTCTTTCCCTCTCTCTCATTCATCAACATATCCTCAGGTGAGGATTAATTTTTTTTTTTTTTTTTTACAAAAAGGTAATCATAGCTCCAGGAAAGGAAAAGTTGTTCAACAAAAGACATGTAATCACGTAAGCTATTTGTCTTAGCAGTAAACAACTTAATTGTAATATCATAAGTATTAAATATTAATTTAACCAGAGGTTATGTGACTGGCCTAGAAGGATGGAAGGTGGAAGGAGGACATAAAAGCACTCAACTGTCATGAATTACAAGACACAGTCATTAAATAATGTCAAAATCAATGAAATGAGTGACATCAGCAAGATGTCACTGGACTAAGACACTCCAGGTCCTCATTCTCCCATGGAAACATCAAATAAACTCCTGGAAACTCATGAAAATAACTTTATAGGAGCTCCGGAAATCAAAGATCTACAGCAACCAAGCAAATGCCCAATCAAGAGAAAGGCACATTCTGAACAGTGGGGACCTGCACAGCGTTTTTGTCACTCTGCCCCGACACCAGCAAGGATAAATTCATCTGTGTTCAAAGCTTATCTCCTCTCACTTCAGCTAAAACTCTGTTCACTCATTATGTTTTGCCCAATAACAACCAGCTATCCCTCACTCGGAAAAGAATAAAAAGGATACAGTAAACAAAAGTTCACACTCCTAAATTCAAACAGGGCACAATCTGCATATAATCATACATGTTCTCCTCTACATATCAAATACCAACTAATAAAAGATTTTAATTAAACTATATTAAACATTTCACAGAATGTTTCTTTGTTCTAGTCACTTCATTGTTATGAAAATAAATCTAAAAATCTTCACAAGTCAAATGATACTAAAAACCTTCCAAAGAGGTTAAGACTCCTTAACAATCCAACATAATCACCATTTTGTAGTCTTTCTATGTATTTTTGCCTTAATTCACAGACACGGGTTGAATGCCTCTGACCTAACGATAATGAAGACCCAGTCCCTGCACTACAGGTAATGACTTATAAGAGAACCCACGATTAAATATGTGAGAAGAGCTCCATTAGAAGGAGGCATGAGACGCTGCAGAGTTCAGGAGAGGGACAGCTAACTTGAACTGAGGCCAGGGACTTCGTAGAAAGCATCTGAGATGAATATTCATGATGAGAAAAGGCTGGCCAGAAGAATGAGAAGTAGAGGCAATGCTGGGACAGGAAATCACAACAGGTATGAGCGGAGGCAAATCTGGGTTCTGCAGGTAGTTCCGTATGACTGGGCCACAGAGTAAGTGTGAAGGAATGGAGAGAGATGAGGTTGGAAAAGGAGGCATTAGTCAGGTCATCAAGAATCTCGTCCAATTTGCTAAAGCATTCAGAAATTTCTGGAAGACAACTGGGAGTCTTTGAATATAAAAAGGGAGTGACATGTCACATTTCTATTTTAGAATATGATTTAGGACAATGTTGATATGTAATGGGGTTGAAAGAAAGAGGGAAATAAAGTTTGTAAGAGATCATCATAACCCAAACCCGTAATTAAAAGAATCAAAACAAAAATGTTGATACCATAAGGAAATGGGTGCCTGAGATTAAGAAATAAAATCAGTAGAACTTAGTGACTGACAATGTGGAGGAAGTGAGGGAGAAAAGTGAATCAAGAATGACAAGTTTCTTGTTTGCATTACGTACCACTCATCAGCCAAGGGTAACGTAAACAGATCAGGCTTGCAGTGTCAAAATGATGAAGCTGCTTTGGGACACAGGAAACTTAAAGTGGGGTAGGACATCAGGATGCCTTTAGATGTCCATTAAACTGCAGCAGTCCCCAACCTTTTTGGCACCACAGACCGGTTTCCTGGGAGACTGGAGTGGGGAGGTATGGGGGGAACAGGAAGCAGAGCTCATATAAGCTTTGCTTTTTGCTTGGGGCCAGGTTCCTAGCAAGTGTGGGGTGGGGGGCGGTGGCGGGTTGGGGGAACCCTGCACTAAACAGAGAGAAGGATACGGAAACTAGAAGAGAGGGTTGGACCAGAGAGACAGATTTGTAATCAACACTATATGAATGATAATTAAAATTATGGGGATAGAGATAGCCTAGGCAGGGTATTTCAAGTGAGAAGGAGGCTAAACCAACAACCCTAAAGAGTATCAACATTTAGGGGAGAGTAAAAGGATTCTCAAAAAGATTAAGGTACCAGCTAGGTATTACATAAAAAAGACATCTCTAGGGTTTTTTTAAATATCAGTATTTACATTAAGTTTTTTCTTAAATAAAAACAGACACATTGTTAATAAGTTTAACAAATACTGGAGGCTGACTGTGCCCCCAAAGAAAACTTATTTTTAATGTTTTCTTCTTTTAAAAAAAGGCAGGGAGAGGTATGAGGGCATCCTCTACGCCAGTTTATTAAACTGACCACTTACTTTTCAGCAGGACGAAGTTCACGAATAACCGCTAAGAGCTTTGTCAGCACCTGTAGTTTTCCCGACTCCTCCTCAGTAAACGTGAGAGGGTTGTAATCAGCAGGGAACACATTTATCAAGCCTTCATACAGACTCCTCTCCTCATTTTCATCCCAAGTTGAGCTACAATCTTTCTCCTATTCAAAGAAATGATTAACATGGGTTCATGTTTGTTTTTTCAATTGGAAGTGGAAAATGCTAAAATTATGGGGAAAAAATGATAAATATTACTAGCTACCTGAAAAGACCAAGCTATCAATTACATAAATCTTTATAGTTTACAATTTGGTCATGTTTTAAAAAACAGAACATGCATCCTATTGAGTTAATTACAGAGCAGTTCGAGTGCAGTCTCCTTCACCTCCAAGTGCAGTGTCATTGTCTGGATGTAACGGGGGCGGGGGGGGGGGGGGGGGGGGGAAGAAACAGAGAAATAAAGGAGACGAAAACAGATGCAAACAGTGCTGCACAATCCATCCTCTCCAAACCCTGAGACCTCTCGTCACTGACCCTCTCTTTCGCTCTTCTTCCCTTTTCTCTCCTGATTTACGGGCTTCACACAGCACTGCCCAGCTGATACCCCAAACAAGCACAGTAGTTTACTCAATCTCATCAATTTCTTCTGCAAGAAGGAACAATTCTGCCAATAAGTTAACAAATTTATTCTTACTAACAACAATATTGTTTTATTTCACCAGTAGTTTTTAGAATAATTTTATTCCAAAGTGATTATCAGCACCTCTGAAATTCCCACTCTGAATGTGTCTAGCTGGCGTGTGAACATGTAACTAGAGGTTACGTTTATTAATGACCACATTACTGTCTAGGTTAAATTTCTGGGGCTGGCAGGTCTCCTCACTCTCCCCCACATTACCAAATTTGTCACTGTTACTTACATATGTGGAAAACTCATTTCAGCTATTTTATGTTGGTCCTTATTTGTAGTATCCTATTAAGTATCCTATGCCTGTTATTAGTTAACTGATACATTCTAGACCAGCATAAGGTCTTCCTTTTAAGGAAGCATTTTTAGCTTCTATTTTTGCTGGGCATCATGCTCAAAGGTTTTAATGTTTATCACTGTATATAGAATCTGTGTCTTAAAAAGTTGCTTAATAAATAGTTATGACTCTGTCTACTGCAGAGTTACAGAAGCTGACTTCTATGATAAACTATGTAAATATAACCCACTGTAGGATAAACTTAGAGAATTCTGGTACAACATTGCATTTTCTAAGTATGTAATTAATGACCTCAAGCATCATATGGCACCCACGAGTTTCCTTTTGTTTGCAAATTATGATTTTACTGTTTAAAGAAAAAAATATAAAAATAAAAATTGTTAAGGACAAGTTGGAGATAACAGACAATTGATAGTTACTGTGCAACTTTCCATATTATTTCATCAAACTGCCCAACAACATTAGCAGGAAGTTATTATTGTCTGTGCTTTCCGGTTAAGAAAGTTAAGGCTGCCCTGGTGCTGTGGCTCATTGGGCTGAGTGCTGGCCTATGAACAAAAAGGTTCCCGGTCCGATTCCCAGTGAGGGCACATGCCTGGGTTGCAGGCCAGGTCCCCAGTTGGGGGCATGTGAGAGGCAACTGATTGATTTTTCTCTCCTTTCTTTCTCCCTCCCTTCCCCTCTCTCTTAGAAAGAAAAGAAGGAAGGAAGGGAGGAAGAGAAGAAGCTAAGGCTCACAGACGTAACTTAACTATGGTTAAAGAAATAGTAAGTAGTTCAGTGTGGACTGGTACTCAGTTCCAACTCCAAAACAGAAAACTCTCAACACACTTCAAACTGCCTTATGTTCATTAAATATCCAAATGGTCAGCTCAACTATGTAGCCATTAAAAATCATACCTGTAGAAGGTATCTAATATCTAATTTGGGAAAATGTTCATAATTTATTGAGTGGAAAAATAGATTTTAGAAAATGATTATATGCACATATCTTTGAGTCCTTTTTTCCTCATCAAAAAATTGGGAATGGTAATAATAGTACTAAATACATAAAGAATAAATTTTACTTTATAAAGAATAAATAAAATGTTATAAAAAATAATTCTAGAAAACTTCATGTTTTATATATAATAAGTGCTAAATAAGTGTTAGCTAAGATTATTATTATTAATACAAAAATGGGGTTTCTTTGTCTGAAGAGCTTTCTTTCTTTATAACAAACTCCAAAAAGTGGTACGCCAGGACACAAAATGTACCAAAGTATAAGGCTTTTGATACATATTACCAAACTATCTTCCAGTTATAGCAATTAACATTCTAACCAGTGTATCATTTATTTTCTTCTTTGTGATTTTCTGAATTTCATAAATTTCATACAAAACTTATGTATTGTTTTCATAATGAAGAACAAAATAAGTTATTTTTAATGGTAAATTTTTTATTTGTTGCACCAAACAAACAAAACTGACTGGCTTTTTAATATAAAATAGGAAGGGAGACCATGACAAAGTACTAGACAAGGTACCAAAGGGCATGGGCCACATGCCCTGGAAGGCAGAGCCTCACACCCGCTCCATCCCTAGTGCAGCTCTATGAATGTGGACATGCTCTGAACCACAAATAGGAGGCTGGATCTGCTCTACTGCAGAACCACACTAAAGAGACGCCGATCTGTGAGAAGACCCACAGTGCAACCCCAGGGATTAGCCCAATCTGCCCTCTTAGAGTCACATGACACAGAACCCGCAGCTCACACCCTGACAGAGTCTCACCTACTACTTACCTTTACAGAGCTGAACAAAAGGCAGGGGTGGTTGCACAGTTTTTTAAGAGCTCCTATACATATTAGATGAGGACTGTTTTCCAATGACCCTTGAAGACAGAACCTGACAGCCTGAGAATTTACCAGCCTTTGATAAAGCTCGATCTGTAGTGCCCCTGGTCGGCAAAAGACTACATTCTCAACTTTAGGTGGAAGATACTTATTTATGACTTCCTGGGTTCTTCTAAGGAAAAAGGGTGCAGTGAGGCAAATAAGTTCAGCTGCTCTTTTCTCTCCTAACTCCTTTTCTTCCTATAAAAAAAAAAAAGCAGACTTAAAGTACTAAAGACAAAAATAATTGCAGTTAAAATGAACATTAAATGTTGTATAATGATAAACTAGTTACTTGTCTTCAGAATTTTTATTTAACAGAATAAATGAAATACAAGTCTGGGAAAGGAAAATCAACTATCATCTCTTTAAAAGTTCGGCATAATCATTTAATTAAGTGGAGTCACAGTCTCCTAAATTTTTGTGTTTTTTTGGCTATTTGGCACCAGAGAGAACCATTAGAAGTCAATAATCTACAAACTAAGTTATTCTGAAAATAAGCTTTTATGTGAATGCTATATAATAGTACATAGTCTCAAAATCGAAGCAAAGAACTATACTGCAAATTCTCGTAAGCTAATTTTTTGACAAGTTATTGAACCTAAGATTAAGCCTACAGGAAATTATTGGAACAAAGTACTGCAGATTCCTTCAAAATCATTACACATTATTCATTAAATAATAGTACAGTTATAAAATCAAAATTCAGTGTGAATAAAATATATGTTCAAATTCTCTATATAGAATCTTTAGAGTATACAGAACTTAACAATGAAGCTTAAAATAAATCCCAAATGGCCCTGGCCAGTATGGCTCAGTTGGTTGGAGCATCATCCCATAAATCGAGGGATCGCAGTTTCAATTCCCGGTCAGGGCACATACCTAGGTTGCAAGAGGCAACTGATCCATGTTTCTCTCTCACATCATTGTTTCTCTCCCTTCCCTTTCCCTTTCTGGAAAATCGATAAGGATATCCTCAGGTGAGTATAAAAATAAATAAGTGAAATATTTTAAAATAAATAAAATAAATCCCATATGTATATATTTGTTTATAAATAAGAAAATTTCCCTTATATTTTAAAACTATTTTCAATTTTTGTAACAAAAGAAATAGGTTCAGGGAAGAAAAGTCATTAAAAACAACTAGACAAACATTAAGAAAATGAAAATCAGCTTTAATCAACCAGAAACAACTACTGTTGTCAAGACTTATATATATATCAGCTCGGCGCTAGGTACTCTGGTGGGAGCCAGGGAAGGGTGAGGGCGCTCGTTCTCTTGGAGATGGCAGGTGTCTGGGACTGAGAGCAGACCCAGAGACATCTACAAGATCTTCGTATACAGCCCCTGCTCTTACCACTAAGCATGTAAGTGTGGAGGAGTTCCAGTCAAGACGGCGGGGCAGGTAGACACAGCACCGAATGCTCCCATGACCACATCAAAATTACAGCTAAACTAAGAACAACCATCATTAAGAACTGCCTGACATCTAGCTGAACAGAAATCCTATAACTACAGATGTACAGAAGAAACCATATTGAGACTTGTAGGAGGGGTGGGGACAAAGAACAGGCTGCTTCCACACCACATGT
The DNA here is from genome assembly GCF_022682495.2 of Desmodus rotundus. Lineage (NCBI taxonomy): Eukaryota > Metazoa > Chordata > Mammalia > Chiroptera > Phyllostomidae > Desmodus > Desmodus rotundus. The sequence goes on along the minus strand of NC_071394.1, from coordinate 31,499,734 downwards.
GGTGGTCAACAATTGGGAGGGATATCTCAGCTGCAGAGGTCTCCCCTGGGGAGCAAACAGTCCCAGCCCAACACCAAGCTCCCCAGCTCAGGGTTCCAGCGCCAGGAAGATAAGTCCCTGTAACTTCTGGCTTTGAAAACACATGGAGATTGGGGCTCAGTGATTTGAACAGCTGCTGAATTCCCAGGCATTCCTCTTAAAGGGCCAACTCACAGACTCACTCTGAGTCACTCGCTCTGAGTTCCAGTGTTGGAGCAGCAGCTCCAAGGCACCAGGCATCTGTGGGGAGGAACTGAATGGCTGGCTCCAGGGCGACAGCTGGCTGGGGCAGCTTTCTCCCAGACAGAAGTGCTGGCAGAGGCCATTGTTTCTTTGTTGAGCCTTCCCCCTGCAGGCACAAGCAGGAGCCATATCTAAGTTTCCATCAGCTAGGCTAAATTTCCATCAACTACCCTGCCTGACTCCACCCAAGCCTCTCCAAGTGCCAAACAAATGGCCTGTCTTGCTTGGCTGATGCTGCAGGCTTTCCTAACAATCTCTCAAAGGTTCAGAAACCGCAAAGAGCATCTGGTCTCAGGTGTGCCCTGTACCTTTTGCTAAGCAGCACCCTCCAAGACGAGCACTAGTGGCGGCCAGTATCAGTTCACAGCTTAGCCCTTCTGAGGCACCTCCATCCCTGGCATAAGTGGTAACCATCTGTAGATCAGTTTGTAGCTCATACCAGTACAGGTGGCCCTGGACAGGACACGGGTAGCAGCTATCCGTGACCCGCACCTCTCAACACACTCAGTGGCCAGCTCAGACTACACCAGAGCACCACCCAACTACCTCCACAAACACACACAAAAGGCAGAGTGTGCAGGCACCAGAGCCCACTAAAGCAAACCCTGCTCTGTAGAATTAGCCCCTGCACCATAGCTCCTCCACTGCAGTCAAGGCTGGTCCTAACAACGAGGGTCAATCCCTCCCACTGATGTAACAACAGCAATCACGACTCAAATACAACAGGAGGGCACTCACACCCCACAGAAGGGACACAAATGGAACATGCGATTCAGGTGACCAAGGAGACTGTGCCACTGGGCCCCATAAACACCTAGTACATAATAAAACCACTCTACAAAGAATGGGAAACAAAACAGCTCTACCTAATACACAGAAACAAACACAGGGAGGCTGCCAAAATGAGAAGGCAAAGAAACATGTCCCAAATGAAAGAACATAAACAAAACTCCAGAAAAAGCACTAAATAAAATGGAGACAAGCAATCTACCAGATGCAGAGTTCAGAACACTGGTTATAAGGATGCTCAATGAATTTAGGGAAGAGTAGATGAACTTAGTGAAAATCTCAACAAAGAGATAAGAAACATAAAAACGGAGATAGAGCCCCAAACAGTGCGGCTCAGTGGGCATCATTCTGCAAAGCAAAACGTTGCCAGTTAGATGCCTGGGGAGGACACATGCCTAGGTTTCAGGTTCAGTCCGCAGTCAGGGCACGTACAAGAGGCAACCAACCGATGTTTCTCTCTCTCATCTCTCTCACATTAATAAATAAATGACATTTTTGAACAAAAAAAATGTAGAGAACATAAAACAACAGAAATAAAAAATACAATAACTGAAATGAAGAACACAATATGGAAATCAACAGTAGATTAGATGAAGCACAGGATCAAATCAGCAATTTGGAAGACAAGGAAGCAGAAAACACCCAATCAAAGCATCAAAGGAAAAAGAATCCAAAAAGATAAAGCTGTGTTAAGGGGCCTCTGGAACAACATCAAGCATACAAACATTCACATAATGGGGGTACCAAAAGGAGGAGAGAGAGCAAGCAAGGAACTGAAAAACTATTTGAAGGAATAATAATGAAAAACTTTCCTAACCTGATAAAGGAAAGAAACACACAAGGCCAGGAAGCACAGAGAGAGTCCCAAGCAAGATGAACTAAAAGAGGCCCATACTAAGACACATCAGAATTAAAATGCCGAAGGTTAAAGACAAAGAGAGCAGCAAGAAAAAGAGCAGTTAGTTATCTACAAGGGAGCTCCCATGAGACTGTTAGCTGATTTCTCAATAGGACCTTTGCAGGCCAGCAGGGATTGGCAAGAAATATTCAAAATAATAACAAGCAAGAACCTACAACCAAGATTACTCTACCCTGCAAAGCTATCACTTAGAATTAAAGGGCAGATAAAGAGCTTCCCAGACAAGAAAAAGCTACAGGAGTTCGTTTATATATATATGAACTCCTATATATAAATAACAAAATGACTATAACTGTGTACTGATTAATAATCACTTTAAATGTAAACAGTTAAATGCTCCAATCAAAAGACACGGGATAGCAGAATGGATGACAAAACAAGACCCATATGTATGCTGTCTACCGGAGACCCACTTCAGATCAAAAGACACACACAGACTGAAAGTGATGGAAAAGATATTTCATAAAAATGGAAATGAAAAAAAAAAAAAAAAGCTGGAGTAACAGAACTTAATTCCAGTCAAAATAGACTTTAAAACAAAGGCTACAACAAGAGACAAAGAAGGACCAGCAATTCTACTTCTGGATATTTATCCAAAGGAACCCAAAACACTAAATCAAAAAGACATGTGCATCCCTATGGCCAAGTAGTAGTGTTCTTTACTGGGTGGAATGTAAATTGGCCAAGATATGGAAGCAACCTAAGTGTCCATCAATAGATGAATAAATAAAGAAGTGGTACATATATACAATGGACTATGACTCAGCCATAAAAAAGAATGAGCCCTGGCTGGTGTGGCTAAGTGGGTTGAGCGCTGGCCTGCAAACCAAAGGGTCGCTGGTTCAATTCCGGGTCAGGGCACATGCCTGGGTTGTGAGCTAGGTACCCAGTTGGGGTCATGCAAGAGGCACCAGAACAATGTTTCTTTCCCCCTATTTCTCCCTCCCTTCCCCTCTCTCTAAAAAATTAAATAAAATCTTTAAAAAAACAAAAGAATGAGATGTCATCTGCAACAACATGGATGAACTTAGGTGGTATAGTGTTCAGTGAAATAATTCAGAGAGGGAAAGACAAACACCATAGGATTTCACTTACATGTGGGATCTAAAACACAAACTAAACACACAACCAAAACAGAAACAGAAACAGTCTCAGATACAGAGAACATCTTGAGGGTTGCCAAATGGGAGGGGATTTAGGCGCTGGGTAAAAAAAGGGAAGGTATTAAGAAGTACAAATTGGTAGTTGCAAAATAGCCATGGTTATATAAAGTACAGAATAGGGAATATAGTCAATAATACTGTAATAACTATGTATTAGGTCAGATGGTACTAGATTCATAGGGGGTTTCACTTTGTAAGTCACATAAATGTCCAATCACTAGCATGTACACCTGAAACGAATATACCATTGTATGTCAACTGTGATTGAAAAATAAAAAATCACTTAAAAAAGTCTCATGTATACCTTCCAAGTTTTTTCTTGGCATAAATATGCAAATATATTTAATATTTTATTTGGTTCTTTGTTTTTTGTAACAAAAAAAGGATCTCAAACTATGAAGCTTCGGTTTAGCTTATTGCATTTCAAATGTCTAGTATTTAGCATTTGGCCAACTTTAGGTGTTTAATATATGTGTTGGGTAAATAATGTAACATAAACATTTTCCATGTTATAAAATACTTGCATAGACCATTGTTTTTACAGTTCCTGGTCCATAGGAAATGCTCCATAAATATTTGTTCAGCAATTATCGTTTTTTATTAATTCTGAGACATACTATTTTACACTGCAGATTCTCTGAAATAAGGTGCTTTTCACAGTTAGTGACTTCTTACAACTGGTAGCATGCTTTTCTTGTTGGAATATATAATAATGATGCTTTTTTGAACTGTTAATATCTTAGTCCAATGAAACATTAAGTTTATACAACATGTAGACTCCAGCCATTTACTTACCTTAGTTTACTTCCAATTAGTTTGTTTCTTTACTGTTTTAATTTTTTACCCTTACAACTAAATTATTTCTTTATAATAAATACCTAAGTTGTACAAAGCCATAAGACATACACGATTTTAAGGCTTTCAATATACCTTGCCAAACCTCCATTTGTACCAATATCCATTCCAACCAGTAAAGAACACTACCCTCATCTACACTTGCTATTACTCTGTAAATCCAACCAACTAAAATATCTACAGAAAAGTACAGAAGTTACTTCACAGTTATTTTGGTTTAATTTTCAATGCCAGGAAGAATGAGCATTTTTATGTGGTTTATTGTCATTTATAATTCTTTGTGAAGTACCTATTTACACCAATTTTTTTTAAGTGATGTTATTTTCTAAAATAAGGAATACAGGAGTTGAAGGATTGTGAGGGGAAAAAAATTCACTATACTAATTTAATTTTTCCTAGATTAAAATTACCCAAGTTATAGATAATCTTTCCAGACATACTGCTCCATTTTTAACCTAAATTTATTAAAATAAATTATACCTCAGAAGCAGAAGGTTGTCTTGATATAATAATGGGTTCTTCATATATTTTTCTATAAGACGACAAAGAGCCTAATATTCCTGGATTTACAAAATCAATTAATGCAAAAAATTCCTGCAGATCATTCTGAACTGGAGTACCTAAAGAGATAAAAGGAATGACGTCAAGTTTGGGTTTTACAATCACGGGTCTATACAGAAATTTGTACTTTCTCCCATAAGAGGACTAAATGTAAGCCAAGTCCCTAAAATAGAGGACAAAAGAGCAGCCATATCAAGTTGAAAAAATTATATTAATAATTATATAAAATTTTAACTCTAGTTTTAACTGTATACTAAATTTGTATTTACTATTGCATAGTGGCTGAGTGTAAGTTCTGGAGTTTGCGTGGGTTCAAATCCCACCTACATCACTAACTCTCTGAGTGACCCTGAGCAAGTCACTCACCCCAGGTTTTATTATTTGCAAAATGGGGATAATAATAGTAGCTCCCAGGGTTGTATGGGTCAAATGAGTTTATCCATATACTATATTCAGAATAGGGTCTAGAGCATAATAAATGTTCCATAGCCCTCAGTAATTCTTAATATTTTATAACTGTGACTGGACAAATTGCCTCAGCTCTTTTAAGTTAAACTCAGGATTTTTTCACTTATACAAGTGGGAAGATAGTAATTTCCCAGTGGTATTACAAAAAAAAAAGGGGACAATATATGTGAAGTGACCAGCACAGTGCCTGACACTTAGCAGACACTCAATGAATGGCACCTATCACTGCCTTTCAGATCCACTTGGGATTTTCGCTAATCCTAAAGGGTGACAGACTGAAATGCAGTAATATACCCTGCCTATATTACATACTCAGTAACTTTGACTAATTTTCCAAAAAAATTAGCATGTTTCAGTAATTATAATATCAGAAGAACATATAAACCAGCATAGTCCCACAGTATAATGTCAGATGACTTTTAATAAGACTATAAAAAGTTGTTCAAAGCTATAAATAAATTAGTAAAACAAATGCACTTACATCATTAACATAAATGATTAAGAATTTTAAAATGTCAGGGAGTTTAATGATCACTTCCCTCAAAATTAAATGGGTCAATCCCAGGTTGGACCATGCTTACTAATCTTTTAAGATATCTAATCAGTTCTACATTTCTAGACATATTATATTAAGACTAGAGTAAATATATTTATGTCAGTATGCATTTTGTTAAGCCTTTAAAGAAAATCTATGATAATGACTAATAAAAATAGGGGGAGTGGGAAAAATAAGAAGGAAAAGGGAGAGAAAGGTTTAAGGATCTACGTGGTTGGCGTACAAACATTCATCCAACCCCAAGTGATGAATCCAAGCCAATCATTTAGTCCCAGCCTTCGTCAATGATTGATGTAGTAGTAAGGCTTTGTGTCTCATACTGGGCTCCCCAGAGCCTGAGATAAGGATTTGGCTGCACATGATTTATGGAGGGAATGCTCTCAGGAGTAAGGGAACAATGGAATAAGAAAATAGCAGGGGGAGAAACTAAGCAAGGATGGCCTCAGCTGTAATTTAGCTCAAGCTTTGTTATAGCCTTAGAGCATAAACTGTACCATAAAGTTAGTCCTAAAATTACCCTGAGGCAAGGGGGCTGGCATTTTCCACTTACCCATATATAGCAATCAATCACTGACCAAGCTATAGGTGAGAGAGCAAGCTGTTACTCAACAGGGATAATTCTCCAAAAAAGACAGAAGACATGAGTTGTTTAATCAACAGTCCCAACAGCTAACAGATGGGTGCAACCAGAGAAGGTGAGCTAAGAAGGGCACCAACAGTTTCCACCAACATCATGTGACCCACCATGTCCAATGAGACCTGAGAGGAAGTGAGGCGGGGCTTCTGGGAAAGTTTCCTCCCTCTTGAAAACAGAGAAACAAGAACAGCCAGTCCCTGCTTTCCTTTGCATATCACATCTAGATGTGATGTCTGGAACACCTGCAGTCACCTGCTACCCACCTAAGGATGGAAGTTCACATCGGCACAGAGGAAGACAAAAAGAACCAAAATCCTGATGATGCCGTTGAGCTGCTGTATCACCACCCCTGAGCCCACACTAGCTGTAGTCTTCCAGTTTTGTGGGAGAATAAGCACCTGCAATCACCCTGATACAAACAGGCAAAAGCAAAACTTAAAAAAAGAAAAGGGCAAAACACAAAAGGGGGGTGAGAAAAAAGGATTTAGGGAAGAAAATAAAAAGGAAAGAGGAAGGAGGGAAAACAGAAGAGAAGGGCATGTGGCTGTAAGAGAAAGCAATACGCTAGCATAGTATCATTCTGAGTTGTCAGAAAGGCTGTTTAGAGGTAGTTTAGTCCCTAATTCACTGCTCTTAGTACTTTTCTCTAATTCTAGACCAGATAGAGCTTGTAGAAGAAGCCAAATATCTTAATGTTAATAAAAGTCAAGCAGCAATGTCCTGTAACAACAAAAAGGAAACACTAATGATTTTCATTCAAGTCAAGTTGGTATTTCACTGAAACTATATTCAGAGCTTTGTAAAAAAAGCTTTTAGAAAAATGAAAGACCTTTTCTCTTTCCCTACCTTCATCCCAAAATACATACACATACAAAATACTTTGTTCTACTGTTATTTTCTAAGACATATGTCTACCACGCAACCAAAGTACTAGAACTCTACTAATAACCTACACCTATATCTCCTCTAAAACCCTGATAAAACACTCTAAGAGCTCTTTATACATATTCATACATATATTTGTCCTTTAGGTCCTGTAGTTCCCCTTCTAGAAAGCTATATAAAAGTATATGCTTATAGATATTCATCACCGTATTTGTTTTCAATATTATGCATTATCATAGGAAAATATTTACATTAAGTGTATTTGATATGCATGTGTGTATATGAATAAATATGTATTTTATATCTATATATAAAGAATAAAGAAATATGCACGTATATTCGGGGGGGGGCTTATTTTTAACTTTCAGTCTTTAATAAGAATTTTGCTTCCTATCTCAGAGTTCTCTTTTTAATATGAAAGGGTATCTAACGTTTTGTAATCATTATTTGCCTCTGTTATGGACTGAATTGTGTCCCCCCAAAATTCATATGTGTAAGCCCTAACTCCCAATGAGACTGTATTTGAAGACAGAACCTTTAAGAAGGTAATTAAGGTTAAATGAGGTCATAAGGGTGGGGGGCTGATGTCCTTTTCAGAAGAGAAAGAGAAAGGCAGCAAGGATATGCACACACAGAGGATAGGCCATGAGAGGACACGGAGAGAAGACAGCATCTACAAGCCAAGGACAGAGGCCTCAGGAGGCCTCAGGAGAAACCAAACCACCTGGCACCTTGACCTTGAACTTCCAGCCTCCAGAACTGTAAAAAAATAAGTTTCTGTTGCTTCAGTCACACAGTCTGCAGTATTTTGTTATGGAAGTCTCCCATTCTAACACACCTCTATTAATCAAAGTGAATCCTAACCATTTTCCAATAAATATTAACTAAATTTGCTACACAGCACTAAGCAACAAAACACCAGGAAACAAAATCAAAATTATTTTCATTTGATTCTCAGATAGTTTTTGAGCACCTATTATGCATGTAGCCCTGGACATACTCATGTACAAGTGTTACGTCCACAATAAGAAACAAATCACCTTGGGAGTAAACCAGCTTGTCTTAATAAAAAAGAACTCATTCAGGCAATTCTGAAGAGATAAAACCAACTACATGTATTTCTAAATGTAGGAGATTAGTTAGTGCTAGGTCTAACCTAAATTCATGGCTCAGGGGGCAGCAAGTGACAACCACAGGGAAACAGAAACAAGCTAAAGAAGACAAAAAAGAATAACAGGGCAATGCTCTACATCGCGGTGTCAAACTCATTGTCACCGGGGGCCACAGCAGCCTCTTGGTTGCCTTTAAAGGGCCGAATGTAGAGCTCCTTGCCCCTGGCTAAGGAGTAGTTACATTGATACAGTCCTAAAGTACATTCGGCCCTTTGAAGGCAACTGCAAGGCTGATGTGGCCCCCGGTGACAATGAGTTTGACACCCCTTCTCTACGTCCTCTAACGAAACTGTCTTACCAGTCAGGACAGTCCTTTGGAATGAAGCCCCAGAATCAGGTTTCTACTGTACATATTAAATTTAATTTGGAATACTAATTGAATTAGAATTTTCTTATCACTGAGACTATTAGTAAAATTGTCCATGTTTACTAAATAAAATATCTGATTTTCAAATGGGAAAGAATTCTATTTTTATTCCTTACTGTCAATACTTCTCAGTAACCCCTATTTCTCACTCTTCTTTTTAATCTTTTTCTTCCCCTTCTAACGCCATTTTAACTTAATAGTTGCTACTACTCTTCCAATAAACAATATTGACCCCACATTGAGCAGTAAAAAGGAACAGTTTCTGTTCTTCTCTTCCAGCACAGCATAACCCCAACCACATAGAAACTTCATTTCTTTAATGACCTTTTCTCCTTTCTTTTCTTTTTATTCAAACTGGCCTCATCCATCACCCTGACTTACCTGCCTCTTTCTCCCTTGCACACCCACTCCCTCAGGAAAATGAGGTTCTGGTCTGCATCAAATAATCTTAGGAACAAAGCCTCGGGTCTGTTGACCCCAGAGACAGAGTTTCAGTCAAACCAGAGATAACATCTAGGTCTCAGTTGTGTTTCAGCTCCAGGCCCAGAGAAGTGGTGAAGCCAGACTATGCAACAGCCATAGCTGACATCAGGACCAGATGTGATGACTAATGACCCCCTACCCTAGCGCCAACCACCAAGTCCCTGACCACGACCCTAACTCCCTTAGTCACCATGATCAATGGCTTTTCTCCTATATAACCTTCCCCTGGAAGCCACGGGGAAGCCAGATCTTTGAGCATTAGCTCCTCTGTATTCAGGAGTGGGCCACTTCCTGAAAATAAATCCCTAACTTTCTTTGCTGCAAACTACTGTTCATCTCTTATTGGGTTCTGATGCACGCAGGCAAACGGACCCCTTTAATTCAGTAACATAACTAAATTCAACTAATTTTTTTTTCCTTTGCTTATGTGGCCTTAAGGTTTCAAAACCAAAGGGTAATCAAGAAGTTTCACTGCAACTTTGGGTATCAAATACGAAGAATCCACTCAGATCCTCAAACAACCAAACATACATAAACCACTAAACTAAGTGTTCCATTTCCTTAAGTCATTTTTTTCCTCTAAAAATAGCCTTTTATAAATACACAACACTAGTTTTTCTCTTCTCTGGTTTCCACATTACTATCATCACTGGCAAAACATTTGCTGGTCATCTACTGAATCTTGGGGATATGAATAACTAAGAGATTCTCTCCCTTTCCTTTTGTGACTAAATCTGTAGCTAAATCTAAATCATTTAACATTTCACAAAACCATTTTTTAAAAGTACAGATAGTTTTAAAAGTCACTTTTGGTCATGGTTAGCACAATCCTCCCACACAAAGTCAAAGGACCATGAATCAGTTAAAGATGGGTCACCCTCCCCACCCCAACCGAGGGAGAACAGAAGGGGAGGAGTTTCCTCTGCTGCTCTAGGGCACACTTCTACTCCACACGTGTGGAGGAACAAGCTGTTGGTCACACCCCCTCCCTCCCCTCACTTTAACTTCAAAGAAGAGCACTGATGTGCATATAGGACACAAGGACAAAATGACACAAGAGATCGTGATATATATAATAAGAACAACCATGCCCTGCCCATTCCTTCCAAAAGAATTGAGATGATAGGGAAATGAGGCCTTGAGCAGGGAATGGAGGGACTGTAAATACTAGTAGTGAATAGAACTCTCTTCTTTCTTCTGCTGCCAGACTGCGAATTGAAAAGGCCACACAAGACCAAGGTGAGGTGTGGAAGAAAAGCTACGCTGAGCTACTCAGGCCTGACGTCAATGTAAGCCTTAAGCTACAAAGGAGTGGGTAGAAAAGGACAGTCCATCCTACCTTTCCCGATTCTGTGGACCAGAAACTTCGGCTAGCAGTAAACCGTGTGCATGGGGCACGTGCACATATAAAAATAACAGATAATGTATTAAACAGGTATCATGTGTCAGGTAGTCTTCCAAGAACTTGACATGGATTAACTCCTTTACCCTCATAACTCTATGAAGTAGATGCTATCATTATCCCTACTTCACAGATAAGGAAACTGAGGCACAGAGAAGTTAAGTAACTTGCCCAAAGTTGCACAGCTGTAAATAGAAGATTTGGGAACCAAGCACAGGCAGTCCAACACCATCCCCTACATTCTTTGCCATGATACCACTGTTTACTCCTCAAAATCCAAAAACCTGGGGTGCAGAAAATTACACAGGGATTTGAAAATGCAACCCTATCAAGGCTCACAGGTGATCACAGGTTTATTAACGTGAACTCCACCCAACACCATGGATTCTTTGGATGCCAAACATCATAATACAAGTCTTGTATGTTCACTAGGCAACAATTCCACCACATCTTCCCAAAAGTAAATACTGACCAGTTAGAATTACTCTTTTCTCACAAGAGAGGCTAATGAGGGCTGTAGTTGTCTTAATTGCACTGTTCTTCAAACGATGCCCTTCATCGCAGATCAGAAGATCAAATTTTATACTCTTAATTTGATCCAAGGAACGAAGTAACATTTCATAACTGATGATCAGAACAGAATAAAATGGAGATTTGATGAATTCTTCTACTCTGTGGTCCTAAAAAAAGGAAAACATTTAACAAATCACGGGAAGAAACTGTGAAATGAAATTTAAGGAGCATATTTCTCAAAGGCATTAATCAAGTATTAGAATACATTAACTCAAAGCCAAATTGTATGCCAAGACCTCATTTTTCTGCAAAGGAGGTGGAGAGTTACATACACTTGAAAAAAACTTGTACAGAGAGAGTGAAAACTGCAGTATTGATTTGAAAAACTAGATTTAGAAGATGACCAAGGTTAAACTTTTAAGTCTCTTACCTGATCTACAGTCAATATCTTGATCCTTTCACTTCCTAACCATTTCTGAAATTCTTTCCTCCAATTTTTCACCAAGCTTCCAGGTGTGACAATAAGCGTCTTCTTTATTATTGGTTTGCCTCCATAGGGCCCCTGACACTGCAGAGTCCAGATGAGCGAAATACATTGCAATGTTTTCCCTAGACCCATTTCATCAGCAAGAATAGCTCCACATCTGCCATTCACTCTGTTAGAAAGTAATTAGAATTCTTTATAATCACAATAGGAAAATATTTTATGCCCCTAACATCATTACTTACTAGTCAAGAACCAGAAACTGGTATTTTGTAATTAAAATAAATTCTACCCCTAAACACTTTTTCTAGTTTTTCATTCAGCTGATGTACAACATATCTCTTTTGCATCTTTGATAATTATATTCATTATATATTTATTAGGTACAAAATTACTAAAACAAATCTAAATTAGAGAGTTGAATCTAAATCATCTGTTACTATTATATGTATATATTTAGAGAGGCTAGACTATCAGTTTTATATCTACATTTGGATATTTTAGCTGTGCTTTTCATCACTAACAGTTTAGCAATTTTTATCAGTTTTGATATTAGGTATCAAAACAATTAAAATATATTGTAACCTTAACCAGCAAGAGCTATCGGGCTGTATTTATGATCCTCTGATAGTAAACAAAAACCTCAACCAAAAATTTCTCCCTGTACTACAAAAAATATTAAACACTAAATACTTAATCCAATATACATAACTTGGTAAGAATGTTATCCTACAGATCTACTAAGTTAATGCAATGCAATTTAAAATTAAATATTATAAAGGAGTATTATAAGTGGTATAAAATACCACTTTATAGTTTTTAAAGCCCTCTGACGTGTATATTTAAAAAGTTACAAAGTCCAAGGGAATTAAGGATATTATCAAAAACAAGTATAGTTTGTTCATCATCCTATTCCTTACTGCTAGAAACAACCAAAAAGCAATTTTGTATCTGTTTTCCATTTCAAAGACAGAAATAAAATTGTAAATGTGGGCTGTAGCCCCTATTATCACTTGTGACCAATAATTTGCCAAGGCAAGACCAAATGCCAGGTGAGTGACAGAGAGAAAATAATGACCCATCCTTTCACGGTGAAGGGAAGACAGCAAGAAAGGCTGCACTGGGAAGAGGCACCTTGAGCAGAGCTCTAAAAGGTGAATAGTTCTCTACAGAAATTGAGCAGTTCAGTGTAGCTGGAACTTGAACTGAATTCCAAGCACAGAAACACAGCCTATGAACCGGGCAAGACAGGCAGAAGACAAAGGACGAGGATGCTTATCCTTGAAAGCTCAGACTGTATCTTGTAGGTCAGCCTTCCAAACATAGGCCTTTCACGACTATTATCACAACGTTTGCCCTCTGTTGTTATTTATTATTTTTCTTCAAATCAGCACTTTTTAATTTAGATTTATTTGAAAGCTTCCTAGGCATAATTTATCTGTGAAACCAGAGCTAAATGTGCTTTTTTTCCCCTAATAATACATTAGCTAAAATATGCTACTATTAAAATTTAAAAATGAGGCCTGCTCATATATACCTAAAATGACCCCACACACCACCAGTGGGGTGCATGTCACACATCAGCACACAGTGCTCTCAGTTCCGAGCATCTGAATGATTTTAAGCAAGGGAATGCCACGTTCAGAACTGTTTTCAGAAATATCAAGCTGGTGGAGATAAGCAGAATGGATTTAAGGAGCATGAGAAGCAGATACGCAAATTAAGAGTCACTACAACAATCCAGACAAAATATAATTTTATCATCTCAGTTACCACAGACGCTGCAGTGGGGCAACAGAAAAGATTAGGGATCAAATCATATTTACAAGGTCAAAATAATTAAAAGTTTGGGATTGATTAGATTTCGAAGGCGAAAGAGAAGACATCAAAGATGATTCCCAGGCCAACTGAGATAAGATCTCCAAAGAGAAGAGCAAATCTGAGAGAGAACCAGTCTAGACAATTTCCTGAGGAGAGCATTCCCTTACCTGTCACCATTCGAGAGGTTCTCGGAGTTTGGGGGAACTGACATTCCCAACTCCCTATTAAATGACCAATTTAAAAATCAAGGGCCTACATTAAAAACAAAACAAAACAGCCCTGTCTGGTGGCTCAGTTGCTTGGAGTGTTGTCCTGTACACCAAAAGGTTACAGGTTCCATCCCCAGTCAGGGCACATACCTAGGACACGGGTTTGATCCCCTGTCAGGGCCCGTACAGTAGGCAACCCATTTACGTTTCTCTGTCTCTCTCTCTCTAAAACCAATACAAATACCCTCCTGTGAGGATTAAAAAGAAAAAGAAAAAAGAACTGGAAGGAAATATACCAAGATATTAACAGGGACATTTGATTCTTATTTCCTTTGCCTGTTTGTTTTTTGTTTGTTTGTTTTTTATATAGAGGGGTGGTCTTCTATCATATCTTTAAGAGAGGATACTATAATTCTTTTTTTTTTAAGGTTTTATTTATCTATTTTTAGAGACAGGGTGAGGGAGGGAGAAAGAGAGAGAGAAACATCAATGTGTGGCTGCCCCTCACATGGCCCCCACGGGGACCTGGTCCACAACCCAGGCATGTGCCCTGACTGGGAATTGAACCAGCGACCCTTTGTTTCACGGCCCGCGCTCAATCCGCTGAGCTACCCCAGCCAGGGTGGATACTACAGTTCTTAAACAGAAAACTCAATTTAAAAGAAGGAGAGAGATCTTTTTTTTTTTTCTTTCTTTCTTTTTTTGACGTAGAGGTGAGATAAGAAAAGCCTTTTCCTAAAATTCTCACAAGGAAAATTAAGCCTTCCACTTTATATGCATACCCCTTTGTCATACTAGTAATGAGCTCTTATTATACCACATTAAGGTCACTGCATTTATTTGTTTCTTCAAATAAAGAGTGAGGACTATGGTCCTGACTCCTGTAATGTATGCCCAGCTCCTGGCAAGATGGCTAGCACACACATGAAGAACCACTTTGGAATAAATGAACACATTAAGCATCACTCACCATTTAACTAAATTTAAGATGGACCATCTGAGAATCATTGTAATCAGGCTTTTCCTAGAAAACCACTATATTACAGACTAAATCAAAACTCAGATTAGACTCAACAAATGATTTATTTTCCTACCTCATTCCCATCACACACTCATAAAGGAATATGATTCCCTCTCTCTGATGTGGTCGAAGATGATATACCAGGTGAGGATCTGTCACAACATCCACAACAGGGACACAGTTCTTATTGAACATCCGCTGATGATTATGGCCTGGTCGTGGCATAACAAGGGAATCTTAAAAAAAAAGATAAAACTATAATTATAAATGAATTGCAATTTCCCTTTGTTAACAACTACATTATCTTGTTTTAATTACTCATAAGACAGAACTGTTTGAGACCATTTTTGGCAACACACATACACACAAAACTTCAAATTTCGTAATACTAATGCTAAGGAAGAATACAAAATTTAAAAATAAAATCTCATGTATTATTGATGTAAGATTTTGTGCAAAGAATTACAGTTTTCCAAACTTCATATACTCAAAGTGCTCTGAAACCACTGAAATTCACTATTGCCTATTAAGAAATTCACTAAGCCATGACATTTAATAGTTCAGCACTCAAAGCAAAGAGAACTATTTCCAACAAAAAGCATAGGTTGGAATTTTGCCAAGATATGCTTGCTAATGCTCACAGCTTCTTATTCTGGAAAGGCTCCCTAAATTTAACACAAAGGCTCCCTTTATGTTCAGTACCGTATACACTAACAATGACCACTGCTATTAATCAGAAGAATTGAGAATTTTCCCTTGACTTCACCACCATCATTTGCTTCAAGTTAATTACTATATTCATGAATGTCAATCTACTGAATCTTTGCAAAGCAGCATGAAGTAACCATAGGATAATAATGTAATTCTTTAGCAATATGCTAATACAATTTAAAAGATTTATTAAAATACCACCAAAAACACAAAATCAAATATAACTAGATAGCAAGTCTCAACTGATAAATCTGATGTTACATAATAAACTCATCAAAATTATTTTTGAATATATTTATATGTCTATACCATGGTTAAAAATGAAATAGATTTTTAAAAAGAGACAAATGAAAAGAAAAAGAATGACAGGAGATGAGAGGGGAAGATAAAAAATAGGTTCCTGTAGATTAAATAAATATCCATCAATGAGGAAACAGATGGTCGCAGGAATGAAAGTTTAGTCGTGTTTACCATTAACAGTTACCCAGAGAAAAGTTTTCTGTGGATCTTCCTAGGCTTCTGAGCAAGTAAAAAGAATTCTCGTTTCTGAGGTTCATTCCTGGCAGGTAGGGGATTAGGAAGTGAAAATGGAAAACTCAGCCCTTGACTTTCCTCTGTATCCCAGCAGCAAAGCAAGAGTACATTCCTTGTGGATTTCCACCCCACTCCCCAAAAAACGGCTGCATTTATTCTATCTTTAAAAAGGACAAAGGGGGAAAAAGAGAAGATAAAGAGCTATACTGCTCAAGCGAGAAGGACCATGCATAGTCAGTCACCTAGCAAAGTGCCCAACTTCAAGATAAATCCACCACGATGATGGGTCACCAGTTCAGTATTTAAGATGCCCCCCATCTTCACAGTGAGGCCCCATTTAATGCTAACAAAATCTCTCATGCTTTAGTTTTACGTCTACAACCTATTTCTACCCTTGGCAAGACAAAATAAATGAGAATGATCAATCATATATCATTTACACATGTACACATATAAATTATTACAGTAACATTTTTCATTTGCTCAGTCAACAAATACTTATTGTATACAGTGTATACCAGGCACGCTAAGTCTCTAAGGTACAAGAGCTACTAGAACCTACATTTTACACAGGAGGAGGAAAACATTAGTGAGGGAAGTAACTACCCCACAAGGTCAAAGAACCGGTTAGGTCAGTATCAAAACCAGGATTCTAACTCACGTCTCTAATAAGCATTTTTTTCCATTGCCCACAGCCCTCTATTATGTAACAGAAAAATAAAGAGAAAGGAAAATAAAGGAAAGAAGGAAGCTTGTTAAAAGAGCAGATGTGACAAAATATTTGGATAAAGAAAAAAAAACAGAAGCGTAAACTTCCAGTCTATATTTCAAATCAGTCTCAATAAGTTCATATAAAGGTGGGAATTTTCAAGTTGGGGTTTTTATCCCAATTATTCCAACAATTACTTGCATTTAGACAAGTTAGTTCATCTTTCTGGGCCTCAGCTTCTGAAGTGATTGATCTAAGTGATCTCAAAGGCCGCTTTATTTCAAAAATTCTGTTTCCATAATACTTGCAAAAAGGGAAACTAATTATGTTACTTTATACACTTTCATTTTACTACTATTATGAAGAAAGCCTACTCTATTCTCCAACTATTCCACTAAGTATAATTCAAACTTACCTGTCTGTCTCCTCCCCACATGAGAAGCTCTAGTGAGTATTACCTCTGGGCCCATTACAAAAAGATACTCAAGAAACACTTGCTGGGAGAATAACCAAATTTTATAAATAAATAAACAGAAAAAAAATTTTTTTAAATAGGCTAGGAATCATTTTTAATGTGATTTTTAATTAAATTCATTAATGTGAAAATTAACTGATTAAACTAAGTTCTCACTAGTAAAATGTGAATTCTTTATATGACATCTTATTAATATTTTAATATGATGATGCATGTAATCAAGACATAGTCTTCAAAATAGAAGTATAAAAAACATAATCCTGACTCATGAATTTACTAATTTTCCCCTTACTAAATGTCAGATTTTATCCAAAATCATACACATGTAATTATGTGTGTATACATCTATAATTTGCATATTTTCCTTCAATGTATGTACAGAATTTTGATTACTGTTCCTTGGAATTGTGAATTTACTTATAAAATAATTCTCAAACTATATATCATTATTCAACATCAGCATTACCCCTTAATCAGACCGTAGATCTGAAGAATAATATATACTTTCACCTGAAAACATTATTCTAAGATTTATTTATTTACTGTATTTTTAGAGAGAGGTGAGGGGAGGGAGATACAAAGGGAGAGAAACTCCATGTGCAAGAGAAGCATGGATTGGCTGCCTCCTGCATGCACCCAACCGGGGACCTGGTCCGCAAACCAGGCACGTGCCCTGAATCGAACAGGTGGACCAACCTTCGGTTTACAGATCAACACCCAACCCACTGAGCCACAACAGTCAGGGAGCACCTGAGAACTTTATAAGGAAATTTCAACTTTAAATTCACATACCAAAAATCTTTTGACAGGAAAAACAGAATATTCAAACTATGTTTTAACTCTTACTTGGGGCATGTGGGTCATGGCGTGGTTTGCAATTTTGGAAACGGTTGTGCCTATTCTCCTTTGAACCTGGTTTATAGACACTTCTTAAAGGGTTAGAAAAACACTTCCTGGCAACTTGAGAAGAACTTGATATAGCAGGACTTCCTCCTCCAAGCTGAAAACATCTGCCACTGCTGAAATCATCTGGGGAGATCACACCCATGACTTCTATTTCTTTTCCACCAATCATCATTGTATGGCCCTCTTCAATCTTTTCAAGCTCTTTGAATTTATATCCAGTGCCTTTAAATTGAGAACACAAAAAGTTCACTTAATTTACTGACACTCTAAGATGGCAGTCAATGATTCCATAGTCACCTTCTCATAACTGCACAGAATGAAAACTGCTTTGAATCCAAACAGCCTTGTACAACCCCATCAGCCAGAATGAAAATAAAATGTATCATTTGGGGAGAAAAAAGACTAAAAAATCAGAAAAAATAAATAATATAACTATAAAAATTAGCCAAGATTTAGAGAAAGCAAGGCTTTTTTTAATTGTTGAAAATAAAGCCTACTATATGTACTCTTATGGCTTTACCATCTCTGTAGAAAACCAAGCCAAGAAAAGAGTTTGGAGTGCTAGATGGACCCTCCTTCCTTGGGAACAAAATAGAGAAACACCATAGCATCCCTATTTCCACTTATGAAAGCCGGAAGTGTGAAGGAAGGATAACTAGCGACAAAAGCATCTGCTACCACAACCATTACCATACTGTTCCACGTGAGATAGGAAGGTTAAAATGTAGCTGTGGCAAGAGACCACTGATCATTCAAAATCTAGCTCTGAATAAAAAGTGGGATATTTTAATATATCAAGCTTGTTTGAATTATTACTAATTCAACAGACATTATTAAGTGTTGCCATGTGTAAGATGCTGATGGAATGCAGATGAGCAAGTCAGAGTTTGCTCAAAATGAGCCCATTAACCAGATGGATATTGATGAAGTTTTAGACTCCTATGCCTGTCTACATTAAGCACACAGTTACTGTGTGATTACAGTGGGGCAAGAACTGTGCCAGGGGTGTCCAACATTTTGGCGTCTCTGGGCCACACTGGAAGAAGAAGAGTTGTCTTGGGCCACAGTAAATACATAAATGTTAATGAAAACTGATGAACAACAACAACAAAAAAAGGTTTTAAGTAAATTTATGATCTTGTTTTAGGCCGCATTCATAGCCATTCTGGGCCATGGGCCACGGGTTGGACACCCCTGGTAGATGATAATCTTTTTTAAAACTCTAAAAAACAAAAACATTCACACTGCCTGAATTATCAGCCAAGATTGCATTATTAACTCAAGGTTGATATATTTATTACTGTTATAATCAAGCACCCAAATCTTATGTTTGAATGTTTTCATTTTGAAAGCCAATCAAATCACCTTTAATATTTAAATTGGTGGTTCTCAACCACTGCTAGATATTAGAATCACCTGGAAACCTGAAACATCCATTCGTCCAGTCCCTCCCCCCACCATTCAGGCCAAATAAATCACAGCCTCAGAGGTCAGGGCCTAACACTGGTATTTTTTAAAAGCACCTTACATGACTCTAACTTGTGTAAGCAGGGTAAAAAACACTATTTTAAACCTAATTTGCACTTTTTGCTACTTGCAACTAAAACATCATTATATTATGAACCATACGTACACCAAATCATGTATAGTATAATTTATAGGTAAAAGATATTCTACAGAAATTCTGATAATTTTTACCGCTCTTGTTGGCTTTTGAATTTGACTAACAAGCATGAACAAGTTCTCCAAAATTCCAGCCCCTATCTCTCTTAACCAACAACGTGCAGTGAATGTGTGGTGCGATTTTTTCAATTCCTCCAAACACACTGAGCGACACAGGAGACACTGTTAGGAGTTGAAATTACATTGGGCCCTTTGAAGGCAACCTCGAGGCTGACATGGCCCCCCGTGAAAATGAGTTTGACACCCCTGATCTAGGTCATTCCTCACCATTATCTCTTTGCTTTTTTCAAAATTTTATTAGACATTATTGAAATTAGATGTCATTCCACTCCTGATATCAACACCTTTTAAATTTTTAATCACTTAGCAGCATTCTGCAAAGAAAAAGCAGGGGGGCGGGGAGGGAGTGCACTAAGACAAATTGCTTAATCTCAGAGAAATGCCCAACTATATATACCTGGCTGACCGTTTGATTATTTTTTAAATTTTAATTATTTATTCATTTTAGAGAGGAGAAGGGAGGGAGAAAAAGAGGGAGAGAAACACCAGCCCCCAACCAGAGAACTGGCCTGCAACCCAGGCATGTGCCCTAAAGGGGAATCCAGTAGGGGACCTTTCAGTTTGCAGGATGACGTCTAACCCACTGAGCCACACCAATCAGGGCTGACCACTTGAGTTTTTGAAAAAATCAGTGTTTAGAGAAAATGAAACCATGAGCTAGGAATTGCCTCACTGAGCTAGTATACATAAGACTAAATATTATGAGATAATTTTATGTTTATGAGATAATTCAGACATAAGTCAATTAAAGAACATCTTAATCTATCCCTTTATAAAACCCAATTGGATTTCAATTATATAACCAGAAATATAGCCTAATTTTAGGCCAAATCACAAACATTAAATAATATCACAATACCTCTTCCAATGTCTTTGCCTTCCAAGTCCTTTAACGTTAATGAATTTCCTTTGACAATAAGAACAGCATCACCTTCCCACTTTTTGTGTTTTTTCTTTGAAGCCTTACACCAAACGACAGTGAAATATTTAACCAGACTATCAGGTTCCACTTCTTGTCCCTTAGACACTGTTATTTCTTTAGGTGCTGAGTAAACTAGAATAGAAAAATAAAATAAAAACCACATTGCTAAAGATCACTTTAATATTTAAAAGGTCATTCAAACAAAAAAACACACAAGAAAGTCAAACTGTTTTACGAAGTATGACAGCACATTTGCCCCTATCGTGTTAGCATTTTATGAACTGAGAAATTCCAATGTCTGGTGCTGGCATTGCCATCAGTGCAATGAATATAAAGTTTTTATCTCAAAATCTTATAAACTCAGTTGAAGCAGAATAACATAATAATCACTGCTAACATTTTAAAACTCTAGGAATTAAAAATAATATTTCAAAGTCTCTAGGAAAATATCTAAAATCACACATTTGAACAACTGATTTTATTAACAGTGACACAAGTCAGGAAAACTAAAATAAGATCACAGAGTTGCCTGGAAAAATATCTGTAGTTTCTTCAAAAACAAACAAATGTAAAACAGCAAAGTAGCAATGAGACTAAACTTCATGAAAATACTTTTGTGTCCAAGTTACAGAGGCCTCTGGCTGGGCCACTGATTCTAAGAATTCAGTAGTATATAATCAAGAATTTAAAAAGTTCCTTCTTACAAAAGCCTGTACTTTTCTCAAAGACATTTCCAGAATCACCTTATAAAAACACATCTCATGTTACCTAGACTTATTGTGGTGATAATTTCACAATACATAGAAAACATTACATTGTACAACTGAAATTAGTATGTCAATTATACCTCAACTTAAAAACTGCCAAGCCAAATATATGTATGAGGGGGAACCCAAAAACTGGAATTATCTTCTAGAGGGTGGGCCCCTTGTAGTACACGCCCAAGGTAAGTATCCTAGGAACCCATCTGTATCAGTGTACCAGCTGGTGTTGTTGTGAGAGGCTGCATTCAGCTTCAGTGAATTTTGTTTTTGAAGACTCTTTCAATGCAATTAAACATTTCATGATGGGTGATTTATAAGTGCACCTACCCACACTGTGCTGAGTGTTCAGCAGTTTTTGACCAAAAAATGGCATGACCCCTGTGCCTTGCCCTCCCTATTCACCCTATCTTGCCCTGAGGGACTTTTTTGTTTCCCCAGTTGAACCAGATGAAAAAAGTCCTCAAAAGGGAAATGTTTTGCCAATGTGGAAGAGGTGAAACAAACAAAAAAAAATGGCTGAAGCACTAAAAGGCATCAAAATCAACAAGTTCAAAAACTGTTTTGAGCAGTGGGAAAAATGTCTCAGTAGGTGTATTACGTCAAATAGAAAGTACTTTGAAGGTGACTGAAGTTTAGACATGTAAGAATAAATACACAATGTTTTATAGATAAATTCCATTTTGGGGGAGGGTCTCCCCTCATATGATTGAAGAGGCAATTTTATACCGTGTGATACCCCTAACTATAAAGGACATTCTGGACAAGGCAAAACTATGGAGACAGTAAAAAAGGTCAATGATTGCTAGGGGTTGGGGGTGAAGAAGGCATGATAGGTGGAGCATAGCGTATTTTTAGGACAACGGAAATACTGTCAGTAGCAGTTGTGTTTATTTTGGGGTGTTGAGTAAATTCAGATTTTTCCTACTATAATTTTGTATGCAAAAAATGGTGACTGAAGTTTAAATATGTAAGAATAAATACACTATTTATAAATAATTCTGGCTTTTGGGGTGTTCCCTTGTGTGTGTGTGTGTGTGTCTCCCATATACCCAAACAGTCTAAAACAGAAAATTCTCCAGCAACTGCACAACAAGGGAACTGATGTTTGATGACAGAAACCAAGAAGTGGTTGCTGCCTCTGGAGCTGGGGGACTAAAAGGAAAAGGACAGGAGAGAACTTGTTCTGAGTGCATAAATTAACAAAAATAATCACTGATAATTTTATGACTACTACATTTTACTGCATGTAAATTATATACCTCAACTTTTAAAGATAAAACAAAAAAAATTAAGAATAGGTTGAAAGACATGAGCATGATACTCTAAACCTGTAGTGTTCTGAAGCAGGAACACTATTACATATCTATTAATTCAAGGACACTTTGCACTACACAAAACCTCCCCCGGTGGGCCTCACTTTCTCTATTTTCCCTTTGACTGTTCCAGCTAAAACACCAGCTTCCCCAAGAGAAATACAGACCAGCCCCATACTGAGTCTTTGCTCCTGTTGCTCACTCAACTTGTACGCTGGATTTCCAGTGGTGAGATAACAGGCATTCTAGTTACCACAAAATCTCATTGCCCCATGCCCCATATCTTCTACCAAATACACACTCGATTCTAGAAAACTAAAAATAATAGAATTTACAAAACAAAAGCTAAATAATTACCTCTTTAAAATGCACCATTTACTTAAATAGGACACGAAAAACCACTGACATCAGGAATAAGACAAGGATGTCCCCTTTTACCACTTCTAATCAACAAGGTCCAGAAGCCCTAGTCACAGCAATAGGGCAATAAGAACAAAAAGCATAAACATCAAAAAGGAAGAAATTAGACTGTACTTATATGCAGATAAAATTATGTACATAGAAATGCCTAGGGAATCTAAGAACTAATGACTAAAACTAATAAAACAAATTTAGCAGGGTCACGGGTTGCAAGGTTTGTAAGTAAAAAATCAATCGTATTCATACAGACTAGTAAGAAATAATTGAAAAATAAAATTTTCAAAAGTTCGTTCACAGTAGCTCCAAAAAAACACAAATGAAATACTTAAGACAACATCTAACAAGAGACATCTAAACCCTCTACAATGAAAATTAAAGAGCTGTGCTGAAAGAAATTGGCAAAGATCTAAATATATAAAACCCATATTTCATGGATTGAAATTTTCAATTTTAAAAAAGAAACTCTCCCCAAAATGATTTCTTAAAGAACACAACACCAATCAAATCCCAGGACGCTTTTGGTAGAAATTAACAAGCAGATTCTAAAATTCATAGGAAATGTGAAGAACCTAGATAGCCAAAACAATCTTTAAAAAGGACAAAGTTGGAAGAGTTATCCCATCTGTTTCTAGGTTTCTAGGTTTGCGAGCACACGACAATAATGAAGACTGTTTGGTACAGGCAAAAGGAAAAAGACATACAGGTCAATGCAGCAGAATAGCGGGCCAAAATATGGACTGGCACGGGTACACCTGGTCAACTGATATTCAGCAAAGCTGGTGAAGCAAATTCAATGGGGAAAAGAAAGTCTTTTCAACAAATGTTGATAAATCAAATGTATATCCATATGGAAAACGATGAACATCAAGAATTGAATGTTCAATTCAATTCTTGAATTGGAAAGATGAACATCTAATATGAAACGGTGCAGCCACTGTAGAAAACATTCTTGCAGTTCTTCATATTAAATAGTTATCATATGACACAGCAATTCCACTCCTAGGTATATGCCCGAGAAAAATAAAAACATATTCACATAAAAACTTGTACATGAATATTAACAGCAGGATTACCCATAATAGCCCAAAGGTAGAAACAACCCAAATGTCCATTCAATTGACAAATGGATAAAATAAATGTGGTATAGCCATACAATGGAATATTACTTGGCCATAAAAAGGAAGAAACTGATACATGCTACAACATAGATGAACTGTGAAAACATTCTAAGTAGAAGAAGTCAGTCACAAAAGGCCACATATGATATGATTCCATTCATATGAAATGTCCAGAACAGGGAAATCTATAGAGACAGAAAGATTAGTGGTTGCTTTAGGGCTGGGGGTTGAGGGTAGGAGTAGAGGGAAGGAGACAGCAATGTGAAAGCTATATACAGGGTTTCTTTTTGAAGTGCTGAAAATGTTCTAAAATTGCCTGTAGTGATAGTTGCACATACATGTGAAAATACTAAAAACCATGAATTACATACTTCATACAGGAGAATTATATGGTATATAAATTATATCTCAACAAAACTGTTCAAAAACGCACACACACACAATAACACCACATGCCCACTAGACTAACAGCAAAGAAGCCTGACCATGCCAAGTGTTAGCAAAGATGTAAAGCCACAGAAAATATCATGTATTCTGCTGGAAGGAAGGTGAACAGTACAAACACTTTGGAAAGAAGCTTGGCAGACTCTTAAAAAGTTAAACATACACCTACTATACACCTCCATTCTACTGAAGATATCTACCAACCAGAAGAGAAAATATAAGTCCACCCAAATAAAACTTGTACACCTTCAAGCCAAGAAACCAATCTCCCAAAATCCTGAAAAATCCATTGACTACTAGAATTTAGATAATCTCTATATTTTTTTAATTTATTTATTTTTAGGGAGAGGGGGAGGGAAACATAAATGTGCAGTTGCCTCTAGTGCGCCCCCTACCAGGGACCTGGCCTGCAACCCAGCCACGTGCCCTGACTGGGAATTGAACTGGGACCCTTTGGTTCGCAGGCTGGCACTCAATCCGCTGAGCCATACCAGTCAGGGATAATCCGTATCTTCATCATTGGCATTCATGGATTTATAGAATGAGTCTTGATCATCTTCCAACAATGTTATCATCAGAACTGTCAGATTTTTTCTATGAAAACAATTGATTCATATGTAGCCTAAATCAACTGTGTCCAGAATGCATGACCCAATGAAAAGATTCAAGCACTGAGATGTTCTCCTGACACTTCCATCCCCTAATACCATTTTCTTTACTTATTATAGTTTACCTGTTTTTAAATGTAAATGATCATATGCCTATCTTGCTTAAAATCCAGTAGTCTTCATGGTCTTAAAGAAAATATGATAGTTCCGGTCAAAGGATCTTCCTCTTCTCTTCCTCCCATGTTATACAAATTAACTTCTATTTCCCCTTTCAGACAGTTTGAATTTCCCTGATTGCCAAACTAGAACAAGCTGCCCTGTTACCTCAGCATTATTTCAGCAATTATTTATGTGACAAATTACTTAACACACCTAAACTATAAAGTCACGAGAGGAGGGGCTGTTTTGACAGTATTCATCACCATATTCCCAGAACAAGAGATACTCTTCAAAACTGCCACTTTGAATCCAGGTACATTTTGACTTCATGTTTATAAAAATATTTAATTCAGAGAGATTAATCTTAAAAGTAATTTTCATTGAGAAAATAACCTTCAGAAATTAACTTTTAACTCATCTCCATTACTATTTTTATTTTCATTACAATGAATTGTTACCTTCAAGATTATTTTTTAAGTAAACTTTACAACAAAGATTTAATCCATCGGTCCCTTTTCTATGTGTCATATTTTACTGACTATAGTTTTGTCAAAATAAGTTTTATAACCATAATTTCTACCAAATGTACTTTTGCTAAGTCAAATTTTGAATACCTAAATATTATCAAGAATTTATCACTCCATCAGTTTTTGGTCAAGAAAATTTACCAGTTTTTAGATAAACTGGTAGTTGTCATGTGTTATATAGGTTGTTTTACCCACCTTGATTTTCCCAGATAAAATTTTCAGGGTTTTAGTATAAACTAAAAGGACAGGATGCTTTGATTAGTTTTCGAATTCTAAAGAATTTTGTGGTGTGAAATTTTAGCCAATTTTAATTCATTTTCTTTTGGCATTATTTCCACCAGTAGCAGTTACTGTGCATTGAACAAAAGACTGACAGTATCTTTCTGCATTTTTAAAATCTGTTCATTTTTTATTAGGTTATCCAAGAGAAAAATGTAATTCCTTAGTACTGGCTGTGTAATAAGTACTCCCTAAACGTTACCTGCCATCATCATCATTTTGCCCTTGTCCCTTTCCCATTTAGTCCATTTTAAATGTAGGACTTGGGGTAGGAAAAGGACAGTGAATAATTCCAAAAATTAGAATGAAGACAACTGGAAATTAAACATATAATGAACATAATATTTTATCTACCCTACCTGTATTACATAAAACATTGACTAGTTTGCTACATCCCAGACTAACCACCCCTAACAATTTCACCCTAACTGTAATTTTTATTTCTAAACTGGGTTTTGATCTATTTTCCCCATGACCCTGTAATGTACTTCCCAAATCAGTAACAAAAAATGGTCTACGTAAACAAGAGACTTGAAGTCCTATCAGCAAGATTCACAAGGTAAAAGATGCTTTAGACCACACTTTGAAAAAACAGAAAGGAATAGATAATGTAGTTTTAATACTGGTGGTGGACATTATACTTTTAATGATTCATAAGCAGTCAGGCTAGGGTTGGATGGCTCAATTGTGCACTGCGTACACCCAAGTCTTTAATATTCTTTCTTTCCTTTC
Source organism: Desmodus rotundus (assembly GCF_022682495.2). NCBI lineage: Eukaryota > Metazoa > Chordata > Mammalia > Chiroptera > Phyllostomidae > Desmodus > Desmodus rotundus. Next base: position 31,472,783 of record NC_071394.1, on the reverse strand, counting down.
AAAAATTCTACATAAATATATTGTTTTCAATTGAACGTATGTATGAAATATTAAATGTCTTTTATAATCAAATTCAATAAAGAATGTAAATACTCTTTCAGAGTGTCTGTTTTTAGTTTTAAAATTACCAAAACATATCAGAATGTTTAATATGCATTAACATAACTGCAATATAAATTTAAGACTTGAAACAGGTTTTATTACACTAAAAATATACAAACATTAATTCATAAACTCCTTTAAACTGGTAATCATTCATTGTTTATCTAATAAGAGATTGAACGTCAACTAAGTACAAGTATCATTATATATAATATAAACCTAGAAGATATTTCTTTGCATCAAAGGTCATTTTCAGAATGATACTTTATGAGTACGACAGGGACAATACATTTCATCACATTCCTCAATACCTCTTGCCAAAGCATATATGCAGTGAATGCTAAAGTAGAAAAAAAGTACATAAAACTGCAACATTTCCAGGTATCTAAACTATCTGCCCAGCACTTGCAATTCATTTAAATATCAGAAAAGTTATTCATCAATTCCAATTCTGACATTCCAATCACTGAACATGCAAAACTTCACTTTAAAAAAGAAACCGTACATTGTAAATGGAAGTTTAAATGGTACAATCACTTGGGAAAAAAATCTGGCAGTTCTTTAAAAAATTAACTGTATAACTTTCCTAATCCAACATTATGTCCATAACTAATTTATATAAGAATATTCATAGAATCTTTATACATAATAGCCAAAATCTGGAAATAGCCCAGAAGTACATCAAAAGATAAACCAGCTGCAGTATATTTATACAACAAACACTACCCAGCAACAAAAAGCAATGAACTACTGACAAGAAGATGGATGAACATGAGTGAATATCAAAAATGTGAAGATGGATAAAAGAACAGAAACTACTGTATGAAGTTCTAGAGCAGGCAAAACTTACTTACAATTTTCTAAAAACTAGAATAGTGGCTGCCTAACGTGCCAGAGGACTGATTAGAAAGGAAGAGAAGACTACCTGGAGGGAGGATAATGTTCTAAACTCAAGGGATTTAAACTACAAAGGTGTAGTCAACTGTCAAAAATCATCATTGAAGTTTTGTGCATTGCACTGTTTACAACAAATCTTACCTTTAAAAAAAATACATACACAAGTAAATACTGAACTCCCAATTCATACTATTCGTGCTGAAGTGTTTAGAAGTTTTCTAACTAATTCTGCAACTTATTTTTCTTTTAAAAATGAGTTGATGGATGGATAAATGGATAAATATATGATAAAGCAAATACAATAAAAAATTGCAGAATTTCAGTGATAGACATATGAATGTTTACCATAAAATACTTGACTTTTTCTATATGTTTGAAGACTTTCTTAATCTTTGTAACAAGTGAATTCACACATAATTTTAAAACATGATAACATTTAGACTTATACTAATAAAGTGTAAGTCTAACAACATATACATTTTAGTTTAAATTGTTTGGGCTGACTTGGGTAGTATTTTTATCTTATTTATTTATTTTGCTTTCCACTATATATAAACCAATTGAAAACTAAAAATAGTATTCATATTTTAATTACTAGTTTTAATCAAACAAATCAAGATCATATGCAAAGATTTAGCATAGCTGTTAATGATTAACTAGGTTGCATATTTTAAGCATTTAATTTTTTGTATTAAGTACTGCAACCATATTTCATCTAATTATTTTTAAGTATTTACAATCAAATTTACTATCAAATATTTAATTGACTTGGAGAATTTGTGGATCTTAATATTTGAAAAATAAATATATTTAAACATGGTACATTTGGTATCTACTATAACACAATCACCTAAATAAATTTATTTCAATTATGCCTCATTATTAAAATTTTACCTCAACAGAACTGAATTCATTGTCTTATGACACAAAAAGCAAGTACACACAAATCAGTACAATGTATTACCTTGTATTTAAAAGAACATGTATTCACAAAACATTTAACCACCATCATGAACGGTATATATTAAATACATTTCATCACACTCTAAATTATTCAAACATGTCTATTTAAAATTCAACATTACTCTAAAAGAAGGCACATGAAAAATAGTTCATTTTACACATTTCTATCTAAGATGCAACAGGATAGAGTAAATCCTTCAAAAATGAAATAACGGCAAGTTGATGTCTCATTATACATAAAAGTACTTGATTTTAATATTTTAAGAAATCAGCTGGCATATTTAGGAACAGAAGAGCCTCATTATCTTTTCCAGGATGTCATTATAAATCATACCTAGTTTAGGAAAACAAAAGTTGTAAAATAATGTACAGTTTAAGTTCATACAAGTAAGAAAACATATAGGAAGGTGGTAAAAATAACCTATCCACTATTTAAAGTACTGATATATTAGGTGAAATAGTAATTTGACTTAGATTTTCAAATTTAATATACTTGTACAAAATCAAGTCTACATTTTAAAAATCAAATCACTCTTCCCTATGTTTTCCCATCCTTACATTTCATAGGTAAATCTCACGGCCCCAAACAGTTCTCTACAGTATGTAGGATGTCTGGTGGCTTTAGTTGCATTCCATTAGTACTAGCGGAATTTGCCCTCACACATTGCCCTTAGTAAAATTTGCCCTCAGCAAAACCTGTTAATGTAAGTCGCTAAGTAGTCGAAAAACTCAACAAAGTCTTAATGTCAAAAAGAAAAAGAAAAAAAGGTTTAGCTCAGAATTTTCCTAAGATACTACACAAAATGACAATAAAAATCTCCAAAAAGAGTTTAACGGTCAAATTTTCTTTATACTGGAATTTTCATAAACTATACTTTGCTAATTATGGCTGCATGGGTGGAGTGGTTATACAATGGAACAGAATCATAAACACTTAAATTTTTACAAATTAAAATTACACAAGACTGATTGGAAAAACTGCTATTGTAAACTCAGAGCAATGAGTCAGATTCTGGAGTTTAAAAATATGTAATAAGGCTGTTTTATTCTACTCAGTCCCTAAATGCTAATGAATTTGCCCTCTGACACAACCAAACAATAATCTTGAATAATGCTGGGAAAAAATCTGACTGTAGGAGACCATGTTTACAACTATTTTATGGGCAGAATTTTCAAGGGCAATTTTGTATGTATTTTTACCTTCAACACTGATTTTAGAACCTAATCCCGAAAAAAGATGTATGCTGCACTATGATTTCTTTTTAGATTTTATTTATTTATTTTTAGAGAGAGGGGAAGGGAGGGAGAAAGAGAGGAAGGGAAACATCGATGTGCGAGAGACACACATCAAACAGTTGCCTGTTACTTGTCCCCACTAGGGGATTGGGCACACAACTCAGGCATGTGTCCTGACTGGGAATTGAACCCGCGACCTTTCAATTTGCAGGCCAACACTCAATTCACTGAGCCACACCAGCCAGGGCATATGCTGCTCTACTTTGAACACAGAATCCTTTCCTAGAAACATCTCACAGAATTAATGTTCCACAGAACACACTTTGGAAAACCCTGATTTAGTTGCACAGAGTCAATATTCAAATTAAACATTCATCATCAATTCTAAGTAGTAGCATGCTCAGATTACAGTATGAATTACATTATATATAATAATGTTTTCAATAACCTCAAAAAATTAAAGCTGACTATTGTAAGAATGCATTTACTGGAACTCCATTGTAAAAACATTACCTCAAATTAGAATTATAGAAAATTCATTAGATTCAAAGTCATAGCAGATGAAAGATGATTAAATTGTCAAAAGGATATATCATAATATATATTCAAGGCATTTTTATAACATATTGAACTCTTAATAGCAGATATAAAAATGCCAATGAAATTAAGCATTCAACAAGCTAAAGTAATACCCCAACAGTCCATTTTATTTTTATTATTTCTATTTCTACAGCCATAACCTAGATTTCAGACTTACTTTCACTACAATACACATCCTAAAAGACACTGACTTGGAGCTCGAATTTCTCTCTCTTACCCAAAAGGCATCAATGGCTTCCCACTGTACATTCAGGTCTGATTCCTTAAAAATAGTTTTTGATGTAATCTATAATCTGGCACCAACCAACTTCCAAGTTGATACCCCTTAATTCACCTTTGCTCTCCTTTTCAACAAATTTTTTTGAGAATCTAGTATGATTTAGGCACCAAGCTAGGTTCCAAAATAGAGGGTTTGTTAAAATAGGTTGCTGGACTCTACCTCCAGTTTCTGATTCAAAAGGTATGAGTTTGCATTTTTCACAAGTTCTCAAGTGATGCTGATGCTACTACTCAGGATCTACTCTTGGTGAACCATTGCCCTGCTCCAAAGGCCACAAACCGGAAGCCCACTGGCCGAATGAGGTCCACTCACATGTTTTATCTGTGCAGTGTTTTAACATTTTGAATTATTTGCAAACATTTTAAAACTGGAAAATTGTCACAAAAAATACAGATTTCTGGCTTATGCTTGTATGTAAAAATTCTCCTGGAGCTAACAGTAGCTACCCCATTTAGTCAAGGGACATGTCCTAGTTCAGGTTACCACTGCCCTAATCGGCCCTCTAAACTCAGGTAAAATCATCTGGCTTAGCACTGTGTTCGTGCTTATATACAATGGTCCACTTTTCCCCATTTTCTGGGCCTTTCTCCATCCTGCTCACTGACTTAAACACCCCTTCTCCACTATACTGCTAAAATTATACCTACCCCATTCTAAAGCTTGCCTTAAAAATCCTTCCTCAACAAAGCCCCTGCAAATATAGAAATCCTTAAGTAACATACATACTAAAGAACTAAATTTATATGTGTGCTTTAAGAATGAATGTTTTATACCCACAAATACTAAAACAGTAATATTTACAAAACACATTACAGAATATCATTTAAACCACCAACATATTTTTGCTGTTTTTAATCTATGTAAAATTTCAATTTTGTTCATTAAATTTTTTACTGTGAAATATTTTTCAGAATAAGACATTAAAAATGAATTAAGACATTAAATCTTACAACCAAGATTTATAATAGCTCTGAGAGTATCTTATTTTGCTGGACAAAAAAAAACCAACAACAAAAAATGGAGAATAGGGTTAACTAATACAATTCCCCTGATTTCATAACCTCCCAATTAAAAAAATTTTTTTAATGAAATAAACACTTCCAATTTTTTACATGGAGGATATTTTAGTGTATCTTCACTTCTATGCAATAGCAAGGAGAAAAAGCACAAACAAAAACTCAGTGCTGGTCCTTGCTCTGCCATAAATACCTTTTTATATCAAGTAAGTTGAGTTCTCCCTGGACTTCAGTTTTATTAGCTTCTAAATTGAAGAGCTGGGGAAAAAGTGATCTCCAAATACCTTTAATCAGTAAAATCGTAGGACTTACTCCTTCCAAAAATGAAAGCATAAAAATCAATGTCATAAAGACAAGTTTCAGTTAATAGACTAGTATTGCTTCTAAATTACAGTGACTTACGAACCTTAAACTACTATAGCTTTCAAAGCTCTAATTTTAAATGTTGAAGAGCTTTGAAAGAATATGTGTTTGTGTATATATTTACGTATGTTATATTTTAACAATCAAAATATAACATCTTTTGTAAGGCAAACAATTAAACTCCTAGGAAAAAAATTGAGGAAAGACAAAAAAACACAACCATGCCATCTAATCAATAAGTTTTAATATAGCTCAAAAGAAAATTAAATAATTAAAAAGTGTCAAAGAGTTTTTTTAATGAGACTAACAGTATTTTATAAGAGCATGTATTCTGCTTTAAGATATTCCCTAGTAAAAGAAATTTGGCCAAAATTAAAATTACCAAATTGTGAGACTGAAAAAAAAACTTAGAAACTATCATATTCGGGCAGATCATGCCGTAAGCGAATTGCTTTCAGCTTCTCCACTTCAATTTTTGCTTGTAGCAACTCTTCTTCTAGCTGCTGCCTTCTTTTCAATCCATCCCTCTTCTCCTGAACATACAACCCAAAGTTTTTTTGATTTTCTAAAATTATCTGATGCTCCTCTTTCAGCATTTGCAGAATCTGAGGGTCATACCCTAATTGTGACCTAAAGTGTCCTCCATTCTCACGATGAAAAAAGTCCTCTCTCCTGGGAATAGAAGATGGAGACAATGTCATTCTCACATCAACAGAGGAAAGTGATGGCGACACAGATCTTTCCATAAGATGTACTAATTCATGTTCTTCTCTTTGCTCAAAAGTGTAACTCTGTTCAGAATTTAAAACCAGTGGAGGAGGGGGCTTAATGTCTTCTTCTTGCTTCACCTCCACTGTAATAGCAACTGGATGGTGATCCAACATTACTTGTAGAGAACTGGTACCAGCCTGTGCTTCCTCATCCAAGTTTGCACTACAGCACACAAAAAAGCATTATAAAATGTAAATCATCAAGTGAAGAGTATACTTATGCCATAGTTTCATGTTTAATATACATTAATCATCAAGCTTTAAAGCTATGAAAAAAATTATGAAACAAAAAAATCTTAATCATGCCCTGACTGGTGTGACTCAATGGACTGAGTGGGTTGGCCTGTGAACCAAAGGCTCACCAGTTCAATTCCCGGTCAGGGCACATGCCTGGGTTGCGGGCCAAGTCCCCATGTGGGGACACATGAGGGGCAACCACACATTGATGTTTCTCTCCTTCTCTTTCTCCCTCCCTTCCCCTCTCTCTAAAAAAAAAATATATATATATATTTTTTAAATCTTAACCCTTAGAATAACAAAAGTAAGTGGCTAAGTGTCTTCCTCGTTCCCTCCCTCCTTCCCTCACACATTAGCACCTTTCCCCATCCCCTTCTCAAGTAGCTCTCTAGGTGTGTTCCGTTTGCCTCACTCTTTCTCCTAAACTCTATGGCCCTTCTTTTGCCTCTGTAATTTGTTTCCTCAGCCCATTTCTTCTATGGCTTATTTCTTCAACCTCTGACTTTCTAAATAAACTTTCCCTTATAGTTTGTCTTTGCTCTGAATTGTTTCTTAGCCAGAACTCAAGTACTGAGGTTGTCCAACAGAAGTCCGCCTAACTTGTTCCTAACACCTCCCCTCCTCCTCCCCTATGGCAACCATCAGTTTGTTCTTTGTTTCTATGAGTTTGTGTGGGTTTTGTGTTTGAGTGTTTTTAAATATTTTATTTTATTTTTTATTTACTCTTAGAGAGAGGGGAAGGGAGAGGAAGAGACACATAGATATGTGAGAGATATATCAATCAGTTGCCTCTCGCACACACCCAAGTGGGGACCTGGCCCAAAACCCAGGCATGTGCCCTGACTGGGAATCAAACCAGTAACGTTTTAGACCGCAAGCCAGCACTCAATCTACTGAGTCACACCAGCCAGGGCTGTTTGAGTTTTTTTTAATTCCACATATAAGTGAATTCACATGGCATTTATCTTTCTCTCTCTGACTTATTTCACTTAGCATAATACCCTCCACACCTATCTTTATCATCACAAATGGCAGAATTACAGTCTTTTTTATTGTTGAGTAACAGTCCAGTATGTATGTGTATACCATATAGTCTTCATCTGTTTTTTTTTTTTAATTGATAAAAACCTAGGTTGCTTCTGTATCTTGGCTATTATAGATAATGCTGCGATAAACCTAGGCATGCATATATCTATCGGAAACTTTTTGTTTTCTTTGGATAAATACACAGAATAGAACTGCTAAAACTTTTGAAAGGCGATTAACAAAGTTTAGGATTTTAATAACATACACATATAGCTTTCTCCCATCCTCACGTTAAAACTCAGGCTCTTAAAAAGACAGGACATTACAAATACTACACAAGGACAAGGGAGTAAATTATTTTTTAAAAGCCATTTTTAATGGTCTTAAAAACGACACCAATTGTTCTACAAGCCTGACATTTTTTTAATGGCATAGAAAGCCACTCAATGCATTCTGGGCCTTGCTGAACTCTTAACTCTTGATCTGCTTGCACTCTCCTAAACCGATCTAAAAATCATGAAAGCTCAAGACTTCTAGGAGGACAATGGAAGTCCATCTGTGATTTCTGTATTTACCCCCCCCCAAAAAATCACTAGAGGATAAATGGTAATGGGAAAAAATAATTTTTAAAAAATAAAAATAAATTTTAAAAAATACATGTTAAAAATAAAGATTTTTATATGGCTTTCAGTATGCCCAACTATCAGAATTATCCTTTCTACCCATTTGCACATGCAGCAGTGTTTAGTCTTACCTATCCGAAACCACATGACTCAGCTGTTCTCTCAGTTTTTCAACCATTGTCAGGTCAAGTTCACAGGCCAAGGATTTATATCTACCACTATATCGCCAGCATGTACCTTAAAATTGTACTTGCAACCTAGTAGGTGCTCATCATATGTTGAATGATTAAATGTACCTGAAATGGTTTTTATAATGCAATGTTTTTAAATGGCTTACATATGATATATTGAAAGTTTATTAAATTTACATGTAATTTCCATAAAACATGCCTTCGTACTAGAGACATCTAGTTTTAGCAGTTTATTAATATTTGTAATGATGTAAGTGCAATGTAACTAAGATTCTAGTTTTATGAAAAATAATTTCACATATAAAGCTGTTAATTTAGAATATATAATCTTGTTTCTTGAGGTTTTAATTTTGCTTCTGCCTAACTTAAAAATAAAAGTTATAAAGGAGAAAGATTATTAATGAGAAAACACTATATTAACATTTAGAGAATATTTACAAATGATGAAAAACTAACATGGTTAAGATATATTGTATATCAATGATTAATATGTTGAAGTAAGTTGAAGTAGAACATAGGCAAAGAATTAAAATCCCCATATGTCACTTACAAACAGCATTAAATTGCCAAAAATATCAGGTATTTGTCTAATAGATACAAATGAAATAAGATATATAGTATGTTATAAAAAAAACTATTTGTAGATCACATAAATTCATTTTAATTTTTGATTTTGTCATCTTATGCTTTTCAAAAGCAAAGCAATAGAAATGTAATTCAAATTAGTAAGATTTGCTTTTATTAACATCTCTAAAACCTAGAATGGGAAAATGTTCAAACTACAAATGAAAGTTTAATTTTTAAAATCTACACAATTACTATTCCAAATTAGTATGTATAATAGAGTATAATACAATTAGACACAAACATTCTCATGTAAATTTAAAATATGCCTTATATCTGGAATATTGCATTCCATTTTAGTTGAAACATTTACAAGTAAGGTCATCATAAAAAATGCATTAGAGAAAGTCACAAAAATGATAAACAGAAGGACTTCTAAAATTTATAAATATTGATTTTAAAGATCAAATAGATTATAAAACCACAAAATATAATTTGACATTAAAAAGAAGTAAAAATAAAGGCATAAATCAATGTGTTATGGAGACAGTCTTACAAAATAGGTGTGTACTTTTTTAAAGATTTATTTATTTATTTTTAGAGAGCGGGGAGGGACAGAAACAGCGATGTGCAAGGGAAATATCGACGGGTTGCCTCTTTCACGCCCCCAAATAGGGACCTGGCCTACAACCCAGGCATGTGCCCTGACTGGGAATTGAACCAGAGACCTTTTGGTTCGCAGGTCAGCACTCAACCCACTGAGCCACGCCAGACAGGGCAGATGTGTATTTTCAAATACATTAAATAATATAAGCAGTAAGATTTTCCTTATTAAGAATGGAGAGTTTGGTGAGATTAACATACATATTTATATAAAAGCATAATTAAAGTTATAAAATAATTATAAATGTGAGATAATTAAGATTCAAGATGATGCCAAGTATAAGCACATTACATATATAAATATATTAAATGAAAATGCCACTATAGAAAAATAGCAGTGTAGACACTAACATAAGCAAGCATTTAAATGACTTATTTCAAATATTCTTCACTTTTAAAATCTGAAAAATTGACCCTGGCCGGGTAAGCTCAATTGGTTAGAGCATCATCCCTAAATGCCAAGGTTGCAGGTTTGATCCCTGGTCAGGGCATATACAGCAATGAACCAGTGAATGCATAAATAAGTGGAACAACAAATCGATCTCTCTCTCTCCCCCCCCACCCCCTTCCTGTCTCTCTCTAAAATCAATCAATAAATCTTTTTTAATCTGAAAAATTATTATTTACACAGTAGGTATAAAAATAGGTTAAATCAATTAATTCCTTTTATCAGAGAAATTGAATTGTCTCAAAAGATTGCATATGTAACACACACACAAATGGTCAAAATATAAGTACATACTTGTATGCTATTGTTCTTCTATACTCACTGTATTATTAAAATATGTATCTATTGCTTTTCAGCCTTTCAGCTAAGATCATATGTAGTATCCATTCTTACCAGTTTAAAATATGTATCGAACTAAAACTACAGGTTTTTTATGTAGTTTTCAAATTACAAAAGCCTATACTTAATACCCAAAAGATAGTTTTATACCTGTAATGCAAAGCCACTTTTCTCTTTGGTTCTGGGGGGGGGGTAATATAATAAGTAGGACAGTGTAAAACAGTCTTCTGTGGAGTTTTTGGACATCCAGCATATTAGGGTTTAATCCTTTGTAATCACAGTGAACATTTTAAGCAGTGGTCCCATGACTTAATACACCGTAGATCCATGTCCCGGATTCCCACTAGTGATTTTTTTTTACTATGCTATCAACTAGAGATAAGCTGGGCTGAAAAAATTATCCTAGTAAATTATCAAAATAACAAACATGTTGCTAAAAAGTTTGCTAAAAAGTTTTTTTCCCTTGTTTTTCTCTTAACTTCAAAAAGATATCACAGGTAATCACTAATTTTGCTTATAAAATAGCTCTCCCACTAATAGGAAAGCACACTGTAAAGCTTTGTCTGAAAGGTCTCCCAACTAACAAAAAGTTCACATGTGAATTACCCTAAATGATTCAGAAGAATGCAGCTGCCATTTCTGTCTTGTACCAGGGGTTAAAATTTCCATCAGTAGTAAAATAAGAGTTTTTAAGATTCCCAGGGAAGTAGTTATGTGGAGCATAAATTTAAACAAACAAACAAAAGAAATGTTTCTAACCCTTAATGAACCCAGTTGCTCTTACTGGTATAGTAAAATTCGTAGTCTGATATCCTTGCAAAGCAGTTTGAGAAACCCTGCCCTTTCCTGTGTGACCCAAGATCAAAGTAACACTATACCATTAATTAACAAAAACTGAATTTTATTAAGTAACTGAATCCCTAATTAGGTATCAATTCCTTTCCTAGTGTTTATTTTAAATGTAAGTTAGAAAAAGAATTTAAACTGTCTTAATATATACAATAATACCATTGATAAGTTTACATAGTTATTGATTTTAGTTTTTTAGCTCAAAAAACATTCAATAAAAGGAGATTAACAATTTCAAATAAAAGCAAGGGTTCCATTTCTCCTGAAACTAACTTTTTACAAAACTGAAAATTCCAATGAAATATAATCTTAAATGAAATTTTAAAAGATCTCTCATCTAATTAAATAATTTAATTTTAAAGCTTAAAAAGTTTATGAGGTGATGTTACAAATTTCATCCCATTCATTCCTCCCTAACCTTCACTTTTCAGAAACTACAAAGGGAGGGAAGGGGGAAGGGAAGACAATAAAAAGTGGCTTAAATGAAATGCAGCAGAAAAATTCCTTATAGCCTCACTTTTCTTTTTTTAGAATACAAAACAAAGACACTATTCATTGCTCCCGTGTGGGGATGCTTACTATGCATATCACTATCACAACTAAGCCAGAGCCCAATAGATAGGAGGCGCCATAATTTTCCACAACAAAATAAAATAAAGCTTACCTTTGTATGTGGTTCCTGTCTCTTACCAGGCAAAAACTGGAAATCTGGGGAATCATCTCCATAACTTTCTTGGTTGGCTCAGAAATATTGCTTTTAAAATCTGATTGGGTATCTTTTTGCTGCAATAGCTCCTGTTTGGCATATTCTTTGAGCCTTTTGTAAAGGGTGCGTAGGCCCTGCGCTGTTCGTGGAGGGCGGTCTACTCCAATTGCATTATAGTTAACTGCTATGATATCCCAACATCTATTCTTTTCCACTATTACTGAATGTTTATTAGTGTGTTCTTCAAGAATTTTCACATATGGCTTCACAAGCTTTAGCAAATCAAGCTTTTCAGATAAGGTAAAATTGGAAGATCTAGCCTTTCCTACCATTGTTCTTTTCAAATTAAGTAGGCAGTTTCTGAAACCACCATGCAGCCTTCAGCTCTGCTCAGCTCTTTTCACAAACGGAAAAAGATCAGGCTTAACTAGGCTAGCCTCATTTAGGCCCACGCCTACAGGGGAGGGTTTATTAAAATTCCTCCAGCTTAAGCTGACGCAGGTTCAGGAAATCTGCTTAAGCCAAGCCTGACCTACATAAAGCTTCTCACTGAAAAAGACAGGAAGGCACAAGCAAAACACACTTGTGTATAAAGAGAACAGCTCAAGATAGAATTTAATACACAAAGGTCTAGAGATAAGCATGGAACACAGCTAAAAATTAGCTAGTTTGGTGAGAATATCAAATTTCCACACATGTATGCCTAGCTGATAGATTGAAACTGCACTGCAGTGTCACTTTAATAAAAACAAAAGAGGAACTGTTTTGTGCTATTTGTTTACAAACCCAGTAGACAGAAAAAATAAAACTGAAAATATCAGTGGTGAATATAGTGATTCCTAACTGAGCAAGGCCCTAATCACTGTTAATGAGCTGCATTCTCTCTTACAAAATCTGCATAATGCTGGTCCTGCTGTCAATCAGGAATTGCATATCCTCTAGCTAGTTAGGTTACACCCGACTCAAAGACTCCACAGTAAAGCTAAGCTTCTCCTTCATGTTACAATCTACAATATCCACAGTATACTTTTATTCAGTTACTTAAGAAGACATTTTTGTTGAACACTGAATCTAAAAGGCAGATAAAAAAATGTTTTTAAAGCAATGGATTATTCTAGCTGTAACGTATGTGAATGTGCTAGCCTGCTTTATCATGTGTAAAAATCACCATCCACAGTGAGAACAGCATAATCTCACTTTAAGACTGCACACAACAAAATCGCATTTGCTATTATTAAGGGGTGGGATTTTTATTTAGCTATTCTCACAAAATCTGGACTATGAAAGGAAATGGCTAGTCTAGCCATTTGCAAGGCCACCATTTTGCATGCTTAGAATACGTCAATGTAAGAAACATTCAAACCCGTAAGAATTTTTATGAGTTTATTTGAGCCAAACTGATGACCAACTGCCAGGAAGTAAAATCGCAATAGATTGAGAAAATGCTCCAGAGATTGGCATTTTTGCACCTTATTTTATACATTACAATCAAAGGTGGAGGGGAAGGGGGCTACATGAAATTCATTAGTGATAGATTTGGGAGGCAGGAGAACGCAAAGCGAGGAAATCTCTGGGATTGGGTAAAAAGTAAAAGGAAGGCACATACTTCTTTTACACAGGCAGGTGTGGGATAGTTAACAGTTAGCAATTAACATGATCATAATAACAATGAGGGGATTTATGGTCCCTGCTCTGGTGCTTTGAGGGGTGGGTGGGGGAATTACTTTGATATTCCAAAGTTACTGTTATCAGACATGTTAATATAGATGCAAAAAAAAAAAAAAACCTGGCTCAGTTAAAGTAAAAATTGACCTTCGTTTGGGAACAATATCGACCTAGAACATGACTATCCCCTGTAAACTGCTTTTAGTTAGAAAGTTTTAATTTCAGACCAGCCTGTGTGATAACTTTAGCTCTCTGATTTGTCAGGCCACCGTGCAGGCCTCCCCTGACCTTGTCAGGTTTAGTATGTGGCCCCTTTTTCATCCATAAATGTATTTTCTAATCTCTGTCTGAAAATATGATAAATAACAATGTACACAAAATAAGCCTATTTTCTCCCGACATACATGTTTCTCCAGATAAGAGAATGAATTAGAATATACTTTAACACAGTTCCATTCAACCAAACAATTACTGAACATCCATTAAAAATGCTCCCTGTCCTGGCTGGGGTGGCTCAGTGGATTGAGCGCTGGCCTGCAAACCAGTTTGATTAACTGTCAGGGCACATGCCTGGGTTGCAGACCAGGTTCCCTGTCGGGAGCGTGCAAGGCAACCACACATTGATGTTTCTCTCCCACATTGATGTTTCTCTCTCTCTCTTCTCCCACCCTTCCCCCCTCTCCGAAAATAAATTTTAAAAATCTTTAAAAACAAAAACACACTCCCAAGCACTGTGCAAGGCCCAAGGAAAAATCAAAGGTGAATCTAGCTAGATACAGCCCCTAACCAGGAGACTGTAGAAATGCCATAAATTTTCAAATCCTTGTTTTTCATTCTTTCAATGGAAGAGAAGCCAATTAAATGTATTGAGTTCTCACGATAAGCCAGGTCATGTGCAAGAAGCGTTACATGTGTATCCATCAGGAAAAAATGTGAAGGACTGCTGGGTATTCTGTGGAATGCTAGGTTTTGTCTGGCATATCCTACTGAGTAATCTGACTTGTTAGTAGTCCTATCCTTCCACTGCCTTTGGGTAATTTTATTGCTCAGTTAATGGTAGCAAATAGTGATGAAAATTATTCTTGTCCATAGAGATAGGAATTGCAAAATTGACCCAACTCCAGCAACCTGATCACAGATACCCAAAGAAAAGTGAGAACACAAAATTTATACTGTCTTTAAATAATATTTTGTTATTTTTGGAAGAAATACAGATATTGTGCTAAGAAACAAAATACTAATAAAAATATTAAAAACCATTCAATCTCACTAAATCAAGGAAATGTATAGGAAAAATAATTTTCATTCATAAGAGTGACCTAATTCTTAAAGACTGAAAATGTCAAGAGTGGCTTAAGGAGGCAGGGCAAAGAACACTCTTCCACACTGTTGACAGAAGTGTAAAAATGGCATTCTGGATATTGATCTGGGAGTATCCATTAATACTTCACATGTGTAAAACCTTCCAAAACTGTTAACCTAAAAATAAATTGAGACAGCTAAGCCAGGACAAGCAAAACAGGGAAAGTGAGACAAATGGTTAAACAAGCAGTTTGAAGCCATCTAGTAAATTCAACCTTCCCTAAATCAAGGATACCTGAGAGTACCAGTAAACGGTTTGCATTTTTCCTCCCCAGCCAGGGAGGAAAACAGCTTAAATCACCCTACTCAAGGAGCTAGATAACAAAAAGCCAGTTAGTGTTATTTGCCAACCAGGCCCAAGGACAGATGAAGTCAAAGGAATAAATCTCATTTTGGCACATCAGCCCAACACCGATGAATATTTTATTAAGATCTTCCCCTAAGACCATCCCTAAATCCCCAGACCTTAAAACCCCTCAAAACAAAGGTTTCAGCGCACAGCACATGCCTGTACTCGGGAATGTGCCCTCACCTTGTGCCTTTCCCTTTCTGCCCCCACAGGCACGCATCTCCTAAAGTCCAAGGAACCCCACAAGGTTTGCAACCAAGCAGCAATGGGTAGCAGCAGCTCCTCCCAGGCTAACCTCCTGACCCCCTTTTCTCTGGCTTCTTAGTGAGCTAAACCAGACCAGCCAAGGCTCATTTCTTTCCTGTAACGTTTCCAGAAAGCCAAGGCAGCTCCGCTTAGGCTCTCCTGTTGCTTCCAATATCCTAAGCCCTTCCTTGTTTCACTGCCCCCAGCTTTAATGAATATCCTGTAAAAATCATCGTGAAATCTTTCCTGACAAAGTCAAGATCCCACACGCTCCCAGCTGTCCATCTGTAGGCAGACCCACTCAGGGCCAGGTCCCCTTCCCAGCAACACAATGACCAAGTGAGAAGCAACGAGAGTTTGAGATCCAAAATAAGTTATTCGTGAATCACTGATTCCGGCAGAAACCCAAACAGTCTTCCGATTAGGAGATGAAGGCAAGGGGTATTTATGAGACAGGAAAGGGGAATAATTACACAAATAGGAGCCAGGGTGCTAAGCTAAGGAAGAAATGTCTATAGGTGAAGATAAGCTAATATAGTGATGCTGATTCTAAAAAATGGCTTTAATTTTCAGTACAGTAGTCATAATAACTGCTTTCTTGTTATCTTTGCAAACAGGTCTTTGGAACGCAATGTTGCTTTAGGCTCAGTCCAAGTGTTATTTTGCCCAGTTTTAACATTCCAAAGGTTTGGGGAGTGAGACAGGGAAAGCAGTTCCTCTGAGATGATAGCTCTGGCTTCAGTTTGAAGCGGCTCCCTTTGAGACGCACCAGTTAGCCAGGGCAAGTGGAGTCGGGAAACTCAGACAGGCAGCTGAACAAACTGCCAGGTCCATTTACAGCCAGACACTAAAGGTCACCTCCCTAGAGATAACATCGAGGCCTCACTTGTGTTTCAGCTACAGGCTCAGAAAAGCAGCAAAATCGGGTGGGAAACGCCAGGACCAGCTGCAATGGCTAATGACCCCCTGCCCTGTCACTAACCCTGAAAGAACACACCTGGAAATTGATAAATATTCTACTGAAACCCTCTCCTGAGACCTCCCCTGACACTTCCCCTAAAATTCCTGCCTGCAAAAGAGAGATAAAACAGTCAAGAGAAAGGGGAGATGAGCACACGCTCCCTCTGGAGAGCATCCTATGCCATTCCCTTCCCCCTCTTCTCCCCTCTTTTCTTCCCTCACAGGCATGTGTCTCCTAAATCCTAAGGGTCCCTCGAGACTCATAACCAGGGGAGCAATGGGCAGCAGCAGCTCCTCCCAGGCCAATCCCTGAACCTGTTCCCAAGGTCCCCTTTTCTCTGACTTCCCAGTGAGTTAAAAGCAGCCCAGCCTAGGCTGTCTCTGGCGGCTTCTTGTACCGTGTGCCCTTCCTGCTTCACTGTCTACAGCTTTAATAAGTATACCTTCATAGTCCTCTAACAAGTACCTGGACTTGTATTGTGAAATTTTTCCTGCACAAAAAACCCCACACGCTACCAGCTGGCCCTAGGCAGAGCCACTCAGGGCCAGGTCCCCTGTCTGGTAACACTTTGATAAAGGTATAGAAAGTAGATACATACATATGTATGAAAATGCACTCCAAAAAGGTCTAGAACTCCACTCTCCAGTGCAGTAGCCATGAACCACATGTGGATACTGAGCTCTCCCCTCTCTGGAGAACGGGGGATAGAGTTGAAAATTATAAGCTTCTAATCAGGGAGCCCACCAAAAGTCAACTCATTAAAACAAAAGACATTCCTATCACCCAGGAAATTCCAAGGGATTCAAGTACTCTGTCAGAAACTGGGACCGATGACCAAATGTTACAACAAAAGATGTTCCTAGTATCCTAGTACTTTTTTTTTTCCAAAAACAGATTTTTTAATAATATATTTTATTGATTATGCTATTAGTTGTCCCATTTTCCCCCCTCTGTTCCCCTCCACCCTGCACACCCCCTCCCACCCACATTCCCCCCCTTTAGTTCATGTCCATGGGTCATACAGGTAAGTTCTTTGGCTTCTACATTTCCTATACTATTCTTAACCTCCCCCTGTCTATTTTCTACCTACCATTTATGCTACTTATTCTCTGTACCTTTCCCCCCTCTCTCCCCCTCCCACTCCCCTGCTGATAACCCTCCATGTGATCTCCATTTCTGTGATTCTTTCCTGTTCTAGTTGTTTGCTTAGTTTGCTTTTGTTTTTGTTTTAGGTGTGGTTGTTAATAACTGTGAGTTTGCTGTCATTTTTACTGTTCATATTTTTTCATCTTCTTTTTCTTAGATAAAGCCCTTCAACATTTCATATAATAATGGCTTGGTGATGACGAACTCCTTGAACTTGACCTTATCTGGGAAGTACTTTATCTGCCCTTTCATTCTAAATGAAAGCTTTGCTGGATAGAGCAATCTTGGATGTAGGTCCTTGCCTTTCATGACTTGGAATACTTCTTTCCTGCCCCTTCTTGCCTGCAAAGTTTCTTTTAAGAAAGCAGCTGACAGTCCTATGGGAACTCCTTTGTAGGTAACTGTCCCCTTGTCTCTTGTGGCTTTTAAGATTCTCTCCTTATCTTTAATCTTGGCTAATGTAATTATGATGTGCCTGGGTGTGTTCCTTGGGTCCGACTTCTTTGGTAGTCTCTGAGCTTCCTGGACTTCCTGGAAGTATATTTCCTTTGCCAGATTGGGAAAGTTCTCCTTCATTATTTGTTCAAATAAGTTTTCAATTTGTTGCTCTTCCTCTTCTCCTTCTGATACCCCTATGATGAGGATGTTGGAATGTTTAAAGATGTCCTGGAGGTTCCTAAGCCTCTTCTCATTTTTTTGAATTCTTGTTTCTTCATACTTTTCTGGTTGAATGTTTCTTTCTTCCCCTAGTACTCTTTATCACTAAGGAAATTACAAGGGTTTTAGGAGCTCTGTGCCAGGAACTGGGGAGAGAGACCAATATAGGTATTTTCTAATAATCTCACAGAGTCACGGTATAAAATTTACTCCAGCATGCTACCTGAATCACAGATTTACTCCACACAATCTAAACTGACATGCATCTTCATAGAGCAGCTCCGGGTCAACAATCAAGAAACTCAGTTTGGCAAAGTCTTGTCCTTGGGATAAAAACATTATGACCTAAAGGAGGAGCCAGTGTCCCTGAAGTTGGTTGGCAAGAACCTAGCCTTTAGTTAAATTCTGTATACTA
Source organism: Desmodus rotundus (assembly GCF_022682495.2). Classification (NCBI taxonomy): domain Eukaryota; kingdom Metazoa; phylum Chordata; class Mammalia; order Chiroptera; family Phyllostomidae; genus Desmodus; species Desmodus rotundus. The sequence continues at coordinate 31,454,109 of NC_071394.1, read as the reverse complement.
TAAATGTTGCCAAGTAACTCAAATTTATTTTAGCTTTTTTTTTTTCACTTCATAATTTTGGATGTTGAAGGTGTCTCACCAACATTCTTTTTACCCCCCCTTCACAGCAGTCTCCTAGGTCTAAGGTCAGGAATCCCTCTGGTCACAGCAAAGTGGCCCGATAGCACCGAACTGTAAAATCTTATTTAATGATTATGAGTAGGCACCATCCACTTGTCATCAGACAGATGAGAAAAAGTAATGTGGCCCCAACAGTTGTTAGATCTATCATTTGACATGAGGGGAGCCAGTCTAAGCACAAAGCCAATACCGCAAATGCCTGATGGGAAAAAGAGAAAGAAACTGGGCCCATGATGACACCCTTTAAAGTCCTAGGCCAGTCAATCCTGAAGCCCGGAATTTCCAGTGACACATACCACTAAAAATCAATTAGATAAGCCAGTATTTTTATCAATACTTAAAACAAAAGTGTTGTAACTGGTATAAAAAAAAATTCTGCTGTGTTTTTTCTTTCTTTCCATTGTGCTTATCCTATTTGCCTATTTTATCTTGCTTAAATCACTACTTCCCACATTTTGTTTTTAAATGAGAATTCGAAGAAGATGCAAGATATGAACAGAGTTCATTCTTCCCCAAAAAAGTAGCGGCTGAATGCCGTCATTGTTTCAATTATTCTATACTGGTCCTCCCAAAAGCATAAAGCAGACTCCCAGATTACAGCTCTGTTCAAACAAGAATACTCCCATTCGCACCCAATCCAGATAACTGAGAAAGAGGTCTTAGACCAAATAACATCCTAGCTAGTGAAGACATTTTCCAAAAGACAGCTTAGGGAACACACCTCACAAAGTCTATACAACAGTAGTTTTTTAGCATTGGGGGAAGGAGAGCAAGAGATACAGGCCTATTTGAGAAACTCAGAAAAGCTCTAGAGAAAAATACATGTGTGTATGCACACCCTTCTGCTTGAATTGCTTCCTATTCACCCAACTGCAAGGAAGGAATTCCTGCCCTACTGTTAGGGGGATGGTCCAACACACAACACCTGATACTATACAGGGCAGGTAGTCATATATACTCACAGCCCAGGGAACGAGGACACCAAACTCATGCAGGGCCCTCAGAGGTTACCCTCTGGAACAGAGTGACGCACCAGGGGCTGTGGGAGGCAGCCTTCATAGTATCAAGGGTGGGGAGGGCACCCTGGTGGATATGAAGGATGTGATTGGCTTGTTTGAATAATTCTTCAGCTGGCAGGGAACTAAGCCTTATGGACAATAAGGGGACACATAACTAAACCTGGTAAGCTCAGGGGAGGCCTGTGTGGTGGCCTGAAAAACTCAAGACCTAAAGTAACCACATAGGATGGTCTGAAATTAAAACTTATTAACTACAAGCAGTTTATGGCGAGTAGTCATGTCCTGGGCTGCAATCTTCCCTGACAAAAGTCAATCTTTACCTTAATTGAGCCTGTCTATTGTCTTTTGCATCTATAACATACCTTTGGAATGTCAAGGTAACTTCCCTTTTGCCAAACCTCTTGAGTACAACCACCAGAGCAGAAATCACAAATGCTCATGTTGTCACCATTAATTGTTGACTGTTAACTATGCTGTACCCACCTATGTAAAAGAAGTACGCGTTTATCATTTTACTTTTTTTATCCAATCCCAGACTTTTTTTATGCACCCTGCTTTGCTTTCTCCTGCCTCCCAAATCTATCACTCTTTGCCTCCTCTTGACTGTAATGTATAAAATAAGGTGCAAAACTGCCATTTTCTGGAGCATTTTCTCAATCTGTTGAGGTTTGCTTCCTGGCAATTGTTGTCAGTTTGGCTCAAATAAACTCATAAAAAGTCTTAGAGGCTTGAACGTTTCTTACTTTCTTACACTGACAAGCCTACTACTGAGGGATAAACAGAAACTGCACCTGATCCATTCAATGGGATCTAGCTAAGGGACCTGACCTCAGGAGCAGAGTGGGAGGGGGGACCTGTAGTTAGGCCATTCAAGGCCTCATGATTTTTCTCAATGTCAAGGCAGCACATAACACTGATCCTTAATTTTAGGTCTTAAACCACACCCTCCCTTACAAACACATACACTACCCTTAATTACCCATGCTAATTAAGAACCACTCCTAGACAGCAGAATGGTGGTTTCCAGGATTGACGAGGGATGAGGGAAGACAAAGAGAGTAAAGGGAGTAAAAAATATGGTGATGGAAAGAGACGAGACTTTGGGTGGTGAGCACACAATGGAGTATAGAGATGTGTTATAAAGCTGTACACCTGAAATTTAAATTAACCAATGGTACCTGAATACATTTAGCTTTTAAAACAGAACTGCCCTGGCTGGTGTGGCTCAGTAGATTGGTTGCTGGCCTGCAAACCAAAGGGTCACTGGATCGATTCCCAGTCAGGGCACATGCCTGGGATGCAAGCCAGGTCTCCACTTGGGGGCATGCAAGAGGCAAGTGATCGACGTATCTCTTGCACATCAAAGTTCTCTCCCTCTATCTCCCTCCCTTCCCCTCTAAAAATAAATAAAATCTTTAAAAGAAAAAAAAAAGAACCACTGCTCAGTACGTATATCATCTGACTATTGCCTTTTCCCATGAGTGTCCCATCTTAGAAAAAAGCAAGCAATGCTCTATGCTCAGAATTTGGTAGCTCAGTCTCCTAGAAATGGTCCTTGATAATACCTAAATAGTCTCAAACCTGCTCAAAATGATTTGGAGGGATGCAAATGAGAGGGGCAATAGTCAAATGACCAGGATCCTTTTTTGCTGACCTGATTCCAGGATAAAGTTGAGCAAATGTATTCATTTCTGTCCAATGCAGGAATACAAAGGACAGTCCCTGTGTGTAGGTTGCCTGAAAAGCCCCTCAAAAATACTGAAAACTAAAGGCAAATGATTTAGGGAAGAATGATATTCACTGGTGTTTTTAAGAGGTAGAGATATACCTATCATGGTTTCCCTCTTTAGCAGACTGAGCTCCTGACATTGTCCAATATCTAGACTAGAAAACAACTCTACACATCCCCAAAATTAAGATACCCACTTATTCCCTAACCCAAATCTCCATAAGGAGCCCCTAAAAACAAAGGATGGCTTCCTGATTCTTAATATGCTTTTCTGTGGGAATAGAATATAGTGCATTTGAGAATTCAGTACTTATAGTTGTATAAGGAATTAAGAGTCACAACAGAAAAGATAGTCACAAAATTTTTTTTAAGTAGTTTCCTTTCAAATAGCCTTTCTGGCTTGCTTATTAATATCAACATTTCTTTTTTTTATTTTATTTTCAATTACAGATGACATTCAATATTATTAGTTTCAGGTGTACAATGTAGTACTTAGACATTTACATAATTTACAAAGTGATCTCCCCAGTAAGTCTAGGATACACCTGTCACCGTACGTGTGCATTAAAATATTATCGACTATATTCCCTATGCTGTACATTCCCATGGCTATTTTGTAATTACCTATTTGTACTTTTTTTTGTAATTTTTATTGTTATTCAACTATTTGTACTTCTTAGTCCCTCTCCCTTTTGCATCCAGTCCCCTAACCACTCCCCCACCTGGCAATCCTCTGTTCTGTTTCTGAATCTGCTTGTTCTGTTCATTCATTTATTTTGTTCTTTTTTTTTTTTTTAAGATTTCTTTATTTATTTTTAAAGAGACGGAAAGGGACGGAGAAGGAGGGGGAGAGAAACAACGATGTGTGAGAGATGCATAGATCCACTGCCTCTCACACACTCCCAGCTGGGAGCCTGGCCCCAATCCAAGCATGTCACCTGACAGGGAATTGAACTCGCAACCTTTCAGTTTACAGTCCAGTGCTTACTCCACTGCCCGAACCAGCCAGGGCCTATTTTGTTCTTATGTAAAAAAGATTCCACATACAAATAGAGCCATATGTTATTTGTCTTTATGGACACTCAGGTTGCTTCTATATCTGGGCTACTGTAAATAATGCTGCAATGAGCATAGACACACATATATCTTTGGGAATTAGTGTTTTAGATTTCTTTCGATAAAAATCCAGAAGTGGAATTGCTGGGTCATAATGTAGTTCTATTTTTAATTTTTTGAGGAATCTCCATACTGTTTTCCATAGTGACAATACCAATTTTCAATCCCACCAACAGATTAAAGAGACTCAAAGGGCATGAAACTAAATACAACATGTAATCATGGACTAGCGGTATGAAAACGTTTATCTTGAGTATGCCCATCTGACCTCTTGGGTGATCGGGTTCATTGTCAATGAGAAGTAATGTCAGCAGTGTGCTTAAAATATTGAGTAAACCATGCTGTAAACAGACGTGCCATCATCCAGGCTTTCTTGTTCCACTTGTAAAGCACAAGCAGAGTAGATTTAGCATAATTCTTAAGGGCTCTAGGATTCTCAGAATGGTAAATGAGCACTGGCTTCAAATTAAAGTCACCAGCTGCATTAGCTGCTAACAAGAGTCAGCCTGTCCTTTGAAGCCAGGCACTGACTTCTCTCTAGCAATGAAAGTCCTACATGGCATCTTCTTCCAACATAAGGCTGTTCTGTCTACACTGAGTATCTGCTGTTTAGTGTGGCCACCTTCGTTACTTATCTTTGCTAGACCTTCTGAGTAGCTTTCTGTGACTTCTCCTTCAGTACTTGCTGCTTCACCTTGGAGATAGCTTTTTACCTTAAACCTCATGAGCACACCTCTGCTAGCTTCAAACTTTTCTTCTGCAGTTTCCTCACATCACTCAGCCTTCACAGGATGGAAGACAGTTAGGGCTTTGCTCTGGATTAGGCTTTGGCTTAAGGTAATGTTGTGGCTGGTCTGTTCTTCTGTTTCACTTTCTTATCATGCATGTGTTCACTGGAGTCGCACTTTCCATTTCCTTCAAGAACTCTTTCTTTGCACTCACAATTTAGCCAACTGTCACAGGAGGCCTGGCTTTTGGCCTATCGCAGCTTTCAACATGCCTTTGTCACTAGGCTTAATCATTTCTAGCTTTTGATTTAAAATGAGATGTGCAACTCTTCCTTTCACTTGAACACTGGAGGGTTACTAACCGACCTAACTTCAATATTGTTGACTCAGGAAATAGGGAGGCCCAAAGAGAAGGAGAGAGGGGGGGAAACAGCCATTCAGTAAAGCAGCCAGAATGCACACAACATTTGAGGATTAAATTCACTGTCTTGTATCAGCGCAGGTCATGGTGCCCAAAACAATTTCAATAGTAACCTCAAGGATCACTGATCACAGACCACAACAAATATAACAGTAATGAAAAAGTCTGAAATATTGCCAAGAATTATCAAAATGTGACACAGCAAATGCTACTGAAAAATGGAGTCAGCAGACTTGCCTGACACAGGGTTGCCACAAACCTTCAATTTGTAAAACAACACATCTGCAAAGTGCAGTAAAACAAGTACGCCTATATGTACTTGCATATGGGTTGAGCATCACAATAAATGGCACATACATTGTTCATACATTGCTGGTGGGAGTACACACTGGAAGTAACCTCTGCAGGGGGCAATTCATTGTTATCCATCCAAAGAACAAATGCACATACTTTGAAACCAGCACCCTACTCCGACTTATTTATCCTATGGGTATATTCTCACATACATTTATAATATAGAGATATTCGTTATTGTTTTGTTTGTCATAACAAAAGATGCCAAGCAACCTAAATAACCATTAATAAGGCCCTGATTAAATATATTTGGCAAATCCATACAACAGAATATCAAGTAGTTTTTAAATAGAAAGAGGTAGTTCTAACTGTACTGACGAAAAGATTTCAAAGACAAACTGTTACAGTGAAAATGCAAACTATGGAACAGTGCAGCTAGTGAAAAATCATCTGTATGGGAAAATATATTACAAATGTTTCCAAATAGAGAATATCTCAAAGATATGCAAAATACTGGTAAGTAGTTGCATCTGGGGGAAGAAACTAGCTAGCCAGGGATCAAGGAAGGGGGACTTCTTACTATATTTCTCATGACTTCTGAATTTTTTTACCATGTGCATTCATTACCTAGTTTTTTACCTAAAAAAAAAAAAAAAGGTCACAAGGGACTATTGATTCTATTCATACGAAATATCCAGAACAGGCAAAACCATAGGGATAAAAAGCAGATTAGTGGTTACCAGGGCTGGGAAGAGAGTAGGGAATGGGGAGTTGACTGCTTAATTGTCCCTGTTTTCCTTTCAGTGGGATGAAAATATTCTGGAACTAGGTAGTGGTACTGGTTACGCTACACTGTAAACGTGCTAAATGCCACTGAATTGTGCACTTTAAAGTGGTGAATTTTATGTTATGGATATTTTAACCTAACAAAAAAAAATCAAACATTTATGAATTAAATATAAATAGAACCAATAAAATTCAAAATTGCATTAATTTGGTAATGACACTTTACTGAAATTAGTAATCACACAGGTTCTTCTGCAATAGAGTACATGATGGCTCAATTCGTTGGCCAACACTATCTGAACACATGCAACCTTGATTTGGTAGGAGTAAACTACCAAGACATTCCGTCCACCCCTGTTCTTATCTGCAGACACGAAATCTTCAGTAATACTCCAAAAGATTCAGCATATGCTTACTTTTATTCATATAATTTAACAGAAAACACAAATGAGGCAAAACGTTCACAACTACTCAATGTAGAATTGGATTATTCTCTTCTACATGTGGAGGATATCTTTCAAAAGAAAAAGGCAATGGAGGAAAAATGAAGATATATTTTAACTGGAACACATAGGCTTGGACCTTCAACTCAAGGTGGATTAGATCTAGGATTGAAAGGTTATCAAAAGGTGAATGGGCACTACACAGGTCTTTTACCTCCATACCTTCCTATACACAACATCCCTCTCCAGCAAGCAACACAGAAAGCAAGATGCTTCTTACAATGCTGTTTTTCCCAGTTAACCTCTTTGAATGACAGGCAGGAAGGTTATCAGAAGGTTGGCACAGGTTCCTCAGTCCAGTGAATGTACTAAATCAGAGAAGGATTAAGGAATTAAGGGTTGAGTAAATTAACTCTCTCTTTAATGTATCTTTTTTTAAAGATTTTATTTATTTATTTTTAGAGAGAGGGGAAGAGAGGGAGAAAGAGAAGGAGAGAAACATCAACATGTAGTTGCCTCTCAAGTGCCCCAGACCGGACCAGGCCTGTAACCCAGGCATGTGCCCTAGACTGGGAATCAAACCAGCAACCCTTTGATTCACAGGCCGGCGCTCAATCCACTGAGCCACACTAGCCAGGGCCCTCTTTAATGTATCTTAGCTCTTAACTCTTTTCTTATATTTAGCAGGGAAGAGAATAAGAAACCATAGTAAAATCCCAAATAAAAATTAAATATACCCCAAGTAAGTAACATGTCATGTGTGATACTGTAGAGTCCAAGTATTATTCTCTGGAGAAGAGATTAGTTACCGTGACAGGAAACAAAAACAGGTGTACATTATCTGCTATGGGCTTGGGAGTAGAGAAGAAAGTGTAGGAAAATAGGATATTGATCTAGCAAAGATGGAAGGAAGAAAAGAGGGAGGGAAGTAAGGTAGAAAGAAAGGACAGAGCGAATCAGTGAAACATGGCAGCAGTGACACCGCCCTGCCCAGGGCTGCTTCTGCAAATCTTCCCTGAATTGGTTCCAGCTCCAAAGTCCTTCCCAACTTTTAAAAAGTTATGGGGAACATAAATGGCACCAAGGAAGCTGGCCGCTTGAGAAAATACAGAATTCCTTTCTGCCTCAACAAGAAATGAACCCATTTATAGGTAAAATTAATTAATCATCACCAAGCTCAAGAACTTCCTTTAAAAGGGGTAAGCCTTTGAGGCACTTTTGTCGATTTATACTGGTATCTTAAGGATGGCAGTTACAAGTCCACAGACCAGCAGATGGGGCTCTCTCCCTGAATATGGTTATTCAACCAAAAATTAATAAAATACAATTTGGAAAAATGTAGTCTTGATGTTGCCTTTCACAAGGTCAAATAAACATCTGTGAACAATCCTAATTATTTTTTTAATTACCTGAAAAATACTGATCTATTACAGATACAAAAAGAACCATAATCATTTTAACTCAATCAACAAAGTAGGAGAAGGAATGTTTGTTAAATGCTTGGTTTTCCGGGAACGATATACCTTCATAATTCCCATCTAACCAACCTGAAGTTACTCCATGGACTACAATGAATTAACCATTTTACTTACTTCAAGTTCATCTCTGCAATTCTAGTAGTTAACATATTTTTTTAATGTTTTTTCACATCTTTAAACACATTTTGGTAACTGAGTAAAAAACCATAGTTGACCATTAAGTTTACAATGAACAATATTAGACATATACCTATTATAAAATATAAGATTTGAATTACATGGCTACTAATCCAGTCATTAAGATAAATTATGAAACAAGAAATCTAAATTGCCAACAATCTATTGGTTTTATAGCAATAACTTTCAAATGTAACATTTTCATTCTAATAAATAATCAATTTAAATAATACGGTAATAAAACTGGCCAAGTGTAAACATGATTAATAAAAAGTCCAGTCTTACCTGTATGATGTAAGTTTAATGTTGGCATTGCAAATGTTTCAAAACAATCTTTTCCCCTGTAATTATCCTCATGATTCATTTCTCTAACACTTTCCTCAGTAGGCAGGAGATTTAAACTGCATATTCTGGGGTCGGTTTGTGATTGGAGGAAAGTATTATTTGCAGCACCCTATAAGAACAAAATATTCAGAAAATATCTAATTTTCCATATTTTTACATAATAAATTCCTAATTTAAAACATGAGCTACCAGTTTAGTTTCTCTGTATATTAACAGGGAATAGATATTTTAAAATAAATTTTATACCCAATTTTTATTGTATTTTAGTTTTAAATATGTCTAAAAGCTGAAAGACATAGAATAAAAATTGTGTTTATGATTATAGTGTATTTTAAATAACATATCACAAGAGCTTTTAAACAAATTATAACATGCTATTCTCATAGTCAATTATACTTTTTCTTGCTAAATTTCTCAATATTAAAATCAACACTTAGCCCTGGCTGGTGTGTCTCAGTGGACTGTGTGCTGGCCTGCAAACCAAAGGGTCACTGGTTTGATTCCCAGTCAGGGCACGTGCCTGAGTTGCAGGCTGGGTCCCCATTTGGGGGCACACAAGAGGCAACCCGCACATTGACATTGCTCTCCTTTTTTTCTCCCTCCCTTCCCCTCTGTCTAAAAATAAAATAAAATCTTTTAAAAAATAAAGTAAAATAAAATCAACACATATTGCTAATTTTTATAATACTGTCAGTGTATTGTTTTTATTTTTTTAATTTATTAAAATTTTTATTTATTTTTAGAGAGAGGGGGAGGGAGGGGAAGAGAGGCAGAGAAACAATGACATGTGAGAGAAACATCAATAGGTTGCCTCTATCACACCCCCAATTGGGGACCTGGCCCTCAACCCACGCACATGCCCGACCAGGAATAGAGCCTGTGAAATTTCAGTTAGCAGGCCAGCACTCAACCCACTGAGCCACACTAGCCACGGCTACATTTCTTGCTGAAGGCTATAAGGGAGAATACATTTCCTTGTCTTTTCAACTTTCTAAAAACCACCCACATTCCTTGGTTTGTGGCCCCTTTGACCACTTCAAAGCCAACTATGTTGCACCCCTCTAACCCTGTTTCCATAATCTCTTTCTCTGAACCTCTCTTCTGTCTCCCTCTACTTTTTACTATCCTGGGCCAACCCAGATAATCCAGGATTATTATCCCATCTCAAGGTCCTTAACATTAATCACTTAGTTAAAAAGCTCCTTGTGCCATGTGATATTCACAAATTCCAAGGATTAAGCATGGACATTTTTAGAGCCATTTTTCTGCCTACCATAGTATGTTTGAGTTTTTAAAAAATAATAATCCACCCCAGCTGGTGTGGCTCAGTGGATTGAGCAACAGCCTGCAAAGCAAAGGGTGGCTGGTTTGATTCCCAATCAGGGCACATGCCTGCATTGGGGGCCAGGTCCCCAGTAGGGGGCACGTGAGAGGCAACAACACATTATTAATGTTTCTCTCCCTCCCTCACTCCCTCCCCTCCCCTGTGTCTAAAAATAAATAAATAAAATCTTTAAAAATAATAATAATAATAATCCACATTGTGATACCTTTATAAATATTCATTATAAAAAATTTCAGAGACATTCAAAAAAATCTATCTGATAAGATTTTAAAGTAAGTCATAGTAATAAACTAATAGAGGTCATAAGTTTTATTTTTTGCAACATGTTATTTTGATATAATTTCAGAGTTACAGAAACATTCCAAAAATAAGGTAAGAAAGTCCCATACACCCTTTACCAGATTCAGCACATGTTTACATTTTGTAACATTTACTTTCCTTCTTTCCCTGCCTCCCTCCTCCCTTCTGTGTGTGTGTGTCTTCTGTGTGCGTGTACATTTCAGAGTTAGCTGGAGGCACTGTGCTCCTTTTCCTCTAAGCACTTCCAAGTGGTTACCGAAGGCCACATTGTTGTGTAATTCCATTTATATAAAATGGCCATAACAGGCAAATCTATAGACACAGAAAGTGGATTAGTGGTGACCAAGGGCTGAGAGATCTGAAGAAATAGGGGAATGAGTGCTGCTGTGTATAAGGTTTCTTTTCAGAGTGATGAAAATGTTCTAAAGTTGATTTCGGTAATTGTTGCACAACTCTGTATATACTAAAAATCACTGAATTGCAGTAGCTAGGTTGTATGGTATGTGAAGCATATTTAAATAAAGCTGGCTTTTTAAAAAATTATTTTAAATGAAAAACTATGTTTTCTACTTACGTTGTAGCCAGAATTCTAAAAATAAGTAGGATAAAACACATGAAGACCAGTTCTGGCCAGTGTGATTCAGTTGGAGTGTCATCCCATAGAACAAAAGGTTGTGGGTTCAATTTCCAGTCAGAACACACACCCTGGTTGTGGGTTTGATCCCAGGTAGGATCATGTATGAGAAGGCAACCAACTGATGTTTCTCTCACTTTGATGCTTCTCTCTCTCTGTCTCTCTACCTCCCTCCCTCCCTCTCTCTCTAAAAGCAATGAAAAATTGGCCTCGGGTGAGGAAACACATACACACAGTGGTAATTATTGCACAACAGTGTAAACTTAATGTCACTTACTTGGACACTAGAAAATGGCAAAATGGCAAATTTCGTTATATATATTTTACCGCAATAAAAAAGAGAAAAACATTAATAGACTTTAATCTCCATAGCATAAATGGATCAGAGAACTGTAGAGTAGCAGAAATATGGATTACCCATTTTATATACTTTCTATATACCTTCTACACACCTAAGACCAAAACAATCCTTTCCTTAGTAGTAAATTGCATATTTTAAGACTGCTTCAAGCATTTACTTTTTATAAGTAAAATGAAAGGAATGTCCAGAATAAATCATTATTTCCATATGTCTCTTTAAACAGCCTCACTTAAAGTTTTCACTTATTTGTATTGTATTGTTAAACAGAACACTAATCAGAGTAATTTTTTTTACCCCTAACCTCACACAGGTATTTTTTACTGTTACCAAAAGTTTATTTTATGGACCCAACTGTGTGTCATTCCTTTTTTTAAAATTTGGTCATTATTTTTAAGGTTTTGAGAAGACTTTGTCAGAAATGCTGAAAATCTTATAGGCAGTAAATATTTTTAACTCTTTAAATGACATTCTTTTTTTAATATGCACCCAAGGATATGTTCATTGATTTTAGAGAGAGAGGCAGAAAGAGGGAGGGAGGGAGGGAGAGAAACATCAATCAGTTGCTGCCCTTCTGCACCCCACCTCACAGCCTAGGTGTGTGCCCTGGTCAGGGATGCAACCTGCAACCTCATGATGCACGAGACTCCACTCCAACCAACTGAGCCACCCAGCCAAGGCTAAATGGCACTTTTTATAAATACATGTTTCTCTACATTATGCTGCCTTCACTTTTTTTTTTTACCTCAAATAATTCCGTATCTGGATCCAGCTTTGTAATCTCTCCATTGGGACTTGGATCGCTTCTTGCAGGTGGTATAAATTTTGGTTTTTTGAAGGGTTTCCCCTGCAACTGACTTGGTGCTGCAGATCGTCTCATAGTCAGCACTACAAACCTGAAAAACACTAAAAACAAAAATCGTCCATGAATATGACTGGCATCACTTCCAAATATAAAAATATCTCATCACTACAACCATGATATCTTAAAAAATATGAGAGAATAAGCCAAAGCAGTTCAGGGTGGCAAGGAATCTAGAACCTGGACGTAGTCGGGCACAGAAGAGCTCTTCGGGATCACGAGCGGGGAGGGATCTGAAGAGTGGCAGTGGCATCTTCTTATGTCACCCATGAGAGATTTGGTAGCTGGAAAAGCCCAGCCCCTTCAGACAGTGTGACTGTCACCAATTTACAGTTAGCCCAATGAAATGCAAATGGATGTGATGTGAGTTACTGTTGAACCAAGACGGCGGAGGAGTAAGTGGAAACTACGCCAGCCTCCTCCCAATGACCAATCTGGAATTACAACTAAATTGTACAGAAATCATCCTGAATAACCAACTGAACACTAGCTAGAGAAGCCTTATGACCATAGAGAGAGGGAAGAAGCCACTTAACCACAACATGACTGGTAGGGAGTGAAGTGGAGACGCAAGAGGGCTGAGTTCCCACAGACGGCAGCTGAAGTTCCACAGGGATATTTCAGCCAGCAGGGGTTTCCCCTGAGAAGTGTGGGATCTAAACCCCAAGCTGAGCTCCCCAGCCTACAGCACCAGAGCCTGGAAAGGAAGCCAGATAACATCCAGCTGTAAGAAGCTGCAGGGTTTCTGTCTGCCAGGGAGAGACCATTGGAGATATACAGAGCCTCTTAAAGGGCCAACACACAAAATTTCATTTGCAGCTTCTTACCCTAGGCTCCAGCAAAGGGAGGGCACAGTAGATTAGAGACAAGTGAGGAGAGTCTGGGGCAAGTGTCTCTGGGGAGAGAACTAAAGGAACAGCAACCAGGATCCCTGTGCTGAGTCATTCCCCATAATGCAAATGCAGTCTTTCCCAGGCAGTGCAACCCCCTTCAAGTGGCATCAGCCTGCTGGGAAGCAATAACCCTGCCTGCAGGAATTACTCGGCCCCACCCTGTGGAGCTTAAGCTGGCTGCTGAGTCCAGCTTGAGGCTATATCAGTGATTAGTTTAACAACTAAGGTAGAGCTTTGGGAGCTCTGAGACTTTAGCTGACCCTCCCCTGGGCCTGGTGCTCATAAAGCCAGCCTTGGTGCGCAGCCTGGTTCTTTCTGTGCACAAACAAGCCCAGCTGAGGGAGCCACCTGCTGTGGATCACTGATAGCTCCAAACTGGTTGCCCAGGGCCAGTCACAAGCAGCATCTGACAAAGGCCTACAACCGAGTCTTTGCAGATCTACCTAAAACACAGAAATAAATACAAAGCAGCAACCAAAATGGAAAGACAAAGAAAGAGACCCCAAATGAAAAAAATGAGAATTCTCCAGAAGAACTAGATAAACTGGGGCAAGCAACTTATCAGATAAAAGTTCAGAGTAATAATTATAAAGATACTCAGCAGCACCCTGGCTGGTGTGGCTCAGTAGATTGAGAGTAGGCCTGTGAACTAAAAGGTCACCAGTTTGATTCCGGGTCAGGGCACATGCCTGGATTGCAAACCAGGTACTGGTTGGGGGCATGAGAGAGACAATAGATTGATGTATCTCTCATGCATTGATGTGTCTCTCCCTCTCTTCCTCTCTCTCTAAAAATAAATAAATAAAATATTTTAAATAAAAATAAAGGTATTCAACAGCATAAAAAAGACATAGAAACCATAAAAAAAGGATGAGTCCAAAATAAAGAATGCAATATCTGAAATAAATAATACACTGGAAGGAATAAACAGTAAGTTATATGAAGCAAAGGATCAAATCAGTGATTTGGGAGACAAAGTAGAAAAAAATAGCCAGGCAGAGCAGCAAAAAGAAAAAAAGGTTTTAAAAAATGAGGAGAGCTTAAGAACTATTTGGACAACAAGAAGTGTAACAACATCCACATCATGGAAGTACCAGATGGAGAAGAGAGTGAGCAAGGGATCAAGAACCTACTTGAAGAAATAATGATGGAAAATTTCCCTAATCTGGTGAAGGATAAAGACACACAAGTCCAGGAAGCTCAGAGTCCCAAATAAGTTGGACCCAAAGAGGCCTACACCCAGACACATCATAATTAAAACGTAAAGACTTAAAGACAAGGAGAGAATACTAAAAGCCACAAGAGAAAAGCAGATAGCTTTTACCTACAAGGGAGCACCAGTTAGACTGTCATCCGATTTCACAACAGAAACATTTCAGGCCAGAAAGGAGTGGTGTGAAAGATTTAAGGCGATCGGGGGAGGGAGGTGGGTTTGGCTGGAGTGGGGTGGAAGGGTGGGGAGAAAATGCAGACAACTATAATTGAACAACAATAAAAAAATAAATAAAAATTTAAAAAATTAAAAAGAAAATATTTAAGGCGATGAAAAGCAAGGAACTACAACCAAGGCTACTTTACCCAGAGAGGCTATCATTTAAAATTGAGGGAGAAATAAGGAGCTTCCCAGACAAGAAAAATTTAAGGAGTTTGTTAACACCAAACCAGTACTGCAACAAATGTGAAAGGGCTTGCTTTAAGAAGAAAAAAAAAGAGAAAGAAAAAAGAAACAGAGGAAAATAGACTAACAACAAAATGGCAATAAATACATCCCTATCAATAATCACATTAAATGTAAATGGCTTAAGTGCTCCAACCAAAAGACATGGGTAGCTGAATGGATAAGAAAACCAGGTCCATATGTATGCTGCCGCCAAGAGACCCACCTCAGACCAAAAGTACACTCAGACTCAATGTGAAAGGATGGAAAAAGTAATTTCATGCAAATGGAAAGGAATAAAAAACTGGGGTAGCAGTGTTTATATCCCACAAAATGGACTTTAAAACCACAGCAAGAGACAAAGAAGGACAGTACACAATAACACAAGGAACTATCCAACAAGAGGATATAACCCTACATACCCAACACAGGAGCACCTAAATGTGTGAAGCAAATATTGATGAACGTAAAGGGAGATGGTCAGAAATACAGTCATAGTCGGGGATTCTAACACCCCATTGACTTCAATGGATAGATCTTCCAGACAGAATATCAAGGAGACAGCAGCCTTAAATGACACACTAGATCAAGTGCATTTAATTGACGTCTTCAGAGCATTGTACCTCAAAACAGCAGAATATACATACTTTTCAAGTACACAGGTAATGTTTTCTAGGATAAACCACATGTTAGGACACAAAACAAGTCTCAATAAATTTAAGACTGAAATCATGTCAAGCATCTTCTCTGACCATGATGCGGTGGAACTAGAAATCAATCACAAGAACACTGAAAAACACGTAAAGACATGGAGCTAAATAATATGTTACTAAACAATGAATAGGCCAACGACTAGATCAAGGAAGAAATCAAAAGATACCTGGAAACAAATGAAAATTAGGACACAACAATCCAAAATCTGTGGGACTTTGGAAAAGCAATCCTAAGAGAGAAATTCATAGCATTACTGGGCTATTTCAAAAAAACAAGAAAAAGCTCAAAAAACCAATCTAACTTTACACTTAAAGGAACTTGAAATTAACAACAAAGCACAAAGTGAATAAGAAGGAAAGCAATAATAAAGATCAGAGCAAAAATAAATGAGTAGAGTCTTTTAAAAAAATGTTACAAAAGATCAACGAATCCAAGAGATGGTTCTTTGAAAAGATAAACAAGATTGACAAACCTTTTACCCATACTCATCAAGAAAAAAGGAGAGAGGACCCAAATAAATAAAATTAGAAATGAAAGAGGAGAAGTAACAACTGACACCAAAGAAATACAGAAGGTTGTAAGAAAATACTATGAACAACTATATGCCAACAACTGGACAACCTGGAAGAACTGGATAGATTCCTAGAAACATGCAATCTTCCAAAAATAAATCAGGAAGAATCAGAGAATCTGAACAGACAGATTATACCTAGTGAAATTGAAGCAGTAATCAAAAAACTCCCAACAAACAAAAGCCTTGGACCGGCTGGCTTCACAAATGAATTTTACCAAACATTCCGAGAAGACGCAATCTGGGAGCAACAACGTAAATAAAACAACCAAGAACCAACAACAGACCTCCTCTGCTTTCTTGCACTTTGTGGCTTAAGCCGCTTCTTTCACTTTATCGCCCCAATAGACCGGCGTACAAAAATCTTCCGTTAATTAACACCGTACAGGAGAGTGTATTTAGACTAATGTTGGGGAAAAGAAACCCAAGCCATCGGAGCAAATCGAGCGGACGGCCCGTCCACCACAGGCATAGCCCAACCGCCCACCCCGCGTCCTCTGCCACCAGCCACCGCAGCGCCAGCAGCTAGGGCGTCCTTCACACTCACGATCCCGCTCCGGGACCCGCAGGAGGCAATCACCTTACCTCCTTCCTCGGAGACCTCTGGCGCCTCTCGCAGCTTAGTCCGGCTCGAACCTACAGGGTGCCGCAGTCTCACCTGGAAGTTCTCCTCCTGTTTGCAACGGATCCGAAAGAAGCGCAGTAACCAACCAGCAAGAGGAACCGGAGTAGCCAGCACTTCTTTCACCGCAAGAGGTGCTCAAGGATCCCGCCTCAGCGCAGCCAATCACAGGAGACCCCGTTGCGCGTGCGCACTACGTCCCCACCGCAGCGCTTAGTCCAGCCTGACTCCCATTGGACGACCTTACCGCGCATGTCCTTTTGCATTTCTCCTGGAACGCTGGCAGGTTTCTTCAGATTTTGGTTCAATTCAAAAAAGGTAATTATTTGGTGCCTACAGTCCAAAGATGTAGATGCTGAGGCTACAGACCTCATTTTGAAACATGACATACTTCTTAAATCTGAGAGTATCTACACCAATATGTTCATGCAGTTCGATGGTCTGCCTAGCAGTATTTGCTTTGGAAAAAAAAAGGTATCCATCCATATAAAATGGATTTTACCATGAAGTTAAATTATGTTGCGTTTGAGCAATAAAATGACTTCACCAACTTTGTTAAAATTATATATCCCTTTAAAGTACCTAGTCCGAATAGGCAAACTGACGTTTTAAAAGTGACCTACCACCTTTTAATACTTTAGATACATAGGTCATGGGTCTTTTCAGTAAAAGCATCTCCAAATCAGACCACCACCCGTAGTATCTATAAAAAGATTCCAGTTTTAACAAAACACTTAAAAATATATGACTAGAATAATTTTCCTCTAGCTTGATTTTCAAAAGCCATTAAAACTCAAAAATATGTGATGTACCAGAGAGTATCAAATTTTATCAAATTGTGGTAGAATAGCTATCATTTTTATACTAAATCGTTACCATTTTTTTAGATTTTTTATTATTTATTTATAGAAAAAGGTGAAGGAGGAGAGAAAGAAAGGGAGAAAAACATGGATGTGCAAGAGAAACATTGATCGGTTGCCTCTCACACACCCCTAACAGGTGACCTTGCCCACAATGGAATGGAGAACTTTCAGTTTTCAGGACACACACCCACTGAGCCATACCAATCAGGGCACAATTTTTGAACTTTATTTTGGCAAAATCCGTGTTTCAAATAAAGATGTTATTTGTTATATAACAGCATAAGTTTCTGTGTTCATGTTTTAAAAGTTAGGGCTAATTTTCTACAATAAAGATTAGGACAAACAGTAAAATTATAACTGATGAGTATAATCGAAAAGAAATACAATGTTAGAACATAGCAAATAAAATACTTTTTTTAAACAATAAATTTCAAAGAGTTATTTATATTTTATAGAAATTATTGATGAGGGGAGAAATCAAACTCACCTTTTATTCTTTCTAAAAAATATCGTGAAATATTTATATTCACTAGATTATTTTAGAATATAAGGTAAAGATAGGCTAGAAAGATATCTGTCATTTTAGTTAGGAAGAGTACAACTATTTCTCAATGCTAAAATAATTTATTACATAAATATGTAATTTGTAATTATCTGCACTTCAATCACAAAATCAGCCTGTGAGGTCAGATATCTTCACGCAATTCACAACTATTCAGAGCCAACTATGTGCCAGAAGGAGAACAAGAAGGGAGAGAAATTCAAAACTTACTTGAAAAAATAAAGAAGGAAAACTTCCCCAAACTGGCAAAAGAATTAGACATGCAAGTCCAGGAAGCTCAGAGAATCCCAAAGAAATTGGATTGAAGGAGAAACACACCAAGACACATCATAATTACATTACCCAAGATTAAAGATAAGGAGACAATCTTAAAAGGAGCAAGAGAAAAGGAGACAATTACCTACAAAGGAGTTCCCATAAGACTATCAGATGATTTCTTAAAGGAAACCTTGCAGGCAAGAAGGGGCTGGAAAGAAGTATTCAAAGTCATGAAAAGCAAGGACCTACAACCTAGATTACTCTATCCAGTAAAGCTATCATTTGGAATGGAAGGGCAGATAAAGTGCTTCCCAGAAAAGGTAAAGTTAAAGGAGTTCATCATCACCAAGCCATTATTATATGAAATGTTCAAGGGGCTTATCTAAGAAAAAGAAAGCAATCAAAACTATCATTGATCAAAAGAAAACAGTAAAATTACAACAAACTCACAACTATCAACAACCGAACCTAAAAATAAATAAATAAATAAACAAACGAATAAATCAAACTAAGCAAACAACCAGACAGGAACAGAATCACAGAAATGGAGATGGAAGGTTATCATCCATGGGGATAGAGATGGGGAGAATGGGGGAAAAAGGTACAGGGAATAAGAAGCATAATTGGTAGGTACAAAATAGACGGGGGGGGGGGCGGTAAGAATAGTATAGGAAATGGAGAAGCCAAAGAACTTATATGTATGACCCATGGACATGAACTAAGGGCAGCAGGGAGGGGGGGGGATGTTGGAGGGAGGGGTTTCAGGGTGGAGGGGGGAAAAGGGGAGAAAAAAATGGGACAACTATAATAGCATAATCAATAAAATATACTTAAAATTGTTTAAAAGAAAAAAATAAAATTGATTAAAGTTGCATAGCTACTAAGTGAAGAGCTAGCTCTCAAACCCAGGCTATTTGGCTTTAGAAAACTTTTCTGTAACATCATGTTGGGTTTTTTGTTTATTTGTGTTTTTAATTTTTTTGTTGTTCAGTTACAGTTGTCCCTATTTTTCCACCCATTATTCTGCCCTGACTCGTCCAACCCCTGCTCCCAAAGACCATTCCCACCCCATGTGTCCTTGTGCATGGGTCCTTTGTACATGTTCCTTGACTTTATCCTTTTCCTTCTTTCCCCCATTATCCCCCTTCCCCCTCCCCTCTGGTCACTGTCAGTTTGTTCTTTATTTCCATGTCTCTGGTTCTTTTTTGCTCTTTTGTTTTGTTGATTAGGTCACACTTATAGGTGAGATCATATGGTATTTGTCTTTCACCACCTGGCTTATTTCACTTAGCATAATGCTCTCCAGTTCCATCCATGCTGTCGTGAAAGGTAGGAGCTCCTTTCTTTCTGCTGCATAGTATTCCGTTTAGTAAATGTACCACAGTTTGATCCACTCATTCACTGATGGGCACTTAGGCTGTTTCCAGCACTTGGCTATTGTAAATAGCACTGCTATGAATATTGGGGTGTATAGGTTCTTTTAAATCGGTATTTCAAGATTCTTAGGGTATAATCCCAGCAGTGGAATTGCTGAATCAAAAGGCAGTTCCATTTTTAGTTTTTTGAGGAAATTCCATACTGTTTTCCACAGAGGCTGCACCAGTCTGCAGTCCCACCAACAGTGCACTAGGGTTCCCTTTTCTCCACAGCCTCACCAGCACTTGTTTTTCATCACAAATTTGCTTGTCACAGCCCCAAATAAAAATGTTTTTATAGTAATCCCATGCCAATTTCTAAAATAGATGCTATCTTCAGGCTGGAGCCCTCTGGCTGCATTTTGCCTTGCACCCATGTTTTGTTTGGCTGATATAATGTTTTTAGTTTTTTAATTTTAATAATTGTCATATTTGAAAATTGATTCACACATTAATTATCCAGAATTTAGGGCTTCTCTTTCAAAGTCAGAAACACACCTGTTAGGATGGCTATGATTAAAAAAACAAACAAATAGAAAAAACAAGGTGAGGATGTGGTGAAATTAGAACCCTTGTTGGCAGAAATGTAACATGGTGTGCAGTCACTACGGAGAACAGGGTGACAATTCTTTAAAAAAATGAAAAAGTATTATCATATGATCCAGCAATCCTACTTCTGTGTATATACCCCCAAAGAACTAAAAGTAAGTCCTGAACAGATATTTGTACATCCATGTACATAGCAGCATTATTCATAATAGCCAAAAAGTGAAAGTAATTCATGTCCATCAACAGAAGAAATGAACAAAAAGGGGTATATACGTGCAATGGAATATTATTCATCCCTATAAAGAAGGAAACATCAACATATGTTGTAAGATTGATGAATCTTGAAGGCATTATGCTAAATGAAATAGTATAATGGAAAAAAGACACATGCCACTTATATAAAAATACACAGAGAAAGTAGAACAGTGGTTGCCAGGGGATGGAGAAAGAGGGGAATGAGAGTTGTTGTTTAATGGCTACAGAGTTTCGGATGTACAGGTTCTGCAGACCAAATGTACAACATGAATATTCTTAACCCTATTGAACTGTACACTAAAAAAATGGTTAAGATGGAACAATTTGGTTTTTCACTGTAAATTATAAACAATTTTAATGTAAAATAAAATTTAAAACATAAAAAATCTTTAAGGTTTTATTTATTTACTTTTAGACAGGGTGGGAGAAAGGGAGAAAGAGAGGTAGACAAACATCAGTGTTCAAGAGAAACAACAATGGGTTGTGTACGAACCCAGCCCACAACCCAGGCATGTGCCCTGTGAATCAAACCAGCAACCTTTTGGTTCACAGGCCGGCCCTCAATCCAAAGAACCACACCAGCCAGGGCAAAGAATCCTTTTAAAGAAGTTAGAAGATCCATCAGCATCGGACTCAGCAATCTTCCAAGGTACCCATGAGCTGAAGTTGAAGAGTAGTTTCCTTTACCACTGCCGGCCTTCTCCAGGGCCACCAGAGATGTCACTCCCAGTTTTCTCCCTGGCATTGAAGTCGAAATGTCAAATGCCAATTCTTCTCATTTTCATTGGCTATTCTTCACCAGTTCCCCTCTCTCATTTCTGTTACTTTGCAGGCCACTGTTACAACTTGAATTTGCATCTCCTTCTCTAGCTGATGAATTTATAGCACCCTTTTAAGATCTGGCACATTGTGTCCTAATGAATTTAAAATAAATATCACATATATAATTTTTCCCTTCAACTAGCCTTTATACAAAAACTCTTAAAGATGTTTATGGCCTGATGAACAATTGTAATGTGAAATCTTTTCTCATTTAGCTATTTTAAAAATACAATTACTTGGAGTAACATCAGCATCATATAGTAGGACACTTGTAACCCAACAAAGTTTCCTCTGCTCAGCATAATGGATTATCCACACATTAATACAGCTGAAGGAGGGTGTATTGGCATACGTGGGGGGATGGGGCAGGAGAGGAGGAAGAACAGGATGGTGCCTGCAGTCCTGGTTTCCCAGCCACCATGGCTAAGCCTGGAGGTCCAGCGAACAGAGCAGTGGCAAAGGAGTAGAGTTGGCCCCCACAACATGGTAAGGAGGGCAGCAAAAGAGGGGCACCTAAGAATCCAGCTCTCCCCCAACTGTGGTGGTGATCATACCATCAGAGAGCCTGGTTGTAGCAGCAAAGATGCATTTTCAGCTTCTCAGCCACAGCATAGCAGCACCAGCAGCCATAGGGAAACAGGTAGCAGTGTAGTGAGTTCCCAAAACACATGCCCTTATCCCAACCTGCCACATCATCCTGCCACGGTAGTGGTGCCCCACGACCCAAGTGACCAGGACACAGGAGGGACACCTACCACCCACAACAGGCACCAGCAATTCCAGGGACAAGCAGCACTGCACAGGTAAGAAAAAAAACTGACCCTATAGCACTATCTATTGAAAAGGAAGAACCCATTAATCAGTCTGCTGAATTGTTAAAATGAAAATGGTACCTAAATAAGAAAAGTGTTTGCTATTTTTACTATTTCACATTTGTTGGATGAAAAACACCACCTCACACACCATGAATAACCAAGGTAACATGGTATCCTTGTTATCTTGTTATAACAAAGACTGTAACAAGAGGCAAAGAAGGACCCAGCAATTGCACTTCTGGATATTTATCCTAAGACACACAAAATACTATTCACTGTAGCAATTGCACTAGCCAAGATATGGAAACAACTAAGAGACCATTAACAGATAAATGGATAAATAAGAAGTGGTGCACATACATATACAGTGGAATATGACAGCCGTAAAAATAAAATCTTGCAATCTGTAACAGCATAGGTAGGTAGACAGACCTTCTGTGTGTTGTACTGAGTGAAATGTCAGAAGACAAATGTCATATGATTTCCTTATACGTGAAATCTAAAAATGAATACTATGAACAAGCAGAACTGAAAAAAACTCAGATACAGAAAACATTTTGACAGTTGCCAGATGGGAGGTTTAGAGGGAGGAGTAAAAAACGTGAAGGGCTTACGAAGTAAATTGGTGGTTTCAGAATAATCATGGGGATGTAAAGTACAGCATTAGAAAATATAGTCAATAATCTTGTAACAACTATGTACAGTGTCAGATGGGTCCTACCGGGTTGGCCAAAAAGTTCGTTTTGATTTTTAAGATGGCTGTAGTAGCACTTAATTGTGTTTAACTTCACTGAACCACCCAATTTTGTTGGATTGTATTGTGACATCTGTCATATCAGTGTACATTATAAAAAACATCAAAATTGGCGAGTTTTTGTCTAGGCATTGTAATATTGAAGATGGAAGAAAATACACATTCTCAGAATGTTATGCTTTATTATTTCAAGAAAGGTAAAAATGCAACTGAAAAACACACAAAATGATCTGTGCAATGTATGGAGAAGGTGCTGTGACTGATAGTGTGTCAAAAGTGTCCTGCAAAGTTTCGTGCTGGAGATTTCTCTCTGGACAATACTCCATGGTCAGGTACACCAAAGTTGATAGCGATCAAATTGAGACATTGAGAACAGTCAATGTTCTACCATTCAGGAGACAGGTGACATACACAAAATATCCAAATCAATGAAGTCATTAGTGAAAATGAAAAATGTGTCTTTTATTTTATGAAAAAAAATAAACAGAGCTTTTGGCCAACCCAAGATTTATTGGGGTAATCACTTGGTGAGCCATGTAACTGTCTAATCACTGGGTTGTATACCTGAAACATCATATTGCACAACTATAATTGAAATGTAAAAAATTTAAAAAAAAATTAGAAGCTAGGCCCTGGACAGTGTGGCTTAGTTGGTTGGGCATCATCCTCTGGATAGAAGAGTCACCGGTTTCCCAGTCAGGGCCATGTGCCTGGGTTGCAGGTTCATTCCCGTTAACTGATCAGTTTCACTCCTCTTTCTCCCTACTTTCCCCTCTCTTTAGAATCAATAAAAGAAAAAACATTTTTTAAATAATAAGCTAGCCAACATATTTTTTAAGTTTATTTTTATTTTTGATTTTAGAGAGAAGGAATGGCGAGAAAGAGAGGGAGAGAAAAATCAGTGTGAGAAACATTGACTGGCTGCCTTCCACATGTACCCTGACCAGGGGACAAACCGGTGACCTTTTGGTCCATGGGAGGATGCCTGACCAACTGGCTGAGGCAGCCAACAAGGTTTTAAATCCTCTATCAGTTTTGAATCAAGCTCCTCAGCTTCCTACATTTGTAAAATTAGGATAATACTGCCTTTGCTGGACTGTTAAAATGACTGAGTAATATATGCATGGAAGAGTCTACATGTTGAATCCCTCCCCTTATCATTTATCTAAGTTTCTTAATCAGGACATTTTTAATATGCCTGGTATTAATTTGTTTTTACTGTAATAATTTAGTACTTTGGCTGGTCTGAATTCCTGAGTATTGTACTAACAAATAGCATAAACAACTTAGTATTTCTCAAAAAGATAATATCCAACTTAAAGCTAAAAAACAAATTGGGGACTAAATAGTAAAGGAAAACATATAATAAAGATTATATATTTAAAAACAAACAAAAAAACAAACACATCAGGCCCTGGCTGGGGTGGCTCAGTCGATTGAGTACTGGCCTGCAAACCAAAAGGTCACTAGTTTGATTCCCAGTCAGGGCACATGACTGGGTTGTGGGCCAAGTCCCTAACTGGGGGCATGTGAGAGGCAACCAATAGACGTCTCTCTCTCTTCCCTCTAAAAAATAAACATTTTTTTTAAAAAGTCAAGAAATATACCTATACTGCTCACTTCTGCAGCACACATACTAAAATTGGGATGTTAGAGATTAGCATGGCCCCTGCACAAGGATGACATGCAAATTCGCGAAGTATTCCAGAAAAAAACCAAAACGTACCCATATGTAGCCGTGTTCTTACTGTTTAACGAATGTAATTACTTAATTCTTTTTGTACATTTTTGTGTCATGGTATTAGGGACAAACTACAAAATCTAATATGAAAAATCTTTATAGAGATGAGCTAATTAGGTTTGAGTATTGAAAGTAGTACATTTTGGGTTCTTTGAGGCCATTAGTTATGGAAAGATTTCCTATACTTTTCACTTCAACACCAGAATCTTTAGAACTGAGCTTTTGTTCACTCTCAAATAGTTCAGCAAAATAGGATGATAAAGGAATCAAATGAGACTCACACACTCCTTTGTTGTTTAAGAGAATTCTGTATTTTGTCAGTGATACAGGCTCAGTGTGTTATCTCTTCAGAAAAATACGGCTATTTTCTGTTATAAACTTTATTTTTCTGTATATAAAGTCCAGATTTTATTAGCTATTTTGGTTTCCCAAAATAACCATTAGGATATGCCTCATTTTAGGCTTTAAATAACTGTGTGATAAAATAGCATATGTAGGTATAAAGCTGAAACAAAAAGTACGTACACATTTCCACATTTCTAACATACAGGAAAAATGTGTTGTGTTTCTTTTGTTATAGCCGAGAAGGTTCCTAAAACTACATATCAGGGCAACCTAGTAAATTAATGTAAGTGCCAGTTTAAAATTTTTAGGGAAATACATCTGTTGGACATGACACAAACTACTAGTTTGAGGTAGTTTACATTTCCAGTATTAGGTAGCACTGTATTTATTTCCATGACTGTGTATCTTTGCAAAACTGGTTTTTCAGCAGTTGTGATAAAAAGTACTGTGCAAAAGCGTACTGGAACAGGAAATGATAGAAGCAATGTAAACCCAAGCTGATTCCAAGGTTTGAGAAGCTGTGCAGTGTCCACAGTTACTAGCAATTATGATGTAAATTCTTACTAAGTTGTTTGGACCAAACTGTTTAATAAATGGAAGTATGATGCATTTCTTTTGTCCAAGCTGCCCTGTAAAAAAAAATTACTGAAACACTAAAGGGCACCATGAGCTAAGGAAGTATTGAGAACATCTGTGGTGTAGGCAAGATGTACACTAAGACAAGTCATTACATCATTCATTTTCTACCTAAGAAATTTTCTAGTCTTTTAAGAAGGAGAAAAAATATATAAAAACATACATACAAAGTTTGGATTTTTATTGAAATTTTGTGTTAGGTATCAAACAAAATCTGCTTTCTTCAGATAAAAATATTCTCTCAGATGTCTCCAGATAACTGCTAAGTCTAAATTGGTCCTTCAATGTCTTATTTTAATTTTGTTGTCACAAAATGTTCATATACACTTAGGATGTCCCCAAAAGAATTTTTATCGTGTAAAGGACCGTACGTGACGACCTCTACCACTGCCTCCACTAACAAACTTTCCTCTTGAGCCTCCACTGCCGCTATTTGCACTTGCCCAGGAAGGTCCAAGTCCCCCACGACCTCTTGAGGCACGGTCACGAGGACTTGGGCGGTAGCCTATAAAAGAAAAAAATACAGTATTTAGTTGCAACACCCTTTCCTTTCCAATTATATGAATACTCCTCTATAACACTGAGCTCAAATGAAGACAGAAATTACTCTTTCCTCCTTTAAAATCATGTACAGGTTCTGTCAATGGGTTAAAAACCAGTGAATTGTCCTTTTTCAATAGGTAAATTGTTTCATTTGTGAGAATAACATCTCAAATAAAGCTGTTAAGGGTTACTATATGCTTACATACAGAAGATAATACTGTAATCAAAACCAGAATACACTCTATGAAGATAACTCTGTTATTAAAATACTCTGGTCAAAAAAGTACCTTAAGGATTGGTACCTTAAGGATTTTATTACTGAAATATAAAAACAGAGCACATCAGCACGAAACTGCTTAGATTATACATGAAGTTCAGAATCTGAGTTTTTATTATTTCTATAGAAAATCTGTATCGGGCACTAATTCAGATATAAAATTAAATTCACTTTAGAATTACACATTTCATTCTAAAATATTCTCTCCTAGAATCAGAGTACATGACACTCAACCATTTGAAAATAAGGATTCACCTTCCTCTCTGAGCAGTATCAATTAGAGGAATGTATACCTGTAGAACTAAGTGGTCGTAATGGTGGAAGAGGGCCCCTGTTAAAATTGCTTTGGCCTCCACGACTTTCATTGTAATTTCCTCGAGGAGTATTCTGAGCACTCCAACTGGAGCCTCTTGTTCCTTCACGACGACTGTAGTTTCCTAAAGGCAACACAATCAAAATCTTTTTTCACAACTTCAGTTAGATTAAGGAAGATCTGACAAGTTTTCCTTAATCTTTGAAAGTAATGAAAGATAAACTGAAATTTTTGTAAATGAAATATAGTGAACAGTGGCAGCATCATTCATGGTTAGAAGCAGAAGCTCTGGAGCCAGACTACCAGGTTTCATATAGTGATTTTATCACTCTTACTTATGGGCCCTGGCCAGCTGACAGTCTTCTCTCCTGTAAAGTGGGTGTACCAACAGAAGCTACCTCATGGAATTTATGTGAGAATATCACATATCAAGTGCTTATAACAGTTCCTAGCATAATTATGTGTTTACTATTAATGTAAACTCCTACTCTCTTTCACTCCCATCCTCCTCACTCAGCAGGAGGAAAACACTAGTGAAGTATAATCTCTATGAATAAACTCAGTTTCTAAAATCCTGAAACAATTAAAAACAGATTAAATATAACATGAGGAATCAAGCAGATAAGAGAATTAGTGGTGAACATAAAACAATCTTAAGGATAT
Source organism: Desmodus rotundus (assembly GCF_022682495.2). Classification (NCBI taxonomy): domain Eukaryota; kingdom Metazoa; phylum Chordata; class Mammalia; order Chiroptera; family Phyllostomidae; genus Desmodus; species Desmodus rotundus. The sequence goes on along the minus strand of NC_071394.1, from coordinate 31,426,686 downwards.
GGCTGCTGAATATGACTGGGAAAATAATGTCTGAATATTATTCAGAAAGGATAACAAAAGTTAACTTAAAAAAGCTTTTTTTCCTATTCAATTAAAGTACTCTGCAAATAGTATCGCTGGCCTAAAGGCAGCTTAATTGCAGGTAACAGAAAAATACTTTATCTGAATCACTACCATGTAAATCACTTCTATTCAATATTCTAATATTCCAATATTCTTTTTTTTTCCCTTTTAATTGAATTTACTGGGGGTGACACTAGTTGACAAAACTATACCCGACAATTTTCAACATTTTTTCATCTCATGGCACACACAAACTAATTATTAAAATTCTGCAACACACCAAAAAATAATACTGTTTTTTCCCAGTCTGACAAAAAAATAAATATAATTTTGATTCATTCACACCAGATGGCTACTGTTGTGTTTGCTGTCGTCATCTTTTTATTTGACAGCCTAAGGGAAAAGAGGACGGTGCCCCTGACTAAATAGTCAGGTATTGCATGTTTGCTTATTTGTTCTTTAAAGATTTTACTTATTTATTTTTAGAGAGGGGAAGGGAGGGAGAAAAACATCAATGTGTGGTAGCCTCTCGTGCACCCCCTACTGGGGCAGAAGGGTGGCGTGGGGACCTGGCCCACAACCCAGGCATGTGCCCTAGACTAGGAATTGTACCAGAGACCCTTTGGTTCCTAGGCAGGTGCTCAATACACTGAGCCACTCCAGCCAGGGCAGGTATTGCATGTTGTAGCACACTGGTTGAAAATCACTGTTCACTAGAAAACACACATAAGTAATTACCTTTTGAGGCAGGCGGTGTGAAAAATCTATTTTGACTGTGAAAAGCACCCCGTCCTCCTCGATTGCCTGAAAATCCACCACGAGAAGAAATCTTCTGTGATACTTTGAGTGGCCGTTTGGGTGGGGGTATTCCATCTTGAGGGACCACCTCTTTACTTTCAGCTGCAACAAAGTCATCCACGTGCATAGATGGTGGTCTGCTTGTGTTCTGTTTTCTCTGACGAAAAATATCATGGGGTCGTATACCCTGTCCAAATCCTCCCCTGCCCCTTCCTCTTGGTGGTGGCACAACATGAGCTCGTTTGGCAGGTTCAATGTATTCAGATTTTCCACTATTAAAACAAAAACACCCCATGAAAACATTTTCTTTTTTTCGTATTTCCAATGAAAATATAAGTCAATCTTCACAGTACTGAGAACTACATTTCAATTATTTCTTATTCCAATTTTGGTAAATTTTACAGATTTGTTAACAGGCCCACCTTGCTTTAACATGCTTTACTTTACTGAACTTGACACATATTGCATTTTTTTACAAATTGAAAGCAAGATTATACACCAGCAAAAAGATTAAGACTCACTGAAAGCTCACATGGTAATTAGCATCATTTAGCAATCAAGTGTTTTTTAATTAAGTTATGTACATTGGTTTTTAGACATGACATTGCATACTTAATGGACTGTAGTATAATATAAACATAACTTACATGCACAAAGAAACCAAAAATTTCATGTAACTTTATTATGATACTATACTTTATTGCAGTTGTCTGAAACTGAACCAAGGTATGCCTGTACTTTCCAATGAAATACAATAAAACTAACTAACAATGGTACTCACATTTTATTGCTATGACTATTATTTAAAATAATTCAATTTACTCTTGTTCGAACCTTCCAAACTCTCATAAAGCAGAATAATAAACAAATGTACTGTGTATGTCTTGGCCAAACAATATCCATGATTCCAGTATTATGTCAACTTCCTTTATACTTTAATAGTCATGTGTCTACCTTAAAATACATTAAAATAAGTAAGCTTACATGACCACAATCAAGGTCTTCAGTAGAATAAATTTTACCTTGAAGTTATAAAGGTCTCATGCTTGTGCTTCCCAAGTTTGAATCCCTTAGTGGTCTTGGTCCGCCCTGGAGATGATGGTTCTGACAAAAACGAGCGCTCTAATTCTGAGTGCAAGTCAAAGTCACTACAGCACTTTTCAGAGAGCTCGATTAAGTCCACTTTTACCTGCAGTCATAAAAATCAAATGAAATGAAAAATATACCTTAAATGTAATGATTAATGTAACATTTGACAACAGAAATTCTTATTTCCTATAAATTATATGACTCAAATAAATTATAGGCCTGCCTGTTTCCCTCATCTTTTCAAAGGGCAACATCACTGGCAGTTAAAAAAAAAAATCTTAGGAATTCAGTTGTGGGGGTTTTTGGGGAGATGGCAGGGCTGGCATTCCTCCTTAAAGAAGTGTTACTAAACTAAGAGACATCTGCTGCCTGACAAGAATCTCAGGATTTCTCTATGTAAGTTAACAGTGTGGTATCTCCAGACTTTTCCAAAAGTATATGAAAGTAGCATACTCTGCAAGCCTTGTATAGTCAACATATATGTCATAAAAGGATCTTTTTTGTGCCACATTTCAAAGCTATATGCATTTAATGAGGTTGCAACCTAAGTTTTACTTGCAGAAAAATGAAAATTACATTGGTTTTATTCAAATTTATCAAACCTAAAAGACCTAGAATTTACCTAAGCCATGTAGATCACAATCACCATCACAACACAGTTGTGATTCAAAGTAAAGTTATCAAAAGAACAATTTGTAACACAAATGTTTTAGACCTGTGATGCCAAATATGGTAGCCACTAACCACATGTGCCTATTTAATTTCAATTCAAATGAATTAAAGTCAAATCAAAATAAAATGCAGTTCCTTAATCATATTAGCAACATTTCATTGCTTACCAGTCACATGAGGCTAGCAGCTACTATACTGCAGAGGATATAGAACATTTCTGTCACTGCATAGCTCCACTCGACAGTACAGTTCTAAAGAATCAATGACCAATTTACAAAGAAAAAAGAAATAAATTCTTTAATGAAATCTAAATTGAATTGTATGTGATCTTTTAAAGAAGGAAAAGCAACCTTCAAATGAACTAAACACACTTTAAATGTGAATAATGTTTTTTGTTTCACTGCCCATGATAAATATAGCCTTTTTTTAGACCAGGACATATGAAATATATTTATTTCTTTAAGAAAAAAACAGTACATGGTACCAAGAGATGTGGCTGAAATCATCCTCCCTAATACATCTCTAAACAGCATGAAACAGACTACATTAAATTTTCAGTCTCAGTGCAAATATCCTCTTCCCTTACTCAATATTATGTTTAAGGACGTCAGTTCCCATTAGTACCACATTATTCCAACAAACACATTCTTTACATGTCCCCAATTCAGAGAAGATACCACAACACCATTCCTCTCTTTAAACACAAATTGTAATTTTGTGTGTTAAGAAAATATGTGATTTTCCCTTAAAATGTCTCATTTTCATATATACAGATCACTAACCAGAAAGAAGCAAAACAAGTAGCATAAAAACTGAGTCCTGACATCATGAAGTGGGTGACTCACATAAAAATTATGTAGTACTGATCCCCAAATGAACTTGTAACAGCTATATAATATGTAACCTATTTTGCTAACAATACACAAAGAAAACAAAAAAGCAACTTTTCCTAAATATTTAGCAATAAAATTATACCAAATCCAGGTCTGTATCAATCTCTTCAGCCTGAAATGGAGTAAACCACATAGATTTCAACTGATCATCCATGACATCAGCTAGTACATATGCAGTCCTGGAACAGAAAAAGTATTTGGTAAAAAGCAGAATTCCAAAACTGAATTTTTAGCTGACCTTTTAAGTAAAATCTGTGGAAAGTACAATTAAAAATGATACCCTGTAAAAGTATTAGTAAAATTGGCACCTAAGTACACTTCTTCAAAGAGCTATTTAAGAATTAATATCCTTGCTCTGGCAAGGTGGCTCAGTTGGTTGGAGCATCATCCCGTACACAGAAAGGTGGCAGGTTCAATTCCTGGGGAGGGCACATGCCTGGGTTTCTGGCGGGTTCCATCCCTGGTCACAGCATGTATGAGAGGCAACCAATCAATGTTTCTCATTCACACTGATGTTTTTCTCCCTCTCTCCCTTCTTCTCTTTCTAAAAATCAATAAACATATCTTTAGGTGAGGACTAAAAAAAAAAAAAAAAGTATCCTTAAAAACCAATTACTTGGAAACTAATCCTGTTGTGACAAATTTTGACCTTTCAGTAAATGTTTTTATATATATATATATATATATATATATATTTTTTTTTTTTTTTATCTATTTTTAGAGAAAGGAAGAGAGGGAGGAAGAGAGGGAGAGAAACACCAATGTGTGGTTGCCTCTCGCACACCCCCCACTGGGGGCCTGGCTTGCAACCCAGACATGTGCCCTGACTGGGAATCAAACCAGTGACCCTTTGGTTCACAGGCCGGCACTCAATCCACTGAGCCACACCAGCCACGGCTAAATAAATAAAATCTTTAAAAAAAAAAGTAAGCTGGCCCTCTCTAGAACCCAGCCATTAAATACACAGTATCTACTCAGCCAGAAAACGCTGTTTTTTGTTTTTGTTTTTTACCTATTGTTAAACAGATTTTGGAGAGATTCTGGAGCTGAAAGCACTGGTTCTACATCCTGGTCACCGAGAGGTAAGGGATCACCTGATGACTCCAGAATCTGCTTAACTACAACTACATTGTCCAACAACGAATCCAGATTGTCATCATCTTTTGAATGTTCCTAAGTACATACAAAAACAGAGTTAGAAGATACAGGTAAAACTAGAACATTTATGCCCCAAATCTATTAACTCTTTAGTAGAAAAGTTTGTATTACTTCGTTACTTAGAAATTTAGAACACCATCAGGGAATTATCAACTTAACATATTAAAAATAAAACAAACACCAAAAACACTTGTCATTTTATCTCTAAAGAATGGTGGTATGGAACACCTACATTCAAACAATAAATCATTCAAAAAGCATTGCCTTCATTTACACCTTCAGATTCATAAAGAGTATGAAAGACTTTACTCTGAATTATTAATTCATCAAAGAGTTACTTCAAATGGTATAAATACCCAACTGAGAGTTCACTGTTTTTAAAAAGTCACTAAAAAAACTTATGCTAGTCAAATGGAAGAAAATATGTCTTGGGAGAATGTACTGTTTTTATTTTTCTTTTTTACCAAAACAAGTTTCTCTAGTTCAAGGAACAAATTTTCTGGACTTTCTTCTTTGCTTTGTAGAAGCTGTTTTAACTCTGCAGCATTAATACTCATCGTCCGTGATGGATGAGCTCCCTCTACTTCCATGAGACCACTATCATCTCCACAACATCCCTGTAAATGTCACAATCAAATTAAATTTGAGAACAATGAAATTTGCAAAGATGCTCCCAAACTTATTCAGATATTTAAGCCATTTGCTGCAATCTTCCCCTCAATGTTTTGGGTTTACATCAGTATAAATGCCTAGTTTCAAGAAGGTTTTAGTCAGCGCAAAGCTGAAGTAAGTTTTCTTTGAATAAGACAAGATAAATAGTTAAACACATGCACTCAACTTACTGGCACCAAGATTTCTCAACAAAAATATCCTATGGCAGGTACACTGGTACATGCAGGACACATAACATACTGACTGATTTGCAAGTTAATAAAATGCCTGATATCACAAAAACTGATGAAATGGAATTTTTCTGGAGATAAGGCAAACAATTAAAAAAACAGTAACTATCATTTTAAATTATATTCTGTCATGCAGGAAAGTAGGTATTTTTTTATGCAGAGTTTGCTTCCAAAAGTATGCCACAATATAAAAGGAATTTTGAATTGATAGTAATTCAATACTAGGAAAGTCATCCAGCAAAGCAAATCTTAGATCATGACAATAAACCCATCCATATTGTCACATATGAAAGGACACTTAAGTAGCTTCAAATCTTTAGAACAGAGCTCTGTTTTAAATGGTTCAAAATTAATATGGTTTCTTTGGAAACTACACCCACCAATTCAAATGCAGGACTTAACAGTTTTTAAAGAGGCATTAACAATTAATATTTTTTTGGAGCGCCTAGCATTTATCTCATAAGTGGACAAATTACTATGAAAATTATTTTTGAATGTCAACTGTAATTCAAAAATAAAAAAATTAATAAAAAAGAAAACAATTGCCCTGGATGGTGTGGCTCAGTAGATTGAGCACCATCCTGTGAGCCAGGGTTCGATTCCCAGTCAGGGCACACACCTGGGTTGCGGGCCAGGCCCCCAGTCAGGGGCATATAGTTGGTGGCCACACATTGATGTTTCTCTCCCTCTCTTTCTCCTTCCCTCCCCTTCTCTCTAGAAATAAGTAGATGAAACCTTAAAAAAAAATTATTTTTAACAGATTCCCACTCAAACCGATACTGTGCCTAAAGCACACTGTTGCTTCCTTTCACAAAACACTAGACTAAGGAAGAAAGAGAGCCTACAGTTTTAATAAGAAATTCAATAAACCATAATGTCTGTAAGACTTTTATTTGCTCTCTTTGGAGGTGGGGAGTTAATGGCAGGTTGATAATTGTCTAGCTCATGTTGTATTTAAAAAAAATATTTAGCTCTGGTTGGTGTGGCTCAATGAACTGAGCACCAGCCTGCAAAACAAAAGGTTGCTGGTTCAATTCCCCACCAGGGCACATGCCTGGGTTGTGGGCCAAGTCATGCAAAAAAAAACCAAACCAACCAATCAATGTTTCTCTTTTTCTTTCTCCCTCCCTCCCCCTCTCTAAAAATTAAAAAAATAAAATGTTTAACAATATTTAAAATACATATATTTAAAGGTAAATGAGTTAAAAATATTCAGAGGATATTTGGACAAAACTGGGTTAGACTGCAATAAGGAAGTTTCTATTTATCCAGGACCTTTTAGAGCTTGAAAGATAATAATGTGCACAGGTTCCATCAGGAGAGACATTTCTGAACTTATTAATGTCTTCTGGAATTGTGTCTACAATATATAGCATAATTCTGGAAAAGACTAATGAGAGAAGCTCTTAATAAGATTTTAGAGTTAAATAATCTTTAATTCATATCTAAGACTATCCAAAATAGTCTAGTATAATAAACTTTACATTCACCCCAAATCACAGCAGCCAAAACACAATCAGTAAATGTTCATTTAAACCACAGTTAAGTAAATACTTAATTAACAGACTGATAAAACTTGACTATTCTGAGTCTCCCTAGCAAGGTAACTCAATGTAAATAATACATTGTAGATAGTATTTTTCTCTATTTAAGTTGCAAAATAAGAAAGTAGTATTCATAATGTCTAATAAATTAGAGTTCAATAAAGTCTGCACTTAAAACATCTATATTTTTTAATAAATTAAAAATCTGATTTTATAGTGAGGATAGGACACAAATAAAAACATGATCCTAAGTTCTAAGTTCTAAAAAACATTACTCTTAAGATATTTTTGAACCCAAGTGATTTTTTTAACTTATGAGAAAAAGTCTTTAACTTTAAGAAATATAAATACATGTAATACACATGTATATATACTTACCATTGTGTCAGAGTTAAGAATTTGTCTCATAAATTCCAAAAATGAAGACGCAAGTTCACCTGTGTCCTTACTAAAAGTGCTGACCACTCGTTTCAGTAAACTATGCAGTGCATTACTATTTTTCCTTAAAGAACTGCAAATAAGAAAAAAAGAAAAGAAAAGTCTTAACATTTGAGCATATAAATCTGGTATGAGAAATGAACTATCTCAATTCAGATAGAATATTTAGTCGCCCATTTTAAAAAATGTAAAAAGTACTTTCATGTGTCTGGTGACACAAGTCATGTAACAAAGCACTATCTATAGTGAACATCTCCTTTTAAAGATAAGCTTTAAGCTCTTAAAAAAAAAAAAAAAAAAAAAAACTCCTCTAAATAATAAAGGTATAAAACTTAGCTGTCTCAGAAGCCTGACCAAAAAACCTATCATATAATAACTACAAAGAACAACTATATGACACCATGATCTGACATAAGAAAATCAAAGGTATAGAGCAGAGGTCAGCAAATTTTTTATGTAAAGAGTCTGATGGTAAATAATTTAGGTTTTGCAGGCTATACACAATCAGTCTGTTTCTCCCGATACAATTTCTTCAGTCACAAGTATTCAACTGCTGGTGTAGCAAAAAAAGCAGCCATAAACAACACATAAATGTTGGCTACATTCAAACAAAACTTTACAAAAACCGGTGGCAGGCAGGATTTGGCCTGTGGCCCATAGTTTGCCAACCCCTGATAAAGAGAGATTTCAAGCACAACAATCCAGATGATACATATCTAAAATCATGACAATATACAGTTCTGCTAAAATTATCTGCTGCATTTACAGTTCTTAGTTGATCAAAAGAGAACTTCAAGGGTAAAATACTCTAATAGTCAATTATGTCCCTTACTTGTGATATAATTAGCCAAAATAAAAATAAGTATAGTAACACTAAACATGCAGTGCTTGTACTGGGAAAATGTGGTTAGACTGTAACAAGCCATCATACAAGACTTTGATAAAGCAATACAAAAAGAGAAAAACAGGACTCCTGCTCTTAAGAACTTTATAAAATAATTAAACAGACAATTCAAAACAAACAGAAATAAGATTAAATGCAAAGATAATATGATTAATGAAAAAAGGATGGGTTCAAAATTGGACTATACCAATTAATAGCCTCTACTTATACCTTAAACAAATGAACCTAACTCCATGGTCTATCTATAAAACATGGTCCACTACAGATCTATTGGAATATCTTTAAAAACAGAAAAGCAAAACTAAATTATGGTATTTTGTTGCTCAACTGATAAAGAAGCTCTCTATAAAAGGATGGAAACACTGGAATATGGGGTCATAAGTGTGCTCTATATAGAACTATGGTGATAAGCATGGGGGCTCTAGGCATTTGCCAAATCTATATATATGTTCAAAATCTACAAATATGTGCGTAGAACTGTACATCGTAAAACATGAATGGGGTTACAAAGAAGGGGGAAGGCTTGTCAATTTTCTGATATTGGATTGGAATTAAAGTTATCAGTACAGACTGATTTAAAATATATACACATACACACATACAAATAAACAAATGCTATATACTACTGTTTATGCAATTCTCGTGAAAGTGTAAAATTATCTCGAAAAATTTTTTTAAGTAGGACCTGCCTCAGGGTTGTTCTAAGGATTTTTTGCAAAAGTACCTAGAGACTTGCTTATAAAAGGAACAAATAAAAGCCAAATCATGCTACATCTCTGCTCAAAACTTTTCAGTGGCCCTTATAAGCCCTCAAGGCCCTCGATAATCTTCCTCCCCCTTTATCCTCCCATTACTTCTCTGACCCTGTGCCTTCTCATTTTTCTCCTTGCTTATGCACTGGAAGGGCAGCCACTGTGACCTCACAGCTATTTCTCAGACATGTTAGGCATGCCATCTCCAATTGTTCTCTGCCAGGGTATTAATGTTTTACTCCCCACTTCCTTTAGGTCATGGTCTTTCTTCAACGGTCACCTTCTCAGTGTGGACTTCCCTAATCACCTCCCCTTATTTCAAACTACAACTTGCACCTTCACTCTAACACTCACTATCCCACTGTTGTACTTTATGTTTTTCTGTAACATAGTATGTATATTACTTATGTGTTTACTGCCTGTCTACCTCTAGTAGAATGAAAGCACCAAGAAAGCAAGCAGTTCTTTTAACTGAATCCCAGCACCTAGAAAATTGTCTGGTCCAGAGAATGCATTCAATAAATATTTGTGGACCAAGAGATCTAGTATTCATTTTTATTCCTTCATAGTGCCTACCATGTATCAGGTTTCTAGGTGATGGGAACGTTATAGTCAAGAAGACACAATCCCTGTCCTCGTGTATGCTGTATTCTAGTGAGCGAGACAAACAAATAAGCAATAAATCTATGTAATATCAAACAGTATAAATGCAGTGAAAAATATTAAAAGGCATAAGAAATGGGGAGAAATGGGGATGCAAAGGATAGGCTATTTTAGACAGGTATTTAGACAGAAAATATATTTATATAGATGGCTGATCAAAGTGAGGAAGTAAAGTCTAGAAAGATCTAGTGGAAAAACATTTTAGGGGGGAAAAAGTCTGCAGAGAGAAATTAGCTTGACAGGGAGCAAAACAAAGGATAAAACAGTTATGAGATAAGACAAAGAAATGAGCAAGGACCAAACTGTATAGGGTCTAAAAGATCAGTATAGAGGTTAGGTTTTATTTGCAGTGCAACTGGACACCATCAGAAGAATTTATGCAAAAGAATGACATGTATCTGTTTTAAGTTTAAAAGCTCAGCCTGAGCGCTGAGAAAATGGATGTTAGGGGGACGACAGTGGCAGCAAGGAGAACAGATTGGAGGCTATTCCAATGGCTCATGCAAGAACTGACAGTGAACACTGGACAAGAGTGGTAGCTATGAAGGTGGAAAAAGTGATCAGATTCAGGATGTATTCTGTGGGTATAATCCACTGGGCTTACTGATGGACTGCATGTAAAGAGTGAGGAAAAGAGAAGACTCAAGAATCTTTAAGTTTTGATAGTATACTTGGGTGGATGGTGATAACATTTACTGGCATGAGCAAGCCAGAAACATGTTTGAAGCAAGCACATTTAAGAGCTCTGCATTAGATCTGTCCAGTTTGAGAAGCCCATTTGAATAGCCAAGTAGAGATGTCAAACAGATATATGGGTTACTTGGAACTTAGCATAAAGACCAGAGCCAAAGGGAGAAAAGAGAAAAGGTTAAGATAACTTAGGAAAAAATTACAGATTAAAAAAAGGACTAGAAACGTGAATCAAGCAGAGCCAAAACATCACATGCAATAATATTATGGCAGAGGTATGCAAAGGGTATCTGTGAGAGCACCTAAGCCAGCCAGTAATGGACGGATCAGGAAAAGTTTTTTGACTTTCTTGGAAGTATAGTGTATAAGGTGAGTTTTATTTATTTTTTTTTAATTTAATTTTTTTTTGCTGATAAAGATTGTATTTAATAAGGTGAGTTTTAAAGGATATGGAGTAAATATCCAACAGGGAAAAGGACAATCAAGAAGTAAAGTTTAAGATTTTGGTGAGAAACTAAGAAATGAGGAGGGTAGGAATAAAAACTTGGATGTTCTAAAGGTGTCACCAACTAATAAAATAGAGGAGAGGAGACAGGTTTATCAGGACAAAGAGGTGGAGAAGGTAAGAGCCAGCATCAAACAGTACTGGAACTTAACTTTTGAACCAATGTTACAAGAATTAATAAGAAGCACATACATGTTTCCTCCTTTCTATCTCGTAATCTTAACATCTACAAATTCCCAAGAAAATCTATGTAATAGCCAGCATGAAGAAAAAGTGAAGGCATGGACAGAGCAATTACATTTGAGAGACTAAGCAGCATGAGGTTTACGTTCAACATCATTTCAAATTAATTTCACCTCAGCCATTCCTCTAGAAAATAAAAAACAGAATCAGCACTTTTAACTTTAGGGTCCATAATATAACACTATCATCACCTTTAAAGGACTAAAGAGAACATATCAACAAAACAAATTATCTTAAAGCATGAATTAACATCCCTGAAACAGTAAGATTTCCTTAAATACTATAAGACGCCCATATTAATTTGTCTCTCTATTCAATTTATATTTTTAATCCTGAAGATTTCATTATTAGCACACTGTACTGCTAATGAATCATTTCCATTAATATAAAATTTCTCCTCACACCTTCAGCCTTCTACAATAGCTATGAATTAGTTAATATGGGGGTAATAGAGTGAAAAATTAAACCTGAGTATATTAAATATGATAAAACATTACCTTTTTAAATGAAATAATCCATAATCATGCTCTGCAAGAAACATCATTGTTCTGACACATGTGAGTAAACAGTTGTAGCTGCTCTCAGAGTTAGCTAGCATGGCCAGTAGACAGTCACAGATTGAGGTCATCAATTCTTTGTTTGGTAGAGAATTGGAGAGCTGCTCTACTTCAGAAGTGGAGCCTTCAGAAGAGTTTGGCAAAATAAGTGCAATGTCCTGTGAGGAAGAAAGGGAATAGGAAAAAATAATTTTTAAAAATGATTATCATCATCACTTAGCATTTTTATTTCAGAAACACACAGAATTTAATACTTAGTAATTATCACATGAAAATAGTTACACGCCCATCCTAAACATACATTCAAACACATTAAGAACAAAGGAGTCATACTGCCCTCTTGTAAAAGTTAATACAAGAATACACACCTAAAGAAATTAAGACTAAATATTTTACAATATTTTTATTTTTAAAAGAACATCTCTTAAAAATTTTTCCTTCTGTATTGCACTGACAATAGTTTGTAATCTCAACTGGTTAACTTAAAGTACTTTTGGTATTAAAACATTTTAGATCACTGAAAGTACTTTTGGTATTAAAACATTTTAGATCACTGTATTACTCATTCATTTGAATATTTTAAAATTTATTTTAAAACCATTCAGAGAAATAAATTCTAATAAATATATCTATATTTGATTTTAAAACATCACAAAAAGGGATGGACAGAATAAACACTTGAACACAACCTTCCAACTAAATATCTTCCTCTTACTTTTATATATGTTTAAAATTCAAGTTTTTCAATATTAAGCAAGTTTAGCCAACAAAAACTACAAATTCCCACTAGTCTTTTTATAGAACTGTATTTTACAGGAACATTTTTAGGTACGTTTCATTGCCTTTAATAACTTCAATACATTGCAAACCAGTATTCAACTTAGGTTAAAACTATAAAACTAGAATCAGAAGGGAAAGGTAATAACTGAGGCCAAGAATGTCTATGTGATCAAAGCAGCTGGGTGCTACAGTATTCTTCAGCAGTCATAAAAGCTAATGTGGATTATATAACAAACACCAGTCAAATGGACATTTTGACATATATGAACTTAAGATATCCTTTCTACCAATTCCAAAACTACTTTCCACCAGGTCCTCTTTTTGTGAAAACAAGTCATACAAACTGAATTTTTGTTAGCTAGAAGATAATCTCCCAACATGGGAACCTGTTAAAAATGTTCTGCCTGAAAAAACAATCACACCTGATGATTAGAGAGCAGAGGCATTTTGATAAGCTAGGATGTGATTAGGCATAAAACTCTCCAAAGATACCAATCACAATAGGCTTCCGAAGTTAAAACAATTCTCACTAAATCATGGAACTATAAACTGGAAGTCAATAACAAAGACAGCAGGAAGAAATACTACTACTGTTAGCAGCTACAAATACTGTAGTCTGAAAAACACTGAAACTGTAGTAGCCTGTGATGCCTTCAAAAACCATCCTAACAGAATATTTCTGAGTCATAAAAAATAAAACCTTGAAGGTGTTTGTAACAACATAGATGGGACCTAGAGGGTAAAATCCTAAGTGACATAAGTCAGTCAGAGAGACAAATACTCTACGATTTCACTTATACGTGGAATCAAAAAAATAAAGGAACAAACAAGACAGAAACAAACTCATCATATACAGAAAACATTCTGATGGATGCTGGATGGAAGGGGGAGTTTGGGGAATGGGTGAAAAAGGGGAAGGAATTAAGATGTACAAATTGCCAGTTATAATAATAGTCATGGGATATAAAGTATAGCTTAAGGTATATAGCCAATAATATTGAAATAACTATGTATGGCTTTAGACTTAACAGGATGATCACTTTCTAAGTTTTATAAATGTCTCATCACTGTGTTGTACACCTGAAACTAATAATACTGTGGCACATAAAGCAACTATCCAAGGATGCAATCTCATAAAAAAAAGGAGAGTTCTTCAATAAAACCTGTGAAATACAAACCCAAAAGAAGCTTTGAAGCACTAAACCATTTTATTGTTGGTTCCTAGTCAAATTCATCTCCCTAAACAACAGCAGAAGCAACAGGTGAGATATCCTTGTTCACAGCTAAGAGTTACATCAACAGCTTTCAGACACACACTCACACGCATACGTACACGCACACACAGAATTTACAAAGTAACTGTAAATACCTGATCACAGAGAGACTGCAAAATGGATGTGATATATTCAACACACTGTTGGCGAATAACACTGTCTCCAGGAGACCGCACCAAAGCTAACAGATCCTGAAATATCTCTGCATATTTTTCATCACCTTTAATAGTTCCATTAATTAGATGCAAAATAGCTAATTTACAAGCTTTGTGTGAAGCCAGAGCATCAAGAAGAGCAAGCAACCTGGTGGTTTGGCTAGTATACTGTTTTTCTTTATCTTCTGAAGTGCTGAAATAAAATCAATACATTTAGAAAACAAAGTTCTTGATTTTAAGACATTATTTAACTAATATTTATTTTTCAACACATATCAATTCAGAACAATCTTGTATAAAACACTTCATTTCTTGGGTATGACAACTTTTCTGGAATTTTACAATTACTATATAATTTTATAAATTTGGGTTTTCAAAAATATATTTTCTCAAATCAAACTACTTTATGGTTCATCTTTCAAATACACAAAATCAAGACCTCCAAGGTAATTTGCACATGAAATAATGAAATAAAATTTTCTGATTAAAAATAATCTACACTAATACATGTATAGGTGTGTGTATATGCATATGTGTATGTGTATATTTGTATGTATGTATCTTACCTGAGCTTTCTAAACTCTGGTTTACAAATTCTAAGTGAAAAAAATGTGTCTGTGTCAAGAATAACTTAAAAAAAAATTTTATGCAAAATGAAAATACCACCCTAGCAGGGTGCCTCAGTTGGTTCGAACGTTGGCCCATACACCAAAAAGGTTGTGGGTTCAACCCCAGGTCAGGACATATACCTATGTTGCAGGTTCAGTCCCCAGTCAGGGCACATACAAGAGGCAACCAATCGATGTTGTTCTCTCTCCCTTCCTCTCTCTCTAAAATCAATAAACATATCCTCGGGTGAGGATTTAAAAAAAAAAAAAAGAAGAAAATACCTTTGCAAGTCTTCTACAATCAAATCCAACACAGTTCTCATAATCAGAAGTGCAGTTGGTGAGGCAAGGTCACATAACTGAACACAAATACGTCGTAACATATGTTGAATGGGCTGGCAGGTTGTGCCAGAGAAAGAGCGAACTATTTCTTGGAGCAACTTTGCGTGAACATGAAGGTGCATGCTCCACAATTTTCGGGTGTTGAGTGCCACTGATATATCATGTGGCTCAATAACCTGTTAAAAAAGTATAATGTATGTGTTCGTAGATTTTGAAATATTTATTTATAGTCACAAAAACTGTTCAGGAAGAATTGTTATGAAAAGAACATCTTTACTACATGCTGAAAACATTTAAGATGCTTAAAACATCTATTATACAATTAAACATTTGCTTGAATTCAATGCAACTAAAAAGTATTGTTCTCAGGTTAGCAGTCAGTAGAGCAGAGTCCATTGGTGAAGCAACCTAGTTAATGACAAATTCTAACACATGATAAAGGAGGAAAAAAAGGATTTAAAAATAACAAAAGTACAAGTATACATAACAGCATAATAAAATTCACATTAACAAAAATGTATTTTAAATATTACCCCATATTTCCTTAATGACCAACTTGCATCAGTTTTATCTCACCCTCATCCAGTTACTTTATGTCTTTTTTAGGGGAAGGGGATGAGGGTTGTTTTTGTTTTAACAAAACCACTGGCTTTTAAAAAAGTGTTACTACAGTCATTTATAAGATTCATGTTATATGGAAGTGATACCTGAGTTGTTTGCATGGGCAATGGTAGAGGCAGCAGCTCTGAAAGGAGTATGAGTCCAGAAAAAAATCCTTCAGGAACCTTCAAGATTGAAGAAAGTACTTCTTTTAACATTAAAGACCAAGTATTATTGGCCAGAGTCTCTTCTGAGATTGTGAGTTTTTCATTAACTCCTTGTGTAAAAGTCAGCAAGATATCAATGATATCGTTCTGAATTTTCTGTTCATCACTATCCAAACGACCTGAGAGGGGGATAGAGCACAGGAGCATGTGTAAAGTCACAAGTGCTGAAGGAACACGCATATCCTTAAACTCAAAGGAGCCACCTCTCAGGAGTTCCGTTAACATGGTTTTAAGAAGAGTGAGTGTGCAGCGAGCCATTGAAATAGTAGTAACTCTGTGAAGTGTAGTCCCCATGTTGACATGGAGCCTCCAAGGCTGAGTCAAAATACTGTTCAATTTTTGCAGAACCCGAATAAAGGTGTCCATTCCTTCAGCAGAAAAAAGCTGAATAACAGCAAGATTCCATTTGAGGTCTTTCTGTTGACCTTTATATAGGATAAGAGGAAAAGAAAAACTAATTACTTGTATGTTAATAATTAGTTAAGATGTTTGAATATTTTATTTAAGAAATGATATTCATACTAGGCTTAAAAATGATAGTTTTAAAAGTACAGTATCCACATTACCTTCAACCGGGGGTGGTGGGCATGCCACATTACAGAGAACACGCAAGGCAGTGGTAAGGCCAACTCCTTCTGGAGTCATCAAGTTATCGATATTCTTTAAAAAGAAAAATAAACAAAAAATTTAATTTCTTGGTACCTACCATATCAAGAGACAATTCCCAAGAGGACATTAGTTAAAAATACGAGTTTCAAGTTAAGTACTTACCAGTACATCATTTAAAATTTCTTAACTAAATTTAAGAGGCTCATAAGGTTTATAAAGGTTATTTGATCTTTGGCATGTTTTACCATATGATATTATGTAAATAAAATGAATAATTGCAAAGTATATTGAAAAGTACTAAACAAAGGTAACATAAAGAAATGTATGATAATCTATTAAAATTTTTAAACAGCTCATTTTTGTGTACTCTTTCTATACACACTCTCTCCCAACAATAAATCAATGACTCTGATTTTACAAAGCCCTAGAGGTAATAAACCTCTTTCAAAAATGAAGAAGCAAAAGGAAATGTTTTAGAACTACATAACATATTTTTTAATAATGCAGATACCACAGAGTCTAGTTTTGATGGTCAGTTGGGGCATGGTTAGAGGAAAAAAAAAAAAGTTCCCTATGTCCTAGCACTTGCCCAAATCTATGTTTCCTGGCAATAAATAGTTATGCTTAAATTTCTTTTTTTTTTTGTCATTTCCACAGAGCAGCATATAGATGGTTTTAAAAAACTTAGAACATTTTAAAATCATACTATTTCAACTTTTAAACCTCAGAGAAGAAACTTAAAAATAAACTAATTCCTTTCCCTCATATTTTTGGACCTTAGGTTATCATTTCCTCTAATTTCTTCCTTGTTGACTTTCAATAATTCCACTAATTACATAAGGTAGCAGGAAGCCACTGGGTGAAGTTTCAGTCTTAGGTCGACTGTTTTTAATATACCTTGGAATGAGAGTCACTTATAATAATAATAATTAATGGGATAAAAATTTATATAATAATAAAAAATCTTTTAATTACAGCATGGAATTCTAATTTCTAGAACTAAACCTTTTTAAAACTGGGCCATCTGATATTTATTGGATACCTTATATAGTCTCCTGACCATGCACAAGTATACTAAACACATGACCATCTACATTTACAGGACATTACTGTATTTCTGCTAAATTAAAGACTGAATATAATTAAAAGCTATAGATGGTTATCTGAGGCACAGAGTAAGGAACAAAGAATATGATGGTACCATGGGAGGTAAAAGTACTCTCAGGAGAGATAGAATAAAAAGATGAGATAAGGGCAGACAAGTCAGTAAAGAAAACTCTGAAGCAGATAAACCCAAATGGTACTTTGTTGCTGGGTGAGAAGAGTAACAGATTAGACAATATACTACAGACATTTCAATTCCAAGACCAAGATGGTTTATCAACACTCACACACACATACACAGTTCATCTGTTAAATGAAAGATCACTTAAGGTCCATTCTGCCCCTCTAGCATAAAACTTTTTATGCATCTATGAGCATTTTTAGCCCCCAATGTGTATGTATACATACTGTATTAACTAAGAAGGAAAGAAAAATCTTTAAACTTCTAAAGCTAACAATGCAATGATTTTTTTTATTTTTAAAATATGTTTATTGATTTTAGAGAGAGAGGAAAAGACAGAAAGAAACATCGATGTGAGAAAGAAACACTGATTAGCTGCCTCTCAAACGTGCCCTGACTGGGGGTTGAACCCACAACCTATGTGCCTTGATCAGGAATCGAAACTCCAACATTTTGGTTTACAGGACAGCACTCCAATCAACTAAGCCACATCAGCCAGGGTTAACAACACAATGATTTAATGAATTTTTCATTATGAATTACTTGAATTGTATATAAATTTTTCAACTGTAATATTATGAATTTTATGATTTTTCACCTTCTATGAATTATTTCGATGGCAGATTTGACTATCTCAAATTAACAAAAATAGAACTAGCCCCCACTGCAATTATCTGGACTTGCCTCCATCAATTTTCACCTAAAACTTTTGTAGAAAATTCTTTTTCACTAAAGTTTAACTGAAAACAATTGTATATTACATTCTCATAGCATTTAATTTTAAAACTTGTGTAACTGTCATTAAAATGGTAGGTGACATTACTCTGATTTGAGAGAAAAAACAGGACAAAATCTGGTATTGGAAAGCAGAAAACATGGGGTTGTGTGCATGTCCATTCATGTATATACACAATCACAAACCCACCACCTACATTCATATACCAATCTGTACTCACAAAGTCTAGGAAATCAAGCAATACACTTAACAATTACTGCATCTACACAAGTACTATTACTATATACTACCATACACTACATAAAATCAGGCACTTTCCTTTTACTTACCTGTTTAACATATTCAATTAGGTTTGGGATGCAGTTAATTTCAAACCTAAGGTTTTTCAGAGGTTCAAGCCACTTGCCAAGTTCTTAAAAACAAAAAGAGTAATTTATAATATTTTAAAATAAAGGCCTTTATAACAAATGAAATAAAGGTACTCTTTTCCAAAGAAAAACATTATCAGATAACAAATTGATTTCAGTAATCTAAATTTCACATAGGTATGAACTTATGTCTAAGTCCTTAAACTTTAAAATGAAATATAAGAAAGACAAGTACCATATGATTTCACTTATATGTGGAATCTAATGAACAAACTGAACAGGCAAAATAGAGACTCATAGATAGAGAGCAGGCTGACAGCTCTGGGCAGGGGGGGTGGCTAGGGTGAAGGTGGAGGAATCCAGCAAAAAAGAAAAAGGACTCATGGACACTGACTCAGTGTGGTGGTTGCGGGGGGAGGAGATGGAAGAGGGCATAAGGGGGATAAACAGTAATGGAAAAACACACAATTAAAAATTGGTTTACAAAAAAAAAAACAGTGCTGGCTCCACTAATCACTCTGTGGCAGCAACACATCCAGGCCCCACAAAGAAAATTAAAATGAAATAAAATATAAATGCCCTACTATATTGACTTAGAAATAAGAAGTGACCACTCTTAGTATTTGATTTCTGAAAAGTTGAACATATACATGCTCAAACAAGACAATATAATTAAATGTTTTTTGCAATATTAAAAAACTTTTTAATAAAACTGCTTCTAAACTAGTAATAGAGGTTATTCACTTAATGCTGTTGCTGCCTCCCAACTCTAACAAAGCATGCATAAAATGTATTAATTTCTAACAGGATCAAACCTGTGGGGAGACATTGACTGAGTGCCTTTTCCATTAACATGAATTTTAAATTCTGTCATTTTCCTAATCTGCCTTTATAAAATTAAAAGTATACTATCACCCCAAAATAGTAACAGCAAACTTTGTTTATAAAACAAACACAAATGAAATATACCATTTACAACTGAACTCAAAATTCTCATACAAGCTATGGCCAATACTTATACCTATCACCAAGTATATTTTTACAAAAGCCTTCTTTTTTGAAGATTTTATTTATTTTTAGAGAGAAGGGAAGGGAGGGAGAAAGAGAGGGAAAGAAACATCAATGTTTGGTTGCCTCTCAAGCTACTGGTGACCTGGCCTGCAACGCAGGCATGTGCCTGGACTGGGAATCAAACTGGCGACGCTTTGGTTCCCAGGCCAGCACTCAGTCAACTGAGCCACACCAGCCAGGGCTAAAAAAGCCTTCTAATATGAAAAGGAAAATACCAATTCCAGACATTTTACAGGAATGACTAAAGGAAAACTAAAAACAGTCATGTCTTCCTTGATTCTACACTCCTCCATAAGGACTATAACTGTGTACATCTGAATATTTTTCCTATGCCTTTTAAAATGAACTCTTTCAAATACATAGAGTATGTTGCTCAAATGGAAAATATAAGGCATAATAATAAAACCAATACAAGTGTGCCCATCATCCTGAATAAGTAGCAAAGCATTAATAATACTTTTGTTGGAGATGCTGTGTGCCCTCCTTCTATAAAGGCGTACTTCAGGGCAAAAAAATCTATTTCCAGATTGGATGCTGAGTTTACTACCCAACTTTCATTGGTGGTATCACATATAAAATTTAGGAATAAAAAGAAAAAAAACCACATACTATTTATACTATTTACTCAATGTTACCAAATTTTCTACTTGGTAAGGTCAGCAAGCCAGGAACCAAAATAAAATAAAAAACTGTAATTAGATACCTTAAACTTCTCAAGACCGCCCTCATAAGGCTTGCCATCAACTTCATTCCACATATTTATATACTTTATAGAGTATAATGTTCATATTCA
Source organism: Desmodus rotundus (assembly GCF_022682495.2). Lineage (NCBI taxonomy): Eukaryota > Metazoa > Chordata > Mammalia > Chiroptera > Phyllostomidae > Desmodus > Desmodus rotundus. Next base: position 31,405,967 of record NC_071394.1, on the reverse strand, counting down.
TTATTCTATACTTTTAAGAAACACACATGTGTTAATTAACCACAAATGGCAAAGTTGTGGCTAAGTTGTACTTGCAGCAGAGTTATACTTAGAAATACATATATAGAAAAAACACACACATGCCAACTACACACAAAACTGAACTTTTGAGTTCATCTTTAAACTACTTCCATTTTGATTAAGAACTTCAACTATCCACCAATTTCCACAATTTCCAGAAAAAGGTATTTTCACCAATTTCCTAAAAGTCTTTTTAAGAATATCATATAAAACACCTTCATAAAAGGTACTTTCAGGGAGTTAAAAATAGTATTACTAAGTATATTACCAAAATATAATAAAGCATTAGTTACAGACATTCAAAGGCTTTTTCCTTCTCATATCATAAATGCTTAAAATAACTCAAGTTCCATACCTTGCAATTTAGCATTATTTTCATCTGCTTTACAAAGCTTCAAGAGAGATGCTGCATGATGTTCCAGCATTTGGACGTCACTAGAAGACTGAACCACCACCAAAATAAGTATGCATGCGTAATTATAAGCTACTGACTTCTTGGACTTGGAATCACTGAAACAAAGTAAGACTTTAAGTTTCTGGTACAAAAACAATTTTTCTGGAACAATTTTAAGTATTTTTTTTCTACTTGGTTTTAAAGAGACCAAGGAATTTCACAGTGAAACCTGAGTAATTTCCTACAGACAACAAATCAGATTTTAAATTTCACCTCAATTCACCTAAAACCACTACTTAAAAGTACATGTACATGTACAAAGCGCATGCACCACAATGAAAAGTGAAATTCTATTAAGATCAATTAACAAATATACTTCATTAGCAATAAAAGATAAGGAAGTATATACTTCATTGGTCTCCTTTAAAATGTTTGTCCACTCTGGATAAATAGGAACAAATATGATAAATCAATCTACTACCATCATTATTCAGGATTCCACTACAGAACTGGTAAGATACAGCTTGACATAGAAACCAATGTCTGCTTTTCACTAAAAGACCCATCACTCAAGAAATCATATCAAGACCTCACTATGAGGCCAGTTACCTGGATGCCACTGCTTTGTGTGACACGAGCCAGGAATAGTATGTTATGTTTCTCTGTTCATGTGTAAAACCTTTTGCCCCGCTAGACAGGCCTTTGAAACGATTATTATTCTCAATTACTCCCACCCAAAGTACTTCCGAAACCAGAGCACCATGAATAGTTCAGAGGGCGGAAGACAGCAAGATAGACCTCATTACTCTTAAGATATATATTTCTGTGCCTTAGGGTTCCCCTCCACACAAATTAGCAAATCAGTCTTTGTCAGCATCATGGGGAACCACGAAGAAGCTGATAAAAGAGCCATTTCATTGCTTCACAGCCATATTTTCTATTTTTTAGATTTCTGTTATTCTAATCCTTAAATCAGTAAGTTATGTGTCATGAAAAAAAGTAATCATAGCTTCTAATGTCAAGCAACACCTTCTAAACAACTTGCCCATTAATGATACAGTTTTCCAATATAACAGAAAATTTAATGAGTAAGTAGGAACTTACCCTAAGGCTTCTTTGGAATAGTACTCCATTAGAGTAATAAGACTTTGGAGATTTTTCTCAAGACTGAAAACATGGCCAACAGCTGATCTTCCCACAGGATTAAAAGTAATCAAATAAAGATTATGAAGAGTTCCCAAGAGATCTGAATGGTCAGTTTCTTCGCTGGCTGTACAACGCTGAAAGTGGTTGAATAGTTCTGTAATACACTGCAATGTCTGTGTTGAGTCCTGTAGCCACAAGGCAAATGCATCATCAATAACACCATCAGACTGCAGACCTTCTTCTTCATCTTGATCATAAAGGTGACATAAAGCTCGGATCAACAAATTTGTTGCTTCATATTCTGACATAAAAAAGAGAAGACCTTTCTGTGACTGGGCAAGAAACTTTAAGACATCTTTTGTGGCTTGCAGTACACCAGGATGGGCACTTGTTACTGGAATTGACAGGAGCAAGGTAACCAACTCCAAGAAGTGGTGACTGTGAAGATACCTGTAGAAAAATTGATTTATATTCAGTACAAAGCATTCTTCATTTACTCAATAGTCATTAGACAGAAGAGGTAAATATTTTAATAGCCATAACCCTTATCCTCAGCCATATACTGCTTTAACTAAAAATATAATGTGAGCCCTTGGCTGGTATGGCTCAGTGGACTCAGCTTGAGAATAGAAAGGTCACTGGTTCAATTCACACCCAGGGCACATACCTGGTTGGGGGGGTGTGAGAGAAAACCAATCTATGTTTCTCGCACACATCTATGTTTCTCTCCCTCTCTTTCTCCCTTCCTTCCCCTCTCTCTAAAGACAAATAAAATCTTAAGGAGAAAAAAATCATAACATGAGTAGCAAGTCTTCTCTTCACTGCACCAAACAAACATGAAAGCTCTGTGAGGCTTTTTCCTAGCTAGCATTCAACAGATGTTGAACAAATAACTGTCAACAAGTTTTCTCTTTCCAGGATAAACCCTGACTTTAAATTCTGGGCCTTCTTTACAGGATATTTATCAAGTGCTTCTTTTTTACCACAGTCCTAATTTACCCATGGGATATCTAGAAAAACATAGGACATATACTATAAAAAATATACAATATATTCAGATTTACTATAGGTAGCATATCTATATTAGTACCTCTAGAGAAAAAAATGTCAAATTATCAATTTTTACTGACCAGTTTACCATTTTTTAGCATACATAGTAGTGGTACAAAAAGTCTAACTTTACTCAACACCTCAAAACAGATAAACTGCTACTGATACAAAGTCTTTTCATTGTCCTAAAAATACTCTATACTCCACTTATTCATGCCTTCATGACCCCCAACCCCTAGCAATCACTGATCTTTTTTTACTGTCTCCATAGTTTTCCCTTTTCTAGAATGCTATATACAGTTAGAATCATACAGTATAAAATTGTCTCTTCAATCATACAAGGGGGGGAATTTTTTAAAAACCCTGGAATTTTTTTATTAAAAATTGTGTATTTATTCTTACATGTTTAAACTTCAGTCACCTTCAAAGTCCTGTCCATTTGAGGCAATACACCTATTGAGATTTTTTCCCCACTGCTCAAGAGTTTTTAAACTTGTCGGTTTTGATGCTTTCTGCCATTTTTTGTTTCACCTCTTCCATATCAGCAAAATGTTTCCCTTTCAGGACTTTTTTCATCCAGGAAACAGCAGCAAAAAAAGTCACCACAAAACTGCTTGGGAAGAGATCAGGTGAATAGGAGGAGGTCATACATTTTTGGTCAAAAACTGCTGAACACTCAGCATGGTATGGGCAAGTGTGCTCATAAATCATTCATCATGAAATGGGTAAACATGGTGAAAGAATCTTCAAAAAAATTTCACTGAAACCAAAGGCAGCCTTTCACAACAATGCCAACTGGCAGTACACTGATATAGGTGGGTTCCTAGAACACTCACCCAGTTGGGGAAGCCTCTACTACAAGGGGCCCACCCTCCAGAGGATCATTCTGGTTTTTCTTGGGTCCCCTTCATATTACTGCTTAAACTCAGGCTTCTACTTCATGATAATAAACACCATTAGTAAGTTATAACTATAAAGGCAAAAAGAACTCTCAGAAATACAAAACTCCCTAATTACTATGCTCTAAGAACATCATTAACCATCTTATTCAGAAAACAGTTAACATGGGAGGCCCCAGAGTGTTTATTCTAGGAAAGGACTGCTTGTAAGTTTGGCTCTTGGCTGGCATCTGGGACCGTAGATTTTGGGAGGGTTCCCACTGCCCACCTGATAAGAATACTCTTTGTGCCTAAACTGTTTATGCAAACAATATGTAATTTACACTGAATATAAGCTTTCCTTTTGGGAGTCTGGAATTCTGGTATATGTTATGTACTGGGTGTCTATGTGGCTATCCCCCAATAATAAGCTTGGATGCTGAGATTCTAATAAGCTTCCTCAGTAGGCAACATTTCACACATGCTGTCACGATTTGTTTCTGGGGAATTAACGGGGTCCTATTTGATTCCATTGGGAAAGGACTCTGAAAGCTTATCTGGTTCCCCAGGCTTCTCCCCACGTACTCTCTTCCTTTGCTGACTGCAATTTGTACCCTTTTGCTGTTTAATAAATCATAGTGGTGAGTACAACACTAAGTCCTGTGAGTCCTCCTAGCAAATCTCGGGGGTGATCTTGGAGACCACAACATAGAACATTAGAGCCTTGCCATCACTTCAAACCAACACTTCCAAAATGCAATATGTCTCCTTTCAAAATTCATTCTCCCTCCTATTTACCAGTTTCTGTCAATAAAACCACAGTTCCATAGTTACCCTAGCTAGCAACCTTAAAACGTCTTTAGCTTTTTTTTTTTTACCTAGTAGGTCCAGTTGCCAAGTCCTAGTAACTGCTTTTTTACAAATTCTCTCAATAGTAACACAGTAATATTGTCTTTCCTTTCCCTGTAAGTGCCACTATATTAGGCCAAGTACTTAACACAACACCTACTACCTAGAATCTTCAGATTGGCTTATCTACCTAATAACTCCAATTTCTTTTCCATTGCGATACATCTTGCAACATATCATCTTAGAACACGACTTCAATCTTATCAGATATTCAAGATCTTTCCACATTCTAAAAACAATCTAAATGCCTTAAGGCAGTATTCCAGACTCTTTATTTCCTAAAGTGTGATACCCAAACATACATCCTCCAGTTGTGGCGGGGGGGGGGGGGGGGGGGGGGGGGGGGGGGGCGGGCAGGATTTAATAGGCAGTTAATTACTAGTTTCCCCTCAGTGACTGTTTCAAAATATCACGTCCTTCCTACACTCACCACCCTGTCATCCTCAGTGCACAGCTTTACCTCCTACTTTACTAAAAATGCTCAGAGAGAAGTGCCTCAGCCCCTTCACCACCTCCATACTATAAATGTACCTATGTATGTACACTCACAAGGTTTCCTTTCTCTTGTTCAAAGCCAAACCCCTACACTTGTACTCTGGACTTCATCTCCTACCAGGTAACTGCTCTAGCAATTACCATCTCTTCTGTAAGAACTCAGACTAGGGACAGATCTGTTTCAGCTAAAAATAGGAACAGGTAGGTATAGACTTTAGAGTGAACAAATACCCTATTTTCTGTTACTACATTATGCCCCAAGTAAAGGCCAATTTAATCACAGATATAAGAAATAAAGTAATAAAAATAGTATTTTTCCATTAGTTAGAAAATTATTTAGAGACAGAATGCCAAAACAAGTCTCAAAAATTAAAAGAAAATTTTAAAATCTCTTATAGGTGCTGATACTAACAATGGCAAAACTGTATCAACAGATAACTAGCGAATTAAGAGGGCAGAAACAAATGCTAACTGAACCTTAAAGATATGTTTAACCAGGACTGTAAAATTAAGTTAGTAAAATATAAGTTTAACTTACAATATATTAGAGGGATAAGGTAAAAAGAGGTTCACACAGAAAAGCTCTCCATTCTATGCCATCCTCTTATACCACCTTCCTAGAAGCAACTCAGCAATTTCTCGTTTATTCTTGCTCATAGACATGCTTATATAAGCACTGTTGTTGATTATTACTATACTTAACTTGCTATTACTACTTCAAATACTCACATGATATAGCTCATCCATAATAACATACTTCTGTTTCACAACTACCTATTTTGAAATATCAAGCATCCTTAGATAGATATACATTATCTACAGACATAAAAAAAATCAATCACATAAAATTGCCTCCAATCATTTGTGAATAACTTCCCCAAAACAAAAAAAGTCTTACCTAAAGAGAACAGGATATGGATCATCCCTCTCTGGAGGTCCAGTAATACGTGCCATTGTTGGGAAAGACTTCACAGGAGGCTGGATCATCGTATGAGGTGCTGTTTCCATTAAATGGAAAACTTCTTCTAGGAGGTTAATAAGCTTTTCTATTTCCCCTTCACTTATATTTGAGGAGTCCAAAAGATCCATATCCATTGAAGTCTCTATCTCATTTTCATATTCTGGATTTGTCCTTTCAAGTCCAGTATCTGTGTCATGATCAGGTTCACCATGGTTAGGAACAGAAGAAGTCTTCTCTGCCAAATGGTCACCAAGTCTTTTAATCTCTGACAAGATTTCATAGAAATGGCACTTCTGCAGGATAGCTGAACCAGCAGTGACGACCCTCACAGTCTGATCTAAAAGTATGAGCTCCAGAAGTTTCTGATAGCCACTTTTTTCACCCTGCCTACCTCTTAAAAAGGCTTCCATTCCTTCTGTCATACTAATGACACTGTCCAAAGCTTTAAAAGCGTTTAACTTAAGGGAAGATGAGACATGATCAGCAAAGAGGAGCTCAAATAATCCACTGATCACTCCTGCTTGTAGCAGTCCCACAACTCCTTGAGTTCCACATTCTGCTAGGGAGGACACTAATTTGGTCCCAGCTTTAAGTTGTCGGACATTTAAGGCAATGGGTTGGCGAAGGGCTACCTGTAAATTTAAAGCTTGCATGGTCCAGTCTACCAACTGGCCAAGGGAGTCTTGTTTTGTGTTTTTCAATTGCAAATAACTTAATCCTTTTATTATTAAACTTGGAATTTCTTCTAAAGCTGTTACCCATTTTGCACCTCTGTCTTCCTGATATAAATCTAACAGTTCAGTTAATTTTACTGAGGCTTCTATTGCCCCTGAATTTTCTTTATCTGGACCTTGATCCTTCATTCTACTGATTTCAATTTCAAAAGTAGTCTTGTATGGACAGCTGAAGTATAAAAGCGGCACAAGCTCCCTATCATAAGGATCATACGTCATAGGAGGAACCGAAGCTAAGTCTTCAGCAGTGTATTCAACATCGAAGTTTGGATACTTAAATGTTTCACGTTCCAAGTCAGCAATTCCATCTTCATCACTGGAAATTTGCTCATAACCATCATCCCCTGAAAATTAGTTTGAATAATATTTAAATATTATATCATTTTTGCTTAATGTAAAATATCTGATTAATCAGAAAACAGTTTAACAGTATGGCAAAAAATAAGAATTAATGACTTCAACAAAATTAACTTCTTCTCCAATTACTAATATTTATTTCTAATAATTATGAAGACATTTCATAAGCAAAGTCTTCCATCATATCTGTTCAGCTTTACAACTAAATTATGCTACAGGTATCTTTTCCTCACCTAAATAAAATTAGAGATAAACTAGCCTCCTTCTCTCATCTTCTCTAAAATGTCCTCTGATTAAGAAAACAGCCTGCCTGAAATCTAACTACTAGTACTTGACGATCAAATACAGTACATCTAAAAAGGAAGACTTGATGACCTGGGAATAAGGGGAACTAAAAAAGTATCACTTAACCTAAAGTCTCTGTAATACTGAAATGAGCCTCACTCACATCGAATAAACCAAAGCAGACCAACTGTTGTTTTGCACAAATGCTTTAAATATTATATACCATTTCTTGGACAAATTAAGAGTCAAAGAGCTTGAATATCTCTCACTTTTGCTTCTAAAGAAAGTAATCCTACTTAAAGTAGTCTTTAGCATTATGCTGTCACATATATCTGAACTGAGATCTTCCCCCACTGAATTTCTAAAAAATAATGTAGCTTTTTGTTGAAATATCTAGATGGCAGACATCTTTAGGAATTCCACCCAGCTTAGAATACCATTCCTTACTCTGAAAACAGCCCACCATATTCCTAGTCACTATGTATTTGCTGCATGACCCTGCTTCCCTGACCAAAACACAAGGTACCAAGGGGCAGATTATATTGTAGCAAGTCAAACAGAGTATCTCCCCCAAGAAACTGGAAATGGAGCCGAGACACAGCCAGGTAAGCTGATTGATTAAAAAGAAGAGATTAAAGTTATGGGGTGAATAGAGAAAGAACAGTTAGTTGACAGAAAATAAAGTAGCAACATAAAGAAAAGTTGGAAATCCCATCTCTAGTCAAGCCTAGTTATATCCCAACCCTGGGGTTTCTTGAAAGTCTGCCTTTGTTATAAATTCATTTGCACCGCTCAAAGGTACATCAAGTTAGCTTCTGGAACTTAAAACTGAAAAGTCCTAGCTAGTATAACGCACCTTCACCTTCTTCATCTTCTTCACCTTCTTCCTCTTCATCTTCCTCTTCCTCTTCAGCAATACTGTCCACTGTATGGCGATCATCTTCATCCTCATCCTCTTCTTCCTCTACTTCCACATCATCCTCATCATCCTCTCCTTCTTCTTGCTGTTCCTCTTCTACTTCCCCTTCATCAGAATATTGACCTTCTTGGGGAACAGAATTCCGATCAGGAGAAATGGGCTCAAAGTAATCTTCTCTATGTGGAGCATCTTCTTCCTTGTCACCGGACACTGAAAAAAATGATTATTTTTTCAATTCTAACTACACAGATTATTTTTTAAATTTGTCAGTTACAACTGACATACAATATTATTATTAGTTTCAGGTGTACAGTAATTAGGACATTTAGGTACTTTACAAAGTGATCACCCTGATAAGTCTAGTAACTATCTGATACCATAAATATTTATTCCAATACTACTGACTACATTCCCAATGCTGTAGTTTACATCCCTATGACTATCTCTATAACTGGCAATCTGTACATCTTCATTCCTTTCACCGTTTCCACCCATCCACCTAATCCCTCCCTTCTGGCAACGATTTGTTCTCTGTATCTGTAAGTTTATTTTGTTTCTGCATTTATTTTGTTTTTTAGATTTCACATATAAGTAAAATCACAGGATATTTGCCTTTCTCTGACTTATTTCACTTAGCATAATACTTCTAGACCCATCCATGTTGTTGCAAGTGTTAAGATTTCATTCTTTTTATCGTTGAGTAATATTCCATTGTATATATGTACCACCTCTTCTTTATCCATTTATCTATTAATGGAGACCTAGACTGCTTCCATATCTTGACTACTGTAAATAATGCTGCAATAAGCACAGGGGTGTATACATCTTTTCAAATTAGTGTTTTGAATTTTTTCAGATAAATACCCAGAAGTAGAATTGTTGAGTTACATGGTAGTTCTATTTTTAAATGTATTTTCACTCCTCACCCAAGGATATGTTTATTGATTTTAAAGAAGAAGGGTAGGGGGGAGAGAGGAAGAGAAACATCAATGTGAAAAACATCGATCGGCTGCCTCCCGTACACACCCTGACTGGAAATCAAACCCACAACTTTTTGGTGTACAGGATGATGCTCCAACTGACTGAGCCACCCGGGCAGAGCTCTATTTTTAATGTTTTGAGAAATCTGCATAGTATTTTGCATAGCAGTTGCACTAATTTATATTCACACCAAGTGTGCATGAGAGTTCCCTTTTCTCCACATCCACAAACTTGTTTGTAGATTTTCTGATGATAGGCCCTCTGACAGGTCTGAGGTGGTATCTTATGGTTTTAATTTGCATTTTCCTGATAATTAGTGATGCTGAGCATCTTTTCACATGTCTATTGAACATCTGTAAGTCCTTTTTTGAGAAACATCTATTTAGGTCTTTAAGGCTCAGTTTATTTGAATAGTTTAAATAACATGAAGCAGCAGGATTGGATACTGCAACTACTTAATGACATTATACATGATTTAGCTTATCAATACTATTTTTTTTTAAAGTTGCTTTTAAAAAATATTAAAGAGTATACATTGCAAAACTTTATATAGTGAGAATTAATCAAGTATGTTACTTTATATATACCATAAACTAGTCCTTTACTTTTTACCTACTAAGTAACTATGAAGACTTTTATTTCTTCCAATACATAGTGCTTATTTTTACTGGTACTTTTCTGTATATACCACTATAGCACATTAACACTTTATTTTCAAGGCAATGTTGGTACAGCTTCAAATGAATTAACTGATTTTTTAAAAAAATAAGTTAATCAAAAACACCAGGAAATACTGCACAGTAAGAAAGGGAGAGAAACATTCATCAAGATTTGATTAGTAGCATTTTTTTTTCTTTAATGAAAAAGCACTATATAGTCCTGACTGATGTGGCTCAGTTGGTTGGGATGTTGTCCTGGAAAGCAAAAAGTTGTTGGTTCGATTCCTGGTCAGGGCACATGCCTGGGATGCAGGTTCAGTTCCTAGTCAGGGTGTATGCCAAAGGCAACAGATCAATCAATGTTTCTCTCCCTCTTTTTCTTCCTCCCTTCCCCTCTCTCTAAAAATAAATTTAAAAAATCTTAGAGGAGGAAAAAAGCACTATTAACATTATTAATCAAGAGTGTTAAAAAAAAAGAAAAGAAAAGAAAACTAGCACTGATTTTATTTGTACCTGGCAAAGGCATGGGATCATCTTCATCATCATCAGGTGGAGGGGGTCCTGGTGGAGTTCTTGGTCCCCTTGGCTGTGGTCTTGGAGGGCTTCCATTAAACTGATCTTCTTTCTCCCCATCAGCTATAGTTTTATTAGAGACAGAAAAAGAATGTTCAAATTATTAAAAGTATAGAGAAATGAATGTGTGACAATAACAGTATTCATCATTTGAATTTTTCATCTTCAGGATTTATTGATTTACTTTTCTGTCCTGATGTCTAATAGAAATTTTGCTACTTTGTATTAATGAAAGTTAGAATTTCTGACTTCCCACATACCAAAATATACTGTATATACTTTTAAGCATTATCCCAGAGAAATAAACTCATTTTCCTGCAGGAAGGTGTACATGAATGCTCATATAAACCTTATGTGCAACAATCAAAAACTGAAAACTACCTAAATGTCATTCAATGATTGACTGGTTAAATAGACTATCATACATTCATACAATGTAATACTACTCCGCAATAAAAAAGAATGAACTACTGATACATACAACAAAATGGATGAACCTCAAATTAATTATGCTGAATGAAAGAAGTAAATCTCAAGAAGATACCTACTGCATGGAACATTTATGTAACATTCATGAAATAATATAATTATAGAGGGGGGAAAACAGATTAGTAGATGCCAAAGATTAGGGATGAGTGAATAGGTATGGCTATAAAGGAGTAACACCAGGGAATCTTGTGATGGTATAATCAAGTTTCTTGATTGTGGGGGTGCTTATGAAAGGCCAGACATGACATAAAATTGCAAACAGTTGCGCGCGCGCGCACACACACGAGTGCATGTGTAACTGATGAAATTTGAACGAGCTCTACAGACTGTACCAAAGCCAATTTTTTTGTTTTCACACTATACTACAGTTGTAAAAGATGTTAACACTGGGGGAAGCTGGGAAGAATTCAGAAATGTACCTGTACATTTCTCTGTAAACTCTCATAAATCTATAATTACGTCAAAATAAAAAGTTAAAAATACACATGTTTAAAAATATACACATACTGTATATACATATACCTACAGTGCATGAAGTGTCAGTTGTAAAATAAGTCAGTAAATTTAACAAAATTTTAGAGTAGCTATTATACGTCAGGCACTGTAATCAAACTAAAGATAATGAAACTCAAATCCAGTTCTTAGAAAATATAAACAAAATGGACAAACCCTTAGCTACACTCACCAAGAAAAAAGAGAATTCAAATAAATAAAATCAGAAATAAAAGAGGAAATATTATAACTGATATAAAGTTATATAAAGGATCCTAAGAGACTACTATGAAAAAATCATATGCCTCCTTGGCTGCTGTGGCTCAGTGGACTGAGTGCTGGCCTGCAAACAGAAAGACTGCAAGTTTGATTCCCAGTCAGAGCACATGCCTGGGTTGTGGGCCAGATCCCCACTTGCAGGTGTGTCAGAGGCAACTGATTGGTGTTTCTTTCCCTCACTTTTTCCTTCCCTTCCTCTCTTACTATAAGTACATAAATCTTTTCTTAAAAAATGCCAACAAAGTGAACCTAGAAGAAATGGATAAATTCCCAGAAACATTCAACCTATCGAAAATGAAATATGATGATATAGAAAATCTAAACAGACGAGTTACTAGTAAGGATATTGAATCAGTAATAAAAAACCTCCCAGTAAACAAAAGTCCAGGACCAGACAGCTTCATTAACCAAATTTTCAAATAATAATACTAATCCTTCTCAAACTCTTCCAAAATATAGAAGAGGAAACCCTTCCAAACTCATTTTATGAGGCTAATATTACCCTGATACCAAAACTAGACAAGGGTGCCATAAAAAAAGAAAATTTCAGGTCAATATCATTGATGAATATAGGTGCAAAAATTCTCAAAAAAGTATTAGCAAACCAAAATCAGTAATACATTAAAAGGATAATACACCACAATCTAATGGGATTTATCCTGGAGATGCAAGGACGGTTCAATATCCTCAAATCAATCAATATGATACACCACACTAACAAAATGAAGGATAAAAATCACATAATCATCAAAAGTGTTAAGACAAAATTCAACACCCATTTATGGTAAAGATCTCAACAAAGTGAGTACAGAGAGAACATATGTAACAAGCTAGCATCATACTCAATGGTAAGAAGCTGAAAAGATTTTCCTCTACGATCAGAAACAAGATAAGGGTACATACTCTCACCATTTTTATTTAACATAGCACTGGAAGTCCTAGTCACAGTAGTTAGGCAAGAAAAAGAAATAAAAAGCTTCCAAACTAAAAACAAAGAAGTAAAACAGTCACTATTTGCATATGACATTTGAGGTCTGTTCGGAAAAGTCCAGCCATTGTTAACATAAAAAGAACAGTTTGTGCGACATCGATGTAACAAGGAGAGTGGACTGGAATGTGCATGCATGAACAATGACAACTTCACCGTACTAGTCAGTGGGGGTGGTACACACCACTGAGTGAGCATGTGTACTTGTGTGGCCATTGCACTCAAAATGACTGAGCAAGTAGAGCAATGAATCTGCTCAAATTTTGCGTTAGGCTTGAACATTCCTCCATGAAAATTATTTAGATGATTCAGAGGGCCACATCCATGGGCAACGGGTGATTGGCAGCTTCATCAGGACAATGCATCTAGTCACGCATCATGTCTCGTGCAGTTCTTTGGGGAAACATCAAATCGCTCGGGACAGTTGGCCCCACTACAGCCCGATTCAGTGCCCTGAGACTTGTGGCTTTTCCCAAAACTAAAGTCATCTTTGAAAGAGAAGAGATTTCAGACCATCAAGGAGATTCGGGAAAATACAAGGGGGCAGCTGATGGCGACTGGGAAAACTGTATGAGGTCCCAAGGTGCCTACTCTGAAGGTGACTGAAGTGTCAATGTTCTATGTACACTGTTTCTTGTACCTTCTCCAATTACGTCTCTAGATTTCATAGTGTGTGGCTGGATACTTTCCAGACAGACCTCATCTATAAACAGAAAACCCTAAAAATTGTTGGAACTAATAAATGAGTTAAGTTGCAAAATACAAAATCAATACACAAAAATCTGTTGGGTTTCTATATAAAAAGAATAAACCACCTACAAATAAACTTAAGCAAGGAGGTAAAAGACCTACATACTTAAAACTGTAAGATACTAATGAAATTGAAAAACACACAAATAAATGGAAAGATATTCTGTGCTCATGAACTGGAAGAATTAACATGGAGTGCATACCACTCTATGCAATCCTTACTGAAATTCCAATGGCATTTTTCACAAAAATTAAAAAAGCAATCCTAAAATTTCTATAAAACTATGAATAGCCAAAGCAATCTTGGCCAAAAAAAAAAAAGAAAAAAGAAGAAGAAGCTGGAGGAATCTCATACCCTTATTTCAAACTGCATTACAAATCTACAGTAATTAGAAACAGTATGACATAGGCCTAAAAAGAGACACACAGATCAATGAAACAAAATAAAAAGCCCAGAAATAAACCTACACATAAATGGTCACTTAATTTACAACAAAGGAGCCAAGAATATACTATGGGCAAGAACAGCATGCTGGAAAAACTGCACAGCCATGTGCAAAAGAATGAAATTGTACCACTATCTTAAACTATACACAATAATTAACTCAAAATGGATTAAAGACGTCAACATAAGATCTGAAACCATAAAATCCCTAAAACAAAACATGTGGTAAGCTCCTTGACATTAGGTCTTGGAGATTTTTTTTTTTTAATTTGACACCAAAGCAAAAGCAGCAAAAGCAAAATTAACAAGTTGGACTACCTCAAATTAAAAAGCTTCTGTACAGTAAAGGAAAACCATCAACATAAAAAGGCAACTCTACTGAGTGGGAGGAACTATTTGCAAATCATGTGTCTGATAGGGGACTAAAATCCAAAATACATACAGAACTCATGTAACTCAACAGCAAGAAAACAAACGATCCATAAAAAATGGGCAGAAGATCTGAATAGATATTTTTCCAAAGAGAATGTACAGATGGCACGTAGACATATGAAAAGATGTTCAACATCACTAACCATCAGGGAAATGCAAATGAAAACCACAAAGAGCTATCGCCTCACATTTGCTGGAATGGCTATTATAAAAATGACTAGAAATACCAAGTGTTGGAAAGAATGTGGAGAAAATAATGTGCACTGCTGGTGAGAATGTAAATTGGTGCAGCCCCACTACAGAAAACATTAAAGACATACCTCAAAAAATTAAAAATAGAACTACCATATGATGTAGCAATTCCTCTTCAGGATATTTATCTAAAAAAGAAAATGAAAACACTATCTCGAAAAATATACCGCATTTTCGGACTATAAGACGCACCCCCCCCCCATTAGGGAGGAAGATGGGGCTGTGTCTTATAGTCCAAATGTAGCTTACCTGGCTCGCTGGGGGGCGGGGGTAGAGCGGGTTTTTTCCCCTATTTTCCTCCTCTAAAAACTAGGTGCATCTTATGGTCCAGTGTGTCTTATAGTCCAAAAAATAAGGTATACACTGCCATGTTTGCTATAGCAATATTTAAAACAGCCAAGATACAGAAGAAACACATGTCCACTGATAAATAATAAAGAAATTATGGTGTATATATACAAAATAAAATACTATCCAGCCATTAAAAAAATGAAATTTCCCTATTTGCAACTTCATGGATGGACTGTAAGGGCATTATGTTAAGTGAAATCAAACAGAGAAAGTCAAATACTATGTCAACTCATATATATGTAAAAAAAAAATTTTTTTTTAAACCAAGTTCATAGATAAAGAAAACTGGTGGTTGCCAGATGTGGGGTGGGTGAGGAGTTGGAGAAATGAATGAATTCTTTTTTTTGTTTGTTTGTTTTTTAAAGTTCAATTAAATTATTTTTTAAAAAGAGAGAGACACAAATATTAAGTAAACTATACTCACTGCCCACAAGGAACTCAGTCTGATAAAAAAGACAAAAGAGCACAGAAAATGATGGGTTAATAGAAAGAGTGAAAGATAAACTGTGCTTAGCAGGTAAGATATAAGAAAAAAGATTAAAATACAGTGCATGACCACCATCAAAGACAAACAGCTCATACCACATTATTAAATCAATACTGAGAAACAAAGTTCATTTTATTTGTGCTCATAAAATGCCAATTATAAATCAAATTATTTCCCCCAGTGAAATCAATCATAATTTCAAAATGTATTTCTGAATCTCATCTCAACAGCTTACCGTAATACTAGTAAGAAGAGACCCCAGGAAACATGAGCCCAGCTGCCCACTCTTTACAAGAAAAGCCACTGAAGTTTACTGCAGTTACTGTTTTTATTGTCTTCAGTTAATAAGCAAAAGGTTCTCAAAAATTGGAAAACCTTCATTAGCCAAGATTTAGACACCAAAACAAATTTGAAATGTGCGCCTGAAAAAAAAAATGCCGTAACATGACATTAACATAAACACGCACAACTAACAGTTAAAAATCAGGTGGGATATCTCAATGGCACAGGTCCCACATCAGGAGCCAGGGGTCCCAACCCCATACCAGGCTTCCCAGGTTAGGGTTCCAAGTACCAAGAAGAGAAGTCCCCATAAATTCTGGCCCTGAAAGCACTTGGAGATTGGGGCTCAATGACACAAAGGGCTGCCTAAGTCCCAAGCATTCCTCGTGAAGGGCCTGCACACTGACTTACTCAGAGGCACTCACTCTGAGCCCCAGTGCCAGGGCACCAGCTTGAAAGGGGTCAGAGACATAGGAGAGAAACTGAATTGTCTGGCTTTGGGGCAGGGGCTGGTAGGGCAGCTTTCTCCAAACAGAAGTGCTGCCAGAGGCCACTGTTCCTTTGCTGAGCCTTCCCCCAACTAGAGCCAGCAGGCAGGTACCATATCTAAGTCCCCATCAACCTAACACCATTTGCCCCACCCTGGTGATTCTGAGACCCCCACTTCACCCAGCATGATAGCCCACCAAAGCTGTTTCGATTGCTGTTTCCATACAAATGGCCTATCTTAGTTCATGCTGCAGACTTTCCTAAATTCTCTCAAAGGTCCACCAACCCCCAAACAAGCAGCATCTGGCCTCAGTGTGCCCAGTAACTCTTGCTAAGCGGCCCCAGGTCCAGCACTAGCAGCAGACACCCTTGGTTTGTAGCTTGGTTTCTCCCAGGCACCTCCAAGCCCAGGACAAGTAGCAGCCATCTGCAGATAACTTTGTAGCTCATGCAAGGTGGCCCTGGGCAGGGCACAGGAAGCAGCTGACCTTAACCTGCACCTCACCAATAAACAGCTTCAGACCATGCTGGAGCACTACCCAACCACCTCCACATACAACACCCTCAAGGGACAGAGTCATTGGGCACCAGAGCCCCACTGAAGCGAATCTGCTTGGTTAGGTCAGTCCTGTACATCAGATCCTCTGCTGTGAACACAGCAAATCCTCAATCCGATCTGCATGGGAGTAATCCCTCCCATTGACACTGATAGCAGCAAACAAGGCTCAACTACAACAGGAGGATGTGCACAGCCAAGGAATGGGGAGGCACAGAAAGAGTCGCTCCTGGAGTGCCCAGCTCAGATGAATGGGAAAGCTGCACTGCTGAGCCATATAGACACCTCCTACGTAAGTCCACTCTACCAAGACCAGGAGACCTAGCAGCTCTCCTATTGAAAAACAAAAACAGAGAGGCAGCCAAAATGGGGAGACAAAAAAACATGCCCCAAATGAAAGAACAGAACAAAACTCCAGGAAAAAAGAACTAAACAAAATGGAGATAGGCAATGTTCCAGGTGCAAAGTTCAAAACACTGTTATAAGGATGCTCAATAAGGTGAAGAGTAGGTGAACTCAGTGAAAACTTCAACAAAGACATAGGAAAATAGCCCTGGCTGGTGTAGCTCAGTGGATTGAGTGTGAGCCTACAAACCAAAGGGTCCTGCCAGTTTGATTCCCAGTCAGGGCACATGCCTGGGTTGTATGCCAGTTACCCAATGGGGGGCGTGCAAGAAGCAACCACACATTGATATTTCTCTCCCTCTCTCTCTCCCTTCTCCTCTTTCTAAAAATAAATAAAAATAAAATCTTAAAAAAAAAGATAGGTAAATGGAGAGAGAAAACATAAAGAATCAGTCAGAAATGAAGAATACACTAAAATGAACAATACATTACAGGGAATCAACAGTAGAGTAGATGAAGCACAGAATCAAATCAGCAATTTGGAAGCAGAAAACACCCAATTACAACAGAAAAAAAGAGAAAAGAATAAAAAAGTATGAAAACAGTTTAAGGAGCCTCTGAGACAACTTCAACATTCGCATCATGGGGGTGCCAGAAGGAGAAGAGAGAGAGCAAAAAATTGGAAACCATTTGAAAAACTAATGACAGAATACTTCCCTCATCTGGTGAAGGAAATATATACAAGTCCAGAAGCACAGAGCCTCCCAAACAAAATGAACCCAAAGGGATCTACACCAACACATGTCATAATTAACATGCAAAAGGTTAAAGGAGAGAAAATTAGCAAGAGAAATGCAGTTAGTTACCTACAGAGGAGCTCCCATGAGATTGTCAGCTAAGTTTTCAACAGAACTTTGCAAGCCAGAAGGAACTGGTGTGAATTATTCAAGGTGATGAAAAACAAGGACCTAAAACTAAGATTACTATATCCAGCAAAGCTATCATCTAGAATTAAAGCACAGATAAAGAGCTACCCAGGCAAGAAAAAGCAAAAGAAGTTCATCACCACCAAACCAGTATTACAAAAAATGTTAAAAGGTTAGAAGAAGGAAGAGGGAAGCCCTCCAGAAGATAACTCAGGTTTTTTTGGATCCCCCCTTGTACATATCAACAATTACCTTAAACACAACTGTGTTAAATTTTCCAACCAAAAGACATACGGTGGCAGAAGAGGTAACAAAACAAGACCCTTACACATGCTGTGTACACGAGACTCACTTTGGATCAAAAGACACAGATTGAGAGGAATTAAAAAAGAGTGTGTGTGAGTGCGTGTGAGTGTGTGTGTGTGTATCATAAAAATGGAAACAAAAAAAGAAACTGGTATAGCAATACTTACACCAGACAAAATAAACTTTAAAACAAAGGCTAGAACAAGAGACAAAGAATAACTCAGCAATTCTCCTTCTGGGTATTTATCTGAAGAAACACTAAACTGAAAAGACATACACATCCATTATGTTCACTGCACCATTATTTATAACAGCCAAGATATAGAAGCAGCCTGAGTGTGCCTCAGCAGATGAATGGACAAAGAAGTAGTGCATATATCTAATGGAATATGATTCAGCTATGATAAAAATAAAATCTTGCCATCTGCAACAACATGGATGGACCTAGAGAGTATTGTGCTGAATGAAGTAAGTCAGACAAAGACAAACGCCATTTGATTTCACTTATATGTGGAATCTAAAAAACAAAATAAATAAGCAGACCAAAAACAGACTCAGATACAGAGAACATTTTGGCATTTGCCAGATGGGAGGAGGGTTGGAGGAATGGGTGGAAAAGGTGAAGGGATTATGAAATACAAATTGGTGGCTGCAGAATAATCATGGGATATAAGGTACAACACAAAGAATATAGTCAATACTGTAATAACTACGTATGGTGTCCTATGGGTATCAGATTTATTGGGGTGATCACTTTGTGGTTTATATAAATGTCTAATCACTGGGTTGTAAACCTGAAACTAATACAACATTGCACATCAACTCTAACTGAAAAATAAAAAATTTGCCCTGGCCAGTGTAGCTCAATTGGTTGGGCATCATCCCACAAAACAAAAGGTTGCCAGTTGCATTCCTCCTCAGGGCAAATGCCTAGATTGCAGGTTTGGTCCCCTAGGGCACATACAGAAGGCAACCAATAGATGTTTGTCTTTCACATCGATGTTTCTTGCTCTTTCTCCCTCCCTTCCCCTCTAAAATCAAAATTTTTTTTAAAAAATTAAAAATTAAAAAAATGATCATAAAAATATATACCAAATTTATTGACTATTCTTAAATTCTTTTAGAGATAATTTTGATAGTAAGCTATGAGTAACCACTAGATTACATTATCATTTACATATTTAAATTTTTTAAAACCTCAGGTCAATTTAAAAAGCATTCTAGAAAAGAAAGAAAATAAAATGTAACCCTGTCAAAATAAAAAGAAACCTGAATAGAAAAGAATGGGAAACTGACAGATTATCCTGTCAAGTCTTAATCAATGTTCAAAAGGTAGAAGAGCTCTTTGAATTATCTTTTCCTGCTATAATGAAATAAATGTCACTGACAAAAGCAAATTTAAAATTCTTACCATGTTTTGGGTTCCTTTTCACACTTGGCTGTGGTTGAGGTGGTGGAGGAGGAGGTGGTGGTGGTGGTGGAGAGTCTCTGTCATGACTTATTACTCTATCCACTGATCCATATATTGCCAGTGTCAGACAATTATACCAGCCTCTTAGCACCAAACCATCAGTATTCACCTGATTGTTAGGGAAAAATATCTTTCAAATTAATGTTTTAATATACCAGAGTAAACTGATATCACCAGAGTAAACTGATAACAAATTACTTTGTGGTTCAACTAAAGTCTTTAAAAGTATGCCGAAAATGCCAAGGTCAATATTGATGAAAAATCACCCAGAGGCACAGCTTTTATATGGCCCTCCAGAATTACAATACTTAGGCCTGTCTCAAGAATGGATCTCCCTAGTCCCACACCTCATGCCAACCCTGTTCAAAAAGCTTAACCAGCACTGGCTGGTGTGGCTCAGCGGATTGAGTGCAGCCTGCAAATCAAAAGGTTGCTGGTTGGACTCCCAGTCAGGGTACATGCCTGAGGCCAGGGCCAGGTCCCCTGTTGTGGGTGTTTGGGGTGTGCAAGAAGCAACTGATTGATGTTTCTCTTCTTCTCTTTTTCCCCCACTTCCCCTCTCTCTAAAAATAAATAAAAATAAAATCTTAAAAAAAAAAAGCTTAACCAAATTCCCAACAAAGGGAATAGAAATGAGAATGAAATTAAGTGGGAGTTACTGCCAATTAATGAATTAAACCCCAGTAATTACAGGAGACATGGAGGTGAACAAAAGTACAAAGTGTGCCCAGTCTCAAGATTTAAAAAGTCCATAAAATTGTATAGTATTCTTTTTACATTCCCAACTCAAGCATGCAAGTATATTTTATGTACTCACATTGTACTTAAAAAGCATTAAACGGAATGTTTATTAAAAACTGTGTCCTAAAAAGATCAAAGACTTTATCAATGCTGTTAACGTTCAATACATTCTTAGAAAATAAAACAAGTTTTCTCTCAGAACTTACCTACATTTACTCCTCTATCTTCACAGTAAGTATGAAATGTAGTCAGAGCAAATATTATCAACAAATAAGAAATTGGAGTGTTAGTATAAGAACCTGGACTAGAAACCAAACCCCTGACTTCTGAATCCTCTTTACAGTCTACTATGCTAAGTAAAAAAAAAAAGTAGTAAGTGGTAATGGAATCCCTTCTAGAGGCACAGTAAGGAACAAATTATTACTCTCCTTACTAACTCTAGCGAACTCTAGTAAAGGGAAACTGGGGACCAGAACAAAGGCTCACAGACTATGCCCAGGGAGTAACAGAATCCATATAGAAATCCCATTACAAAGAAGATAAAGAGATAAGGAAGAAAAATTTTAGTCTAAACAGGATGCAAAGGATTAAGTATCAGCATCCCACCAAAAACAAATAGCAGGCTGAGTAGTCCTTTACAAGATCACAATTATTTTTGGATTTAATATCTTCCATGATTCAGATCTAGATGCTTCTAGAATGGCATTTGGTATATCAAGAAAAAAAAAAGCATATTTTTGATATGAAAGTAAGAAATGTGAAATATGTATTTTTTTAGGAAACCTTAACTAGGACATAATGGTGTCTAGTAATTTACCTGCTTATCATGTTCTGGACTTGCCCTCTTCTTTCTGACTCAAGTATAAAATTAGAAGAAAGAGCTTTACAGGTGAAAATGACATTACAATGTCTTTGCTCATGAACACAAGAATCAGACAAGTAATGATGATATTTTGCAGAACTAGAATCAAGTAAGCTGACATCCTGCATCACTGGTTTATTTGGGTCAAAAACCCTGAGTGAGGTGAAAACAAACAGTAGTAACAAGGTGAAAACTGACTTCCAGAATTACCTTTGAGTTGGGTCTAAAGATGATAGAAGTATTCTCATCATATTCCAGGCTGCCAAAAGAACAGGAATAAATATGTAGGCTCAAACATTGACCATCACAGTTCTTGAAGAAATCTTTCTAGATTCAAGTATTTTAATAAAATCATGCTAAATTTTCATTTAATAAACTATAAAGTCTGGGTTTTACTGACTCCCCCAAAAATGTTATTTGTAAAAAGTATAAAACAAACCTCTTAGAGATTACGATATAATTGATTCGGGTTGAGTGTGGGTATCAGTATATTTTTTAAAGCCCCAAGTAATTCTAATGTACAGCCAGAGCAGAGAACCATGGCAGTATAATCTTCAAAAAATGTACTATACTGGGACCAAAAATTTTTAAAAGCAACTATTTTTATCACATAGGTACTGACATAAGGAAAACATTCTATAATATTAAAAATTAGCTGCTTTAGATTATTTAGCTTCCCATCATTTAACATAAAAGGTTAAATTGTCAATATAATTTAGTAATGACAAAGAATCAATGAAATAAGTCTAAAAAAACTGTTAATTCCTGATAAAAAAAACTTCTCCATTTTTAATTTGCCTTTTAAATTTTTTATTTTATAAATCAGTTCTAAGTAAATCTATTATCAGAATATCAAGTATCAAAATAATTACTTTTAATAACACCTAGCATGTATTAAATAATCCAAAAACGAAGTCTCGATTCACAAAATTCTCATTTTACAAAATGTGACCATGGAATCTTAAATTATACAGTAGTGTGATATAAAAGACAGACGCAACACTAGCTCTCATTGTATTTATATACTTTTTTTAAGAATCAACAGGCAATCTTTTCCAAATTAGGTTATTATCAAATCGTGATATGTGTAAGAAGTGCATACACCCATAAAAAGCAAACTAAACATGGCTAATGTTTCACACATTTAAAATTTTATTTTGTAAGTAAATTCAACATCTTCTTAGGGGAATGTCATTTCTTTAATACTGCCAACTGATAAAAATTAAACCCTGAGTTCTTGGGTCTACCACCCAATTTCTTCTATCTAAAGAATAAAAAGGCTTGCACACTAATTCATGAGTTTCTGGTGAAATTACCTAGTAGGTACATACCTTCCCAAACGATCGAAAACTGGGGCACTTGGTTTGCTTACATTGTTAAAGAATAAGTCTAACTGAAATGTGTGTGGAGATGTCTCCCTGTGAATGAAACAAAGTTGAAATGTCAGGTTTAGTAATAAACAATTCCTAAATTTAAAAAAGAAGTACATACAAATTTAAGATTAATTCTAGAATTAAGATATACCTGATCTAAATAGCAAAAGTATACAGTTAATTGTAATATTTTCTGTAATTTTATTCACATCCACTTCTCAAGTAGCCAGTATTATTTTTAAAATTTTAATCATCAAGCATCTTTTACCTGCTACTTGGGATCATTCTAAAACACCTAAGTATTTAAAATTTTATCATCCCTGGCTGATGTAGGTCAGTGGATTGAGCACGGGCTGCAAACCAAAGGGTTGCCGGTTCTATTCCCAGTCAGGGCCTGAGTTGCAAGCCAGGTCCCCAGTACAGGGTGCACTAGAGGCAACAACACATTGATCTCTTTCTCCTTCTCTTCCCCTCTCTCTGTAAATGAATAAATAAAATCTTTTTAAAAAATTTAATATATTTTAAAGGCAAATTCTAACTACCAGTAATAGTGGTATCTAGCTTTACAGTTCTTTGTATCATTACTTTCATTAGCAAAATAAATCAGAAATTAACTAACTTCAAGTGAATATTATAATTTGATTTCAACTTAATCCACATTAATACAAATTGATAATAATTTTAGCATCAAAGCCCTAAACTGTGACTTAAAGCCTAAAATTAAAATTTGCCTGGCAACAATTTACATGAAATATTTTGATGTTTTTGTGGATTTACAATTAAATTAAAGTCTATTTAATTTGCATTACAATGAAATCTTGCTCCATTTTATATATATATATATATATACATATATATATATATATACACATACACACACACACACACACACACACAACCCTTAGCTAAAATTCCTTAGGCTCATCTAAAATCTTGACTTTAAATACTGCTTGCTTTGGTGTTTATTTACAAAAAATCCAAATGGTAAAAAGTGTAATTCCCAAAGTACTACTCATGCATTTCTGGCAGACATACAAACAAGTATGATCATTCTGAAAGACAATTATGGCAATAAAATTCAGGGAACTGAGAAAATATTCACACCATTTGATCCAGAAATACTTTTTTTCTAGAAAGTGTATCTATGGAAACACTCATATGCCAAGTTTTCTTTCAAGAGGATGTTCATTATAACCACCTAATGGTCCCCACATGAAGAACTAGCCAAATAATTACATTGGTTAGATTATTCAGCCATTAGTAATCATATTTCCAAATAAAACTGAGTGATGTGAAAGTAGTCATGACATAATGTTAAAAGAAATAAAGGAATACACAAAATAGTATACAGTGGGGTCAGCGTAGCAACATACATTTACCTTTACCCAATAGTAAATTCAACTATTACACACTCAACAACTCTAGTCCTCTCCCTCCTATCCTTCCTCTTCAAACTAGACCCTGATCTCCAAAATCTCGAAAAAGGGAAAAGGGCTGGTATGTAAATTCTTTACTTTTGAGGCACCAAAGACTCTGGTCCTGGTCACTGAAAAGGAATTTAAAGAATCAATGGTAATTGCACTGCACTAGACTTTCATCTTAAAACTTGTTGAGTCAAACCTAACCTTGTGTAAGGTACCATATTTACAAAAAACAGCAAACCATATATAAAAAGACATAGGTTAAAAAACAATGCACAAAATGTTAGGATTCTCTCAGGATAAAGGGATTATAAGGATTTTAATTTTACCTATATAATTCTGAATTGTATAATGAAACAGTTATAATGTATGTTGCACAAATATATTTGATATCTAACATTACTTTCAACCTTCAGATGTCAGGCTTCCTGACATCTTACATTTGTGTAACTGAATTAATACTTAATTTTACTGTTTTGTAACATATTGTGTATAAAGTAGTTTCTGCCAATTTTGTGTTTGGAATTATTAAAACATGAACAGGCCTAGCAAGGTAGCTCAGTTGGTTAGAGCGTCATCTTGATACACCAAGGTTGTGGGTTTGATCTCTGGTCAGAGCACATATAAGAAGAAAATGAATACATAAATAAGTGGAACAACACACTGATGTTTTTCTTCCCCCAGCCTTCCTCCCTCCCTCTCCAAAAAAATCAGTTAAAAAAAAAGGTTTTAAACATAAACAGCCATTTACCCCCAAGAACTGTTAAGAAAGAGGAGAGAGATAAGAGGGAAAATGTAACAAATACTTGCAGCTATTGGTAGAGATCCAATTGGCCTGCTGTAGTAGCCAGCCTCCAGAATGGCCCCCAAAGACTCCTGCTTTCTTATACTCACAGCCCTGTATAGTTCCCCTACACACACTGTACCAGTAGAATATACAACCAAAAAAATAGAAGTGACTCACTTCTGATATTAAGTTATAAAACACACCGACTGTGACTTCCTTTTTGGGCATGCACACTCACTCTTGGATTACTCAACTCTTGGGGAAGCCATGTTGTGACATGAGCACCCCACAGAAAGGATCTCCTGGCAAGGAACTGAAATCTGCCAACAGCCATGAGAGTGACCTTCTAAGCTAATTCTCCAGTACTAGTCAAATCTTCTGACTCTGCAGCCAGGCCCCTATCTTAACCGTAACCTAATGAGGGAACTTGACCCAACTAAGCTACACCCAGGTTCCTAACCTTTGAAAATAGTGTGAGATAATGAATGCTTTACTGTTTTAGGCTGTTAACTTCACTTAATTTATTATGTAGCAATGGATAACTAATAGAACTTTCTTGACCAAAAGCAGTACAATTAAAGTAGACTGCAGGATACACCATCATTACTCCTTTCCTATTCTACACACATCCCTCTTTATAGGAAAAGTAAAAAGAAATTATAAAAACACGTAAGTTTTTATTTCCTTAAACATGGAAAAAAGATGAATTGTGATGATCTCTCATTATAAATATTAACCATTCTTATTGTTTTGTTTTGCATGTGTTTACTTTTGAATGACCTGGAAACATTTGAAGATTTTTTTCAGATTTTATTTATTTTTTTTAAAGATTCTATTTATTTACTTTTAGAGAGGGGGAAAGGAGGGAGAATGAGAGGGTGAGAAATATCAATGTCTGGTTGCCTCTCACACACCCCTTCTGGGGACCTGGTCCACAACCCAGGCATGTGCCCTAACTAGGAATCGAACCAGCAACCCTTTGGTTCACAGGGCAACACTCAATCCACTGAGCCACACCAGCCAGGGCCATTTGAAGATTTTATATCTACTTCTACAAATAACCAGCTACTTTTCACAGTTATGAAGAAATGAACCCTTAAATTTTGAATCTGTACCATAACACTCACAACTAAATAGCTTATTTAACTCATTCACATAATAGAAAATGAGCTATCACAGCATGTACATAATAAAATGTATGACCATGTCTTACATTTTATTTCCCACAGAGCCTAAGAAAGAGAAAGACTGAAATAATAAACTAGCTAAGTACAACTAATGGTTAATGTGAAGCTACATATTTTCAAAAAGATACATATATCAGGCTAAGAAAATTGTCATTAAGTCAAGAAAACTGATTACTATAAAATAGTGTAATAAAAAGTAATAAAAACATATTTCTAAATATTCAGACTAATTCTTATTTATTTTCAAGAAAAAAGGTAAAAAATACTTCACCTACTACATTATGCCACCCTAGAATATCTTGGAATTATTATAAACCTGTTTCTTCTAACTTTAAAAAAGGAAGAAAGACAAAAAAATTTAAGATTTTATATATTTAATTTTAGAGAGAGGGGACAAGAAGGAGAGAGAGAGGGGAAAAAAATATCAACACGAGAGAAACACTGATCGATCTGTTGCCTCTCAAATGTCTTGACTGGGGACGGATGCAACCCAGGTATGTGCCCTGACAGGGAATCCAACTGGCGACCTTTCATTTTGCGGGATGACACCCAACCAACTGAGTCACATAGGCCAGGGTAAGAAAGAAAATTTTAACCTAGTACTTAGGTCAAATAATTATTCTTTTCAAGTTTATAATGATACGTGGATTATATAGAAAACCTAGAGTCACTTTACAAAGCAACATAACTATAACTGAATAAAGTTTTAGGGAATTTTTTTAACTTACAAAATATTAGTTTAAAATTTTGCATTTATGAGTATGCAAATTATGAGGTTTCTACTGAAACCTACATGACTTTATTAACCAATGTCACCCCACTAAATTCAGTAAAAACTCTAAAATAAATAAATTACAAAAAAAAATAAGAGATATGTTTCAAGGAAAAACTTTAGTCCGAAATACTTTTAAAAGGAACGTTGACTTACCCATATGCTCTATTGTCAGGCAGGCTGCTATGGGCTCTTACTCCTGGGGGTATGACTCGGACTTCATTGATATAAACCACACATGGAAAACGAACCACATCTATATGAGAACTTTGCTTTAAAAAGGTGGGGGAGAAGGACATATTGTAAGTAAAATACTTTGCCTATTCAAAATTTATTCATCTTCAAAAAAATTTACTTATCTTCAATTTGTTTCATTCAGAATGTCACAATCTTAAAATAAACTCCATATCATTAAAACAGTGCTATCCTATTACTTATAATGTTGTATAAATCACCCTTTAAAAGCAGCTGATGGTAAAATGTACCTGGTTAAATCTCTCCATTTGCACAACATTTTTTAAGTGTATTTTCCTCCCTGATGTTTTGCTTAGGCCTACAGACCTACAGTCCCTTACTGAAAACCTCTAGAGTCAAATACCTTTTCGAATCCTGACCTTTTAGATTTTTAGAAAGGTAATATAATACAAATGCTGCTTATTATTTAACACCCCCAATGGCTTCTGGAACAATACCTTGTAATCAAAACATTAATATTTCTGCAGTCACATATATAAACAATTCTACAGGCAAAAGGTGGAGGGAATAGGGGACAACTGTAATAGTGTCAACAATAAAAAAACATTGAAAATAAATAAACAAAAATTCTAACTAGCATCATGTCAGTTCAGATCAGACTACCTGACAAAATGAATTCAGGGCAGATTTCTCTGCCATTTTAGAATTTCTGAATTATACGTAAGGAATTGTGGATCTGTATTAAACTTAACATACCAACAAATATCAATGGAAACCATATAGGTACTGAATAATTGAGAAACCCTCTCTGAAATTTAAAAAAGAAAAAAAAATACACAAACTACGTTTATCAAACAAAAGAAATGGATAGCATAATGTAGTATATAGTTATTTGTTATCATCTGACATAAGATCAAACAAAAGAAGCTCTTGTGATCAATGATTTTAAACGTCTTCACATTGTTTTTAGACTATTTTACATCAACATTTCCTAGCAGTTCAGCCAACCATCATTACCTAGTTGTCAAAGTTCATAATGAGAAGAATGGTTCATATTATTTGCACCAAGAAAGACCAAGTCTTCAGTCTCTCAAAGCTTCAAAGAATATCATGCATATCAAGAGACCCAAAGACTGTTAAGCATGTCTTTCCTAAAATGTCAGAGGATGACTTCTCAATTTTGCAATTTAAACTCAGAGATTATAATTAAATATATAGGGCCCAGAAATCTTAATAAAATGTTTACTATTCAAATGCTTTAAATTCTCAAAGATATAAATGAAACAGGATGAGTTCAAAGTGAGTCTGATTAATAGTTGTCTTCCAATGCCCATTTTCTTCTTCCTGTAGAGAAATCTAAGCGGGCAGAAGTGAACTAAAGACCAGTGTGAACATGACTACTAAATTCTGATAAATGGGATGAAAATGAAAAGCATACAGTCAACTCTGGGTCATGTCCTTTAATGGGAGGGTTTCAACTTCAGAAAACTCCTTCCACCTCTTCTAATATTCTGTTGCTTTTCTAGAATATATAAGTTATGATAAGCTATCATGAACAAGGGAGGCAATACCCTAAAGATGTCAGGGGAATAGTACAGGAGAATGTAGAGCTGTCATATTAGCCCCAGAATACTTAAAACCAGATAATTGAAAGACAAAATCCTATCACCCAATCTACTGTTATTTTGACTTCTGTGACAGCTGCTCAACTTGTATCCTAATTATTACAAATACGCTGTAGGTATTCAACAAATATTACAATAGACATATAAAAAAGCATTTTGCCTCAAACTTTGGTGCTGTGTGTCCTTCCAATAAGGAACTCCTCTACTTAAAAAGTCTACTATAGTCATGTGTTACTTAATGATGGGACACATCCTGAGAAATGTGTCATTAGGTGATTTTGTCACTGCGTGAACACTTAGGGGCTGTGATAACAAAATAGATTAAATGAAGCACAAGAAAAAATGATGCAATGAAGAGATGAATAAACACAAGATGTATGAACCTCCTACTGGCATAACACAGCATACTGTTTTTCAGCAAACTTTTTGTAAGTAGAAATAGTATACTCTAAAATAACTAGAAGTATAATACAATAAATACATAAACCAGTAATATTATTTATCATCAAGTATTACATACTGTTTATTATCATGTATTATGTACTCTGGATAATTATAAGTGGTATACTTTAACACAACTAGCAATGCAATGGGTTTGTTTATACCAGCATACCACAAACACATGAGTAATGTGTTATACTAGGATGTTACAACAGCTACGACACTAGGTGATAATAATTTTTCAGCTCCATTATAATCTTATAGGACCATTATCATATACCCAGTCTGTCACTGACCAAAACGTTTTTATGCAGCATGACTGTACATAGAAGTTCCTTTACTTAAATGGATATAAAGTCTCATTAATATTTACAAAAGAAGCTTAGAACAAAAGTTTATCGATTCTATCCTTCTCTACCCTGGCTTCCACTAATTAACAGATAGTTTTAGTAGTTAGGATATAGTCATTGTGGACCTACAGAAATGAACTTAAAAGTTTTACAAACAGCCTTTCATAATCTATTTTGTCTGTAAATAGGAGAGTTTCTGTATTAGGCACTACCACTATTATTCAATAATTATTTCTACACATTTATTAAATATGTTATGTTCCAAGTTATATAGGCCCTATGGATACAAAGACAAGACAACCTCTGCCACTAGGGAACAATCTGTTGTGACAAATAAATTGCTACCATACAGATGCATACAGGAAGCTATGAGAATTCATAGGGGTACTTACCTAACTCAAATTTGTGGGGGAAAAAGAGTGTCAGGAAGTAGCTCTTAAAGTAGCTCTTTCCCTAAAGAAGTAGCGCCTTAGCTAATTAATTCCTCAAGAAAACAATCAGTGGAAGAGAAAGAAGAGTATTCTAGGCAAAGGAAGAAGCACACACAAAAGGAAAGAAAGCAAGAATTTGGATGGGTCAAGTAACTGCAAGCATAATTCTCCACAATTACAAGGCAAAACAGGGGTGTGAAGTAGGGCAGAGTAGCCAAGTACAATCAATAGAATTACAAGAAATAAGATTTTCATCCACTTCCAAAAGTCAACTCCAAATCCATTATCACCACCTACAACCTCTCTCCTAAGCCCCAGACTACTATATCCAACTGCCAACTGGACATCTCCATTTGAATGTCCCTCTGACACCACAAACACATCAAGGCCAAAACTGTACTCTCCTGTATCAGTGATAGCACCACCATCCACATAATGGCCAAGACAGAAACTACTGTTGTCTATGGCTTCCTTTCCGTCCTCTCTCACCTAAATCATTCAGCTAAACACCCATCAAGTCCTACTGATTAAACCTCTAAATAGCTCCCGTATCTATGTAATTCCCTCCATTCCTGCTGTCACCCATCTAGTTCTATACACTATGCACTCTAATCTAAAAAAGTAATAGGATCCTAAACGGTTTTGTGCTTCTTTCTTGCCCGGCTCCAACTCACACTCCTATTGCAATGTGGTCTCTCTGGAAAGTAAATGTATCTCATCCCTGCTCCTTATTATCCCCAGGCCGAATTTCTTTCTTTCTTTTTTTTCTCTCATTCTTGACCAAAACACTTTATTTTACAACTGCAATATCAGTATGAACTGGAGTCCATAACTTCGTGAACTTCTCACCTAGCTCTTGTAAAAAGTTGAATCTACGTTTTCAGTCTTCATCATCAGGAGGGATGCCTAATTCTTCATCCATCCATTGGGAAGGATCTGGATATGGAAAGTGGCCCAGCACAGCATCGGAGCCATGCCAAAAGTGCCAGAGAACCCAGAACCACATGGTTGCACTTAACAACTCGGCCTGGATCACCTGGGACCTAGTGAGCTGGGGAAACTGTCTATAGCGGGACTTGATGTGCACACCCCACCAGCATGACAGACTCCGTTTCCAGACGCCCGCCCGCGGAGGCCTCTGAAGAGACTGCCTCCACCGAGCACAAAAGGCACCAGCTGCGTCACAGCCAACACGCCTTACCAAGTCAGGTGAATTTCTTGATCTTAAAAGCAAGTATGACCCCTTTTTATCAATCCAAATGTAGAGCCCAACATGCTCTTCATCTTTATCATGCTATTGTCTCTTCTTAGAATTGACCGACACTCCTCTGTCCTAATGCCTTTCAGATGTCAACTTTCTCCCGAAAGATGAGCCAGATCAAGTCTGGGTAGGTGTCTCTTCTTTATACTTCCAAAATCTCCTGTGAAACTAAACTGCAGTCACCTCTTTTCTCTCCCGTTAGACTGTTGTTTCAAAAAGACAAGAACCAAGTCTGAGTTTACTCATATTCATAGTGCTTAGTGTATTAATTTAATGATTGAAGGACTTTTATTACTTGCTTAATAAGACCTTATTAAATTGTTCTCAGAGTTTAAATTACAATGCAGTAGGAGCTTAAAATATCTAGAAAAGTACATACACCTAGGAAACAGACTGAACATCACAGAATGGAAATCATAGAAGGGTTATTATACAATTAGGGAGCTAACAGAAATGTGAAGAATAGATTGGTCAGATTCCAAAACTGAGCCCCATCTATCCATTCAGAAGGAGTAATCATGTGTTTAAAGGTCACAGTAGAGATGTCTCCCCTTCTTTTCTAAGGGTAAACTAAGGCTATCTCATCTATTCCTACCATTTTCATGATCACTTCTGTTCAGATGAGTTCCAAATTGGTTTCTTAAAAAAACTCTGAAATGAAGTAGGACTTTCTAGCATCAATCACTCTCATAGGACTTAATTTTAACCCAGCAATTCCATTCTGAAAATAAAGAAATAATTAAAGATGTATAAAATAATTTAGCATCAACAATATCACATCATTGTAAAAAGTCAGAAGCCTAAATGCATGAGAATTTAATATATAAATAGCATTACCACTTAAAAATAATATACAGCCTATAAAAAGTCTGATATTACAACAGACTGTCTAGGGAAGGAATTGGGATGGCTTGGGAACAGGGATGAGAGAAAGACTTGCTTTTAATTGTATACCCTTTTGTACTTTTTGAATTTGTACCTCATACATGTATTACCTAGTCAAAAAATAAAAATAAATGTTTAAAATGAATAGGGATACTTCTTTATTTATAAAGATGCACAACACATTGTTAGGTTAAAAAAAAAGATAACACAAGACAGTATTATAGCATCAGTACATTAATGTGGGTGATGGGTGTATACATTTAAGCATATGTATTTATTAGAGGATGTGGAAAAAATTTTTAAGTTAATGACTGCTGGGACTAAGTGGAATTATGAAAGCCTTTGCTTTTAGATTTTTCTATAATAACATTTACTTAAATAACATTTATTTCTTAAAAAGTGGAAGACAAACTACAAACACAATTTGCAATTCATTCAGCACCCTCATTTCCCAGTTCAATCCCTAGTCAGGGCACAGGCCTAGGTTGTGGGTTTAGTCTCCAGTCAGGACTCATCAATCGATGTTTCTGAAGCGCTCGCGCTTGCGCGCGCGCTCTCTCTCTCTCTCTCTCTCTCTCTCCCTCTTCCCCTCTCTCTAAAAATCAACAAGCAGGTCCTTGGGTGAGGAAAACAAAATAATTAAAATCAAGAAATGTGTGCTGATATGTCTTTAGGAAAGTCACATAACCTCTCATGCTCAGTTTCCTCATCTATATAGGAATAACTTTCAAAATTGATAAAAAGGATTATATATAATGTCTTTAAATTGCCAAAGCACAGTCTTGGACAAAATAATCACTCAATAAATGATAATAACGATTACTGCCCATTTGTTAACTCCAGTTTTCATTACGTCTCTCACTTTTTCGTCCTGATTTGCCACCTCTAGTTTTTCTGAACCATTTTAGGTATTACTGATCGATTAATCTACCTAATGTGTCTTACTAATCATCTAATTTCCCAGCTCAAAAACTACAAAATAGCCCATTTCTTACAAAATAAAGTCCACACTCTCTTGCTGAGCATTCAAGAACGTCTACGATCTGGTTTCAAACTGCCATTTAGGTATCATTTCACACTGCTATTTTTGGTATACACTACAGAGACTGACTACTCCAGGAGAATGCCCTCCTGTCTGTAACTGTGAAACATATCTTGTTCCACAAAAGGCCAATTTCATATGCCAACTGCCTTGATGAACTCTTCCCGATACTCACAAATGAAAAGTGCTCTCTCCCTCGTCTAAAAATCACACAGCCCTTATTTGAACCACCAAAGGGACCTAAATAAATATTGATCGAGGTCCTAATAGGTCAGAAAGTGATGGGCATTTTGGAAATAAAGGTGACAGACCCCAAGGAATTTCACAATGTCTCCTTAAGCATCCATCACATCTAACTTTAATCATACTGTTGTGGATCTAATCCCCAATGCTTAGTTATAAACTCCTTGAGAACAAGTGTCTCAATATTCCCTATCTACCCACAAACCCCCACTTCTCCCTCAAGACTCAGTTCAAATGTGATGTCTACTAAGCCTTTTCCAATCATTGCCAGAAGAAGGTATTTACTACCACACTAGGGGTCCTATCCTCTCATGGTCCTCAATGTTTGTCTAAGAATAAAGAAACACTAGATTTTTAAGTATATAAAGGAATGAAAGCCAATTTCCCTAGACTAAAATACTACTAAACTAATTCACCACATGCTTCTTGCTTTCATTTTTAACTGTCCTCTCTGCATGTGAAAGGTTTGTTCTGAGGCAATTACTGCCTCCATCGTTTACTTTCCTAAAGCCTAGCTGGCATTAGAAAAGGATGGCCGTTGGACAGAGCTAAGTGACCTACATGAAATTCAAGAGCACAAATGAATTCATTGTTAGTAAAATATGCTGAAGTTTCCAAACTTTTTATTTTTTCGGACTTACAAACCATTCGTTAAACTAACTACAAGAACAACGTTGTTGACTTCTTATTTGGTCAAGTAAAACGTTAAGATACAACCACTACCCCCTATCATCACTGTCTCCAAAGAAAGAATAGTTCTCTGAAATGATTACATTTACACTGAAAGAAAACGTGGGTTCCGGGGTTTCTGAACCTTCTCTGTGGACTTGGCTCACGTCCACTCTTGGCCGGCTTTCGAGAACCTTTGGCTACCCAGCTATATTCAATGTGCGTATTGCAGAGCAGTCAGACACTCAGTGGCGCCCAGTTTATTACGAAAAGATTACTCCCCAATCCCCCACCCTCATCCCTCAAAACGACTGACTATACTGCATTTTGACCATTATCTCAGTTTCCCCCTCCTCGCTAACGCCGTCCCCTGCAAATATTTTACATCCTAACATGTGGAATCTTTCCAAGGGAAAAGTATTAAAGTTTCAGGACAAACGGGGGAGCGCCGCAACCCTGAACCAAAGGAGTGTCACATCTGGGTAACCTAACTCCCGTGAGAAAAGGTACCTACGACAAGGATTTTAGGAATTACGAAGCCGACGGGACCCGCACCGTCCCCCTAACTACTGTCAAACACGAGCTGTCTGAGACCCCCTCCCAGGCACCGCCTGAGGTAAAATCTGAGGACCAAGGCATTTTCAAGGCCTAAAGCTGACGGGGGGACAAAAAGAGCAAAGCAACAGAACAGCCAACTCAGCCAAAGATGCGGGGATCTGAGATAATGCAGGGAAATGAGCTGGCCACCGCTCCCCTCCCTCAGACGCGCTGCCCACACCCAGCTGGGGGGAGGGGGTGTGGACGAGAGGAATTCAAGCGGCCGCCGGCAGGAAAAGTGGAGGCGCGATTTTTTGTAAGGGTCCCAAAGTCGAGAAGCAGGGTTGGAATCAAGAATCGAAGCCTTACCTCAGCGTTCGGGTGTTTAAAAGTATCTAAAAATAGCAGTTCCATCCCCGAGTCCACCGCCATGTTTGCCGAGGGCGGGAGACACGGGAGGACTTCCGGGGCAGCCCTATAACCTCGGCGACAGCGGCTCAGGACAGGAATAGACGGCAGCACTTCCGGCGACCGGAGCGCTAGCGCCGCTAACCTCGGCCTATCCGGAAGCGCCGGCCCCGCCTTCTCCAGCGCGGCGGAGACGCCTTCTGAACGCGAGGAAAGGCTGTGCGGGAAGGGAGAGGTGCTACGGTGGCTCCAAGGGTCCAAACCCTGTCGTTGTCTCGCGTTACAAAGCCACAGCGGCCTCTGGGTGGCCGAGTGCGGAGCGGGCTTTGTAGGGAGAGGAGGTGGGGTGGCTTCCACTTCGGGGTGCTTACTCAGTAAAAGCGCCGGCAAGCAGCTTTTGCAGGGCTGGCAGGAAAAAGCCGCAGTGAGCCAAGTTGAAGAGTAAGACGCACTTTTAAAAGGAAGAGAAACTTGTCTCAAAACATATCTTGGGTCTTTTGTTTTCTCATCTGCAAAATGTGACTAACAATACCTAACCCACAGACTTTTTGTGAAGACTAATTGAAATAAAATTTAAGAAATTATATAAATATAAAAATGTGGAGTAAAAAGTAAATCTTGTCTCCGTGTTGATGAGCTTTGCAGCAAATGGAACTATTTGATAGTCTATATTGGCATGAGCTCTTGGGAGAGCAATTAGGAATTATCTAGAGAAATTACATGTGCCTACCTCACAGGAAAATTCCTGCATAGGTGCTCAAAGAAACATCTACAAATACAAGAATGTGCATGGCAGCACTTTAGAGTTGTAAAAAGGCTGTGAACCTGTCATTAACCAGAATAATAAGTTAACGGTGATATATTTGTGTAATGTAGTAGTATATAGCAGGTGGGAAGAAAGAACTAGTGCCCTGCCTACTAACATGGATAATTAACAGAGTTAAATAGGTTAAAGGATATGTACTGTAAAATCTCATTTACATAGTTAAAAACATACAAAAATCATAACTTTTTAGGGGCACACTTTATAAAATTATAAAGAAGTGCATTGGTATGATGAATGCAATAATTTTAAGATAGTGGTGAACTAGAAAGAGTTAATCAAAAAGTGCTCAAGGGCCTCAAATGCTTTGGTAATGTTTTATTCTTTAGGTTGGTGGTGATTTCACAGGTGCACCTTTTGATATGTCTGAAATATTTAATAATAAATTATTTTTTAATTTTTTAAAGTAAATCTCCCATCTACACCCTTCCTCAGCTAGCCAGTTTCCTCTATTCACTGACAGTTTATCTCTTACTATTTGTCTTTTTCAAAGAACTAGTTCTTGAATTCAGGTTCAATATTTCCAACATTTTTTTCTTTTTTTTATTGTTGACACTATTACAGATGTCCATGTTTCCCCCTTTGCCACCTAAACATGTTTCTATTTTCTTATCTTTAGTTTCTGCTTTGGAACTTACTAATTTTGTCCTCCTTTCTTTATGCTATTCTTTTTCTAATTTTATAGTGATGCTTAAATTATTTATATTCATATTTACTATTTATGAGTATATATATTTATGTCTAGCAACTTCCCCCTAAGCCCCCTAGATTTTACCTATTTTTAGAGGGGAAGGGAGAGAGAAAGAGAGGGAAAGAAACATCAATGTGTGGTCCCCTCTCGAACACCCCCTACTGGGGACCTCGGCCCAGGCATGTGCCCTGACTGGAAGGGAGTCAAACTAGTGTCTCTTTGGTTCACAGTCTTGCACACCATCCACTGAGCCACACCAGCCAGGGCCTAAGCTCTGCTTTAACTGTATCTAATAAACTTTGTAGTGCTTTTAAATTTTTTAAATTTCTTTAAAAATCCTCACTTGAGGATATACTTATTGATTCCAGAGAGAGGAAGGGAAAGAGAAAGAAACATCAGTTGGTTGCTCCACTGGTTGCCTCCCATACTGCTCTGACCAGGGCAAACCCACAACCCATTTGGTTTACTGAAGTACGCGCCAACCAACTGAACCATCAAAAAGAAACAAAAAACAAACAAACTTTTTGGCCAACCCCATATTTGAATTTATAGACTATGAGTTATGCAAGAAACTAAGAATAGTTGTTGTCCCCCCAGGGAGGGGAGCTTGATGGTTAAGGTATAGAAATAGAGGGAATCTGTTTCCATGTACATGTATTACCTATTAAAAAATAAAACATTTAAGGAGTAAGAATAAGAATTTAGGAGTAGCCATTGCCGGCATGGCTCAGTTAGTTGAGCCTCATCCCACAAAGCAAAAGGTTGCTGGTTCGATTCCCAATCAGAGCACATGCCTGGGTTGCAGATTCAGTCCACCGTGGGAGCTGGTGCAAGAGGGAA
This sequence comes from Desmodus rotundus, assembly GCF_022682495.2. Classification (NCBI taxonomy): domain Eukaryota; kingdom Metazoa; phylum Chordata; class Mammalia; order Chiroptera; family Phyllostomidae; genus Desmodus; species Desmodus rotundus. The sequence goes on along the minus strand of NC_071394.1, from coordinate 31,368,642 downwards.
TCATCTCTCATCAATGTTTCTCTCCCTTTCTTTCTCCTTCCCTTTTCCTCTCCCTAAAAAATAAATAAATGTTTTTTAAAAAAGAATTGAGAAGTAGAGGGAAACTTGTATAAACAATTTTTTCAAGAACTTTTGTTGCATAGAAGAGAGGAATGAAGTTGTTGTTGGAGGGGAGCATGGGCTTAGGAAAGAGTGCTTTTAAATAAAGTGCGCTCCAGAGCATGAAGATGATGGAAACAAAACAATGGAAAGAGAAACAGTGATGATTATGAGAAGGGGGCCAGGTGGAGATGGGCAAAGGGGGGAAAATGAGGACATATGTAATAGTGTCAACAATAAAAATAAAGTTAAGTCCTGGCTGGTGTGGCTCAGTGGATTGAGTGCTGGCCTGCAAACCTAAAGGTCACTGGTTCAATTCCCAGTCAGGGCCTGGGTTGCTGGCCAGGTCCTCGGTGGGGTCATGAGAGAGGCAATGGATGGATGTATCTCTCGCACATCGATGTTTCTTTAAAATAATTAAATTTAAAAAAGAGGGGGGATACCTGAAACAGCAAAGAATTGACTAAATGGGAGAGATACCTGATAAACAAGTAGAAAGTGACCTTTGCTAGAAAGAATACCTGCTCCCTGGTAACCAGGGACAAGAAGGAATCCATGGGTGCTGCACATGCAGATGGGAGTTATGATTGGGAAATAATGGAGTTCCTTTTTGTTGGTTTCTGTTGAGATCACCAGCTATGATTGAAAAAGCAAAAAGATGGATAGGAGGTCAAGAGAGGGAGAACGTATTAACTAGACTTCTAGGAGAGTCCAGAGTCCCCGATTGGTTATCCATCACCTCTCATAGTGCATAAGGCCTCAAATTCACTTTTTGCTTAGTATTTTACCTTGTCCCTACCGTGCAACTTTGATGATTCAGCCCTTCCCAGCTAAATATGGCTCCCTTAATACAGAGGTATTTTACATCATTGTGACCTTGCTTACTTACTTGCTCTGCTTTGCCTGTGAACCCTCAATATGGCTTTCAAAAATCTACATACAGTTACAATAGCATCCAAAAGAATAAAATAGCTAAGGAATAACTTTAACTGAGGAAGTAAAAGCCTTGTGTACTGAAAACTACAAAAAGTTGCTAGAAAAAAACTTAAAAAATAGAAAGGCATTTCATTTTTATGGATTGGAAGACTTAATATTGTTAAAATGACAGACAATATTACCCAAAGTGATCTACAGAGTCAATGCAATCTCTATTAAAATTCTAACAGCCTTTTTTTTCAGAAATGGAAAATCTGATCCTCATATTCATATGGAAATTAAAGGGCCCCAAATAGCGAAACAATCTTGAAAAAGAACAAATTTGGAGGACACACTCCTGATTTCAAAACTTACTACAAAATTACAGTAATCAGGCCTTGGCTTGTGTGTGTCAGTAGACTGAGCACCTGTCTGCAAATCAAAAGGTCACCAATTCAATTCCCAGTCAGGGAACATGCTTGGGTTGTGGGCCAGATCTCCAGTTCGGGGCATGTGAGAAACAACTGATTGATGTTTCTCTTCCTCTCATTCGCCCTCCCTTACCCTCTCTCTAAAAAGTAAATAAATAAAATCTTTTTAAAAAATTACAGAATCGTGCCCTGGTTGGTGTGCCTCAGTGGATTGAGTGCCGGCCTGTAAATCAAAGGGTCTCTGGTTCGATTCCCAGTCAGGGCACATGCCTGGGTTGCAGGCCAGGTTCCTGGTGAGGGGTGCACAAGAGGCAACCACACATTGATGTTTCTCTCCCTCTCTTTCTCCTTCCCTTCCCCCCTCTCTAAAAATAAATAAACAAAATCTTTTTAAAAAAATAAAATAAAAAATTGCAGTAATCAAAACTGTGGTAATGGAAAAAGAATAAACATATAGACCGGATGGAATTTAATTAAGAGTTCAGAAATAAACCTTTACATACATAATGAATTGATTTTCAACAAGGGTGCCAAGGCCATTCAATGGGGAAAGAAAAATTTCTTCAATAAATGCTGCTGGGATAACTGGATATCTACATGCAAAAGAATGAAGTTAGACCCTTACTTCATATTGTCTACAAAAATGAACTCAAAATAGATCAAGAACGTAAATATAAGAGGTAAAACCATGAAACTCTTAGAAGAAGATACAGGGGTAAATAATTACCTGGGATTTGGCAATTAGATGTGTCACAGAAAACACAAGCAACCAAAGAAAGAATATATTGAATGTTAAGAAAATTAAAATTTTTCGTGCATCAAATGACACTGTAGGAGTGAAAAGAAAATCTATATAATGGGAGAAAATATTTGCCAGTTATGAATTTGATAAAGGTCTACTCCAAAATATACAGGGGTTGGAAAAAGTAGGTTTATAGCTGTATTGTGACATTCTTTTGTGTTAATAAAGCTATTATAAGAATTACAACCTGCATGTCTTTTTCCATATGAATACTGTAAACCTACTTTTCCCCACCCCTGTATAAAGAACTCTTACAACTCAACAATGAAAAGATAAACCACCCAGTTACAGGCGAAGGGGTTTGAATAGGCATTTCTCCAAAGACGATGTACAAATGGCCAATAAATACATGAAAAAATAACATCTTTAGTCATTAGGAAATGGTAAATCAAAACTGCAATGAGATATTTCACATCAATTAGGATGGCTGTAATTTTTTTTTAAAAAATAAAGAGTTGCTGAGGATGTAAAGAAATGGGAATAGCTGTATATTGCTAGTAGGAAAGTAAACTGTTAACTGCTACTGTGGAAAGCAGTGTGACAGTTCCTCAAAAAGTTAAACAGAATTGCCATATGACCCAAAAGAATTGAAAACAGGTACTCAAACACTTGTACACACATGTTCATAGCAGAACTCACAATGGCTAAAAGGTGAAAACAACCAAAATAAATGGGTAAGTGGATAAACAACAAATAAATGGATAAACAAAATGTGGTATATGCAAGGTCTGGCTGGAAAAAGTCCAGCCATTGTTAATATAATGAGAACAGTTTGTGTGACATGAAGGTAACCTGGCAGCCAAGGAGAGCAGCCTGGAATGCGCACACATGAGCAGTGATGATTTTGCTGTGCTAGTCAGTGGGGCCAGTAGATGCCGTTTCATGAGCATGTGTACCGTGTGGCCGTCACATTCAAAATGCCTGAGTGAGTAGAGTAACATATCTGCATCAAATTTTGCATTAAGCTTGAATGTTCCTCCCTGGAAACTGGATATAATTCAGAAGGCCACAGCTATGGGCAACTGGTGATTGGCAGCTTCATCATGACAATGTGCCCACTCATGCATGATGGCTCGTGCAGAGATTTTTGGTAAAACATCAAATCACCCAGGTGATTTGATACACTACACTACAGCCCAGATTTGTGCCCTGCGACTTTTGACTTTTCCCAAAACTAAAATCACCTTTGAAAGGGAAGAGATTTCAGACTATTGATGAGATTCAGGAAAATGCGATGGGGCAGCAGATGGCGATTGGGAGAACTGTGTGAGGTCCCAAAGTGCCTACGTTGAAGGAGACTGAAGCGTCATTGTCCTGTGTTCAATGTTTCTTGTATCTTCTTCAATGTCTCTATTTTTCATATACCATGGCTGGATACTCTGGTGTATACTCCCTGCCCCCATTTGCTCCCCTTCACCTCAATAAATTTGATAGTCTCTCATTTGTGACTTCAGTATATACGCAGATTCATATCTAGTGCCCAACTGGTTCATTCCCTTATTTATCTACAGGTCAGTCTCCCCCTTCTAGCCAGTGAGCTTCCAACATAGTGATTATATCCTCCTCACCAATATGTCTCTAGTTTCTGGCACACAATAAATACTCCAAAATGTTTCTTGAAAGAATTGATTTCATTTTCACTATTTGAAGTTGTATATAGAGTTATATATTGTGCATGTTTTATATGCCCAGTACTTAGATTGTACTATTCTTTCATTCTTGAGTGTTTGCTCATCTGTAACTTCCCCCAGGACAGTGCTCTGTAAACAGCTCATATTAGCTACTGCTGTTTTACCAGCTAACATGTCTTTTCTTTGATTTCCGTCACCCTACAGTGAATAGTGCAATTTGAAGAAAAAGGAAAATTATCTCTAATGTGAAGCAATTTATGCAAAGATGGTGGGAGAAGCTAACCATCCCACCCCAATAACTCAATGTTGCATTTATTTGGTAACAGATGAGCTCCTTTCTAAGGTGACTGACTGCACTCAAGAATATAGAGTAGGAAGAGGGAGTCTCAGCAAACTCAAACATTTCATTGTCTCCAGAGACTAAATGCATCAAGAACAACTGATTTGGAAGTCTGGCAATCTGCCAACTGCAACACATCCATCCACCAGCACTAACAAAAAGGACTTTCATTTTCTCTGAGTACATTGATAAAAACCAACAGCTGCCACCCTTTGTCCATGAGACTGGATTATGATAATTTCCCACAGTCAAGAGTTTGCTGTGAAACTTCCACATCATTCTTCAGAATGTATGACATTACCTAAAGATGTGAGAAACATGGATTGTAAACTATTATCTACACAAACTATCTTGACATAAGCAACCAATTAGTGCCAGTTGTTGTGAAAGATTGAATGACCCCTGCTATTTTCCAACTTTTTTCCAGCTTCATAAAGGCAAAACACTCTGGGATCATGTGTATTTTAAAGACATGCAAACAGCCAAAACTCTGTGGTTCAGTTCCACCCTCGGTACAGAGCCTGCACTGTGTAGACCATAAGCCTTACACGTGGCACTTTTCCTTTTTTGCAATTGTGCTACTGTATGTGCAGGTCCCAGACCTCAAAGTATAGTCCCTGAAGAAGCCCCACGGGAAACGATTTTCGTGATTGAAAATAATTTGGGAAATCCTGTATATCTTGTCTCCCTCTTAGAGCTCAACATGCATACATCCGAGAAGTACACAGAAAAGCAATTGCAGCTTAATCTAAACTTTCTCTTAACAACTTCAATTATTTCTATACTCTTGGGCTGCATGCAGCCCAGGATGGCTGTGAATGAGGCCCAACACAAAATTGTTAATTTACTTAAAACATGAGATTTTTTTGTGATTACATGTCACAATGTATTGAATGTGTGGCCCAGAGACGCCAAGGGGCTGGACCTCCCTGCACACTTAAGGGCTAGTGGCATCAGCCTTATAGATTATTCTTTCTCTTAGCACTTTTAAATAAAAGCATAAATGCAAAGGTTAGGTGGATTTAAAGATGGCTGGCAGAATGAAGTGAGTTGGCAAAAAACTTACTTTTATACAAAAACTTTATGTTAGTTGATGAGCAAATATCAATTAGGCTCTTCTCTCTGTCTTCTGGATCCACTTGCACCCCAGCACCACAGATTCTGCCCCTATCTAAATCTTCCTCAGAGTGTGTGGTGGCAATAATCTGGTCTCCCAGCTCCAGGGAGAGTCACCTGGCACAAGGTAACTTGTAGTAGAGAGTCATCAGTTGGTGGCAATCTCTGACTTATGTGGCCTGACTTAAAAGAGACCAGAGTGAAATTACCAGCTGGAAGTAGGACAAAAGGACGAATTATTTGATGACAACGGACTAGACTAGAATGAGTGTTGATGATTTACCTATGCTGAGGTCCCAGAGCTGCCTTGAGTCCAGAAGCAGATTCCCTGAGGAAGGCCCAGCGTATCACTGCCCTTGTTTGAGATTAATGTTTCTTACTGTGATCCCCTCACATTTAATTAAATAGTTTGAGTAGAGCTCTATTTCCTGCAAAGAAACAGTTCTAAATAAAACAACTGCTTACAAAGTGTTCTTCTGAGCTCAGTGGGATGTATGCAATAAAATGAATCATGGTAATTTTAAATTAACTAACAGAAGTAAAACAAAAATATTAGAAAAATGATAATCTGACTGTTTATAAAACTGTAGAACATAGTATAACAAGATCACTGGACTTAAAATAAGAAAACATGAATTTTTGAGACCCAGGTATCAGGGTTTTCCCAGAAAAGAGATGGCACATCCAAAAGCTTTAATTCACGAATATTTAATGACATATATATTTTTTAAAAGCATTGAGTGTTTAATAAAACTTTTGAGGTAGAAACAGTCATTGATTGTGGTGGAACTTCAACAGTGTACATTGTGAAAGCTCAGCAATGGTACACTAAATTCGTGCAGTTCACTGAATGTCAGTTATACCTCAATAAAACTGAAAAAAAACGTTTATGAAGGAACCACTCAGAGGTGCGCGGCAGAGCCTTAGGTTATGAGCAAAGGCTAGAAATATAAATTAATATGGGCTAAAGCCCCTGGATTCCATTGCCATGATACACAGCTGCTATTTTATTTTCGATCGGTGGCATTTGGACACTTTAATTAGGGTACTAAACATCACTGTCGGGACTCTGGTTTTGTTTTTGCTTTTCTTGGGTCTTTTTGGCACATGTAAATTTTGTTTTGTGTAAAATAAAATGACTTTCTCTTGGTCTCTGTTAATGGGTTTAAAATTAAAGGAGCTTTTTGTTTTAGTGTGGGGGTGATCCAAGATTATGTTGTGATTTACGTATATTACTTGTACATTTTTGGGGGGGGATCTTTGCAAGGGTAAAACTATAAGTAATGAGCTTTATGTAACTGACATAAATTTGTTACAGGTTTTCATGTTCAGGATAAACAATTTTTCAACTTTTGGTTGAAAATACTTGCAACAGATGAAGGTAATTTTGTTTCACCTTAGGACAACTGTGGAATGCCATTTTGTGTGTGCGAGAGAAAACACTTCAAAATGACTTAAAATATGTAAGTTTACACAAAATTGGTTGTGTATTTAATCTGTCCCAAGTTCAGTAAACAATTCTTTAAAAAAAAAAAAAAAAGGTAAGGGGAGTACTAGGAAAGAAATAAACAGAGTACTGCTGGAGAAGAACAGATGGTCAGGGAAGCCCTGTGTGAGAAAGTAACTGTTAGGTTGAAACTTGAGGGCCAGAAAACCAGTGCTGTGAAAAGTGGGGGAAAATGTTATTGGAGAAGGAAGCCTGTGTGGGAAAGCTGTAAGGTTGGACTAAATACATTCAGTGTTGGATCCGAGAGGGAATGCTGCCATAGCCACAGATTGCTTCTTAGAGGTGCAGACTCTCAAAGGAAAACCAACTCATTTGCCCACAGAGGACCTACCATGATGAGACTGTATTCAACTATGACCAGCCTCTGTCCCAATTTGGTTACAGCCCAAGCCACACCCTTTGATAGATCCATGTAGCAAAAATGCTGGTATAAAAAAACTTCGCTCTGATTTTTTTTCCTGCCAAGGCTTCTATGCTTCCTTGCTTGGGCCTTCCAACAGTCTTGTTTTTCTATGTAGGAGGGGAAAATGTGACTTCCATATTAGTTCAGAGGGATCTAACATTCTAGACAACTTGGTACTTCTTTTATTTTAAAAGAGCAACTGGCATCTATTCTGCCCAAAAAACTGTTACGCACATTAACACTGTTCTGGGACTTAGGGAGCTTACTACCTATAAGCACAAATTCAAACACTGATACACTTTAATTGAATAAAACAGCACAGTTTTCCTATCTGTTGATTACGTGAAAACATCGTAGTAATAGCATTTCTTTTCTTCCAGAACTGCTGTTTTTGTCTTGGTTCATACATCTCTGGCTAATATTGGCATTGTTCCTACATGCTCCAAATGTTAACTACATTTTATTCTCTGGAAGCTATAATTTGTGTTTTATTATTGTCCTTTCTGCTTTCAAATTAAGATGTTGACATTATTTCCACTTTCAGGATAGATTTCTTCAACTCAAAAACAAAAGCTTTAAAGAAACTCTATTCTCCCTTCATATAAAGAACTCCTCAGTAGGCATATCTATTTAAAGGAATTTTAACAAACAGCAGGGGACTTCTGGGCAAGATGGTACTGTAGGTAAACACAGCTCACCTCCTCCCACAACCACATCAAAATTACAACTAAACCATCATTAAAAACCATCATTCAAACCATCATCAACTATAGAAAAACCATCATTCAAAACCACATGAAACCTGGCTGAATGGGAATCCTACAACATGGGAATTAAGAAGAAGCCACATTGAGACTGGTAGGAGGGGCAGAGACGCAAAACAGGCTGGTACTACACCCATGTGTGGTAGGTGAAAACTGGGAGGGATATCTTGGCTGCAGAGGTCCCCCCTAAAGAGCGAGGGGTCCCAGCCTCACGCCAGACCCCCCAGCCCAGGGTTCCAGTTTCAGAATGAGAAGTCCCCATAACTTCTGGCTTGAAAGGCATCAGGGACATATGGGGAGGAAATCAATTGTTCCGTATCAGGGAGAAGACTAGGAAGGAAGCAACTTTCTTCCAGACAGAAGTGCTGGCAGAGGCCATTGTTCCTTTGATGAGCCCTCCACCCACAGAACCTGAATGAGGTAGCTATATCTGAGACTTCATCAACCAAGATCGCACTGTTTGCCCTGCCATAGTGATTCCTTGAGGCCCTGCCCAACCCAACCTTCGGGCCCATGCAAGCTTTTTCCAATGGCCTTCCTAAACAAATGGTTCAGCTTGGCTCATGCTTCAGATTTTCCTAATATCTCACACAAGCAGCACCTGGCCTCAGCATCATCCACAGCTCTTGCTAAGTGGCCCTAGCCCTGGTACTAGCAGCAGCTGGCCTTGGTTCACAGCTTGGCCTCGCTAGGGCACCTCCAAGCCCAGCACACATAGCAGCCATCTGCAGATTGTTTTGTAGCTCATGCCAGGTGGCTGGACTTGAACACAGGTGGTGGATGACGTTGGTCTTCACCTCCTAGGAGGCCCCAGAGCCAGCACACCCAGTGGACAGCTTTAGACCACCTGGAAGCAACATCACCCAACCACCTCCACAAGCCACACAAGGGGCAGACTTAGCACCAGACCCCTGCTGAAGTAAGTCTTGCTTGGTGGAGTGGGCCCCTACATAACTGATCCTCCATGGTGGTTGGAGGTTGGTGTTCAGTGGTCAAAGATGGGCCTTACAACTAATTGGCCTGGAAGTAAATCCCTCCCATTGACATTCCAACAGCAATCAAGGCTCAACTACAAGAGGAGAGTGTATACAGCTACCTGGGGGGTGCACCTCGAGGGCCCAGCTTGGGTGACTGGGGAGGCTGTGCTACTGGAACCTACAGGACACCTACTATATTAGGCCATGCTACCAAGCCTGGGAGGTGTAACAGCTTTACCTAATACATAGAAAAAAACAGAGGGAGGCTGCCAAAATGAGGAGACACAGAAACATGTCCCAAAGGAAAGGACAGATCAAAACTCCAGAAAAAGAACTAAACAAAATGGAGGCAAGCAATTGACTAGGTGCAGAGTTCAAAACACTGGTTACAAGGAAGCTCAGTGAACTTAGAACTTTAACAGCATAAAAAAGAACCTTCAGAAGTAAAGGATACACTAACTGAAATGAAGAATAATGTACAGGGATTCAACAGTACAGTAGATGAAGCCAAGAATCAAATCCATGAATTGGAATATAAGGAAGCAAAAAACATTCAATCGATCAGAACAACAAAAAGAAAAACAATCCAAAAAAATGAGGATAGTGTAAGGAGCTTCTGGAACAACTTCAAGAGTACCGACATTCACATCATGGGGGTGCTGGAAGGAGAAGAGAAAGACAGGAAATTGAAAACCTATTTGAAAAAATAATGACAAAACTTCTGTAACTTGGTGAAGGAAATAGACATACAAGTCCAATAAGCACAGAGTCCCAAACAATATGAGCCCAAAGAGACCTATACCAAGATACATCATAATTAAAATGTCAAAGTTTAAATACAAAGAGAGCCCTGGCTGGTGTGGCTCAGTGGATTGAGTACCAGACTGCAAACCAAGGGGTTGCTGGTTTGATTCCCAGTCAGGGTACATGCTTGGGTTGCAGGCCAGGTCCCAGTTGGGGGCACATGAGAGGCAACCACACACTGATGTTTCTCTCCTTCTCCCTCCCTTCCCCTCTATCTAGAAATAAAATAAAATCTTTGAAAAAAATTTAAAAAATACAAGGAGAGAATCTTAAAAGCTACAAGGGAAAAGCAGTTAGTTACCTAAAAGGGAGCTCCTTTTAGGACTGTCAACTGATTTTTCAACAGAAACTTTGCAGGCCAGAATTGACTGGCAAGAAATATTCACAGTGATGTAAAGCAAGGACCTACAACCAAGATTACGCAGCAAAGCTATCAGTTGGTACTGAAGGACAGATAAAGAGCTTCCCAGACAAGAAAAACCTACAGGAGTTTGTCACCATCAAATCAGTATTATATGAAACTTTAAAGGGTCTTCTTCAAGACGAAGAAGAAAAAAGAGAAAAAAAATGTGAACAAGAAAAGGGGAACAAAAACATGTCTATCAACAATTGAATCCCAAAAACAAACAAACGAACAAGCAGAAGAGAAACAGACTCAATAGACAACATTTTGACAGGTGCCAGAAGGGAGGTGTTTGGCATTACAGGTGAAAAAGGTAAAGGGATTAAGAAGTACAAATTGGGTACAAATTGGTTGTTCAAGAATAGTCAAAGGGATGTAAAGTACAGCATAGGGAATACAGTCAATAACATCCTAATAACTATGTATGGTGTCAGATGGGTGCAAGATTTATGGGGATGATCACTTAGTAAGTTCTGTAACATGTAATAACTGGGGTGCACACCTGAAACCAATATAATAATATCTGTCAACTGTAACTGAAAAATGAAAATGATTTAAATATGGGAAGAAAGTAAAGTTTTCAGAAATTTAAATAAAAACAAAAACCCACTAGGAGCAGGGAGGAGAGCAGAGTTTAATTCTCCAAATTACTATAGTGACTCACATGGCCACTAGGGGGGAGTCTAAACTGTTGAGACTATATCAGTGGAACCTCTGCAGTTTTGTTTTGTAGGTATAATCTTTACCATTGACTTGCTCCAATCCAAACATGCATCTAAATGAGGGTAACAGATTGCATAAGACAGCCCAGTCCTGTTTTCCTCGGATCATATACTACCTGGGAGCCGTTTCTGTTTATTTGCTGCTCCACCAAAGTGGTTAAGGGGCCAGTGTGACAAAGTGAGTGTTCTAAGCATAAGTGAGGCCTAAGGATCTAAATTCTAATCACTACTTGTGGGCAGACGTGCCCCAGTAGATCGAGTAGCAAAAAACAATGTGAGCTTAGCTTTTTACACAAATGTGTGCTTCTTTTACACTTCAAATAGACCATTCTCAGAAGCGGCTGAAAAAAGAACATAGGGGCCGTGGACACTGGAAAGATAACATAGCCTCAGCCATACCAAAAGCAACGCTAAAATATAAATGACAAATCCAACATTTTCTGAGTCCTAACCACCACTTTATAAATGAGGAATCAAGAGGATAATCTCATGTGCAAAAGTTCCAGCCAAGACTTGACTGGTATGGTTCAATTGGTTGGGTGTTGTCCCACAAGGTGAAATGTCTCCAGTTCAATTCCTGGTCAGGGCACATGCCTGGGTTGCAGGCCAGGTCCCCAGGTGGGGGCATGAGAGAGGCAACCAATGATGTACCTCTTGCACATCAATGTTTCTCTCCCTTTCTTTCTCCCTCCCCTCTCCTCTCTCCAAAAAATAAATAAGCAAATACTTTTTTTAAACTTCAAAAAAATTAAAATGAAATAAAATTGTTCCAAAATAAAAGTTTATTTTAAAGCCTCAAAGTACCTGGATAGAACAAACTTAATTAAATAACCATTAAACATTTTACTACATGTTTCCTATGAAAAGATATTTACAAAAACTTGTTATATTCACAAAGGATGTTATAAAACAATTATATATATTTATATATGATATAGATTAAAAAATAATTAAAAGAATATACACCAAAATGTTACAGTCATTTCTCTTTGAATGATTGGATTACAGGTGATGTTTTTTCCTGGTTACCTTTATCTTCCAAATTTTCTATAATAAATAGGAGTTATTTTTGGTAATAAAAATTAAGATTTTTTAAAAAATTAACGTTTTTCAATATATTAATTCTAGAGAACACCCATATATAACTAGTTACTATGAACCACTCTTGGCTCTTCCCAAAGTTCTGATTCATCTTAAAATGCACTTTCTAGAAACTGCTCCAGTTAAAGACAGTAATTCCCACCCCAGGCAGAGGTTCAGAAAGACAGATTCAATATCCTCTAGGTCCTTACTAGTTTGGGCTGGCCACAAACTACCTACAATTTTTTGCCTGTGGAAAAACACACATAACACACACACACACACGAAATTTACTGTTGTAATAATTTGTAAGCATACAATGCCATGGCATTAAGTAAGTATATTAGCAATGTTGTATCACCATCATCTCTATCCATTTCCAAAACTTTTCCATCATCCCAAACAGAAACTCTATTCCATTAAACACTAACTCCTCATATCCCCCATCCCCTCCCACAAGCATGTTTCTACTGTCTGTCTCCTTCACGAATTTTACTACTCCAGGTGCCTCGTATAAGTGGAATTATACAATATTTGTCTCTGTCCAACGTGTTTTCAAGGTTTATCCATGTTGTAGCATGTGTCAGAATTTCATTCCTCTTTATGGCTGAATAATATTTCATTATAGCCCTGACTGGTGTGGCTCAGTTGGCTGGGCATTATTTTACAAACTGAAAGGTTGCCAGTTCGATTCCTGGTCAGGACACATGCCTGGGTTGCAGGTTTGGTCCCAGGTTGGGGATCATGTGAAAGGCAACAGATGTATGTTTCTCTCACATCGATATCTCTCTCCCTTTCTTTCTCCCTCCCTTCTCCTCTCCCTAAAAATAAATAAAAAAAATATTAAATAATAATACTTCATTATATGTAAAACAAAAATATATGTATCAGATTTTGTTTATTAATTCATCAGTTGATGGACATTTGGTTTGTCTCCACCTATTGGCCATTGTGAATAATGCTACTATGAACATTGGCATACAGTATCTGTTCAAGTCTCCTCTTTTAATTCTTTGGGGGTATACCCTTAGGAGTGGAACTGTTGGGTTATTGGGTAATTCTATGTTAAACTTTTTGAGAAACTGCCAAAATGTTTTCCAAACAGCAGTTGCACCAGCAATTCGCAAAGTTTCCAATTTCTCTGCATCCTCATCAACAAATGTCGTTCTCTATTTGTTTATTTTTATAATAGTTATCCTATTGGGTGTGAGAGACACCCACATTTTATGTCCTCTGTATCCTTAGCAGGCACACTACCAAAAACTATATGTGTTTGTTAAGATGTGTCACACTGGGAGACCATTATGCTAAGTGAGATAAGCCAGTCAGAGAAAGACAAATACCATATGATATCACTTATATGTGGAATCTAATGAACAAAATAAACTGATGAACAAAATACAAACAGAGGCATGGATACATGGAGCAGTCGAACAGTGCAAATGGGTGGGGAGAGGAGGGTCTGGATGAGAGAAGATGAAGGGATTAGACAAAGAACATGTATGTTTAACCCATAGACACAGACAACAGTGTGGTGATGGCCAGAGGGACAGGGGGAGGGGGTCTGGAAGAAAGGAGCAAAGGGGGACAATGTGGGGGTATCTGTGTATCTGTAATAGTGTCAACAATAAAAATTTAAAAAAGAAACAGAACTTAAAAAAATATTTGTCAAATGAATTAACCTTTGACCCATGGCAGTTGAAAACTGAAGTTTGCTGTTTATGTTCTCACCCCCAAACACCTCCCAAACACTTTGGGTAGGAGAACATGTGCAGAACTAGACAGCCGCGGGAAAGCGGGACAACTGAGGGCAGGGAGAGTTCCCGGGGGTACCGGAGACTGCAAGCCCAGGGCCCAGAGGAAATCATGCAAAAGCCAAAAGGACACAACACAGAGATAAAAGAAATGTTAAAAAGAGAAGGATTAAAGAGTGAGATGAAGAAGCAAAAGACCAAAAATTCAAAGGATATTTACCCAAACAGAAATATCACCAACTGCCACTCATCTGGAGCAAGCCTGCTTCCAGAAAAGCCAGTTCGGCAGCTTGGAAAGAGGAGAGGGTAAAAGTCAAAGCTGCTGATTTGAGCATTAAAAAACATATCTGGACATGACACTTTTACATTTTGATCTTTGTTTTGCTTACTTTTCTAATCCCTATCATGCTTTAATTGATTTCTGAAATTAAGCTGGGCATTACATAACCACAAAATTATTCAGGCATCCACAATGAAACTCCTTTAACGAGTTTTCGAAAGTAGTTGTCGGAGTATGTGCAATCTGGTAATTACCAAACTTGGATGTCTCACACACCAGTCTATCCCACAAAAGCATTTTGTGAACCAAAACATACTTTTCATTGTGGGGCACGTACAAGAATCAACCAATGAATGCATAGGTAAGCGGAACAAATTGATGTTCCTCTCTCCCTTTCTCTCTCTCTCTCTAAAGGTCAATAAATAAAATTTTTTTTAAATCACACTTTACATGGTAAAAAATTTTTTTTGATTTCCTATTTTTTTTGCTAGAACTCAGATTTTGATAGAAGCCTCCTATTTTAACTGTAAAGAATTAACTTCTAAGCCTCAAATAAAAAATTTAAAAGTCTATGTAATATTTTTTGTTGCACAACTTAACTCCTATTCCTAGATGATTCATTTCCTCCATTTCACATCTGAACTTGGTGGTCTGAAAAGAGATTTTTTTTAATCTTAAAATTAAAAACACATAAAAATATTTTAAATTCTTTTATAATATTTTACATAGGAAAAAAACTAAATGAAAAATATAAAAGTTCTAAACGGAACCCTGATTTATTATGCTATTCTTCCAAACTAATTTTATTTCTGGGCATAACTAAACTGGTCGCATCTGGAAAACTTCAGGGGAAACCAAGTGTGCTCAGGGACATAATCTATGTGATTCAGTAAGAAAAAATTTCCCTCTAAGTCAGTATGGAGATGATATTATACTTAAAATGATAGATAAGGCATTAGCAGTAACCCCAAACTGAAATTTTAAGGTACCAAAAAGGCATCATCTCCTCTATTACTGGATGGCACTTTAAGAACATATTTATTTACAACTAACTCATCTTTTTATTAATCTCCACTGAGGCTTTTAACAATACTATTAAGAAATTTCTCTATACCAGAGAATTAATCAAAGTGTTTATTGAGCCTCTTTTGTGAACATCACAGTGGCAGGCATTGTGAGGGATGGAAATGAGGTAAAGCAGAATATTTTTTTTTCTTTTAAGATTTCACAAGAGTTATGTGCCCTGTTTTTGTATGTATGTTTGCCTTCTGTAATAATTAGTTATTTAAATGCTTTCCATTTTACAAAAGAAATGTAAATTACTGATGACAGGAATAAAAACTCTCCAGAAAGCAGGTTTTATTCTTCCAAGAGTTCCTCACAGTACAGTATTTTGTTGAAATACACACACACACACACACACACACACAGATGGCCCACAACGTACAATATCATGTGTTTTATACTTTATTACTTAGTTTTAGGAACTCATCAAAATATTTTCAATAGAAACTGTTAAAACTGATGGTTCAATGGCCAAACTGGCAAAAACTGGACTTTAGTGGCTAAGCCCAGAACAGTGGAATTTGAGTTTTGATACTATACAGATCTCCCTTGTAGAAAATACGAGGTAGGCCAGGTATGTACCTGTCTTGGCGTGTTGATGGTTTTAGTACAAGTAACAGGACTCAGCTCTGGGGGAGCCTGTGTACAAGGAACTGTGACCAGCGAAGCAGCAAGCCAGAGAAACGCAGGGCATGTGTAAGAGCACAAGATGAGGAAGATAGATGAAGAGTGTCCAGGAGTTTGTTTCATTTAAGGGGACTCTGAGAGGACAAATACCTTCCCAGGCAGAGAAGAGCAGAAAGGCCATCCACATAGACGTACAGCCAGGTGAAGGTGGAGAAGTAAAATGTTATTTGAAGCGTGCAGTGAATGGCTGCATTTTGGTACAGCAGGAAATAAAAATTTTAAGTGTTCATTCATGGGTTCACATTAATATATTTACTGAGTGCTTTCTATGTACTAGTATAATCAGTGTTGCCTGTTTAACTATCAGGTATCCGTTTCCCTTTCCCAACACTACCTTATTCCTTTCCGAAATTACCTGACCTCTGTCAGCTGATTTCTCAATAGAAACTTTGTAGGCCAGAAAGAATTAGCACAAAATATTCAAAGTGATGAAAAGCAAGGACCTACAACCAAGACTCGTTTACCCAGCAAGGCTGTCATTTAGAATTGAAGGAAAAACAAAGAGATTCCCAGATGAGAAAAAGCTAAAAGAATTCATCCCCACCAAACCAGTATTACAAGAAATGTTAAAGGGATTTCTTGAAGAAGAGAAAAATACATTTATTTTTATCAACATTTATTTTTATTGATGTGGATTCATGGATACATATTTTATACTATGGGTTATAATTCAATACTACTTTATTTTGTTGCTCAGATTATTCCAGATTTGTCCATTTAAAAAAAATTAAAGGATCTACCATAGGCCAAGAGTGTCAAATTAATTCTATTTTGTTTCTGGTTCTCTCCCCTTGTATTACCTGTGGTTCTTACTTATGTATTTTGCTGTTATGTTACTGGTTTATCACTACACTTAAATTTTCTTTGTGGATTATATATTTTATCTTTTTTTAAAGACTTTATTTATTTATTTTCAGAGAGAGAGAAAGGGAAGGAGAAAGCGAGGGGGAGAAACATCAATGTTTAGTTGCCTCTCACATGCCCCAATCAGGGACCCGGCCTGCAACCCAGGCATGTGCCCTGACTGGGAACCAAGTGTGACCACTTGGTTTGCAGGCCCACGCCCAGTCCACTGAGCCAAACCAGCCAGGGCTATATTTTTTATCTTTTAAACTCCCCCAAAATATAAGCTAAATTTGTTATTAATTTCTTGACCATTACTTCTTTTTTATTGCATTAGTTGCCCATATCTTTTTATCCTTTATGTTCAACCTTTCTGGGTCTCCTTATTGTGTGTGAGCTTTTAAAATGTTGCATGTAGATAAATGGGTTTTGTTTTGTGTTCCAGCTTGAGAATTTTTTTAAAATAGGTGAAATTATATTTATTAACATAACTGTCTTTGTTCTAAGTTGTCTTTGCTTTCTCTTTCTAATCTTTGGAATTTAAAATATTTTACTGTCTTCTTTCTTTTGGGCATGTTTTTCTTTATATGACTTAGGCATTTTATATCTCTGTAGTTCTCTGATGGGTACTGTTATAATTATGAGGTCTGTCTAGAAAAAGTTCAGCCATTGTTAATATAACAAGGACAGTTTGTGTGACATTGATGTACCCTGGCGTTTCAAGGAGAGCGGACTGGAATGAGCATGTGTGAACAATGACAACTTCACTGTACTAGTCAGTGGGGGTTGTAGGTGCCGCTAAGCAATCATGTGTACTGTGTGGCCGTTGCATTCAAAATGACTGAGTCAGTAGAGCAACAAGTATGCCTCAGATTTTGTGTTAAGTTTGAACATCCCTCCGCGGAAACTATTTGGATGATTCAGAAGGTCACAGTCATGGGCAACTGGTGATTGGCAACTTCATCAGGACAACATGGCTGCTCTCTCCTGCAGTTTTTTTGTGAAACATCAAATCACCCAGGAGACTCAGTTCCCCTTCAGCCCAGATTTGGTGCCCTGCAACTTCTGGCTTTTCCCAACACTAAAATCACCTTTGAAAGGGAAGAGATTTCAGACCATTGATGAGATTCAGGAAAATACAATTTTTCTGAATCAGGGGCAGCTGATGGCAATTGGGAGACCCATTGAGCTTCCAAGGTGCCTACTTTGAGGGGGAATGAGGTGTCATTGTCCTATGTACAATGTTTCTTGTATCTTGCATCTTCCTCAGTAAATGTTTCTATTTTTCATGTACATGGCTGGATAGTTTCTGGACAGACCTCGGTATATAAACTGAAATTCTCTCTCCTACAAAAAAAAAGGGGGGGCAGAATTACCTCATTCCCATTGGCTGGTTATATGGAACTTCACCAGGGGCCTTGCTCTCATACTGGGGATGAACATAGATAGGTAGGACAATGAAATTTTCCTTTCTTAAACTTTGCTCAATAAAAGAGACAAAAATGGTTGAAGTTCATCCAGTTAATCCAGCTACAACTGTTCTCTCCACTTCTGCTTTCTGTCTCTCAAGAATAGACATGGACCCTCCTACTTCTGAATCTAGCTCTCCATTCTTCCCTTTGATTCTACGAGCTGATAGTCCTCCTGTGAACTCCCTTTGGTTTAGGCTGATCATACAATTCCATTTTTAATAGCAGAAGACTCTAACTGATACAGCTGGTCTCCGTGTTAGCAATGAGAAAATACAACTAAAAATGATGTGGCCCTTATTCTGAAGAAGTATATTTTCCACAAAGGGGTGGGGAAGTCATGAGGATTATATCTAGAAACATGTTTGAGTTATATAAAACATATAATGAGAGTATAAGGAGAGTAATCCTAAGTTTGTCTATGAAAATCAAGACAGGCTTCACAGAAGAGGAAGCTCTTGCTCTGTTTCCTGAAGGAGCAGGAGGAGTTTATGGACAGAGAAGTGTGAAGGACATACCAACAAAAGAGAACCATACGCAAGAAGGAAAAACCATTGCTTATTTGGAAAAACTGTAAGTATATTTTAGAATATGAAAAACACCTTGTATAGGATTCAAATATGTTTGGATTTTATCCTATAAACAGTAACAAGTTGTTAAAAAAATTTTGGACAGCAGAATTACATGAACTGATTTATATTTAGAAATGTGACTGCTTCAGGATAGTCACATTTGAGGATAGACTGATTCATTGATTTATTACCAATCAATGAATGCATAAATAAGTGGAATAACAAATTGATGTTTCTCTCTCAAAAATCAATAAATAAAACTAAAAAGAGAAAAAAGGAAAAGGTAATAATGAGCCCTGGCTAGTGTTGCTCAGTGGATTGAGCACACGCCTATGAACCAAAGAGTCGCCGGTTCGATTCCCAGTCAGGGCACATGTCTGGGTTGCAGGCCAGGTTCCCAGTAGGGGGTGTGCAAGAGGCAACCATACATTGATGTTTCTTTCTCTCTCTTTCTCCCTCCCTTCCTCCCTGTCTAAAAATAAATAAAATCTTTAGAAAAATGTAACAATGCCCATAAAGTCAGGCCAGTGCCTGTTATCTGGGGAGAGGCAGGATTTGTGTTTGAGACGGACACAGGAACGACTTCTGGAGTGGCTGGCAAGGTCCTGTCTCTTTGCCTGGAGTCTCTTTGCCTGGAGGGTGATTACAAGGGTGATTACAAGGGTGCTTGCCTTATAGTAACTTAGTAGTTTTATGCTTTTTAAAAATATTTGTGTTAAACCCAAAAAAGATTTTAGATTTTAGATGGTGTAGTACAGGTGTTTCCATCCCCATCTCCCAAAACAAAGAGAACAGTGAGAAACACACCCTTATGCCCTGACCTTCCCTAGGAGTAATCCATAGGGGCACCAGAAACACTGGCATAAATTAGAAATATTGTGCCAGTTAACTTGGGGTCTTACCTGACTCCTTACAGAACTGACCAAAAGTACACAGCATTTTTTAGAGAAATAAACAGCCACGCTTTGCTAGAACTGACCAGTCTTGAGTGACCAATTGGGTGAACTGAATGTACACTTCGTACGAATCAACTAAAAGATCAGCCTTCAGGCCCAGGACCTTACAGCTGACAGTTTCCTGGAGCCTGATGGTTATAACCAGTGAAATTCTCAGTGTGAGAGCTTGTCACAGAGGGTGAGTTATTTTATTATCTAAATTTTGAAGTGTTGTGTGTCTCCCAAAATGTAAAATGACACAACTACTTTAGAAAGCTGGTAGTTTGTAATAAATGTAAATATATGCCTTACAACCCAACAATTCTGCTTTTAAGTAACTTCCCAAAAGAAACTAAAACATACATCCATGAAAAGAATTGTACACAAATGTTCATAGCAGCTTTATTCATAATAATCTGAAGAGATCTGGAAGCAGTCTAAATGTCCCTCAATAGGGGAATGGATAAACAATTATGGTATATCCATACAATAATATATTATTTAGCAATAAGAAGAATTATTACATGCAACAACATAGATGAATCCTAAAAATATGCTGAGTGAAAGAGCCAGACCACCCTCCCCCCAAAAAATTATACGATATAGTTCCATTTATATGCAGTCCAACAACAGGCAAATCTAATTTGAAGTAATAAAAGTCAAAATTGTGGTTATCTCTGGAGGCAAAAATAATTATTCTTCCCAGAAAGTTTTCTGGTTTTGAACATTACATGTTATAGATCTCTTAGTTTGAGTAATTTTTATTGACAAACTAATTTCTCTCCACTCTCACTAAATTAATATTGAACATTTACAGAATATCTGTTAAATTAAAGGGATACCAAATTCTCAATCCAGTCCTGGGAGTAACTCTTAGTCCTGCCCAAACAAGGGACATGGAGGGACAAAAGAACCATACCATTGAAGGGGTGTGGTAGCGAGTGTGACTTGAATACAGAAATGTGTTTTCAGTTCAGTTACTAGGGGGCAGAATTGCGGCAGCTGCAGTGGTGGAATGTTTCCAGAAATGGAGATGTTGGAGGCAGAATTAGGCATCTAGCCAGTAAAAAAGCAAGAAAAGGCATAGGCCTAAAAAGGGACAGGAAGCATGGGCTCAGCAGAGCTGGTAGGCAGGAATGAGGGTGTGGACAACCAGGGACAAACGCTGAGGTAGCAGGCTTCCGAAAACTGCTGAGAGGCAGGCTGGGAAAGGCTCGACCGATCTGCAGAACCTGGCATTGCCTCTGACCAGAGTACCCAAGGTGTAAGCAAGGATCTCTGAGCCCGGACACTTAAACATCTATTGAGGGTGAGGGAATGGGTCTAACTAGGGAAGAACAGTTTTCCGAGGGAACCTCCCAGGAAAGGTGGAAGTGACCCAGAAGCAAGCACAAACAGAAAGTGGGGGTGGCCTGCAAGAGGTATGATTTTTCAGCGGCATGGTGAACAAATTCTCCTTGGTCAGTAAATTGATGATTAAAATTTCAGCTTGCTTTTGCCCCCCCGATCTTAAAGCTTTGATCCCAGTGAAAATGCAACGCCCAAGAAAAATGGAATACTTGGAACACCCCCGTCATTTATACTATGGTGACAGTGACTTATTAAACAAATGTTAATTGAGCATCTGCTTTGTGGAGCTAGAGTTTGCATTCTAGTCAGGCTGAACCAGCAATACATAAGTAAGATACATAAGTGAAAAACAAATACGTAAGTAAAACTGTCAAATAGTGAAAGAGTAATGGAGAAAATGAATCAGATACCAAGAAAGGGAAAGATTGGGCAGGTTGGTAAGAATCATCAGATAAGATGACCAGGAAAATTTCTCTAAGAGTGACATTTGAGTCAAGGTCTAAATGCTGAGAAGTGTGCACTGTGAAGATCTGTGGAAAGGACCGTCAGGCAGAGGGGACGGCCGTGCAAGTGCTCAGGGCTGTGTTATTTAAAGCTCTGAAATGAGGGGATGGACTGTCTCTACTTACAATTAAAGTCATTAGAGAGTTTTAAACAGCAGAGTCATCTGACTTCATTTACATTTTTTAAAAATCCTTATCTGAGGTTATATTTATTGATTTTGGAGAGGAAGAGAGAGGTAGAGAAACATCAATGTGAAAAACGTTAATCAGTTGCCTCCTGTATATGCTCAGATCAGGGATCGAACCTGCAACCTATTGGTGTACAAAGCTCCAACCAACTGAGCCACCTGGTCAGGGCTTCATTTACATTTTTAATAATGCTCAGTGGATCATCAAGGCAGGCAAGAATGGAAGCAAAGAGTCCAATTAGGGAGCAATTTAATAGTTTCCACGAGAGACAATGGAGAATGGACTAGAGAAGTAGCCAAGGGATGGTGAGAAGTAAAGAGATTTCAACTTCATTTCCATAGGTAGGTGAGGGAGGAAAGGGGAAGCACAGATGATTTTTAGGTGTCTAGCTCAAACAACTGTGTGAATGAAGGTGCTGTTCAATGAAATGAGGAAGACTTCAGAACCAGCTGGTGATTTCGGGTAGTGGATTCAAGAGTTCTACTTTAAGTTTTAAAATAGAACTTAAGCATGTTAAGTTTTAACATGTGAAGTTTAAATAAAGCATGTTAAGTTTTAGGTGCCTGTGAGATATCCAATGGAGATGTCAAGTAGGCAGCTCTGGATGAAGGTCAGGGGTGAAACTGTAAATCCATCAGCATAAAGATAATACTTAAAGCCAACTGCCTAAATGAGATCACCTAAGGACAAAGTTCAGACCTGGCAGAAAAGAGCCCAGCCAGAGTTCCAAGTACAAGACCTTGAGGAGTGAGGCAGGTGAGACCTTTTCATCTCCAGCCAAGGAGATGAAAAGTACAAATCTGAGAGGTGGGACAGCCTGACATTGTGGAAATGAGACATTGAGTGTCCTTCAAGCTAAGAGGTCTGAGGTTATTCAGCTGTTGAGCAAGATGAGAAAGAAAGGTGACAATGACCTTGACAAGGGTCACTCCAAGCAGTGAGGAAGTTGAAAGCCACTGGAATCCAGATTTTAATAATGAGGAAAACTTCAGCAAAAACAGATCACCCAGAAGAGAGGCATACCCAGATATGTTAGAAAAGGTCCATTGGGGACACTAAAGACAAATTCCAGATAGAAGAGATTCCCAACCTAGCTGAATGTCAGAATCACTGAGAAACTTAGAAACCAAAACAAAAAAATAAGTTTCCAGGTCCCTTCCCAGATCTACTGAATTACCGGAAATGGGAACTGGAGTATGTATACACAATAGTCCTTCCTTATCCCAGGGGGATCCAGTTCAGGACCCCCGGTGGATGCCTGAAACCGCAGATAGTACCGACCCCTATATATACCATGTGTTTTTCCTATTCATGCGTACCTGTGATAAAGTTTAATTTATAAATTAGGCATAGTAAGAGATAAACAATAACTAATAAAATAAAACAATTATAACAATAAACTAATAAAAGTTATATGAATGTGATCTCTCTCTCTCTCAAAATATCTTTCTGCACTGTCCTCACCCTTCTTCTTCTTCTTATGAGGATGTGAGGTGATTCAACGCTGACACGAGGGGATAGAGTGAGATGAATAACATGGGTCTTGTGACATAGCACTAAGCTACTATTGATGGACCTTCTGACAATATACAAGGAGGGTCATTCACTTTGGGGACTCCTAGATCATCGGGCCATGACAATGTTGGTGACTGGATGTCAAGATCAGCTGAGGTTGATGGTTGGGGATCCTCAATAGTTGAAGTTTTTTTGTTTTCTTTTTTTTTTTTTTTTGTCAAAAGTTTTTGGGAGAACATTGTAATGGGAAGTTGTTTCCTTTTAACTCATCGAGGTGTTGCTGCAGAGGTTGTAATCCTTTGGTGATCATCTGGGCGACTTTAACGGGGTATTCCATCAAAGCTCATATTCCATAATTTTTGCAAAATAAGGGTTATAGGACACTGTGACAGTCGATCTGATAAGGTGGAGGGCTGCTAAGAGACTAAGGGAGCAGGAATACTCTGGACAAAGGAATGATTCATGTCCCAGATGGGATGGAGTGGGAGGGCAGGAGATTTCATCATGCTATTCAGAACGGCACAGAATTTAAAACTTATGAATTATTTCTGGAATTTTCCATTTAATACTTTTGTACCACAGTTGACCATGGGTACCTAAAACCACAGAAAGCAAAACTGTGGATAAAATTGTTATTTTTATTGTCATTAGTTTTGAATTTAATTTTTACTAATGGAATTTATATTTTTTTAAAAGCTCCTTGAGTTATTCTGATTTAGGCAATTAGAGTAGAAGAAGAGCTGGGGATGAACAGTTCCACCAAAGCAGAACCAATACTTTTCTCCCAGTTAAAAAAAAGTTAATAGGTATAACATTCAAATTTTAAGTTCCCTTCCTTAAATTTTTTCTTTATAGGAAAAATTAGAGTTTGCCACCACTTTTCTGATGAACTTTAGTAGAACACAAAATGAATATGTACTGAAAAACCCAGAAACAGGTCACCCTACTTAGACATCCTGCCCTTTTTTGTGGGTATGTGTGCTCATGACTGAGATTTGATCCTGTGTACACAGAATTAGAGGAGTTTTTTGCCACTGAAATTGTGCGTGTGGGTTTTGGTAATTTTGACAGTGTTATTCAAATTGCAGGTAACTTTTAGGTACTCTGCCATCAGCTACAGGTTTAAGAATGTTGAAATGAGCTCTGGAAGCTTCATGCTCACCCTCTACCTGTTCTCTCTCTCCCCTCTCTTCCTCCTCCCTCCTCCTCTTTTATTAAATTTTTATTTATTGATTTTGACAGAGAGAGAGAGAGAGAGAGAGAGAGAGAGAGAGAGAGAGAAAGGCACCAATTTGCTTTTGCACTTATTTATGCATTCATTGATTGCTTCTCATCTGTGCCCTGACTGGGGATGAATGGCAACCGCGTATTGGGTGACCTGAGCTACTCAGCCAGGGCTCCTCCTCCTGTTAATACCTATCCCTTCTTCCCTGCCTCCCTGCCTCCCTCTCTCTATTTCTCATTCTCTCTTCCTCCCTCTCATTTTCTCTCCCTACACCCACCACCTCTCACTATCCCTGCTCAGGTAAGCAGTTTCCTCCAAGGGAGGAAAAAAAGCTAAATCTCTCTACCCCTTGAGTTCAGCCAGCTGGAAGAAAATCCCAGCATGGGAATAATTTGATCTGTCTGGAAGAAGCAGGAAAAACAAAATTTAAGATATTAGCTTCTCCTAAAGAGGCATTATACTACCATCTTACATATAAAATCATTTTACAGTTCCCAATGCATCATTATGTCTATTACTTTATTTGACCTTTATATCAGTCCTGGGAGAAACTATGCTCTTATCAACTTTCCACCATTGAAAAGAAAAAAAAAAAAAGTAGATGAATACATGGAGGCTTGGAAGGGTTAAGACAATGCCCAGGGTCCTTCAGGTTGAAAAGTACAAACTTCTCAGAGACTGGTTCACAGTAAGAGTGAAAGAAAATGAATAAACTCAGCAACAAAAAGGAACAAACTACTGATACATGCAACAATTCGATGACTTTCCAGGAAATTACACTGAGTGAAAAAAAGCCAACCCCCAAAGCTTAAATACTCTGTGATTTCATTTACCGGTATATAAAATTTTTGAAATGACAAAATTTTAGAAACACAATAGTGATTGCCAGGAGTTAGGTGTGGTGGAAGGAGGTGGGACTGGAGGGAAGTGGGCGTGGTTATCGCAGAGCAACACAAAGGATCTTTGTGGAAATGGAACTGTTCAGTATCTCCATCGCGACGGTGGGAGGATACGTCCCTATCCAGTAATAAAGTGCGCAGCTCTAAATACACACACAGGAGTACAAGCAGAACTGAAGAAATCTGAATAATGGATTACATCTATGTCAACATCATGGTTGTGATATTGTGCTATAGTTTTACACAATAATACCACTGGAAGAAACCAGGTAAAGGGTAGATTGGATTTCTCCGCTTAATTTCTTACAACTGCATATGAATCTGTAATTATCTCAATAAAAATTTCAGTTAAAAACATGAATGAGTCAGGGTGTGCCTCTGGTCCCTAGTTCTTGCCTGTGCATTATCTACCTTCCCAGAATATAATGGGAAGAAATATGGCCTTGTTCTTAAAATTGCCAGTTTGACTTAATACCCTTTGAGTGAGTTGGAGATGAAGGTGTATCCAAATTTGACCCTGGAAGGTATTATTAAATCAGGCCAAAAATTAGGTTCTCCAGGATAATTAAACTCCCAGAGTGTTTCACACATTGAAAACCAGAAGAGCCTAAAATTATACTGAGCATTGCGACATTTTTCTTTTTCTGAGCCAGGTATTTCAACACATATACCCTGAGTTTTCCCTGACTTTTGGGCTCAGCTTCTGATGGGGAAGCTGAGGGAAAGGTTGGGAAAGGAGGGAAGAGTGACAGAGCCTTAGTCTCTGGGGCAGAGCAATTAGGGTTGATTGTGGGAATGGCAAAGTTCTCTAAGTAATTATTTGTGTGATAGAACCAGAAGCTGAAGGCTTCTGACCAAAAAATCTTTTCCATACCTCAGTTTTTTTAAAAATAAAATAATATATTCATTTTTATTTTTTAAATATTTTGTTTATTTTTAGAGAGAGGGGAAGTGAGGGAGGAAGAGAGGGAGAGAAACACCAATGTGTGGACCCCCAAATGGAGACCTGGCCAGCCACTGAGGCCTGTGCCCTGACTGGGGATAGAACCAGAGGCCCTTTGGTTCTCAGGCGGCACTCAATCCACTGAGGCACATCAGCCAGGGCAACAATACATTCATTTTTAAAGAAAATCTATTTATTGATGAGAGAGAGACCATCTATTTGTTGTTCCACTTATTTATACATTCATTGGTTAATTCTTGTATGTGCCCTGACCAGGGATTGAACCCACAACCTTGAGGTATTGGGATGATGCTATAACCATCTGAGCAAGCCGGCCAGGGCTCACCTCAATCTCTATTTGCCCTTTTCCTTCTTCTGTCCTCCTCCTGTCTCTTACCTGTAGTTGCTTCTCTCTCCGCCCTCCCCACCCCACCTTCCATTCAGTCTCTTTCTCTTGATTGTTATTTTTCTTCTTTTTGCTACATTGTTCTATTATGACCACATTTTAATTAATATCCAATTTTAAAGTATTCACAAAAAAAATAGCAAGACAGTCAATAACGACTAGTACGGCTGTTGCTATAAGGTCAGGACTGCGATTCTAGTCCAGGCCAGTCTCCACTGTGAAAGGGCTTCCTGATGCAAGAGTACTTTACTGGGGGTAAAAAGAAACAAACAAACAAAAAACCCTGAGTTACAGTCTGGGCTCATCACTAACTTGCCATTTGACCTCAAGCAGTTTGTTTACTCACCTGTGAAACAAAAGGAAAGGACTCAAAATTCCCTCTCTAAAGTCACTTTCAGTTTTGTCTGAACCTAGAGAAACAAGTCTTTCTAGCCAGCTGTGGTGGAATGCTGGGAAAAGACAGGCCGATGGTGGTGGAGGATAAGGAGTTAGGACACTTCATTTGGCGTCTTTCCTGGAGGCTGGGTATTCTAATGGGCCAGGAAGTTATCATCAAACCATGTGCCATCAACCTGAGGCTGCTGTGCAGGCCGATAATGTAATTATACTCAGCCCTTAATAGCGGCAAGACCTGTAGTTAGTTGTTGGCCCACAGAGAAGGGGAGGTTAATCAGGGGCGGAGGAGGGATCTGACCTGTGTAGAATGACTGTCAAACTAGGAAGGGAGGTGATTTCATTTCATGCATCCAGGCAAGGGTTTGCATGGGGTGATTTAAACAGTGGCAGGAAGAAGGCTCTCATTGGGGAATGAGTGAAGAACAGAAAATGTAAATAGAGTGGAAAACATTGAAAAAAGAGAAGTTGCTCTTCCCAAAGCTAATTCCCATGGCAGTAATAACACCCTACCCCTAGGCCCCAACAGGCTAGGGTCAAAGTGGAGGGTGAGTTTATATTTGGGGAGGAATATACGAATGTTTATTGTGCTCTTAGTACTGGCCAGGCACTTTCATGGGTGTCATCTCATTTAATCTTCACAGCAATTCTACAAATTATTAATATCTCCATTTTATACCTGAGGAAACTGAGGCTCGGGGAGGTTAAGTCACAAAGTAGCATCTTGGGCAGAACCAGCATTAAAGCGAAGTTTGAGACCTAAACCTGTGCTTTGTAGCTTCTTTTTATCAGCTCCAGAGCCACCACATACTCTGAAGTCTCTAGTCTCACCTGGCCACTGGCCCTACACTAATTACAGCTCTAAGAATGCCATATTCTGGCAGTGGCAGGGAGCTGTGCCTCTGATTTTGGGTCAGAAAATCCTGGATTGGAATCCTGGCTCTGCTGACTTTGTGCCTATGGGCAAGATGCAAAGCCTTACACCTCGATATTAATTTCTTTAAAGTGGGGATGGTAAAACCAGAGCCCTAGAGTTGTTGTGGGGGTTATATGTAAATGAAGATCAGAAGCTCAGTGCTTGGCACGTGAGTGAGCCCAGGGTGGCTATCTTGGCTGCACATTGGAATCACCTGAGGAGCCCTAGCAACACTGAGGCCTGAGCTGGCTCCAGTCCTAGGATCCTGGTTTAGCAGGTCTGTGGTGCACTTTGGGATGGAATTCTTACAAACTCTCCCGGTGATTCTAATGTGGTTCTCAAGATTTGAGCACCTGGAGGACACCATCCCCAGATTCTACATCTGAAATCTGACATCTTTCAGAACCTCCAAGCTTTCCAAATTCCTTAATGAAAATAACATTTTAATTAACTACCTATAATGTGCTGGACATTTTGCTAACTGCTGTAAAGGTAGCATAGCTTATTTAATCCTCAGAACAACTCTATGATTATTTTTCATTTTACAAACGAGAAATCCTAGGCTCAGAGAGGTTAAGTGACTTCTTCCAGATCCCACAGCTGCTAAATGGACACAATCAGTTAGGCTCCCAAGTGCACCTTTTAATCAAGACCCTAGAAGACCTCTTTTCCTTCTAAAGCAACTCTTTCCGATCCTACCGAAACATTCAGACCTTGGCCTCATTTTTTCCTCCCAGTCTCTCAGCCATCATCCTTCCCTCCTTCCTTCTCTATCCACACCAAGGGTAGGGCCTGAGAACCTGGTAGGTGGCATCATGTGAGTATCCAACATCTGTTCTAGTACTCAGCCGAAAGGCCACCTTTACCCTAAGACCTAATATATTTTAAACAGTCCAATCAGGAAAGGAAACATTCTTACAAATTCTTTACACATTGCTAGACAAAACTCCTACCTTCCACAAAGCTTTTTCTTCAGTGGCCCCATTCAGGGAGTCCCAATACAATGGCTTTCTCTCTCCAACTTTGTACAACAAAGTATCATGAGTTTACTCTATCACTCCCTGTAATATTTGCAGTTTCAAAGATTGATGGGGCATGTGAAGTTAATCACAAAGAATTCAGTTGCTATTAGATGGAACTCTAGAACTAATAAAAATACCTTTCAGTGGGGAGAAACAGAGCTCAGCAAGAAGCCACTGAACTGTACCACTGGTCAGGGTCCTTCCCTTCGCTTAGTTTCCCTGTTAACTCAGAAGCACGATAGGGTTTAGAGACAGGCTGGCACAGTCAAGAGAAGAGTTTTAGCAAGGTCACTGCAGGGAGGTGGAGAATGAAGTTAAGGAGGCAACTATAGCCAGTGAGACTGATTCAGAGGCTCTTGGAATAGTTGTGATGAGCGGAGGGGAGGGCAAGAGGAAGCAGAAGGGGAGAGGAAGCACTGGGCACAAAATTTAAAAACCAAGAATGCTTTGAATGTGAGGGGTGACAGAAAAGAAGAAAAGTCAAGCATGATGCAGGATTCTAACTAGCATGGCCCAGAAAGGCATTTAGAAAGATGAGTAGGTTCACAGGTAGAGACTGTAATGAGTTTAGTTTGGGACATGTATTTGGAACAGTGGAGTGGAGATGTCAGCTACCATTTGTTTGATCAAATACGATAGATACTGTGGTAAGTACTTTACAAACCTTAAGTGTCAATTCTTGGAGAGATGCTCTTATTTTCAGATAAGATAAATAACTAATCAATAAGCTAAATAAATTGCCTAAGGTGGGTAGTAGAATTAGGATGGAAGCCCAGTCTCTGACCTAGAGGACACAGCACTAGAATTGGGAGGAGGGGTCTGTACCGAATTCCTGGGACTTGGGAATCATCGATAAGTAAAGTGTGGCTGCAGTCATGGCGGTGGACCGGAGAAAGAAGGTGGAAAGTGAGGCTGTTGAGAGGATGAGAAATCTGCAAGGGCGTTGAGAAGACCTGACCAAAGAGGGGGGAGGAGGTCCAGGACGGACTGTTCCCTTAGAAACCAAGCAGGAGAGGCAGTGATGCACCGTGTGATTGATGTAGCATGTGAATCACTGTGTAGGAAGGAACAAAGCAGCAGCCATGGGATTTAGCACCTTCTCACCGGTGACCTTCCCCAGAGTAAGTTTCAGCGATGAGTGGGGACCTAAAGCTAGAAGATTATTGTTGGTGTGAAACAGGGACTGGGAAAGGAGGATGAGAAAGGTACTATTTTTTTTGGAAGATCTGAAAAGAGCAAAGGCTTTAGCAAGAGGAGAGTCCAAGAAAAGGTTTTCTTATTGAGAAAGAAGGTTTGAAAATACAACTACATATATATACACACATATGTAATTTTTAATCATCTAATCTGCTGTATTATGTTAAATCTTTCAAGCATACTGAAAGTGTGATGATGTAATGAACGTCAGGGCATACACTACCCACCTTTGTTATGTCTCCGTGTTTTCCACATTTTATACACACACACATACAGTTTATGTTAATAAAATAACCACATTGTTCTTGCGTTTTCAAATGGTGAGTATTATTCCCTGCCTTTCAGAGTCTGTTGAGATAAGGATCTGTTTACTTTTACTCTTAAGTGCACTGGCCCTTTGCCTTGCGTGATGCCTGTGGTACAAGCCTGCTTAGACAAGGTGGGGAGGACTGGACTATGTGTTGCAGGGCTGGGTTGCACCCACATTCAAAAACAGGATTAACCTGAAAATGTTGTTCTTTCTAATTATTCTTGTCCAGTTTTTAGAATCAAAATCACATGCACATCACATTGATCAAAAGGTATAAACTTTCAGTTACAAGATGAGTAAGTTCCAGAGACCTAATTTACAGCACAGCGACTATATTTAATAATGATGTACTTTATACTGGACATTTGCTGAGAGTAGATCCCAAGTGTTCTCCCCCCCACACACACACACACCCATGCATACATACAATCATAACCATGTGAGGTGATGGGTATGGTAATTAGCTTGATTATAGTATTCTTTCACAATGTATATGTGTATCAAAGCATCACATGGTATACCTTAAATATATACAATTTTTGTCAATCATACCCCAATAAAGTTGAAAAAATAATCATAAAATAAGCAAAATTGTAAAACATGTCTCACCTTTAAAAAAAAAAAGTGATATAGCCCTGCCTGGTGTGGCTCAGTTGGTTGGGCATCATCCTGCAAAGTGAAAGGTCTTGGATTCAATTCCCGGTCAGGGCACATGCCTGGGTTGTGGGTTTGGTCCCCAAGAGGTAACCCATAAATGTTTCTCTCCCTCTCTTTCTCCCAGCTCCTCTCTCTAAAAATAAATAAATAAAACCTTTAAAAAATAAAAGTATGTGGTGAACAATCTGTCTTCTACTTCTTTTTTTTTTAGTATTCATATGCAAACACTTCCTTAGTAAAAATATCTAAACTACAATTGCTTTGTCAAATGGCGGCCACAGAAAATCTTGATATTTCTAAGTGGTACTCCATAAAGAGTTCTACTACTCTACACTCCCGGCATCAGTGCATAGAATGGTGGCTTGTTGTTGTTTTTCTATTAATCATTTGGTAAGTGCCTGGGTTTATCTTCTGCTGTGTATAGCTTCATGGTTTCTCTATTTGGCTACCAAAATAACATTCCTGTCATTAAAAAAGTATTTGATGGCCCTGGCTGGTGTGGCTCAGTGGATTGAGTGCCAGCCTGCAAACCAAAGGGCACATCACTGGGCTGCAGGGCCAGGTCCCCAGTAGAGGGGAATTCGAGAGGCAACCACACATTGATGTTTCTCTCTCTCTCTCTTTCTCCCTCCTTCCCCCTCTCTATAAAAATAAATACATAATTTTTTTAAAAAAGAAGATAGTATATAAAAAATAAAATAAAAAATGTTCCACCACCATAAGCATTTAAGAGCAGAGATTTTCCTCTAAATGCTGACTTAACAACATCTGATATGTATCTTGTATTTTTATTTTTGTTGCTCAGAGAGCTGATATTTTGTGATCTGGATTTGCTTCTTGACTGCTGCCTGTTTATAAAATTGATTATAAGCAGAGTGGTGGTTTATTAAAAATTTAAAAAGAGCAAATGTAACAGTTCTTTGCTGCCTTTACTGTTTACACACAGACAGAGGCGGCTGCCCCCTAACAAGTCAGACCTTCCATTCTCAGTAAGGGGTATTAGAGAAAAACAACCAATTAGAACTAGCAGCTAGGGTCCAAGGCTGACTTTTCATCTTACTAGCTGTGTGAACTTGAAGGATTCATTTAACCTATGCAAATCTCATTTGTCTCATCTGCAAAATGAAGATAATGCTTGTCTTATTCTTTTTCTTTTTAATAGACTTGAGTATCAAATGTAATAGTGCGTGCGAAATCCTTGAATACTGCATAGTTCTATTGTATTCAAATGCAAGACAGTATTTCCACACATTCACTAGAGCCTAGTATATAAGCTCTTCCTAAAATGTTGCTAGTGTCAACTGATGATCAATGGTCATTGGTCTTGGTGCCAATTCAAGTTCAACAGGAATCCCCAGTTGGTAGTGTGGTGAAGAAGGAAACTTAATTCAGTGCAAAACAGCTCAGTTGTAATAGTCACAGCTGGGCTATGAAACAACTGAATTGTTACACAGCAGGACTGTGAGGCAGCCCTGGGGGTGGCCCTGGGGCCAGGGGGCCCCCTGCTACCTGCTGCTCTGCTCCAGTGAAACATCTCAGCCAGGAAACTGTCTTCAGTGGAAAGAGAAAGTGCAGTCTCAGAGCCAGAGGGGAGCTGACTTACATAGATAGAGGTCCCTGTCCCATCCCCAACCCCCATTGATCCATCTTCATGCAAATGAAAACTCCAAATCTTCAGTTTGATTGATCCAAAAAACACTCTCCTGATAGCTCAAAATGGAGTCACTCTGATTGGTCAGTGAAGAAGATGATGGGGATACAGCTCTGCAGCTCTGATCGAATGGGGAAGCCTCAGTCCTATTGGTTGAAACAGGATTCCAGGAACTCCTTTATAAGGGCTGGCTCAGATGGTAGAAACACAGTGCAAGCAGGCAAGCGGTTCAGTGCAGGCTTCTGAAGTGCAGTTTGCACAAGAGGACCCTGTGTAGCGATGGCTGGTAGGGCCTGATATTTTGTTTTGGTTTGTTTTTCATTTGAGCCCAATTAGCCTCTGGGAGCATTTTTTGGGAGGGAACTTCTTTCTCAGAATTTACACTACCTATAGTGTAAGCAACAGAAATGTTTCAACTCATTTGGATACTATGACATATATTGAGAGCATAGTTTATTTATCTGCTGCCATACCCAGTGCCTGGCAAAAAGACCGGGCAAAAGTAAGTGCTCAATAAATATTTGTTGAATAAAAGAAGGAAGGAATGAAGATGGGTGGGTAGGTGTGAGCAGGTTTCTGCCTTTGGAACTGTGTAAAAGTAGGGCAGAGTAGTTGTGTGAATGAAGCATGATGATTACCTTAGGCTTTTGAAGCAGTATTTCCAGAGTGGGCAGAACTGGTTGTGGTAGCCAAAGATGAAACTGTTTTCTTTCTGTTTTGTTCCAATGGAAGCAACCTCCCTTGTAGTTTTTGACTAAACTAAGGAGATGGGAAATGACATAGGGGAGAGAGGTGGAATCAGCATTTTTTATCTGAAAATACTTTTAGTTAGCAAAACACTATCAATTAACAACAATATTTAACAGCAATTAAAAATGGAACAAAAAGTAGGTAGTACCAACCTTACTACCCACAACTGGACTGCTTCCTTTCCTGTGGCTCCTAGCCAGACAGGAATTCCTGGCTGCTCAAACCTGGTGCTTTTCCTTCTTACTATGTTGGCTCAGCTACCAATAATCTTTTTTTTTTTTTTTCACAACTACCTGTCAAAGTCTTAAACTTCTTTCAAAGATGTCAATGAATTAATTACTGGCTCTGCAAGTATTTATTGTGTTCCCTGAGTACCTACAGTGCGTAAGGATAAAGGGAGCTCATGGTCTAAATCTAGTAGGAAAAATACATATAAAAACATAATTTTAATGTTATATGCTAGGTTCTTTTATTATATAACAGCTTTATTGACACTTAATGCACACCACAAAATTCATGCTTTTTCAGTATACAGTTCAGTGTTTTCTTCGTATATTTGTGTTGTAAAACCAACATCACTCTTTAAATTTAGAGCATTTCATTGCCCCTGAAAGAAACTTTGTTTGTTAGCAGAAATCCCCCATTCCCCTGTACCTCTCAGGCCCTGACAACCACTAATTCACTTGCTGTCTGTATGGATTTGCCTATTCTGAACATTTCCTATAAATAAAATCATACAATATGTGGTCTTTTGTGACTGGCTTCTTTCATTTAGCATAATGTTTTCAAGTTTCACCCAAGTTGTAGATTGTATCAGTACTTCATTCCTTTTTATAGCTGAATAACATTACATGGTATGAATTAACACATTTCTTATAGTTAGATTTATGATCCATTTTAAGTTAATTTTTGTATAGTTATGGAAGCAGTCCAACTTAACTCTTTTCCATATAGCTATTGACTGTCTCAACACTTTTTTTTTTAAGATTTTATTTATTTTTAGAGAGAGGGGAAGGGGAGAGGGAGAGAAACATCAATATGTGGTTGCCTCTCGTGTACCCCCAGCTGGGGACCTGGCCGGCAACCCAGGCATGTGTCCTGACTCATAATCCAACTGGCCACCCTTTGGTTCCCAGGCCCGCACTCAGTCCACTGAGCTACACCAGCCAAGGCTGAACACTCTTTTTGAAAAGACTATTCTTTCCCTGTTGAATGGTCTCGACACCCTTATAGAAGATAATCTGACTATAAATTTAAGTCTTTCTTTTTTGACTCCCAATTCTGTTCTACTGCTGTATATGTCTATCCATGTCATTACCACATTGCCTTGATTACTATAGCTTTGTAGTAAGTTCGGAAATCACTAAGTGGGAATACTCAAACCATTTTCTTCGTTTTCCAGATTGTTTTAACCATTCTGGTTCCTTGCCCTTCCATATGAATTATAGGATTAGTCTGTAAGTTTCTGCAACAAGGCCACTGGGATTTTGATAGGGATTAAATCCATAGGCCAATTTGAGTAGTACAGCCATCTTAACAATATTAAGTTTTCTGGCACATAAATATGGAATGTCTTTCCATTTATATAGGTCTTCTTTAATTTATTTCAATAATGTTTGTCATTTTCATTATATTAATCTTGTACTTCTTTTGTTAAATTAATTCCTAATTACTTTATTCTTTGTGATGTGATTTTAAATAGAAGTTTTATACTTTCAATTTTGGATTTTTCATTGCTAATGTAAAGATATAGAATTGATTTTTATATGTTAATCTTGTATTCTGCAACTTTATTGAATGTTTTTTACTTCTAATTTATTTAGTGGATTCCTCAGGATTTTCTATACATATCATGCCATCTATGAATAGTTTTATTTCTTCCTCTCCTATATAGATGCCTCTTATTTTTTTTTACCTAATTTCTTGGGCTAGAACTTCTAGTATAGCAGGGATGTCAAACTCATTTTCACTGGGGGCCACATCAGCCTTGCGGTTGCCTTCAAAGGGCCGAATGTAATGTTAGGACTATAAGTGTAGCTACTCCTTAACTAGGGGCAAGGAGCTTGGTGCTGCTGCTGGGTAGAAACAAGGTGCCAGGCTGGATAAAACAAGGTGGAAGGCTGGATTCGGCCCATGGGCCTTGTGTTTGCCACCTGTGTATATACTAAGTATACTATACACGAAGCATAGTGTCGAAAATAAATGGCAAGAGCAGACATCCCTGCCTCGTTCCTAACCTTAGGGAGAAAGCACCCAGTCTTTCACCATTAAGTATGAGAGTAGCTGCAGGTTTTTCATAGCTACTCTTAATCAGGTTGAGAAAGTTCCCTTCTATTCCTAGTTTGTTGAGTATTTCTTTTTATCATAAAAGGGTGTTAGGTTTTGTTAAATGCCTTCTCCATATTAATTAAGATGATTGTGTCATTCTTGTCCTATATGCTATTAATATGGTATGTTACAATGACTTATGTACGTTAAGCCAACCTTGCATTTCTGGGATAAATTCCACTTGATCACAGTGTATAATCTATTTAACATGTTGCTGTATTCAGTTTGCTTTATTTTCTGTATTCAAAAGGGATATTGGTCTGTAGTTTACTTTTCTTGTGATGTTTGTCTGATTTTGGTATCTTGGTAATACTGACCTTATAGGATGAGTTGGGAAAGCATTCTTTCCCCCTCTATATTTTGGAAGAATTTGTGAAGTGTCAATCTCCTTTAAATATTTGGCAGACTCACCAGTGTAGCCATCTGAGCTGATGGATTCACTAAATACCATATGATCGGAAGTTCAGACACTTGGGGGAAGCTAGAGGAACAGTGGTCAGGTCTTCCTAGAAAAGTAAGGAAGCTGGAAAAAGAAAAAATAACAGTAAGAGTTTCATTTATACGGCTGATATGTTGGCAGTGTGGAGAATGGAAGGCTGGACATAGATGAGGCAGGATACTGAATATCTAGTCCAGACCCTCACCAAACATAATCTGTTCCCCCTGCCATGTGGTTATTGCTGTCACTGTTTCGAGTGGAGGGGAGGTAAGGAAGTTAGTTGTGGGCATTATACCAAAGAAGAAAAGAGCGACTAGCCAAAACATGGGAGGAATTTTGCTAGCCAACTGTCAGGAAAGATAATGCTTCAGGTTGAAGAGTGTAG
The DNA here is from genome assembly GCF_022682495.2 of Desmodus rotundus. Lineage (NCBI taxonomy): Eukaryota > Metazoa > Chordata > Mammalia > Chiroptera > Phyllostomidae > Desmodus > Desmodus rotundus. The sequence goes on along the minus strand of NC_071394.1, from coordinate 31,331,965 downwards.
TTGAAGTCTGAGTGTCTAATAAAGAAGGTGGAAAGGGGTTAGCCATACTGGTGACTCAGAGGTGCAGGAGAGCATTCCTGTGCAGACCATCTGCCACAGCATTCTTCTTACGCTTGCTCTGGGCCGGGGCATGCTCTTGAGGTGTCCACACCCCACCAGTCAGGCAAGTTCTTTAAGCTTTTCCCCTTTTATTAATTTCAAGCTCCTTAACAGCAGAGATCACATCCTATGTATCTGTATCTTCTACAGGGATTTACCAAAATCAAGACTGCATCCCTTAAAATTTCTATAGAGATTTTTTTTTCCAATGGTTCATCCAAATCCACACCGCCACCTCCTATCCCCCTACCAAAACTCTTCTAAATTCTCATGTGTCAGGCAGTAGCTCCAGAATCAGACTCCAAAATAGCAAGGTGTTTCAGCCTCAGAGGGGGACACCCAAGTACCCTTTCCATCTCCTAAGCTTCAGTGAAGAAGACCTCTCAACCCAGATGTCTTTTCTCTACCAAAACCTTAAGAAAGGTAATTTTAACCAAAATCAGCTACACAGACATCTCTGAGTCCCATCTAGAAAGCCTATTATATTCTCAGAGGGAGCACACTACCTGGGTAGTCATGGTTACAACAGGGAAAGAGCCAGGAGACCTGAGCTCTGAGTACAGTCCTGCTGCTAATTAGCTGTGTCACCCTGGTTGGGCAAGTAAGTCACTTGACTTCTTTGCCCTCTTGTGAAAGGAGGGAGTTGAAATAAAACGTACAAAGGTCTCTTCCCAATGTGAAAATAATATGCTTTGATGACATATTTAGTGCTTATTTTAACTACCATGCTATCTATAGCTATTGTAGACTGTCATTTCTTTCACGGGTCTCAAGGATCCTTCGTAAGTGGCGGGTACCTTGTAAACAAGCTGAGCTAGGCAGTGCAGGTTATAAAGTCTAAGGAGTGATATTACTAAAGTATTCAGCTGACCGTAGCTTTGCTTTTGCGGCCATGTGTACAACACTGTGGTTGAGCTATCACAGGGAGATGTTTTGCGTTGTGACAGTCTGCCCTATTTCAGTTTATTAACAAGATTTCTAAAGTATAAAAGTGGCGCACGTTCAGCACAGTGCAGTGACTAAATGTACAGTCTTTGGAGTCATGCTGCCCAAGTTAACCTTAACCTTCAGTTTCCTCAGTTATAAAGGATGGGGGGGGAGTACTTTTACCTCATTTGGTTGTGAGAATTAAATGAAATAATGCTTGTGAAGGCTTTGAATGACACTTTGGTACATAGTGTCAAACCAATAAATAAATGCTAATTTATTGTTGTCGTTATGTATGTATATAGAGAAAGATCTCCTTTCTCCTCTTTCTCCCATCAGCTCCATGGATCCACAGCTCAGAGGAAGTAAATGCTAATGGACTTTTGTATCACCTTCCAAAATGATGACCTGATTTAAAATATTTACAGAAATGGATTCTAATTAAAATCAGATATTTTTTCCACTTTCTAAGGCAGGAATACAGATTGGGACAAGAAAGAGATGTCCGATTACTGGAAGTAGTCTTTTTAAGTGTTCGTTCTCCCCTCAAACGCCAGCATAATTGATGACTACCCTCACCAAAGCCCTGCCCCAAGTTCTAAGCATGAGCAAGTTCTACTGGTTGTTCAATTGTCCATAAAGAGAATTTAACAATAAACATGAAAGCAGGTATAGGCAAAGGGACCATTAATTGACAGAGTCTAGAATTTTAAGGAAAAAAAGGTGACTGCCTAGTTGAAATAACCAATACAGGACAGCATTTTAAGTATATGGTCTATAGCGGCCATCATTGAGGGCTTGACCTCGGGGAAGCATCGCGGATGGATTTGAGATTTGAAGAGTATGTATTTTCTTCCATAGCCCCAATTTAATTTGAGAAGGGAGCAACAAGATTGAAGTAGGCTTAGAATTTTTTAATAAAGGTTTTTAATATTAGTAAATACATGTTATTTACAAACAAAGAGGTAACTACAAGAATAGAAAGGCAGCTGAAAGTGGATGATAGCAACTGCCTCTGGGTCGCGAGAATGAGTTCAGAGGGAGGACGGACAGGTGACTGCAATTTTTATTATCAATATGTAGAACTATTAGACACAAAACGGTGCACTTGTGTGACTTTGATTTAACTAAAATATATGAATTTTAGAAAACACAGGTGAGTTTTAGGAAAATCAGCTTGTTGCCAATCTCCAGACGGATCAAGGAGGCGGCTCCGAAGCCCTGGTGTGCGGTTACTTTTCCCCAAGTGAGGAGGTCGAATGAGACAAAAAAGAAAAAGCCAATGGGGCAAATTTTGCATCAAGCGGATTCATAGAACTAATGTAAAATTGTTCTTTATTCTGATATTCGTATATTTTCCTTTTGGTGTTAAAATAGCCTTTCTTTTATGAAATGAAGAGCACAGTAAATAGTAATTGGTTTTGTTTTGACACCTCCTTCTTGGCAAAATTAAAAGTGAAATCCTTTCTATGGCAGTTGCCCTTCCCTCCTTTTTTTAAATTGATTTTTAAAGAGAGAGAGAGAGACATTGTTTTATTATTCCACTTATTTATGCATTCACTGGTTGACTCTTCCATGTGCCCTGAGTGGGAATCGAGCCCACAACCTTAGTGTATGGAGCTGAAACTCTAACCAACTGAGCTACCCGGCCAGGGCCCTTCCCTCCTTTTTGGTTTAAAAGATCTGTGACAACCAGCATTCCCAGAAACCACTGGAAGAATGGAAAAGGCTAGTGCATATAGGAGAGGACAGCTGCAACCACTGGCAAGATTCTGTAGTTTTGGACTAGACGGGTTACATAAGGAGTGGAGGGGAGTGACCCAAGCATGGTGTCGCTGGGGAAAACTCCAAGGGACCTGGTGAGCAACTGGTCATTGGCGAAGCCCAGGGGGATTTTAGAGGTCTCATCTTCTCAAACATGTCATCTCTATTGTGGATTTTAATTCAAATACTACTGCTCTCTGACTTTCTTCTGTCTCCCTGGTTGCTTTTATGTCCTCTTGTTGTACAATTCCAGAGCACTGTGGACTTTTAGAATACTTACTACTGTTTGTAGCGATACATTTCTGTGATTGTGTCCCCCAGTCAATAAGGGCACCGTGTTTGTGTTTATTCACTATTGTGTTTCCAGTGGCTGACACATTTCCTGCCTGGTGCACAGTATAGTGCAAGTAAGTCCTTGTTAAATAAATGACTGAATGTATCCATCAGGTCTGACACTTTGTATAGACTTTCAGAGTCACTTAGAAGTCTATAGGTGAGAATGCACTGACATACAAATGAAAGAGATATAGAACCATCATTAAGTTTATCTTCACTGACTCCAAATGGTAGTATCTGCCAGGTATATTACCTCAACTTAACAACACTGAATACTTCATACACAAAGCAGGTGACAACGATCTCCTGGTTTTTGGGTTGCATTTTGCCAGAATAACAAAATTGGCCCTTTATCAGTCAAAGGGGTGGATAAATATGCCTACTGTAGGGAAGCAGAGGAACTTAATAAGACAATCAAAACTTCTTAAATCATTTTCTTACCCACTCCTGTCAACCCACCTTGACTTCAAAGATAAGGTTTGCTATTTTGCTTCACTCTGACTGGATTTTGGGAGGAGCAGGTATCTACTTCTAAGCAAAGGGCATGAGGCCAGGAGTAAAGGGGGACATTTCCCAGGATGTCCAGTTAATGGATCGGTTCTGTGTTCCCCAAGGAGAAGGCATATCTTGTCTGGATTTGTGGTGTATTTCCCTATGACAACATGGTCAGTAAAGTCTTGTTTCAATGTTTTAGTCTGCCTTGATGGGGTCTTTAGTCTGAGCTAATGTCCGGGGGTTCATGGCTTTTCTGGTTGGTGTGTGGACAAGCCCCTCCCCACATGGAGATTCCTCTTGGGCAGTGATTTTCAAACGTTTACATCTCATGACACCCACAAACTAATTACTAAAATCCTGTGACACACCAAAAAATATATTTTTGCCGATCTGACCAAAAATAGGTGTAATTTTGATTCATTCACAATGGACAGCTATTGTGTTGGCTGCTGTCATTTTTTAATTTGACAACCTAAGGGAAAAGACGTCAGTGCCCCTGACTAAGTTGGCAGGTATTGCATGTTTTTAAAATTCTTGCAGCACACCAGTAGAAAAATCAGTACTCTTGAGTAGTAATCTTCCTGGTTCTTGGATTTCTTTTCTTTAAGGAAAACACATCTTTACACATATCTTCTCCTCTTAAAACCTACGAAGTGTACATGCCCATCATCCCCATTTTTACAGGTGAGAAACTGAGTCCCTGTGAGGCTAAAAACACCCCTAAGGCCATGGGGTAGCCAACGTCAGGGCTGATGAATAAACTCATACTTCGTCCACACAGACAGTCTATCATAATTATTATAATAAAGGTGCAGACCAGTAATTTGTTTACTGTGTAATGCACAGAGTAATTCATAGAAAACTATAATGTATTTCATTATCTTGACCATCAGTTCTCCTTCACTTCAAAGAGGTTGGACTTGTTCAGTGAATACAGAATGCGATCTCTCTTATGACTGCGTCTAATAGAAATAACTGAGAAACATCAAAGGCTTGTGGTAGCCTCACGACACAGGCTTTCACTTTGATTTGCTTTTTAAAAAACAGATATCATTTACATACCATGCTGTCTGCCCTTTTAAAGTGTACAATTCATTGGTTTTTAGTATTTTTACATCTGTGCAACCATCACCCCTATCTAATTAAAGAACATTTTCATACTTTGAGTCACTTTTGAAGCATCTTTTCTTACGGGTACAAGAGAACAACTGGGTATGTGCAACTGAGAACTCTAAGAAAGAGCTAGAGGCCTCAAACACAGCAGGAGCCAGCAAGTGCAGTGCTACTGCTGTGGTCGTAAAAAGGGACCTGAATCGCAAGCAGTAAGAACATGACATAGTTACCACTGTGCCAATGGTCAGGTCACGGTGGACACTTGAATTTTGTCCATTTTAAGAGCTGCTCTCTGAAAGTAGTAGGAAGAAAAGGGGTCAAGGAGATGATTAAAGAGCTAGAAAGTAGATTCACAATGAAAACTTTAAAGAGCTTGCAGTAATTTAGTCTAGGAAAGTTATTTGAGAACAACCTTACAGTATATGAAAGTATTGTTTTTACAGAAAACAGCGACCTTCTCTTTCTTCCTTCTTTCATGAAGGAAAAGACAAAGAAAATGGATTCGTCCTGCAATGTAAAGGATTAGATTAGCACCGAAAGTAGTGAGACAGCCTTGTTAAACAGAATGATGGTGGCAGCCAACGTCCACTGGTACTTTTTAAAAAACCAAAGAAGAGTATAAAGAATTCCTTCCCTCAGATTCCCATGTTAACATTTTACCACATTTGCTGTTCTCTCCCTCCATATATATATATATATTTTTTAATCAAAATCATTGGAGTGTTATAGACATGATTCTCCCTTATTCCTAAATACTGGGTGCTTCTAAAACGAAGGACAGTCTCCTGCCAAACCAGAATATTATAAAAATCAGGAAATTGACACTGATATAATACTGTTATTTAATCAACAGATCTTCCTTATTCAAATTTGTCCTACCGTCCCAATAAAGTACTTTAAAGCAAGAAAAAAAAATTTTTTTTCTGGTCCAGGATCCATGTGGCCATGTTTAGTTGTGATGTCTCATAAATTCCCTTAATCTGGAATAGTTCTTCAGTCTTTGCCTTTCGTGACCTTTCATAGTTTTAATACAGGCCAGTTACTTCCCAGCCTGTTCCTCAATTTGGACCTGTTACTTAAAAAAAAAATTCACATTTGTTCTGGAAGTTTTGCGGGGGGGGGTTCCAGTGAAGAGCACAGGTAGAATGAACCTCTCTCCTCAAGGTTCCTCTCATCCACCGTGCTGATTATTCTTACTAAATCCGAACTGTTTATAGATGGGAGAGATGACAAAACACTTTTGTATTCAGAACTGATCTGCTTGTGCTACCCAGATTTTTTTTCTCGGCATTCCTGCATCTTATATGAGTTGAATTTCTTCAACAAAAGTAGGTTTGTCTCAAAGAATTAGCACCTACTCTTTTTAAGTATTTGAGACTTAAATTACCTGTAGACTCCCATTTTCAGGATCTCACCTTGGCAGGATGAACTATGCGCTAAATCAGGAGAGGAACTACAAAACCGGGGGTGGGTGTTATTCATTAAAATCAAATATTTGTTAAGTGCCTAGTATATGTCAGGCTCTGTTCCACGCCCCAAGAATACCTTTGAGGACAGAACAAAACAAAATCCTGTCCCTGTAATCTAGCTGGACAAATTAAAATTTAAATGAGAAAAATCAGAAACCAAGGATCTGACTTCCTTAAACAGGAAGAAGGTAAATCTCTGTGAAACGGAGCCCTGAGACTCGATGCTAATATAGACAACCCTGCGGAATCCCCGGCAAGTGAGCTGATAATAAAGTTCTCAGTTTCTCCAAATGAGCTTACAAATGATTAATCCGAGCACCAAAGGCTGCAAGGAGCGGTGGGGCAGGACTTCCTAAACTTTCTAATCGCTTTCCCAGCCACAGTCGCAGAGCAGCGTTGGACCTCCCGGCCGCTCGGCTGCGCCCAGCCAGTCCTTAGAACCGGGTCCCGCACCCTTAACCAGGCAGCACTTCCCGGCCCTGTAGGGCCGAGAACCTGGGAACGACGCACCCAGAAAGCCAGGCAGGGAGGGGAACCGGCTCCTCCGGGCGGCCTCGCCCACTGCACTGCAATCGGGGCGGGTTCCAGGTCGCTCCCCACCTGGTTCCTCGCCCAGACCCAGCCCCCGCAGCCTGCGGGGCTCGCAAGGTGGCTCCCAGGGTGGCTCCGGAGGTACTGGGACTAGGTGGGGCGAGGCCACCACTGCAAGCCAACCTAGGACTTCAGGGACCCTTTCCGATCTCTCACCCTACAGTCCAGGAGATGGAAGCACACGCCGCTGGAACCCAAACTGCAGAGGAGGGTGGCACCGAGTACCCTCACCCGCCCTCGCTGCGCTGCCTGACCCCGTCAGGGCCAGGTCGCCACCCGCACTCCGGGACGCCAGCTGCTACCTGCGCCGCAGGCGGCAGTGTCGAGGACCGCAGAGCTGCGGCCAGGAAACTCGGCGTCTGGGTCAGGCTCTCAACCCCCTCCTCCCCGCCCTCCCGGACTAAGCTTCAGTCCCCTCTCTACCCCGACCGCGCTTCCTCACCGTGGAGAAAGCTCGATCTCCAGCTTCCCTTGACTTACGTCCTGAAAGGTTTTCAGTTTTATACCCGGAGTGGGTTGCTGTAGCGATATCTATGTTTCTCTCTCTGCCCCCATCTCCCATTCTCTCTTACTCTAAGATTAATAATTTTTTTAAAAAATTAAGTAAAAAACAACTGACTTGCATGTTATGAATATAAAGGGATGGACACCTGGAGTCGAAATAGCAATACTTCAGACGGAATTGTGTTCCCAAGAATAGATCAGTTTGAAATATAACACTCAAGGAAACTTCACCTCTAGCAATTTTCTTTCTAAAATGTCAACAGGACCCACCACATTGCCTTCCGACTTGGTGGCGGGGGTGGGCGCCCGGCACCCCAGCGGACCTAGCCGAGCTAAACTGAGGGAGACTGCTTGGAAACCTGGCCAAATCGACAGCAGTACAAAGGCAAGGGTACGAGTAGAGGGCGTGCGGTCAGAGCGGGGAACTGATGAAAAGCTTGTTCTAGAGTACCGGATTTACGAAAACATTCGGCACTCCACGTAGCTGCATTTTACTTAGGATCCAGGGCAAATCAAAGGAAGTGGGCCCCTGCCCTGGAGGAGGTTCCAGTCTCGAACTAGCAGCCAGGACCAAACAAGACGTAGCAATTAAGGGAGTAGCTGAGAGAAAATGTTGTGGGGTCCATTGTGTCCGAGTTTCCTCCCGGGGACCCCCTGCTGCCTTTGCGGGCGGCGACTGCCTCTAGGAGCATACTAGGTGGCTGGGCATCCGGCCCCGGGAGCCCGGTTCTGCGGCGCGCGAGGGCTTTACTTCCGAAGGTGGGCAGCGCCCCGGGGTTTGGAGGAACAGGCATCCAGGCTCCAGCAGGAGGCGGGGCAGGGGTGAAGGGGAAAACAGACCACAGGTCCAGCTGTTTGCACTTAAAGGTGCGCTGGGCTCAGGAGCAGCTTTTCCGGCGCTTGGCAATAGCCCCCGCCACCTCCCGGCTGCAGTAGGCTGTCCCTCCCTCCGCCGTTCGCCCTCTCGGGGCGCCGCGCCCTGGGAAGCTCCGCACCCAGGGCCTCACCTCTGTCCTCCTTTCGTCTCCCCGCGCCAGGCCTTTTCGCTCGGCCCTTTAGAACCTCCGGCTTCGTTCCCCACAGCCCGCATTTCTCCAAGACCCCCACACCACTCCGTTACTTCCAAAGGCGTGAACCCCCTACCACCGCCCCGTAGCCTTCACCCCTCACCCTTTCCCGGTCTGGCCTTGGCTACCCTCTAGGTGGAGACTGCCTCCTCCCCGCCCAGTGTGTCTCCCCCCTCCTCCCTTCTCACCCGCCCCTCTCCATTCATCCTGCCATTGTCTCCCACCCCCTCCTCCTCCTTTCCCCAGGTGGCCTCCTCCCCCACCGCTGCCACGTCGTGGTTTAAAGGAGCCAATGGGCCGGCGCCGCCAGGTGTCTCTTACCTGCACCACGTGGGGGAGGGGGAAGGGGCGGGCAGGTAGAGCCACATCCCAAAACAGAAAAGCTTTCAGCCATTGCGCGCGCCTCCGGGGGGTGCAGCCCTGCTCCAGTCTTTTTGCATAGAAGCTAGGGCCATTGAATAGAAAAAGGGCAGGTCTGCTGCGCCCTCCTTCCCACCCCCCTTCCCGCCCAGGGTGTGGAGCACTGGCCAGGTGTCGGCTTGGGTGGTTGGTTACCGCCTTTTGCACCAGCAGCGGCGAGGAGGAGGAGGGGGGGTGGGTGCTCTTTCCTTTTCTTTTAGGAGAGGTTTTAGCACAGGTTTTCTCTTCTCACTTCCACTCCGCCTCACCGCCTCCCGACCCCCCTTTTCCCCCTCCCCACCTATCGTCATGACGGCGTCTCCGGATTACTTGGTGGTGCTTTTTGGAATCACTGCTGGGGCCACTGGGGCCAAGCTGGGCTCGGATGAGAAAGAGCTGATCCTGCTGTTATGGAAAGTCGTGGATCTGGCCAACAAGAAGGTATTTCTCCACATTCTGCTCAAATGATAGGGATAGGACAAGAAGTTTGTTGTAGAAGTTGCGGGGGGGGGGCGGTAAACAAGTGCTCTAGTTTCTTCGCTTGTGAGGGGCGACCTGGGGCCTAGGAATTCCAGAATAAAACCAGGCTTGTTGGCCAACAGCCTTGGAGCCATTTCAGCCCTCCAAAATATGGCTCAGGTGGGCTGGCCGGGCGCCGCCGAGCCAGGTGCTCGGCTAGTCGGGGGACGCCCCGCGGAGACGGGCTGGAATCCTTGGGGCCCCAGTGTCCGCTTCCAGGACTTTTACGTCCTGATCCTGGTGGGGGTGGGGTCGGAGGCAGGGCCTCGCGGTCCTCTGCGCCGGAGTCGCTGGCGACAAGTGAGCTTTGATTTTTTGTGACCAGACCCCTCCGGAGGCGTGGGCCGCCCCAGTAGGGGAGCGAGGGAGGAGGGTGTGAAAGGGGCCCCCGTATTGAGGAAGGGGGAGACTGACTCCTGCGTCTTCCCGTCGGAGGTGGGACAGTTGCACGAAGTACTAGTTAGACCGGACCAGTTGGAGCTGACGGAGGATTGTAAAGAAGAAACTAAGATCGACGCCGAAAAGCTGTCCTCGGCGCCGCAGCTGGACCAAGCACTCCGACAGGTGACAGCCCTGGGCCGAGCCGCCCTCCCCCAGCCAGGCCACCCTGGCGTCCCCCGCAGCGGGCCAAGCCTTATCAGGCCGCGCGCGCTCGCCCCGCCGTCCACGTGCAGTGCCGGGGTGGGGGGCGAGACGCCCGGCAGCGTGGGGGGAAACCCAGCGCCGAGGCCCGGGTCGGACCTTTTGGGAGGAGGTCACTGTTTCTCTTCATCTCCCAAACCCCAGGTCTTGGACCAAAATTCTCTAGTTTTCGAGTTGCTTCCTGAGTCATTCCCTAGACCAGAGAATCAGCCGGGTTTTTACCAACTGAGTGATGAGTGGAGTTTAAATCCTAGCGCCCCCATCCCCTGGCCCCAACCGCAAATGCCCGTGTGCCCTGCGGGGCTTTGGATCGGAGGCTCAGCCTGGGGCAGGGGGCGCTATGGTGTAGACCCGCGGGCCGCGCCCCGAGTGCCCGGTTTCGGGGTTCTGAACTGCGAAAGGCTCGGTTCCGGTTCCATTATTACTTCTTTAAGTGGCCTTGGTCTTAGCTCCGGGGAGGGTTCGCAGCCCCGGACGTGCAGAGCTGCTCGTGGGGTCACTGAAAGTGGTGGAATCCTCTTTTTGGAATTGAGGTGACCTAAAACCCGGCTGCTTCGGGGTGCTGACCAAACGCGGGTTAGGAGGAGGCGCCAAACACCTGTGCAGTGTCCGGCGCTCTCACCGCCCCTGCCCTCGCACACGAGTTGCGAATTATAGGGTCAAGTCATAATGTAAGATGCGTTTCAGGAAACGAGTTACCAGGCTTTCCAGAGGGTCTATATACCCATTACCCACGCTGCCCAGTTGGCTTCCTTCCTAAACCTAAAACAAAAAGTAACACCGGGGAATGATGTAATCTAAGGGCAATCTGCTGATGAAACGAGACCTTTGATTTAAAAGTCTTGTATTTTTCACAGAAATAGGAGGGGATACGGACGGACGCTAGGTGTATTTTCTGAGTTCTTGCGTGCTTAACCGCTCTTGATTGGAGAACTTCCCTATTTTAAAGGAAGCTAGACAGTTTGTGGGAGGCTGGTCTTTCTAATGTTGCTTCCAGCGCCTGTTTCCCTTTTCATTGTACTTTGCTCGGTTTTCTCTGGTTATCACCAAGTGGGGCCACTTTGCAGAGTTTGTAAGTCCTGCGTCAATTGCATCCTGTGTCTTGTTCTTTTCAGTTTAACCAGTCAGTGAGCAATGAACTAAATATTGGCGTAGGAACTTCTTTCTGTCTCTGTACTGATGGGCAGCTTCATGTCAGGCAAATCCTGCATCCCGAGGCTTCCAAGAAGGTAAGAAAGCTGGCTTCCCAAAAGCGATTGGATCTTTGCGGTGACTGGAGAGGCATTTTAAAAAGTGGTTTATCTAAGTTTCTCGATTTTAGATAGATGCGTATGGGGAGTTACTGTTTCAGGGGTACAGACTTTCAGTTTGAGAAGACGACAAAGGGGTGGTGGTGATGGTTGTGCAACAGTATGAATGTACTTAATGCCACTGAACTGTATCCTTAAGTTGTTAAAGTGTTAAATACTGTGTTACATATATTTTACCACAATACAAAATTCATGACACTTTCATAGAGGTGTTTGAGATTGCAGAAATTTTGAGATAACCCTCTGGTGACTTAACGAGTTTTCTTTTTGTTTATGTTGTTTTTGCTTGACATTCTCCCTTTTCCAAAGCATAGTAGCTGAATTTCTGGCACTAAAAATAACTACAAGTAGGAGAGAACGGTATTTTAATACACTGTAATATTCCTACCTGTATGGAAAATGCTTTATCCTAGAAAGGAAGGAGCAAAGAAGAAAAGTTCAATTAAACCTTTTAAATTGTAATTCTAATAATTTCATTTAAAATCGTGTGCTGGGAAAGTAAGACTTGGCCATATAACCAGTGAAACATTAATTATGGTGTACTGTGCTTTGTCTGACTTAAAGAAAATGTTCAAAACTTGACTCCTGTATCAAAACAACAGGGTCAGCCCCATATTTTACCTTTTCATATATTTCTGATAGTGGAAAAGAGTATGGAGTGAGAAAAATACAGTCTTCCTGTAGATACACTGTGATTTCCCTCCCTGGGAAGGGTGAGGAGCTGTGGGAAAGTGGAGAGCGTGGGTCACAGATCTAGTGTAGCCAATCATTGCTAATATAGTTCATGTGATCAACTTAGTTTGAGCCGTAACTTGGAAGGGTGGAAGTGAAACATTTTTAGGGAAACGGTGTGGAGCAGTGCTTGCAGTGAGAGGTTTTGAATGACAGTTGATGTCACAAGTGAGTGGTCATTGCAGACCTTTCTCTTCACTCCAGTAGGTAAAGGGGAAGAAATAAAATAAATATATAACGATAATTTAAAACGTTTGAAGGAGAAGCTCAAGTTCCTGTGTCTTGAGGGTTGAAAAAATATCACTCCCTCTATAGGAGCCTTAGTAATTATTTGATTAAAAGGAGGGAGTATTTTTTGTTAATTAAATACTACACCAATTGCTGTGTATGCTTGATCCAGAAATAGACATATATGAGGATTTTTTCCCCCTCAAACTCATATGAGGAGGGGTAAAACTTAATTCTTTCTCTGTTGAGCTGAAGGAAAACAGCTGGTTTTGTTATTTTAGATGGGCTGCCTTGGATATGGAAAAACCTCCAGAGAAAAATGGAGACATTTTCCTGAGTCATTTATTTTAGGATTTTGATTTTAAAAAACTGCAATAATTAATTTAGTATCATAAAAAAGGAACTACAATTTAGTATCATAATAAAGGGTACTCTATTCATGAAGGGAAAGTAGAGAAAATGGTAAAACAGAAAAGTAATCCTGCCAAAAAATAAGAAAGTGTTTTTCTCTAATATGAACATATATGGATTTCTTCAGATTTTTGTAGAAAAGCTTTATTTTAACAAGGAGCATTCACACAACACAAATCTTTTACCCTCCTTGTTTGCTATAACATCAATATCTCCTGTAAGCCCTAAGTAAAATATTCAATATTTTAAATGGATACAGCTATTTCAACCAATCTTTTATTGTTGAACATGTGAGTTAATGTCATTACCAATAGCTTTCAAATTAACATTTTTTTAAGTAATTGTGAGGATGCATGATTCTTTTGGTAGCTGTGTTGAAAACTGACTATAGTGAGGTAATACCTATTTCAAACACAGCATGAGCAGGTAGAGGAGACTTATACAGACATTGTTGCGTAAAGGTTGTGGGTTACAAACTTTTAAAAGTCTTTATTTCCTTGACTTTCTAATGTACAAATGAGTAGGAATTCTCAGTAAGTGAATACAATGAAAGATTTTGAAATTTTAAGAAGAATCTAAATTAAGTTTTAAAAAAATCTTTGAAAGTTACTCAATGAGGAGTATTTTTTTTTTTTTGTCCAGGAAAAAACAAAAGAAACGATAGTTTTATATTTGCCCAGGCAGTTGCTTTGTTTAATGACTGTAAGAAAGTGGTGCTAGTAGCTAAGAACAACAGGTAACTATTTTTCCTTTGCCTTTGAGATTTTTGATGTCTTCTTTTTTTTTTTTTTTTTTAAGTCTAACTTGACTGCTCAGGTATAGCCAGAATAATGGTCAGAAAAAGTAATGAGGGACTCTAATTTGGCACAAAAATAAATCCTTTTAAGGTAATGAGGAATTCCCTATCTTAATCTGATTTTAGTACAGAAAATATGTATGATTAGAACCCAGTATTTAAAACTACTGTGTTTTAAAACTGAATCCTGTGTTTGGGTATACATTGTAAATACATGCATGTGAGAACTGAGAGCTGCCTGAAAATACAGGGAGTCTAAAACAATGGCAGCTTAGAGAAAGAGCGAAGATTTATTGATCAGAAAATATAAAATACAGTAGCCCAAATGTAAATCAGAAATGTTTTTAATGGAATGCATAATGGAACACAAACATAATCCATTGCCTTAAAATAAGATGGATTTTTTCCAATGAGACTTGTATGTAGGATATAATACTATAGCAGAAAATAAAAACACCCTAACATTCTATTTTTAAAAAACATTTAAAAATTGTGGTAAAATATACTTATATTCAATTCTTAGATTCCTGATTATTAGGGAAACGGTGAACTCAATTCATCCAGTTAACAATGTACGCCTTGTCCTCCCTCAGAATGTATTATTGCCTGAATGCTTCTATTCCTTTTTCGATCTTCGAAAAGAATTCAAGAAGTGTTGCCCTGGCTCACCTGAGATTGATAAACTGGAAGTTGCAGCAATGACAGAATGTATCCTTTAAGTGACTACCCAGGGAACATTTGAAAAGATAGCTGCAGAGAAAAGGGTAATTCGAGAAAGAGTTTTGACTTGGTCAGTGAATGGATGACAATGGCCTGTCTAAAACTTGTGTATATGCTATGAAGAACTAATAGTACAATTATGCAATTGTACGCTTTTTTTTTTGTTTTTTTTTTTTGACAGGGGCGGGAGGAGCATGGGAGGAAGAGAGGGGGAGAAACTTCTCAGTCTGTTACCTCTCTCATGCCCCCAACCTGGGACCTGGCTGTCAACCCAGGCATGTGCCCTGACGGGGAATCAAACTGCACCCTTTTGATTTGCTGGACAATGCCCAACCCACTGAGATACACAAATTGGGCCAATTATAGACATCTTTTAAAGCAGTTATAATTTGCTGAATTTTAATGGTGATTTAGGTAGATGAATTTTTGTGAGTTGAATAGATCTAGAATAGAGTTTAATTTCAGATTAAGGGAATGTCTTGGGGTTTTTTTCCCCCCTTTTTGGGTTATTGATGAATTAAATGTGAAGACTAATTTCTTTGATGCTGATTCCAAGGCTACTTGTTCTTGATTATCTTGGTTTTAGGGTTTATTTTGGCTTTTGAATGGATAAGAATTTTTTTTTTTAAGTAGTGGGTATATTCTCTTTACAAACGGCTGTTCATCGGTTATCCTTTTAACCTTCCCTGGGATTGTGGGATATATATAAGATCATGGTGATTATAATAGGCTATCTTTTGAGATAAAGTGAGGTTAGGATTTTACCCCCCCAATTTTTTACTACCAAGATAGTAGTATATCTAATGCGTTATGTGTTAAAAAGTAAATTTAGTAATCACAAATCCTGCGGTCATGAATGCCCCATCATCTTCATCCAGTGAGTCTTTAAAGCACTAATTAATAAGCAGCTTGTGTTAACGAATCAGATGAAAAACCGAGTAATAGCAGGGTTAGGTGACACTCCCAGAGCCACTATGAGAATCGACATGAAGTTGGGTTCGAGTCACTTTCAGGAACTTGTGGATAATAGATGTTTATTCTTAAACTTTCTCATTCTTTTCCAGGGGTGAAAGCCTGATTTTTGTTTTATTTCAAAATTTCTTGATTGAAAAAGGTTGCTTGCATATTTTTCATAACCACTCGTAAGCAGGTCAAACCCATTTTATTTGCCTTCTTATTGGAAGCACTTAGCTGCGATTTTGGTTTAGCTGGTTTAGCTACTGGTTAGTTACTGGTTTAGCTGCCAGTAGTGCTGGGAGAGGGGTGGAGTAAGCACATGTTGAGGGAATTCTTGTAAGAATTTCATTAGCAGGTTGGGACAACAGAAAAATTCTTACTTTTCATTTTGTTGGTTTGAATGCTGTATTAGTTAGCTCAGGCTGCCATAACAAATACCGTAGACTGAGTGACTTAAAGAACAAACTTCTTTTCTCACAGTTCTGGAATCTGGGAAGTCTAAGATCAGGATGGAAGCATGGTCAGTTTCTGGTGAGAGCTCTTCCTACCTCCTCACTGTGTTTCCCATGGGTTGGGGGAGAAGTGGAGGAAATATCTTTCTTTTCCTCTGTACGTCCACAGGCCTAACAAATAATGACCCCTTCCCAATGGCCTTAACTGCGTCCTGAATACTGTCTCCAGACATTAGTCACACTGGGGGCTCGAGTTTCAGCATACGGATTCGTGGGAGGGCTGCAGTTCAGTCCGCAACAAATGCTGAACTGTTTGATGCAGTGCTACAAAGTAGAGATCCAAAAATTCTAAAAAAATAAACTAGTCGATAGTGGAGGGAAACTCTAATAAGTCATCTACATTTATAAAAAGACAATTTGCATATTAAAGTCAGTATTTTAAGAATTGTTTATCCCTGACTGTTCAGCTTCCTCTTGTAGTAAAGAAAATCTTCTCCTAGTGATTACAGGTCAGATAGTAGTAAAAATTTCCATAGCTACAAACAAAAGATTGTGATATTTTAGGTATTTAGGTATATATTTTGATATTTATGTATTAAATGTTTTGATATTTAGGTTTCCTCAATATGTTGACAGTTCAGGGAAAATTTGTTAAGAGTTCATCTACTTTTCCCTTCATGGTTTCTTCAGAGTATCACACATGTGAGATTTTGGCTTCTTATTAAACATTTTCAAGATGGTAAACTGGGCTTTTTACTTGCTCTATGCTGTATTATCTATACACCCCAGTATATGTTACTTTTTGAAATAAAAAGTTGCATTATCTGACCTTTAGATGAATGGGTAGGATGCTATACTGGTTATTTTTTGTCCTTTTAATCCTAGTTCTATAACTATTTGTTGGTAGTTCAGTTTCAAATGTCATGGGGATGGAAATCAAATATAACGGATAAATTGTGAATAAAGCTAGGTCAGACTCCGTTTCAGGTATGTCACACCTGAAATTTTTATGAAGGGTCTCATAGCTCTTAAGTAATGCGTCCATTGAAAAAATAGGGAATTTTATATTTCTTTAGAAATAGCTTAATTAAAGCCTAGTTTCTTTTTGGCTTACATAGGGAGAGTCTTGGATTTATAGTTTTATTGCCAATCAAGAAGTGGATTTTAATCTTAAATGGTTTTATTAATGTTTCTTTGCACGTTTTTTTTCCCATTCAGCAGGTAAGAAATATTATTAAGCTTTCCTAGCAGTGGTTTTTGTTTTATATTGCTACTGTGATCAATTGTTTTGTGACTCCTATTTAGAGGAATCATTATTTCCCTCAGTAGGCCACCAAACCAATTCCTCAGGTCAAAAGCAATCATACCAGATTTGATTATCAACTTGTCCTTATCTATGCAAAGGACTTCTACAGTGTCTGAATTGAAGAGCTGTGTTGTTCTTTCAGACCACTGAACATTTTCCTTTGTCATATGGAATTGGCACTAAATTTGAGAACATAAAGATGGTCATTACACATCCTTGGTGGTTTTGCCAAGTAGGAGGAGAGTCACTTGCTCCTGAGGGGATTACCTGTTCCACCAGGTAAGCCAGCAGGGGGAGGAGGCTCTTGCCGACTCCTGGAAAGGGACAAGGAAGAGAACATGCAGCTGTGCTTTCCTAGGAAAGTCACTGTCTTCTCCACGCCTCAATTTTATCTCTGGTATTCCCAAATGAAAGTTTTGTATCAAGTGCTATGTAACCAAAAAGTATGATGACTTTGATTTAAAAAAATGGGTTTTAGGAAGTTCGTTATTTTAGCCCTTATTTCCCCTCTGTTGCCGTTGAATTGGTTCGAAAACCCTGCGGAGTTGGTGCTGGGCCTGAGTTACGCCGGGGTCCGTGCTGTCACCTGCTTTTGCGTTGTGCAGTCCCAGCTGGAAAGAAGACCTCAGTCAGTAGGTGAGCTGTGGGTGGTGTTCTGTAAGCTTTTTTTGTAATCAGGTGAGGTGGTGAGGGTGTGGTGATAGGGCTTGGGGCCCCTGTGACTTGTTGTTGTTTGTTTTGAGGAAGAAGTTGTCTTGGATCCCTGGTAGAAATTAATGCTAATTGTCTCCTGGCGAAAGGACATTTTGATTATGGGACTATTTACATAAATGAGTTAACCAGTTTTTGAATCGAGTATGTAATCCTATTTTATCCCTCCCAGGTTGGATGGAATTAGTTTCTTCTGGTTTCTTGACCTATGTTTGTAAGCTTTGTTATTTGTGAACTGATTTATTCTTATTCATAAATCAGGATCTCTCCTGTTTTGTTTAATTCCACTTTGCCAAGCCTTTACTAAGGACTTGTTTTTAATAGAGTTTGGCCCTGTGAGGAGGGCAGGTGGAAGAGCTGTCAGGCATGCTGCCTACATCTATGCCATCGATAGTCTCACAACAGCCCAGTGGAGGTGCTGTCACCCTTTCTACAGCCGGGGGGGACTGAGGCTTGGAGGCGCCAGCTTTTGATCCTGAGTCTGATGTGAATGTCCTGCTCATTAACTAGGGGATAATATTCTAGAGGGTGAGGCTGGCGTTTAAAATAGACTATCTCCCTTACAAATTTACATTCCGTGTTTCCTCAGCACATACTGAGTAAACTATTCAGCAGGAAAGGGAAACCGATTTTATAAAATTTCTAGCCAGTTATAGGGTATTGCATCTGTGTGTGCCCATTGACCTTATTAGCAAATGCCATTTTTACCCTTTCCATTATCAGGGTTAAAAAAAAAAATCACTAAACCATTCTCGCCTGCCCATCCAAAGATTAGTCGTGTGTGTGTGTGTGTGTGTGTGTGTGTGTGTTTCACCACTTCTCTCAATGGGGAGGTAAAGGGAATGTGTGTGTGTGTGTGTGTGTGTGTCTGTGCTGCTAACACAGTAACGTTGGCTTGTTTTGTTTTGTTTTTTTGTTTGGTTTTTTGTATATTAAAGATGTTCATATATAGTGAAGTGCTTAAGAACATGAACTCCAGAGTCAGGTTTGTTGAGGGTGAATTTACTGCACCTCTCTACCTCAGATTCCCCATCTTAAAATGGGCATGACTATAGTTAAGGAATAACGAGGCAGTATGTGCAACCACTTAGCCAGCACCCAGCCTGCTGCACACTCTCCAAAGTTGATTGTGATCCTTCAAACCTCACCAGGTTGTTGGGTGTCTCTGATGAAGGAACACAGCTGCCAAGGACTTTGAAAAGGACTTCCTTATTGACTTAAGACAATATTTAAACTGCTTTACACTTAAAATTTTTTTAACTTTGTGCAAGACTGGATATAGACCTTTTAAAGCATCAACTACATGTTGGTACAGGTAAATTTCAAGGTTAATTTCACTTTTGTAAAATATTGTGTGTTGTGAGTGTGGTTCATTCTGCTCTTAGGTGCTTGTTTGATTAATTGTGAACTGGGCGTTTGCAGTCTCAGAAAGCTTCATTGCCCCGCTTAAACAGTGGAAGTGCTGAATCCTCCTTGGTACCTTGTACATATAAAAGGGATTTTAAATATTACCAAGTGTTCAGTAAAGCTGGGCTAGTGGTTGACCTTGTTAGCTAGAGGGGGGAAGAAATTATCTTTGGCATCATATCCATATGATGTGAGCCAAGTCAGCAAATACTCTGGTTTGTGGTAATAAGTTAAAGGACTCGAAATACTGCATATTCTTGGCTAGCACTCAGAGATATGTTGATTATTTTGTGTGGTTTATTTTAATTATAACTTTTAAAATACAAGTTGGGAATTCCAGGATATTTTTTTTATTTTAGAAGGCTTTAGAAGGCTTGTTTTATTGTCATGGAATCTCCCTTCCCTTATTTATCCCATATAAATGTCTTTTTCTAAAGTAAAATTTATGTCTCTTTTGTCACATTAGCCCCAACTTCCATCTTAATTTCTTCTAAGGCAGTGATCCCCAACTTTTTGGCACCAGGGACCGGTTTCATGGAAGACAATTTTTCCACTGGGGATGGCACGGGGTAGGGGGCGGGGAGGGGTTGGGAGGGATGGTTTCAGGATGATTCAAGCACATTGCATTCAAGCTCACCTCCTGTGGTTCAGTCTGGTTCCTAACAGGCCGCGACCAGTACCGGTTTGTGGCCTAGATGTTGGGGGCCTCTGCTCTAGGGTGTAATTGAGTTGTCAGTTTTGTTGGACATTCGATGTGGCACTTCATTACAATATTTGCTAGGGTAGATCTTTTTTTCCTCTTGGGGAAGAGTAAGCCTCTGAGGAATAGAATTAAAACTATGGTTTTATATTATTTTTCCAGCATTTATTATTGGTATAAGAATGTTTTTGTTGCCTTGGCTCCTAGTTATGCTCTTCTCCATAGGCATTCTTGATTGGCTTCTTTCACAGCTCACTTTAAAATACAGCAGATCATTTATAGAACCTACTTTTTAAATTATCAACTCATGTAAGGGTAATTTGCCACTTCTTTAAATAATTGTAGCAAATTTGGTTCTTAGGTGGAGCACTAGTTCAACTTTTCTCTTGCCATATTTTGTTTGCTATTCCTTTGTTCATTACCGTAGGTATTTTATTGTAACACGTGGCAATATAGGCAGTCGTGTTATACTACAAATAAATGAGTAAACAGGATAGAAGGGGAAGAAACAAACTTGTCGTTTGAGGGGTCTCTAGCAGGAAAAAAATGGCTTCGAGTTGAAATTTTGACTTGGGATGCAATTATAATGTATATTTAAATTATAGTTTGAACTTAATTGCT
This sequence comes from Desmodus rotundus, assembly GCF_022682495.2. Classification (NCBI taxonomy): domain Eukaryota; kingdom Metazoa; phylum Chordata; class Mammalia; order Chiroptera; family Phyllostomidae; genus Desmodus; species Desmodus rotundus. Next base: position 31,311,689 of record NC_071394.1, on the reverse strand, counting down.
CCACTGTGTATTTGTTATTTCATATATGTGACTCTCTTGGGTGTAAACTAAAAACCTGGTTTTAAAAAGATACTTAGAAATGAAAATTGGTTCTTCTGGAACCAGATGTGTCCATCTTCAGGCAGTTGGGGAAGGTAACTCTTTTTTGAATGGGTAAGCTAATGAACCATGATGAACTTTGTAAAATTTCTCTGTGTGAATTCTTCTTTCAGCTAATAAAAGTGTAGGTTAAATCCTGAAATGTGTTTTGGTAAAGGCGGCACTAAATAAAGCACTCCTCTTGTTCAAGTATAGACAAAAGTCTCTGGGCTCCTAAACTCTGCAGCACTGTGCTCAGTTGTAGCCTGAAATGTTAGTTATGTTCCCACCTGTCTGGCTTTACCCTTCCTCATTTCCTCATGGCACTTCTCGCTCATCCAGCTGGCTGGGCCTGTTGGTGCTGTTGTGGCTGCCTCAAGGGCAGGATGAGTAAGTTGCATGACGAGCCATAAATCAGGAGGCACAGACTCATCTTGCTTTCCCTCAAGATCAGACGTGCAGCAAGTAATTGAATCTATAATTATAAATTGATAGGGGAAAGAATTGGTACTGAAACTTTTTTTCCTCACTCCCTTTCATTAGTTCATGTTGAATTCTGGTAAGGATTACGAATTGAACAAACCTTTCAAAGAGAGGGGTGTGTGTGTGTGTGTGTGTGTGTGTGTGTGTGTACGGGGGTGGTTTGGGTATGAAGGAGGTTAGGTGACTTAAAAGTTGTTGGAGCTTAGAGCTGCTGATCCTTTTGGTGTGTGATGACTTAAAGAGAAACATGTTAGGACGTGTTGAATGGAACCAAGTTAGCCAAATGTCTAGAACATATTCTTTAAAAAAATGTCTTTCCAATTACATTTTGCTTCAATATTATTCTGTTTTAGTTTCCGATCTACAGCATAGTGGTTAGAAAAGCACATACCTTCAAGAGTGGTACCCCTGATATTTCAATTATATACCTGGCCCCATGCATAGTTATTATGATGCTATCGACTATTCCCTGTGCTGTAATTTAAAGCTCTGTAGAAAATATTCTTAATTACAAAGTAGAATTCAGTAAAAATAATTCTTCAGCTACAATTCTATACCTACACAGACAGGATGCTTTACATTTTTACTTTTGATTTACTTTTACTTGGCTCCTACATACACATTTAGAAAGCATTTCACAAAGTATTGCTCAAAACAAATTAGGCAAAGCTTCTTGGTGCAGGAAATTATGGACATGTAGTCAAATCAGATCTGTATTATAATTCCAGCTCCATTACTTACCAGCTGGGAAACTGAATGAGTTACAGCTCTTTTCTGAATTCTAGTTTCTTCATCTGTTTGGTTTTACTATTGGCAGGACTATTGTGAAAATCGAAGGAAATAGATGGTGTTTGGCCAGTTACCTTTAAAAATATCTGTCCGGTAATGGTCTCTTACACGTAGGAGCTTTTCCTGACAGTTCTATAGATGGTTAAGGGGTGAAGTCAAAGCTGTTGGGAACTGTTAGTTTTCACCAGTGGTTCTCAATGAAGGGTGTTGTTTTGCCCACCAGGGAGCATTTGGCAATGTCTAGAGACATTTTAAATCATAATCAGGGTGGGTAGGAGCCAGCATGCTACAAAAAAAGTCCTACAGACCTATAGTCCCTCCCAACGGAGACTTACCTGCCCTACAGGCCAGCAGTGGCTTATACAATAGGATTGTTTTCCATTTCTTGGATACGTTTCTCCCTACTCCATTCTCTTTATTCCTGACAAAGCAGAAGATGTTACTAGAATTACAGGGCTCCCAACGAGTATTCGGCAGTAACGGAGCTGATGTGTTAAACTAGGGCCTAGTCCCAGCTAATCTTTCTTAGTTCTGTGAGCATCCTTAAAGTACCCCTCCCTGCTCCTCCACAGAAAATGTAGGGCAGTTGTTTCCCCAGAGTATCTCTGTCCTTTGGTTCTGGTTTTCTGTCCTGTCATCATAGTCTTTGAAAATGGCACTGAATTAATAAACATGTTCTAGTACGGCCTCCCCACAGGTGACCATTTTAATGACTCCAACAGGTTGTCATTGCTCTGTTGTTTAAATGTCTCCTGGGACTGATTTTTCTAATTCTTCAGTGAGCAGCACCTGTATTTTATCACTGGAAGATGTAAGGGGTGTGATATTGTGTGTGTGTGTGTGCGCGCAGAATTATCTACCACTTTAGCCTGATGATTATCCTGTGAGTATACAAATGGAATCTGGTAAATTCAGATTTTTCAGCCATAAATGTGTCCCTCCGCGTGATTATATAATGGGTTATGAAAGTTGGTCACCTGAAGGTTCTAGGAAGAAGGCGAAGGCCATCACTTACTACATGCCTGTTTTGTGCCCTGGGCTTATGTCACGTTATGTAATCTTTACAAAATACACCCCAGGGAACTAAAGGTGATCACAGTTTAGGCTCCACAGATAAGCTGAAATGCAGTGGCTAAGTAGTTTGCCAGGGAACGTATGGCCACATTTGTCCGTGTGGTATGTTTAACTGCAGAGACATGTAGCTCGTGAGGGACACCACCACACAGATTTGCCTGGCATGGTGGTAGAGGGATGCAAGGTCTCTGCTGGAGGAAGGACGGAGGAGGCAGGGGGAGGGGTGAAATGGAAAGGGATTTTGAGTTGAGGATGGAAATTATTTTGAATTGAGGGTGGAATGGGGTATTATTCACTGCATTGACTCTTCAGATGATTGGCTGTAATGCTGGGTGGAAGGGAGCTCTCTGAAATGTTTTAACATTATATATCCTCTTTTGAGGTAAAATACTACTTACAAACTTTTTCTTCATACCTTCCTTCATTTTTTATCCTTATACCGATCAGAAAATTATAAAATAAGGCAAACATGCTAATAACCACCACCCAGATGGCTATTCATTTTATTTTTAAAATTGTGGTGAAATTGGAATACAAGCCTATGTTTATTGCAGGGTGTACAACATTATAATTCAATATTTATATATACTGCCAAGTGCTTACCATTCTAAGTCTGGTCCCCATCCATCACAATACAATTGACTCCTTTCACCCCTTTTGCCCTCCTCCCAACCCCTTCCCCTCCAGTCTGTTCTCTGTAATCTCTGAGTTCTTTTGTTCATTTATTTTGTTTTGTTTTTTAAGATTACACATATGAGTGGCATCACATGGTACTTGTCTTTCTTCGTCTTATTTGTTTCACCCAGCATGATATCCCCAGTGCCCCTCCATGTTGCTGCAGAGGGCAGGGTTTCCTTCTTTGTTACGGCTCAATAATATTCCATCGTGTATACAGGGTGGGCAAAGAAGGTTTATGGTTGTGAGTATGGGAACATTTATTATTCATATTACAACTTTAAACCTACTCTGGTCTACCCCGTATGTACACATCTTCTTTATCCATTCATCTAGGTTGCTTCCACATCTTGGTTATTGTAAATAATGTTGCAGTGCACACAGGATGCGTATGTCTTTTTGAATTAGTGTTTTTGTATTCTTTGGATGACTACCCGGAAGTGGAATATAGGTAGGTTATATGAGATAGCTCTATTCTCAATTTTTGAGGAATTTTCCAATAGTTCTACACAGTGGCTGCACCAGTTTGCGTTCCCACCGGCTGGGTGTGAATGTTCCCTTCTCTCCACGTCCTTTCCCATACTGAGTCATCTTTTTGACAGTAGCCATCCTGGCAGATGTGAGGTGATCGTTAAGGATTTGATTTCCATTTCTCCAGTGATTAGTAATGTTGAACATCTTTGTTTTCATTTTAAAGTTGAGAAAATATATAGAGTCCATAGTATTATTTTTGTTTGTTTTTAAGAAATTTGTGTATTGAGAGCAAGAGGAGGCAAGCAATATAAAAATAAAATGCTTATTTGGCTTTAATTGGCTTTTCTTTCTCCTGTGAAATGGGGATGGGATTTTACTTGTATGTGTTCGAAGGGTCCCAATCAGCTCATGAAATCCTTAAACAGAGGGAAGCTGTGGGACACATGTTCCCTAGATGACCCACGGGGAGAAATCAATCAGAGTGGGAGTAATTGCTCAGTGCTCCCTGCCTCTTTCCCTTCTGCTTCATGTGTACTACAAAGTAGGCATCGTATGCAGTAGTGAGCCCAGCCGATAGGAGTTCCGGAGCCCGGTCTGCCAGCTTGGCCCCAGTCCAGTTCCATTATTTTGTCCACAACCTTTTTGATTTTCTAAATAATCCAAGGAACTCCTTTCCCATGAGTACTGTCGGGTCCTTCTTTATTAAGTAGGCTTTATCCTCAGCAAATTTGTGAAACATGAACATCATGATTTCTGCGGTGTGTTCCACTTGATACAGCGTTTTGGTGAGGTCTTGTCTGGAGGCGTGTGTGGCAGGGTCGCTGGGCCGGCTGGAATGTGGGCTCAGTCAGTATTGTTATATGCATTATACTACGTTATGAAATTAATGCACATTTATACATGATACAAAGTGTGGCTATAGCATTGAAACTTAAAAACGTCAATGACTGTTAGCTTCCTAAGGTAAACTATCTTAACAAAAATGCATGCTTATTTTAGAGAAATTGCAAATTCATAATACTTGATGAAAATTTCTTTTGGGTTTCACCATCAAACCCAATTTGAGCCATGCATTTCTTATTCCTGTCTTAACAAACAACTTACTCCCTTGATTAAGAGCCACGTTGGCCAATGTTGTCTCTGAGTGCTTGAATTATTTCTCACAAATTTCCTCTCAGAGAACAAGCATTTGTTGCCATCCAAGATGGCCATACTCTGGGGCTCTAAAAATGTAGAAGGGAAGTTCCTGAGTAGAAGTGTCATCACAAAAATAGTGTCACCAGTAATTTCAGGTGTCTTTTTCCAATGTTAGGCTAAAAAAACGTCATTTAGTGCCTTATGGTTTTAACTCATGTAACTGTGTCTTTAAAAGCCAGCATGGTCATTGCCTTGTGCATGCTGTAACAACGTATAGAATAAAGGATTCTGTTAACTTTGCTGAACACATGGTTTGAAACTAAACAGTCTCAGTATTCGTGCATTTACTACTACTCAACAAACTTTTATTGCTGGTAGAACCTCAGGACAGGGTTGATGTGGACATTTTACCTAAGAGAGCACTGGAAACTATAGCAAGGGTGGGTGAAGTCCAGACTGATGGGACACAGCCATGATGAGATTTCAAAGAATTGTCAGCCAAGCCCTGGCTGGTGTGGCTCAGTGGTTGAGCGCTGGCCGGTGAAGCAAAGGGTCGCTGGTTTGATTCCCAGTCAGGGCACATGCCTGGGTTGCAGGCCAGGTCCCCAGTAGGTAGGGGGTGTGTGAGAGGCAACCACACATTGATGTTTCTCTCCCTCCTTCCCTCCCCCTCTCTAAATAAATAAAATCTTTAGAAAGAAGAAGAAGAAGAAAGAAAAATAAAGAATTGTCCATCAAGATACATTTTACTTGGCTTCTTAGGTCTGTGTGAGTTTAATTTGAGGTCAGAAGCAACCTCATTTTACCTCCCCAAAATGTTTCCTTGACTTAATCTCCCAGATTTAAATTTAGAGAAGAATAGTTCAGTCTCCCGGTATGGAGCATCTCAAGTTGAAGATATGGGAAATATAATTTTAGCAATGATTTCAGAGCCTTATAGTAAGTATCTCTGCGGTAACAGTGCAGACCTAGAATTTGATCCCATCCTCTTTCCCTCACCCATACCTTTGGATTTCCTTTCACAGCTTTGTCTCCGTAAGAGCAAAAATGATGACTTGTATGTTCTCGTTTTTAGATCACAGGTTTTCAGATCCAGAGAGAGTGAATTACAAATTTGAAAGTGGCACTTGGTAAGTACTTGAGTACTCTTCCATTTAAGCCTTTTGATTTATTTTATTCCCTTTGTGATATTTAACTCCCTTTATATTTTGGCTATCCATTTTTCAATATTAGGTCATTTACATAAGGATGTTATATCTTAAAGTGTGCTTGGATGTCAGGATTAACATTTAATGAAATATGTGCATCCTTAGTCACTATGACGTTAACTACATTATATGTTTGTGTCTATGATTTTTATTTTAGCCTCTCTGAACTATCCATCCTCTCACTGGAAAACTTCCAAAGGAAAAATCATAGGCTTTAAAAAAGCTCACCAGATCTTTACTGAGATAATTTAAAGTATGCCCTATCAGCTCCTACTTCAAAGCAAAGGAAATACCTGGGGAGGAGTATGAAATGGTGGTATCTCTGTTTGTGATCACAGGTAGACCTGCTCGAGTTTGTAAATCACTGTAGTGAATTCCATGAGATTGCCTGGTGCCCGATGTGAACAGAAACTTCTGACATCTTTGCCCACAGAGAGACTTTGAGGCCTATGTAGTTGTGGAAAAAGTGACTCATTAGGAAAATGTCCTAGGAGTACTGAAAATATGAACATAGAGGGCATGGAGCATCAAAGGTTTCAAAATATATCGTACATGATTTGCAAATGACTCATTAAGGTGTGGGCACTCCCAAGCATCTCCGTAAACACTCCCTGTGATGGCTCCCGTTCGATAGAGGAGGTGATTTAGTGGCAGGCTGCGAGTGTGCACACACGTTCCAGATGTGGGTTAACTGCCACCTGCACGGAGATCTTAACTTTTGCTGTCAAACTGGGTTTAAAACCTACTGGTGTACTGGCCAGTTCAGAGAAGGAACTTGAACCTATCCTTCTTGGTTCTAGAACTTACCGGCCATCAGGATGTTGGGAGAACTCTGCTTCCTGTGAACTGGTACTGGGTCCTCTGAGTTTATGTCAAGCAAGCGGCAACTCAGCTGATAGATGAAGTGCTGGGTGAGCCAGCTGTGTTGGATCTGCATAGCCAGTTGTCTTTCTATAGTGAACCACTTAAAAGTAACATTGAATTATGCCCAGATGATTTTTGAGGTTACAAAATAAAAACAGGCAGTATTAAAAGTCTATCTGAACGCCGCGTAAATAATACCGCATGTGCAAATGAGCAAATTGTCTTCCGGGGGAAATAGGTCAGGCTCACTAGCATTAATCATGCAACCTGAAATTATGCTTGATCCACAGCAGCAAGATGGAGCTTATCGACGACAACACGGTAGTGAGGGCCCGAGGCTTACCATGGCAGTCTTCCGATCAAGATATTGCAAGATTCTTCAAAGGGCTCAATATCGCCAAGTTGGTGGTCTTCAATCTCTAGTTTACTTAACAATCCCAAAGGGAGAAGGGGTTTCCTCTCATTTTTTGTCCTGACTGTATTATTTTTCCTACTGCTCTCTGTTCTGTTCTTTTCAAAGGGGAGGTGCAGCACTTTGCCTGAATGCCCAGGGTCGGAGGAACGGAGAAGCCCTGGTTCGGTTTGTGAGTGAGGAGCACAGAGACCTTGCCCTGCAGAGGCACAAACATCACATGGGAACGCGCTACATTGAGGTACAGCCTCCCAGCCTGAGGTCCTTCACGTCTTCTGCATGACCATTAGAAGGCTCAGGAACTATTTACATTTCCCTTTCTTTTCTTAGGTTTACAAAGCAACAGGTGAAGATTTTCTTAAAATTGCTGGTGGTGAGTGCCTCTTATAAAATGTGGCTATAATAAGATTCAAAAATTTTACTTAAATATCAAATCAAGGGTAGATAAATAGCCTTGAATGGTTTTTGTTTCCCAGGAAAATATAGGAATCAACCTTATTTTTTTTAATAAGGGGAAGAAAATGTCCAATAGTGTCAGTAAGTGTAATGCATAACACTGGCCCTAAGGCTTGAGTCAATCAACTGTTGTTAAATAGCCGTTAAACATAGTATTATTCAAAGGTGAAAGGGCCGCATAAAGTCACATACACAGGGAAAGAGTAGTTCCTGAAAGAAAGTAAATAGTCTGAAAACTACTTTCAAACAGCCACATTAGAAAACCTGCAATTGTTGCATGTCTGCTTCTAGTTTTTCTCGAACTTCCCTCATTCATCAGTGGCCATGAACATGGTAACTTTCTGGCTTCTAGTACTTTAGGATATGTACCGTTTGCAGTAATATGGTCTGAAGGAAGCAGGAACATATAAAGTCTTGATCTAATTCTTGAGTGATTTATAACCTTAAAACCTAAAAATAACAGGTGCGTAAAAAGGTTAACTGTGATTTGTCCAACAGTTTTTTTTTTCTATACCTGTAACTAAATACTTTATAAGTTTTTATTGCAAGTTTTCCTTGCCCCTTTTAGTATAATGAATATCTTCCTATGTTACTCAATTTTCTTAAACATTAACTGCTGTTTAGTAATACATGTACCATAAATTTTCATTAAACATCCCTGTTGGGCATTTTAGAGCGTGTTTCCAACTCTTCACTCTAAGTAGGTTGCAGTGAATATTTTTGTGTCTCTGTATGGGCTGCGCTTTGGGATGAATGTCTAAAAGTAGCTGAATCAAAAAATGTTGATGGACCTTTTAAGAGACTGTTGACACCTATTGCCAAAATATGCTAGGTTGACTGTCCCCTAACTACAGAGGACATTTTTATCCCTGCATTACAGTATAGCCCTGGTAAAAAACCTTCGCAGTTTTAGAACTTCAGTAACAGCACCCCGTTGACACACTTGTCTGGTATAATTCTGTTCTGGCTCTTATTTCTGGAGATAAACCAGGGCTTCTAAATTCATAGCTTCACGCTTAATAGTATTTCCAGAGTTCCCAAAGTAATGCTTGATATTAATTAGGGGTAAAGTATATTTTGAGTTGTTATATGATCCTGAGTTTCCATGGTAGATAACATTGTAAATTACAGATGGCAAAGTTAATTAATGTTCAGGTTAATGTCTGGGATTTCATGGTATGTGGGGAGTATGGTTAAGGGACAATGTTACTAGTGTATGAGCTTGAGTGATGTGCATTTGAATATTTTCTATGTGGCCATACTGTACAACATGCGTTGTGTTAGGCAGAATATTGATAAATGTTGAAGTATATTCATTACACTGTTCTCTCTATTTGAGTATGTTTGAATCTTAATAAAAAGTAATCAGAAAAATAATAACAAAAATCACTAAAGTACTTTAGATGTAATAACTTATTCTCATAATTTATTAGGTAGGTAAATTTACCCTCACTTAACAGATAAGGAAACTATGTCACAGAGGTTAAACTTCACTGAAGTTTACCCTAGTGGTACCCTAGTAAAATGGCAAAGCCAGGATTAGACCCAGACATTCTAGCTTCAGCACCTATGCCCTTAACCACCATGGTGATTAATTGCCTCTCCATGAGAAGAATCTGGTGGTTGGTCCATAATTTAACTGTCTGGCTACCCCTCTAATTGGGAGGTGTTTTTATGAAAAAATGGTAGGGGGAAACTTTTAAGTCTGTGGGAGAATTCTTTTTTTCCTGGGATGTAATTGTAAATTTGGGTGGGAGTGTGGGTCTTAATTTTGAATTCAAGGCATTGCCTAGAATTTTACCATTTTAAATTTGGTAAAGTTGATGTCTTAATCATTTCTCCCCATGCTTCCTAATATTTGTGTGCCCTAGGTACATCCAATGAGGTAGCGCAGTTTCTCTCCAAGGAAAATCAAGTCATTGTCCGCATGCGGGGGCTCCCATTCACAGCCACAGCTGAGGAAGTGGTGGCCTTCTTTGGACAGCATTGCCCCATCACTGGGGGGAAGGAGGGCATCCTGTTTGTGACCTACCCAGATGGCAGGCCAACAGGGGATGCTTTCGTCCTCTTTGCTTGTGAGGAGTATGCACAGAACGCACTGAGGAAGCATAAGGATTTGTTGGGTAAAAGATACATTGAACTCTTCAGGAGCACAGCAGCTGAAGTTCAGCAGGTTGGTTTTCAGTAACATGGTGGTGGTTTTGCATTATTTCTGGGTTTTTTTTTATTTCTGAAAACAACCCTCCATTATTCATTGTTAAAATGAAAACTTGGAAAATACAGAAAGCATAAGTGCACAAAAAAAAATCTTGCTCCCTAACCAAATGGTAACAATCACTGTTAGCTTGTATACACACAAAGCACATATCATGTGTTTTTTGTATTCTGTTTCAAAACAATATCTTGAAAGTATACTCATGTCCGAAAAAATTTATATTTGAGTTAATGTGTCTCATGGAGTTACATAATTTATTTCAAATTTCTATTGTACATTTGGATTGTTTTTTGTTTTCCTACCATAAGGAGTTTCTAGATAAACATTCTTATAAAACTCTTCATTTCTGGTTGATTTCTTTAGAACTGAATATAAGGTATGAGCTTTTAAAGTTTTTAATTTTAATGTCTTGCCAAATTTATTTCCCAGTAAGCTTGATCAGTTCCATGCTGCTGGTGGCAGAGTTTTCTTCTGTCCTGCTGTTTTCAGAATTCAGAGTTGTTTTGAGGCACAAATCAGTTCCTAATAACGTCCTAAGACCTCAGCATGGAACCATCTCTAGGATCTCAGGGCTTTTGGCTTTTCTTCTTGATTTACCAGCTGAACCTTTCTCTTCCAGGGTCAGCTAGTGTTTCCTTGGTATCTGAGACCATTACTGTAGACTGTCTCACAAGGCTCTTTCAGCTTACTCTGTTTGGGCCCTATAGTAGAACATAGTCAATGGTTCCTTTGGACTTTTCTGCAAGCAGTTAGGACAATGACTCTACTGTTATTTCTGTGAGTTTATGAAATGATTTTGTGTAGCTTCTACAAAGCCCATTGTATGTTATGATTTAAAATAAATAAGTCTGTACCTTATTGAAAATGAATATCAAATTCTGAGTCTCTGAAATAAGCTGCACATGCTTTGGGCTTCAAATATTATACACATCCTTCCCAAACTAGAGGGGGAAAATGAGATTTTTTTCATTGGAAGAACAGTTTCATGGAAATCATAACCTAGAATGGACTACCCCAGGGCCTTGGCTGCTTTATATTGATTGGTCTGGGTGTAGAGTATGCTACCTCTGTGTGACTCTAACATAAGGTAGTTTTGAGTGTGGGTGAGCTTCCCCTCAGCCCCCTATTTCTAATGATTTATGTAATAAGATTTAAAGTAGTCATAGGCTCTGCACTGTTTTCTTTTCATTACTAATATTTCATTCAATAACTATTTGCTCACCACCTATTTGACAGGTTCTGTAGGTGCCAGATAGACCATTTCCTGCCTCAAGTCTGTCTAGACCATGTTTATTTTCTAATGTTTGTGCTCTGTCTGGATTGTATACTTTTTTAAAACCTTACATTTTCTTGGTTGTGTTTATTCTTTGATTCTTTTTATTATTGTTGTTTGGTCACCTCTTACTCAAACAGCAACTGGACAGGGTATGAATAAGGAAATTAGGGCAAATTTTCGCAAGTTCAATTGTTGTATATTTTCAGTTTATGGGATGATAAAGTTTGCATGGGTCAGTTGTTCAGAAAACCCAGGGATATCACACATGGCATTTGCACAGGACTCCCGAGTATTATCAGCTAGTGGCCATGTTCTAAACTCAGACAAAAATAGGCAAGAACTTTGAATTGCCTGGGAGCAATTTTTTCTTCAAAAGGTACTTGGCCTCATTCATTCTCAAGATAGCCAAATTCTATTCTATTTAAGAGTCAAGATCCTGTGTCTTGCCAGTGTCTTAAAGTTCACTTGGAAACTAAGTGATTATTTTTATGGTCACTAAATTATTTTTTCATGTTTACATTATTCTGCCATTCTATCTTTTTTGCTTTGGATGTTATTTGCTTTATAAATGTGACATGATATCGTAATATAATCCATAGTCCTTGTTTTGCCTTTGGTTCCATTACTGGGTTATTGTCTTTATGCTTCCTGGGTTTGAAGGTGGAATGTGAAGCAATATTGAGGGGACTATTGGACTTAGAAAAATGAGATCTAATAGATTGCTACAACAGTCCATGATTAGCAATTCCAGTGATTTGTGAAAGTTGCAACTTTAAGAATATTTGCCCCAAAGCAGATAGTGATGCGTTGTCTAGTAGACAGGTCCTGAATCTAAGCACATTTGTGTTGTGTGTGGCATATCCCTCAGCACGCATTGAACGAAAGTGGGTATTGTGCCAGCCCAGCTGAAAAGCATGAATCCCTTTCTCCATGAGCGCTTCTCAAACTTTAATATGCTATGCATCACCTGGGGATCTTGTTAAAGTGCAGATTTCTGTTTACTAGGTCTAGGGTAGAGCTGAGATTGTCCATTTTTAACAGGTTCCCTAGCTATGCCAGGGCCAACAGCATTGGCATAGCAAGGCTCTAAATCACTTCTGTTTTCCTTTGAGTACAGGTGCTGAATCGATTCTCCTCGGCCCCTCTCATTCCACTTCCAACCCCTCCCATTATTCCAGTACTACCTCAGCAATTTGTGCCCCCGACCAATGTTAGAGACTGTATACGCCTTCGAGGTCTTCCCTATGCAGCCACAATTGAGGACATCCTGGACTTTCTGGGGGAGTTTTCCACAGATATTCGAACTCACGGGGTTCACATGGTATTGAATCACCAGGTAAGAAAGTTGCTTACTGGGAAACTGATTTGCTCGTTCTTATTATCAAAGAATCTCTTCCGATAAAAGAGTACACAGGTTTATCAGTTGTACAGTAAGCCCTGAAAGAGTGATGTAACTACAAATGCAAGAGGTATTTAAGATGAACTCCAGAAAGAATGCTATCGGGGGTATGATAATTCCAATGTGGCTCTGACTCTGTCATCGCATGTATCCATCCAATTCTCAATAGCATCATAGGACGTTGTCGGTCTAATGCATTTTAGTATTGCAGTCCTGAACTCTGCTGTCATAGTGTGAAAGCAAGTGTGGACAATACGTAATCCAATGACTTTGTCTCTGCTCCAGAGTAGTTTGTACCCATAGGCTGTCTAGAAACAGCTTATTTTACTTCATGTATTTTTATATGTATTTATAGAGAAGTTAGACATCAAATTACTTTCAGCGAAGTGCAAGCTCAATAAGGTCTAGCATCGGCACACCACCTAGAACACTGTGTGTTCATAGCAGGCGCTCAGACGTATTATGAATTAATTGTTTAATAGAAACCTCTATAAAAATGTAACCATGTTCTATGATGTGCAGAGGTATATATTCTAAGCATTTGTAAAGTAGTTCCTGGCTTAGTTCCCTTGATTTTGGTTAAATAAAATTAGTCATCTTTGTTACTGGACAATATGCCAGTATTTTGTGCTATCATAAACAGGCCGGAGTTCTAAAAAAAGCTTATAAACCCAGAATCCCAGTTAAAATGTTGGAACTCTTTTATTAAAAGCAAAGTTGTTTTAATTTTTGAAAATGAGATGTTTTTGGTGAATAAAGGCTTGAGCATAACTTTGTATTGGGATACCAATGTTATTTCTAAACTGCTGGTATTCCACTTTCTCTTTTCACTTGGAGATTTGGTCATATTCATAACCATAATCCTGTCTCACTGGAAAGTGCAGGTCACTGGGTACAGGCAATCAGAAGACATCCTGAACCCTGCTTGGTTTTCCACTGCAGCATATGCTCATTCTAATTCTTATGTCAGTGTTGAGCTGTGCAACTTTTTATCTGAGTAGGTACCCTCTCAGCATGCTTCATCAGAATCTTTTTGAATAAAATTCCCCATAATTCCTCAAATACCCTGCAGGGATTAGTTTGGTTTCTCTTTGGGTCACCATTTCTGATAACGTAGGGGGCTATTATTACTCTCTAATTAACAACAGTAGACAGGTTTACCTATCATTGACCCACACGACCTATTGCGATTGCACTTGGGTGAGATGCTTCTTAGATGGTGGACACGCTCGGAGCTGTCTCGAAGATGTCAGGTTTCCATCTTGGACTGGGTTTCCCTGGTATCCCTAATTTCCCTGGTACGGTAACTCGTATGGTAACTTGCATGGTAATAGTTTGCATTAAATAGTCCCTTAGGGACTTTTAAAGACATCCATAAATAAGAAAGTCTTATAAGCTGATGGTATTTTTTTTCCTCCCCCATAAAATGTTGATGCTCAATAAAACTATGGCATTTTGGTTCTGTGGAACACAAATCTATCAGCTTGGTTTTAAATGAAGCAGATTTTTAGCTAGCTGTTAGTAATAGAAGAAATGACTACCAACACCTATTGGGCGGAGATTTGAGATGGAGGTGCCTAGGTGAAGGCGAGAGAAAGGCTCCCCTAGAAGGCTGATAACAGCTATCCCCAGCCTTCACTGTGCTTTGCAGCTGCCAATTCCTGTCTCCCCTTCCCTGTCCCCAGGCCACATTCCAACCTAGGCTGCAGGGAGAAGGGGAAGGGGATGTTGCAGGACAGTGAGGGACAGAACTTAGAGCTAAAAGAGAATACTGGTTTATTCACTTTCCCGTAGGAGGATGCATAAAACTCAAATACTGATTCTGTTACCAGCTTTTCTCAATTGAGTAAGTTTTAATCCGATTTTTCAGAAATGCAAAACCCACTACACAACCCTGTACTTTGAGACCACGGTTGCAAGGAGACCTTTTCAGAACCTTGTAAATCTGATACTAATAGAAACCAAAAAGGGTCACTTTCAGCTATGAGCTCTCAAAATTGTTTCTTCCACTTTTTTTGGCCATTCTGGTGATTAGGTGATGAAATGCCAAGTCAGATTTCAGTAGGTCACATGGTCACCCAGATTTTGTGGCTAAAATGTCTGTACTTTGGGTGATTGTCACTTTGCATGTTTTGAAAGCAACCATTTCCTTGTTGAAGGAGACAGTCTCCTTTTGTTTTTATTCTTCCCCCGCACGCTCAGGGCCGCCCATCAGGAGATGCCTTTATCCAGATGAAGTCTGCGGACAGAGCATTTATGGCTGCACAGAAGTGTCATAAAAAAACCATGAAGGACAGATATGTTGAAGTCTTTCAGTGTTCAGCTGAGGAGATGAACTTTGTGTTAATGGGGGGCACTTTAAATCGAAATGGCTTATCCCCACCGCCATGTAAGTTACCATGTAAGTTTTTCTTGGGTCTTGGCGCTATTCTACGCTGTGTGCTGGTAGGTGCTTAAGCTGCTTTCATAACTTTCTGTGTCCCTGGTTCTTTCTGAGGCAGGCAAGGTGGTTTTCCCATCTGAAATCGGTAGTATCTGGTAATCATGTAAGATTCTGGTTGTGGACATCCATAATTAGAGGTGCTACAAATACCTCCTTTCCAATTATATTCTTGCTTTTCCAGTGATAAGCCCTTGATTTCTGAAGCTTAGTGTGCTCAAGATAAGCACTGACTCTGGGAGGCAACCTGGCTATGCAGATATTTTAATACGCATTTAAAGGGAAAATAAGTATGGCTGGATCTTTTTTTTTCCTCCTAAACACATTTGATTTGATGCCCATTTTGCATTGTTAAGTTATTGAGCATCAAGTATTTTTTGGATAGGATAACCTGGGGAGCATTTGTCTTGCTCTCCAAGATATCTGGGATGAGCAAGTGAGTAAAAAATATGAATGCGTAAATAAATTAGCCAAAGTTTCCATTGGATCGCAGGATCAGTGCTTAATTCCAAGCCATGCTCTTGCTCATTGGCACCTGGGTGCAAGCCATCTGGAATCTTGTTTGAGAGGAATAAGCCCTTTAGTCTGAAGACCAAGTTCTGGTTAGTGACTGCGGAACATTGGGGATCTAATGTTAAAAGCTGAATCTTTTCACACAGTTTTCACTTTTGAATAAGTCATACCTTATTAGGAGGCATGTTGGGTATGTTTAAAGAATGTAGCACTTGGAATACAGTCCAGAGATAACTGAGACAGTAAACTGGATTTTGTGCTTGATTCCAATAAAATGGGGAGCATTAGGACATGACTTTCTAGTAAAGAGAAATCTGTACCAATAGACCTATTTGAATAAGTATTATTTATAGAATATTCAGTGGGGCTTAATCCTTTTTTCCCTTGGAATTTCTAAATGCTAATATTCTATTTATCTGCTGCTTGCTGTTGGTGAATATCTAAGAGTTGGTCGGTAATAACTATTATGTTTTAAAAATCTATGATTGGGTTTAAGTGGTTATCTTAAAGTAATCTTAGTCATATGTATTCTGTCCATAAGCCATTGATAATGTCAGTAACTTTTACAATTTTCTTCAGTGATAATCTATCAAGCATTATGGATAAGAGAATTTCTCCTTCATGTGTAACCAAAATGCTGCTGTGATATCATTTTACTTCTCTCTTGCTGGTACAAAACTGGTTATTACACTTTCTTCATAGGACTTTTCATTTCTTCCCCTTTCTCCCTCACAAGCCCTAAAATACTAAAAATTAGAAATGCATTTTTCACATAAAAATATACTTCTATATCTTTACTTTTAATACTTTCCAAAAATTTTAACTAAAATTGGCCATTTACCATTTTAATAGAGTTTACTCATTTTTTTTATTCAAATCAGAATTTCGATTTTATGCATGATAATATTATGCCTGTTTCACTGGACTGTTATTTTCCTGTCAACTCACTTTAGGTGATTGCCTATTTATACAAGAACCAAAAAATTTACAGAAATTGCATTGATTTTTATATAATCTCAAGGACTAATACAGTTAAAATAGTGACTACTCACAACTCACTGAGGAGTTTAACTGAATTTGAGCAAGAAATGCTGCTAAAGTCTCATTGTTTTAAAATTGTAAACTCTTCTTTGTTTATTGAAGTTTAACTGTTCAAAAAGTTTTAAAGTCACCTCCATTTTTCTAGTCTATGAATATATACATCTTGTTCTCTTTTAGGAATGTGAGAATAGCTGTACAGTCATTTGAATACACAAATCTGAGCTGCCTAATCTGTTGAGTTATTCAAACTTTCTACTTTGTTTTGAGGCAGGACAGATGTGTACCTACTGTAGATGTCTGATTGGCATGAGATATTCTCATTTAATGAATTGCTTGCTAGTTTTGAAAGCAGGATATGAACACAGGCTTTATAATTTTTTATATGACTCTGATGCCTGAATTTGTCCTAATTGCCCTTATATGGACTCTTCAAAGGCCAGGGATCATAATTTTAAAATTCATCTATGTGTTAGGTATCTACATGTAGCTCAGTTTTCAGGGGGTATGAACAAAATACCCAAAAGGTGACTATGACATCAGTATGTGTACCTATATGAGGTTCTTGCCCTGCATACTCATATTCAGGTGACCGCCCTTAGAGACATGTCGAAACTCATAAGAATTGCAGAATTCAGTAGAGATTTTCATGTGAAAAAGTGAAAATTATCCCTTGGCCCTCTGCTATTTGCAAAATAAATTAGGTTGTTTTAGGTGTGACAATTAAAGGTAGGAGCCCCAAATTCAGACAACTTCTCACTTACCTCTGTTGTTGGGTACACATGCCCTGGAGAGTTGTGTTTGTCTCACATGTCAAAGGCAGTGACCATCAGGTGGTCTGACTGAACCTGGGTAACCAGAAGACAAAGCAATTTCATTCTCTCTGTTTTCTGTATAATCTGAGTCCACAGTTTCTGAGCTGACTCTCAGGAAGACCAGCACTTCTATTTCCCAGGACTACTTTCCAGGTTGGATTTTGCCCCCCAGGTTTGAAGGTGTAGATTAGCTTCAAAACCCATCTCCTGGTGGGAATAATGCAGAGTTCACTACTTCTTTTACGTCCGTTCACTCTGAAACCATATACTTGGGTGTAATACATGGTACTGGTGGAGCGTGTTTCAGCATCACCCTTTTCATTTCACGCTGTACTATAGGGCAGCTAGGATGGAATAACAGCTTTTAATATGAAGTTATGCTAAATGTCAGTCCCATGTTTCTTTCCTCAGAGTGTTTATTTGTGGTCACTGGCACTCAGGCATGGAGGGAAAGTGTCAAATGTCATGAAATGTTTGAGAAGACTTTTGATGATACTGATTTCTCCAAATTTCAGACCAAGAATGTTTCTTTAGGTTAGAGTATGAGGTCTGAGATTACTTCTAGGTTTTGTCTATCTGATCCAAAGAAAGTTGCTAGGGGTGGTAGAAAGAATTGCTCTTACTTTAAAATGTGTATGTGTAATACCGTTACGGCTTTACTGCTGCGCATATGTGTCAGCTGTTACCAGTGTTTCAAAGTCTCTCTCTCTCTCTCTCTCTGCTTATTTAGGCCTGTCTCCTCCTTCCTACACATTTCCAGCTCCTGCAGCAGTTATTCCTACTGAAGCTGCCATTTATCAGCCCTCTCTGCTTTTGAATCCACGGGCACTGCAGCCTTCCACAGCGTACTACCCAGCGGGCACTCAGCTCTTTATGAACTACACAGCTTACTACCCCAGGTAAGGCTCTGGTGGACTTGGAAATGAGGGACAAAAACAAAGGCCTCCTTCGATAGCCAGTACCTGAGTTCACACAAGAATATTTTCTGCCACGTTGAAGGCAACTGCTTCTGGTCATATCTCAAAGTAAGATTGTTTCAAGACAAACCAAAGTATGTTTATTTTTTAACCATGTATTAACAGAATCTTTCAAGCTATTTTTGTGTACAACTTAATATTTTTAGATTCTCTTATCTTAGGACCATAAGTGTGGGGCACTGTAATTATTGCAATAGGGTGGCAACACCTTGTGAATGAGCTTAAAAACAGGGAAATCATTAATAACAACAATTATATTTTTAAATAGCATTAATTCATGTTACCTCACAATAAATAACAGTCGTTTTAAATCATACACAACCTGTATCTTTTCTCCCCTAAATCTTTAAAAACAAGTTCAGATAAAATTTATTTAGAACTCTATTAGAATCAACTTTTTTCCCCTAGGTTTTCTAGGGAAATTTTTTTTTTAATTATAGCTGACATACAATATTGTTTTAGTTTCTTATGTACAACATAACTACCATTATTTGTTCAAGTCCTATACAAAATGCTATTGATATTTTGCTACAAATTGCATTGAATTTGTAGTCTGCCTTGGGTATTATAGACATTTTAACTATGTTAGTTCTTCCTGTCTGTGATGTGGTATATAACTTCTATTTATATGTATCTTCAATTTCTTTTTTCATTGTCTTATAATTTTTCAAATCTTTTTACATCCTTGGTTACATGTATTTTTAAGATTTTTTTTTTGGATGCAATTATACATGAGATTGTTTCTCTAATTTATCTTTCTGATAGATATTGGTATGTACAAATGCAACCAATTTCAGAATATTAAGTTTGTATCCTGCTATTTTATTTAATTATCAGTTCTAGTAGTTTTTTGGTGGAATCTTTCTTTTTTAAAAAAAACTTCATTTTAAGAGAGAGTGGAGGGGAGGGAGAAGAGAGGAAGAGAAACATCAGTGGGTTGCTTCTTGTAGATGCCTCGCCAGGAACTGAACCCAAAACCTGGGCATGTGTCCTGACCGATAATTGAACCAGCAACCTTTCACTTTGCCAGACAACACCCACCAAACTGAGCCACACAAATCAGGGTGGAATCTTTAGTTTTCTATGTATAGTATAATGTCATCTGAAAATAATGACAACTTTACATCTTCCCTTTCAAATTTGGATAGCTGTTTTGTTTTTTTTTTTTCCTTGTCTCTCTGCTGTGGCTGGGACTTTCAGTACTATGTTGGTTAAAAAGAGTAAAGGTGGACATCATTGTGGTGTTCCTGACCTTAAAAAGAAAAGGCTTTCAGCCCTGATCAGCATGGCTCAGTTTTGCCTGTCAACTGTGCTACCGGCAGGGGGGTTGTCATACATGGCCTTTATTAAATTGAAGTATGTTCCCTCTGTTCCCACTCTGAGAGTTTTTATCATAAATGGGTGCTGGGTTTTATCGAACGCTTTTTCCGCATCTATCGATATGATCGTGTGGTTTTTATCCTGCATTTTGTTTATGTGGTGAATCACATTTATTGATTTGCGAATGTCGTACCAACCTTGCGTCCACAGAATAAATCCCACTTGATCATAATGTACGATCTTTTTGATGAGTTGCTGTATTC
Source organism: Desmodus rotundus (assembly GCF_022682495.2). NCBI lineage: Eukaryota > Metazoa > Chordata > Mammalia > Chiroptera > Phyllostomidae > Desmodus > Desmodus rotundus. The sequence continues at coordinate 31,291,783 of NC_071394.1, read as the reverse complement.
GATTTGCTAATATTTTTTTGAGGATTTTAGTGTCCATGTTCATCAGTAATATTGGCCTATAATTTTCTTTCTTTGTAGTGCCTTTATCTGGTTTTGGAATTAGGATAATGCTGGCCTCGTAAAATGAGTTTGGGAACCTTTCCTCCTCTTGAATTTTGTGAAATAGTTTGAGAAGGAGAGGTGTTAGTTCTTCTCAAAAAGTCTGGTAAAATTAACCTGTGAAACATCTAGTCCATGGCTTTTGTTTTTTGGGAGTCTTTTGATTACTGCCTCAAGTTTATTAGGTATAACCTTTCTATTCAGATTTTCTGATTCTTCCTGATTTAGTTATGGAAGATTGCATGTTTCTAGGAATTTATCTCTTTCGTCCAGATTGCCCAGTTTGGTAGCATATAGTTGTTCATAATATTTTCTTATAATCCTTCATTATTTGTTTGGTGTCAGTTGTTAGTTCTCTTTCATTTCTGATTTTATTTATTTGGGTCCTCTCTTTTTTTCTTGATGAGCCTGGTTAAATGTTTGTCAAAATTTTTTTTTAAAGATTTTATTTATTTATTTTTAGAGACAGGGGAAGGGAGGCAGAAAGAGAGGAAGAGAAACATCAATGTGTAGTTGCCTCATTCACCCCCACTGGGGACCTGGCCCACAACCCAAGCATGTGCCCTGACTGCGAGTCAAACTGGTGACCCTTTGGACCCTTTGGCACAGCCAGTGCCAAAGGTTTGTCAATCTTGTTTATCACTTTAAAGAACCAGCTCTTAGATTAATTGATCTTTGTTTCATTTTTTTAGACTCTAGTTCATTTATATCTGCTCTGATCTTTATTATTTCCTTCTGTCTACTCACATTGGGCTTTGTTTGTTGTTCTTTTTCAAGTTCCTTTTTTTTTTTAGATTAAAAAAATTTTTTTTTATTGTTCAAGTACAGTTGTCTCCATTTTCCCACCACTACTTTCCCCCACTCCACCCACCCCCACCCCCCACCCTCAATCCCTACCCTCCTTTGGCTTTGGCTTTATGTCCTTTATACATGTTCCTTGATTACCCTTCCTCCTTTCCCCCCATTAACCTCCCTCTACCTCCCCTCTGGTTACGTCAGTTCTTTATTTCACTGTCTCTGGTTGTATTTTGCTTGCTTGTTTGTTTTGTTGATTAGGTACCACTTACAGGTGAGATCATATGGCATTTGTCTTTTACACCTGGCTTATTTCACTTAGCATATGTAAAGTTAGATTGTTCATTTGAGCTTTTTCTTGTTTTTGAGATAGGTCTGTAATGCTCTGAATTTCCCTCTTAGGATTGTTTTATCTCTGTTCTACAGATTTTTGATTGTTGTATTCTCATTTTCATTTGTTTCAAGGTATCTTTAGATATTTTCCTCGGACTCATTGTTGACCCATTCATTGTTTAATAGCGTGTTATTTAGCTTCCATGCCTTTGTGTGTTTTTCAGTGTTCTTCTTGTGATTGATTTCTAGTTTCATAGCATTGTGGTCAGAGAAGATGCTTGATAGGATTTCAATCTTCTTAAATTTACTGAGACTTGTTTTGTGTTCTGTTTTGTTTTGCGTTTGGGCCTGATTGTGTGCAGAAAGAACTGGGCTGCACATCAGATATCTGCCTCTGTCTGCAGGCTTTTTGTTAGACTTAAAGAGGGAAAGTCTTCCAGCTGTACTCCTCAGCAGTAGGTCTTAAGCACCACAGGGTGGGGCAGAGTACTTCCTTAGGGTGGGGCTATTGCTTCCCCAGACTGAAGCCTCTTGGAAGAGAGTGCTTTGCCTGAGAGGAATGGCTTCTGCAGTAGGGGGCATGACTCAGCACAGGGATCCTGGCAGGTGTTCCTTCAGCTCTGTCCCCATAGTCACTTCCCCAGACTCTCCTCTTGTGTCTCTAGTCCACTCTTCCTTCCCTTTGCTAGAGCCCGGGGTTAGTGACTAGAAATGGAATTTTGTGTCTTGGCCCCTTAAGATGCTCTCCGTATATCCAGCCATCTCTCCCTGGCAGACAGAAACCCTGCTGCTTTTCACAGCCATATGTTATTTGGATTCCTTTCCCAGATCTGGTGCTATTGGCTGGGGAGTCAGCTTGGGGTTTAGACCCCACAGTTCACAGGGGGACCCCCTCAGCCACTGAAATATCTCTCCCTCACTTCAGCTGCCACCTACATCAGCCCAGTCAGCCCTCTCGTGCCTTCTCCATAGTCCCTACCAGTCACATTGTGGTGATGTGGCTTCTTCCATCCGTCTATGAATATAAGGCTTCTCTCCAGCTAGTGTTCAGTTGGTTATTCAGGATGATTTTCTTCTATAATTTAGTTGTAATTCCAGTTTAGTCCTGGGAGGAGATTAGTGTAGCTTCCACTTACTCCTCTGCCATCTTGGGTCTCTCCACCTATTGATTTTAGAGAAAGAGGAAGTGAGGGAGAAAGAGAGAGATAGAAACATTGATATGAGAGAGAAACATCAATTGGTTTCTTGCATGCACTCCGACCTGGGACCAAACCCACAACCTAAACATGCCTTGCCGAGAATTGAACCCATGACCTTTCAGTTTACAAGACTATGCTCCGAGCAACTGAGCCACACTGGCTAGGGCTCTGTTTTGTTTTGTTTTTTCATTTTCTTTTTTTGTTGTTGTTTTGGTCAGTCCTTTCACCTTTTTCACCCAGCCCTAAAATCTTCCTCCCTTCTGATAACTGTCACCCTGGTCTCTCTCTGTATCTAAGAGAGAGTCTTTCTATTTTGTTGTTATTTTGTTCATTAGATTCTACATATAAGTGAAATCATATTGTACTTGTCTTTCTCTGACCGGCTTATTTCACTTAATATAATACTCTGTAGATCCATTCATATTGTTGCAAAACGTAAGATTTCCTTCTTTTTTTAAAGCAAAGTAGTATTCCATTGTGTAAATGTACCGTGAATTAATTTACTTATCTACTAATGGGCACTGGGCTGCTTCCAAATTGTGGTTACCGTCAATAATGGTACCGTGCACACAGAGGTGCATATATCCTTTCAAATTAGTGCTTTGGTTTTCTTCAGATGTAGACCCAGAGATGGCATTGCTGGGTCATAGGCAGATCCATTTTTAATCATTTTGAGGTATCTCCGTACTGCTTTCCACAGTGGCTGCACCAATTTGTATTTCCACCCACAGTGCATTAGGGGTTCCCTTTTCTCAACATCCTCACTAAGACTTGTTTGTTGATTTATTGATTATAGCTATTTGGACCAGTGTGAGGTGATATCTCACTGTGGTTTAAATTTTTCATTTCTCTGATGATTAGTGACATTGAGCACCATTTCATATATCGATTAGCCACCTGTATATCCTCTTTGGAGAAGTGGTTTCCTTTACTGTGCAAAAACTTTTTAGTTTGACAGAGCTTCATTTGTTTGTTTGTTTATTTTTCTTTCCCTTATTAAGGGATATTTATCAGAAAAAAATACTGGTAAGAGAAATGTCAGAGATTTACTGCCTATGTTTTCTTCTACAAGTTTTATGGTTTTGAGTCTTTCATTTAAGGATTTTTAAAAGTTATTTGTTAGTTTATTTAGAGAGGGGGAAGGGAGGGAGAAAGAAAGGAAGAGAAACATTGATATTAGAGAGAAATATCAATCAGTTGCCTCTCCTACATGCTGCAGCTGAGGTTGGAACCTGCAACCCAGGTGTGTTCCCTGACAGGGAATCAAATAAGCAACCTTTCTCTTTGCAGAACAACACCCAACCAACTGCGCCATGCTGTTCAGGGCTTACATTTAAGTTTTTAAAACCATTCTGAGTTTATTCTTGTATATGGTGTTAGAAGGCGGTCTAGCCCTGGCTGGTGTGGCTCAGGGGATTGAGTGTCAGCCTACGAATAAAAGGGTCGCTGGTTCTATTCCCAGTCAGGGCACATGTCTGGGTTGCAGGCCAGGCCCCCAGTAGGGGGTGCAGGAGAGGCAACCACACATGGATATTTCTTTCCCTCTCTTTCTTCCTCCCTTACCCTCACTAAAAAATAAATAAATAAAATCTTAAAAAAAAAACAATTTTATTAACTTCTTCTTTTTTTTTTTTTTGCATGTATCTGTCTCCATGTTTAACTTTTGGGAAACAACCAAACTTTTTCCCACCAGCAATGCACAAAGTTTCCAATTTCTCTACATTCTTTTCACCTCTTAACTGTCTTTCATTTTAACTGTTTTCATGAGTGGATTTGTTATGGATTGATTTGCATTTCCTTAATGACTAATTTTAGCATCTTTATATGTACTTACTAGCCATTTATTTTCTTTGAAGAAATGTTTATTCAAATCCTTTGCACATTTCTTAATTCAGTCATTTTTCTTATTGTAAAGTTTTTTAGTTGTAAAATTTCTTTCTATTTTTTAAAAATTTTTATTCATTTCTTTTTAGAGAGGGGAAAGGAGGAAGAAGGAGAGGGAAAGAAACATCAATGTGTGGTTTCCCTTGTTCACCCCCCCCCCACTGGGGACCCAGCCTGCAACCCAGGCATGTGCCCTGACTGGGAATCAAACCAGCAACCCTTTTATTCGTAGGCCGGCACTCAATCCCCTGAGCCACATCAGCCAGGGCTGAATTTCTTTGTATTCTAGATAATAGACCTTATAAAATATGATTTACAAATACCTTCTCCCAGCCCTTGGGTTGTCTTTTCATTTTCCCAATAGGTTCCTTTAAAAAATAAACATTTTCTTTTCTTTTCTTTTTTGAAGATTTTATTTATTTATTTTTAGAGAGGAGGGAAGGGAGAGAGGGAGAGAAACATCAAAGTGTGGTTGCCTCTTGGGTGCCCCCTACACTGGGGACCTGTCCTGTAACCCTTTGGTTCACAGGCCCATGCTCAATCCACTGAGCTACACCAACCAGAGCTAAAAACCAAACATTTTCAATTTTAATGAAGTTCTATTTATTTGTCTCCTCTTGTCATTTATACTTTGTCACATACAACCCAAGTTCGTGAAAATTTACTGCTACATATTGTTGTAAGAGGTTTGTAGTTATAGCTCATATTTAGGTGATATTACCTAATTTGAATTAATTTTCATGTAGTTTTAGAGGTCCAAATTCAACCTTTTGCATGTGTATATTCCACTGTTTCAGCACCATTTATTGAAGAGACTCTTCTTTCCTAATCAGATTGCCTTAGAACCCTTGTCAAAAATCAATTGACCATAAATGTAAGAGTTTATTTCTGGCCTCTCGATTCTATTCCATTCATTGATCAGTGCCTGCCATAAAGGGAGTACCACACCATCTGAATTAATGTAGTTTTGTAGTAAGTTATGAATTTGGGAATGTTAAGTCCTCCTATTTTGTTCTTTTTTAAGAGAGTTTGACTTCTCTGGGTCCTTGGAATTTCCATGCATGTTTTAGGTTGGGTTTCATGAATTCCGCAAAAAAGCCAGTTGGAATTTTGATAGCTATTGCATTGACTCTATACAATTTAGAGAGTTTATAAACCTGGGCTGCCTTTCCATTTATTTAGATGATTTTTTATTTTTTAATAGTGTTTTGTGGTTTTCAGTGTACAAGTGTTGCTAAATTTTTTCCCTAAGTATTCTTTGCGATGCTATTGTGAATGGAATTGCTTTATTGATTTTATTTCTGGGTAGTTCATTGTAGTGTATATAAATGCAATTGATTTATTTTGTGTATTGATCTTGTACCTTGTTGAACTGGTTTGTTAGTTCTAGTAGTTTCTTAGAAGGTTCTTTTTAATTTTCTATGTAAGTTTACCTTGTCTCTGTCCTCTCGTTTTTATTCCATAAATTACTTCATATTTGCTGATTGTTATTTCAATAATATGAAAGACATTGGAATTTAGGTTGATAGAAAATTCTTATTTTCATGCCCTGTTAGGTAGTCACACAGATTATTTAATTGTCCTTAAGATGCTTTGTATACAGCAGGTAATCCTAGTGCGAAGAATAAGGATACGATTCCAGGTTTTGTTGTATTTAGGCTTAATCAAAATACGTGTACTTTGTAATTGTCATTTTATAACATCAAATTATCCATTTGGATAACTTTTATCTTTTTATTTAATCTTGGTTAGAGTCTGAAGTCATTAGATACCTACATTTAATTTACAGACTGTCTTTAGTCAAAGGAATAGAATATACCAGGACAGAGCTATGGAAATAAGTTGTACATTGTGGAAATGAACTGCTTTCATATCCAGTTTGGAATGTCTGAGTAACTCGTAGTAAAATACACAAAGTCTTCTGGTCTTGGAGTATTGAGTTAGTATTTATCAGACATTTGACATGAGCATATATAGTCTTCGGATGAATGGTGGTTGTATGGGAGGAAAGCATTGAACTAGGAGTTGAGAGGTCTGGGGGCTTCTTCTGGTTTGGTGAAGCACTTAACCTTTGAGAAATTATTTAACTTTCTTACTTTCTGTTTCCACCTCTGTAAAAATGAGGAGGTGTGGCCGAACGATGACTAAAGTCCCATTCAGGCTTAAACAGCATTCCCCCCCAGTCGCACACAGATTGACTTTCACTCTCTAAACAGGCTCCCTTCAGAGGGAGTTGTAAAAATGTCTCCAGGTGACTCTAACAGGCAAACACGTTGAGGATCACTGCTGTAGAAACTGAAAAGGTTAAGAGCAGCTTGATGTCAAGTAATGTTTTCAGGCTCCCATATCTTTTAAATGATTCAATAGAATGGAGGCTATATGGAAATAGCAAAAGTGAAATAACAAATTATTGCATTTTATAGTTTAATTGTGGATTAATTTGTATGTTTTTTAAAATTTTTATTGTAGTTCAATTATAGTTGTATGCCTTTTCTCCCCATTCCTCCACCCCACCCCAGAATAATTTGTATGTTTAATCATTGAATCTGAAGAACAGTTCTGGGGAAACTTGAGAAGTGCTATCATCTCCCCATTTACCAAATGATATAATTGAAATTCAAAGAAATTCAGTGACTTGCTCAAGTTTACTGGCTAATAAAAAAAAGGGAGTCTGGAAGTAGATGCATATCTGGTGCCGTTCCTGTTAACCCATCCGTTGGCGTTATGTAGGATAGATAGTCTCAAAGATTTTGTAGTCCCTTCCATTTTGTTTTTACTTGTCTTTGGAACGGGATAATTGCCTACTTAGAGACATTTATAAGTGTTAATAATATATGCCCTTTTTTAGGGTTACTAATATAAAACTGAGGGTCTTTATTGCTCTTTAAGCTGATAACTTGTTTAAAATTTTTGGCCTATATTTTCAGTTATGGGTTTCTGGCCACTAATTGTAGTGGAAAACAGATTGGGTGGGGGACTTGGTGAGACTAATTTTATAATATGGTAGGTCATCGCTTGAGTTGCTATCCAAAGAATGATTAGGAATTCAATTGGTCTGTGCTCCTTGAGGGTAATAATAGTTGTAGATATACGAAGAGGGACTTATGCATCAATTTTCCCCTTGTGTTATTGGTGATTGATTTTAATTTGTTGTGAATCCCTTCCAATTTACCCACCACCTCCTCCTCTTTTCAGTCAGGTTGGAAGAAATAATTCACAGATGCTATAGTACTCTACTGTATTTTTAAGCTACACTCACTGTGCTCTACCTTTGTTTGTGTATATGGGTAGAACAGTCTGTTCCTTGGAGAAATCACTCCAAATACTTCTGGTCTCTGTGGCTGTGGTTCCTATTAGTCCTTCGTATTTATTCCTTTTCATGCCTTAGTATTCCTGGTAACTAGCCAGTTAATCATCAATGAGCTGGGCTTTGGAAGTGGTGCTTTGTGGTTGAGTGACCTTGAAGGCTAATTCCTTCCTGTCCCTTTAAGACTCTCAGAGAGAACTGGGGAAGTCCTGCATTTAACTCTGCATTAACCCTTCTACATTTCAACTTTTGGCTTTTCTGAAACAGCTGTGATAGTTCTCACTTGGCTTGGGAGATATAACTCACAGAATTCTAAGATCACCTTGAGAGAGTCTGTTTCCTTAAGTGACTAATGTTTTTAGAGTAAATATTCAACATTGTCTATTCCTGTTGGTTCACTGTACTTTCTCTCCCTTTAGCCCCCCAGGTTCGCCCAATAATCTTGGCTACTTCCCTACAGCTGCTAATCTTAGCGGTGTCCTTCCACAGCCTGGCACGGTGGTCAGAATGCAGGGCCTGGCCTACAATACTGGAGTTAAGGAAATTCTTAACTTCTTCCAAGGTTACCAGGTCAGTAGCTTGAAGAAGAAAAATATTCAGTGCCCTTAATACTTAAATTGATTTGCCTAAGATTGCAGCCAGGAAAGAAGCCGATTATCTGAAACTCGAATTTGTACAAGTGCTACTGGATTGTTTATGGAGGCAAAAAGAACCAGGGAGTCAGTCAGGAGGACTAGTGTGAGTGCTGACTTCAAGCGCATCCCTTTGACAAGATTAGGGGTTTTCCATGCTCTTCTTATTGTTTGAACTTAATCTGTTGGTGCTTTTTTGGAAAAGTTCTTTGGGGCCCACAGCTGCATGGGTCCTGCCATCTAGAATAGGATTGGCTAAGGAGTTTTCTCAAAGTCAAATTAATTGGCTAACACAAAAATATTTAAACATGGTGTTGAAGTTGAGTATTTAAAAAGTAGTTAGAGGGCTCTCTGCCTATCTGGGGAAAAACAAAGGAGATGGTAACTCTTTAAATGCGCTGGAGGATACTCAATGAGCCTTTTATGTAATGACGGGCAGTTAATTCTTGTGAAACTGATGATTACTCTTGTCACCATTACCTGTGTCCATCAGTGAGCTCTTTAACAGTGAGCAAAATCTCATTGCCATCTCATCTGAGCGGACACCTTACCCTAAATCACATAATATCCAAAACCCGAATGATGCTTTCTTGCAATTTCTAAAAGTCATTATCACATGGCATTTTAACTGCACCAATAGCAAAAATTGTCTTTCTTCTTGGAGCTGAACTTTTGCTTGAATCTTCAGAGTTGAGAAGCTTTTACAGGCGTAATTGTCAAATCCTAAAATGGCCCTTGGTCCTGTAGAGTTGGGTATTTTAAGGGCTGCGCCTGCAGAGGCTGTCTCACTATGAGAAGGGGTTTACAAGCTTGACGTCCATGAATCATGGAGGATTGTGGAGCTCAACTAAAATTACCTCCCTGGGGCTGCCCCAGATCTACCAAGTTGCCATAATGGCCTTTGAGGGCTTTTAACATACAAAGGATATTTTGTGACAAATGAAGAAAATCTGTGTCTGATACTGAAAAACCAAATGGAAGTGGACATTCTTATCAGAAGTACAAATTTTTTTTTTTTTTTTTCAGAGATCAGTAGATACTTTGCTTCATCCCTAACCAAATAAGCTGCCTATTGGAAGCCCTTGCAGAGGGTTTTTTTAAAAGTTAGTTTCCAAACTTTGGTTTATTAGATTATAAAAGAAATAGAGAATTTTATCAAAGCCTACTTAAAAGGTTGCTTAATCTCATGGAGTAAACATTTGAGTGTTGTATTTTCCCCCATTGTTTTTTCATTCTAGAAAGTGCTAGCGAAGTTTTAGATTTTAGGGTCAGCTGAATTCACTTCTTGTTTATTTTGACTAATCAACTTTTACATTCACAGTGAGTAGAATTAAGCAGTCATGCATACAAGTTGGTTTTTGCAGGTATTTATTCTACCACAAATGAGTAATATTGATTATTTCTGGATTTGTGTCTAAAGGATTGACATTCTTCTAAAATGAGATAAAATGACTTCAGTCTCCAGCAGTTTATCTCCCAGTAGCTCCTAGGAACCTTTCAAGGTTGGGGTAGTTATCTGGTATCATCAGAAGCAGAAAGGCCGGGCAAAATGATTTTATCTCAAGGCATTTGGCCTTCATTTCTGAAATGCTTGGAATTTATAAACTGACCCAATGAGTTAGGATTATGTAGGGACCTCAAATTTTAAATTCAGTATGTCAATTTATTTCAATGTCTTCAGTAATTTGACCTTTAAATTAATTACAATACATGCATTCAAAATCATTTGTATCTAACCTAATTTCATATCAATCTTACATAAAAGCTCATATTTTCTGTCTCTAAGACTTCATGCTTTCTTACTATTTTCTGTTCTCAGTTATTTTGAGAGGAGAAAATAGCCACTAGCCATGGGATTCCAGATTCTTTAGGTAACATTTTGTCACAAGACCAATTCAGAGGATGAATTTTTTTATCTTTAACTACTGTGTATTTATTGCTGTTGCTGATTTAATGGGAGGTTTTCATTGATTTCTGGTTATTTATCATTCATTTTACATAATTATATAATTTAGTTATATTAAGCAAATTGTTGGTAATAATCGGTTGAGAGAATGAAATTTCTCAACAGTTTGATCTTGTGTTTATAAATCTTGGCCGAGCCAGGCAGCTCGGTTGGTTAGATCATCATCCCAACAAGCCAGGGCTGTAGGATTCAATCTCCGGTCAGGGCACGTGCAAGGAGCAACCAATGAATGCATAAATGAGTGAAACAGCAAGTTGATGTTTCTCTCTCTCTCTCTCTCTCTCTCTCTTTAAAGATAAAAAAATATGTTGATATTATAGCTGAAATTGATATTATTATGTCATTCTCTATACATGTTATCTTTTAATACAATTTTTGGATGTATGTTTCCCCTACCCTCAGCAAAATTCTTTCTATAAAATGACTCCAATTTAAGTTTTTCATACTTCATTAGGGGCTTGGGGGGTATAAAGCTGAAAAGGGCAGGAATTCCACAAAGTGAAGATTTCTGGTAGCCTAAGCAAGATGCAGGACATGGGTTCTGCTAGTTGAATCTGCAGCCTTATAAAGTTAGAGTACCTGAGTTAGGCCTGTTTTGATAAGTGAAATCAGTAGAATGAGGACTGAATTTATGAAGACAAACTACCATGAGAATACTTGGTTATGAAAATATCATTCTAGTAATGAAAATAAATCTGTATTTATATTCTAGTTGATGGGTCTGTTATTCTGAAATGGACTCTCAAGAATTCCTTATATAATTCCCTTTAAGTTTTTCATTAGCTCTTTCCACTATATTTTACTGTCAATGATTTTGCATTTTAAGTAAGTGCTAGTTTTTGTTTCTCCTCAAAGTACTGACTTTAATCATTGTCTCTTTGGTCTTTTCACTACTAAGATTTTTACTTGCTGTCCTACAGAGAGATTAGATCGGTATTACAAATAACATCCATACCATTTAAAGTTCACAGAGTTGTTTGGACACATTGGGTTTATTTTACAATACCTTGCAAATAGTTGCTGTTCAAATATTTGATATATAGTCATACCTGTGGTATCATGGAAACTGTACTTGTTAGCAGGATCTGAAGTTTTGGTGATGTTTGTTGTGGTTTGGTCTTCCTTCCTTTCTTCCTTCCTTCCTTCCTTCCTTCCTTCCTTCCTTCCTTTATTTATTTATTTTTAATCCATGTGTTCAATCTAATGTTCCTCCTAGAAGGGATTTTTAAGGTACTTAGACATGTTAAGTAACAAATGAAGACTTGGGATTAACAGTTATGTATATGGCTTGTACCCGTGTTAACTTGTTTTCTATCATCTAAATGTCCTGTAATTCTGTTGGTAGATGTATTCAGTTCAGATTCTAACCATCCATAGTGATAGTTTGTCCATCTTTTGATCCTGTTTGTTTTAACTTGCATTTTAGTATGCAACCGAGGATGGACTTGTACACACAAGTGACCAGGCCAGGACTCTGCCCAAAGAATGGGTTTGTATTTAAGGGCCCCACCAGTTAGACCATCCTCAGAGAAGAAGGTAAGGCTCTATGATGTGAAAGGTAAATTATAAAGGGCCAAATAAATAGGAGTGAAGAATCTAAAAGTATTTTTAAGGAATCAGGTATGAGATTTCCTCTTTTCTTTAGTGTGATGTAAGAGTGTCAGAAATCTTGGGAGGGATGGAGGCTGCGGTAAAGGTTGTCATCTAAGGAGATAGTATCTAAACAACATTTATGCATAATAGTATGTTGTTTGGGATTAGTGGAAACCTTTTCTTTTGGAAACTCACTTGCTATAGCTCATGTGGACTATAAGTTAGGAATGCTTTTTTAAAAAAAAAAAAATAGGTGTATGATGCTAAGTGAAATAAGCCAGTCAGCAAAAGACAAATACCCTATGGACCTCACTTATAACTAGAATCTAATGAACAATATAAACTAATGAGAAAAATAGAATGAGAGCCATGGATCAGACTGATAACTGTAGGAGGGGGAGGGGAAGCGGGGAATGGTGGAAGGAAGGGGAAGGGACTAGTCAAAGAACATGTATGAATGACCCATGGACATGGACAGTGGAGAGGGGATTGCCTAAGGGAGGGGTGGTGGGATGGGTGGAGGGAGGCAAAAGGGAAGAAATTGGGACAAGTGTATAGTATAAACAATTTTAAAAATTTAAAAATGAGAATAAAAGAAAGAGTTCAAAAAATTGAGGTAAAAATCGAATAACATAAAATTAATCATTTTAAAGCATACAATTCAGTGGTATTTAGTGTATTCACAACATCATACAGCAACCATTTCTATCTAGTTCCAAAACATTTTTATCTCCCTATTTTCCCTGCTCGTAAATCCTGGCAAGTTAATCCAATCTACTTCCCATCTCTAGGGATTGCCTGTTCTGGATATTTCATATAAAATGTGACTTCTTTGTATCTGGTTTCTTTCACTTCCCCTTTTTGAGGTTCATCTGTGTTGTAGCATATATCATTACTTTATTCCTTTTCATGGCTGAATAATATTCCATTGTACCGGCATAACACATTTAGTTCATGCGTTTATCCACTGATGGGCATTTGTGCTATTTCCACCTTCTGGATATTGTGAATAGTACTGATACTAGCATTTATGTATGAGTAAATTTAAGTAAAATTATGTACAAGTAAAAATTATCTGTTTTTAATTTGGGGGAGTATGTATCTGAGTGGAATCACTGAGTCGTACAGTAATTCTACTGAGCTGGGTATACTTTTTTTTTCCAGTTTCCTTTTTTAAAGAAAAATTGCAATAAAATATACATAAGATAAAAATGACCATTTTTACGTGTACAGTTCAGTGGCATTGAGTACATTTCACAGTGTCGTGTAACTATCACTTGGTCTAGCTCCAGAACTTCTTTATCTTCTCAAACTCAATTTACATTAAACAGTAAATTCCTGTTTTCCTCTTCCCCCAGTCCTGGCAACTACCATTCCTCTTTCTGTTTTTATGAATTTGACAGTTCTAGGTACCTCATAAGTGGAATAACACAGTACTTTTCCTTTCACAACTAGCTTTTCATAATGTTTTTAAGGTTCATCTGGGTACATTTTGAATGTGATTTATTCCAAAGTGACTGCAAGGCTTTTGTTGCACACAGTTTTCCTCTTCTAAAACTAAATCTAGAGGAAAGGAATACTGATAAAGTGTCTTTGAAATTAGTTTTGTTTTTTCCTTTAAGAACAGTGCGCTCTGGGTGAGGCTTCTCAAGAGATGAAGGTGTAGGGACATGTCCAGGAACTGGTGTGGCTTATTTCTTTTTTTACTGTAGTATTGGGTTTGCTGAAACTGGATTGCTGATGTGTCATTTTCAAATTTTGTCAACACTTTCATGGCTGAGAACTCTGTGGGCCTGAACCATATGGATTCTAAATTAAAAACGGGGTTGCCAATACAATGTTAGCCTTGAGAAATGAACATTGGGGTCCCATCCTCTCATTGTGAAGTTGTAGAAACTCTAGTTTTGGGAGTGATGATTTTCTGCCATTTTCAGTGAGGTGTCAAGATACCTTGGTACTACCAGCGAGCACCATGCCCAGGCACTTAGCAGTGATTCCCACTGGGGTATTTTCTTGTGTAGTTCATAGTGGTGAGAACACATTATTCGAGCCTGTTGATACTCATTTTGATTTATACTTTATCTTTCCAAAGTTCTTTATTCAAGCCCTTAATGATGTCTATGAATTTGCTAAGCATTACTGTCTGTTGTAAAATGAGTATATTGAATAAGAAATTATTATAAATGGCAGCTTTTGGTATTATATTAGAAATGTCCTAAATTGACTTATAACCATTACTCGGTACCTCTAATTTTCTTATGTTTGTGCACTTGGGGTCATGATAGAGTAACAAGTCTGGTGCTTTGTTAAAATCCCGATGTTTGCATTTTCTTATCCTAATAACATCAGGTAAATCTCCTTTTATATTAGAATTATAAGAAATTCACAAAGAAGCACTTCGCTGGGCACGAGATCCAGGGAATAGGGAGGGTGGGGCACAGGGGTCATGCCACTTTTTGGCCAAAAATTGCTGAATACCCAGCGTGGTGTGGGCAGGTGTGCTTGTAGATCACCCATCATGAAATGAGCAAATACCTTCAGAGAGTCTTAAAAAAATTCACTGGAGCCGAATGCAGCCTCTCACAACAACACTAGCTGATACACTGACAAGAATGGGTTCCTAGAATACCTAGCAGGGGAAACCTGTACTACAAGGGGCCCACCCGCCAGAAGATAGTTTTCTGGGTCCCCCCTGTGTATTTATATATTTTTTTCTCTTCATTCAATCAATATCAAATTTATCATCACAATTCACACTTTACACCAGCAGAGTGGCTTCCACTCTCAAAGCATTAAAGCACTTTTATATCTACAATCTCAATCTGAGTCTCACCACAACCCAGTAAGGTATCAGGGCAGGTTCCCATGGTTCCATTGGACAGATGAGTCATACAACTAATAACCAAGCTGGCCAAAAGATCCAGAACTTCTGGCTTCAGGCTTGATGCTCTTCTCCATTGACCAAATAAGCATATGGCAGAGTAAGCGCCTGTAGAAAGCTGGATGGTGGCCTCAAATAGGTCCACATCCTAATCCCTTAGAATGCCTGGCTATTACCTTATAGGACAAAAGATGGAAGTTAAACATCCTGAGAGGAGGACCTTATTATCCTGGATTATCTACATGGGCCCTAAATGGAATTATAAGAGACAGGCAGAGAGAGATCAGACAGACACATACAGGAAAGGAGGCAGCAGTGTGACTCACCTTGGAAGCAGGGTCTGGAGTGATGGTGGCGGTAACCCAAGGAACACCTGTGACCACCAGAAGCTGAAAGCGGCAAAACACATTGTTCCCTAGAGCCTTTGGAGGGCGTACAGTCTGGCTGACACCTTGGTTTCTGACCACTGGCCTCCAGAATTGTGAGAGAATAAATACCTATTATTTAAAGGTGCCCAATTTGCGGTAATCTGTTAAAAGCAGCCACAGGAAACTATAATATAGTGCTCTATATTATGGAGAACTATGATAATATAGTGCTCTAAAAATTTATTTAAAGAATGATGTCACTGCTGATGGTAGGATCAGATAAAAGTAGCTTTCTGCCTTGTCCTTCTTGTAGCTTCATCCCCTCAACCCAGCCAATATTAGTTGAGTACTCCAGGAACCACCTCCAAGGGCATCTCACAAGCCATTGAAGAGACCATAGGAGCCCTCCAGGGGAAGGAGGTTTGGTAGCTAGTTAGAAAATTTCAGGTGGCCAGAGGTTTTGGTATTTCACTACCACTACCACCACTACCCACACACAAACACACACACTCACTGCAAGCATCAAGTCTCATATTCCTAGGGTCCCAAAGGGTCCGAGTGAACTCAGGAAGTTAAATGTAAGCAAGTGCTTGGGTGTAACTACATTTTATGTACATGTGGAGGTGACAGTTCTTTACAGGTGACGCTTCCCTGGTCAGTAAAATGGGCATAAATTTACTTCTACGTATGTGTCTCTTTTTTTTTCTGATGGGAAATGGGGAAATTAATGAGTGTAAACAAATTTTACAAACTATACAGTTCTTTGAAAATACAAATAGCTGTTTTGTTGGTGTATGAACAATAATATAGGGGTAATGTTTTTGAGTGTTACCTGCATCCCAGTTGTTATTCGTATTTCACCAGTGTTTCCACCAATGTTATTTGTCTATTCCAGGATCCAGTCTTGGATTCCACGTTGCATGTAGTTGACTTGTCTCCTCTGTGTCCCCTGGTTGGTGTTGGTTTCTCATCTTTCCATGTTTTTTGTAACCTTAACACTTTTGTTGAGGTATACTGCTTTTAGGTATTGTGTGAGCTCCCCTTTACTTTGAGTGTGTTTGATGTTTTTCTTGTGGTTGGACTGGAGTAATGGGTGTTAGGAAGAAAACCATAGATGTGAAGTGCCCTTTTCATCACATACTATTGGGAGCACTACACCCAGATGGCATCGCTGGTGAAGTTAACCTTGATCATTTGTGAATATCTTAGTCCATTTAAGCTACCATGACAAAATTCCATGGGCTGGGTGGCTTATAAACAACAAACATTTACTTTCCCACAGTTCTGGAGGTTAGGAAGTGTAAAACAAAGTTTTCGTAGTTTCCTTTGCCTTTTACAAAAACTGTTGTCCATACTGGGTATTTCTGGAGGCCCTGGGAACATGTTAAGCCTGGTGCTGTCACAACAGCTAAGTTTTATGCCAAAAACAAACAAACAAACACACACCCCACAAAACCCTCTGTACCTTCTACTGGAAAGTATTTTTTAAACCTGGCCTCTTAAGTATATAGTTTGGATTACTTTGCAGATTGAAAATGATTACTGTCTTGTGCAATATAACTGCTGATTTGGGGGTGGGGGGGTTATACAATAACAACATTTTAGGTATTGTCCAAAAGTCTATTATCCTTTGGATAAATAAGCAGCTTTCAAAATTAGACAAGGTTTCTCTCTTCCTTTTCTAAACAGTATTTTTAATAGTGGGCAAGAACAGTTGAATAAAGGTTGAGTCTATTGATTTAAATGACAAAAAGGCTATCAAAAAACTTTGATTAAAGAATCTGAGTTGTGGATTTTATTTTTTATATAAGGCAGAGGAAACTGTTCCTCCATCCTAACAAAGAAATCTCACAAATGACTTTCCAGAAAAGATATTACTGTAAGAAACTAATCAGGATTTCAGGCTTCTTAAGGGGTTTAGATTCATTCCCAAAGGCATAATAGCAGTTGGTAAAATTCAGTATCTTACAAGCATTCCTTGTACACAGTACTTTCAATGATAGTTTAGTGCAAAATAAAACACGTTTTAAGACAGCTTACTGGAAAGGAAAGAGATTCGTGAATGTTTGCTGTTACAACTTCAAAATTGTTTTTGCATGATAGTGTTCGCTTTTCTACAGCTAAAAGGGAACAGGGAACATTTTCTCCTTACAGGTTTGAGGGCTTTGTTTTTCTTTTTGGTTTTGCCAGCAGCTAGGAATCTGCAGTTTCATTGTTAAACACTAAAATTCCATTGGATACCACTGGGATTAAAAATCATGTCCGGAATGTTAAATATTTTTTATTTCTTCTGGCCTTTTTTGCATGTTCATAAAATGTGAAGTGTAATGTTCAGCATCTACAGTGGTGATGATTCCTACTAGAATAACAACATGGGCTGGCAGTGTGGACGGTGGACTTCACTGACTGATGACTGAGACGCCCAGGGCTGACTGACTTGGCTGGACCCACGGGCTCACTCTCAGTCAGATTCTGTCCATGAGGTACCTCCGGCAATTCCTGGCACACAGCCTTTCATCTCAACTCCAGAAGCAATCCAGGAATTGGGCTTCACTGGCCTGGCTTAAGTACTGCTCTGACACCACTGTGGCTAGGAACACACAGGGCTCTAACTGGCTGTGTCTCGGTCTCTTGTTGTCCTCAGTGTTAAAGTTGCCTCTCAATGTGCTTGAGATAGGGCAAGGGGACAGTTATTTAAGGAAAATTCAGGTGATAATGCCAAAAGAGGGGTAAAAGTAGGTATTGGACAACAGTGTTTTTGAGTCATTGGTAGAGATTGTTTTATCTGTATTTAGCATCGAAGGAGAAGCTTTGAACACACAGTATTTTACACTATGTGCTAAATAACCGTCACTTTTAAAATTTTAAAAGTTTTTAAAACCCACATTTTAAAAATGAATTCTAGCAATAGTATTTCCCTTTTTAAATTATTTTTTCCTGTTGCAAATGTATTTTTTAATTTTTAATATATTTTATTGATTATGCTATTACAGTTGTATCAATTTTTCCCCCTTTGCCTCCCTCTACCTGGTACTTCCCATTCCCTCCAACAGTCTCCCCCCAACCCCTGCAGCTGCTTAGTTCATGTCCATTGGTCGTGCATGTAGGTTCTTTGGCTTTTCCATTTCCTATACTCTTCTTAACTTCCCCCTGTCTTTTTGTTTTTTAATTTATTTTTAGAGCAAGGGGAAGGAGGGGAGAAAAAGGGGGAGTGAAACATCATTGTGTGGTTGCCTCCAGCACCCTGACTGGGAATTGAACCGGCAATGCTTTGGTTCACAGGCCCGCGCTCAATCCACTGAGCTATACCAGTCAGGGCCTCCCTCTGTCTATTTTGTACCTACAATTTGTACTTCTTAATCCCTTCCCCCTTTCACAAATTCTGCCCCTTCTCCCTCCCAAGTGGTAACCTTCCAGATGCTCTCCATGTCTACAAGTCCGTCCCTGTTCTGCTTATTTGCTTAGTTGTGTGTGTGTGTGTGTGTGTGTGTATGTTTTAGATTAAGTTGTTGATAGTTGTGAACTTCTTCCTATTTTAGTGTTCATAGTTTTGATCTTCTTTTTCTTAAATAAGTCCCTTTAACATTTCATATAATAATGACTTGGTGGTGATGAACTCCTTTAGCTTTACCCTGTCTGGGAAGCACTTTATCTGCCCTTCCATTCTAAATGATAGCTCTGCTGGATAGAATAATCTAGGTTGTAAGTCCTTGTTTTTCATCACTTTGAATACTTCTTGCCAGTCCCTTCTAGTCTGCAAAGTTTCTTTTGAGAAATTAACTGACAGTCTTATGGGAACTCCTTTGTATGAAACTCTGCTTTTCTCCTCCTGCTTTTAAGATTCTTTGTCTTTAATCTTTGGCATTTTAATTATGATGTCTTGGTGTGGTCCTCTTTTGGTCTAACTTGTTTGGGACTCTCTGAGCTTCCTGGACTTGTATGTCTATTTCCATCACCAAATTAGGGGAGTTTTCTTTCATTATTTTTATCAAATAAGTTTTCAGTTTCTTGCTCTTGCTCTTCCTCTTCTCCGTCAGGCATCCCTATGATTTGGATGTTGGTATGTTTGGAGATGTCCCAGAGGCTCCTTAGCCTCTCCTCTTTTTTTTTTTTTTTTGATTCTTTTATCTTCTTGCTGTTGTGATTGAATTTTTTTTCCTCCCTTATGTTCTATATCATTGATTTGACTCTCAGCTTCAATCACTCCACTCTTGGTTTTCTGTAGATTTTCTTTATTTCACTTAGTGTAACCTTCATTTCTTCCTGGGTCTTTTTTATGCTGTTGAAGTACCCAATAAGTTCTTTGAGCATCCTAATAACCAGTGTTTTGAACTCTTCATCTGATAGATAGGCTATCCCATTTTATTTAGTTCTTTATCTGGAGTTTTTTTTGTTTTTTTTTTAATATATTTATTGATTATGCTATTACAGTTGTCCCATTTCCCCCCCCACTCCACTCCATCCTGCCCACCCCCCTCCCTCCCACATTCCCCCCCTATAGTTCACGTCCATAGGTCATACTTATAAGTTCTTTGGCTTCTACATTCCCTACACTATTTTTACCCTCCCCCTGTCTATTTTCCACCTATCATCTATGCTACTTATTCTCTGTACCTTTCCCCCTCTCTCCCCCTCCCACTCCCTTAATGACAACCCTCATGTTCTAGTTGTTTGCCTAGTTTGCTCTCGTTTTTGTTTTATGTGTGGCCGTTAATAACTGTGGGTTTGCTGTCATTTTTACTGTTCCAATTTTTGATCTTCTTTTTCTTAGGTAACTCCCTTTAACATTTCATATAATAAGGGCTTGGTGATGATGAACTTCTTTAACTTGACCTTATCTGAGAAGCACTTTATCTTCCCTTCCATTCTAAGTGATAGCTTTGCTGGATACAGTAATCTTGGATGTAGGTCCTTGCATTTAATCTTGGGTAATGTAATTATGATGTGCCTTGGCGTGTTCCTCCTTGGGTCCAGCTTCTTTGGGACTCTCTGAGCTTCCTGGACTTCCCGGAAGTCTATTTCCTTTGCCAGATTAGGGAAGTTCTCCTTCATTATTTGTTCAAATAAGTTTTCAATTTTTTGTTCTTCCTCTTCTCCTTCTGGCACCCCTATAATTCGGATGTTGGAACGTTTCAAGGCGTCCGGGAGGTTCCTAAGCCTCTCCTCATTTTTCCAAGTTCTTGTTTCTTCATTCTTTTCTGGTTGGATGTTTGTTTCTTCCTTCTGGTCCACACCATTGATTTGAGTCCCAGTTTCCTTCTCATCACTATTGGTTCCCTGTACATTTTCCTTTGTTTCTCTTAGCATAGGCTTCATTTTTTCATCTGTTTTTCGAATAGATTCAACCAAGTCTGTGAGCATATTGATAACCAGTGCTTTGAACTGTGCATCCGATAGGTTGGCTATCTCTTCGTCGCTTAGTTGTATTTTTTCTGGAGCTTTGAAGTGTTCTGTCATTTGGGCCTTTTTTTTTTTTTTTCCCTTGGTGCGTCTGTTACTTTAAGGGGCGGAGCCTTAGGTGTTCACCAGGGCGGGGTAATGCTGGTGGCTGCGCTGTGACGCTGTACCAGGGGGAGGGGCCTTGCGGGAGCAATGGCGCCCGCCTCACTCTCCTCCGGATTTCAATCTTCCACTCCGATACCCACAATCAAACTGGGCCACTCTGGTGCTGGTTCCCGAGTAAGTGGGCCTGTGCACACTCTAGGCCCCTGTGGGTCTCTCCATCGACCTCTCCTGTGAGGCTGGGAGTCTCTCCTGCTGCCGCCCCAACCCCCACGGGCATTTTCAATCAGAGGTTTGAGGCTTTATTTCCCTGAGCTGGAGCCCTGGGTTACGCGGTCTGCTTCGCTCCCTGCCGTTTGTCCGGTTTATCTGTGGGCGAATGTGGTGCCGCGGGGTGCTACCCGCTGCTCTGCCTGCCCCGCTCTCCGCCACTCTGAGTCCAGCCCTCTGGGTTTATCTGTGCAAATGTGGGGCCGCAGGGTCTGCTAGTGCTCAGACTGCCTGTGCCATTTGTCCCACACTCCGCCAGTCTCGGTCCCGCCACAGCCACGTGAGTCCTCTCCACCCTGGTGCCCGTCTCTGCCCCTCCTACCAGTCTGGATGAATGGTTATTTTCTATTTTCTTGGTGTTGGTCCCCCTTGCTGTTCGATTCTCTGTCAGTTCTGGTTGTGCGAGGAGGTGCAGTGTGTCTACCTACGCCGCCATCTTGGTTCCTTTTATCTGGAGTTTTGATTTGTTCTTTCATTTGAGCCATATCTCCTTGTCTCCTCAGTTTGGCAGCCTCCCTGTGTTTGTTTCTATGTATTAGGTAGAGTTGCTTTGACTCCCTGTCTTAGTAGCACAGCCTATTGTAGAAAAGGGCACTGGTAAGTTGGATGGGGTGGCACCTTAGGTAATCACCAGCATGGGTCAACCTGAGTCGCTGCTCTGTGGCTCTGTGGGGGGGAGGGCTCAGAGGGAACAGTGCTGCTACCTGACCTCTGGAGTTTTGTCCTGGAGGAAGCTGTCTCCTGGCACTCACCCTGATGCCAGATACTTCAGTATATACTAGTGCCATTTCAGCTGTTACCCTGGTGCTGAGGCTCTGAGTGAGTGAGTCTGCATAAGTTCTAAGTCCATTGCAGCCCTTTAAGAGGAGATGCCTGAGAATCCTGCAGTTTCTCCCACAGCCCCAACCCACGCTGGGTTTTATAGCCAAAAGTTATGGGGACTTATCTTCCTGGCACTGGAACCCTGGTCTTGTGTGGTCTGGTGTGGGACTGGGATCCCTCCTTCCCAAGGTATCCCTCCCTGTTTTTATCCACCACACACAGGTATGGGATCACCCCTTCCTTGTCTCCATGTCTCTGCCCCTCCAAATCCGGATGAATGTGGCTTCTTTAATTCCTTCATTGTCAGAGTTCCATACAGCTCGACTTTCTGATGATTCTGGGTAGTATTTGTTTTGTAGTGTAGTTGTAATTTTTGCTGTGGTTGTGCAAGGAGGCAAGCCGTGTTTACCTACACCTCCATCTTGATCAGAAGTTAGTATTTCACTATTTTTAATTACTTGATTCTAAATTTGTACCAATTTTTGGATCTGTTATTAAAGCAAATCTAATCTTTACCACAATTTCAAACTGGGCACATGAGCAGAACTGAACTCTGAAGAACTATTTTTACTTGGATTTTCATTCACATGTAGAAGTATGCACAATGTTTTCATTTTAAAGTTTTTGTGTGGGATATGAGTGAAATACTGCATTCAGATACTGAATCTGCCAATTATTGGTTTAATTGCTCTTTGCCTCAATTTTCTCATCAGGAAAATATGCTAATCTAATAGGGTAGTTGTGAGGGTGAAATAAATTAACACGCCTAAAGGTTACTAATCAAGCAGTCATTGGCAAGGAGAGCTTATGTGTGCTACAGTGTCATGCCTCAGCACTTCTTATTGATTAAAATATTTTTGCTTGAAATTATTGAAATTCAATGTTACATATTTGTCTTAATTCATTTTAATGATAAAATAAATATTTTAATAATGATATTAAATGTCTAATATCAGAGGAATGCTGTGATAACTTGGGGACCCAGACAAAGCAAGAAATAAAATAGTCTCTCCACAAATGGGTTGAGTCAAGTGGGGAGGTAGAAACACACACATTATTCTACGCATGACAATCCAAAGGGGAGGAAGTCGTTGAAATGCAAGTTATCGCATAGCCTTCATTTGCCAACACCGCACTCCCCAAGAATTTGCTGTGTAAATGTCAACTGTGTGTAAAATAAAATTGTGGGCTACCTGAAGGCTTTTTTAGGTCTTTTAGAATTCAAAATAATTTATTTTTGTATGGCTGTTAAATATTGAAAACTTTAGAGACTATAATATTTCCTTTTATTCATTTTTTTTTCAGTGTTTGAAAGCTGTCTGGTGATGCTGAGACCATCAGACACAAGACAACGTCTAGCCATGTCAGGGGAAGTTTGTCTACACTCAGGCTGCAGTATTTTCAGCAAACGCAATTGGACAGGGGGCCTGGGCCCTATCTTTCGGTGGAGTGAAAAATTTGAGCCAGTGAAGCCAAATCCTTAGAGCAAGCAGCATGCCTGGCTCCCTGCTGGTTGCATTTAAATGTGAATTGAAAATTGGATGTCTCTATTACTTCCAGCCAACATGGCATCATAGGTATTTCTTAAGTTTAATGTCTTGGAGGGAAAAATACTCCACTTATGTCTACTATCTCCACTGGGAACTCTGTTATGGAAACTTCATTTTTGTGTGTTCCCACTGTTCTCTCTCCATCACCCTACTTTCTACACAACCATGCCCTATTACTAAGTAATTCAAGAATAAGTTCTTGGAATACTTGAATCCCAAACTTTAGAAATAAAACTAATATTTTCTCAGTCTCTTGGCCATCATGATGTCTTATAGTAAAAAAAAAAAAAAAAAACAATTTTTAAAACAACTTGGAATAAATTAGAAATAGTGCACCCACCACAAAACATACATAGTTTAAAAGTCAGATCTTTTTTCTCAGCAGGTATGAATTGTAAATAAATGAACTAGGGGCCAAAATGCGAAACCAAAAATGAAGCAGCTACATGTAGTTAGTAATTTCTAGCTTGATCTGTAACTGAGTATTGTGCTTCATATGTATTATTTTATATTGTACTTTTCCCATTATTGATGATTTGGACTTTAATAAGAGAAATTCCATAGTTTTAAATATGACAAAAATGAGAATATTTGAACAGTGTATTCTAGTAAGCATGTACTAACTGAAGTGAACTTGTGTATATTAAGATAGCCTTAAACCTTCTCTAATTCCTTAACTGTCAGATAATTAAAACTTTTTAAAGCATAGGATTATAGTCAGCATGCTAGACAGAGAGGTAAACACTGATGCGGTTAGAGCAGGTACTGATGCTGTCGGGATTTAGCACTGTGTGTTTAGCTGTGTTTATGCTTGCTCCAGAAGTGCAATATTAGACACTAGCTAGCTAGTACAGCTGCCTCATGTTACTCCAAAGAGGAAAATAGGATTTAATTAACTTAGTGCACATTTAAGTTACTCATATTGTCCTTTGCTTGAATGCAATGCCATGCAGATTTCCATGGCTGCTAATTTTATTTACTTTGACTAACACCTTGGAAAACCAAACATCCCCTCTTCAGCTGCCCAGGAATGGCTCTTTAACTGCAGTAGGAAAACAAATGAAAAACAAAACCATTTTGTGTGAAAATCGGTGATAACTGGCACTTAAGATCAGAAAAAAGTTCTTTATACTTGATGCCTTAACATGCTGTCTGCCCAAAGCTCTGAAAGACTTTGATAGGCAATAATACTTAAACAATACCACTGAGTTTTTGTAGAATATTTACATTTGATAATAAAACTGGCCTGTTCAATCTCAATGTTTCCATTCTTTTTTGTTAGTAGAAGAGCTACAATAATGGTGAAAGGGCATAGGAAAGCTATCTTTTCCTGGTGGGTAAGATTTTTCCCTAGTTTACTGTAAGTATAATATTTGTAAAAGCTATCATCCAGGTATAGTACAACTGTCCTTAAGGGGTGAATTATTGAAACTTTGACATTTTTAACTGTTATGCAGTTAGATATTAATATTTGGTCCTTGCATTTCCTGGAAATCTATTTGCTTAATAACTTGAAAACATACTTAAGCCACATAAAACTAATAAGGCCTAACAGGGGTGTCCAACTTTTGGGGGTCTCTGGGCCACACTAGAAGAAGAAGAGTTGCCTTGGGCCACATTAAACACACAAACACCAATGAAAACTGATGAGCAAAAAAAAAAAGGTTTTAAGAAAATTTACAATTTTGTGTTGGGCTGTATTCATAGCCATCCTGGGACTCATGCAGCCCATGGGCTGCAGGTTGGGCACCCATGGATCTTTACTGTTTTCTGAACTTCATATACTCCTTTTTTCCAGTCACTGTCCTTCCTGAGTTCTCCAATATCGTCTAGTCCAAATTCTGTCTGTTTTTTGGACCATAGTTAAGCCTTGACAGATTTATCCCATTTGGAGCTACATATATTTTAAGTATCACTTATTTTTGTAAAGAACTCAAATACATTGACCCTGGCCAAGTAAGCTCAGTTGGTTAGAGCATTGAACCAATACACCAAGGTTGTGGGATCAATCCCCAGTGAGAGCATGTAAAAGAAAGACCCAATGAATGCATAAATAAGTGGAACAACAAATCAGTGTTTGCTTCTCTCTCTCTCTCTTCAAAAATCAATTTTTTAAAAATTTATTTTTTTTTTTTAAGAGTGCAAGCCCTGGTTGGTGTGGCTCAGTGAATTGAGTGCAGGCCTGCAATCTGAAAGGTCACCGGTTTGATTCCCAGTCAGGGCACATGCCTGGGTTGTGGGCCAGGTCCCCAGTGGGGGGTGCTTGAGAGGCGACCACACATTGGTGTTTCCCTGTCTTTCTCCTTGCCTTCCCCTCTCTCTAAAAATAAATAAATAAAATTTAAAATTAAAATGAGTGCAAGTATATCAATTCTGGATTTCTATTACAACTGCAAAGGCAGGAAGTATGCATGCATTTCATTCAATATCAGGTACATTTCTGTTCACTCAATTTGTGCTTGATAGGCATTAACTGAATAGTTAAGTTCACCTGGGGAAGTTTTTCAGTCTCAGTCCTTGCCATTGTCATTTACAAAAATGGAACAATTGCTTTCACATTTGTACCTCAGCTTTTGGTCTCTGCCATCATCTGCAGGGAAGTGGCAGGGTTCTCTAGGCACACTGAGCTGATCCATGTTCCTCTTTTCTTCAATGTCTCAGGCTTTTAATGTTGCTCAGGTCTTCCCTGCCTTCACCGAAAACAGTTGCCTGAGCTAAACTGGTTTTTCTATTTAGCTCCCTGAAATAGTACCTTGGTGGCTGCTCTTCACATAGCAGAAAAGAAAAATAGTCACTCAGGAGAATGTTGGGTAAGGGTAATAGGGAAGGGTGAGAGAATGGGAATAAAGAAGATTGGAATATATAAAAAAAGACTTTCAAGGTCCATCTTTTAGGTTTATAGTTAATTATACAATTTCTCCATGCTTTCCTCAGCTCTTGGGAAAGTCCTTTTTTAAAATATATACAAAATTAGATAGACTAATGAACACTGTATTTTTACCCAGCTTCAGCTATCACAAACTCCAGTCCAATCTTGCTTCCTTTCCACTTTCCACACAGTCGTATTATTTCAAAGCAAAGTTCTTTGGGTCAAGTTTAAAGTTGAACCACTGTAGGAGGTGATGCTCTTAATGAGAAGAGTAAAAACAGAACTGCACTGGTAGAATATTCTGTTTATGAATGTCTTGTGTTTAAATTTGAATCAATACAACTATGTTCTAATTCATTCTCTAGTGCATGTGCTAAAAAGAAGAAACACGGGCCAGACAAAAGAATTTAAGTTTGAGGACTACAGAGCTACCAGGATGAAATTCAGGAGTAAGAGCACTAAGTGTGAGCCTTTGGGGGGAAAAATGTTTTTCTATCTACATTTTTGCTGCCTCCTTTCTTTTTCTTTAAATATTTACTTATTTTAGAGATGTGGAAGGGAGGGAGAGAAATGGAGAAAAACATCAATCTTGCATGTACCCCAACCGGTGACAGAACCCACAACCTAGGAATGTTCCCTGATTGGAATTGAACTGGTGACCTTTTGCTTTGTGAGACGCTGCCCAACCAACCAAGCCACACCAGTCAGGGCTGGCTTCCTCCTTTTGGGTGAGTTCTTAAAGGGCAAGATGTGGGCCTAGGAAAAAAGGTTCAGAAGCAAACTACTGGACTTCCCCCTGGCTTACACCTATGTTAAAGGGCAAATGTCCTTATTCAATGTAGTTCAGCACAATTCGTTCATGTGAAAGGTGGAGGGATATTTGGGGCCCAAACCCAAGCTGGTAATCATTGTGCTGGAAGCTATGACAAAACCACTGAGAACATGTATGCTCCATAATAATAAGCATTGCATTGGTTA
This sequence comes from Desmodus rotundus, assembly GCF_022682495.2. NCBI lineage: Eukaryota > Metazoa > Chordata > Mammalia > Chiroptera > Phyllostomidae > Desmodus > Desmodus rotundus. The sequence continues at coordinate 31,264,735 of NC_071394.1, read as the reverse complement.
AATGAATCTTCACAACAACCTATTATAGTACTACAGAAAGTAAAGGAAGGGATCTGGAAGATAAAGTAAGATTTGGAGACTAGTTGATGTGGTTAGTACTCCCATACCTGCTCTGCCTCTTTGCCTAGCACAGCCCACATGTAGTTCATTGTTTGCTGTGTCACAGTAAGTCTTCATAGTATTCCTTTGGTCTGCATTTTACTTTATTACCAGCATGCCATTACTTCAGAAGCTGAATTGTTTAGTAGCTGCATATTGATGTTATAAAAGCGAATGTTCACAAGTGGGTTACAAAGCTGCTGTTACTCACTGGAATTTGAGCCAGTGCTTCACAACTAAAACCTGTGTGATAGAGTTAAACACTAAAAGATTATTTTTTTAAATGTGGAGCTCTCAGCCTCCTTTGTGATTCGTCCTTCCCTACCTGATGGTGTTTCTCATGGTTCCTTCCTCAGCCACCTTCTCCATCTATTCATTTGCTGGGCAAACTCATTCATTTGCCCCCATACTCCTCTGTTGAGCAAGGAATGTTTAAACCCAACAATGTAATGGACATTTCCATGCAGACGTCTCCCCAGGCATTTAAAATTCAACACGCTTCAAATAAAACCTTTCTATGTCCCCAAACCAGCCACTTCTTACGTTCTCTTTACTTCAGGAACCAGCACCATATACTGCCACGGGTCCAAGAGAAGGAACTCATTCTTCCTCTCCTCTGGTGAGCACCACCCAGGCACCAGCATCTCACCAGTTTTTTTGCCTCAATATTGGACTCTGCATCAAATTCCCTTTTCCTTTATTGCCAGCATGCTTTTTTAAGTTAAAAACACAGACTTGATTATATGTTATTTTCTTTTTAACCACTTTACTGAGGTATGATTGAGGTACAAAACACTACATATTTGTGTACACAACTCGATGAGTTTGGAAATAAGTATGCACCAGTGAAACCCTCACCACAATCGACGCCATAAGCATTCATCGCCTCCAATAATGTCTTCCCACCCTCTGTGTGTGTTTGACAAGAACACAACTTAATGATTATGTGTTCTTCACATCGTTTTAGTAAAGCTTCCCATTTGCTATAGGAAAAACTCCACACCTCTCTGTATGATATTGCATGAGCTGACTCCTAATTACCTACTTTTTGAGCTTTTTCCAAGGTACTTCCCCTCATGCTCTACACTTTTTTGTACTTTTTCCAGTTCTTTGCAGGAATGAATGTTTTAGTCTTTGTGTCCTCTGCCTGAAACACCATTTTCCCCCCTGTTATTCCTCTTTTCACTAACTGCTACCCAGAAATCTTTTTTCTGAGGAAGGCCTCTTCTGACTCAATGGACTCAGTAAGATCTCCCTGTAAACAGCTTCCCTATATTGTAACTCCCTTCAGGGCAGTGTGTATTGAAAGGAACCAAAGCTGCCTTTCGGGATATTGATTTTAAGCTGTTCATGAAGAAACAAGACTCAAAAGAACCTTTGGCCCTCCCCACTTTCCTGCCCCAGAGATTCAGATAGAACACCCTGCTTCGGAAAGGGAATAATCTTAGGAGGTTTGCCTTAGCCTAATTTGAAGTAAGTACGGTAAATAAGAGGGCTTCAGGCAGGGCCAGTTAGCGAGGTGCCCCTGTGTGCCGTTGTTCCTGAGTTGCCCAGAAGGATTTTCCTGCCATGTATGTTCTGCTCTTCCTCAGTCACTTCTGAACCCTAAGGCCTCATTTCCCCCTTTTCTCCTTTGTCCAAAATGTCCTATGTACCCAGTGTTGCCTGCCTGTCTTTGGAATTTTCATACTTATGTAAATTCCCATGTGCATTTTTAAGTTTTGATTTTTCTCTTGTTAGTCTGCCTCTGTTAATTTGATTATTGGCCTAGCTAGAACTTAGAAGGTGGGAGAAAATGTACTAATTTTTTTAGCCCCCACAGTACCTTCCTTCCCATTATATCATCCTTAGTGACTCTCCAGGGCTCGCAATGTATATGACATATGTTGAACAAATAAATTTATATTTGTTCCTGCAGGTGAAATCCAATGTGGTTCTATACAGTTTTCTTTTAAATTTTTTTATAAGTTTAAATGGTGCTAAAGAGCAAATTTTGCTTTTCTTTAGCATTATTTTTAAAATATTCAAAATTTAACATCGTACACATACAGAGTTTGGTTGAAACTTACCTAAGCATGATGATTTCAGCTTCTGTGAACTACTGGATACGTAGTATGTTTCCTCAGGGCCCTATTCCCAGTCAGAGCGCTTATCCAGGATTCTAGCAAGATTTTTAAAAATTACTTTTGAATTGATGTAGTTGATGAACAGGGTTTTTTTTACTGTATTAAAAAAGAAAAAAAATCAGCAATTTCCCTTACACATAAATTAGTTTTTAAACTATATTACATTTTTTTTAAAAAACTTTTAAAAATTGGTTACACATAAATTGTTATGTTGATAAGGCATAATTTTGGTGGGAAACATTTTTCCTCCAAAATCATTGTGCTCTTTTGGTTTTAAGATACCTTAAATTTAAGCCCTGGCTGGTGGAGCTCAGTGGATTGAGCACTGGCCTGCAAACCAAAGGGTCACTGGTTCAATTCTCAGTCAGAGCATATGCCTGGGTTGCAGGCCAGAGCCCTGGTGGGGGGGCACATGAGAAGCAACCACACATTGATATTTTTCTCCCTCTCTCTCTCTTCCCCTCTGTCTAAAAATAAATAAATAAAATATTTTTTTTTTAAAGAGAGAGAGAGACCTTAAATTTGGAAGTTTAATTAGTCCCCAACCAGTACAGGTATCGATATGCCTGGTAAAGCATCCACAGCGGCTGCTCCAGGGCTGCACTATAATCCCTCTAGGCCTGGGACCTTTGTAGGATGGAAAACAGCAGAAGCAATTTCATGTGTCAAGGCATGTGAATTAATGCATTTGAGGTACCAAGGGTCCACCTGCTATCTAACTGCCCTCCCTCTGTCATAAGAAAGAATTCAATCTTCTATTTACATGTGCCCAAAAGGCCTGAGAGTAATCAATGCTAAGTGGCTTCCACTGGGCCAGTCTCAATCCATAAATAGGGTTGACAGAGTTGGCAAAAATAAATAAACAAAACCGAAAATAGGATATTCAATTAAATGGGAATTTCAGATAAATGACAAATAATTTTTAGTATAAATATGGCCCAAATGCTGCATGGGATATATTATAGCAAAGTGTCTTATGTTTTATCTGGCATCTCTAATATAATTCAATTCAACTCAACTCACTTTCATAAATATTTAGAGGGCTTACTCTCTGAAAGAAGAGAGGAAGGATTTGGTACAAAGTCAGGAAAGTGCCTACTAAAATAGAATCTTTGCCTGGGAAAATCTCAATTATAGGCCACTTAGTACCAATAATGCTTTGCTTTATTTATGAGTATTATTTCATATGAGAAATTTGGTCAAAAATCTTTTCCTAGAGGAGTTTTAACTCTAGAAAAACTCTACTTAAGAAAATGTTCTGGCTGGAGAAAGATTCCACTGGCTCTCTTATGGCGGTGGCAATCCCCTACCTCCACCTCACCCTTCAACGATTTTGCTCCCCAACCCCCCCACCTCCACCCCCTGCCCAACCTATACTTGGAGACCAGCATGGGGGCCACTGTGTTGGGGCTGTACTGGAAGCATGCTCCAAAGACCTGTAAGAACTTTGTTGAGTTAGCTCATGGAGGTTACTGCAATGGTACCAAATCCCACAGAACCATCAAAGACTTCATGATCCAGGCAGGTGACCCAACAGGGACAGGATAAAGTGGTACATCTACCTTTTGCAAGCCATTTGAAGATGAACTTCACCGGGGCTGGAACTCTCGCAATGGCCAATGCAGGGACAGACACCAATGGAAGCCAGTTCTTTGTGACCCTAGCTCCCACCCAGTGGCTTGACAGCAAACACACCATTTTGGCCATGTGTGTCAGGGTATAGGAATGGTGAATTGAGTAGGAATTGTGGAAACAAACTCCCAGGACCGCCCTGTGGATGATGTGAAGATCATCAAGGCATACCCTTCTGGGTAGTCTTGCTGTTCTCTTGGGCACACGAGTTCTCCCGGAATGTCCCAGCAAACCAGCTTCCAGATGACCTAGAAGGACACATAACTGTAAACTTCATTTCAGCCTTGCAAATTGTGGAACTGAGGAGGTGATTTAGAGATGGAGGTGTCTTTTCTCTGGGAGCCTAAGTGGACAGAGCACTTGCAGAAATGCCCATACATGATCGTACACAGGTTACAGCACACTGAAGATGACCCATACTATTCCTTCTCGTGTGTCTGATACACTTGGAACAAAGTGAAGCCAACCCCATCATTTTGCTGTGCCCAACCAAACTTCTTTTTATGCAGATTTATATTCAGTACATTGCAGGCTTTGGTGGCTGACAGCCACAGAATTCAAAATCAAGTAGAATCTATCAGCCTTCTGAACTCTGTGCACACCCTAGTTAGTCTCCTACATTCAGTCTCCTGGGAATGTCTGCATCTCTCTACATATTTTCCTTTTCAAAACCAGAACATCCAACACTGCTGGTTCTGACACTTTGGCGGCCCATGCAAAGCCTTGTTAGATTTTTGCCAAATGAAAAATGCATCCAACAATCAAGTTTCTAAGAAGGTGTCAAATGGGGAGTAATCATGTATAATAAGCAAGAAATGAATTTACTAAAAGCAAGCAGAAGCATTGACCATTTTCCCCCCAGGAAGGAGTAGAAATCTGTAGTGAGTATAAGAACAGACTATGAATTTGCCTTAAAAAGCAGTATTGTCATAAAGAAGAAGTACCACTTAAACTTTTTTAAAACATAAGACTTTAGAGAAATTAAGAGATTTTATATGTTAAGTTTTTTAAAAATCATTTTGACTTTTTTAGGGGAATGATGAGAGCAGGGAAGTTAATACCTATGTACTACATAGAAACTTCCTAAATTAAGTGCCATTGATGGTTGAAAAAAAAAATGTCCTAAGATGTCTAATATGCTTGATTGAAAAATATTTAAATAGAATGCACATTGTTTAATGTAACCCACTCAGGAAGATTATATAGTCCAAGGTTGACTCGGTTTGTATAATTATAGCCCTCCCAGTCAGTGGGAAAGGAAGACAGCAGACTCTTATGATGCGTGATAATAGGGCAAATGTATTCAGGAGGCACTGAAGCACAGCTTCAAATAATGAGGAACAAGTGAGGCCTGCTTGGTGGAAGCAACCGACAACGTACCCTTTATCCACCTTTCTGCAGAAAAGGTATAGGGGAAAAAACCCATTAACCCATAGTCATAATTAGAACTAGTGACAAACTAAGACAAAATAGCCTCAAATCAAAGGATAGTTCTCATGGATAGTGGAAAATATACAACTTATCATGTTGGTCTTCTAAGCCACAACCACAGCTAATGTTTACTATTATCGAGGACTTAAGTCAGTTCTCAAAATACTTGCCTACAGTGTGTTTTCAAGGAGTTGAAAGAATGGAGATAAAACATGACCAAAATACAAGCTGGAATGTAATGGCAGTAAGGGTGTTAAGAGTTTTCAAAGACAAATCACATTTAGTTCAGACTTCACAAAGGAGATTGAAAAATAATATAAAGGTGTTGTTAACCAATGAATAATTAAGATTTTATTACATAATAAAAGATGAAGCAAAATTCCTTATCTTTAATAGAAGCAAAGCTGAACTATACAAGGATTTCACATTAATCATCTTGTTACTGATGAGATGAAGCCTTTGACAGCAGAATATATTTGAAACAGTCTTTGCTTGTATTTTTTTGGTTTCAAGTAGTTAAGTCCTCTGGGGCTTTATATTCTTCTCATATCCTGGCAATGCATTGTGGCAGGGAGAAAGCACGTAATTAATTTCAAGATAGAAACCTCAAGAATCATCTTCAATTCATTTATCACATCCAGTTTGTCATCAAGCCCTGTAGATTTTTACCTCCAGCATTTTTTGAGTTCATTCTCCTTGAACATTTTTATTTCCACTGCCTTATGCCAAGCTTTATCTCTTACCCAGTTTACCACAACAACCTCCTAATTTACATTTTCTAAAGACTTAACCTCTTTTTTTTTAGAGAAAGAGAGGGAGAGAAAGATCAGTGTGTGGTTGCCTCTCATGCAACCCCCACTGGAGACCTGGCCTGCAACTCAGGCATGTGCCCTGACTGGGAATTGAACCAGCGACCCTTTGGTTCTCAGCCTGTGCTCAATCCACCGAGCTACACCAGCCAGGGCTAGACTTAACCTCTTAAAGAACATTTCATAACACTTCCTGAAAATATCCACTGCATAAAGAAGGGCTTCTGAAACTTCTAAAGGGAGCAGAAAGTATATCGTTCTTTTAAATAAAAGACCATTTGAGAAAATGTGAGGTGTTTGGGTTGGTCAAGGTGTGGCAAAGGGTAATACAATGACCTTTCAAAACTTGGACTGGAAACTAGAAGCCCATGATTTGCAGTGGTAGCCACATTATAATCAGAAGGTATCTCATGGCCATGTGTCCACTAGCTATACGCATTGCCATCTGGAAGCAGTTGGTCTTACGGAATTATGGAATGGCCTACTGAAGTGTCAGCTATAATGCCTAACGCAAGGCAACAACACTGTGAGCAGTTAGGATTCTGTACTTTTGAATGAAGTATATATTTTGAATAAAAAGTGGCCTATATCTCTCATATTGAAGTTATACTGGTCTGGGGATAGAATGATCCAGTCTCTTACCCTTATGTGGAAGTTTTAGGGGCCGAGGCAAAAATCTGTCTAATAGGGAATACAATCTCGATTCCACTGATTTCTATCTAAAGACTGAATAATTATCTCTTTCATATTTCCATGAGAAGCTATTTCTTCTCTTTAGCCATTACTGTATAGAACAGGCAAATTGATAATTAAGTCCATCGACACCTTGAGGTGATTATGAAGGAACTACAGGAGGAATAGACATCACCTTAAGACCCTTGACTTGGAAAACAGCCGTGCTCAGAGAACACTGTATTTTTTTTCTCCCATGAGGTGGAGCTCTTGCAGTAGCTCATCTGATAAGCAGGACACTGGTATCTTCTGTTCACTTCCACGGGCCCTGCCATATCTTGGAGTTTTCAACGTCCATACATTGTTCTGCTTTAAACTGGGGTCTTTTCTTGTGCACTGGTACCTGTCACGGTGTTTCTTTTCTTTCTTCCTTTCTTTCTTTTCTTCCTCCCTCCCTCCCCCCTCCCTCTCTCTCTCTCTTTCTTCCTCCCTTCCTTCCTTCCTTCCTTTTCTTTCATTGTTAACACTATTACTCCACGGTGTTCCTAACTTGTGTCCAATGTTGCTTGACAGCAAGACAACATATTCGGCTTTTCTGTGCTGTTAGCGCTCTCGCAAACATGGTGAACGTTCCTAAAACCCACCGGACTTTCTGTTAAGTGCTGGCAAGCATCGACCCCACAAAGTAACAGTACGAGAAGGGCAAGGATTCTCTGTATGTGCAGGGGAAGCAGCGTTATGACAGGAAGCAGACTGGCTATGGTGGGTGGACTAAGCCGATTTTCTGGAAAAAGGCTAAAACTACAAAGAAGATTGTGCTGAGGCTTGAATGTGTTGAGCCCAACTGCAGATCTAAGAGAATGCTGGCTATTAAGAGATGTGAGCATTTTGAACTGGGAGGAGATAAGAAGGGAAAGGGCCAAGTGATCCAGTTCTAAGCTTCGTATTTTGTTTTATTATGTGACAATAAAATCTTGAGGATATGTTCATTTCACGTGGTTGACATTGGTGTATTTGGGTGGCAAATAAATTAGTGTCATACAAGGGGAAATTTATGCTTAATGGTTCTTGTTGGGTGCTTTACTCATTTTGAACTGAATCTGATTGAACTCACATGTGATGGTTTAGTTTGGCACTTTAATCACTCGGGGCTTCATGGGATCCCTTTTGCTGTTACAAAGTAAGCGTTATTGCTTATCTTGGGATGGAAGTAGAGACCTGAAACTCTTACAGGGTGAGCTCAGTAACAATTATATCCATAGTGAATGTAAAGTTTACCAAGAGTGAAATAATTTGTCTCATGAACCTTTGCAACTTCAGTCATTTAATGAGGAATTTGGGCCCTGTTCTCTAGGCCCCAACGTCCTATGTATTACATGTCTTCAGACTTCTCACACCACCTGAACATTTTGACCTACCCCCTCAAGTTTAGTAGACGTAAATTTGTTTTATGAAAAGGATTTAATGTATAGTGAATTAAAATCAGTGAAATCTGAAAAAAAAAAAAGACAACATATTCTCAGGCAACCAAAGGCATAAAAAAAAACCCCAAAAAGAGTTTTGCACAGTACTGAAAACTGATAGCTTGCTCCCCAAATACCCTAACTTGACAAAGGCGCTATTAGAATTTTGCTGCCTGCTAAGAATGGTCCGTCCAGAATTACCCCATGACTTCAGCGAGTTCTTATGCTTTTTTTTTCTCTTGCTCTAAAGTGGGCATTTTCTCAATTCCTAAATTTATTTCGAAGTACTGTTAGGGGAAAGGTCCTGGTATTTGTTTGAGAAGGTCATATATTATAAAAGTGAAGACATAAACAGTTTAACAAGTTCGAAGTATGTTCCATTGCTGTGGAATATCTAAAAGCACTCTACCCCCTGCATAAACGATAGTATTATTGTTTTAAAAAATAATACGAAATGCAAATGTACTTGGTTAACAAGTTTGGGTGGTTAAAAACACTAAGGTCCAAGTACAAACTTCTTTCTTGTAGTGGTCAAGCGGCCTATGAAACTTCAGTTCCAACCCGTAATGAGTGTTCTGCCGCGCTCAGAAGGCAGGACCTGGGTTCCAGATTTAGCTCTGACCACGTTCACGACCTACAGCCTGCTGGACCTGTTCCCTTTCTGTAAAACGGGGCGGAGACGGAGGCGGGCTCTGGAGGGTGCGCCGGCCAATATTCTCTACCTCCGTGTCCAATCCCAACAGTCCCGGAGAGCACGCGCGAGCTCCCACCTGTTCGGTAAGGACGTCAGGGGGAGGGGCTGCCGCTGGGCCGCCGGCCTCGGCGCTCCCGGAGGGGGCGGGCGGAGCGCCGGCCGTGGGCGGCGCCCGGGCCTCCAGTCACCTTCCTGCCGGCGCAGGCCCAGGCGCAACAGTCTAACGCGCCCGCCGCTCTCCGCTCCTGGCCCTGTGGTTCCCAGGCCGCCCGGGGCGGACGCGGTTGACGGAGACACCGGAGGGGGGCGGGTCAGGAAGTGGGGGCGCGGCGGCGGCGGCGGGGAGTGGACCCTGGGTGACCGAGGGGTTCGACGACGCGGAGGGCGGGAGATTCCCGGCCGCGCCGTAGCCCCGGCCTCCGCAGAAGCGATGGCGGAGGAAGAAGGTGACAGACCGGGGTCCCGCGCTGCAGCTGGCTCCGCAGGTCGCGGGAAAGAGGGCCAGGGGCTCAAGGGGGACCCCCAGGCCTGGGCTGCGGGCGGCCGCGCGGGGCGGCCGGGGAAGAGCGGGGCGGCGAAGGGAGATGTGTGGAGAAATAAAGAAGGAGCGGAGTGGATGACCCAAGTTTAGTTGGCGGAGGTGGCAAGAAAGTTGGGAATCGGGTGGGAAAAGCAAAAGCTGGCGGGGGGAGTGGTTGAGAGCGGGGGCTGTGAGCAGCGAATGCATGGGGTGGGGGACATAGTTTTAGAGGGTGGAGGTTTAAGCGCTGAGTGCCTGTTTCTTAGTGATAGTTGTCTAACCAGATGCGCTTCATTCTGAGCGCGCTCTTCAGAGGGCTGTGGACACAGACGAAATCCCCGGGTGAGTGGACCCGCACGCGGAGGGTGCAAAAAGGGCAGCGATTTGGGATAAACATGGGAAGGTGAATTGGGAGGGGGTGAACTAGCAGAAACCGAAGAAGGCCAAGTTCACTTACAGGGTAGGAGGAGATGGCAAAAGTCGAAGGGCTGAGTAGTTGGGGATTAGGAGACCAGGTGTGCTTTGAGTGTGAAAGTGGGTGAGGTGGAGAAAGCTTTCCATGCCCCCGCAGGGCAAAGAATTAATTCTTTCAGCAGTGTTTACGCATACAAAATGATAGGCATGAGAGAAAAATGGGGCATTGGAAGAACTTAATGATAGCTATTATAGGGAGCATGCGTGGCATAATAACTTCATATCTGCACTCGTTTCAGGAACAGGTTTATATGATGGTGTCACTTGACTGAGCAATTTTCATTTTGGTGGAAAATATGACTTTTTACCCCATTGAGTGCAGTTTTGAATATGCTGTATTTAGATTGAAGCCTTATTGAACCAACAGTGCGAGGAGTGAAATAATCAGATGCATTGTCTGTCTTTCTTTTACATTCATGTGATATTCTGAAATTAAATTTGTTTCATATCCAAAAAAGTTTAGTGGAAAGCAATTTTTAAAAAGTTGATTGTAAGAAGAGTTTGCTGCTCTGTGACTGCTGTCTGGTCCCTATGCTCATAGTGGCTTCACATTTGCCTTCTCTCCCTTCAGTTTTCAGAGTGTTAAAACTGATCTAAATTTAAGACCCTCTGCCTAAAAGCACCTTCAAAAACAAAACTGTATGTGGTTGGTAAGGAAGAATGTAATTCCAGTTGTTGCCTTGGTTTTAACTTTGGTTGCAGTATATTATTTAAAACATTTTTTTTCCTTTTTCTGACTAATTGCAAATCTATGGAGGTAGGTTGATAAGCGAGCGTGTATGTTTCTGTGAATACTTCCATGCTTAAGTTAAAGCAGCGATTTTCAACCAATGTGCTGTGAGAATTTTTAAAATATATAATACCTGACTATTTAGTCGGGAGCACTGACCGCTTTTCTCTTAGAATGTCAAATTAAAAAATGACAACAGCCAATACAACGTTAGCTGTCCGGTGTGCGTGGCTCAAAATTATACTTAATTTTTTTTGTGAGATTGGCAAAAAATATATTTTTTGGTGTTGCAGAATTTTAGTAATTAGTTTATGTGTACCATGAGATGAAAAAGGTTGAAAATCTCTAAGTTAAAGCCTAAAAACATTAATACGGGATACTAAAAGTCTTTAATATTATATATCATATAAAGTAAGAATTGTTTTAGGACATTATAGTTATACCTAATTAAATAGATATGATGTAGAATCAGTTTAAAGAAACCATACCATTTTGTGAAGTTTACTTATGTGATGTAAAGTGAAAAATGATTTTTGGTTGTAGAATTACAGATATTTCAAAGCAATTAAGTACATCTTATATGAAACCTAATGGATTGCAATTTATTTAAAATATAGTTTTATTCAACACATTTTAAAATTACATAAATATTTGGGTCCCTACTATGGTAGGTGCAGGGATATAATGGTGAAGAATGAATAATTAAATTTGCAGCTATTATAATAATTCTAGTAATGATATTTATACCAAGCATGTCTGTGCACCAGGCATTCTGAATGTTTTACATTTATTTGATACTTTTTTTTCAAAACACATGTTATCTTGTATTCACTGTATTAAAATTAGATTAATTTTATTTGTCTCCATGTTCTCTAAATCCCTTTTTGCTTATTAACGTTCACTTGGATTCTCTTCATTGTCCCAGTTTTTCTCTGTAAATACTGTTTAGGAATCTTATCTCCCCCAAAAATGTCTTCCTTTTTTTTTTTTTTTTTTAAAGATTTTATTTATTTTTAGAGAGGGGAAGGGAGGGGGAGAGGGAAACATCAATGTGTGGTTGCCTCTTGTGGGCCCCCCACAGGGGACTTGGCCTGCAACCCAGGCACGTGCCCTAGACTGGGAATCAAACCTTTTGGTTCACAGGCCGGCACTCGGTCCACTGGGCTACACCAGCCAGGGCCAGAAATGTCTTCCCTGATGAGATAGAGGGTCAGGATGTATATGCTTCCTGAAAGAAATGGTGGAGCAAAGAAAGAAGGGACAACCTTGAATAGAGCAACTTCTCTTGGAAATTGCTGTGTATAAACTGGATAGGCATTTGCAAGCCTCTTTGTAGCCCTGCTGTCTCATGTGAAGATCACTGGACCAGAATTCTGGCAAGTTATTTTTGTGGCTATGTTGTCATTTTCATTTAGTTTGACTTTTTCTTTGCCATGCTAAAAATATAAAATAGTGAAGGGAAACTTGAATTCTATGCTAGAGCTTTTCTATTGGAATTAATAATCTAGTTTGTCCACTTTGTTAGCCTTTGTTCTCCACTTACAGAGTCTTGGCTTTGCTTATCAATAATTAAGTTATGAGGTCAATTTAAAGAAAACAAGGTGCAAGTGGCACTTAATCACATTTGTTACTTGGTGACAGGCAACGAAATAGTTTTAGGGACCAGGTTGAAGAGATTGGCTAAAATGAATGCCGTATATCCCAAGTTGTACTTTTTGTTCCTACAGCTTAATTTCATTGAAATTGGCATGTCTTTATAACAGTGCATGCATTTCATATGATAATGTTTTTGCCCTTGGAAAAGTTATTAAATAATATCCTAAAATGTATGGCATTTTAGAATATAGAAAATAAAGCATTATAAATCCTTTATAGTGTATTTATTTGTATGTTCTTTATTATTATAGATTCTTGAGATGACTGTTAAGATTTGTTTGTTTCACAAATTATTTTGGAAATTGAAAAATTTTGTATAAATTGTACTTTTACAAATAAAAATCCATTTATGTGCACAGCGAACACTTTATTAAAGTCCCTGTAATGTGATTTATTTTTAAATAATTTATTGAAAAAGGAAAATGATAGCTTTTTGTAAAGAACACTTTTTTACAGGAATACCCCCTTCCCAATTTATCTTTATGTTAAATGTGTGCTTTTAGGCTCTGTCTAATAAAAAAGACCTACCTAATACATTGGTCACATTCATTCGTGAACTACCTCAGTGTATTTGTTAACTTGATTTCTGGAATTATCCAATTAAATTTTTTAACTCTAATATTATCAATGTGTTTAACATGCACGTGTAACTACTAAGTAAACTTCTTGTGGGTTTTTTTTTCCCTTGTATGCTTACTAAATAAAATTAAAAATAATAACTTGCATCTGAAGACTTTATTTGGCTTTACATAAATCTTCATTCTTGTTGACCACTTCTAATTTTTGCTTTAACCCTTAAAAGGAGAAAATTAAAGAGGCATCATGAAGAACGAATATAATTTTCATTTTTTGACTCAGATTTGCATGCAAAAAAAGTCAAAATTCATAGTATGGCTTTTCTACTAATGTCATTTTCTAATGTATTCAGTGGCTTTGTTACTTAACGTGACTACACAATAAACAGTAATACAGAAATGGTTAAAAATTAGACCAGTCAATCCACAAAATATGCAGTATTTTTTTTCACTATACCAGCATTTAAAGACACTGTGGCAAACATAAATTTACTTTGACGCCATTTTAAAATACATTTATTTTATTCATTTTCTACAGTCAAGTTAAAGAACAGTCCATTTAATCAGCAACAGTAGCTGATACATTTCTCCTTTTTTTGACTCCTCTCTTTAGGTTCATATTTCATAGTCTAAAGTCATCACTGAACAGAAAGAAAAACTCCTTTATTTCTCTAAGAAGGAGATAAATTCTTGTGCCACCTTATAAACTTGATGGGACACTCTATAACTGCATAACAGCAAAGTCTACCCCGTAAGAGAATTCTAAGGAGGAAAAGTAGTTACATTGAATATTGTAAATTCCTGTTTAATTTGGGGTTTAGTTTACTGGCTTGAAGGTAGTTTTTGCATTATATTTTTTATATTGGATGTATAAAGGGTAGATAGTCTAATACTGGGAAATTTTCTGAGATTTCCCAAATATAGGGATATTTATAGGTTCATCCTATTTTCTCTTTCTAAAAAAAAATATTTATTTTTAGAGAGAGGGGAAGGGAGGGAGAAAGAGGGAGAGAAACATTGATCGGTTACCTTTTGTACATGCTCCATCCAGGGACTGAACCCACAACTCAACCCCGGCCATGTGCCCTGACAGAGAATTGAACTGGTGACCTTCCATTTTGTGATGAAATGAAGCCCAACCAACTGAGCCATACTGGTCAGGGTTCAGCCTACTTTCTGATACTTAAACCTATAAGGCTATTGAATGGTAATGATACCACAGCAGTGCAAAATTCTGCAGAACTTTCAGCATTATTTAAAAAGTGAAGCGTATGGTACTTGTCTTCCTCTGGTTTATTTTGCTTAGCATAATCTCCATGTCATCCATGCTGTTGCACAGGGTAAGAGTTCCTTTGTTAGAGCTGCGTAGTATCCTATTGTATAAGTGTACCACATCTTTTTTATCTACTCATCTATTGATGGGCGCTTGGGCTGTTTCCAGATCTTGGCTATTGTAAATAATGCTATAAACAGTGGTATATATATTCTTTCTGAATGATGTTTCAGGATTCTCAGGATATATTCCCAGAGGTGGGATTGCTGGGTCAAATGGCACTTTGATTTTTAGTTTTTTGACCAGTCTGCACTCCCACCAGCAGTGCACTAGGGTTCCGTTTTCTCCACATCCTTACCAGCACTTGTTTGTTGATTTATTGATGGTAGCCACTCTGGCAGGTGTGAGGTGATACCTCATTGTAGTTTTAATGTGCATCTCTCTGATGATTAGTGACATTGTTCATTTTTTTCATATGTCTATTGGCCATTTGTATGCCCTCTTTGGAGAAGTGTCTATTCAGGTTCTTTGCACATTTTTTTTTAATCCTCACATGAAGACATGCTTATTGATTTTAGGGACAGGGGAAGGGAGAGAGAGAGAGAAAAAAACACTGATGTGAGAGAGAAACATCAATGGGTTTTTCTTTTGTGCGTGCCCTCACTGGGGATGGAACCACAACCCAGGCATGTGCCCTGACTGGGAGTCCAACCCTCCACCTTTTGGTGTATAGGATGATGCTTTTAACAACTGAGCCACACCGGCCAAGGCACTTCACCCATTTTTAAATTGGGCTATTTGTCTTTCTGGTGTTGAGTTGTATGAACTTTTTTTTTGAATAGTTCATTTTTCAGTGTATTTTGTTCCATAACCATTTATCCCTCCCCTTTACCCTGTTCCATCTCTCCCCACCCCCACCCCTCACAATCACTGTACTATTGTCCATGGCCATGAGTTCTTATTCTTTTTTGCTTGATGCCTCCACCTCTCTACTCTCCCACCCCATGTAAGTTCTTTATATATTTTGGTAATTAACCCCTTATTAGACATATCATTGGTGAATATGTTCTCCCATACAGTGGGTTCTAATTTCATTTTGTTGATGGTTTCTTTCGCTGTGCATAGCTTTTTAGTTGGATGTGGTCCCATTTTAAAATTTTTTTCCTTTGTTTCCCTTGCCCTAGTATAATGTAGAATCTAACGAACAAAATAAACTGATAAAATAAAACCAGAAGCATGGATACACGGAACAGACTGACAAATTTCAGAGTGGAGGACGGTGGGGGGGGACTGGAAGACATTAGCCAGAGAACATATATGCACATATGCAGAGCCCATGGACAAAGACAACAATGTGGTGAAGGCCGGGGGTGGGAGCTGGGTGGAGGGGATCAAGGGGGGGGACACTAATAGTGTCAACAATAAAAAAATACAGTTATATGATGAATGCATTATATTTTTATTTAAATTGTTAATCCATGAATTATTCATGTAACTTGTAGGTAACTAGAATAATAAGCTAATTTATTATAGAACAGTTTGTTTTTCAATCATTATGGAAAAGGGTTTACTTATTTGGGGATCTTTTGAAATTAGTGTCATTTCAAGAGAAGAGTTAATTAGTTTATTGATAGGACTCTGAAAGCACGAGCTGGAGGCAGAACCTATGTTGTCTTATGGTTCATAGGAAAGATAGTTTTGTTTTGTGGTGAGTGCTCAAATAATTATGGAAAAAGTTATCTTTGGTACTAATAGGTCTTTGTGTGACTTTTCCCTTAGTATAATAAAAGTAAATCATTTGGGATACAGACAATAATGTGATACATGTTGCAATAACTTTTCAAATATTTTAAAGGACCAGCTACAGAACTGCGCCAAAGAAAAAAGCCAAAGTCTTCAGAAAATAAAGACTCTGCCAAAGAAGAGAAAATTGATGACACTCCAATTCCTGAAAGAGCTCCAAAATGTAAGTTAGATTGATTGGGTGGAGTTTTAGTGGTACTGCAAAAATACAGTTACGCTGGGTAATATATTTTATATTATCATTTTAAATGTATAAACATGTTTTCTAATTAAGATCTGGCGATACCAGTCAACTTTCATTGGGTTTTACTGTAGAACAACCTCTAAATCTCACTCATTTACAACAGACATTTATTTCTGACTAATATTACATGTGTGGCTGCAGGTAGGCTGATGGAGCTTTATGTGTCACAAAGGAACAGCCCCTGTACAGGACATATGTTTCTTGTGGCCAAGGAAAAGAGCAGGAGAGCAGGCAGAGTCATGCAGTGCCTCTTTTTTAATTAAGTGTTTTTTAAAATTTTTATTTATTTATTTACTTATTTAAAACTATTTCTTTTTAGAGGAGAAGGGAAGGAGGGAGAGAAACATCAGTGTGTGGTTGCCTCTCGTGCGCCCCCTACTGGGGACCTGGCCCACAACACAGGCACGTGCCCTGACTGGGAATCGAACCAGAGACTCTTTGGTTTGCAGAACAGCACTCAATCCACTGAGCCACATCAGCCAGGGCGAGTGTTTTTCTTTTAATGAAAGTGTGTTTTAAATATACTAGACAGTCTTGACATTTTTTTTTCAACTTAAAAAAAGTTTTTATTGATGTTATAGAGAGAGGAAGGGGGAGAGAGAGAAACAGAGAGAGAGAGAGAGAGAAACAACTTGTTCCACACTCATGCATGCACTCATTGGTTGATTCGTGCATGTGCCTTGACCAAGGATTGAACCAGTCACCTTGACACATTGAGATAATGCCCCAACCAACTGAGCTAATCGGCCAGGGCCATGCAGTACCTCTTAAAGTTTCTGCTGAATGGGCACACTGACACTTGTATTCATATTTAATTGGTCCGAGCAAGTCACATAATCAGTCCAGAAAATGGAATGGAGAAGTATACTCTGACTATAGGGAAGCAGTGCAAGTCACTAGGTAGTGGGCAGGGATGAGGAATCCTTTTATAGGAAAGGACAAGTAGTTTGGGATAATAGCAGTCTACCATATTCTGTATTTTTGGTTGTAAATGTTTTCTTCTCTCTCTAAGACAAAGAAGATTTGCCACCCCCACCCCCACCCCAAGGAAGACACTTATCCAGTCGTAATATCAGTCTTGAAGCCCAAGGTCTTCTTATCTGTATCAGGATTTGTGATGACTCCCTCTGATCCAGAGACCTATTAAAGTAACAAGTTATCTGTTTTGTGTCATGGGTCCCCACGATCACCTCCATGTTCCGAGATTACTTGAAGGAGTCAGAGGTGTCAGAATAGAGTCATTCATATCTATGATTATTACCACAGCTGTGATTTCTTACAGTGAACAAATACAAAATGAATCAGCAAGAGTAAAGGTTTACGTGCTTAAGTCTGCAAGAAACTAAGCACAAGCTTCCAAGACTCCTCTCCAAATGGAGACACACAGCACATGTTTAATTCTTTCAGCTTTTCAAACTTTCATGGTGGTGGTTTTGTCTACCAGGGAAGCTCATTAGTGACTCCGCTCAAGGATTTCATTGGCAGCTGGTCATTTACCTTCTGTCTACTAATATACCAAAATTCTAGCTTCCCAGAAGAAAAACAGTAGCATGAACCACATTGTTTGTACAAACAAGTTAGGCAGAGTAAACCACTCATCAGTTAGAGAATGGTGGGAATCCTCCTGAAATTCAAGTTGCCTGGTGCCAACCAACAGCCTACCTTGCAAGCAGGCCTTTCTTTTCTTTCTTTTTTTTAAGTTATGATGATCTCTTTAATTAGAAAATTTTCTCTGTTTTCTTTTTAATCCTCACCCAAATATATGTTTATTGATTTTAGAGAGACGAGAGAGAGAAATATTGATCGGTTGCCTCCTATGCATGCCCCAACCAGGGATCAAACCTGCAATATGTGCCCTGGTCAGGGATCGAACCTGCAGCCTCTTGGTGTACAGGACAATGCTCCAACCAACTGAGCCATCCAGCCTGGGCAAGAAGGCCTTCCTTAGCAAAGCAGTGGCAGGCCTGCTATGTTCATTCGTTACTGCCCACACCCCCTTTCCCATTACACTTTGTTGAACAGAGACCAGATAACCAAAATCCTTTCATTCCGAAGAGGAAGAGTAGAGCACACATCTGCCACTGGTCCACAGCAATTCTGAAATCCTGTGAGGTAAATATGAGGTCTCCTTACTGTGAGGTAGGGAATGTTTCTTGATTAGGCCCCAATTGTTTTCCTTGGGAGTAGCTTCCCAGTTTATTGTTCTCTGTGGCTCCACTCTCTAGAGGTTCTTCCTTTCCCATTATCCTCCTGAACTGTATGTATCTGAAGATGGCTTTGGAGAATACACCGTCATTAGGAGTTGAGCTTTCTCAACTTCCTTCCTGCCCATACAGGCCTATTTGTATATATTTTCTCAAATAAGATAAAGGCAATAGGTCATCTACAGATTTAATTCAGGGGCTAGCAGGGAGAAAAACTTTTTGGAAGCTGGAAAAATAATAATCCATATTATGCATTGACAAAACATTTTATAAAACTTTCCTGTAAATAGTTGTCTTAATACTAACTTTTTAATTATTTCAGGTAACAATATGGCAAGATAGAATGTTATTAGAGTCTTGGTTATCAGCTGCATTTGATCACAGGAAAGAGAGGAATTTAGAATAGACTTGACTTATTTGCAAGCAGGAATGAAAAGGAAAATTAGAATTCAAAATTTTGGGGACTCGTAGTGTTGAAGTTAGAACTGTATGTCTTTTTCAACCAGTAAAAATATAAAACTGAGAAGTACTTTGAGTAGCAAAGGCTGTGTAAGATGAATGACCAGTGCAATGACCAGATCAAGGGCATGGCTTTCACACAGTTTATTCAAGAGTATGAATGGTTGAGGTAGTTTCTAATAAGCTGGGTAAAGCACTCAGGGTAAAAGAACAAAGGGTGTGGTCCCACAGAAGCTTGATAAACTCAGAATACATGTAGTTATGTCCTTGAGAGAGGCACATGCAGAAAAAATTGTGGGTGTAGTTATTGGAATATGAAGTTGACTGGGGTCAAATAAGTAAAAAGCCAACAGAATTGTTCTTTGCAAAAATGAGTAATTTAATTTTTTAAAATTAAGCTATAATTGATATACAATAAAATGCGCAGAATCTTAGGTGCTTAATTAAATATATGAGCTTTAACACTTGAATAGAGCTGAAAAAAGGTACAGAATATTTCTATTATCCCAGAAAGTTCCTTTGTATCTTTTTCCAGTAGGTTTCCTCTCTAACCCCCAAGGCAAGCACTCTTCTGATTTTTTTCAATATTGATTAGCTTTGCATGTTTACAATTTCATATAAATGGAATCATATGACACATAGAATTTTGTGTCTGGATTCTTTCACTTATCTTAATATGTTAACCTGTGTAATGATTTTGAGATTCATTCATGTTGCTATAAGTGCCTATCCCTTCTCTTTTTCTTGAACATTTGAGTAGTTTCCAGTACTTACCTATTATGAAAAACACTGCCATGAGCGTATAGTCTTTTTGTGGGCATCTGTTTTTATGTCTCTTTCAGGGGTGTCAAACATTTTGGTGTCTCTGGGCCACACTGGAAGAAGAGTTGTCTTTGACCACACATTAAATACACAAACATTAATGAAAACTGATGAGCAAAAAAAAAGGTTTTAAGTAAATTTACAATTTTGTGTTGGGCCACATTCATACCCATCCTGGGCTGTATGTGGCCCACAGGCCACGGGTTGGACACACCTGCAAGTTAGGTAAACACCTGGGAGAATTGTCAGCTGAGGTTTTGAGAGACATATACCGTCAAAAGAACTGCCAGCCTAGATGAAAAAAGACACAGCTCTTCAGGTCTTAAAATGATGTATAAGTCCCTGACTTTCTTCATGCAGGAAACAGGCTCTTAGGGGAGTATCTTTCTTGAGAAGGAGTGAATGTTGCCTTTGGGAGGGAAGTGAGTATCTGTGATTAATGAGGCTGACCCTGGTGGTATTGCTCCCAGAAATTTGCTCCTTTCCCTAAAAGTGACTTACACATTCCTTCCCATTGCCATGTGATTTGCAATGTCTCTCTGAAGCAGAAAATATTTTCCCACCCCATTGTCACGCTTATCAATGAGACTTGTCTGCCCCAAAAGAATGTGAAGGGAAGTGGCAGTACACTGCTCTGGCCAGAAACTGTAAGAGGCGTTGTGTGCTTCTGCCAGGTCTCCTCTTTTCCCCGTCATGGGAACAACACGTCCCAAATAAGGATTAAGCCCCGTTTGGAACTCTGAAGAAGTTACAAGTAGAAGAGGCACAACAAATTTGAAGTCTTGGAATTGGGTGGAAAGTTACGGCTGACCTGAAACCCATAAGCAACGAGAGTGAGAAAGAAACCTTTGTTCTGTAAGCCACTGATAGTTTAGGGTCACTTTTTTTTTTTTTTTTTTTAATCACAGTAAAGCTTGACTAATAGAGTGGTCATTTAAAACATTTGGAAATACACAGGATAAGAAAGAATACTAAATAATCCAGATATAACTACTATGCAATAGTATTTTAACTGTGCCTACAAAAATGTATTTACGGTAGAAAATGTGGAAAATAGAGAAAAGTATAATAAAAAATATATGAATAACATGTATAAAGGACCCATGGACATGGACAACAGGTGGGGATTGACCGTGGGAGCAGGGGGCGGGTAGGGCAGGGGAGAACAATGGGGGAAAAATTGAGACAACTGTAATTGGACAATAAAATTTTAAAAAATAAATGAATGAATAATTCTAATAGATATAACTACTCTTAAAATTTTGACAAGAATTGTATTTTTTCAATGTACTTTCACTTTTTGTAAAATTGAATCCTACATACCTTTTCTTAACATGTCATTAGCTTTTTCTTGTACTTTGAATATTACTTAACTGTGCCCTATATTATTGATATTGATATTTATGTAATTTTTTTTTCTTTTTTTTGAGCGTGATCAGTATTTTACAAATGAAATTACTAGAATACATAGAAATTAACTGGTTAGCTGGGGTGGGGTGGAGGGATGGGGAGAAAAGGCATACAACTGTAATTGAATAACAATAAAAATTAAAAAAAATTGGTTAGGATAGTTTATGAATAATGTAACTTAACTAGAAGTTAGATTGTTTACTTTTCAATTTTCCAATTAAAATGTTAATTTTTAAGGCAATAATTTGCAGGGCCCAGAGCTCTTTATTTTCTCTAAAATATACACCATATGTCAAACAAACTTGATTCCATGTTTTACTCGTTCCAAAAGCTTTCAGAAACCAAATATTTAGTATTAACATGAGGCGTTTATATAGAGATGCTCCTCAACTTACAATGAGGTAATATCGCATAAGCCCATCTTAAGGTGAAAACATCGTAACTAGAAAATGCATTTGATACTACACTGGAGAGCATCGGTTGTTTGCCCTCATGAGCATGTGCCTGACGAGGAGCTGAGGCCTCTGCTGCTGCCCAGCATTGCGAGGGAGTATCACACCACGTATCTCTAGCCCTGGACAACATCCGATTCAAAATTTACAGTGTGGTTTCTACTGACTGCATATCACTTTTGCACCATTATAAAGTCAAATTGTAAGTAGAAACATTGTAAGTCAGGGAGGGTCTGTATAAGATTTGGTTGAATATAATTTTTCTAATTGCACTTGATAATTAGGATTAGGTTGCTATGTGTGAGACTTAATGGGAAAAAAAAAATGTTTAGAAACTTTGAAGAACTTTTGCTAAACTCGCACCATTAGTATGTTTTCTTATTGTTTTTTACTGAGCTCTTACTATCTGCCAGGCCAGATACTTTGCACATGCTATTGGAAACAGTAATTTTAAAACAATTTTATGCCCTGGTTGGTGTAGCTCAGTGGATTGAGTGCAGGCTGCGAACCAGAGTCACCGGTTCAATTCCCAGTCTAGGGCACGTGCCTGAGTTGAGGGTCAGGTCCCCATTGGGGGCCATGTGAGAGGCAACCACACACTGATGTTTCTCTCCCTCTCTTTCTCCCTCCCTTCCTCTCTCTCTCTAAAAATAAATAATAAATAAAATCTAAAACCACAAATTATTTAAAAAATAAATAAAACAGTTGTATATACCAATACTAATATTTTATGTATGGGGTAGTATTTTTCAAGCATTTTGAATATAATTCACAATAATTTCGTAGTACCTAACTGGTCTTTAATGTCTCTAGTATACTACGCAAACCAACATTTATGAAATCATGTCTTAAAAATAGCTAAGATTTTAGTTTAGCTAAACTAGTAAGTCAACAAGTTGATTTTTTATAAACTTTCAGTGATTCAGTAACAGAACACCGGGCTTTGGGACCTTCAACCTGTGTTTATACTCAATAGCTGTAGCAGGACCAAATCCTCCTGTGTATAAAATACCGACTGTTTTTTGTCATTTAATCAAGAATTTGTTACATGCACACAATAGTTGTGTCTGATGTTTTAAACACATAATCATCAAAAATCACTGAATTGTATATTTTAAATGGCTGTAGTTTATAGTATGTAAATTATTCCTTAATAAGGAAAAAATTCCTTGATAAGGAAAAAATATCAGTAGTAATTCTGAATGAACCTATTTTTCTTTGGAAAAAGAGGTAGTATATTCCACTTACTCCTTTTTTAAATTAATAGACTTTAATTTTAAAAATATGTTCAGTTTATAGAAGAAATGAGCAGATAATACGGAGTCCCCATGTTACCACCCCCACCATACACATAGAGTTTTTCTTATTATTATTTAATATTAGTATGGTACGTTTGTTACAATTAATGAACCAATATTGATACATTATTTTAAACCAAATGCCGTATTTTATTCAGATTTCTTTAGCTTTAACCTCATGTCTTTTTCCTGGTCCAGGGTCTCATTCAGGACACCACGTAACATTCAGTTGGCATGTCTCCTTAGACTCCTCTTGGCTGTGACAGCTTCTCAGGCTCTCCCGGTGCTGGAGGACCTTGACAGTTCTGAGGGGTGCTGGCCAGGTGCATGGCAGAGGCCCCCTACTGGAATTTGTCTGCTGTTTTCCCCAGGATTAGACTCAGGCGATGGGCTCGCAGGGGGAAGACCACAGAGTTAGAATGCCATTTCACCATGTCATATCCAGGCTACATACTGCCTTTTGATTACTTTTTCTTTCTTAATAGAAGATTGTAAATATCATCTACATCTGATTACTTTTAATATGCTTTTTCAGATGTATTATTTCATCGCTTTGCCAAGATTTTCATTGGCTGTCTTGCTGCAGTTACTAGTGGTATGATGTATGCTCTCTATTTGTCAGCATACCATGAGCGGAAATTCTGGTTTTCCAACAGGCAGGTAAGAAGAAAGCCTTTTGAGCATATGAGAGTTGTTTTAGTATTTAATATTAATTTAAATAATGTGCCTTCCAGGGAGCCAAATGCTATGTGTGATAAGTGTGACAAGTGCTTTCTCATTTACAGCCATTAGAAACACAATGGTATAAAAGCCATTTGAGAACACTCACAGTATGAACTTGGAGAATTTTAGTGGGATATATTTTAAGGCCGTAGAGTAGCAACTGTGAGGGTGCTTTCTTTTGTGCAATTAATTTATCAGGGACTTTTGGTGACAGCAAAATGATACAGAGTTTAGTCAGCTTTTTAGTTTTCAGAAACAGTCTGAAGATTTCAACATCAAAATATACATGGTCCGACACAAATAACGCCCGTTTTTTATTACAAAATCATAAGCGTGTAATGCTGTAACATAACAACATCACACTCAAGCACATCATATGACACTTTAGGTGAAATGTTCAAATTGCTGTCCATCTCGTGTGAGACGTTCATGTACCCTACCAGCCACACTCAATGGCGCTACTTCTGCTGGACCCTGTATTTTTAGATTACATGATTAGAATGTTTTTTGGGGGGATGGGGTGGGGACGATTAACAAGCATGATGTTAAAGTTATTAAAGTGTTACCTTGACCTGACCTAGTAGCTCAGTTGGTTAGAGTGCCATCCCCATACACCAAGGTTGCGGGTTTCATCAGGGCACACACAAAACCCAACTAATGAATGCATAAGTAAGTGGAACAACAAATTGATGTCTCTCTCTCTCTCTCTTTCCTTCTCTTCCTCCCTCTTTCTAAAGTCAATAAAAATTTACAAAAAAAGATGTTGCTTCATGTTAATATGTTTAATATTTGGTTTTAAATTGTGTATATTCCACACAGACTCTTCAGTAACTATAATTCATAATTCATTTGGCCTTTGATAAGTTTGTTTTCAGCTTACCTTCATAATCATATATATCTGTATTATACAAAGTTCATGGCCTTACCACTTGACGCTAAAGGGTTTTGCTTTCTTATTTTAGCCATTCTTATTTTTGAGCGAGTAATCAAGCTGACTAGTGTTTTTAAGCCATTGATTTACCTAGTACAACCAAAACATTTAACTGAAAAATTACCTGTATTGGACAAAAGCTATTATTGAATACTATAGCATATCCTATTTCCTTGAAAATGTTATACAGAGTAACTATTAGTAGTTCTCAGTACTGAATGTACAATAAAATCATCTGGGAGCTTTCAAAAAATAATCACCTCACAGCACCTCACAGATTTGTAAGTGGAGGTGAGGAGGCAGGGAGTGTTTGGGATCAGTATGGAACAAAATATTTCTAAGAAATTCTGTGTGTAGGCAACATGAGGTTTGAAACAACTAGAGGTTTGAAACTATAGAGGGAGATGCAAGTCACTCTCGAGTTGGCCCACCTCCACTCGGACACGTACTTTTTGCTTCTTTCACAGCTGTGCCTGTGCCTTGGCCTCTTTCTTTTTCTCTCCCTGAATGAAACTTGCTTTATTCTCAGGCACACACATACACACACTAAAGAAAGAAAGGAAAGGGAGGGGAGGGGAAGAAAAAAAGGAAAGGAAAGGAAAGGAAAGGAAAGGGAAAGGAAAGGAAAGGAAAGGAAAAAAAAGAAAAATATAGAGGGCATTCACCAAGAACCTTGTTTTCAAAGCATTGTGTATGAGCCAGGAGCATTGGCATTATCTGGGAGCTTTTTCAGAATTGCAGAGTCTCAGCCCTGCTCAGTGATCAGAATTTACATTTTAATAAGATGTCTAGGAGTTTCATATGCACATTAAGTTTGAGGAACACCAATTAAGAGTTTACATCTTTGAGATCTTAGAAACATCTGTTTCCATTCATAAATCATTTTAAGGAAATTTATTTAGATTAATATGGTCTAAATGAGAAAAAAATGTTCACTGGTCACGGTGCATAATATACTGGAACTCTGAAAAGTCTTCCAAAGAAACCCACTTAACTTTGTTTAATTAGCCTATCATACAGTTTATCCAGCTACAGAACTCTTTTTAGGTAACATCCATTTATATCTTAGGAAGTTCTGTTGATCAAACTTTGGGAAACTTCTGTTATAGCTTTTGTTTTGTATTAATTTATAAATATTATACATGAAAATAAATTTTATTCCATCCTCCTAACCCCTACCTCTCTCCACTTTGGCAACCATCCTCTTGTTCTCTGTGGGTCTGTTTCTGTCTTGTTCTATCATTTATTTTTTTTGATTCCACATATGAGCTAAATCATACAGTATTTGTCTTTCTCTTTCTGACCTATTTCACTTGGCACGGTACTCTAGGTCCATTCATGTCGACCTGAATTAGAAGTGGCCTCTGTGTAGGCTGTGCGTGCCACACTAGTTTGGCAGGCCGGTAGGAATCGAGCGGTGCTTACCATGGATGTCCAGGGCAGTGTCCTATGGAGCAGGAGCAGGTCCATTTGTCTGAGACCACAGTGGGTTCTGATGATGTGTGGGGAAAAGCGACCTAGCAGACAGGCCGCAGCACCTGGCTAGAGCACCCGCCCAGTCTGTGGAGGTGGAGGGGGACATAAACAATGGCGCTCCTGGCACCTAAGGTTTCCTGGCCTTCTCCTTATATCTCTTTCTCTTGTGCAGAAGCTGTCCATTCAGTCCTCAGTCGTCTCACAGGAATAATTGCTGTCTGTATATACATATATGTTAAGAGTTTGCTTGTGGAAGGGGGCAAGTTCAGTGTCCTATGCCCCTGCCATCTTGGACCTCTCTAGAAGATTACAGATTTATGAAACCCAGATTCAGCAGGAAAGCACAAGGTTTCCTAATGTTTTTGACTACCCACATTCTTGGTTCTGTATAGCCTAATTTTCTGGATTTTCAGATTTCTGTTTCTGGAAGGTCATTTGAAAAGTACTGATTAAGTATTGGCTGCTGTTGAGAAGTACTAATTAACGGCTTGCTGGTCTGGATACATAGGGAAATGGAACAGCAATAGAAAATGCTACTTTCTTCTTAAACATATCTTTTTATTATGGACTTCTAACACCTCAACCATTATTTTTTATTTTCTGCCTTATTATTTTTGCTGTCCTTAGGGCATTTCTTTTGATTTCCTTCTAGGTTTTCCTTGTATATAATAGGTAAATGCTTAATGAGTTACAAATCATTTTAAACCTTAGATGTTTTATTGATTGCCAGATTATTAAAAAGTTGAACCTCATTAATATGGCCACTAGTAAATAAAGGAAAATTCAAACACATCTTTGAATAAAGGGGTAAATAAATAGCATTAGTTCAGATGATGGGAGAGAAGAAGGAAGATGGCAGTTGAAATTTATGACACCGGTATTTCAATAATTATTATATTTTCTTTTAGGAACTTGAACGGGAAATCACATTCCAGGGTGACAGTGGCATTTATTACTCTTATTATAAAGATATGTTAAAGGCGCCTTCATTTGAAAGAGGTATGATAACTACATTTGGATTTTTAATAACAATATTTTTCTAAAACGGAACATTGGCCCTGATTGATGTGGCCCAGCTGATGTGCCACCGAGCCAAACGTTGCTGGTTTGATTCCCACTCCGGGCACGTGCCTGGGATGCAGGTTTGGTCTCCCATTGGGGTGCGTGAGAGGCAACTTTCTCTCTCAAATTGATGTTTCTCTCCCTTTCTCCCTCCTTTCCCCTTTCTCTAAAAATAAATAAATTAATAATTTAAAATAAAACATTGTTCTTTTATGTGGGAACCTTTGAATGGTGGAGATTTCTCAGAATATAGGTATTTCTCTTTCTTGTACTTAATAAAATAATGGGAAAAATGAGGCACAGAGTATCATTTTGAGGTCTTGATGATAATTTAAAATATTTAGTGACTTTTGAATAACATGTTTCGTTATTGTAAAAGCAGAATAAATTATCTAGAGAAATATTTTTCTATCTTTAGGTGTTTACGAACTGACACATAATAACAAAACTGTATCTCTGAAGACTATAAATGCAGTGCAACAAATGTCTCTATATCCAGAACTTATAGCCAGCGCTTTATATCAAGCAACTGGTAGCAACGTATGTGTTTTTCTTTTGACTATACTATTTATTATCTCACATACTTATGAATTCTTAAAATTACTAATGTCATTCTGTTATCTTCTCTCTCTGTTTTTTTCCGATTAGGAGATTATTGAGCCAGTATATTTTTATATTGGTATTGTTTTTGGATTGCAAGGAATATATGTTACTGCTTTGTTTGTTACGAGTTGGCTAATGAGTGGAACCTGGCTAGCAGGAATGCTTACTGTTGCATGGTTCATCATTAACAGGTAAGAGATGTTTTCAATTAAGTTTTATAACTTTTTGTGTCTGTGGTTGACAGTTCTATAATTGCGCCCCTCTCCCCCATCCCCATTATTCCATACCCTAGTTCCCACCTGGGAATATGATGAGATACTATCCTGTGACTATGTTCTTTTATGTGGCACAGTTGACCTTAAGATAGGAGGATTACCCGGTGGGCCTGATCTAATGGTATAAGTCTAATGGTAAAAGTGGACAGCTTTCTCTAGCATGTGCAGAAGGGGAAGTCAGAGATATTCAAAGCAGAAGAGTTTGCTGTTCTGTTGCTGGATTGAAGTGAGGAGGAACTGACTTCTCCCAATAACCAGTGAGCTCATAAAAGGACTACAGATCTGTATAACTGCAGCCCTAGCTGATGCTTCTGATTTTAGCTTAAGAGCCCCTGGGCAGAGAATCCAGCCATACATACTCTGATGGGTTTGTGAGCTAATAAATCTGTGCTGTTCTAAGCCACTACATCTGTGGTCATTAGTCATGCAGCAAATGGAAAATAATGTACCTGCCTTGTATCTCTCATTTTTCTGACATAATGACATTGGCATATATGGATATACCTTTTCTTTCCTCTTTTATTTAAGATTGGTAACATATAAAAAGAAGGGGCATCAGATACATCACTATTAAGTTCTCCACCACAGATAACGATTCAATGCTACTCTGTGACAGTACGCTTTGAATTAATATACCCATCCTTTTTGATGATCAAAGCAACCTCAGTTGTTTAATTTATTTTTTAATTACTGATTTAGAGAAAGAGAGAGAGAGGAAAGGAGACAGAGAAACATCAATTTGTTGTTCCACTTATTCATGCGTTCATTAGTTGATTTTTGTTTGCGCCCTGACCAGGGATCAAACCTGCAACCTTGGTGTGTCAGAACAGTGCTCTAACCAACTGAGCTACCTGGCCAGGGCCACTCTCAGTTCTTTAGTAAGGGATAGAACTTCTCTGAAATGGACGGGTGGTTTGAAGTGTGTCATAAAAATTTTCTTGACATTGGTCAGTGTCAAAAATGTATTTTTTGGGTGTGGCATTCTCCTTCCTTCTCATAGTATTCTGCACCCCCCCATAACATTTACTATGATGAAATAATTCAACGTGAAACTTTACTTCTGTTACACATTTCTTTCAGCAATAGCCAAGTGAAAAATATGATAATACTAAGGGGGACACAAAACCCCTGGAATTTTTAATAAAAAATTGGGTATTTATTCCAACATGTTTAAACTTCAGTCACCTTCAAGGTTCTCTCCATTTGATGCAATGCAACTATCGGGATGTTTTTCCACTGCTCAAAACAGTTTTTGAACTCATCGATTCTGATGCCTTTTTATGCTTCTGCTGTTTTTTGTTTCACCTCTTCCACACCAGCAAAACATTTCCCTTTGAGGCCTTTTTATCTGGGGAAACAAAAAAAGTCCTAGAACACTCACCTAGAGAGGGAAGCCTGTAACAAGAGGCTGGCCCTCCAGAATATAATCTGGGGGTTTTTTGGGTCCCCCCTCATACTTTCAAGTTATTGAGAATCAGCATTAAAGGCTATTATCTCTTACTGGGTTTTGTTTGTATTTAGAGTCACATGCTAACAACAATTTGTGTGCTGCGGAATTTTAATAATTAGTTTATGTGTGCCATGAGATGAAGAAGGTTTAAAATCACTGTCCTGTTGTATGGCTATACCTAATTTGATTGAACTAAATTACATACAAGTATGTCTACCTTCTCTACTTATGAGAGTTATGCAGCAGTTTACGTAAAGTTTTTAAAGCAATAGCACCTTTGATTTTTGTGTGTGTGGAAAATAAATAATCACTGAGAGTACTAAATCCAAACTGAATGAATGTTGAAAAAGTAGTTTCATGTGGTGGGACGATATGCAGGGAGAAAACAGGCTCTCAATGAAAATTGATTGAGAAACTAAGGAGGAGCTTGTAAAGACTTATCTGTGATTATGAGAATTTCAAAGGTCTCTAGGTGCACAATATAAGGAACTGCATGTTAATTCTGGGTAACCTACTGATTGAAAAGATTGTTAAACTAATATGCATTAAGTCTACTTGTGCCACATTCTAGCTCTATGACTTGCTTAAGTTATATCATCTTTCTGCGCTTTATATTCCATATATAAGGAGTATGAGAACTTTGGATCTGCCAGGCCTGCTAACTATGTGTGGTGTACATTGTGCTAAAATCCAGTGTATTCTGGAGTGAGCTGTGTGCTGTAGCATGAGGCTCTATGTGCCAGAGCAGCAGTGCCTTTTTGTCCCCTCAAATGCTCGCAGAGGCCCGTCTATTTATCAAGAATGCGCAACAGCACTAAGTCTTCCGAGGGGCTGTGGATGAGACACGATTAGTTTGCTCCAAGATGCTATATAGGCAGTGGTTGGCTCTGTCTATGCCTACATCCCAGGACTGTTACGGAGAACAATGAGATGTGTGTGAAATTGCTTTGAAAAGTACAGTATTACACAAATGTAATAATGTCTTGCTCTTTTGCTCTTCATCTATGGTTTATTTTAGGGTAGATACAACAAGAATTGAATACTCCATTCCTTTGAGAGAAAACTGGGCACTACCGTATTTTGCATGCCAAGTTGCTGCACTTACAGGCTATTTAAAAAGCAACTTAAATGCTTATGGAGAGGTAAGATACAATTTATAATATATAATAAAGGACATAGTTAAGTAGTCCTGTTATAAATAACACTGTTATTCTGCAATCTGATTGACAGTAAAATATTTTTAGGAGAAAAGGGATGTTATGTTGTTTTGGTGCAGTTATTTAACAAATACATGAAGAATATCTTATTTTGAAAATTAATATCTCATTGTTATTTTACCATTTCTCTCACTTCTGGAATACTGATGGCCTTAACTCATCACAAGTTAAAGAAATATTAACGAAAGATAAAGAGTGACTATAAATGACAGCAATGTTAACTTTTCTGGTAGCACTGCATATGTTTCTGTTTACCTTTATGTTTTCTGTGATTGAGGTGTAGGTAGTTTAGTGAGTTTGAGGAGACTGTCCCAGATAGTTTCGATTTTTTCTTCTTTTTGTTGTTGTTATTGCCATAAACTCCTTTGGTAGTCAGATAAAGCTTACAGACTCTGTCTCAGAATAAGGACTTTAAATGCATAAAATAAGTGACTATAAAGGCAACAAATTATATCAAAATTAACTGAAATGTTGCAATCTTTTGACAGTCTGTCTATCTGGGGTTAAGAATTCCTAGCTAGAAAAAGAGATCACAGAGATCAAGGAAAGGCTTCTATGGAACCTGGTTAGCTGGAAATAAGATGGACATATGGTTTCTTTTGGAAAGCTCAGAAAAATGTACTGTTCTCTCCTATTTCAGTGATGACAAATGTACTGAGCACAGCAAACTTTTAATTTCATTTTTTATAACACTAGTATTTCCCTTTTTTATGTAAAATAACACTAACACATTTCAGAATTGTGAGTTCCTTTTGTTGTGTTTGTATAAAGAGCTTTCTGAGCAGGAATATTTTCTTCAATAGCCAGGGAGTCTGCAATCCCGTGTTCCCCTGTTAGATTGCGCAGCCTTCTCCCAGGGAAGACTGGTTCTTCAACTTTTGAATAAAATATTTTATTAGAGTAAAATGAACTGCCTGAGCTTCTTTGTATATACTATTATTTTGAAATAAAACAAAACTTTTGTTGTATAAAAAAGGTGTAATCTTTTTAATAAAATCATTATTTACTTTAAAAGAAGGAGTTTTGGAAAAGATAGTGGAAGGTATACTTATGTTTTCCCTTCTACACTGTATTTGATATTTTGCCATCTCTCTTCACTGCCATGTTATGTGTTTATTCTTTCTAATATGTTTTCTTTCTAACTTTTGTT
This sequence comes from Desmodus rotundus, assembly GCF_022682495.2. Lineage (NCBI taxonomy): Eukaryota > Metazoa > Chordata > Mammalia > Chiroptera > Phyllostomidae > Desmodus > Desmodus rotundus. Next base: position 31,233,002 of record NC_071394.1, on the reverse strand, counting down.
AAAATGGAAAAGTAATACATGAACATTACACACACATATGGTAAAAAATATTGTAGGTGCAAATGGATATATGATGAAAGAGTGTATTTCCATCCAGTTCACTGTTGTTTACTGAGGATCCTGTACTTTTTGAAGGGATCCAAGTTAGCTTTAACTCTTTATTTTAGATTATAGTTTGTTTCTCCTTTTTTATTTGACTACAATTATCTCCCTTTATTTTCAAAGTATTCATAACATTCTCCTCTCCCTCACCATCTCTTTCTCTGTTAATATTAAGATAAAGGAGGAAAATTGTATTTATCAGTTGTTTGATTATTTGTAACTAGCCATTCACCTGGTGGTACTCAGCAGTACGCAACAAGAGCAAAATATCTATATACAAATATTACAGGGGAAACTGGGTGAGGGAATTTGCTCTACTGTTTTTGCGAATTCTTATGAGTCTTAAACTAATTCTAAATATATATATGTATTTTCTATTATAATTTTTTACACGTGCTGCTTTTTTCAGGGTAAAGGGGATGTATATTTATATGAATTGTGATCACATGTGTAGATTCAAGTAACCATCATCATAATTAAGATACAGAACTGTTCCATCGTGCCCTGTCTGGGTGGCTCAGTTGGTTGACGCATTGTCCCACACACCAGAGGGTTGCGGGTTCAATCCCTGGTCAGAGCACATGCCTAGGTTGCAGGTTGATCCCTGGTCAGCGGGTATACTGGAGGCAACTGACTGATGTTTCTCTCTTGCTCTCTCTCTTTAAAATTAATAATGATATCCTCAGATGAGGATTTAAAAAAAACCCCAAAACTGTTCCATCACTACAAAGAAACTCCCTATGTTATCTCTTAATAGTCACATTTTTCCCTCAGTCCTGACCTCTGGCAACCACTGGTCTGATCTCTATCACTATAATTTTGTCACTTAGAAAGGTTATATAAATGGAATTACATAGTATGTTATCCTTTGAGATTGGCTTTTTTCTCCTCAGCGTAATGCCCTTAATATCCATTCAAGATGTTGCACGCATCAGCAGTTTGCTGCTTTTTATTGCGGAGTCATATTATAGCAGCGTGTATTGTAACCACATGTATTGCCTTCCTGAGGCATGGTCGCAGTTGCATCAGGATATCCACGCTCAGATCTTGTGTGCAGTTATCTGGAGCCATCCAGAGACATCTGGGGTTTATTACTGAAACCTATTTAATGTGTCACTTAAGTTATATATATATAAAGGTTCATAATAAAGGCATAATTGAAAATGAAGTGAGCAAGGTAAGGGGTAGTAGACAGGAGTGCACAGGATTTTGAAAATGTTCAAAGAAAGGAAGAATTTAGCCAATTGTCCAGATTGTGTTTGACATGTATTTCTGTCTTCCCTTCAGGGCTTGTTCTTAAGTAGTTTGAGAATAAATCCTTAGATTTAGCAAGGGTTTTATTACCATGTAGCTTTCCTCCAGCATCCCCAAAATATTCTCCAAGTGGCCAGTAGGTTGGTTAGTCTGCCTCCAAGCCTTCATTGGTTTCTATAACTGGATTCTCTGGGGATGATGGCTTCAGGCCTGGAATTACAGGTCTGGTTGTTCCACATCAGAAGATTTCCAGAACACTTCCTCTTACAGCTGTTGCCATAGGAAGGACAGAAGCTTGTGTGTTCTGCAGTGCCGAGTCCTTCTGGGCTTTGACCAACTGGTGGAAATTTTCCATCTCTTCCATTCTGTTCTGTGGTCTTAATCTTATTCAGGATGCTGGAAAAGTCTTATATATGCTGATGGCCCAAGGTATTTAAGACTCTGGAATTTATCATTGAGTATAGTCAGCTGAGTCTGACTAAACCTTTCTAGTTTTAGAGAACATGATTCTTATGTTAGGTTTCTTGACTTGATCTTCTCCTTCACTGTTCTTATGAGAACAAAGTCATTTGACACCACTGCTAATGGAGGAATTGGAAATGAAAAGTAGATCTGTGGAAAGAGTAGAGACTTTTGTTAGAAAAATGCTAAGGGGCGGGGGATTTCTTGCAGACTTGGTTTCTCACTAAGGGATCACTTAGAGATGACATTTGGAAGGACAGCATTGACTTTAGCCAAGCACATTGGGGCAGTGCAATCCTTGTGTTTAGTTCTTCAGTAGAGGGAAACAACTAAGAGTTTCATATGGTTGATAGTACCAGCATTGGGGAAAGGTAAGGCTACACTTTTGCTGAGAAGAAATTTAAATACCAATGGACTTTTCCCATGGGCTATGCGGTAGGCTGAGATGTAAACACACTAATAAAATGGAAGCTCTTAGGAAAATATGAAACGCCATGAAAATGAAAATATTTTCTTGGGCGAAAGGAGTTATTTTCACAATAGCAAAAGCCCACCAGAGCCAAAGCTAGTAAAGGCCACAATTTTCTTACGTTAATTACTTTACCTCTTAGAGGATGAAAGAAAATTGCAGTGAATTTTATTTTATTTTTTCCTTTGTCTTCCTGAAATTTTTAGTATGATGTTGAACTTTGAAGGACGTCATTGATTTCTCTCTAGAGCGCTTGAAGATCTTATTGTTTATGTTAGGATTTACTAATAATTATGTTATTTTAAGACAAATTTTCAAGAATTAGCTTAAAGTTGAACCAATACAGAGCCGCCACTTTGAGGTAACAACTTCATAGAGTTTTACAGTAATAAGGCTATTGATATGTAGTTTCTTTCTTTTGTTTTCCCTAGAGGTTTTGCTACTTGTTGATGAGTGCTTCAACTTACACGTTCATGATGATGTGGGAGTACAGCCACTACCTCTTGTTTCTTCAAGCAATATCTCTGTTCTTGCTAAATAGTTTTTCATTGAAGCTAAGTGACAAGGTATTATGGCATTTTGAAATTGCGATTTTTAAATCCAGGGAATAAATGTTTTTAGAGTGTTGTATCTTAAAACCATTTAGCTTTTAAGCTTTATTTTTAAATGTTTCAGTAGGTTCTGATTTATACTTCTCAAGAGACTGTTAAATTCATCTCCTCCATCCTTTTTAGAACTTTGAAATTTCTTTAAACACGATCTGCTTAACCAAAGTCATCCTGTGCTTCCTGTGCGTTTCTAGCCATTTCTCCTTCTTTCATTTTTGTTTGTTTAAAACAGAAAGAAAAGTGAAATATAGGACATGTACAAAAGAGTATATGTCCACTGTATATGCAGTACTAGAATAAAATATGAGTATTTGACCACCCAGGCCAAGAAGGGGTGCATTTGAGTGCCCAAGAAGCCGCTTTCTCACTCTTCCCCAGTCACGTCCGGTTCCCTCCCCAACAGAGGCTGACTGTCCTGCATCTTCTCAGTTCTTTCCTCTTTTTCTTTATGGTTTTACCACCTGTCTATATATTCCTAAAAAATATTTTGGAAATAACATCTTGTGTACTTTTGCCTGATTTGCTTTTGAGATCCATCCATGGTGATGTACTGAGCTGTATTCCTTTCATTTGTACTTTATTTATACATTCTGTTGTTGAAGGACATTTTAGTTTTTTTCAGTCTATTGTTCATGTGCTGCTACAAGCGTTCTTATACATGTCACGTGGCATGTAAGTGCAAGATTTCTCTAGAGCATGTATACACCTGATAACGAATTACCAAAGGGAATGTGCATATGCAGCCTAACTAGATGCCAAGCCTTTCAACCCAACGGCTGTATCAGTTTATCCTATTGCCAGAGGTCGTTAAAGGTTCCCATCAACACTTGGTTCCTTCTGTTTCTTTGTCTTTTTCGGCATTTATCTTTTTTAAATTTTAAAACTTTATTAAGTATTTAATATGTTGACCAAGCCAGATTTTAAGAATCTTCTTGCTCTTCTCTTCCTTTTCTTCATCCCATATACTCACGTGGTCCAAAATCCTGATGAGTACCAACACTTAGGTTATTGGGATAGAGAAATTTAAAAATGAAGAATCATTAACCCAGTATAAAGTCATTCACTTGCTAATTGAAAGGGTAATAAGAACCTGAACGTATCATAGGGGTAGCAACTGCAGGAAGTTGTTACCACCCTAAAGCTGAGGAAACGAAGGAGGAATTTGGAATTATTAAAACTTAAACTTAGAGGAGCAACACTGTGGAGCTGGACTCAGCCTCTAAAGAGGGACTACTACTCAGCTTTATTGGTATTTCTGAACTGGAAAGAAGGGCCCTGTGGAATTAAGACCCAGACCTCTGAGACTGGAGCTCTTCTCTGGGGCAAAAAGATGCAATAAAGCTGGTTCTTCAGGGTTGGAAAAACTTCAGTGGCATGCAGTGGCTTCAACAGGAGAGAATTGCTCTGTTAGAGTGAAGAGGCATGCATCACTGAGGTGACAGAGGAACTGCAAGCAGACAGGAAGTGCTAGGAAGGAACAAGTTCCTTCTTTCTCATCCAACCTTGTAATCTCTCTTATATTTTGTATTGGCAGAGCTTAATAGGAAGTCAACCAGAAAAGCAGAAGTGCAGATTTCAGAGTACCAGCCCCAGCATTATGAGGCAGGGGATAGAGGGATAACTTTAGAGCTAAGAGACAATTACTCAATAACTGTAGAACCAGCATCCAAAAAAAAGAATATTATCAGCACCCAGAAAATCCCATTGTGCCCTCTCCCAGTCATTACTGCAGTCTCCAAACAGTGAGATATCTTTTCTTTCCACCAATGGTCTGGCCTCTTAGGGGCTTTTTTTCTTTCTGCTTTTTGTTTTTTATTTTTTTGCTTTTAACACTCTGCCTTTTGATTTTTCCTGCTTATTGCCTGTGCTTTATCTTAGTTTTCCCTTTCTAAAATGAATTAACTTCATGATAGATTAAATTATTATACTATTTTAGAAAATAAATTTACTAAGACATAACTTTCCTTGGAGATCTTCTATTAGGATATTGACTTTAGCTTTCTTATGCTTATTGTTAAATGGAGCAAATACAAAAATACTTTTCTTTGGTTACATCTCATGGCTGTATAAGAATGGTCTGTCTCGGAAATATCCAGCCATGCAATATGAAAAGTGGAGACATTTACTGAAAATATAAGAAACAAGAAATATTGTACATAGGACGTCTCAGACCCCTTCAAAGTAGGCACCTGGGGACCTCACACAGTTCTCCCAGTGTCTCTCCCATTGTTCAGAACACTCTGCAAACCCTTTGTTGGAATCCCCAGCAGCTGCCTCGTCATATTTCCCAGAATCTCATCAAAGATCTGAAATCTCTCCCTTTTCAAAGGTGATTTTAGTTTTGGGAAACCCAGAAGTCACAGGGCACCACATCTAGGCTGTAGGGAGTCTGAGTCACCTGGTTGATTTGATTTTTCTCCAGAAAAACTCTGCACGAGACATTATGCATGAGTGGGCATGTTATCATGATGAAGCTGTCAATCACCAGTTGCCCATAGCTGTGGCCGTTATTGTCATATTATATCTATCAACCAATGAGGAATATTGAGGCAGTTCTCCTTATTGTTTGTCCTAGAGGGACATACTCATGATGCACAATACCTGCCCAATCAAAAAACACAGTTAACATGGTCTTGTCTTGCCTCAACATTGCCATGCCTTCTTCGGGCATGGAGAACCAGGCGACTTCCACTGGGAGACCGAGCCTTCATTTCTGGATCATAGCTATAGACCCACGATTTATCTCCATTTTTGACCTTCTTGAGGAAATACTGTTTTTTGATAGCAGTTTGAATCAAGTCATTAGCTACTGCAGCACAGTGTTTTTTCTGCTCTAGTAGCAGAAGCTGTGGAAACAAATTCTGCCACAACACATTTCATGCCAAGATCCTGCATCAAAATCTCAGGTGCAGTAGTTTTTGGAATCATTCCCCTGATCAGCTTCTAGTTTTCACACTGTCAGTTGCCGATCTTTGTTGATTGTAGCGCATACATGTTCTACATTCTCAGGTATTCTGCTTGTTGCAGGCCTTCCAGAATGTGGATCACTTTCAACAGATTCTCGACCATCTCTGAAACATTTGTGCCACACTTTTATTTGTGCTGCACTCATTGCATTGTCCCCAAAGTCCTTCTGAATCATCCAAATAGCTTCTGGAGAGGAATGTTCAACTTTAATGCAAAATTTGTTGCAGATTCGTTGCTCTGCTTGCTCAGTCATTTTAAATGCAACGGGCCACACAGTACACATGCTCATTCAGTGGCGTCTACTGCCCCCACTGAGTAGTACAGTGAAGTCATCATTGTTCATGCCTCTGCAGTCTAGTTTACTCTCCTTGACCTCCGGGTTCCATCGATGTCCCACGAATTGCTCTCATTATATTAACAATGGCTGGACTTTTTCCAGACAGACCTTGTATTTTCACTGGGTAGATTTTGGAAACTACTGCTAAAGATTATGATTTTGGATTTAATAACAAGGTAAGCTAAGTGAAATAAGTCAGAGCCTGGGACTACAGAAGGTTCTTGCAATCTGATTTAGACATCCATCATTTTAAAGCTTTTAGCTTTGTTTGCAAGCATTCTTTGAAGGAAATGATAAATTAATTATGTATTATATCATTAAAAATATGTTGAAGGTATACACAATACTGTCCTAAGTTATAGCAGAGCATTTACATTGTAATTGTAGTCAAATCTATTCTAAATAAAACTAATGAAAATATGTACAAAAAAGTTCATTATATTCTTATTCTTTTTGTTTTGTCCCAACAGGTTCATGAAGTTTATAAAATCTATATATTTTCTCTCTTTCTGGGATATTTACTGCAGTTTGAGAATTCAGCTTTATTGGTGTCTCCTTTATTGAGTTTAATAGTAGCCTTAATGTTTGTTAAGTACCTTCAGGTAATCAGAATTGCCTTTTATCATTCTTATGGTAAATTTTTAAATTGTGAATTTTTTATACTTCACTTCTTTGTTCATTTGATTTCCCCCCACAGCTAACTGTGAAGGAAGGAACTTTTGCTGCTAAAATAATGAAGGTTATTAATTTTTATCTGGTGTGTGCTCTGACAGTGACATTGAATATCGTAATGAAGGTAAGTGTCTCTGTGTCTGAGATTCATACAGTGGATAGTGGACTCAGTTTTATTTAATTTTTATTTATTTTCTTAAAGGTGAGGAAGGGAAGGAAGTCATTTTATTTTTTTTAATTTTATTTATTGATTTTAGAGAAAGAGAGAGAAACAAACTTTGTTGTTTCACTTGTTTATGCATTCCTTGGTTGCTACTTTGTGTGGGCCCTGACCAGAGATCAAACACACAACTTTGGCGTATCAGGACGATGCTCTAACCAACTGAGGTGCCTGGCCAGGGTTAGTGAATTAAATTTTAATGAGAGTAACGAGTTAATAAGATCATAGAGCTTGTACCGTAAAATTTTTAGTTGACCAGTGATGATGTATTAAGTGAGAAAATAAGATTATGATTCTTTTCTACATATACTTTAAAAATATATCCACTTTATTTTCCACTTAATTCAAAGTGTCATTATTATGCAATTAACATTGAGTAATGTATAGAATAAATTGAGATGAGTCAAAGGTGTTCAGAAGAGTGGATAAGTTACTTAATGTAGGGGGTAAAGTTGAAATCTCCCCATTACCCTATTATGGTTTTGTACTTGGGTATAGGGTAATGGGATGGACTTATGCCAGTAGATCTCTTTTCCTCACAGTTACAACAGGTATCATTTCATTCATATTTTTTGTTTGGTAGCCTTCCTGTTTTCTGTTTGTAGTATTAGACCATAGTGTATTGCTGTAAGTATAGCTAATGGTTCTTTTTTCCTCCAGATGTTTGTTCCACACAAAGAAAATGGACACATGCTGAAATTCCTTGAAGTAAAATTTGGACTAAATATGACTAAGTAAGTTTTAGATTATGTAAGTTTACCTAACTCTATACCACTTAGAAGATAAAGAACAAAAATAATCAAAGGAGGAAGTATACACTTAATTAAATACCACTTAGAAAATAAATAATTTGGAATATATCTAGAAGATATCTGATCTTAATGTTTTCTTTCATTAAAAAAAAATCTCATTTAGGTCTCTCAGAAATTAGATATACCTAAACCTCAGTAGCATCAAAGTATTTTGAGGTTACTTTCTCCCTTGAGGAGGAACAGTGATGTCATCGAAGATCAGGATAAATGAAAGATTTAAAATGAATAAAGAACCAAGGTAATGTTAACCACTACATCAGCAAAACGCTTACATTAAAAAGGGTATGGGCACAAAAAAAGGAGGAGGCAGCAAGATATTTATTTCATAGCAAAGAATCTCCTCTTGGGGTTATAATAGTGGACTGGAGAAGAAGCTGACTTTGAATTCACAAGCAATGTTGTGCCTTTTTTTGTGGGTTTGTTAAATGCATTTTTAAAACCTAAAACGAAATACATGATTTTATGTACTGACAGAATCTATTTGCATAACGGGAAATACATTTTTACCTACACATTTCTTTAGTTCATATAATATACCTTAGAACCTTATTATTATTTGCTGTGATTACATGGGATTTTAGATACTGTGCATGGAATTTCATGTTGCGACATATCACAGTTAACAAAATATTTGACATGGTTTAAACACTGGAGAAATCTTCTGAAGTGTAAGTCATATACCTCTGTCTAAGATAGTAGGGTCCTTTAAAGGCCGTGTACTCCCTAAGGGTATGGATGATGCCTTTTTCAGGGGTATATGTAGGTCTGACACTTAGCAGGCAATTAGTAAAAATTAGTTGTAGACCTTAATAATTGCCTGCCCTTTTCACTGACTTTCTCTTTAACCTTGGAAGACTCTAGAATGAGCCTAGGATTGAGGGCTGCTTTTTCTAGTGTTCCTTAGTTGATATTATATAGTGCCCCATTATTCAGTATGTCAGGTATTGGATTTACTTTACAAAATAATGCACTATGTGTTTTAGGAATAAAACATGGTCCTTGTCCTTAAGAATATTGCCCTCTCATAAGATAGTTTTGGTACAGTTAATGACATGGGTGGTATAAATGGTAAATACCTAATACTCAAGTGTGCCAAGTGGGTCTTAGGATTTGGAGCTCACCAGAATTTCAGGAAACATTGCTTTTGAAACACACTTTCAGGAACCAATAAAGCAATGTTAATAAATATTTGTTGGGTGTGCAGGATACTAGGCCAGATAGATACTCTGGGGGATAAAAAAATGAGTACAGTCTAACATAGGGCGGATTGCATTAAGGACTGTAATTGAGGGATAAGTAAAGTGCTGTGGGACTATTGGGAAGGAAAGGTTGAGACTGGGGGATATGGAAAGAATACTTGTTAAATTGGGATTTGAATTAGACCTTTATAGAATTAATACCTTTAATAGGCAGATTTTAAAAAGAAGTGTATTTGTTGTAGGTACAAGATACTTTGGTGGCAGCCTCCTTGATACAGCAGTATTGCTGTTTGACACATTGTGAAAGTCTCACCTTTTATTCTATATCTAGTGATTGGTGAAGCAGGCATTGTCCTTCAGTCCATGAGCACTCCTGACCTTCACTCCATTTCTTACCTCTGGCCCCAGGGCTGGGGAGTAAGGATAAAATGGAAGTAGAAGATGGATTGGGAGAGAATGCAGATACAACTGCCTGTATCAAGGAGTCTTGTTGGTCATATTTAGCTTTGGGTAAAAAACGGGTATCCTGATTCTTATAGCTCGAAAGTTTTACATTTCAAATGTTATGATTTCTGTCTTAGTAATTAGATTTCTTTTTAAAAGATGTGTCAGCTGAGTTACATTTATCAGTATTAATCAGGGCTGTCCAATAATACTGTGAGCCACATATGTAATTTTCTAGTAGCCACAATTAAAAAGCATAGTGAAATAAATGAATTTAATTTTAATAATATATGTTGTTTAATCCAATATATCAAAAACATTATTTTAATGTGTCCACAATATAAAAATTATTGATTTTTTAAAATTCTTTTTTATCTTTGAAATCTAGGGTGTATTTTGTACTGAAAGTGTATCTCCATTTGCACTGGCCACATTCCCAGTACTAATGTTACCTAGGAGTTAACATATTGGACAGCTAAATTTTTTATTGTCTTCCAGATAAAAATAGAAAGTGAAACTCCCTTAAAACTGTATTGAGCTCTAGAAATGGTAACATTACTTGGTAACAAAAAGCAGCAGTTTTACATTTATTAGAGCACTTTGTTGCGGATAGTTTACTAATGCTACCACCTTCATTTGTAAAGGGCAGGATCTGGCTGTCATCAGTGAACGGGTTTGAGAAATGTACTTTGTTTTATCTAAATTTCTACTGAGATAAAAATACTTTTATGGTTAAAACACCTGCAACAGTAGTTTAAAACACCTGTCATTTTGATATGTGTTTTGTCTTCTATAGGAATTTTACAATGAATTGGCTCCTATGTCAAGAATCCCTGCAGGCACCGTCTCAAGAATTTTTTTTGCGATTGACACAGTCTTCCTTATTACCTTTCTATATATTAGTGTTAATTATTTGTTTTCTTTCTATGATGCAAGTTATTTTTAGGAGAATTAAGTAAGTACTTATGAAAATCACATTACTAATATTTAATGAAAGTATGTAAAATTCTTATGTTTAATATTCTTCTAATATTTGTATATTTATTTTAGAGCTTCTAATTTCATTCTCTCTTCATTAATATGTAAACCTTTATAAGTTAACTAGGTAAAATTTAAATTTAAGTTCATATATCTAAACATGTAATGTCCAGATTTAGTGTAGGAGTAATATTTAAATAATCAGTTAAGCTATCACAAACTCTTTCACTAATTTCCTCAGATTTTTTACTTTAACATAAGAATAATTTCTTCTATTTAACCTCAAGGAAGCTAGTAGTATAAGCGATTTTAAATTATAATGTTTGACTATTTAAAATATGTTTATCATGTTTGAAAGGAGGTGTATCTAGTATCATGGTTTTGAGAATTTGTTCTTTAGATTATGATTTAACCATATTGACTTAGCAATCACTAGTTGAGTGATAATGATCTTAGAAAGGATCCTAAAATATTTTTTAATTATATTCCTGAACTTTCATTTTCAGTCTTTCCTAAGTCAGTTACATTCAGGTTCTAAAAGCTAATTTCAAAAACCTGGGGACCGAAAAGTTAGTATTTGACTAGCAGAATATACTTTCAAATATTAAGAACTACCTCTGTGTCTTTCTATGAAGAAATTGAAGATCTTTGAGTTTTTCAAGTACATATTTTAGTAAAAATCATGTTTCCTTTCTGTAGTGGTGAGTCCCTGAAAGAAACTGTTACTCTTGAAGATGGACGAATTGGAGAAAGGCCAGAAATAATTTATCATGTGATTCACAGTATTTTGTTGGGTTCTCTTGCAATGATTATAGAAGGGTAAGTATATTTATTTTATCTATTTATATTTATAAAGAATTGTCCTTTCTGATGGTAATAGGTGGATACTTACAAGAATACATTTGTAAAACTTTATAAAAACTCAAAATCTATAAACTTTCTTAATCTGACTGGAGTTTACAAAGTCAATAATACGGTGAATTGACATTTACTGATTCATTCATTTGTTCAAAAACTACTGGATGTCTTTCAAGGGCCAAATGTTGTGCTAGGTGCTGGAGGTACAGTGGTAACACAGATGAGCACACAGTCTTTAACCTTATGTGACATACAGCCTAATGGAGGTGACAGATGTTAATCACACAAAAATAAAATTATAACCTTGATAAGTGAAGGAGAAGTAGGTGGTGCTATGAGAACATATAAAAATGGGATCTGATTGAAGAAATCTTTCAGAAAGGCTTTCTAAGGAAAAGATACTTAAGTTGAGACCTAAAGGGTAGGTAGGGGTGAGCTAGGTTAGCAGAAGAAGGAAGAGTATTCCAGGTAGAAGATACATGTATGCCAAGGCATGCGATAGAAAGAAATGTGACTCATCTGGGGAGGGACTTGTTGTGAGGGATGAAATGAGCTCAGTCTGGTTGAAGGTAAAGAGCATGCATAGCATCTGATAAGTCTTGTTAAGGATTTTGGAGTAGTTGTTTTTTCCTTTTAACCTTTCTGTTACTTCATTTCTTTTATTGCTTTAAATGGCGTTTGAGCTCTTACCAAGTACATGTGGGACTCCATTTAATGTTCAATAAGGTCAAATTTTTCTATATCATTTGCTTGATCATTTTAATGCTCCCTATTCCTTCTTAAATTTGTAAGCAAAATGTATATCCACATATTAATATCCAGATAAGTTATAGTTGTTTAGGGAGTGTGAATCCTTTTAAGTCTAGTTTTCAAATTTCTTTTGTTCCTGCTTCTACACAAAATCATACCACCTTATTAATAAACTTCATAAAATATATTTATTCAGCAGCAGTTTTTAGTTATTTCATATGTCACTATTTTAGCAGTGGTGGGAGTTATAAAAATCTACAGAATAGGATTCCCCTTCTCCAGAAGCTCATAGGAGTCTCCAACACCACCTTCACTTCTGACACCAGCTGCAAGTTTGGGGTTCCCCAAATCACCCTTAGGTTCAACAACTCACTAGGATTCACAGCACTCAGAATGGTTGTTATACTCACTGTTGTGGTTTATTACACAGAAAGGACGGAGATTAAAATCAGTAGAGGGAAGAGGCACACAGAAAAAGGTCCAGGAGAAATCAGGCACAGAACTTCTGGTTGTCCCCTCCCAGTGGAGCCACCTGGTTCTCTCAGGAATGATGTGTAGCAGTATGCATGGAGGGTTGCCACCTAGGGAAGCTCACCTGAGCTTTGGTATTCATAGTTTTTATTGGGGCTCAGTCTTGTATGTATAAGTGGATGACCACCTGCATGGCTGACTTTAGTCTCTAGCCTCTCCCAGAGGTTTAACCAATAACCAAGGGGGCCATGGGGGCTTTCTTAGCATAGATTATCATAGATTTATCATTCTGTGCTAAGAATGATAAATCACATTCTTAGCATAGATTATCAGGCATGAATCCAGGTAAACAAAGGTACTCTTGTCACACACGACTTCCAGGGGCTTAGAAGTTATCTCCCAGGAATTGGGGGCAGGGCCAAATTTCTCTTTTAGAAAGGTTAATCCTTTACTGCACAGTAAATAAAATGCATGAAAATAAATATAATTAAAAGCAGCATATTAGTTTCTGAATATTAATTAATTATTCTGAAATTGTAATTCACACCAGAATATTCCTTCTTTACTTCCTAGATGAAAGATGGAAGTGTTATCATTAGAAATTTGTAGTTTTTTAACAGTCTCTTTATTAGACAAATTACTTGTATGCAAAATGAATGCTTAAAGCATGCAGATTATTATGTTTAAGTTATGTTTTGTTTATTATTGTGGTAGAAAGCATATAGCATAAAATTTACCAGCTTAACCATTTTTTAAAAGATTTTATTTATTTATGGTTAGAGAGAGAAGGGGCAGGGAGGGAGAAAGAGAAGGAGAGAAACATCTATGTGTTAGAGATACATAGATTGGTTACCTCTTGCAGGCCCCCAGCAGGGGACCTAGCCCACAACCCAGGCATGTGCCCTGACTGGGAATCCAACTGGTGACCCTTTATTTGCAGGCCGGCACTCAATCCACTGAATCCACACCAGCCAGGTGATCTTCTTTTTCTTTCTTTTCTTTTTTTTTTTTTTTTTTTTTTTAAGATTTCATTTATTTTTTAGAGAGAGGAAGGGAGGGAGAAAGAGAGGGAGAGAAACATCAATGTGTGGTTGCCTCCCACAAGCCCCTTACTGGGGACCCAGTCTGCAACCCAGGCATGCGCCCTAGACTGGAAATCCAACCAGTGACCCCTTGATTTGGAGGTCAGCACTCTACCACTGAGCTACACCAGCCAAGGCTGATCTTCTTTTTCTTAAATAAGACCCTTTAACATTTCATGTAATAATGGCTTGGTGATGATGAATTCCTTTAGCTTCACCTCGTCTGGGAAGCTCTTTATCTGTCCTTCCATTCTAAATAATAGCTTTGCTGGTTAGAGTAATCTAGGTTGTAGGTCCTTGCTTTTCATCACTTTGAATACTTCTTGACACTCCATTCTTGCCTGCAAAGTTTCTTTTGAGAAGTCAACTGACAATCTTATGGGAGCTCCTTTATAGGTAACTATCTGTTTTTCTCTTGCTGCTTTTAAGATTCTCTCTTTATTTTTAACCTTTGGTGTTTTAATTATGATGTGTCTTGGCATGGTCCTCTTTGGGTTCAACTTGTTTAAGACTCTCTGTGCTTCCAGGACTTGTATGTCTATTTCCCTCACCAAATTAGGGAAGTTTTCTTTCACTATTTTTTCAAATAAGTTTTCAATTTTTTGCTCTTCCTCTTCTCCTTCTGGCATCCCTGTGATTTGGATGTTGGTATGTTTGGAGATGTCTCTGAGTCTCTTATACTGTCCTCGTTATTTTGAATTCTTTTTTCTTCTTGCTGTTCTGGATGAATGCTTATTTCTTCCTTATGTTCCAAATCATTGATCTGAATCCTGGCTTCAACCCCTCCACTGTTGGTTCCCTGTAAATTTTTCTTTATATCACTTCATGTAGCCTTCATTTAAATGAGTTTTTTGAGCATCTTGATCACCAGTGTTTTGAACTATGCATCTGATAGGTTGGTTATCTCCATATTTTTTAGTTCTTTATCTGGGGTTTTGTTCTTTTCTTTCATTTGGGCCATATTTCTTTGTCTCCTCAATTTGGTGGCCTCCCTGTGTTTGTTTCTGTGTATTAGGTAGAGCTTCTTTGACTCCCTGTCTTAGTAGCACAGCCTATTGTAGAAAAGGGACCTGTAAATTGTGTGGGACAGAGCTTTAGGTGATTGCCATGGCAGGGCAACCCACTTCACCACTTGTGGCTCTGTGTAGGGGGAGGCTCAGAGAGGGGACAGTACTACTGCCTGGCTTCTGAAGGTTTGCTTGGCACTCACCCTATGTGACTGGCACCCTTCCAGCTGTTGCCCTGGTGCTGAATTCCCAGGGGGTGGGGGGTGCATCTGCATATGTTTTAAGTACCTGCTGGCCCTTTAAGCTGAGTCTCCTGAAAACCTGACAGTTTCTTACGCTGCCCCAACCCCCTTTGGTTTTTATAGCCAGAAATAATGGGGATTATCTTCCTGGCACTGGAACCCTGGGCTATGAAGTCTTGCCTAGGGCTGGGATCTCTTGCTCCCAATGTATCACTCCCAGTTTTTATCCACCACACCAGAATGTGTTACCGCCTGCCCACCGACTCCCCATGCCTCCCATCCGTCTCTGTGACTCTGCTCCTCCTACCCATCCGCATGAATGGGGCTTCTTTTAAGTCCTGGGTTGTTGGACTTCTGTACAGCTCCATTTTCTGACAGTTCTGGGTGTTATCTGTTTTGAGGTCTATTGTAATTCTTTCTGTGGTCCTGCGAGGAGGTGAAGCATATTTACCTTCGCCTCCATCTTGACTGAAAGTCCAGATGTTACTTTTGGATGTACCATATATCTACATTTTTTAAAAAACCTAGACAAACAGTATACATAAAATTTTACATTTAGCTTTTTTGTTTTTATAATAATTTATTTAATCAATACCTATCGAAGGGTAGTTAGGGCTCTAATTTTTTCTTGTTAAAACAACATGCACTTAAAACCCTTGTATGTATATCTTTATACATTTACAGTAACATATGTGTAAACTAGATTACTAGAAATAGGATTGTCTTGAGGTATTTAAAATATGGTTTCTACCAAATTGCCTTGTGAAAATTTATAAGTTTATATTCCCTCCAAGAGTACAATTTTGCTATACCATCACTATATTAATGCTGTTTCATTCTCATTTTAGTTACCTTCATGTCTTCTTGATTATTTCAGAAATGAATAATAATCTGTTGCTGAAAGTAGAGGCTAAACTTTTTCATTCTTCCTTAACAGTGTGCATTTTCATGGAGAGTAGGAAAGAACTCAGAAAAAAGAAATCAGAGAATGATGATGTTCATAGGATATCTCATATGTGGCTCCTTTTGTCTTTTCCAGTTTGAAATACCTCTGGACTCCTTACGTATGCATGTTAGCAGCATTTGGTGTGTGTTCTCCTGAGCTTTGGACAACACTTTTCAAGTGGCTT
Source organism: Desmodus rotundus (assembly GCF_022682495.2). Classification (NCBI taxonomy): domain Eukaryota; kingdom Metazoa; phylum Chordata; class Mammalia; order Chiroptera; family Phyllostomidae; genus Desmodus; species Desmodus rotundus. The sequence continues at coordinate 31,216,938 of NC_071394.1, read as the reverse complement.
CGATTACGAACCGTACACCCAGTACTGTTGGTGAGTCATGGTTATTCTCGGTTAAGTACTTGTTTCTCTTCTAGTTGTATAAATGGAAACCATATTGAATACCATTGGAATAGCATGAGTACATCACATTATGACTTATGAGTAGAAAAAGATCCTGTGAAAAACATTTTTTAATAATTTCCAATTACAAAAGAAAGGAATTTTATTTATTTATTTTAAAGATTTTATTTATTTATTTTAGAGAGGGGAAGGGAGGGAGAAAGAGAGGGAGAAAAACATCAATGTGCAGTTGCCTCTCATGCACCCCTTGGTGGGGACCCGGCCTGCAACCCAGGCACGCAGCCCGACTGGGAATCAAACCGGTGACCCTTTGGTTCACAGGCCAGCACTCAATCCACTGAGCCATACCAGCTAGGACTGCCAGACTTTTTCCGGAGGAATTTATTCATTCTGTTTTAGTATACAAGTATTTTACTATTGATCCATATATATTAGCTATTTTTTCTGTGTTATTTTATTGTCTTTTTCTTGTTGTTCGTATTTTAGGCAGCAGTTTAGTAACCTTGGTGTGCTCTTCCTAACTTAAATTCCTGGCAGAATTGTTAAATATTGATTTGCTATTTGAAATATTGCACGAGTGTTACCATTTTTATGTTCTGCCTTAAATTTATATAGTAAATATATATGTCTCATTTTACCTCAACTTTAATGTCTTAAACTTATCATTAGTCTTCACCCACCTCAAATTGTGAACTACGTTTCATGCTAACTTAAATTTCTCTGACTGAAATTTGTATAACTATATTAACATGAGCTCGATCATAGAGTCAATGTACTTAAAGTATATTCTGAAATGTATTTATTTGTAACCCTTTTGCTTTAATATTTTAGGCTCTTATTCTGAGCATGGCTATGCCCACTATAATAGGTCTCAGCTTATGGAAGGAGGTAAGAAATTTAGATTTTTGTATTACAATATCCTTTATCTACAAGGTAGATATATGTGTGTAAGATACTTACATTGAAATACTGTTCTAACAAAATTAAGTGTGCTATTCTTAGTAATACTTTTTTTTTTTTAATCATTAGGCTAAAACATTCTTAGAATGCTATCTGGTGCAAATTTCTGTTGTCTAATACTGTCATTAATTCAATTTATAATTGGCAAAGGAAATTGCCAAATAAATCAGTCTTAATGTTAAGTAGTATTTTGGCAGTTCCAAAATTTAAATATCTATAAAATAATATAAATTTTTTGGCTTATAATATAACATGAAGCTAATTGCCAATAAATATGTGAATTATTTGACCCCAAAATTAACTAATTAATTAATTATAGTGTGTGTGCATAAAGATACAACTGGTGATTAATTGCTTGGTGATTATGAAATTATTTATTGAGTGTAGGAAGTAAATTAACCATAAAATAATTTGGATTGAGAAGAATGAGCAGGTTGCTGAAAGAAAGTAGAGAGCTGTGACATTTTTAAAATAAGAACAGTGTTGTAAAATTGTTTGACTTATGTTAATGTCTTTTGAAAAACTTTGAAACAATTTTCAACTTTCTAGATACTTATACTTTGGGTGGATTTTGTTTTTGCATTTTAGTTTTTTCCAAGATTAATGGCAGAATTAACTGAACTACAGGAATTCTATGACCCAGACACAGTGGAACTTATGACCTGGATAAAGTAAGAATTGACTGCCCGATACCATTGTTAAACTATTAATTAACCATTGCATGCGATCTAATAGAGTCAGGGGAAATGATAAATTAATGTTTTTTCAAATTCTCATAAAAATCAGGAATTTTACACTGTTTTAAAGAATATTTAATTTTTATTGGAATTATAATTCTAATTTTGTAATAGAACTTGACTTCTTTGAAAATATAGCATTGATAAATTTGAGGTTTGACACTCTCTGCCATCAAACACCTAGAAATGTGGAATAAAAAGGAACAAGTATCCTTTTCTTTAGATAGTCAAGAGGATGCTACTTGTGCCCTAGGTTGGAGATGAATGAGAGGTGGATTGCTAGTCTTGGTAACTAAGGTTATCAAGACTTTTAATTTTAATTTTAATGCCCATTCAAGACAAGAGATGTGGTTGTACGCCTATGGAAGTGTAGATTTATAATCAAGACAACTTTTTCCCTCTCCCAACACACACATAAATAACTAAGGGACCGTAAAGGGAGGGTAACACTATCAGTGAAAGGATAGTCTAGCAAAAGATCCATCCAGTGGTAGAGAAAGATGATAAGAGAGCATGACTCCTTTGGCCTCAGCTCTTGGTAAAAAAAAAAAAAAAAAAAAAGCTGTTTCCTATGAATTTGTAGCAGTGGATCTGAATTTCATGGGTTTGTAGTTTGAAATTACATTTGACTAATCCAGGAAACACCAAATCAAGTAATCAGCATAAAAAGTGGCCCTGGGGTAGTCTGGAGTGCCTGGCACACCATCAATCCAGCATTCAAAGATTCTACAAATAAAACTTCATGAAAATGAATTCTAAAATTACAAAACACGTGAGGAAACAGTCTAACAGAGCAACAGTCAGCTCTCTAGAATCAGACCTCTAGTAATTTCTCATAATAAAATTTATTTGTGTCAGTTTTGTTGCATAACAGACTACCATAAAATTTAGCGGCTTACAAAGAGTAAACGTGTTATTTTGCATCCTTTAAGGATTAGCAGTGGGGAGGGTTCTCCTTGTCTGGGCCAGCGCAGCTGGGATTGAGTAGTCTGCCATGGCCTCTCTCACATGTTTGGTTTTGGGTAGGTACCAGCTGCAGAGATGGGGATAGAATTGACTTGGCCTTGTGCCTCTCATCATCCGGCCCATGTTAGCGTGGGCTCATTTACAAAGTAGTAGTTGTAGAGTTCCCAAGAGCGGCAAGGGAGGGCAAGTCTAAATGTCAAGTGTGTTTTGTTTCTGCTCATATTATGTTTGTTGGCCAGAGCAAGTCACATGGTCAAGACCAGAGTATCCTCCTAGAGAGCAGCTATAGGGAGAAGAATCATTGCAGCCATTCTGCACCCAGTCTGTGCCATGGATAGAGACTGAAATGGTTAACGCTGAAAAATTTTGAACACATAGAAAAAACTGAAACATGAAAAGGAAAAAAACCCCATCAAAAAAGACCAGGAAAAGACCAAGGGTGGGGGGGACAAAAAATGTTTCTAGAAATGAGGAATATGTTTATAGACTAGGTATATAGAAATGAGAATAGGTCTTATTCTAAGGTCTTATACTGTAATGACACCCGTCATATAAAATTTGTTTCCTTTAAGATCACTCTTAACTATTGCCCATTAATACTTTTTATGACTTGTATTTACCATTGTGGAACACTTGACTATTTATCTCTGTGTTGTCATTAACAAAAGAAGGAGTTACATCTATGTATATGACTTATCATAATATATATTTTAAAAAACAGCAAAGGCCTGAATATAGGACATTTTACATCAGACAATTGAACATTTGTTACTGTTGTTTAATTATTCAGTTTTATCTTTGTTTCCCCATTACTGAGTGCTCCTGGAGGACAATGGCTATGTGCCATCTCTTTATTTCCAGAGCTTGGCACTATCCCTAACATGTAGTGGGTGGATGCTAAATACAGGGAGTGAATAAAGCAATAGGGTAGACCTTTGGGACCGGTTTCTGGGTTTCCTGGACGTGCAAGTAGCATCTATCTGGGACTTTGAATCATGGTTCAGGATGGAGAAGGTAAAGGTAGGGAAGGAGCAGGAGGATAGATGGATCTGGAATGAGTTTAATTGTGGTGGTTAATATTTGCAAGGAAGATGAATTTGAGAATTTACAGTATCACCATTGCATTGATCACACTGTATAAAATGGTATTTTCCTGTCACTATATCCCATTACCCTAAATTGTTTTTTAATAGCATTATTACCACCTGACTTAGATGTTTGTTGTCTCCAAGCAAGGATCTTATCTCCACTCCCCCTGTAAAAAATTTCTATATCTTCAGCACTCAGAATCATTCCTGGTACATAATAGGTGCTTAATTGTTTTGAATGAATCCGTAAGTGAAATGAAGTGAAAGCTGACATTGAAACTTAAGTATATGATACACATTGTAAGTTGTCTGGTATTTCAGAGTTGATATAGATGAGTGATCTAAATAGTATATTTACTTTTCCAGGGTCTAAATCTGTGTGCTTCTTTGCAGAAGGCAAGCTCCAGTTGCAGCTGTGTTTGCAGGGAGTCCCCAGTTAATGGGCGCAATTAAATTATGCACTGGATGGATGGTAACAAGTTTGCCTCTTTACAATGATGATGATCTTCTCAAGAGAAATGAAAACGTAAGGCATTTGATGCCCTGACTGGTGTGGGTTAGTGGGTTGGGCGTTGTCCCACAAAGCCAAAGGTCACTGGCTTGATTTCCAGTCAGGGCACAAGCCTGGGCTACAGGCCAGGTCCCCGGTTGGGGGTGTGCAAGAGGCAGCCAGTGGATGATTCTTTCCCTCTCTCTCCCTTCCTTTGCCTCTCTCTAAAAATAATAGATTAATAAAAATCTTTTTTGAAAAAGAAAATGTAAGGCATTTTAGATTCTACATTTGTATCTTTTTACCATCACTCTTTATTTTAGTATAGTTTTGTAATGATGTATATGTTCCTGATTAGCTAGGAAAATCCAAATAATTTTAGAGAGGTGCATTTAAGCAAGAGGAGAGCCAAAATTAAAATATTAAAGGTTTTATGAACAGTATAGGTATGTTTATTGGAGAAACATTTAATTTTCCACCAAGTTTCAAGGGAACTAATGTATAACATTTCACAAAGAGTAACATAATTTTGAAAATCTTGTTCTCACCCTGGCTGGTGTAGCTCAGTGGATTGAGTGTGGGCTGCAGACTGGGGGGTCGCCAGTTCAGTTCCCAGTCAGGACACATGCCTGGGTTGCAGGCCAGGTCCCCGGTACCGGGCGCACGAGAGGCAACCACACATTGATGTTTCTCTCCCTCTCTTTCTCCTTCTCTTCCTCTCTCTCTAAAAATGAATTTAAAAAATCTTAAAAAAAAAAAGAAAATATTGTTCTCAATCAAATTATTGAAGGAACCCTGTTGATTAAAGTCTTGATACACTCTGTATTTCTAAGCTAAAATTCTATTACACTGTGATTTATTTTTCAGTATGGGCTATTATATTTAGTATACCATTAGAATGGCATCTAGTTACTTAATGTTAAGAGAACCTGTTATTTTGAGTGTTTGATATAGATATAAGTGGTAACTTTGTATGTGGAGGCAATGACTAAGTAAACCTGAGTTCCCAACGTTCTGTTTTTCAATTGATGACTATGTTAAGAGAACTTCACATGGTTTTTAAGTATACTCTAAGCTAAGGAGGAAATAGAGCAGCGTGGAAGTTAAACTATAATGTGAGGTTAGATTCTCAGAATGCAGACTCTGAAATTAGAGTATCTGGACTCAAACACTACCTCTGCCACATACTGGCTTTGTCACCTCGAGCAAGTTTCTTTCTTTGGACAGGGGGCATTTCCACAATGCCTTGTTTTACCAAATTGGGGCATAATTGGCATATGGCATTATATTAGCTTCAGGTGTATAAAATAATGATTTGATATCTGTGTGTATTGTCAACTGATCACCACAGTTAAGTCTAGTTAACATCTGTCACCATACTGAGCTACAAAAATATTTTTTCTTGTGATGAAAACTTATAAGATCTACTCTTTTAGCAACTTTCAAATATATAGAACAGTATTATTAACTGTAGTCACCATTCTGTACATTACACCCCCATGACTTATTTGTTTTATAACTGCAAGTTTGTACCTTTTGACTCCCTTCACCCATTTGCCCACCAGCTATCATCTGTTCTGTGTGCGTGTTGTTAGTTTTACATTGCACATATAAGTGAAGTTTTGTGGCATTTGTCTTTCTCCATCTGACTTATTTCACTTTGTATAATGCTCTCAAGGTCCACCCATGTTATTGCAATGGCAGGATTTCATCCTTTTTTGTGGCCGAGTAATATTCCATTGTATACATGTACCACATTTTCTTTAGCGTTTATCTATTGATTGCCATTTAGGTTGTTTCCTTGTCTTGGCTGTTGTAAATAATGCTGTAATGAACATAGAGTTGCAGATATCTTTTTGAATTAGTGTTTTCATTTTCTTCAAATAGATACCCAGAGGTGGAATTGCTGGATCACATGGCAATTCTATTTTTAATTTTTTGAGGCATCTCCATGTTGTTTTCCATAGTGACTGCACCAATTGACAATCCCACCAACAGTGCACAAGGATTTTCATTTCTCTACATGCTCACCAACATGTTATTTCTTCCATTTTTGATGATACCCATGCTGGCAGGTGTGAGGTGATACCACATTGTGGTTTAAATATGCATTTCCTTGATGACTAGTGATTTTGAGCAGCTTTTCATGTACCTGTTGGTCATCTGTATGTCTTCTTTGGAAAAATATCTGTTCAGATCCCCTGCCCATTTTTTAATCAAGTTGTTGTTTTGGTTGATGTTGAATTGTATGAGTTCTTTATATATTTAGGATATTAACCCCATATCCATTGTCTTATTTACGAATATCCTCTCTCATTCAGTAGATTGTCTGTTTTGTTGATGCCTTTCTTTACTCTGCAGAGCTTTTTAGTTTGATATAGTTCAATTTGTTTATTTTTGCTTTTGTTTTCCTTGCCTTCAGAGTCAGATCCCAAAAAACATTGCCGAGAACCAATGTCAAGGAGCTTACTACCTATGTTTTCTTACAGGAACTGTATGGTTTTAGGTCTTATATTCAAGTTTTTAACCCATTTTGAATTAATGTTCACGTATGGTGTAAGACGGTGGCCTAGTTTTATTCTTTTGCATGTGACTCTCCAGTTTTCTCCACACCATATATTGAAAAGATTCTTTCCCCATTGTATATTCTTTTTTTTTTTCATGTACAAAAAGTAGGCTATGTTTATTTAGGTTACATGCGGTTGACTCAGTCGGTGTGACTCAAACTACAAGAAGCCATTTCCATTTCAGTCCATTCTGAATCCTAGAGTTGGGGCCAGAATGGAAGGAGTGCTGCTTGGGGCCCATTCACAGCTTTATAAGTTTCTCATCTGTGACTGTGCGACATTGGCTAGGAAGGTCACCATCAGCAGATCACTGATGTTGCTGTTGAGCATGGTCTTGGATATTTGGTTACAAGTACCTAAGTAACCAACTCTCTTGGGTACTTGGTTAACCAGACTCATCAAGAACCAACCCACGGTATTGTTGGCTGAAACCTTTCCAGACCATGCATCTTCTGCATGCTTCAACACTGTGCCGAGGGCATCCGGGATGTGAGCCCATGACCTACTGCTCGCTGCAAGTCACTTGAGAATCCAATCACCCGGTTAGGGCTCAAACAGATCGTCATGATAAGGTCAACTCCAGTGTGTTCAGTGTCATAGTACATACATTTCACTGTCAGAGGTATGAGCATCACCCCCATGGTCCTGCTAGGGACACCCACTAAAGTGCCGACATAAGCCCCGTTGCTCATGTGACGACCATTCTGGAGGCACAGTGAGGTGAATGGGGTTGGGGCTTCCCAACTGCAGCACTCATGGCTCAGCATAGAGTGCTCTGTGACGTCATGGCCTGTAGCTTTCCAGCTCAGAATGAACTCATTTGAAGAGACTTTCTTGCACAATTCATACATGTTGTTAGCAAATTCCATATCAACAGCCACCTCATCTTCTGACTCATTGTGTGGCATCGAAAAGCAATTGGTGAGTTCCATTGAGTGATTGTCCATGGTTCCCAGCCTAATATCTTAGGCAGTGGCCTTGTTGTGTCGCTCATAGCTGTCCATGATGGAGGCCAAAACGGCCGGGTGCAGCCAGACCACCTGACCACTGGGGAAGGAGCCTGGTAGAGTAGGATTGGCCTGTGACTGCGCTGAGGTCTGCCCTGGGGCTGGTGCCAAGGCCAGGGTCTAGACTGGAGCCACAGTCGGAGCCACTGCTGCCACTGGGTCTGGGGATGAGAGTGGAGCCGGGATTGGAGCTGGGACAGATGCTGGAGGTGAGGTTGGGCCGGGTTTGGAGCTGAGGTGGGGGCTGTAGCTGGTGCTGGAGTGGCAAGAGGAACACTCGCCAGTACTGCTGGTCTGGCCATCTTGTGGAAAGAGAGCCCTATTATATATTCTTGACTCTTTTGTTGTAAGTTAGTTGCCTATATATGTGTGGGTTTATTTCTGGGCTCTCTATTCTGTCTCATTGATCTGTGTGTCTGTTTTTATTCCACTACCAGACTGATCTGATTACTATTGCTTAGTAGTATACTTTGAAATCAGGGAGTGTGATACCTCCAACTTTGCTGTTCTTTCTCAAGATTGTATTGGTGCCCTGGCCAGGTAGCTAGGTTGGTTGGAGTGTCATACACCAAGGTTGTGGGTTCTTTCCACCGTCAGGGCACATGCAAGAATCAACCAATGAACGCATGAATAAATGGAAAAATAAGTTGATGTTTCTCTCCCCCACCTCTGAACAAACAAACAAATAAATAACAGATTATTTTGGCTACTTGTGATCTTTTGTGGTTCCATACAAATTTTGGAATTATTTGTTCTAGTTCTGCAAAAAATGCCATTGCAATCTTGATAGGAATTGCATTGAATCTATAGATTGCTTTAGGTTTGGACATTTAAACAGTATTAATTCTTGCAATCCATGAACACAGAATATCTTTCCATTTATTTGTGTCTTCTTCAATTTCTTTAATTTTGAGCAAGGGTCTGAATCTGGAAATAATAGTTCTCACCTCCTAGTCATGAAAATTCTATGAGAGGATGTGCTGTGCTTGAAACATAGTAAAATTTAAATATTAGCTATATTATGTTATTACCTTATACTATTAAATTATAATTGTGTGCACACATCAACACGTATAAACACACAGAGTACAAAGAGAGTTCAGAAGCAGTAGCAATTAATTCTGCCTACAAAAATCCAAGTCTCCATAAAGGACGTTCTCTTGATCTGACCTTCAAAGGATAAGTAGAAACTTCCTTGGGAGGAAAAATGCATATGATTTCAAGTCTGAAAAAGTAACATGAGCTGTGAAATTTGTATGGTCATGAACCTAGAAAATAGAGGACAAATTCTGAAGGGCCTGGAACGTCATGCTGAAGACATTAGACTTACCCTTGAGGTATTTGGGAGTTATTAAAAACCTCTAATAAGTCTGGGAATTGAATGCTTAGATCTCTTTTAGAGAGTTCATTATGATCGTAGCAGAGAGAACAGATTGAAGCAGGAGAAAATCAGAGATCGGGAGATCTGCCTGAGAGTAATTTACCTGGGAGACAACAGCTGTCTCTCACTAGCCTGTGCTACACTTTGCAGAGGTGGTGTTGCTTAGACAGAATATATGCAGCATATTCCTGAACTGTACTTTTTGTGGATTTGAACCAGCCAGTTCTGGCATGACTTTGTAGGGGTTTTTGGTTGGTCTTTTTACTGATAGAGAATTTTAGAATCTCTTATAATTAGCTCAGAGTTTTAATTAGATGGTAATTAAATTTAAACATTTTAGAGTTTTAAGCTTTGTATGCCTTGGCTTTGAGAATAGGAACCATGTTTTTCAAACCTTTGTCTTTCTCTCTGGTGTCTGGTACATAGCAAATGCTGAATAAATTTGTTGTCAAACTAAAATTCAAACCAAACTCCATGAACGAGAGACTGCCATTTGAATTAGACACTATCTATAATTCATGACTTGTGATGGATTGTTTCGTGATCGCCTGTGGCAGTGATTCTCAAACCTGGGACAGTTATGCCCCTCGGGGACGTTGGCCAGTGTCTGGAGTCATTATCTAATAAGGTCAGAAAAGTTGTAATGAAACAGGCCATGGAATCAAGGCTCGAGTTTTGAGTATCATTGGCTCATTTAGTATTTTGTTACAATGGTCGAATTATTTTTAACCTTGCCGACTTTATTTCATGTATAAAATGAGCATAAAAAAACCTCTGATATATGGTAATAAAAAAGAGTAAAGGAACTACTACATCTCAATAATAAAAAGACAAATCAATTTAAAAATGGACAAAGGCCATTTGCAAAAACAGGGATGAATCCTGAGGGCACTTTGTTAAGTGAAATAAGTCAGATAGAGAAGACAAATACACCAGCATCGCTTATATATTGAGAATTCATAGAAACAGGGAGTGGTGCTTGCCAGCATCTGGATGATGGGGAATTGGGAGATGTTGGTGAAAGGGCATAAACTTCCAGTTATGAGATTAGTAAATTCTGGGGATCTGATATTCAAAATTGTGATTATAGTTATTAATGCTGTATTTTATATTTGAAAGTTGCTAAGGGAGTAGGTTTTAACTGTTCTTACCACAAAAAATAAATGATAGTGACGTGACATGATGGAGGTGTCAGCTAATATTATGGTGGTAATCATTTTGCCATATTTAAATGTATTAAATGAGCACCTTGTATACTTTAAACTTACACAACGTTATTTGTTTTTTAATAGTTTATTTTTTATTGTATTTTTTCCATTACCATTTAGCCCTCTTCCACTTCCACCCATTCCCTCCCCCATGCTATGTTATTTATATCTCAATAAAGCTAGGGAAGAAATGGGCAAAAGACTTGAATGTACATTTCTTCAAGGAAGATAGACAATGGCTAATTGCATATGAATGTAAGCTCTCTGAGGGCAGGGATCAAAACTTAGTGAATATGGTAGTGAACATGGTAGGTGCTTAATGTATAGTTTTGATTAATAAAAGTTTTAAATGTCTTTTAAAATACCTGTTTTAATTGTATTCTTTCAGATCTATCAAATCTATTCAAAGCGATCAGCCGAGGATATCTATAAAATCCTGACATCTTACAAAGCTAATTACCTGATTGTAGAGGACGCCATCTGCAATGAGGTGGGAACCGTTCGAGGCTGCAGGGTTAAAGATCTGTTAGACATTGCGAATGGCCACGTAAGTAACCATTGGGAAATTTCAATCTTTTTTGAGAAGAATGACTTGGTCTAAACTTGGGAGTCTGCACACTTTAGTTTTGGAAGTTAACTAAGAATATAATTAAAAGTTATATAACAATGGGGGGAACTTATTAAAAGTAGTTTGAAGTATTTTTTCAATGTACAAAAGAAAAGTTGGGTATTTTTACAAAAATTTTTTTTACCAATACATGGATTTCTTTTTCATTACCTATACTTATGTATGTTCAACATTTATACACAAAAGCTGGCCAGGGATATAAAGTACAGCATAGGGAATGTGGTCAATAATATGTGTGACGATAACTGTATATGATGCCAGGTGGGTACTGGAAATATCAGGCGGAACACTTTGTAAAGTATATGCTGTACTTTTAGGTGAAACCAATACAAAATAATCCTGGGGAGAAAATGAGCATTTAAAAAAAAGCAAGATGGCATAATTGGGTTTGAATGATGATTTTAACTGATAATCTATAGAGCATTTGGTTGCAATGCTATATTGAGAAAGTTACTGTAATTTAATACATATCTAGAAAAATTGCTTACTAAATTATAGCAGTTCTTACATGGAGTCCCTATTATCCACAACGATTAGTGTATTATCCACAACGATTCAGAGCCACTTTAGTCATTAGGACTTAGTTACATCTTGATTTTTCATTAATTTGAGCTATTTTACCAAATATCTTACCCCTCAGCCTGCAGTACATACTGTATGTCTAGCAGACGAGAAGACTGGCAGGGGAGAGTGTTGTCTGGAATGGGCACCTTTACTCCTGTAAAAGTTGGGGGTGGAGGACCTTAGGAAAGTTTATTAGATCATTCTAGGTTGGAGTAGATAGTCTCTTCAGGTGGCAACAAAGATTTGTGGGGTTTTTTGTCCATTCCTAAATGATTAGCCATTGTCTTACCATCCCAGACTAGTTTGGAGCTGAGAAGTTAGTTTTTATGATTTTCACCTTTTTCTGTCTTCATGGCTCCTTAAACTTGTAATATAAGCACTGTTTTCTGCTGCATGTATTTTGAGTTTTCTCTTTATTCTTGATATTTGTGATATTTGGCTTAATTGGTGCCAAATGGAATTTTACTAAAGATAACAGGGACCTGGCCAGGTGGCTCAGTTGGCTGGAGGGTCGTCCCATGCACCAAAAGGTTGAGGGTTCAATTCTCGGTCAGAGCACATGCCTAAATTGCAGGGGAGTGCTTATGAGAGGCAACAGATCAATGTTTCTCTCTCACCTCTCTCTCACTCCCTCTCTCTCATTGATATCTCTCTATCAAATCAATGAACATATTGTTGGGTGATGGTTTCTAAAAAAGGAGTTAACAAAAACCATCATAAGTATTTAGTAATTGCTGCTGTATTGGTATCCGCTCTCTGGACCCTTTTTATAATCTACTTTTGGCTACCTTTTTGTTCCATTTTGAAGATCAGGTTACTTTCATATAATGCCAGGCACAGACTTAAAGCTAATCTATCCTTTTACTCTTATTAAAGTTGGCTCTCTGACATCTTTCTTAGGCATTAGAGTAACATTCAGTGTTTTATAGAAAATACTTCAAGCTAGCTAAGCTAGCTACCTTAGTGAACATCACTAAGGTGGGAATGTAAAGTTTGCACTGGATAAGTCACAAAAATTTACTTGCTTACTCTAATTGTAAATCAATTCTACACCACGTAAGTGTTTAAATATACATTAAGAATATAATACAAGGTGGGTCAAAGCAGGTTTACATTTGTGAGTACACGAAACACAAATATTCTTATATTATTATTAATTATTGTATTCTTTTACATATGAATAACTGTAAACATACTTTTGTTCCACCCTGTACATTTATTTCTTAGCCTTGGTAGGCTCCATGATAAAGTTCTTAAGAGGAATGATAATGAACTATGGAGACATAGGCTTCTAAATTTTAGGCTTAAATCTTTTTAAAATTGGAAACACTTTGTACTAATGTCTCAGTCTCAATGGGAAGCTCAGAAGTCTAGTGTACATGGTGACTCTCTTAGGATTAGGCTTCTGTTTGCTGAACATGTGAGGTTGTCCATGTTTAACATAATATATTTCCATAGAAATGTAGTCACTTGTCATTGACTGCATTTCTCCTAAAGCTTAATAAGCTTTTTAACATTATGTTTCACATCTTTTGATAGGTGGTTTGCGAAGAGGATGATGACAAGTTAACCTACTCAAAATATGGGCGATTTTGTCATGAGGTCAAAATTAACTATTCTCCATATGTGAATTATTTCACTAGAGTATACTGGAACAGATCCTACTTTGTGTATAAAATCAACACTGTGATATCCTTTCAGTCTTGATAATAGCAGAACCCTCATTGCAAAGACTTACACCGTCTGAAGTGAAACGCGATTTTCTTCTACCGGCGCCGTTTGCTTTTGGAAGCCGGAGCATGGACATTTGAAGTGCTGCTGCTGCTTCCCCGCCTGCCGTCAACGGGATCCAGAGCTCTGTGGGAATAGAAGGTTAAGCCTTACTGTCCTTTGGTAAAATGTCAAATCCTACCGCTCTGCAGCATTCCAGCCAGGTATTTTCTTATTGCTATACGGTCTTTAAAGATTTCGCCTTCTAAATTATTATAAAAACTTCCTTATAAATCTTCATTTTGTCATGATATTGATCTTGAATTTGAATATGTTCAAGGTCTCAGTATATTTCTCAAATATAACATTTAATATACACTTAATGTGATATAATTATAGAGGAGAGAATTATTCTGACCCTCAAGGCAGTTTCTAAAGGTAGTTTATGGCTTATAATAGAACTGAAATGTTAACAATAAAAAACTAATTTAACTGTTAGGCGAAAACATATGGCATTTAAATTAAAATGGAAATGATATAAAAGAAAGTGATTTCTAAGGATATATATATAAATATATCCAGATTTTCCATCATACTGTTTTCATTGTCTAATGCTTATATAAGTGAGCACTTTCTTAGTAATATATAGTGTATGATATTGCTTTTTATTATTTTATGATTATTAAGTGGTTACCTTTTGTTACTTATGCTCATAAATTTGATACCAACTTAATCATTATAAAACAGTAACTCTTGTTACCTATATATTTTTTAAAACAGACATTTACAAGAATGTTCAGGTTTTTAAAAAGTATGGATATGGAGCCCTGGCTGGTGAGGCTCAGTGGACTGAGTGCCTGCTTGTGAACCAAAGGGTCTCTGATTCAATTCCTGGTCAGGGCACAAGGCCTGGGTTGCAGGCCAAGTCCCCGGTAGGGGGCACTCCAGAGGCAACCACACATTGATGTTTTTTCTCCCTCTCTTTCTCTCTCCCTTACCCTCTCTCTAAAAATGAACAAATAAAATTTAAAAAAATAAAAATAAAAATATGGATATGGAGTATACATCTATTCACATGTTTTCTACTGAAAATTAGGTTAAAAAATCTTTATCAAAATGAATATATGTACACTAAAATGAGCAACAATTTCTGGAGATATGTGAAGATGCTGTTAAACGTACCTCTGCATACAGGTATATTTATTATAAAACAAAAGTGCTATTATTTGTGAAACTGTGATACAGTCTTCAACATAAAGAATAAAATGACAGTTGTAATAAAATTCACAGCACAGTTTCACAGGCTAAATGCTCTGTTCCTTTAAGTTAAATGTTTTCATATTTTTTTACCATTTATTAAAAGAAAATCTAAAATAATTTACTTGGCTTTATAAACAAATTCAGGATAATTATGTCACTTTAATAAGATGGTATGCATGTTTACTTTTATGTATCTGTTTAGTGAACGGGTTTTCAAAATTTTCACTTTTTAGAGTGCTGTAAAAATTGCAGTTTCGCTACTCTACACTAGAAGGGAACATCTTTCCATTATCCTTATTTTCTGTAACATATTTTAAAGGTACAGAAGCACATTCGCTCTTAGACCAGCTCTAGGTTGCTTCGCCCTTTTGGAGCTTAAGAACTGTGTGATGGCCATGTTATATACCTGGCGCAATAGTTGTATTGGTTCTCATTTCATGCTTGTATGTAATTTTTTAACAATTCTATTAGGATAGCTGTAGGCAGGATATTTCAAGTTCTCTGTACATCTTAATAGTGAGTCACTAATATTTAGCTTCAAGCCTTATGAAAATATTATCATAGTTACTTAAATACATAGTGAGTAGTCACATGGTAATACCTATGAGTAGAGCATGTAAAACCTTGTGATTGAAAAGTCAGGTTGCATGTTTTGAAAGGGGAATCGAACAGCCTATTTTCTATCTACTATGGAATATTTAATTTTTATTGATTTACATTATGATCAAAGATACTGAGTTATTTGTTGTGTTTTTTTTGTTTGTTTTATTTTTGTTTTTGGCCTATTAGTTGCTTTTGCTTCTGTCAACTTGTTAAATAAAATAGATTTGGAGAAACTTTTAATTGAATTTTCTAAATAATGAATTTTTCATTCAGCATCATTTGAAAAGGAAAATGTGAGCTTTAACAGAAATAATAATACTGGATATGAGAGATAATATTGTTTGTTTCTATTTTAACTGTAGTTAAAACAATAGTACTAGAAAACTTCGATGGAGGAGCACTTAATTAACTTCTTTGTAGAGTAACAAATGATTAAGAAGTCTGCAAGGAATTCTACTTGTGTAACTTACAAGTTGTTAGGTTTGACAATCAAGATCTATGTAAGGAGCAACTTTACAGTTTTTCTGTGAAAGGAATTTCTTGAAGAAATACAGAGCATATTTTGCCCTTGTTATTGCAAAACCATTGAAATAAGTGCCTTAGCCTCTTCGTTTCAAAGTTTACTTTTTATTTTCCAAAAAGTATTATCCATTTCTTTCTTTCCCGTAAGAAAATCACGGTAACTTTTTTCTCATGGATAAGCACAAGAGAGTACTCACTACACTATTTTTACTGGTGAACAAATCTTTATTATGGCAGCAATGGGATTTCTAGCTTGCTGTATTAATTTATTTAGCTCCCAAATGCCAAACAGTCCAACAAATAAAACTTACCTGATAAGGTATGTGATAAAGTATGTGCTGGTTTGTATTTTTTTGGCGTCTGTATCTTGGTGCTTTTTGTTAGACTGTTTGGTTTTACAGCCTAGGGAGTATGCATTGCACTTCAGAACATTTTTCTTTATTACTTTGTATATACAGGCGGCATGTTTTTTCAGGATATTAACCCAAATCACCAATTGCTTCTATGTTGTTACGCTTCTACATAGCCCAGAATGATTCCAGGAAAAGCAGAAATGGGGGTCAAAGTATGTTAGAAATTAGGGCTGGAAAATATGTTTAAAAAAATATGAATTTCTTAAAGGGCACAGTAAATAGCCATCTGATTAAACTGTTTTTTTTTTTTTTTAACTCTTTTGGCTCTTTCTACTTTGAACTGTTAAAATATTTTGATGTCTTTTATGGGTCAAATAGTGTCTCTCTTTATAAAATTGTAGGGTTTCTAAAAGTTCTATGTCACTTGATTATTTTGGTGTGTTTATTTTAAATGCATGAATATTTAAAGGGCATATGTTGTGAATTATTCTGTATATTTAATAACCTTCTGTAAAACAAATAACTACTTCCTGATTTGTACTTCAATATATTCTCTATTTGTCCAATTTTTAAAATAAATAGTTTTTGCTATTTACTAATAGTTTTTGATGCCAGTATGTCTTAAAATTAAAGCTCTGAAAAGTTGCAAGTAAAATTGAACAATTTCTTATTGAAACATTAGCTCATTATTAAGTTTTTTAATGTGTAGAGTTAACAGTTTAAATAATTAGATGTGAAAAGAGCAAAAGAATATATTTGATTCGACTATGTTTCATCCATCAAGGTTTCTAAACATTAAACTTGTTTTTCATAATAAAAAGCATTGTAGAACAACATTTGCTGGATTTAGCATCAAGACATCTTTGAATCATTTCTGTCTATGAGTTTCTTAGAATTTGCAATATTTTAATCTTGGCATATATAATCCTATGTGCAGTTTTATAAGAATATCTGATTGTTGCATTTAGTGGCATAATAGTATCAGAAAGAAACATGCACTCCAACCTTGCTCCAACTTCAATAATTTGAAATATTTCCTAAAGAATCCCTTCATTTTTTATGTTAATAGCTTTGTATAGCTGTTTAACAAAGATGAATACAACTGATTTTATGTATGTTGACTTCTGAATCATATCTATAACAATGAACATTTAGATCAAATGTCTTCCTCAAGTAAGGTTACATCTTTGCAAAAGAATAAAAGGTGATTTCAATAAATATAAATCCTTTAAAAGAGTTGGGGTACCAACTAGTTTACTTCACATATTTGTAATGCGTACCTATTATCAAGAATGAAATTATTTCATGCTTAATTACACTCCTGGTTATATTTCCAAAATAAAATTCTTTAAAAATTTTTAGTTATTTTCATTTATATATAGACTGTTTCTGTTACATCTTTATTGAGATATAATTTACATACCACACAATTCACCCATTTAAAGTGTACAGTTCAGCAGTTTTTAGTATAGTCACAGAGTTGTGCAATTACACCAGAAACAATTTTAGAACATTATTATCACCTTAAAAAGAAGCTGCATACCTTTTGGCTGACACCCTCAACCACACCATTCTTGCAAAACTCCTGCTAATAGACTTTGTGTCTCTACAGTTGCCTATTCTGGACATTTCGTGTAAATGAAATCATATAATATTATGTATACTTGGTCTTTTGTGACTGGTTTCTTTCATTTAGCATAATGTTTTCAAAGTTCATTCATGTTGCATGTATCCTTTCTTATTTCCAAATAATATTGCATTTTATGGGTATACCATGGTTTATTTGTCCATTCATCAACATTTGGGTTATTTTTACTTTTTGGCTATTGCTTTAATGCTACTATGAACTTTCATGTATAAGTTTTTGGGTGGACATATGTTTTCATTTTTCTTGGGTATATGTCTAGGAGCAGAGTTCCTGGGTCATATGATAACTGTGGTAACTATTTGAGAAGATTCCAGATTGGTTTACAAAGTGACTACCATTTTACAATCCCTCTAACAGGAATGAGGTTTCCAATCTCTTCACACCCTCACCAACATTTGCTGTTATCTTTTTTCTGAATTATAGCCATCCTGGTAGGTGTGCAGTGGTACATCACCGTGGTTTTAATCCACATTTCCATCATGACAAATGATGTTGAGCATCTTTTTGCGTGCTTAATGGTCATTTGTATATCTTCTTTGGAGTAACGTTCATTCACATTCTTTGCCCATTAAGTGTGTTTCCTTCACTTCCTTGATGTGTCCTTTGAAACACAGATGCTTTTAATCTTGATTGCATTGTTACTCCCATTTGATGTTACCAATAAGGCATTTTTACTCTGGTGTGTTTGAAGTAGATCTACTTGCATGTATTCTACTTGGCATTTGTTGAGCTACCTTAAGAATTTCTTAAAAATCAAACTTGGAATCCTTGTATTCCCATTGCACTTACATTGATGTACTTAATAGTGACCCACATTGCATTCTCTGTGGCTGTGTTCAATTTTCTTCAGTCTTTTTTCTCTTTGTTCTTTGGATTGCATTGTCTCTTTCGATCTTCAACTTTGCTAATTCTTTCTACTGTCAGCTTAAATCTGTCGAGCCCTTCTGGCATATTTCTCATTTCAGTTGTACTTTTCAACTTCAGAATTTCTGTTTGGTTCTTTTTTAAAAACTGATATTTATCTCTTTACTGATACTTTCTGTTTATAGCCACTCTGGATATCCACCCTACCTCCCCATTCCCTGGAACTTGTTATTGTAGTTGGCTTGTTTATTTCTGTAGTGTCTGGCTAGATTTACTTTAGTGATGTCTGTTTCCTCCACATTATGGAACCTTTGACGTTGGTCCTCAGATGTCACTCCCTTGAGCTTATACACAGCCACTCTGGGATGACAGTGGTTGTAGCAGGGCTCCTTACTATTCCTGGATCCTGTCCAGCTGTTAAGGTCAACTAGTCATTGACTGATTGCTCTGTTGTTTTCAACAATCCTCTGGAGTATAAATTACTCCACATCCTGAGCCAATCAAATCCTGGCTCCCCTGAAGGGATAGTATTTAGAGTCAATGGTTGTGGTTTGTTCTAATGCCACTTAGCTTCTAGAGGGCCACCAGATTCCCTGGTTCTCTCTGGCAGACTAGATGACCTTTGGTCTAATTTGTATCTCTTTCAAAGCCAGCTTCCGCTTAATTGCTTTCCACAAAAATTTGCTGTTTTGAGTACTCTTAGGCTTTAACTTTTTTATGCTGTTTCAAATAAATTCACCTATTTGGGAGCTCTCTGTTTTACATCCTGATTCTCTCTCTAGGCAAAAATTACTGAGCAACAGCTCTGAGCTGGGAGTGGTAACAGGTATGCCACTGTCTGAGTGACACTTCTACTTCAGGAGCAGGCTTCTGGGTTGGGGTGTAGCCTCTCTGGTCTTCTTGACATGCCTCTACCGGAACCTTTGCCCTACAAATTAGCTAGGGTGAGTAATCATGGGCCCACTATTAATGTGCCATGTTAAGGTAGAGCTTTTACCCTAAGAGTGGAGGCTGGGTGAAAGAAGTTTGCTCCTCACCTTCTCATATGCTTGAGTTTAACTTTGGCAGCACATGGCTGGGGTAGATGAGAAACTCTGGTGGCCTGCCCCTCTGGAGAAGATCCTGTGTCCCTTGGCTGGGAGCTGAGGCAGAAAGGTAACCCTGTATTCTTGGCTTTGCCCACCTGGACTGGAGTTTCTATCATACTGAGCTGGGAGGGGAGAAGGAGGGAGAGGGTAGTGGTTCAAATGCCACATTTGGTACAGACTCTGGCTGTTCTCTTTGAGTTTTAGATTAAAAAAATAATAATTCTTCACTTGCCATATGCCCTTAGGTCAATTTTCAGAGCTTTTAAATGGCTGTTTTCTTAAAAATAATTATCATCAGTTAGATTTGTTTCACAGAGGTCTCCTTATAATGCCATTTAAGGCTATTAATGAGAAAAATTTAGCAGATCATTTGCAGTAGTTACTAATCAGCTTTCTCTCTTGGTACTGTCACTGGTAAAGAAATAGTATTAATAGCTATTGCTTACCTGAAAAATTGTGACTGGACCTACTGAATGTCTATTTGTCAGTCTGATAAACTGAATGTCTTATAGAAATAAAAATAGGCTCAAGTAATTGCTGCCGTTTTTCAGTTTTAATATTACTTAATGGACTTCATAATCACAATGACAAAGTACAATAAAATGAGGATAATGTTTAATCCACAGGGTAATTGGTGAGAAATAAAATTTTGATTTTAAATAAAGCATTTTCAGTTCCTGCCACATAGCAAATGTTTTGTAAATGTAAGCTATCATTATCTCAATATCAAGTTTTTATCCAGTTCCTAATAGATAGCAATGTAAGCATTTATACAGCTTCTATACAGTATTTTTCTAATTGTTAAGTATTGCATTAGGAATTCTGCAAGACTTAACCCTAAGGGTTGGCTTATTAAATAAAATTATAATGGACCAAGTAATTAACGATATACATTTACATGATTCTAAGGAATTCTATTTATTATAAGCAAAAAAAGGGAGCAATATATGAAGTCTGTCCAGAAGGTATCCAACTATGTAATATAAAAACAGAGACATTTATTGAAGATACAAGATACAAGAAACATTGTACACAGGACAATGAAGCCTCAGTCCCCTTCAAAGTAGGCACCTTGAGACCTCACACAGTCTCTGCATCTCATAATTTCCTGCATCGTTATTACTTTGACCTGGCCCATTCTGAAATCTGGGTCATGGCATCTTGTCGGCTTCAACTCTCTTTTATTAATTATTTTCGCTCTACCATTACTTACTTCAAATTTCTGAGAAACTGGACCAGCTTGAATTTTTAGATTAGGCCATTGGCTATATTGAATAGCAAACACTTTCTGAGCATTTTCTTTGTACTAGGCACTACACTATATAATTTGACACAATTCTTCATTTAATCCTTTAACAACTCTATAATTAAGTGTTGTAACTGGGATTTAAATTTCGGTTTGCTCCCCTGGATGGTTTCTGGCATTTATCTGATAAGTAGAAATGGGAGATCTAGAGATGGGAACCTCTAGCAGAACTGAGCATTTGCCTCGGCCAGAAGCGGCTCCAGATCATTCTGAGCTGGGTTAGCTTTGTCCCAGGAATCACGTAGCCAAAAGGCCAAGCGATAGCTGCTGATGCGGAAGCTTCGTGCGGCGGTGCTCGAGCCTCCATGCCCGCTGTCTGAGAGCGGGAAGGTCGGACTGGCGTGGGTGGACTGCGCTGAGACCCTGTTTCCGGACGCGATTCCGGCAGGGAGGCAGCCTGACTCTTGGCGAGTATTTAGAAGAGAATGCTGTTGGGCACTACTTAATGTGAGCGGGGCTGACGAAGTGAAGGGAAGCCCTCCCGGTGCCCCGCGGACACCTGCAGCTGCAAGGTCGCCAACTGCAGAGCTAGCGACTGGAGAAGGCCGGCCGACGCCCATTGAGGGGATTGGCTGCTGAGGGGTGGGGGGCGGAGTCATCCCCGAGCCCTGGGTGGTGGTTTCCCGGGCGGGCCTCAGCTTGCAACAACCCAGGAGTCGGGTTCTCCGCTCTTCGTCTGGGCTTCAGGGAGCCCTCTGTCACCTAGACTGCCTCGGGCTGTCACGTGGTGCCCGCTCCCCCTGGCTCTCTCCGCCCGGCCCCAGGAGGGCATCACACCCTGTGCTGTTCCTACGTGCCCCCAGACCCGCGCTTCTCCGGGGACGGAGGCGGGTTTCAGCTGCCCCCAGGCGTCCCAGCCGCGGCGCCCGTATAACTCGTGCGGGATTCTGCCGAAGTGGGGCAAGGTGCACCCGCCTCGTGGGCACAGCAACCTGCGGGCGGCCGACCCCTCCCCGAGTGAGTGCGTGGGGCGCCGGGTGGCAGCGCGTCGTCCCAGCTCTGCGGCCTCTGCGGCCTCCTCGAGCTGTGGTCCTGCCAGCGACGCGCCGCCGCAGCCTGGGGAAGTGGAGGAAGTGGAGAGGGAGAGCCTCGGGGGCGGCGACCCCAGGTGTCCTGAGTCCTGTGGGAGATGCTCGCACCCTCTCTTTGGATCTCGTCCGGAGGCACTAACGTTCTTTCGCATTGGGAGGTGAAAGGGAGTAACCAGAAGTTTGGGCACAGTTACAAATACAAATGGAGTGACGGTCCGGGTCTCTTCTCCACCCGAGCACTCGCTCAGCGGAGCTGACTCTGCCCGAGGGGATAGGGACCCTCACTCTTGAGTGCTCTCTTTCACTGCTACCCTCTCCAGGACTATCCTGGTAGAGTCGGTCTTTTCTGAGACTAACGCGACTGTAAGTACTGAGAACTGCAGGGGCGACAGAGAGTCAAGGGAGAGGAGATCTTGATACCCTTAAGTTGGCGTTCTTGAAGTTTTCTAAGTGGGGGCGTGTGGGAGGGGATATTTGTCACTTTCACCAGGAACGACCTGGTGAAGAGTTAGTTCAAGACACTCTGAAGAGAGGAAGGGCGAGACTCAGCCAAACGGTAGATGGAAGCAGAGTGGAGCAGTGGAACGTGGCCCCGGGAAGGCTGGGAGTTCTGCACGCGCAGCTCTCTCCTTGCGCCCCGGTGCCAGGTCCAGAGTCAGGATTTGCGAGACCTAGCTTTCAGAGCAGTACGCCCTTCTTTTCTTCCAGGGCGCCAGCAGGCAAATGCTGCCCTGCGCACGGATTTAGGCTAACAATAGCTGCGACAGCTCAGGGACTCTAATTGTACGATTTAAAGAAAAAAATTATTGAATTTATTGGTTAATAAAATTATATAGGTTTCAGATGTATAATTCTATAGTACATCATCTGTATATTGTATTGTGTGTTCACCACCCCAAGTCAAGTCTCCTTCCATCACCATTTATCCCCTTTACCCTCTTCTACCTCCCCCACCCTCTTTCCCTCTGGTAATCACCACACTGTTGTCTGCATCTATGGGGTTTTTTTTTCTTTGCTTTTTACATTTTTTACCCTTCACCTTTTCCACTTAGCTCCCCAGCACCCCTTCCCTCTGACAACGTCAGTCTGTTTTCTGTATCTATGAGTCCATTTCTATTTTGTTTGTTAGTTTATTTCATTCATTAGTCTCCCATTATAAGTGAAATCATATGATACTTGTCTTTCTCTGACTGGGAAGAGAAAGTAACAATCAGCAGAGGAGTAGATAAAGCTGTAGTACATTTACACAATGGAATACTATTTCACCACACAAAAAAAGAAGGCAGTCTTTCCTTTTGTGACAGCATGGTTGGACCTGGAGAGAGCATTATGCTAAGTGAAATAATTGCATGATTTTTAAAGGTATCCAATCTCCATGGGAACTGCAGTCTGTAGTGATACCAATGAGTGTCATACCATATTCATAGACTTACATGGGGAGGCCGGAGAGGAATTGTTTGAAATTCATTGAATCAATAAATGTTTGTGGAATGCCGGTCATATAGGGTCTGTCTGGAAAAAGCCCAGCCATTGTTAATACAATGAGAATGGTTTGGGCAACATAGATGTAACCTGGCAGCCAAGGAGAGTGGACCGGAACGCACATGTGTGAACAATGACAACTTCACCATTGTGTGACCAAGTGTACTGTGCGGCATTGTGCTATATATAATGTTTCTTGTATCTCGTACCTTCTTCAGTAAATGTCTCCATTTTTCATATTACATGGTTGGATACTTTCTGGACAGATCTCGTATGACAGGAGTATCATACCTATCCTAACAAATCCCCTGAGAACAGCGCTGTTCTGGTTCCCACGGGATATCCTGCCACAGAGTAGATCTCAGGAAGTAATTGTGGGAGGAAGGAAGCAGGGAGGAAGGAAGAAAAGTGTTCCTTATTTTTCTAGACTGGTGAATAAGGCAAGTATATAAATGTCATTAATGCATTTCATTAGTACATTAACACATCAGAATCATTAATGAATGTATTTGGATAAATATTATCTGGAAGGATAGAGAAAGACTGTCTAATTTTGCTGAAACTTCCTTCAGCCAAATCTGGAAAGTATCCAGATTAGAGGATAAACAGGAATTTGATGAGAGGTACAGAGGTTCAAGTAGAAGGAATAGTTTCTGTTTTATAAATCTTTCTTTTTCAAGGAAGAAATGACTTGTATGCAAAGGTATTGTGGCATAAATCAGATAAAGGGCTTCATGTACATATGTATTTCCCCTTCTTATTTTGAAGTAGTTTACATAAATATAATCACTCAAGATAAACTTAACTTTAAGATTTTATTTATTTATTTTTAGAGCGAGGGGAAGGGAGGGAGAGAGGGAGAAAAACATCAACATGCGAGAGATATATTCATCTGTTGCCTCTCACATGCCCCAACCAGGGACCTGGCCCCACAACCCAGGCATGTCCCATGAGTGGGAATTGAACTGGCAACCTTTTGGTTCACAGGCCAGGGCTCAATCCACTGAGCCACACCAGCCAGTGAGATAAACTTAACTTTAAAATAATTGTGGGAGGAGGTCAGAATGGGGAAATGAAGATGGATGAGGAGCAAGGGAAGAGTTAGGTTATGTAAATGATAAAATAGATAAGTTACAGTTGAAACACGGGGTGGTCAGCTTAGAGTGCTGTGTGCACACCTTTCAACACCCCCCCCCCACACACAGAGGTTCTTTTTTCTCTTCTAAAGAGGCTCCAAGGAACCCCTTGGACTGTAAATAACATGTTTTGGAAACCATGTATTATACTAATAAAAACATGAGGGCCTAAACTAATAAATATCGATAGGGAGATTAAATCATTATTTTTGTGGAAGACTTGGCATGCCTTATTCACCAGTTAGGCATAAAAAAAAGAAGGGGAGAAAGAATGGTTCCCATGTTTCTGACTTCAGTGACAGGGGTAGATGACCTGTGTCTCCATCCTCTCTCAAAATAGAGCATAGCTAAGGGACAGGTTTGAAATTCATGTTGGAAATAATTGAGTATGCACTGCTTGTAAGGTTCAAAGTGGAAATGTCCAGTGGACACTGAGAATTTGGAGAATAGGTGTGCTCAAGAGCTAGAATTGTAGGAGTGGGGCAGAGAGTGACCAGGATAGTTTTTACAGTGAGAATAGGACTAAGAACAGGACCCCAGTGAGTGCCAAAATGAAAGAGTGGGGAGAGGCAGTGCATAGCCCAGAAAAATGTGCCAGAAGAGAAGAACAAGGTGATGGTTGCCATTGACATATTCAATTTACTTTCAATTTAAAGGCACTAATCAATGTTAGTTTCCAGTTGTTGATATTACTAGGTGTCAGGCCCTGTTTAAAAAGCTTACTTGTGTTATCTCTTTTACCTGTATTATTCCATCTTCTGCCACTAATTTTCTTACCGCCCCTGAGATTTGGCACTACAATTATTCCTGTGTTATATATGTAAAAACTAAGGTTCATAGAGGTTAAGTAGCTTAAGCTAGAGTTACACTAATGTGTGCACGATCTATGAAAACCTTTTTTCCCATTTTAATTGTTAATCTAAGAAAACCCCACAAGAACATTACCAAATGGAGCTAAATGTAAAATGAAGTTAACAGTACCTCCAACGGGGATATCAAGAGGCTTAATTAGGCGCTAAATATTGAAAGTTACTCCCGTTACTGATTTGTCCGGAACTTTGCCTTTGCACCACTTCTTTTATTTTGGCCTTGCCCCCAGATTTGTTCACTAGGTCTTTGGCTTTCTTGGCGGACTTTCCAGCATCTTTCTTCTTCTCGCCCTTGGACGGCGTAGCGAAACTCGAAGAACGGCTGCTACCACTGGTGTCTCGATAACAGGTCCTGACTCACAGTATGAACCCATAGTGTTCACTATCCTTTATGAAGACATTGAGGTTCGTTGCAACATTTAAGGAGCTCGCTTCCTTTGCTAGCTGAGAAACCGCCAGAAAAACGCGAAAGAAGCAGCGGTCCGGTTCCTATCCAATCATTTCCCAGGGGAACCCGGAGGAGGCGTGGTCTATGTACTGGTCCCGCCTTCTTTCTCTCCAGCTTGAACCGATTGGCCGGGGGCGTGGCAGCGCAGGGCGGTGAATCCGAGAGCTCTCACTGGTGTAGAAGGGAGGGAGCGCTGGGCCGTGCCGCCATTTTGGGTGGTTTTCTGGTGTGGTCTGAGCGAGGCTTTGTTCCTAGCGGCTCCGAGGATCACAGGCCCGGGGCCGCGACCCAGTGTCAGGTTGGAGCCGGGCAGCGTCCCTGGGGGTAGCGGCGGCGGGGGCAGGATGAGCGCGGAGGCGGCGGACCGGGAGGCGGCCACCTCCAGTCGGCCCTGCACCCCGCCGCAGACCTGCTGGTTTGAGTTCTTGCTGGAGGAGTCGCTGTTAGAGAAACATCTACGCAAGCCCTGCCCGGGTAAGCGCGGCGCCTGCAGCCCCCGGGGAGCGGGACGCAGTCCTCCGGCGCTGCTGGGACCCCGCGCCTTCTCCGCTCTGAAGGTGCGGCCCCGGAGCGGCCGACGGCAGACTAGCTCACGCCGGGCCCCCTCGCTAAAACTTCAGTGTCGCAGTGCCGGCCACCGCCGTGGCGGACCCAAGAAAATCGCGAAACAGGCCCTTCGACCCCCACTTTCTGGTCCTTTTCTCTTTGGGGTTTTAGCCCCTGCAAGGTGGTCTTCTGCGATTGCTTGGATTGGGGAGCCGGGCTCGAACACTCCTCTTTACAGAACCCCGGCTGTGATCAATTTGGGGAATTGGGGCGAAATCAACTGTTCTGGTGCTAATTCTGACGCTGATTAGTTATGCTTTAGGTTCTTATTTAACTGTCTTGTTCTTCCACGAGGAGATTTTACTGACTCTTAATTGCCGGTATATATTACAAAGTTGGGCTATAAATTAAAATGAGAAAAATCTTTGAAAACAGGAAATGCGATACAACTGCATGGTGGTTATTGTGTAGTGCTGATAATGGTTAATATTCCAGTTAATGCGTGCTATTACAGAAGGAAGATTTCCAGGTATTTCTGGAAAGGTGCTAGAATGAAGAGGTAAGTTCCTTGCATAGGATTTTGCTGGTAGAGTTCGAATCCAGATGTGGCTTGTTCAGTCTTAAATAGACTGGCTTTGACTGATGGAGACCACTATGTGAGAAGTTACTGTGTTTTATAAACTTTGGGGGTTTTACCACCTATATTATATTCTTTTAATTCATTGCTTTTGACAAACATTTGTTAAGTGCTTTCTGGGTGCCAGGCACTGTGCTTAATGCTTCACATGTTACCTCATTGAGTTCAGTCTTCATACTAACCCTGTGGGTAAGTGATATTATCGCTATTCTGCACTGACTGAAACGGGGGTAGAGAGGTAAGTTGATGCAAGTACCACCGATTTAGTTTTAAAACAATAATTGTTTCATCTCATTCCTCTAATTGCCATTGGGATTTGCTGAACAGGAAATCTATAGCCATTTTGTTCTTACCTCTTAAGTGCTTCTGCAGGAATCTGTTCTGCCTTCCCCCACACCACCCGTCCTCAACCTCCCCTTTATCTCCAAGTACACTTTTTATAGCTCATGTTCCTTAGTCAGACCACACAGCTGTTTGGGGTTCCTTTTGTTGCCATTAACCAATACAGTGAATCCTTTTGCATATTCATAATTAAAACTTAAATTTATTTCCTTTTAAATTCTAGATCCTACACCAGTTGAACTTATAGTTCAGTTTTTGGAACAGGCTTCTAAACCTTCAGTTAATGAACAAAACCAAGTTCAACCTCCACCTGATAACAAGAGAAATCGTATTTTAAAACTACTTGCTCTTAAAGTTGCTGCACATTTGAAGTGGGACTTGGACATATTAGAGAAAAGGTACTCAAGATTTAAATGAAACTTACTGCTTTTGGTGGCTGTGAAGCCAGGGAGATGCTGGCCAGGCGGAGGACGTCGGATCTCATTGTCCTCCCAGCCTTCTACCCTCACCCAAAGGCCCTCAATATGATGGTGTGATACCAAAAATAAAAAATAGCTCTAGCTGGTGTGGCTCAGTGGATTGAGTGCCTGCCTCCCAACCAAAGGGTCACGGGTTCAATTCCCAGTCAGGGCACCTGCCTGACAGGTTCCCAGTAGGGGGTGTGTGAGAGGCAACCACACAGTGATGTTTCTCTGCCTCTCTTCCTCCCTCCCTTACCCTCCCTTAACCTCTCTCTAAAGGTAAATAAATAAAAATAAGTAAATAAATTTTAAAAAGATATTTATTTTGAAGTGCTATTTAGATATCTTGGTTTATTTCTATATATGCTTTTATGTTATCAGCCTTTGAAATAAAAATTACTTTTCTGTATATTCTAGTTAAAATATGCAAGTATGTTCAAAAGATACAAGAAATTTGAATGATGAATTTAAATTACCTTTTATAGTAAAAACTTGATGTTAACAATATTAAGGCAGTTGATGATGATGATTTGATGTGACTAGAGAAATCCTCACCTAAACAGTTTTAAGTGTTTCACTTTACTTTTACATATCTTAAGAAAATGGATAAAAATTAATGATAGATGCTACATAATGTCATGAATGATTTGCTGTTGAATAATAATTTAGTTAATTTTACTGGTCACAGAACAATCACTACCTCCCAAACTATTAAAATATCTTACTAGAATCAGTGCTTATTTGTTTACAAGTGATTACTTTCAAGGCTATGCTTAGAAAATCATTTATTTATTTTTAATTTTTTAAAAAAGGCTTTATTTATTGTTTTTAGATAGAGCAGAAGGGAGAGAGAAGGCAAGGGAGAGAAACATCAATGTGTGAGAGAAACATCGACTGGTTGCCCTTTGCACCACCTGCCGGTTAACTGAGGCATGTGCCCTAAATGGGAATTGAACCAGTGACCTTTGAATTGGCAGGCAGCCCTCAATCCACTGAGCCGTACCAGCCAGGGCAAAAATGACTTGTTTTCATCCCTTTCTCCTCACAATTTAAAGGGAAATACCTTACAGAAAAACTCAGAAAATAGGAAATAATATGGGAAGAGAAGTATTTTAACATTTTTGTGTAATTTTTGTTGTTTTTCTCTTTATTTTTTAAACAAAGTATGATCATACCCTGTGTACTGTTTTGATATCTTTTTCCCCATGTAACAGAATATCATGAACATTTTCCCATTTTATGTATTTTGAAGATAATTCCATTGTGTGGATAATTTATTGAGTATTCCTTCATTGACAATCATTTTGTTTCTAGTTTTTCATTTTTATACATTACTAAGCCTTAAATATCTTTGTCCTTAAACTTTATCTGAATTTTTATTCACATCCTTAGTTTAGAGTATTAAATTACCAGGTAAAGGTAGTATAAACATTTTTAAGGCACATGTTACATATTGCCAGATCACATTCAAGAGAGTTGTACTAGTTTATAACTCATTAGTAGTATTTAAATACTTTTTTAACCACCCATTCTTCAGCATTAAATATTAAAATTAAAAAAATTATTCTTTAATCTGAAACTTATGTGTTAACAAGAGGCATAGCAACAGATAGCAGTGTGTACAATAAAGTGTGATGTTTGCGCTACAGTTGGAAAATTGAGCACCGATGGATATTTGATGATAATAAGCAATTGAAAAATGTTTAGATATGAAACTAATACTGTGAATATGTTAAGAGTTAATTTTTGGGAGCTCTATTCTGAAATAATTAGGGAATAAATAATGCAATATTGGAAATTTGCTTTACAATAACATGGGAAGGAGGGAAGAGGGTAAGAGCAAAGAGTTACAAGATTTGCTGTCAGTTGATAATTGTTGAAGCTGGATGATGGGCATATGGGGATTCATTATAATATTTTATCTACTTTTGTATGTTTAAATTGTTTTCATAATAGTTTTTCAAATCCTAAAATTTGATATTTTCATATAAGTTGAAACAGATTAATAAAATGGCCCTGTAGGATCGGCCCTTTAGCAATGTAATTATTTTTAGTGAAGATACTGAATTGTGTATTTTGTGCATGTTAGGCAGCTAATGTGCAGACTGTCCCTTTTGCTTCTTCCTTTTAAGTTTGTCTGTTCCAGTGTTGAATATGCTGCTGAATGAACTGCTGTGTATCAGTAAAGTTCCTCCTGGGACAAAGCATGTGGACATGGACATGGCCACTTTACCTCCAACCACTGCCATGGCTGTGCTTCTCTACAATAGATGGTAACTTCTTCTCATAAACCTGAGATGTGTTGGGCAGCCTCTGTTTAATTGCACTCTGGCTTTTGGGGGGGTGCTTTTCAGGGGCCCCTTATACTCCAGAGCTCTCTCAGAGGACTTGAGAACAGTGGGTCTAATGGAGAAAACTTGTGACTGCTGGGTGAAAAGCATTCTGATAAAAAAAAAAAAATTGTGGATGATTTAGGAAGTTTTATTACATGTTAAGTCAAACTCCTGGTAATTTATAATACAAATTTTCTAAGGAGTACTTGAAAAAATAATTGAAGTGACTTTTGTAATGTATTAAATTTTCCTTTTCTTGTGTTTTATTCAGGGCAATTAGGACAATTGTTCAAAGTAGTTTTCCTGTCAAACAGGCAAAACCTGGACCTCCTCAGTTAAGTGTGTAAGTTGGCAGATGTGACCCTTACCTGGCACTATTTTTATGTGACCCTTACTTGGAACTATTTTCATGAGATACTAAAAATATTTGCAAGTTTTTAATAAGCTCTGGGTACAGAAGGATTAGAGCAAAAATTGGAGGGCAGAAGGCCTTCCTCAGAGCTGGGCTTGGAGGACTTAGGGGGTGAGAGGATCAGGTAGCATTCTGGATATTTAAAGTAGAAGGCTCTAAAAAAGAAGGGGAGCGTTTTGTGAATTGTTCCCTTCATCTTAACAAGTAGAAGCTGACCTTCAAAATACTAAGATTTTTTTTCATTGAATTGCGTGTACTTGGAAGATACATTCTCTATGGGGGAAAGTTATTTTAATATGTGTAAATATTATTTCATAGTATAAAAGTTATATAAAAGTTTGATCATATCTGGAGTCTTAAACCTAATTCTTAAATTCCAGGTAGCAAGCAGGTTACCCAAATTTGGAGCTAGAGAGCGTAGTTTCTAACTTGAAATAAACGATCTCTTGCTGCCGGTAAATTTTATTCCTAAAAACTTAGGAGAGTTTTTTTCTTTTTTAAGGCAAAGCATATGAGGAAATAATGGTAAATAAATGAACGTTTAAATTGAGTTTTTATTTTTTAAAGCATGAAAAAAATAGAATTAAAAACCATTTTTATTTAAATTCAAGAATGGTGCTCTTAAGTTTTGAAGTTTCTGTCTTTTGAGTAACATTTAATACTCTGAAATCATTTCTCTTTTAGTATGAATCAGATGCAGCAGGAGAAAGAGCTAACAGAAAATATCTTGAAAGTGGTGAGTATCAGCATCACTTATACTTTAACATTTCTGGAACACATTTAGAGTGTGTTTAGGTGCTTTTCCTAACCTCAGCCATATGAGAGTTGGCAAGGTCTTGATGCGATGCGATTTAGGGTTTTTCTGTTAAAACGTAGCTTGCTAATATTCTAACTCGCACAGATTTTTCATGTTAGTGACAGAGCGCTTTACTCCCATTTCTATTGTTGAATATTTCATGATACTTTAGCCGATATGAGAAATCACCCTGGCAGGTGATATCTTTGTGTTCTTTTATATTTTCCAAAAATTCTACAATAAACATTACTTAAAATTTTAAATTACTTTTGTCATCAGAAAATACAGCAGTTATTTTTTAATCGATCTAGGTAATATGAAAGTGGAAATATAGGAGTTTATGTAATTTAAGAATGATCTCTTTAATTCTGTATTTAACACGTGCAGTGTGCCAGGGGTACCACATAATGTGCAGGGGCTGGGAGAGGAGTGGGAAGATGATAAACAGTCTGCATCTGTGTCAAACAGATACACTGTAGTGTTGTGAATGTGGAAGCAAAACCCCTGCATTTTATTTTTGTTATCTAGTGCCTATTAAAATGGCTGGCACATTGAAGCATGCAAACATCTCTTGACTAAATCAATGGAACAGCAAATTTTAAAATCACTTTATTAACTTTTCTGTTGAAAAAAGTTTTTTCAAATGTGTATTCTGATTCACAATAGGAACATAGAAATTTTTTTTAAATTATGACTTCTTTTTTTTAAATTTAAAGATTGTATTTATTTGTTTTTAGAGAGAGGGGAAGGGAAGGAGAAAGATGGAGAGAAACATCAATGTGTGGTTGCCTCTCACATGCCCCCTACTAGGGACCTGGCCCACAACCCAGGCATGTGCCCTGACTGGGGATCAAACTGGCGACCCTTCGGTTTGCAGGTCAGGGTTCAATCCACTGAGTCACACCAGCCAGGGCAGGACCATAGAAATATTTTTTAAAATTTTAAGATAACTTCATTTCAATGAATTTAATTGTATTTCTACTGTGTTAAAAAGGTTTTTTTTAAAGCTTAGTATGCTAAGCTACTAAGTATCCTGTAAATATATTTTGGTTAATATAGTCCGTTTTTGCCATTTTTGAATTTTAACAATTTGTTTATTGAATTTTTATAGCTAAAAGAACAAGCTTCTGATTCTATTTTGGTGCTCGAGGCAGCCCTTAAATTGAACAAGGATCTTTATGTCCACACAATGAGAACACTAGATCTCTTGGCCATGGAGCCAGGCATGGTAAACGGAGACACTGAGAGTTCTACTGCGGGATTGAAAATCAAAACCGAGGAGATGCAGTGCCAGGTATTTAATCAATACATGGTCAATTTTGGAAAATCTTATATGAGATCATCCTAGTATTTTGGTTTGTTGTTGATTTTGAGAGAGAGGAAGGAAAGGAAGAAGGGGGGCAGAGAGGTGGGCTTGAGAGAGAGAGAGAGAAAGAAACACACAATGTGAGAAACATCGATAGGTTGCCTCCTGTATGCACCCTGACTGGGGATTGAACCCGCAACGTGGACATGTGCCCTGACCAGGGATTGAACCCACACCCCTTTGGTATATGGGATAATGCTCCAGCTACCTGAGCCACCTGGCCAGGGCTGTTGATTACCTCTTCACTATAGAATTTAAACTCAATAGCTATTTAGCTAGTATAGTAATACTTGAAAACATTTAGAAATCTTGTATTCTATCTTTGCCTGGTTGCCTGGAAAGGGGGATTACATGTAACTATAGTACATATGCATATGTATGTGTTTGTGTGGGTATATGTATAAACCTTTTTCTATTTCCCTCCCTCCACCCCCCTCTGTCTTTCTCTCTGTCTCCCTCTCTATTTATTTTTACTTTTTTAGCACCCCTTTACCGTAGAAGGGGGGAGGCTTTCTAGAATGAAAAACAGCCAAACATTTAGTGCAGACTACATAATACAAATCTGAATTCTAGAAGCTGAGAAGCATTAATTCTGATTTGTTGAGCAGGACAGAATAATGGCTATAATGCATATATGACAGGAGGAGCTCCATAATGAGTTCCAGAGACTATGTGGCTTAGGAATTTGAAGGAGGAATAAGTATTTGTTGGCTAAGGTTGATCTCATGTAAACAGAAATAAGGAGTGTGGAGTGAAGCTGTATTTATAGGATCTGATATGATTGGGGAATTGAGGAGGCTGGTATGATTGAAGTAGAGGAGAAAGTGATGTTGGGAGAGAGAAATTAGTCCAGTTCCTGAGATCCTTGAAGATCAGGCCAAGGGGATTGAACTTTCTCCTACTTGGGGGAATAATTTGAAGACTTTTAAAGAAAAAGTCAGATCAAGAAGACTGATCCATCAACCATCTGTAGAATAAACTTGAAGCAGGGTATTAGGCACCTAGGGATCTGGGTGCAAGCCTGGGCTCTGGTTATATACTCTTAAGCAGGTATGTCAATTTCTGGGCCTTAGAATGCTTATCCATAAAATGGCCAGGCTGAACAACCTGAGTGTTTGAGTTCTGTATTCAGTTAATCTAGGCATCAGTTTAAGAAAGTTTGGGGAAATATATACAGATTCTATTAGAAAAAGACAACTGGAAATGTACTGTTGTTTATAGTCATTAATTCAAATTTCTCAGTGTTTTAATTTGGCCAGTCCTGTTATAATAGACATTTGTTCCTTCCCCTCTCCGCACTTCTGGAGAGATTCTTCAGTTCTCTTCAGATCTGTTCTCCTCTTCTGTTTTAGGAGGACTCTCTACCTTCTGAGACGTGGTGGGAGGCAGAGCTTGCTTCCTGTAGAACTGAAACCTCCAAAAACTAGCTTTCTCTAGCCTTATGCTGTTTGAGGGCAAGCATGTCACATGGGTTTGACAGACACATGCATTTAGTTGAGACTGTGAATCAAGATCTAGTAAGTCAGTGAAGTGGGGCTGATAGAGAATGCATTGTGATGATCAGTAGCAACAACAGTGACAACAAAATCTAGTTTCCAGGGGCGACGCTAGTGTGGGTGTATGTAGCTGCTGCTTTCAGTGCTGGCCCTGGTGGGTGTGGGTGATGTGCCTTGTGGAGTCTAGTGTTGAGATGGCTGCTCAGTGGTATCTCATTAGACCAGCTGCGGTTGTCCTCCTGACTGCTTGCCTTCCTTGCCCCTTTTGTTCTTCAAGCCTGATTCTTTGACCTTACGGATAATTCTGTAGGCCACCGGAAATCTTATCAGTGAATCTGTTTTCTGCTTCATCAGAATTGGTTTCTGATGTGACTAAGAGCAATGATAGGTTCACTGCTCATTGAAATGTTTTTTTCCTATATATGTACCTGTGTTTTGCTGAGGTGAGATAATTTTGGGTGTTGTTAACTTTTTATGTGCATGAAAAAGTCTCGGCAAACTGGTGTTCGTTACCATTTTAGGTGTGTTATGATCTGGGTGCAGCGTACTTCCAGCAAGGCTCTACAAATTCAGCTGTCTATGAAAAAGCCAGAGAAAAATTTTTTAGAACCAAAGAACTAATTGCAGAGGTAAATATGGTCATAACAGGCACATAACATCAATCCTTTATAACATCCGTACATCTTTTTGGCTTTAATTTTTTTGATAAACAGTGTTTATTGTAGTAGTAACTCTGAAAGGTTCAAAAGAGTACTGAAAACATTTTTAAAAAATCCATACTACCACTGCCTGGAAAAAACCCTTTTTGCCATTTTAGCTTATTTTTTTATGGCTTTTATTCTTTCTATATGTTTTTATACAGTTAAGTTCATGTTATGTATATCTACACACACGTGCACTATTTAGTATATTGCTTAAATCTTTGAATAGACATTTAAAATGTGTTCTGTTCAACTGTGATTTGTTTCATTTCCCTCATGCTTGAGCATTTAGGTTGTTTACTGGTTTTATTTATAATAAAGCTGCAAAATTTTTATCTCCAAGCAAAAATTTTCTTTGGCTTTTAGATACTTTAAGTTAAAGTCCTATAGGTAGAATTGCCATTTCCAGTGGTTATTAATTTTTTAAAGGCTGTAAACCAATTTCTTTGGTAGGTACCTTTCTCTGAGGGTACTCTATAATCAGCAGAGTTTTTTTTTTTTTTTAAGATTTTATTTATTTATTTTTAGAGAGACGGGAGGGGAGGGAGACCGAGAGGGAGAGAAACATTGTTGTGCAAGAGATATATCAATTGGTTGCCTCTCCCACACCCCCCGTCAGGGACCTGGCATGCAACCCAGGCATCTGCCCTGACTGAGATTTGAACCTGCGACCTTTCAGTTTGCAGGCTGGTCCTCAGTCCACTAAGCCATACCAGCCAGGGCAGTTGTTTGTTTGTTTGTTTTTAATTGCTTATTTGATGAGTGAAATCTAGTATCTTTTAAAATTTTGCATTTTCTTAATTCTTAATAAGGATAAACTTATTAAAGTATTTCTCACTTGCATTTTTCTCTTTATGGTTCAGACAACTGAAATTTAAAGTGTATAACTAAATTTTTGTATGTCTGATGTCTAGAAAAAGTCCCACCTCAGTCTCCTTTCTTCACCAAAGAAAAAAATTTAAGTGCACTAGAGATTTACTTTAAATCTATTCTGGACCCATTGGGAATTCTCATTTTTACTTTGCCTGGGCAACTCATCAGATTTCTAATTTCATGGCATTTCAGGTAGAGTAATTTAAAACTTGAATTTAAAAAAACCGCGTGTTTAAAACAATTTTTCTGTTTTGGTAGAAGCACTGCTATTCTTTCCAATTGAGTAAAGACTGAATTTTCTTTGCTCTTGCCAAGTATATATTTTTTTAAATATTTTAAGCTTGTTTTTTTGAACAGTGTTCATTCTTTGTTAATCAGTTTCTAATTGTCATACCTACTTAGAGTGATAATAACGTCTACCTTTTGTATGTTGGTGTGAAACCTCTAAACCAGGAGTCTGCAAACATTTTTAAAGGGCCAGATGGCAGATATTTTAGCTTTGTGCACCTTACACAGTTTCTGTTTCTCATTTGTTGTTGTTGAATTTCCTTTATGACCCTAAGAATTATTCTTAATGAAGGGCTGTAGAACAACAGGTCACAGATTAGACTTGGCCTGTGAGCAAGTCTTGCTGACATCCAGTCTAGAACTTTAACATTTGTGTATTTCATGTTTCCTCCAGCCGTGAATTTTTCTTCAGCATTTTCCTGTAGTGCAAATGCAGTAAGTGGGTGTTGGACTGTTGTTTGTACTACACTGATGGATAATGATATATACCTCTTACTTTACAGATAGGTTCATTATCTCTTCATTGTACCATAGATGAGAAGCGGTTAGCTGGCTATTGTCAAGCATGCGATGTTCTCGTATCTTCTTCTGATAGTACATCTCAACAGTTAACTCCATATAGTCAAGTCCATATTTGTTTGAGGTCTGGCAACTATCAGGTAAGACTTGTGATGTGGCTGCAGTAGTGTAGTTGAAGAGTTTTGGAAGCCAGGCAGAACTGAGTTTCAGTCCTGTGCTTATCATTTGCCAGTTGTGTGATTCGTGGAGAGTCAAACTGTGAGACTGGCCTATAAAACAGTGGAAATAATTCCCCCATTTCATAAGCTTCTTGTGAGAATCAGCTAAGAAGTTACAGTTTATAAACTGTAAGGCAAGGCACTGTGTAGGTGTTGACTCTTTGTTATTGATTACCCTTTTTTGAAGGTATAGAGATTGCCCATTATAAGTAAATTTTGTAAGAGAATTCACAAGCAGAACTTAGAACTTTTAAAATTACAGATGGAGAGCCTAGTTTTATGGAGCCTGAAGTTTTTTTTTTTTAATTTTTCAATTAGAGTCGACAATCAATGTTGTATTAGTTTCAGCTGTACAGCACAGTGGTTCTAGAATTATATAACTTACAAAGTGATTCCCCCAATAAATCTTGCGTCCACCTGTCACCATGCATTATTATTACAATATTACTGACTGTATTCCATAATCTGTACTTTACATCCCCATAACTATTTTGTTACTGTCAATTTGTACTTCTTAGTCCTTTTACCTTTGTCATCCAGTCCTCCAGCCCCTCTCCCATCTGGCAACCATCAGTTTGTTCTGCATCTGTGAGTTTGCTTCTGTCTTGCTTTGTTTATTTTGTTCATTAGATTCGACTTATGAGTGAGATCATATGCAATTTGTCTTTTCTTTGTCTGACTGACTTCACTTAGCACAATACCCTCTATGTAGAGAACAAAGTTTTCTGTCTGATTTGAAAGTACAGGCTTGTAGCCCAGCCTCATTAGCCACTGCAAATACTAAGACTGAAGGAGAAAGTGAGCAAAGCAGTTTTGATAGGTTTGAATGGTGTGTTACAGAGCTCACTTTGCCAGTGAGCCTGGTCATCATTTCAATTTTACTCATGAAAAGAGCTTAAAGTAATCTGTTGAGATTTTTATTACTCCCTGGGGGTATATACCTTTAGTTTGGTAGTGAAAATCACTGGGAATTAGAATTTGTACTTTTAAAGTTGGAAAGCCCTTATTCTAGAAAGTGAACAGTGCCTTCATGTTGTTTACTTCAAAATTGGAATTGTGAAATGAAATAGCTCTAGCATACCTGTAGTTTTGTGTCTCCCAATGGGCTTTAACCCAGCTTTTTAGTTCACTCTTCTTAACTAGAGTTATTTTTTCTTTAAACAAAACGTAGAAGAAGGAAGGGACTAGTACTTGTTCCTCCTCCCTCTGGCCCCTTTTAAACTAATTCTCCTCTGCTCTAGGGAAGAAAAAGTTTTTGAGGGTGAATTACAGGTGCAGATGGATTTAATAAAGACTGAAGATCTTTCAGTTGCATGTCCCTACTGAGGCTTATGGAGGGTGGGGATCAATTATGGTTAAGATACAGAATCTTTAGGAGGCTCGCTGGAGTAAGACCTGTGCAAATAAGAACTTAGAAATATTACTCACAGATAGGCACACGTTACTGTGAAGATAATGAAGTGCCAAAATGTGTAAATCCGAAACTAGTGTAATTGGGTAACTAGGAAGGGGAAAATAGTGATTTTGTCATAACTCTGAAATTGATCACTTTAACTGTGTATGCAAGAGTATCTTAGAAATCATATTTAGCGTTTTTGTATTTGAATAGCATTCTCTATATGAACTGCCCAGTCTTGGCTTTGTGCTGATCAAATAGAGCTGCTCTAGCAAACGTGTCTTTTCATGTTTGGCAAGGATTTTTTTGCCCTGTGTAACCCTCCCTTGCTCATGTTTGTCTGTGGAGGTGGACAGTGGTTGCCGTTTGGTTCTGAAACCACTTTTGTCCGTACTTTTAGAGTAACAGCAGATCAGCTTCAACCGTTTCTAAAAGCCTCTTCCCCATCACCTCACACTGTCAGCCCTTTTTTCTCTCCCATTGCTTCATAAAGAGCTGAGAAAGTCTGTATGTAATAATGTGGGTATTTTCTGTAATTCAGTAAATAATATATTTTAAACCATTTAATTTATTACAATAGTTTTTTTTCGCATTTTCCCCCAGTTGAATTATTTTAAATTGACTGTTTTAATATTTTAAAAAGTTGGTTGTATAAATTTGTGTTTAAAGTAAATGAGGTGAGTTTTTTAAAACGTCTAATAACATAGCTGCATTACTTCCTACTGATGGATTCTTCTCTAATTTCTCATTTTTTTGTCCATGATCTTTAAGTTAAAAAAGGTGGGAGAGGGAGCAACTGGGATCTTGCTCCATGGCATGTGTGGTCACTTTGCTCAAATAACTTCTATGCAGTTCTCATTCATAAATCTCTCTCTCTCTCAAGATGGGGGAGGGAACTATTTTTATCCTTAATCTAATTTTAAAATTTTAGAAAGTAAATTTTTCTAGTAAGGTTATTTTTTTTTAATCCTCACCTGAGGACATACTTACTGATTCTAAAGAGAGGGAAAGGGAAAGAGAGAGAGAGAGAGAGAGAGAGAGAGATCGATCACTTGGTTGCCTCTTGTATGTGACCTGACTGGGGATCAGACCTGCAGCCAAGGTCTGTGCCCTGAACAGGAATGGAACTCCCAGCCTTTCAATGTGCCACACCATTCAAGGCTCTAGTAAGATATTTTCATGATTTTTCTTCAATGTGTATTTTTATTATAGAAAGACTTCTATTAAAAATTTATTTTTAAATTAAATTTTTTTGGAGGGAAAGACTTTTTCAAAGTAAAGAAACTTGGTCATGGTTTTTGAAATGGGTGCAATTCTATGTCTGTGTTCCAGGAGGTTATAAAGATTTTCATTGAAGATAACTTAACCTTCAATTTACCTGTCCAGTTCCGACAGTCAGTACTAAGAGAACTTTTTCAGAAAGCTCAACAGGGGTAAGTAAATTGAAGAAATCTTGATTTTTGAGTAAAAGAGCAAGTGTGCATTTCAGGTTTATCAAAAATACACCTCCAGATTCCCTGTAAGTCTATGACAACACTTTTGCTTTTGTTAGTATACTGAAATTAAGATAGTCAGAGGAGCCACTTCATTGCTCTTCTAATCTGTTTTAAAAGCACTCGGGAGAAAAAAATTATACATAGCAGAATTTGATTCTGTTACCTAATTTGTATACCTAATTGTCCCTTGATAAATTCAAAACCTTTCTGTTCTGCTTTTCCCTCTCTGATTGGGTATTTACTTAATGTCCCTGAATATACTAAAATCTGAACCTCATGAATAAATGGCTCACTCATGTGAATTTAGTTTTGTAATATAGACCTTTTTTAATTTAAAAAATATTAGTGAATTTACTTTTGTATTCTGCAGAAATGAAGCTCTAGATGAAATCTGTTTTAAAGTCTGTGCCTGTAACACAGTTCGTGATATATTGGAAGGTAGAACAATTAGTATTCAATTTAACCAGCTATTTCTTAGACCTAATAAAGAGAAAATAGACTTTCTTCTTGAGGTAAGACATTATATCCCCTTTTGACTTATAATTTTACTTTAAGTTACCAATGACCTCTTAGCTGTTAAATCTAGTGCCCTCTTATGTAACTTAATCTGACCTGCCTCTCTGGCTGATAATTGATATTGGCAGATAACACTCTCCTACATTGTGTCTTTCCTAGTTCTTCTCCATTACTGGATTTCCCTTGGTCCTTCATTGATTTTTGTTTCACTCTCCCTTTAGTGTTTTTGTTTACAAAAGTTTTGTCCTTGACTCTATCATCTTCTCAGGTCATTTTTTATTCTCATCCCAAGTGTAAATCACCTGTTCTATACCTGTTTACTAAAAACTCTCACATCACACCTCTAGCCTCATGTGAGTTCTAGAGTCTGTGTTACTTTCGGATCTTTTAACCTCTTTCTTTAACAGTTTTAATGTAATAGACATTAAGAGAAGTACAAAAAGCATAATTAATACCACTTAGTTCCAAAGGTGCAACATTGACAACACTCTAAAAGTCCTTCTTACGTCTTTACTGGACCCTCTCTGCCTTCCCTTGAGGAAACCCTGTCCTGCCTTTGATGATAATCATTTCCTTGCTTTCCTTTACAGTTGTATCACCTTTGCTTTTTGTATGCACACTCAAAAAATATTTTTTAGTTTTCCTATTTTGAATTTTATAAATCGTATAAAATATATTTATTTTCTGTCACTAAACATATTTGTGAGAATTTTTTCAAGTTGTTTAATGTAGATACAATTTTTTCCCTCACATTCCTGTAAGTTTTTTTTTAAGGTGGAATTTAATTTAATTTAATGTTTAAAATTTTATTTTATTTTTTGATTTAATCGTTATTGTATTTTTTAACCATTACCATTCAATCCCCTTATAACCACCTCCCCACAAAAGGTGGAATGAATTTTAATCCTATATTTCATACATCCAAAATAATCATTTCAACATAAAATTAGTATAAAAAGTTAACGAGAGATTTTACAGTTTTTTTCATACTAAGTTTTCGAAGTCTGTGTATTTTGCATTTACAGTAGATCTCAATCTGTACCAGCCCTATTTCAAATAATCACTAGCAGTGACTCTGTGGACAGTGCAGATTTGGCATGTAGCAGATTTTTTAAAAATTTATATTTTTAAGATTTTACTTACATATTTTTAGAAAGGAAGGGAGAGAAACGTCGATGTGTGGTTGCTTCTCGTGCGCCCCTTACAGGGGACCTGGCCCAAAACCCAGGCATGTGCCCTGACTGGGAATTGAACTGGCGACCCTTCTGTCCACAGGCCAGTGCTCAATTTACTGAGTCACACCAGCCAGGGCAGATGTTTTAATACTAATAGTAAAATATGTCCCATTGCTGCGTTTTAACATTATATGACTATGCCACAATTTATCCATTCTCATGGTGATAGACACTTGTGTTTATAGTTTTTGGCTGCTGTGCTGCTTGGAACATACTTACATACTGATATATATCCTGGAGCAAACATGTACTGTTTGCCTATTTGTACACTTAGAGAAAAAATGTATCTGAAATACTACTTTATAATATCAAAGCTTTTTTTGCCACCAGCATGCATAAGAATTCTCATTGCTCAGCATCCTCACTAACACTTGGTATTTTCGGATTTGCCTGTCAGGTCGTTGTATAGTGTTGTCTCATTGAGTTGTAATTTCCATTTCCCTATTACTGTGGAATTTACCAGCTTTACTTTTTTTGTTGTTCTCCTATAGACTTTTGTCTTTTGAGGTATTTGTTCCAAGTGGTATGCCTTATTTTTCTGTTGGATATGTGTATGTGTATATATATATTATTTTTTGCAGAAATTTTTTTGGTAGTTGTTTATAGCCTCTGTCCTTTACCAATTTTGTATATTGCAGGTATCTTTTTTGAGTTTGATTTCTCTTTTAATTTTCTTTTTATTGTTTTAAAAGCTCTTAATTTTGATGTAAAATTTATCAGTCCTTTCATAAAAGAAAAGATTCATATTTTCTGTCTCTTACTTAAGAAAGATTTTCCTGCCCTGAAAAAGCTCAGTGGTTGGGCGTTGTCTGTCAAACCAAAAGGTACTGGTTCAGTTCCTGGTCCTGGCACATGCCTGGGTTGCAGGCCAGGTCTCTGGTTGGGGGTGTGCAAGTGGCCACCCATCAGTGTTTCTCTTTCACATTATGTTTCTTCTCTCCCTTCCCCTCTCTAAAAATAAATAAAATGTTTTTGGAAAAAAAGAGCTTTTCCTATCCTGTGGTCATGAAGATAATCTCACAGTTTATTGTGTAGAAGCTTTTGAGCCTAGCTTTTCTTTCACATTTAGGTCTTTAGTCCACCTGCAATTGATATTTGTGTGTCATGTCAGGTAGGGAGTCTGAAGTCATTCTTTTCATCACATAACCGTTTGTTACTGTGCCATTTACTGAATAGTCCATCTTCTTTTCTACCAATCTCCAGTGCTACCTTTATCGAATGCCAGGTGTGTGGGGCCTGTTTCTGGCCTCTATTCTGTACCGCTTTTCTATTTGTCTATTCATGTGTCAGTGTTTCCAAGTGATACCTAAAGTACAAACATAATTGTTCTTCAGAGTTGTGTTCTTATGGTCGTCCTTTGTGTTTTATTGTCAACGGTAGACTCAGATTGTCAAGTTCCACAAATAATCTGATGGATTTTTGTTTGGAGTTATGTTACTTACTTACATATTTATTTATTTTTAGAGGGAGAGGGGCCAGGAGGGAGGGAGAAAAACATCAATTTGTTGTTCCACTTACTCATGCATTCATTGGTCTCATGGACACGAACAGTGGTGTGGGGATTGCCTGAAGGAAGGGAGGGATAAGTAGAGGTGGGCAAAAGGGGAAAAAGTAGGGGCAACTGTAATAGCATAAACAATAAAATAGAATTAAAAAATTAATTTTGCATGGAGCAAAATTATTAGAACGTAAATATATTCTGCCAACTCCAAGATACTCGGATGGGGTATACACTGATGAGGTAACCTATTCATCTGAGGATACTACTTTTATAATACTGTTAGTTTTTACCTTTTCATAACAGTTGCATGAAAATATAATCTACATACCATACTGTTTACCCATTTAAAGTGTATAATTTGATCATTTTTAGTATGTTCACAGAGTTATACAACCATCACCTCAGTTTCAGAACATTTTTATTGCCGCCTGCACCCCAAGCCTGTGCAGAACCTCTTATCCATGAGTGGTCATCCCTTGTTTCCCCTCAGTCCCCTCAACCCTAATCTCTTTGTCTCTATAGATTTGCATATTCTTTACATTTCGTATAAGTGAAATTATAAAATATGTTGTCCTTTGTAACTGGCTTCTTAGTATTTTCAATGTTCATGTTGTAGCTTGTGTTAGTGCTTCGTTCCTTTTCACAGCTGAGTAACTCCGTTGAGTGGGCATGCTGCTCAGTGTCTATTTGTGTGTCCTTTCATGACTTCGGGGACTTCAGAGTGGTTTCCCCTTTTTTGCTATTATGAACAATGCAGCTACAAACATTCTATAATTTGCCTTATTAGAGAATATTTGACAGTTTCTTGAGGTTAGGGACTTTTATACTAATTATATTTTATTTTGGCTTGTAATCCTAACCTAACAAAATCAGAATAATATTATTAGAGCATTTGTAGATAAATGATATTTTCATAACTAGTTTCTATCATTTTTTATTTTCATTGTTTATTTTCTAAACCTTGGTTAATTTCTTAACCATTGGTTTTATGTATCTTAGCCATTACTGATTGTTTGCAACTAAGATAAATCTTTTCTGAGAGTAGCTATTGATTCTTACAGTTTATCATTACATATAATTGGTAACATAATAAATTCCGGGAGAACTCTATACCATACTAAATAGATTGTTCTTAGTAATACCCGCAGTAATCAAAATGGTCAGATTCTACTTCCTCTCTCCATAATGGATTTTAATTTTTGGTATCTTTTAAATTACTTAATCATATCTGTGATTGATGTATGACTGAGAAAGGAAAATTCATTTGTTTTTGAATTACAACTTTTCATACTGTAGTGTATTATTTTTTAAAGTGCCCACACTCATAACAAATACTCAAATTTCTAGGTATGTTCAAGATCAATAAATTTAGAAAAACCTTCAGATTCTTTGGAAGAAAACATGGCTGCTTTTCTAAAGTAAGTATTTTTTTTTCGCCTTAACTTTGAACTCAGTCCTGTGAGGAAAGTTTCTTTTATTAATTTTTTTGTATTTGAACTGCATGTCTTATAAACAGGCAGATATTTGAGAAACAGGGATAAGTTGAGATTAGTACAGCCTCACAAATCTTAATATATCAGTTACTCTTATATTGTGTCATTGACATCACAACTTTAAATAAGTATCAAAGTGGCACTTTAAAATCTATTTCAAAATATTATTATGCAGTTTATGAAATGATACTTTGTGAAATGGTTTATTAATAAAAATTGGTTAATACTG
Source organism: Desmodus rotundus (assembly GCF_022682495.2). Lineage (NCBI taxonomy): Eukaryota > Metazoa > Chordata > Mammalia > Chiroptera > Phyllostomidae > Desmodus > Desmodus rotundus. Next base: position 31,172,108 of record NC_071394.1, on the reverse strand, counting down.
TTTTTCTCCAACTAAATTATATACTATTTTGTTCTAACAATGTTTCTTACTGATCCAGGAACGTGTGTCTGGGGTTGGAAGATCTGCAGTACGTTTTCATGATTTCTTCACATGAGCTTTTCATTACACTGTTGAAGGATGAAGAACGAAAGCTACTTGTTGATCAGATGAGGAAGAGATCCCCTAGGATAAATCTGTGCATTAAACCTGTGACTTCCTTTTATGATATCCCAGGTTAGCTCTGTAGTCTGCTAGCTAAAATATTGGCACATTTTATTTGTCTCTCAGTGTATTTGAAGATGCCCTCTTAAATTGTTTTATTTTATTGTTGTTAATTAATAGAAATTTACCTGTCTTCCGTAATTATATTTCTATCTAAGCAGTTACGTGCTGGGACTCTGCTGAGTATATGGTTAATGGAGAATTAGGCCTAGATACATAAAAGGTTTTAGCTAGGGAAATAGACCAAGGTACCTTGGCTGCTACTGTGTTCTTGAGAGGGAACAGTAAGTGGTGGGAGGGGACTGGTGAAGTGTGCTAAGTCCATAAAAACATACTGTACAGGCCTTCATGCATTTCAGCCTGAGTCACTGTGATACTTACTACCTATTGGCTAAACATTTAGCTTTGGCAGTATTGCCATTTTTTCCTTATTTATTTAATTTCTTCCTTTTTTGCTCTTATTTTATAAGTAGAAACTACAATATTTTTCATTAATAAAAAACATAAGCTTCAAAACTTAATATAGGTGAGACAGAATTCAGTTGGTTAAAAAGGCAGAATTTTAGCTGCTTTGAAGCTCACTAGATTTAAACTACTTTACTGTTAAGCTGTAAAGGAAAAGAATAACATTAACACTGCAAATGCTGAAAATGGATTATTGAAGACTATCTGAAGCTGAGTTATGATCAGGAATTTTAATGATCATTTCTTCTTTGGGAAGGCAGTGCCTCCTCCTTCTCTTCCTCACCCTTCAAAAAACACATTCTAAATATTTATTACTCAAAATAAACATTTTATTTTATTTGTACATGTTTTTGTTAACAATTATGTTCAAAAGTAGGAGATTGTCTATGTAAGTTAATTTTTTCCACATATAACACACAGTTTTTTCCATGAAACAGTTACTGATTTTTACCTTTGTTTATGTTTTCATCATCTTTATCTATTAAATGCAGACAAAATTGTTTTAGGTTTTCTCTGAGGACAAAGTTAATAGTAAATTATGTTATGTTGATGAATTTCAAGATGAGAACTGTTTTTGACATAGATATACAAACATATACAATTCCTCTCAGTAAATTACCATTCTCATAATTAAAGGATTACGTATGCCCTTGAATTAAGTCATTATTGAAATACAAATCTCTTCCTTTCTTAGCCTCTGCAAGTGTCAACATTGGCCAGTTGGAGCATCAGCTAATACTGTCAGTGGATCCCTGGAGGATTCGGCAGATTTTAATTGAATTACATGGAATGACATCGGAGCGCCAGTTTTGGACGGTGTCTAATAAGGTAAGAAACCCTCTGTCAAGAACAGATAAGGCCCTGACTGGTGTGACTCAGTGGACTAAGTACTGGACTGGGAATTGAAAGGTCAGCAGTTCGATTCCTGGTCAGGGCGTATGTCTGGGTTGTAGGCCAGGCCGCTGATTGGGGCAGATGATCTGTGTTTATCGCCCTTTCTTTCTCCCTCACTTCCCCTTCTCTCTAAATAATAAACAAAATCTTAAAAAAATTTTTTTTAAAGTGAACAATTCAGTAGCATTAAACAGATAAAAAAAATTATCCTTGTTTTCTGATATAGTTTAATGGAAGAGTTGTTGCCTGACCTTTTTGAGAATAAAGACTCCTTTTTATGGTCAATAATTTTAGGACCTTCACATGACAATAACTGCACTTTGAACATCTACAGACAGAGAAATAAAAAATGTCAAAAAGGATACTATTAAATTGGTAACCTCTAACAATAAGTTTATATTCCACTTTTTGTTACTGCATTTGCATACATTTTAAATATAGTTGTAATTATATGTGTAAGGTATATTTTTTATGCAGCGTAGCTAATACTTGCTATGTGCTTCATAGAGTACTTTTGTTTTTGTTTTTTGATACCTTCTTAAGGTCTAAAGCCTACAGCTTGGAACTAGTTCATTAAAACCTCTTTATAGACACGTTGGGCTTTAGATACTCTTTTAGAAACACCCAGGTAGGCAGAATGAGTGCCCTCACCCTCTCCAGCCCTCCCGCAGTGTTAGACTCTGGGATCCCCCTGGGCTTGCCTGCCCGCTGTGGCTGACGAGGAAGAAGCCTTCGATGATGCAGTAGAAGAACATGTGATCAGTGAAGCATACAAGACATGGAAAAAGAGCATCCCTTTTCTTTATGATGTGGTGACAACCCATACTCTGGAGTGGCCCAGCGTAACTGCACAGTGGCTTCCAGGTGTAACCAGCCTAGAAGGGAAAAATTTCAGCATTCGTTGACTTGTCCCGGGACACACACATTGGATGAACAAAACCACCTTGTGATAACCAGTGTACAGCTCCTTAGTGATGATGCTCAGTTTGATGCTTCACAGTATGATAGTGAGAAGGGAGGACTTGGAGGTTTGGGCTCTGTTAGTAGGAAAATTGAAACAAATCAAGATCAGCCACGAAAGAGAAGTAAACAGGTCATATTATATGGCAGAGAATCCCTGCATGTGATGTTCTTGTTTCTGACTATACAAAACATCCTTCTAAACCAGATCATTCTGGACAGTGCAACCCAGACTTGAATGTTCATGGACCTCAGAGGGAAGGCTATGGGCTTTCTTGGAAACCAAATCTCACTGGGCACTTACTTAGTGTTTAGAGGACCGCACCATCTTCCTGTGGGACATCAGTGCTGTTCTAAAGGAAGGAAAGTTGTGGCTGTGAGGATCATCTTCACAGAGCAACAGCAGTAGCAGGAGATGTTTCCTGGCATCTGCGCCATAAGTCTCTGTTTGGGTCATTTCCTCATGATCAGAAGCTTATGATCTGGGGCACTCATTCAAACAATACTTCCAGATCAAGCTGCTCAGTTGATGCTTAGAATTCTCCCTTTTGTTTCTTGTAGTGAGTTCATTCTTGCCACAGGGTCAGCTGATAAAGACTGTTGGCCTTGTGGGATCTGAGAAATCTGAAATTTAAGTTGCATTCCTTTCAATAAAATAAGGATGAAATATTCCAGGGTCAGTGATTGCCCCACAGTGAGAGGCCTTCAGTGGTACTGATTGCAAACTCAATGTCTGGGATTTAAGTCAAATTGGAGAGGAACGCTGGAAGATGCAGAAGACTCGCCACTGGAGTTAATTCATGGTGGTCACACTGTCAAGATAGCTGATTTCTCCTGGAATCCCAATGAACCTTTGGTTATCTGTGTCAGAAGATAGTAATACAAGTGGGGCAAATGGCAGGGAACACTTACAATGTTGAGGACCCTGAAGGAAGTGTGGCTCCAAAAGGACAGGGGTGTGCACTTGTGATTTTAGACTCCCCTTTATTCCCTTCTCCACCCCAGGATTATTCAGCCATCCCTCTATAATAGTTCCATCCACAATGCTAGCCCACGGGTGTTTTCTAAATATTAACTTGGGGGACTTGATTCAGCAAAGCCACAGACTAACATTGAGATTTTCTTTAGGTGTTTACTAGTAACAAAGCTGTAAAGTAGCTACTGAAAGGGCAGTATTGTGAGGGCTTATTTTATTTTTCTTAATATTACATCCCTAAGTTCTTCAGACTCATTTAAGGAAAGGCTAGATGTAAGTAAGGAACAGAACCAAGTGTCTGAGCCTTGACGTATAAGGACTGAAGATGTCCTTTTTATTCAGGAATTAGTGGAGATGCAAGCCATGTAAATTCCTACTCTAAACTCTTCACGCCTGACTTTCTGTGATGTACATTTTTCTCTGCAGACCAGTTTCCTTGCAGTTTCTTAAAGTCAGAACTACATGTTCTTTTCCCTTATATTTTTGCCTGTTCGTGTATTTCTGAGGCTCTTTTTATATTCTTTTTTTCTTTTCTGTGAAGTAGTTTTTTTAAAAATCTTGGGACCATGAGGTTGTAGAGAGGTATGTTTTTACCTGATGGTTATACTACAGGTAGACTGTCCAGTTGAGAAGAGTGAATCAATAGCTTGCATTCTTAAAATTAAATTAATCCCGGATTTAAAAAAATAATACCCAAACACCCAGCTCATGCATTTACTTGTTTCTGAGGTTATTTAAAAACTTTCCTGCATGGAAGTACAAATGAAAATAGCTTTGAAACACCATTTCAGTGGAACGTAGCTAGAAATACAAGGGAAATAGCCCACAGAGAAAGAAGAAATTAGAGTAATATGGGAGTGCTTCCGATAGCTGTATACTCCTCCTCTGCTGAAAATGTAGTAATAAAGCATCAGAAATTTATGTCTGTTTTATGGGACTTGAACATGCAAGTGCAGTGAAATAGAAAATTGCTGCGAACATTAGTTGGGCTTCATTAGTATTGACATTGCCATTAGTGTTCATTTTTATACATGAGGAAGTATAGCATAATATTTAAGAGGGAGTTCTGATACTGATTGCCTGAGTTTAAAGCCCAGTTCCGGAACTATTTGCTGTACAATCTTGAGCAAATTATTTAACATCTGTGTGCCTGTTTTTTTATTTATAAAAGGGGGATAACTACCTATTTCATTGTATTGTTGTGAAGATTACATAAGTTCATTCATACACTCTTATTTTCTTCCATTTTTTCTATATCCTTCAGAAACTCCCACTCAATTAAAATATTTATTACTGGCTCAATTAAAATATTTATTACTGGCTCATCATATTTTAATTTTGATTAGCATTTCATTATGGCTGTCTTTTATTTTTTTTTAAATGACCTTTGAATGATTCTTTAATTGAAGATTATTGAAAGATTCTTATCTAGATTTGGCTTTCTCTAAATGTGTATATTTATATATTTTTATTTCTTCTAGTGGGAAGTACCTTCTGTCTATAGTGGTGTTATCCTTGGAATTAAAGATAGTCTAACAAGGGATTTGGTGTATATCCTCATGGCCAAAGGTTTACACTGCAGTACTGTTAAGGTGAGTAAAAGTGTACATCAACTACTGGTAAAGAATATGCTCTATTGCCCTGGCCAGATGACTTGATTGGAGCATCGTCCCATACACCAAAAATGTTGTGGGTTCAATTCCTGGTCACAGCACATACCTAAGTTACGGGTTTGATCCTCAGTCAGAGTGTGTACGGGAGGCAAGGGTTCAATGTTTCTCACATCGATATTTCTCTCTCTCTAAAATCAATTAAAAAAAAGAAAACTCAGGTGAGGATTTAAAAAAAAATAAAAGAATATACTAATTTTAGTATGAAAGTCAAGAATCAGAATGTGTTATGTATTCCATTTTTGAAAAATTTAAATCTTTATCTGAGGATATGTTTGTTTATTTTCTAGAGAGAAAGGTGGGGAGGGAGGGAGGGAGAGAGAAACATCAATCGGTTGCTTCCCCTACTTGCCCCAATCAGGGATTGAACCCGCAACCTTTTGATGTATGGGACAATGCTCCAACTAACTGAGCCTCCCGGCCGGGGCTGTTATATGTATATTCCTTATTTTAAAACAATAGTCATAGGCTTAAAACAGTATTGGAAAATGTACTTTGGTTTGTTCTTTTTTTCTTTACCCTCATAAGTGTACCAAACTGGTCTTGGACATACAGATAATGCTTTATTCCTTTTTAAATACTAGAGGACATGAAAAGTTACTATTTGTATCCTTTAGGATTTATTTATTAAAGATTCTGTTCCAAGCTATAAAAACAAAACAAAATCCCTTAAAATTACTCTCGTAACTTATTTTACGTAAGGAGTTAGCAGTCTATTTGGAAAGTTGATACATAGATGAGATGTTAAATGATGTAAGAGTATAATTGCACAAGTAATAGTACAGTAAATTCTATAGGAAGGTTGAGGGTAGCATTTGGAAGGCAGAAATCCGGTGCTGAACTTGAGGCTAAGTTAGCTAGCTAAGGTAAGTTGGCTAGATGAAGAGGTTGATGCATGAGGGAGAGCTCAAAAGTAAGAAATAGGATGGTATCGGAGTAGAGTGGAAGCAGTGTGCAAATATCTGTTATGTGAGGTGAGGCAGATGACGAGGCTTATAATAGGTGAAGTTTATAATAGGGAGCATTTGGGAACTCATTGGGAACTTTTCTTTCTACTCCTACAATAACTAACATTTATTGAGTTCAGAGCCTGTTCTGCACTTTTCATATTCATTGTTTCTTAAAAAAAACCAAACACCCCAACTGTGCAGAAGGTGTTTTTCTCATTTTTATAGGGAGAAACCAAGAGACTCAGTCATTAAATTGTTCAAGGTCACAGAGCTAGTAAGGGGCACAAGTGCTGGAAAGGGTAGAGAGAAGAGAACATATTAGAGAAATCTTTGAGAGGTAAAATCTAGAATTGATTGCTAAATGATTTGCTGTGGAAGGCAAGAGGAAGAAAAAGGGTCAAGGATGATGCTCAGGTTTCTGCTTTGGGTGTCAGAGAACAGACGGAGTGCCAAGAAGTCAATATGCAAAGACAAACATTTCTGAAGGGCAGATTATGAGATCATTTTTACAGTATTTAATTTGGGCCTGTAATTGGACACATGAGCCTGAAGCTTAGGTGGTGGTCTGGGCTGTAGATAACAACAGATTTGGAAGTCATCAAAGATCACCCAGGAAGAATATACAGGGGCTGGGGGTGCAACATTGTGTCTAGGAAAGAGTGGTGTGATAGGTATGGGGACCAGGTCTATGAGGATTCATAATAGAGTGTGTCTAGAAGTTGTTCAGTAAGGTAACTGAAAAGTGTTCAGTAGATTGGACAGCTAGGAGATCTTTGTTTAGTGAGCTATTTCTTCATTATGATGTGGGGTGGGGGAATAGAAGCCAGACTGTAGGACTGAAGGAGGCCTGGGGGAAGAGAGTAACAAGGGAAGACTACTCTTTGGAAAAATTAGATGTGTAGGCAGAGGCTTGGATTGTAGCTGATTTGATTTATTAGCCAATTATGTAGATTAATAGTGTTATGTGCAGAGATTTTAGAATGTGGAACCTTGCTGAAGGATGTAAGGTCTAATTCTGAATATATCTAGGTGGGTAGAGAAGCATGCTTACCATGGAATTTTGTACCTGTATAATATATGCATATAATACATATAATTTATGTTAAAACTTTTTGTTTTGTAATTTTTGTAAAACTTGTTTAGTAACATGGCATGTGTTTTATATTGATTATTGGATTTTTTAAAAAATTAGGAAAGAATTATTTATTAGAATAAATCAATAATGTACAGATACTAAAGAACAAGATAATTTAGCCTCATTCCTTGAGATGATTAGTGTTAATCATTTGAATTAATTTTTCTCTTTGCTGTGTGCTCATAAAATTATATATGTCCTTTACTCAAGAGGAAAGGTGATCCAGGCTATTTTGTTATTTTTTTTTAATAGGACTTTTCTCATGCTAAACAGCTATTTGCTGCTTGTTTGGAGTTGGTAACAGAGTTCTCACCAAAACTTCGTCAGGTCATGCTGAATGAGATGCTGCTTTTGGATATTTATACACATGAAGCTGGAACAGGGCAATCAGGAGAGAGACCTCCTTCTGATCTTATTAGTAGGGTGCGAGGGTATCTGGAAATGAGGCTTCCCGGTAAGACTGTTTCACAAGGCTACATTTCATAAATTCATTACTCAAGTAACTGTGGGGAAAGTCTAAAAGAATATTTACTTGACTTTTTACCATCTGTAAAAATGATATCTCTCTTCTAAAACAAAATTCAGATACAGACTTCACTTGAGAACATTGGGGAAAATGGAGGGAACTATTCATTTCCTAAGATTGCTATGACAGAGTACCACAGACAAATGATTTAAAACCATGAAATATATAGTCTCTCATCGTTTGGAGACTAGATGTCTGAAATCAAGGTGTCTGCGTGGCCATGCGTCTTCTGACAGCTCTAGGGAAGAATCCTCCTTTGCCTCTTACTAGCTTGTAGCTTTGTCACTCAAGCCTTTGCCTCTTTCTTTATATGGCATTCCTGTGTGTGTGTGTGTGTGTGTGTGTGTGTGTGTCTGTCTGTCTGTCTGTCTGTCGGTCTCCTGTGTTCTTACAAGGTACCAGTCATTGGACTTTAGGGTCTGTCCTAATGCACTGTGACCTTGCCTTAACTCAGGACATGTGCAAAGACCCTATTTCTAAGTCAGGTCACATTCTGAGGTTTCAGGTGGATATGAGTGTTGAGGGGACACTACACTACAGAAACTACATTGCAGTTTGAAGATACTCAGTTAACAGAGTTGGTGTGCTTGAAGGTACACGTTGAAGGTCTATGCCCTCATTACCATCATAGAAAGCCCTCAGTGATTGCCACTGGGCAGCAGTTCACTTGTGGTCACTTTATTCCTTGTGTGTCCAATTCTGAATGTAAATGTCTTACTATGAAAAGGACCTTATGTAAATTATCACCATGTTATATATAAATCTTGCTTAAAGCAGTTTCTTAATTTTACATTTATTTTATTTTTAAAATTCTACATGTTTTAATAATAGAGTGATCATACTGTACACATTTAATGTTGTAAACAGTAAAATTGAAGTGTAAAGGAAGGTGCTGATAACGTGCTAGAACAGAAATGGCTGCTGGACCTCTGGTGTCTTTTGAATGAATTTAATTATTATTACATTCTGGTTTATAGCGGAAATTACAACTTTTTAGCACTCTATGGGTAGAATACCTTTGAGCTTTAATAAAACAGTATCATGAGAATTGGTCTAATGTGCTGGCAGTGACTGTTGACTGACATAGCATATGTCGGCCAATGTATGTCACATGTGTTTACATATGTCAACACATGTAGATTCGGTGTGTATGTGTTCTGGTAAAGGGTTGGGTTTCCCTACATGGTTTCTCAAAAATTAAAAGCAAAAGGAATCGAAAAACCCTGACGTTTATTGAATGCTAACTACATGTCAGATACTGTTCTAAGAGCGTAGGTGCTCTTAGGCTCGTTTAGTCCTCATGGCAGCTCTGTGAAGTGGCCAGTTATTCCCATTTTGTAAACCAGGAAACTGAGGTGCAGAGAGGATAAGGAATTTGGCCACAGTCATGCAGTCATTTGAATCCATCAGCCCAACTTAAGCCTTTGCTCTTACTCTTTGAAATGGCTGGAAATGCCTCTAAATAATTGTAATGTACCTGGCATTTAATTATACCTTATGGCATTTAAATAGTTTGGAGTTCATATTACTTTGTTTTGGTCTCAGACTCATACATAGCTATGCACATAACTTATGTAAATTCCCAGTGGCTTGTTTAGCTGCTTGTCCCATAGCTTGTGTTATAAACAGTGTTTAAAATGAGAAGGAAAGGATGTAATGTGTTCTTAGGAGGAATAAAAAAATTTTCCCCCCAAAGGCACAGTTCCTTGTCTTTGACTTTGACTGAGCCTCAGTTCCAGACTGAGTTACCTGAGTGTAGCCTGGACTCCTGGCCCTGGTGCTCTAACAGCTCTGCATTCCAGTACCACGGTGCGAGGTGCAGTTGGTAGGATGGTCTTTCCATGGGTCAGAATTGGGGGAAGCGTATAAACGTGTCTTCTGTCACCTTCTCCTCCCTCTTTTATTTTTCTAATTGAGATTTTATTGATTGTTTTGGGGATAAGTACGCAGACATTTCCATTTGTAGACTGCTCTTAACACACATACCAAAAACCTAAAAAAGTCATGTAGTTGTGATTTTTTCTAGTTAGTGCAGTAACTTTCCAGCTTAAAATTTGGAGGCTCATTTTCCTTAATAGAGTATCAAGTACCAGTATCTTTCAATGTTGATATGCTGTTACATCAAAGTCCCACTAATTCACAACTTACCATAATCAGATTTTCAGTCTTTCACAGCATACTGAAAAAGTTGCTAGGAGAAAACTGGGCTGCCACACTAAAGATGTTACAGAGTGTGCAAAATTCTGAGAGGGAGAGCCAGCATCAAGGAGTGGTTTTCTTTAGGAAACAGTTTTAGCAAAAACATGGTAATAGAAGTAATTTAAGATGTACAAGACATATTAAATGCATGACTGACTCCCAATTGCCATTTTTTATGCTTTGTATTATAGGTCATAAAAACTACCCCCATCTGTGGAATGTTAAGCTTATATCCAAAACAGAGTCTCCCATATTCAATATCTCACTATTTTCTGGTTGTACAAAAAAAAAAACAAGTAAATGATTTAACTTCTTTTAAAAAAGCATTTACACTTAAAAATTGGGATGATGTGAAATTACCTCCTTAGAAATGTTTCTAGAGCTACTAAAAACTTGCATTTCCAAAACAGTTAATAAAAATATTACTTAAAAAAAGAGGTTTTATTTATTTTCAGAGAGAGGGGAAGGGAGGGAGAAAGAGAGGGAGGGGAACATCAATGTATGGTTGCTTTTCGCATGCCCCTGCTGGGGACCTGGCCTGCAACCCAGGCACGTGCCCTGGACTGGGAATTGAACCTGCAACTCTTTGGTTCGCAGGCTGGTGCTCAGTCCACTGAGCCACACTAGCCAGGGCAAAAATACTACTTTTGATTGTACAAGAAGGAAGATGGACCACATATAAGACATGGTGTGTGATACTAAACAGACTTGGCTTCTTTCTCTCCTGCTTCATCAGAGGTTGGATTTGCCTCGTTTTTAGTTTGTACGTTTTTCCCCAGGTAGATCATCTTTAATTTCCTGGTTAACCACTTCGGCCTGTATTCTCTTTGTTTCCCTTTTCCCTTTTGTTTGCACTTTTTTGTCTGAAGATTTATCCTTCCCTGCTGCTTTTTTTTTTTTTTTTTTTACTTTGTTTCCACTTTTTCAGGAGCAGGTTTAGCCAGCAACCTCCGGGATCTCCTCTTGGGCATCTCAGTGGTGGGGCAGACACGGTTTCTGTAGGCCTCCATGCTCTCTGAGAGCCTTTGTGAAGCTGAGCTGCCTGGCAGCTCTTGCTTCTCAGGAACTACTCCTCCCTCCCTTTTTAAGGAAAAAAAAATTGTTCCCTGGTGACAAAGGGCCAATTTTGAATGAGTTAGATGCCTGCCCTCTGTGGAACACAGAAGGAAATTCACTTTTACATGGGTTGACCTGGCCTTTTATCAGGAATAAGAAGTGATCTTAACTGACAACAGATCCAACCTTTCAGTTATAATGTAATTAAAAGCTGCAGATTAATTATTCTAATACCATCTCTTTTGGGAGAGATCCCCTAACTTTTAATACCTTTTTATTAAAAGGTATTAAAAAGGTATTCAACTTTCTGTTGAAACACTTGTTCTTGTTATGTTCCTTGGAGTTCAACAAAATTGAACGTTAGGCCTTCTGTGGCTGTCCGTTACAGTATATATGACTATACTTTTTGATAATGAATCATTGTATTGCAGGTGCCTAGAGGGAAATTTACTCCTCGTATCACTGCCTCTCAGCCTGTATCAGTACTCCAATCTCTAGGTTCTGAATCATCTTTTAAGAGCCGTGGTTGTGTTACTGATGGGGAGTGCCCATTACATAATTCAAAAATGGGAGCCAATTGCTGTGTAGCCTTCCTTTGGCAAACCATATAGCACCCAGTGACATGCATGCATTTGGGATACTAGTTTCATTGTCTTCATTCCCTTTTTAAGAAGATAGTTTAAGTAATGTATTTTTATTTTGCTGTGTTCCTGTACTGCTTTCTGTCATCTCATATCCTTTTTAAAAATAAGATGAGATATAAACAATTAAGTAGCCACAGGCACAGTCTTTTTAGAAAGAATGAAAAATATAGTCACTTAGGTTTCATATCCCTTCCCATTTAAAGTTTTAACATTGTTCTGTAGCATTCATTGGGATTTCTTTTTCTTTTTGCTGCAGTACATTGAAACCTGAATATTATATACTTTGAGCTATAAAAATTCACATATTGAATATTAAGGTACATTTAATAATTTTTCAAAGGGTGTTTGGAACAGTTGTTTCTGGCATGGTAATATATTTCAAAAGAGTGTATGACTTGTCTATTACATTTTAATCAGAAAAATTACTGAAATGATAGATTTGTTACATTTTTACTATATGGTTTAGCGATTTCTGTTGTTTAAAAGTACTAGAAGTTTATACCATACCATTTTGTACTTGCTTCATTTGTGTGTTTATTCTCTGATGCTCATTTGAATTATAAATGTTCACAGAATGTTGAACATCTGAGGTGTTCTTAAAAGCATACTATTGTTGATTAATAGTGGGGACTGTGGCAGTCTATACGGAAACCTTGAACTTTATAGAGAAGAGTGTAAGATAATATCTTTCTATTTTTCACCTATAACCGTTGTTTTTAATATGTTTAACTGAAATTTGAGCAGATTTTGCTATGTTCTCAAGTTATGATGGTAATTCCAACTATTTTCATTTTTGTTTTTTAGATATTCCTCTTCGTCAAGTTATTGCTGAGGAGTGTGTTGCTTTTATGTTAAACTGGAAGGAAAATGAATACCTCACACTTCAAGTTCCTGCCTTTCTGCTTCAGAATAATCCATATGTAAAGGTAATTCATGTTTAATCTAAATAAAAGAATTACCAGGGTGAAATTATTGGACCTATTTTTTTCTCCTAGTCCTTAACCAAGGGCATGAGAGAGGGGGGAAGGGAGGGAGAGAGGGACACAGACACTGGTGTGAGAGAGAAATATCAATTGGTTGCTTCTCATACGCACCCCGACGGCAGACCAAACCCACAACACGGGCATGTGCCTTGATCAGTTTATGGGGTGACGCCCCAACCAACTGAGCCACATCAGCCAGGGCCCTAATTTTTTTTTTAGATCTACTACTTAAGCAACTTGTCAAATTTCTGGGATACAGTTTAAGATTGGACAAATGTTCATTGGTTTGTAGTTTAAAGTACAGTTTTTTGATAACTCAGGCACTGGAGTTTGCCTTCTGTAATATTTTTTTCTAATACTCTGGTTCAATAAGAATGCAAGCAAAAATTTTGTAGTTAACATAAAATTTTGGTATAATCCTAAGCTAATGAGAGGTGAGCCAGCTTTTCTTGCTTTGAATGAACAAACCAAACTTCAGTATTAAAGTGCTAGAATACACAGGTACACCTGGGTGTGAACTGGTGGTGCCTGTTTTTCATTTGAGCACCTTGTCACCCTTCTTTAGAGTCTTTTTACTTCTGTAAGTTTGATGTGCCTGATTCTGTCTCTTTTTTTTTAAGATTTTACTTATTTATTTTTTTGAGAGAGGGGAAGGAAAGGAGAAAGAGGGAGAGAAACATCAAAGTGTGGTTGCCTCTCGCACGCCCCCTGCTGAGGACCTGGCCCACAACCCAGGCATGTGCCCTGACTAGGAATCAAACCAGCGACCTTTTGGTTCGCAGCCTGCATTCAGTCCACTGAACTATACCAGCCAGGGCTGTTCGTTCAGCTTTTTTAATTCAATTGTTGATGGATACATATTTATTTCCATTTTATCGTTCATATTTCTTACCTCTTTATTCCTTCTTGAAGAACTTTTTAATGTTTCATGTAATACTGGTTTGGTGGCGGTGAACTCCTTTAGCTTTTTCTTGTGCAGGAAGTATTTTAGCTGTCTTTTGATTTAAATGATAGGGTTGCTGGTTAGAGCAATCTTGGTTGTAGGTCCTTGCTTTTCATCACTTGGAATATTTCTTAGCATTCCCTTCTGGCCTGAAAAATTTCTGTTGAAATATCAGCTGACAGTCTTATGGGAGCTCTATTGTAGGTAACTAACCGCTTTTCTCCTCTGTATAGGATTCTCTTTGTCGTTAACCTTTTACACTTTAATTGTGGTGTGTCTTTGTGTGGGATTCTTTGTGTTCATCTTGTTTGGGACTCTCTGTGCTTTTTGAACTTGTATGTCTATTTCCTTCATGAGGTTAGGGAAGCTTTCAGTCATTATTTTTTCAAATAGGTTTTCAATTTCTTGCTGTGTTCTCCTGGCATCCCCATGATGTGAATGTTGGTATGCTAGGAGTTGTCCCAGAGGCTGCTGACACTATCTTCATATTTTTGGATTTTTTTTCTAAGACTTTATTTATTTATTTTTAGAGAGAGAAAGGGAGGGAGAGAAACATCGATGTGTGAGAGAAACATCGATGTGTGAGAGACACATCAGTTGGTTGTCTCTTTCATGCCCCTATTTTTTAGAGAGAGGGGAAGGGAGGGAGAATGAGAGGAGGAGAAGCATCGATCAGTTTGCCTTTCTTATGCACCCCAATTGGAGATCTGGCTCACAACCCAGGCATGTGCCTTGACTAGGAGTCACAATGGTGACCTTTTGCTTTGTGGGTTGATACCTAACCAACTGGGCCACATGGGCCAAGGCCTTGTTAATTATTCTTCATTTCAGTTAGTGTATCCTTCATTTATGACTGATCCTTTCTTATGCTGTTGAGGTTTTCGCTAAGTTCAGTTGGTAACCATGTAACTAGTGTTTCAAACTCTGTATCTAGTAGATTGCTTGTCTCCATTTTGTTTAGTTCTTTTTCTGGAGTTTTGTTATGTTCTTTCATTTGGCACATGTCTCTTTGTTTCCTCACTTTGGCAACCTGCATGTTTGTTTCTTTGTATTGGTTAGAGCTGCTACTCTCCCAGGCTTGGTAGAGTGGCCTAATGTAGTAGGTATTCTGTAGGGTCCAGTGGCACAGCCTTCCCAATCACCCAGGCTGGGCCATGAGGTGTGTCCCTCCATGTGGGCTTACTCTTCTGGGAGGACCTCTGCAGCCAAGATATCCCATCCAGTTTTTATCCACATGTAGGTGTGGGACCAGCTCATCCCGCATCTCTTCCCCTCCTACCAGTCTTGATGTGGATTCTCCTTTAATTCCCTAGTTGTAGGACTTCCATTCAGCCAGATTTCGGGTGGTTCTGAATGATGGTTGTTCTATAGTTTAGTTGTAATTTTGATGTGGTTGTGGGAAGAGGTGAGTACTGTGTTTACCTTCCCTGCCGTCTTGGCTGGAAGTTTTTAAGCACTATTTTAACCTCATATCTGGGGTTTTACCACAGTTAACACACCTTTTTTTTTTAAAGCAGGATTATACTATGTATATTTGGCAACTTGGTTTTTTCCCCACTTAAAAAATCACAAGCCTCTTTGCGTTCTCTCTATTTGTTCTCATTACACTACACTTGTTTTTGTTTTCATTAGACTAATTGTTTAGAAGCATTGAGGTTTATAATATTGTAAAATCAGAGGATTCTCTTTCCTGATCAGAGTCAGATTTTTCAGTAGACAGTGAACTCTAAATTCCTCTGTTGTTGGATAGGAGGCACAGCTTAAAATACTGTACTTGGTACACTTGGGCCGTGACACGTTTTCCTTTAAGTGTGCCTTAATAGTAGTACTGGCATGTATGACATTACAGATTATCTCGTGTGTTTTCTGTTTTTGTGTGTGTGTTACAGCTCGGACAGCTTTTAGCGGCTACAATCAAAGAACTTCCAGGCCCTAAAGAAAGTAGACGGACTGCTAAAGACCTTTGGGAAGTTGTTGTTCAGATCTGTAGTGTGTCCAGTCAACACAAACGAGGAAATGATGGCAGAGTTAGTTTAATAAAGCAGAGGGAATCTACATT
This sequence comes from Desmodus rotundus, assembly GCF_022682495.2. Classification (NCBI taxonomy): domain Eukaryota; kingdom Metazoa; phylum Chordata; class Mammalia; order Chiroptera; family Phyllostomidae; genus Desmodus; species Desmodus rotundus. The sequence continues at coordinate 31,156,426 of NC_071394.1, read as the reverse complement.
AGGTATAATGTATCGGTATGTTTTGATCAGTTTATTTTTTGAGTTATATTATTATTTATACTATTTGTACTATTTCAAGAACATCTGCCATTATCCTTATATATCATAAAGATGGACAGTGTAGGAATTCTCTGGTACTGATATCTGGTGGACTTGGCTGACATGACCACATTTGGAAATACCTTGTTTGTTATTTTAAGAGACTATCGAACATTTAACATAATCAATGAAACCTTACAGTTGTATAGTACAGAAGATGTCAATGTGATTAAAACAGAAGAAATTTTATTACACTAATATGGTAATAGAATATTGTACTTTTTATACATGCAGAACTGGAGAGTTAGGAATAAGGCTTCACCTATAATTTACTTTCTTGATTTTATTTTTAATTTCTGATATTTAATGTATATACAATTTTTTTTGTAGGAGTGAATTGCTCTCTTTTATCAAAAAACTACGGGTATGTTTTATTAAAAGTTGATCTAATTAATTACTATTGCTGATTTTCATAGACTACGAGGGGGACCCCCAAAAACCTGGAATTTATTTATAAAAAATTATGTATTCTTACATTTTTAAAACTTCAGTCATCTTCAAAGTACTATCCATTTGATGCAATACATCTATTGAGACTCCCCCCCCACTGCTTGAAATAGTCTTTGAACTTGTCAGTTTTGATGCCTTTTACTGATTCTGCCATTTTTTGTTTCACCTCTTCTACATCGGGAAAACATTTCCCTTTCAGGACTTTTTCCATCTGGGGAAAGCAAAAAGAGTCTCTCGGGGTTAGATCAGGTGAATAGGGAGGGTGGGGCACGAGGGTCATGCCACTTTTTGGTCAAAAACTGCTGAACACAGCACTGTGTGGGCAGGTGTGCTCTTTAATAGTCTTCATGAAACGGGCAAATTTGTTGAAAGAATCTTAAAAAAAAATTTACTGAAGCCAGACTCAGCCTCTCACAATAATGCCAGCTGGTACACTGATACAGATGGGTTCCTAGAACACTCACCTAGCAAGGGCAGCCTGTACTACAAAGGGCCCACCCTCCAGAAGATAATTCCAGTTTTGGGGGGGGCCCCCCTTATATTACTATAAAATATTGAGTGCTTAAATGATTATTTAGGTGATTTGTTAATGTGCTTCAGTGTTGAGTATGGGATAGTCTGAATGGAGAAATTTATTTTGCATTTACTTAACTATGTTTTGGTGACAAGAAGCAGGTATTTTTTAAGTTGTGAAGAAGCCTGCATGATAGAGCTAGATGTGTGGAGCCTAGCTTTAATTTTGGTTTGATAGTGTTAATATCGTGTTTATTGGACATAACCTAGATTCCATTTTTTATTATTTTAAGGAATAAAAGTCATTTTTTTTTTGAGGTAGCTGGAAGTACTTGTTGGAAAGAGATCTATTTACTCAGTTTCAGAAATCATAGGATTTGAGTATTATAAACCAGACACCTATATGATAATTTTTGTGTAAATTGTGTGCCATGATTTCTTCCATATCATTAAAGATAAAGTTGATCTTTAGTGTGTTTTAAACTAAAGTAGATGGTGAATTTCAGAATTTTTTTTTTTGGAAGAAAATCTTTGGTATCTCTGGGGTTGATGGGAGAAATATTAAAATACATATAATATTTAAGGATTGATTCTGTGTTTTCTTTCTCATAGGAACCATTGGTTTTGTCTATTATTTTATCACTCTTTGTGAAACTTCATAATGTTCGGGTCAGTATTTCATTTCATTTAAAAAATTTTTTGAAAGAAATTTCCATTTAAATCACAGTGGGGTTTTTTTGTTTGTTTTTTTTTAAAGGAGGACATTGTGAATGATATTACAGCTGAACATATTTCTATTTGGCCATCCTCCATCCCCAAGTAAGAAGTATTATGGCTTACATTTCATTAAATTATTTCTGTATTTAGAACTATCCTGACTGGTATAGGTAATTTTGAATAATTTGATTAAAAGGCTACAAAGTTAACATTCTATAGCCAACTTTGTGTTTCTCTATTACAATGATTATCTCCGTGAAAATTATGGATAAGGCATAACTCTGAGAAAGAGCTGAGGTCTACCAGTTTTAGATAAGATTTCTAAGTAGTCCTGATGCCTTGTCAGTGTGTAGAATTAGAAAATTGAGGCTAAAAAGAATGACTTTTTATTAGGTTTCTAGCATATTATGTCTTTTACAAGTATCTATATGAAATATTTTTTAAAAAATAATTCTGTGTAGTTCTCATCTAACTCTGTGATTATCAGAGGCTCCCAAACCCTTTCTGTTGCCTTAAGGAGCTCTTTAATGACTTTAAGAAATCTTCACCCTTCCTTTTATCACCTGAGAATCACAATAAGATGATGGGGAATATTTTTAGGGGCAAAAAAGTATTCTTTTTCTGGAAGGAACCATTTACATTTTTTCTGTTTCTACATGTAGTGAGTAACTTCTCATTCAGGAGAGTCCATGTTTGTTTCCTCGAAAAAGTTACTTTCTTTTCCTCTGTTACCCCCAGTCTTCTTACTTTCTGCCTGAATGTAGTCCTAGGCCTCATTTTATTGCTCTTAGTGGCATCTGTGAAGAAGAAAAGATTTCAATAGGTAGGAAGCAGGCAACAGAAAAAGAGTAATTTGCTTTCATCTCAATCTTTGAGATTAGAAGCAGTTAGGTATCTCATATGGAGATTGGAGGGTCAAAAGTGGGTTAGTGACCCTTCCCTCCACTTACTGAGTCTTTTCCAAAGGAGCACCTTGCTTTATGAAGTAAATGTGCATGTTCCACAGCTTTCTAACTACAGATTTTATATAAAATTAGTTTATTAGTCTAAGAATCAGGTAGAGATCATTTTGCCTTTTTAATTGATGGTTGTCACACCTCTTCGGTATTACTTTGGCTGAATCGTTAGACTGTAAACTAATGATTGATTTTCAGTGCGTGTTTATTATAAATGAACAAAAAGAATGATTTACCATAGAGGGTCTGAGCCAGACTCCTAGGATTGGAGTCCCAGCCATTCCACTTACCAGGTGTATGACTTTGTGCCAGTTTCCTCATCTGAAAAATGAGTAGATGAATAGTACCTCTCCCAGAATTTTGAGGATGAAATAAGTTAATACATTTTCTAAGCCAATTGTTTAACATAAGGACTGGCACATAGTAGGCTTTTCTATTATCTTCATGGTAAAATTACTTTAATGTAGATTGACCTAGAGAAAATAAAATGTGATCATTGTGTCTTACTGCTCCAGGGAGCTAAAAGCTATCAGCTGCGTTAACTGGGTGCTGGCCTGGTTTTTATCTGCACAGTTCTGTCTTCTAATTCTGTATCTCAAGACCTCTGGGTTTAACTAGGCTCAGAGCAGCTGATCCTGTTCTCTTCCCTTTTTGATTCCCTTATTCCTACCAAATGCGCTTAAATGATACATTTGCCACAGGCAGCTCCTAATCCTGTGAAGCCAATGAAATACCTAATTCAGAGGAGTTAGTTACTCTCAGAAGAAGCCACAAGGGGGATTTAAGTATTGTTAGTATTTGAGCTCTTGTTTCCGGTGGCTTCTAGATAAGAGAACTTAAAAATCATTTGGGGAAAATTTATGAGTCTGTCTCTTTAATTTTATTACCTGTACATTGTGCCTAAAAAGTGGAGCTAGGTGTTTATCCTACCACTTTTGTATGCTTTTTATTATAAAATATTTAAAGATACTTTTTAATAGCAGCTTTCTTTGGCATTTTGGGGGTGGGGGGAAGGAAACAAAAATCAGATTTTCAACCCCTTATAAAAAGTTAGCTTATCACACTTTCTTTGACTTAGATATTTTGATAGTTTTTATATATTTATTCCTAGTAATATTTAGCATATTTACGGTCACCTAAATTTTGGCTCTTTTTGTTTTTAATAAATGTGTGTATGGAATTTGAAGTTGTTTCTTAAAATAGAGATTAATGTTCATTGTCTTCCTTCCAGCCTCCAGTCAGTGGACTTTGAAGCTGTAGCAATCACAGTGAAAGAGCTAGTCCGCTATGCCCGCAGTGTAAACCCAAACCACCATTCCTGGTTAATTATTCAGGCAGACATTTACTTTGGTGAGTGGGAGGTGTGGTTGCTCTGTGTTTTGTTTTCTGGGACTTTTAGAAGTGAAAATAAGTATATTACACATTTTATTACAATACTTTATTAAACTTGCCTTGTTTTTGACAGATGCCTCTCCTTCCTAGATGACATTAAGAGAGTACATCTCTAATTGTCATATGTATTATGCATTTTTCTGTGTAGAGAGCCTTTGGTTCGGGTGCTTTTTAAAGATTTTATTTATTTATTTTTTATATTAGTTTTCAGAGAGAGGGGAAGGGAGGGAGAAAAAGAGGGAGAGAAACATGGATGTGTGAGAGAGAGATTGATAGGTTGCCTCTCACACTCCCAGCAAATGGGGACCTGGCCCACAACCCAGGCATGTGCCCCGACTGGGAATTGAACTGGTGACCTTTCAGTTCACAGGCCAGCACTTAATCCACTGAGCCACACCAGGCAGGGCTGGTTCAGATGCTTTTAATTTTATGTTGACTACCTTATTTCTGTTTTTATTTTTAAATAGTGAATATTCATCTGGTAAGTTGGTAAATAGTTTGAAGGAAAGAGGTTAAAGTTAGCTTTCAGAATTGCTATTTAAAGGTTCTAAAATCTGTCCAGGTATTTTTTTTTTAATGATTTTATTTATTTATTTTTAAGGAGAAGGGGAGGGAGGAAAAAAGAGAGGGGGAGAAGCATCAATGTGTGAGAGAAACATTGATTGGTTGCCTCTCGCACTGCCCCAACTGGGGACTGGCCTGCAACCCAGGCATGTGCCCTGACCAGGAATCGAACCAGCCACATTCAGGTTTGCACGACAACGCCCACCCACTTAGCCACACCAGTTTGGGCTGTCCAGGCACTCTTGATAATTATTTGTATTGTTGGTGATACATGGATACTGATAGATCTTTCCAACTTGATATTTCTGTTACTACACAGGTAAAAAAAATTTCTGACTGGTATCATTTCATGATCAGTTTTTTAGGAGTTGGTTTTTTTAAAAGAGAAATTCTCTTAAGAGTAGAGAGGATAATATAGTGGATCCACATGTGTGTGCCATCTCACTCTAATAGTAATTAACTTATGCCTGTCTCATTTTATCTGTACCCTCACCAACATTATTTCTCTGTCCCCCAGATTATTTCTGAAGCAAATTACAAATTTCAAAAGTAGTTAAAAAATATAAAGGCAATTTATCTCAGTGTTGTCATTGATTTAAGTATTATCCCTAGGTCTATGGTTTGATATGCTTTTGTTAACTGGTGAATTAATACCTGACTTTTCACGAAAGAGGCTCTGTCTGTTTTTCCAACTGATATGTCTAATGATAAGGTAATTCTTTATCTCCATTTTCTACTCCAGCAACAAATCAGTATTCAGCAGCTCTTCACTATTACCTCCAGGCGGGAGCTGTATGTTCTGATTTCTTTAATAAGGCTGTACCCCCTGATGTTTATACAGACCAGGTAAATTGTTTTTATTGGCTTTTTTCCTTGTCTGCTTTTAAATATTCTTCTTTCTGGGTCCCTTTTCGGTGAGTTTTCATTTCTGTGTTTCTGGTGGTGACTCCCGAATTGATTGCTTAGACAAGATTGCTCTCCCTATTTCTAGTGCCTATACTATCATTGATGCTTTGGTTTTCCCAAACACCTCAAACTCAGCCTGTCCAAAACTGATTTCAGCCTTTGCTTTACTAGTCTCTTCTAGTGTCTGCTTCCTCCAAAACAGACAGACAAACAGCTCACCAAAATACCAAACATCCTTGTTTAACTGTTTGAGTTGACTAAGCCCAAATCCTGAGTGTCCTGTTCTTTTCTTGACTGACCCTCCCCACACCACACACCACCCAATTAGCATTCAAGGCATGTTGGTTCAATCTCTGAAATCTTGAATTTTGTTTCTTTTCTGTTGCTATGCATTGCTCTTTCCTCTAGTTTAGTCTACCAGTATCATAATTTAAAATAAATGGCATTTTCAATACTTACAATAAATGGCCTTTGAAGTAAGATTTAAAATTTTTTAATAACTAGTTTTTTAAATTAATAAACCTTGTTTTAGAACAGTTTTAGATTCACAGCAAAGTTGAGCAAAAATTACTCTATGTACCAGCTATGGTATATCTTAGTAAATGTTTTATATGTACATTAAAAAAAAGTGTATTGTGCTGTGGTTGAGAGAAGTTTTGTAAAAATATACAACCCCTATACATGCACAACCTCCCCCACTGCTGACATCCCACATCAAAGTGGTGCATCTGTTAGGATTGTTGTTAATTTCTTAAAATAATCAGAATTGTTTTCATAGGTAATAAAAAGAATGATAAAGTGTTGTTCTTTGCTGAATTGCCACACACAGGTTAGTTTATTTTGATGTTGGTTTATTTTTCCTGTATATTAGAGTTTATAGTAAATATAAAACATTGAACTGGGAAGTAGTTTTTAATTTTCCTTCTAATTACTTATATTTATGGTATTTAAGAATTTGGCATATTGTTTAAGGTTTTTTTGTACTTTATAGAATTTCAACTAAAATGAAAGTATGAATGAGAAAAGATTGTTTTTTAAATGTAAAAGAAGCATTCTCAAGTATGTTTTCTTATGGTTAAGAGTAAATATATACATTAGTTTTTAGGGAAATGCAGCTCAACACCACAGTAAGATAGCACTTCACACTAAGATGGCTGTACTTCAAAGGCAGATAGCAACAAGCATTGATAAAGATGTGGAGAAATTACGCTGATAGGAATATAAAATAAGGTAACCTTTTTGGGAAAACAATTGGGCATATCATAAAAAAGTTAAAAATAGAATTACCATATGATCCAGCAGTTCTGCTCCTAGGTATATAACCAAGAAAATAGAAAACATGTCCACACAAAAATTTGTACATGAATGTTCACAGCAGCATTATTCATAATTACCAGAAAGTTGGAAACAACAGTGTTCATCAGCTGATGAATGCATAAACAAAATTTGATATTATCTGTGCGGTGGAATATTATTCACCCATAAAAGGAATGAAGTACTGATGCATGCTAAAACAGGGATGAATCTTACACGTATTACGTTGAGTGAAGAAAGCCAGATACAGAAGACTATTATATGACACCATTAATATGAAATGTTTGGCATAGGCGAGTCTGTAGAGTCGGGATGTAGATGAGTGGTTGCCAGACACTGGGGGGAGGAGGGATGGGAGGGAGGGAGGGAGAGTGACTGTCAGTGGGTGTGGAATTTTTGCAGGGAGAGGGGAGGGGAAAGGAGGGTGAAAATATTTTGGAATTTGATAGTGGTAATGATTGTACAACTTTGTGAATATACTAAAAACCACTGAATTGTATACTCTAAAATGGTGAATTTTATGGTTTATGAGTTATATTTTTAAAAATTAAAAATGTTTTTAAAAGAAATACGCATTATGACCTGCGTACCTGCTTGAAAAGGATCTGTTTTCTGTGGTAAGCAGACTGGCAGCTTAAATTTTGCCAGCATGGGCTGTATTTGCCAGCCGTGAGCAGTTTTAGCATGTTCTGTGTGTCCGTGAATGCCATGACTCTTCTGTTTGGCAGTTTTCTGTTCCCTTGAATTTTCTGAAGTGGCTTTTTGCCGACTTCTCATTCAAATAAACAGCTCTAAAAACATTAGATCACTGATGAAGGAAATATTGGGCTTGCAGTTAAAATTGGATGGAAGCCATCAATACGAGTTGGTCCACTCAGAGTGATCTGCAAAGCCGCTTAAATGATATATTCATGATATTAGGATCATTAAAAACTTCCCCTCCAAAATCGGGAGTGTCATTGTTGACACCAGTTACATGAAACCATTTTTAAATCTTTATTTGTTTATGTAGGTGGCAATTTTATGTCAGTTCCTTAGAGAAATTGACTACAAAACAGCCTTTAAATCACTGCAGGAACAAAACAGGTATGAATGATTTTTTAAATAAAATGAAGTTGCAATTTTTCTGCTTAAGAAAGAGGAAGTAACCAAATGCTGTTTTTCAGTCATGATGCTATGGACTCCTACTACGACTACATATGGGATGTTACCATTTTGGAGTACTTGACTTGTATCCTTTCAACTAGTACCACATGTGATATTGGAACAGTTCATTTCTGTAAGTTAAAGAAGTATTTAATATTGTGTATTTTCTAAACCAAACCCGAAAAACAGTTGAGATTCTGTAATGGTGTTTAATAGTATTAGGTTTATTATTCTTAACTGATTCATTTAGATCTTCATCATAAAAGAGGAGAAACAGATAAAAGACAAATTGCGGTAAGTTACTTTGTGCTTTCTTCAGTAACATACTTAATTTCCTTAATGTTAATAAAACCATTGTTAAGAATTCGACCGACAAAAAAAGATTTTGTATGCCTAGTTACTGCCAAAAGTTGGTTATTAGTGTTTACTTTTTAAAAGATCCTATTTTGGTAATACGAGCTTTTATATCTAGTTTATTTTGTATTAAAACATTAGATCATGTCTTTCTACTCCAGACCTTTAAGTGGTTTCCCATTTCACGCAGTGTCAAAGTCCATACAGTGGCCTGTAAGGTCATCTATGATCTTCCCATCTGACTCCCACGTACGAACTTCTGCTATAATACCAATAAAATACCAAGAACGTTTACCACTGAAGGGTTTGAGAATTGTCTCTTCCAGGAACATTTCTTTAACTTCCTTCAGGTCTCTCCTCATATGTTACTTTCTTAGTAATCATTCTTTCCCAACCATCTTATAAAATAGCAATGTCTCTCTCCCTTGTCTAATACTTTTATTCTCATTTCCCTTTAAAAAATGTGCTCCATGGCAGTTATCTATATCTGACATACTACAGGATGGGCAAAAGTAGGGTTACAGTTGTGAGTATGTGAAATAGTTCATTCTTATATTATTATTTATTTATTATTGCATTATTTTCCATACGAACAACTGTAAACCTTACTTTTGCTCACCTGTGTATATATTTATTTACTTCCTGGCTATTTCTCCATGAGGGCAGAGACTTGGTTTTGTCATTGCTGGTACCTAGAATAGTTCCTGGCACATAACAGATGCTCAATAACAACTGAATAAATTACTGATTTGAATTTGACTTACAAGCTAAAACATAAATTTCAATGGCAGTTTTTACTTGCCTAACATTTGCTGCATTATTACTACTATAGATATTTTCTCTTCACTTAATATTAATAAAAGTAAATACTGTTTATTAAGTGTCTTTTGAAGCTTTGTTCTTGGACCAAATTGTGTGGCCACTACTTAGAGGAAACAGAGTGATAACAGCATCTTTAAGAAGAAAGAAAGAAAAGGGAGGAAGGGAAAGGGAGGGAGGAAAGAAAGGAAGGGAGGGGTGGGGGAGGGACAGAGGGAGGAAGGAAGAAAAAAGAATAGGAAGGCAGCTCTACTTGACTGGAGGCTACTAAGTCTCCCATTTCCAGTTTATCTAGGTCTGGAAGGTAACACTGAAACTTTTCTAGTTCTCTGATGCTATTTTCAAACCATCTCTGCTTAATATTTTTAAAATCCTTTCTCCTTCGAAGCTTATACCTACCTCCTTCCTTGCCTATCTAACCAACCTTTCCATGCATGAGAAGAGGTGATCAAGGAATCCCATACCCTAGCATTAGAAATCCAGTCACATTTACTGTGCATCAGCCACCCACACACAGAGCTATGTCTCAGAATTATTCTACATAAGATCTCCGCCAATAATATCTCATTCTCTTACTTCTTGGCTTCTTTGTTCCTCGTGATCAGTGAGATGTTCAAGTTTATGACCAATTTTTCCCTAGTCTGTCAGCCTCTTCCCAGCTTCCCTCTCTTACCTGCTCACTTTGAACACAGCAAATACCAGTCTCTGCACCTCAGAGATACGGATACAGGTTTGAGATGAGACCCTGGAATCTAATTTTTAAGTTCTCAGATCCTTCTGATTACCGATCAGATTTGGGAAAGCTATCTATGATAGATGGTCAGAATTATTGTTTGATAATATTTTCAGTATAATATTTTGATAATATTTTGCTTTTCTGTTCTTCATTTCACCTGGAAAAGTCCCGACTCTGAATCAGTTCAAGTATTTGTACTTTTTTCTCCCCCTGAGGCACTGAATACTGTTGGAAAGTCCTACAATCATGTAAACTGGTACAAGTACTAAACCATGGTCCCTAACAGTAGCTAGCCCCTCATCTCTCTGTTTTTAAACCTGTCAGTAGTCAGTGGTATGCAATTATTTTTAGGTACTATTTTAGACTTTCTTCCTGTTAAGCCCCTATCCTCTCTCCCCCTTTTCAATTTTCAGTAACTTCCTTGCCTGTGTTTGGAATAGATCAGAAAAGAGACTGACCAGCTCCTGTCCTCATGGAAGTTACAGTCTTGGGAATTGTGGCCCTGTGAGTGCCAGCTTCAAATTCCTATTTCAAGTCCTGCATTCTGCCTTTGAAATAATCCACATCTGTACTCATCAAGTCCACTTTTAGTCAGTAAAGGGTTATGCTACTCCTGGTGAAGGCAAGTTTCCGTGCTTTTGATTCTGTCCCTCCATTGACCTTTTAATTAGTTATCTTCTATATTGTCAGTCTTTCCCCCCATAGCCCATTAACTTTCTCCTTCCTCGTAAACTTTTTTGACTGTGCCTCCACCTCCCTTTAATCCTGTCTCTGCCTAGTGTTTTGAAGCTCTTCAACCAAGTGCAATTTGACTTCACCTGTCACCATTCTTAACTCTTTTCTTGGGTCATCAAATGCCAAAGCTGTTGGATACTTTTGAATCCTTATCCTATTTACATCTCCTTCCTTCTTGAAGTCCTTTATTCCTTTGACTTCCCTGACATTTTTATTCCGTTCTTTTTCCAACTGTTCTACCTTTTCTCTTTTGCCAGTATCTTCCTCTGCCTAGCCCTTAAACTTGGTTTTCCCAAGCCGTTTGGTTATTTTCTGATTGCCCTAAAGGTAATCTCATTCACTACTTACTCAGATAGGGTGTATCATTTCTCTCAAATATTTGGCTCCTCTTTCCACTTCTGTTTTATACTTCAGACTTTTATAGCCAGTCGTCTTCAGGATATTTTGTTGCAATAACTCTAGTTATACTCCACTACCAGGTTTCCCCACATGTATTCCTTCATATTGAATGATATGACCTAGCAATTCTTCCTACCCCCTAACGTAATTGAAGATCATTTTTGAATAGTCTTGTCTCCCTTCAAGCTACATGTCAAAAGTTTTTGTTAAAGTTCTATTTTTTAAAAAAAAATCTAGAGACAGATTACCTTATAATATAAAGGTAATCCTAATGGCCTAAAAAAAATGTCACAAAACACTACACGGAAGAATACTATGGATTTTTAGTAGGCTGAGGTATTTCTAATCATGGAAGAAATGAGTCACTAAAGGATACAGCACTGAGCAAGTAGCTATTTTTGCTACTTTTAAAAAGCAAAGCCCTGCCTTGATCGTTGTGGCTCGGTTGGGTGTCATCCCAAAAAGCAAAAGGTTGCCAGTTTTGATTCCCAGTCAGTGTGCATGCCTAGGTTGTGGGGTTGGTCCCCAGGTGGGGTGAGTATGAGAGGCATTTTTAAATTTTTTAGAAATGTTTAAAAAATGAAGCTCTGAAACAATTTTAATTTTTTTCCATACTATTTTATAGAAGGCTTAATTTAAATGTAAAAGTGTCATCATCCAATTATATGTAGTTTATTTACTAGTATCTTAGACAAGTAAACTTATCTTCAGTAACATTAACATTAAATTAATTCCATAAACTATGGTTCAGCAATTAACCTTTTCCTTAAGAGTGGTTGTAGTCAGCCTTGACTGGTGTGGCTCAGTTGGGTGTTGTCTGGTGAAGCCAAAGGTTACAGCTTGGATTCCCTGTCGGGGCACGTATCTGGGTTGCAGCCGATCCCTGGCTGGCGCATGCAAGAGGCAACTGATTGATGTCTCTGTCTTCCTCCCTCCCCTCCCTTCTCTTTAATAAAAAATCTTAAAAAACAAAACAAAAAAACAAGAATATCTCAAGGCTTGATGAACACCCCCCACTGATGTCCATAAGCACCTCAGACTTATCCTACCCTCTTCAGAAATCACCCTTTCCCCTAAAGGTGACTTTCTTTAAAAAGAAAAAAAGTTTTTATGTTAATTTCTTCCACATCTCTTACTATTTACAATTAGTTAGCATGTATGTAGTTTTATATTGTGTATATTAGCAAGACTTTATTTATTTATTTTTTTTACCAGACGTCTAATAACATCCCTTTTCTGTTTTGGAAGATTAAAGCCATCGGCCAGACAGAATTGAACGCGAGCAACCCAGAAGAAGTGTTACAGCTGGCGGCACAGAGAAGGAAAAAAAAGTTTCTCCAAGCAATGGCAAAGCTTTACTTTTAAGCAGTTAGTTAAAATTTCTTAACTTTTATTTTTTAAACAATAGGCTAAATATAAACAGTATTAAAAGATGAAGTATATAATACATATGTACATATTTAGTGGTGTTCTTTTCACACAAAATACTGAAACAGTTTAAAAACAAAAACTACAGATTTCATTCTATAATAGCTTAAATTTATAATTCTTCAAAGAAGAGATTCACATGTCTAATAGAATAAACTAACAATCTAGTATAATTTGTTTTCTAATTCACTTCTGAGGCTGAAATTTCATTTTTAAAAAAACAAATATTTATGTAGAATTAGGTATTCTATCTAGATAGAATATACATTCTATCTATATATATACATACATATATATATATATATGTGTGTGAAGTTTATTTTGCTTTTGTTTTTTTAAATAAATATGTTGCTGGGCGTTAGTATACATTTAATACTTTTCCTCCTTAAGAGAAGTTTAGGTCAGGTGTTAAGCTTTATCACTTTGACACTGTCCTTAACTCACGTGGAACTTCCAAAAGGACCTTAACAGTTTTGCAAACATAAATAAAGCCTTAGTCACACTAAATTTTTAAAAAAATCATTAGGGATACCTTAGAGTAATAAAGTGACTTTCTCATATAAATAGTTTCAAAGAGTACTTAAGGTTTTTTTCACTCAAATTGTGATGTACAAAAAAGTTACTATAAAGCAACCTGTATGTCAAAGACCCAAGTAGGAGCCACAGCATCTATAATTTCTTTGGTATTCCCACTGTTTAGAGCACAGTTTAAACACCATATTCTTCTAAGCCTTACAGGTTAAATACGTTATAGTAAGGCAAATACTCTAGTTAAAAAACAGATTAAGATTAAAGTTTACCATTTGTAAAAATTCAAGTTTTATAATAGCTTGCAATAGCAGCTATGGATAAATTAGTCACCTTATTACAAAACTAAACTTTTGTAAACACATTTAAGTTTTATTTTCAAGAACCAAATTGCACTAAGCAAGAGTATATCAATTTTGGGAATCTAAAAACTAGATTCAAAGTACTCTATTGCTTAATGTACCCTTTAAGGTAGCACTTACCTTTTCCAAAACTTTAATGATAAAATTCCTGGTTTATCAAGATAAACATAGTAACACTGGATCAAAATATTTTTATAGCATAAGTCGTGGCTGGCTTCTGTCTAGTCACCTTGGGCATGAATTCATCTTTGTAAACAAGTCCTGCTGTTGCTTTACACAGCTAACATAGGAATGGAATACATTTCTCCCTCAGTGCCAACTTTAAGTAGTTTCTTAAAGCGAAGAAGGGCAGTGAAATTTCTGAATTGGCTAGGACAGTCAGCACTATTTTCCTGTAAAACTTACTAGTTCATTTTTAGGAAATTCTACCCAATACTCAGTTAGTACTTGTCTGATTAGTTAGCTGCTTTCTGTTTTCCCGGTGGTTTTTCAGTGCTCTTCGGTGGTGTCATAATACCTCCATTGCACATGGGTGACAACTGTCCCACCTTCCTGATGGTGTTTATGTAATTTACTTCATCCTACACATGTGGAGAAATCAGGCAGAGATTAACAGCTAAGGTAAAGTACTGACTTAGTAAAATAAAGTCAAACCAGACTTTTTTTTTACTACTAATACTAATTAGTAGTAAAAACTTAGTAGTTTTTTAATACTAATTTGAGGCTACTTAGGCCTAATGCAATGGTCTCTTTTATGTCTTTGCAACGTGACTAGTCATATTCTAGAGGTTCAGCAATTTGAACTGCTGTAACTGTTTTTTAAAACTTAACCTGGACTGCTGGCATTGATGTTAAGAAACTTCACCAATCTTGCTTTCACCTCAAAGTTACTTGCCTTTATTAACTTTTCTACATCTTGAAATCATTGTGCCCATTAGAACTTTCCCCTTATCATCTTATATAACTGCCTGCAGTATCATCCCATAGCATCCTTATTGTTAGTTTCAGTGACTTGCTAGATGGTAAGACCAAAAAACCCCACAAGAAACATACCAGCATAGCCAGATAACTTGTATGTGTCTGGATATTGTGTCTGTCTTCCATAGAAATCTTCTTAAACATCTTCAGCTTCACTGGACTAGTACTTTTAACTACATTGACAAAAGGCACCATCCAGTCTACACATTCAGAAATGCTGTCCCATTCCAAACCTAGACAGAAAAGGGTTAGCAAAATGTGAAGGTCACATCAGAAAGTATCTTAACGTATGCCTAACGAATTTGTTCCTGCTTCCAAATTTAAAGATAACTATTTTAAAATTCATTTTTTTTAAAAAAACAAGTTTTAGCAAGTCAAAACAGGTGACACTCAAACCATATTTATAATGTGGCTACTGTGAGGGAGAAAAAGACTTAGAGCTTCTTAACCAGTACTTTCTATACATGAAATTAAAATTGTCAAAACCCAAAGAACTCTTACAGCAGAGCTACAATCATGTTAACCTCAAATGGGTTTAAATTCCATTTGATCTTTTTTGTTTGTGGATATACATTGAAGATTAGAAAGAACTAACAGAAAGGAAGGTAGTCACTCCATCGCTAAATATTGTCCATTGAAATTTTAAATTGCTATTTAGCAGCATGCTAAGTTCCTAATAGTCTCTTTAAGGTTGTGAACAGGTAAGAAGGTAAATGATGTCTTACCTGAGGCTTTCTTAACGACATCAATAGAGGTAAAATGGCATAAGGCAGCAGCAGCCAGTATTCTGTAGTGGAACTCTAATGAATCAATGGCGAGAATACACAGATCTAAAAGCTAACAAAGGAAAAAGCAAACGTACAAGTATTTAGGAGAAGGATAAGTACTACATATTGCTACTAAGTATCAGCTAACATTTTAGAGTGTTTATGATATGGACCACATGCCACGAACTGCTAAAACTAAAGGGATCCAAAGATAAGTAAGCCACTACCCTGAACTGAAGTCAAGCCGAGTTTTGGGATTGTAGGTCAAAAGTGAATACATAGGATTGTTACACATCGTGATGTGTACAAGTAGGAAGGGTACCTCATCCAGAGTGGGGAAGACAGGGAAGACTTCTGCTGCTTAAAGACAAGGTAGCAAGGAAGATTGGGAGGTAGAGTGTTTCATGTATAGAGCATGAAAGAGCATTTACAAAGATCAATGAGAAAGTATTACTTTCCATTGGAACTCAAGTAGTTCAGAACACCTATAGTGAAAATGAAATAAGCAAGGAGTACCTTCCCTTCATTCCTTATTTTAAAAAGGGTGGGGGATAGCTGCAGAGGCACAGCCTAGATTAGATCATAAAGGGTCTTTAAGAAGTCAGAACTTTTTGGAGTTCTGATTAGAGAAACTACTAGAAGATTTTAAATCAGGAAAGTTACATTTTAAGAACCATCTGTTAGACTACAGTGAAGCAGATACACAAGAAGGGAACATTTTCTAAACATATTAATTAAGAGGCAGTATAATCCAGGCAATAAGAGCTATAAAAGGGTTAGTTTTTCAGAGGCCTGAGGTGATACCTATCCAGTGGAATAAAACTTAAATTTTGTTTGCTGTCCCCATTGGCACAGTAGAAAAATGAGTAGAAGAGTTGGAAATGAATTGTATACCTCTAGAAATGGTTTCTACATTGTTTATCAGCTTATCAAAAATTTGCCCTCTATCAAAAGGGTATCTATGGCTGCTTATGAGAACCTGGGGTGTTGGGAATTCTGACAAAAAATATTAAGCCTTCATTAAAAAGTTTTACAAAAGGAACCAATTTCAACATATTTACTGGCTATCCAGTTTTAGTGTTCACAGTGTTTCGGCTAGATTTTCACATCCTACATAGAATAAGAATGTAGATTTCCTTCACTTATGTATGGCAGTTACAGCAGCCTTAAGATACTGTGAGAAGTAGACAGGAGAGAATGGTACCCTCCTTTAATTAGTTATTGTGTTAGAATATCTGTTATATGCTGGCCTAGGGAAGTTCAGTTTGAACCTAAATTTTTAAAAATTGTTGTAACTAATCGGACAGTGGGGAGAGGGGATTACAGGAACTACTATAAAGGACACATGGACAAAATCAAGAGGGAGGGTGGAGATGGGGGAGGGGCATGGGTTCGGCTGGGGTGGGGTGGAGGGATGGGGAGAAAAGGCATACAACTGTAATTGAATAACAATAAAAATGAAAAAAAATTGTAACTAAATAAGATTTTAATTCTAATATATAAAATAGGTATCCTGTATATTCAAATATAAGAGTAAGAATCATATAGAATAATTCCATACCATTATAAACCCTAAAGACAACTGACTTAAAAAATACCTTTGCCCATTTACATCAAAAGAGGTATTTAACTGTCTATTTTGGACTCATAGTTTAAAAACTTGTTTTCTAGAATTATTAAGCAACATAAATATTGGGGACAGAATTTTATGCACCAGAAGTTTTGTTCTAGTCAGTTAAAGGAATAAATTTAATTCAGCATGCTATTATCTTGTTGATTGGCCTATTTAAGATTATAAATACACTGAAGAAAACCTGTAATTAATAATAACATTGGCATACATTCAATAACAATGTCAATTAATACCTGAGCTATCTGAATGAACTTTTCCTGAGAATACTGAGGTAGAAGAACTTTCGGCGCATCTTTAAGAGCATCAACTTGGAGGAAGAGATTTAGCCAGGAGATGACTGTTACAGGACAAAGTTCCCATTTTAAAGCCTGTTAATGAAATTGAAATGCTTGTTAGTAAATGTAGGTTCATAGACACCACATTATGTAGCTACTTTCTTTACTAGTCATTTCAGAAACATTCTGCTTTTGGCTTATATCTGCCTAGGAGTTTTATTATTCTGACCCCTTTTATTTTTATTGTACGTATTTATAGATAATTTCACAATCTTAAATTGTTTGTGTTTTATAGTATATTAGTGACATAGACCCCTTTGTTATTCTCTGGTTGTCTTAGTCATTTACAAAGTTTGTTCAGCCTATTATTCATTCCTAATTGTCATTTCTTGCAGCCCACGGTCTTCCACATTTGTTCTCTACTCTATTACAACTGCCCCTTTAGTTGTGTTCAGTGACTCCACACTAATTCCTTTCAGATCTTACAGTAATTGATTCTAGACTTTTTCTTCCTTTTGGTGATCTCCAATGACTTCTGGTCAAACGTAAAAGTAAAAAAAAACCAAAACAAATCCTAATTGATATCTTTCCCTCCATGAAGTCCAAAATAATTGAGAGAACAGAGGGTCTTAATACCTGTAGAACTGCCCGGATAATTCCATCTTCTCTTTACATCCTCTTATAACTTACATTGTGTACAGTTTCTAATTTATAAATTAAAGTCAAATTCATTGGGTTTTCTTATATGTCCTGTTAATAAACCCATGATGTTCATATTTATTAATATGCTTTCTAGTAGCTTGCACTCACTCTTTAATCTCTAACTGAAGGCTTGAGTACACATTTTTATGCTTCTCTCCTCTACTTTTCTATTAACAGACCTTTCTCTGCATATAGGAAAAAGGCAGTGAAATAATTCTCATTCTCTTTGTCTGTTGGAAGGAGGGGGAAATAACTAAGTTATGAGAATTCACTTATATGTACATGATATGCTAACTACCAACTACTTATATGTTTTGAAAGTGTTGTCCTTAATCACTTTTAAATTAAGAAAGTAGTATATTCTCAATATAGAAACTTGAAAGATGAAGAAAAATAGTTTACAGGTTAAGTAAATTCTTTTCTCACCCGTACCATTGTCAGTATTTTGCAGTAGCCTCTTAGGACTAGGTCCTAATACTAAAACATCAGTCTTGATTACTTGCATTGTAGTCTTTGAGATTCAGTGATAATTACTGTTACTGAATTGCAACTAGAAATAATAAAGATATAATTATTACCTTTAATATAATGAGTTCCATCCTTAAGATATCCTCTTCACTGCAAGCACCATCAGTGACATAAGCAAACTCTTGGAGCTTAGGAGCATAGATTTCCTTTAAAATGGATTTTAACATTAATATTAAACACAGCTGAGATTGAGATTAAAACACAAGAGTTATATACAAACCACCTACAGTCTTCATTTTTAAGGACAGCTTCACAGTGTGATTATTAATCTCAGTAAAATAATTCTACAATAGTCAAAGCAACCTTACATTTAAAGATATTTTTCATTTGTAGGTCTAAATTAGCCAACTATATTAATTGAGACTTATTTTTTTTTTTTTGAGACTTGTTTTTCATAGAATTGATCTTGAATTGTAGTTAATAAACAACAGTATTTTAACCAGTCATTTCAGTTGAAACACAAAAAGCCAAACTTGTTTTAAGATTGCCTAGTATGCTGCTGGTCAGAACAAACAAAACATTAAGTTGTAGAAACTGAAAACATTTCCTTTACCCTGTAAAAAGTATGGGTTATCAAAATACACCTTGTGCAGTCTCACTGATGATAGGTCTGCTTTAACAGTCCAAACAACAACGAGAATGATTAAAGGAACGGGGGTGGCGCCTGCCACAGGTGAGAACAGGCTAAAGATCAAGATTTTAGTCTAGTGTCCTGGCCGGGTGGCTCAGCTGATGGGACCGTCATTCTGTTCACCAAAAGGTTGCAGGTTTGATCCCAGGTCAGGGCACATCCCTAGGTTGAGGGTTTGATTCCCAGTCAGGGCGTTCACGGGAGGCAACCAATTGATGTTTCTCTTTCTCCCTCTCTCTCTCAAATCAATAAACATCCTCAGGTGAGGATTAAAAAAAAACAATAAAAATTTAAAAATTATTTTAAAAAAGATTTCAGTCTAGAAAGACTTATCTGTAACAAAGTATGATTTCAGGTAAAAACAGACTGAAGATAAACTTATTCACTAAATTTGGCAGATTTGGGGGATAGCCCTGAAAGCTCAGAAGGCAAATTTGGGAGAAAAAGAATACACTTAAAGAAATTAAGGCAAGATTCAGTCCTCCTATTCTCCAAATACAGGCTTCAGAAGTTGGAGGTACTAATGATATTCATAATGCATTAAGAAAAGCATATGGAGATTGTGTGAAGGAAAATCTCAGGCAGTAAAGGGGTTGCCTTCTATCCTGGCATCACTATCAGATGCAAAAATATTAGGCTGCATATAGACCATTACTCTAACCCAAAAAGCATTTCATTTGATTGGTTAGTCAGTTTTTAGAGACCATTCTATTGAATCCAAGTGCCGTAATTAGGTATATGGGACAGTATCAGTCTATTTAATTCGGCAGAATGAGCCATGGAACATTGCACCTCGGTATTTATCCCAGACTCTAAACCAGAGACTTATAATAGGCTTAGATACTAAAATGGAACTATGATATTCATCTTTGTATCCAGATCATAATAAATAACAATGTGTTGAAAAAACCACTCATCTTTCTAAAGGAGTTAATACCAAAGTAGTGTTTTCTGGAATTAATGTGTTGATTTTAAAAACCAGATAGGTAAGTATGTCTCTGGATAAACTTTGAGAACTTACCTCAAGTTTGGAAGCAATGAATAATGAGGTAATTCCAATGAGTTGAAGCATATTTTTATTTATATCCTTTTGTGTCAACATAAACCTATCAAAAAAGTCTTGTGCAAGATAAAATGTTTCTCTATGAAGTGTGTATACTTCACATACCTAGACAAGAATCCAAAGATTTAAATATTATTGCATGTATTTCTCTAAATTAGAAAGTTATATTTTAGCATTCTCAGACTTTAAAATACTTTCGTAAGCCCAATTTACCAAAGCTAAGATTGGGGGTAAAAATGACATGCACAAATAGGATAAACAAATTTATTACCATCCTCATTTTATATATTTTTTTTCACATGGACTTAATTATTGTATTTATTCCTAGATACACTTACACTTTTACTATGACTGAGAACTTTTTTCTATTAATTTTATAATTGTTTATTGCTGACAAATGGGTAAGTTTTCATGTTTAGTTTATATTCTTACTCTAATAGTTCCAACTGATTCTCTTCATCATTACAGGTAGACATTTAACTAAAAAAACTACAATAGTGTTCCTTTCAGTGTTTTTATGTCATTTATATCTCATGTTTTACTGCACTGGCCAAACTTGTAGAAGAAAACTAAATGAATAACATTGGTGATAGGCAAAATCTTTTATCTATATCTTGTTTTGGACTACAATGGGAGTTCCCCTAATGTTTCATTATTGTTAGTTACTATTAATAATAAATACTATCTGTCATTTCCATACTTGCTATAGGGAAAGCTTTTGATTCCCAAAACTGCATGAAATAGGGGCTATTATCCCCATTTTGAAGATAAGGAAACAGGGATAGAGATTCTGGTAAGGAAATCTATTCACAGTTAATTGCATATTTGAAAATCAGGGATGGATAGTGAATTTCAAAAAATCTTCCATCTATTGAGACCTTATGATTTAAACTATTTAGGCAATAAACTAGGTAATAAATAGCTTAAACTATTAAGGTAATACATCAATTTCAAATATTGAACCATTTTTCAAATGCTCAAAGAATACAGGGTTGGGCAAATGTAGGTTTCCAGTTGTGAGTACGTTAAAAGTTTATCCTTGTATTATTCATCGTTGTACTGCAAATGTACTTTTGCCGCACCCTGTGTACTAGGACAAAGTAGAGTTTAACAGTTGGATTTGTTTTGTTATATTCTCTACACTTGTGCTTATATGAGGTGGGACCCCCAAAAAACCCCTAGGATTTATTTATAAAAAATTGTGTATATACTTTTACATGTTTAAACTTCAGTCACCCTCAAAGTACCATATTTTTTGCTGTGTATAAATGTGCACTTCTTTGCCCAATTTCTGAGGGAAAAATAAGGATGCGCATTATATGTGAGTAGTACTAATTGCATATCTATATACTTTAAAGTGAAAGATTTTTTTTCCTGAAACTTTGGGCCAGAAATGTGGGTGCACATTATACACAGAAGCACATTATACATGGCAAAGTATGGTACTCTTCATTTTATAGAATACACCTACCGAGACTTTTTTCCACTGCTTAAAACAATTTTTTAACTCATCAATTTTGATGCCTTTCAGTGCTTCTGTCATTTTTTGTTTCACCTCTTTCATATCAGCAAAACATTTCCCTTTGAAGACTGTTTTCATCCAGGGAAACAAAAAAGTTGCTCAGGGGGAGGTCGAGTGAATAGGGAGGGTGGGGCAAGGGGGTCACACTATTTTGGTCAAGAACTGTGCCCTGGCTGGTCTAGTTCAGTGGTTGAATGCTGGCCTGCAAATCAAAGGATCACCGGTTCTATTCCCAGTCAGGGCACATGTCTGGGTTGTGGGCCAGGTCCCCAGTAGGGGGTGTGAGAGAGGCAACACATTGATGTTCCTTTCCCTCTTTTTCTCTCCCTTCCTCTCTGTCTTAAACAAACAAAAAACCCCACTGCTAGTGGTGTGCTCATAAATCAACCCATTATGAAATGGGCAAACATGTTGAGTCTTCAGAAAATTCACTGACGCCACATGCAGCCTCTCACAACAATGCCAGTTGGTACACTGATACAGATGAGTTCCTGGAACACTCACCTAGCGGGGGAGGCCTGTACTACAAGGGATCTGCCGTTCTTGGCGGGGAGGGGGGTCCTCCCTTGTATAATATATTTAAGAGAAAATAGGAATAAATTTGATAGATAAAAATTAATGTAACATAAAAAGAAAAATAGAATCAACATAATTATGCTTAAATTGCTTCCTAGACACTAGACACTTAGAGAAAATCAAAACCCAACCACCTTCTTATACCCACATGATTGAAATACAGTCCTTTCGACTCAGAATAAGGAATTAAGATGACCTGACTCAAATGGACATTTTGTAGTCTTAAAAACTTTTCTGAAGAGCTTCTGACAGACCTACTCTTGCCATGCCTTACTCCACCAAAAAGCCTATAGTTGTTCTTCCTTAGAATACATCAGAGTCTGTGTCTATGTTAGAAATAGGGAAACTACAGAGCAAAAATCATTTTGTCTTCAACATAAGTAATCATTTCCTCAATAATACTTTATTATCCAGAGAGAGGGAATGGGCTTAAAGAACGAAGTTCTGGCACACATCTTTAGAGACTTCAGGGTCACTATTATCCTTTTAGGACATTGGTACGGTGTATTTCTGAAAGCAATAGAGGTATATAATAAAGGTAGGCTACATGGAGCCTAGAGGGCTTAGGTCTTCTGGATATTCAAAGCCATATTGTTTAGGACAAAGATATCAGGGTTCTAAATCATAATTTGATTTTGGTGATACAGAAAAGGACTTCTGAAGTTCCTGAAGCCTAGTCCTGGTTCTTCCACTTTGTGTGGCAGAATTCAAAACCTTGTCAACCATATATTCTGCTCATCTTGAATATCCTCAGCGCCTAGAACAATGCCTGGTACACAGCAATACCAGATACCTGGAATTCTGAATTGGATTTGGGTTGTTTGGGACGTAGTGGCTGTGTCCTCATGACTTTACTCTTAGAGACAGTCATTTTCCATTTTGGTACCATCAACAACAGCAAGTATCACCCTCCCCCCCAAAAGATGGCTGCTGCCATGGAAAACACATTTATGTCTAAATATTTTCTTCCATCATACAGAGACAAGAAATTCATATTGCTGGAACATACCTCTAAAAGCCAGTCTAGAAGTATGGACCTCATCTGTGGCTCCAGGTCAGAATGCAGAACTTGAAAATGTTTGTCATGAACATACCGGCTCTCTTTCTTTAACATGTTTAGCCAAACATCCTTTGAACATCCCCAGCTATAGGAAAGAGGTTGAAAGAAATAATTAAGCTACTTGTTTTACACAGAAAAAACTCAACTTTAAGACACTGAAATCCAACTTGCAATTAGAACTTGGAAGGAGAAACTCTTAAACTAAGGAAAAAATTGCTACCTTAACTTTTAGAGACCATTTACTTAGTATGAAAAAGTAGAAGCCTGAAATTATACAACAAAAACTTGGATTATGATAACCTAAATTGATAGATTTCAAGAGTGTTTTCTAGTCCCCATTTGTTTATAATTTATTAGGTTCCTGTTTAAGATAACCATGTTTTCTCAAGAGCAATATAAAAAGGTAAGTTAAGTATTTAAAGCATATGATCCCAGTAGAGACAAGTCTCAAATCACCTCCAAACAGGTCAACACTGAATCACCTACAGTGGGGGTAAGGTAGGACAGAGTATGGGGGAAGGGAAGAATTGGTAAGTTTAAATGTCTGAGTCCATTAGTTTGCTTATTAAAGCCAAATATAAATTATTACACTAGATATTTTGCACAAGCTGTACTTCCTAGTCCTAGTCATTAACTAGAAAAAAGATGTATAGACCTTAATAAGCTTGGTAAGAAATAAATGGTGTTGATATATCAAATGGTAAATATTAAAATGTTTCTATCTTAAGAATGTAGATAAATTAAACTCCTTTAGAGAGGTGATTCAGTTCTTATAAGGCTTACAGTACTCAGCAAGCAAATGAAAATAACTATAGAATCAATGTTTTAAATTCCCCTATCATTTGCAAATAGCACTACTCAGATTATGTATGCTTAAATATTACTAAAGAAAGCATTTTTACAAGTTTTTCTAATGAAGACAAAAAATAAAGTAGTGCCATATATGACATTAGTACAATTTTAATCTGACATTCAATTACTGAAATTTTTCTTACCTTAAATCAGGCAAAGGTGAAGGATCAATAAAAAGATTTTTAAATCTGTAATTTGTAAATCTGGAGAAGTCACTTGTTCCTATTTCTTTGTGGGGTGTTTCAATGATAATGCAAGGACTGATTCCCCCAGATAATACAGGTGGCCAACAATTCTGTCATTAAAAAAAAAAAGAATATTTGTGCAATAGGAAACCAGCTTTTGTCTGGGATCTTTCATAAATGGAGGCTAATATTTCTAAACAGTCTATAATCTTCCCCAAACACCATTAGCTAACAATGTAGTTTAACAAGTTGACATTTCTATTTTATAAATCAGCCATATATAGCTCATATTAATCTTCATAAAGAGGGACCCTGGCCAGGTAGCTTAGTTGGTTAGAGTTTGCCTGATATGCCAAGATTGCCAGTTCTATCTCTGTTCAGGGTACATACAAGAGTCAACCAATGAATGTATAAATAAATGGGCACATACAAGAGTGCATTAATAAATGGAACAACATATCAGTGTTTTTCCTCTTCCCTCTTTTGTAACAGCCCTGGCTGGCGTGGTTCAGTGAGTTGAGAGCCAGACTGTGAACTGAAAGGTCGCAGGTTAGATTGTCAGGGCACATGCCTGGGTTGCAGGCCAGGTCCCACGTAGGGGGTGTGGGAGAGGCAACTGATTGATATTTCTCTCTCACATGGAAGTTTCTCTCCCTCTCTTCCTCTGTCCCTCCCCCTATCTCTAGAAATGAATAGTTTTTAAAAATCTTTAAAAGAAGGAACAGGATGTTTTAGACAAAATATAAGACATCAGATATTGGGAGAGGAAAGGAATCAATACATTTGTAGTCAGATACTAATAACTTTTAGAATTATAAAATTGAAGTGCTCCCTCTGTATCAGTAGTGACAAGGGCACCTTGTTTTGTAAAAGCCCCCTCCTCCAGTTAATCCTGCTCCGATACTTTAGATTACTTGCAGGCAACACCTTAAAAATGGAATCAAGTGGAATCAATTACTTAACTACTACCTAAAGGACCCTTTCCCCAATCGGTGCTGGTTTCAAAGAGAGCCGCTGTCTAAAGCGTTTTATTTACAACCCCTAAGAGAAATAGGTAGCCAGGGCTGCGGGCCAGTCTGTCAGCGACCTCGCATTCTATTGCTGCCCCAAGGAGCAGCTCCTAGGGCCCTCCGCCACAGGGAGCGGGGAACAAAGAGCAGTGCAGCGGGCAGACTTGGCAGGCCCGGTGCGCTGGGCGGCTCCACGCCGGAGGAAATCTGCAAAGAGGAACCAGCTGCTGCTCGGCGAACGACTCTGCAGCTGCAAGCAGGATGAAGGCACACAAACCACCCTTCGACAGGCGCCCTCTCCCTGCTGACCTCTAGGGGCATCCCAAGTAAAAGTGTCCAGGAGAACCTTTCTAGTGAGTGCAAAGCCAGTCCTAGTCTTCCTCGTCCTGCCTGTTTCCCCCAAACCCGGCGAGGCCAGTCTGCATTACCCTAATCTCATACTGTTGTTTCTTGGCGACCTCCTCCTCTTTTCTTTTTTTGACATCCTGAGAAACAGAAAAGACTACTGTTAAACTAAGGTCCCAGCAAGCGGTTTCCTCTCTCTAATCCCTCTCTCCCCTTAACTCACCTGGGCTGTTTTTCTCTTCTTGGCCTGAATTATCTGGGCCTCTCGGGGGGAATCAGTCTGGCTGGGCTGGGGCTGCTGCTTAGCTTGCAAACGGCTACTGTGGTGGATTTTTAAAAAGAAAGTTTAGTAAGTCATGCGTTTCAAAGGCAGCAGCTAACATTAAAATATATCTCAGAGACAAATAATATTACCTGCGTCTTGACATTCTCTTCAAGTGAATGAAACCTCTGGAAGGGAGAGAGGAAACCGGAGTCAAGTACACTGCCATCCATGATCTCCCAGGGCCAATTAAGACGCTAAGCCTCTCAGGAGATGGCCCGAGCCATTCTACCAGGCCGACCGGCAGGATATTAGTTATCTAATGGTATTAATTTTGGACACATGCTTACGTTTCCTCAACTTACTGTGCAGCCAGGACGCGAGTTTCCAAATATTTACAAAGCACACCCCAGTACCCCGAATGCGCATAGAAGGAGATCTCCCCTAAATGGGCCTTCTCTGCATCCTCCACCCTCTACATCGGACCCTCGAGTGGGGCTTAGCGCCCCCACTCTCCACCGCTGCATCCCGGAGGAGCCGCGGAGCGAGGGGGTTGTGGAGGCAAAATGCCGTGGAGAAGCCGGTTCCGCGCCAATTTGGAGAGCGGCGGCGGCGGGGAAGCAGGGGGCGGAGGGAACTGAGACTTGGGTCACGTCCTTCGGTCTCCTTTCCCTCCTTCCCAGCCCCACCGGGCTCTGCTCGTCGCTTAGACGGGGAACCAGGACCCCCGCTCCAGATGAGGGTGGCGGTGAAAGAAAGGGCTAAAAACGAGGAAACTTCTAGTCGGGGAACTTTACTCCCCGTGGAGGGGGTCCCAGACACCCATCCTCTCCCGCAGGATAGCTCCCCAAGTGGGGGTGGGGGAGAGAAGCCCGTGGGATGAGAGGCTTTTCCGTGGCCGGGCACTCGGGGGCAGCCCCCTATCCCCCTGCACTGCCCCGACCCCCTGCCAAAGGTCCTGACAGGGACGACCGGCGGGGACCCGTCCTCACCAGCCGTCTAGATCTCTGCCCTCCCACGTTCCCTCCCTCAGGCTCCCGCCCGCGGAACGGACCAGCAAGGGTCGGGGGCTGCTGTTTTCCCTCCCGCATCCCACCCTGAGCACAGCTACTCCTCACCGCCAAACCCGCTGCCGCTCGGCTCTCAGCTGGCGCCGGCGCCAACCCAATTTATAGGCCGGGCGAGGCCCGCCCCGCACGCATGCGCTTCAGACTGACACTTCGGCCGGCGCGCTTCCTCCCCTGCGCGCCCTCGCGGCTACCCCTCAGGCCTGCGCGCGCGCTCGGCCTCGGCCAGCGCCGTCTCTTCCCAGGGGGCCGCAGTGGCGCCCAGGCCCTAAGTCTGCGGCCACCTGCGCCTACTTCACCTGCCTGCGCGGCCCGCCGGCGGGAGGGAGTCTTTCCGAAGCTCCTCTTCCGTGGTTCGGCTGCCGCTGCTAGGCTTCCGCACCTCCCGCCAATCTGTTCCCGCTCCCTCCAGCCCTCAACTCCCAGGCCATGGCTCAGCTCCGGCGAACGACCCAGTTGTAGCAGCTCAACAAACACAGTGGCTAGGATTTGGCCATCCTGTGGCGCACGCAGGCCTTTCGGCCAAGGCCAAAAGGAACCCGGTTCATTTCTCAGAGACACACGGACCAAGGGGCCCGCCCCTGGGGGCGGAGCGCGTCTCGGGCCAGAGTGCGAGCCAATGGGAGGCCAGGACGCCGGCACAACGTGGAGCGGCTGCAGAATGTAAACACAACCCGGCGCGCTGCCAGCCAGGGGTCGCCGCGCGCCGCCCGGGTCCCGGCGCGCCACACAGCTGGCCCCAGGGCTCGCCGGGGGCCGCCAGTGGCCACCCTGGGCAGCCATGCTCAGAGAAGCCTATCTTGCACCTTGCTCCAGCCCGCCGACCCAGGTATGGCTCAACCCTGTTTTCCCGCTCCCTGCTCAGCAGACTTGCTCATCCTCCCCGCGGTTGGGTCACTCTGCACCCTGCCGCCCGGACTCTGTTCGGCGCCTTCCCACGCCAAAGGCCCCGCGCAGGAAAAGTTTGCGCCTTGTCACGCCCTCCTTTCCTCTTTTCCCACCCTCCAATTCCGGGACTCCCAAGGGTAAAACACCCCTCCGGAGCGGGGCCGGGGGTGGTATTCTCCCTTCCCCACGAGCGCGGCTCCTCTCCCAGGGCCGGGCCCGGGGCGGTGAGCGTTCTCACCACGTGCTGGCTCCCTTCTACCCGCCGCGCCCCGCCCTACCGCCGTCTGCGCGCCCTGCGGAGCCCGCGCGAGCGGCCAGCGCGGGAGGCAGCCCGCCTCCGAGCCATAATGGGAAGAGGCGGGTCCGACGCCTTTCGCTCTCTTCGACCCTCCTATCTAAATTTAGGGTCCCCCGGCAGCCTCTATTAATGCCCCAGCCCCAGCACTCCCCACGACTGGAGGGGACCCTAAGGAGGACGTGTCGACTATACTTCGCAAACAGGGTTTGCGGCGGGACCTGTGGGGCAGGAGCTGCCAACGGGAACAAAGACTCCCGGGGAGCAGGAGCTGTGCGAAGGCTCCCCGGAACCCAGGCAGCTCCGGGCAGACAAGGGCCAGCCGCGTTCGTCTCTGCGCCCTGGCGGCGAGTGAGCTGCGGGAGAGGGCCGGGGAGACTGAGCCGCCGGGGTTCGCGGCCCAGGCGGGAGCCCCTCCCGAGATGCACCCGGAGGCTGCGGCCGGACCCACCCGGGCTCTGCTCCCCGCTCCTTTTGTGCTGCACGGTTTGTGCGGCCCGGGGCCTAGAAATAACGAGTGCTCTTGGGCCGTTAGGCCAGGGACAGCTCTCCTTTCGCCCAGTTTCTCTTTCGCGTCTTACAACAGTCTAGTGAGCCCGGCAAAGTACCGTTCTCCCCCCCAAATTTACACTTGAGGAAATAGTATTGCCCAAGGTGACAGAATCAGAAGATACCCAGAATCTTGTCAGACCCAAGAAACTTCAAACCATTAGTACTTCTTGCGATGGCTCTGTCGTTCGGGAAGGAGTTGCATCCCTTTTACAGTCACCGAGAACGCTGTTGCGGTGTAAAACTTAGAGATCCGGCAGCATGATGTTAAGAAAAATAAAAGGGCCCTGGCGCGAAGGGCACGGGTTTGATTCCCCGGCAGGGCGCCTGCCCGGGTTGCGGTGTGGTCGGGGTTGGCGGTGGGAGGGCGGGGCGAGTAGGAGAGAAGAGCGACCGGTTTCTCACGCACATCATGTTCACCTCTCTCTCTCTTTCATCCTCCCTTCCCCCTCTCTCTAAAAATAAGTCTTAAAAGAGAAAAGGGAGGTCTTCACGCTGAACATAAGCAGAACTAGTAACCCGAATGAGTGAATCTGATACACTGAACACCAGGGATGTCGACTCACATTTGTAGGATTAATCTTGGAGTACTGTATGCCCAGCACTGGGCTAACTGGTAAATTACTTGAAAACAGGACACTGGAATTAGAAATGTCCTTTGGTCAATGCCCTTGACTCTGAAGTGTAGTGCAATCTTAGTAAAGGAGAAATTAGAAACTCACCCAACAGGGTGGCTTCTGCCCTGTTACAAGTACCTGCTCAGTGGTCAAGTGAGACCACACAGAACATGGGCTTGCCTGTCAGCTGGATTGCGGTTATAATCCTGCTCTGCTGCAAGGTACCAATTTTTCTGAGCATGGGTTTCCTCTAAAAAAGATACAACACACTCATTTCAAGGGTTGTTTTCAAGATTGCATTTGATGGTGTATGTAGAGACCCTTGCATACCTACCTGTCACAGAGCAGATGCTCAGTGCGAGCACTTGGCTCTCCTGCCCACCCCTGTGACTAGTTTACAGCCATAGAAATGAAGGAAACACAGAAAGCTGAGTTATGAAGTTGCTGTTTTCCAGAGTTTTGTTCATGTAGTCAGCCTTTTCAGTATGTTTTAGGCATCATCATTCATATGTTATGTTTGTTTTATATTTTTTGTATGTTCATTTTTAGCTCCCTCTTTTACTACTCAGCTCAGCTTTAAAATTCACTTTGAAATGTACACAATTCCTGTATACTTGTAATAATTATAGAAATTTTGGCATTTTCCAAAGTATATTTTCCCCATTATACACGCAAAGTTAAAACACTGTGGTATATAACTGGTGCTTTCATTTTCAGAAGAAAAGGAGGAGAAAAACCCCTGGAACATTCTTAGGGGCACAGGTTTTTTATAAATTAGGCCCAGCCCATTTAGTTCTTGCTTCTGTGCATTTTTACCTCTTCTGTGAAGTCTCCCCAGACTGCTTCCCCTGTAGTTATGATCACCTCACTGGACAGTAATTACCTATTAAAATGTATTTTATTTCTAACTAGGCCTTGGACCTCATTTTGTCCATCTTTTAATAGCCAGGACCTAGCAGGTCAGAGGCATACGTAGTAGGACCTTGGTAAATACTGAATTGAATGACGCATAGGATATGCTGTAATGGAACTTTTCATTCTCTATGGTTGGAGTGATGGATGGTAGAATTATTCCTAATTAGTAGTAGGGTTTTTAAATTAATCAACTATTTTTTTAGAAAAGTTTTAGATTTACAGAGGAATTGAGCAGGTAGAACAGAGCTTCCATATACTTTTCCACCCACCCCCGACACTTCACAGTCTCCCCTGTTACTGACATCTTACATCAGTGTGCTACAGTTAGTACCATGTGGACCAGTGTTGATGCATTATTAACAAAAGTCCATACTTTATTCCCATTTCCTTAGTTTTACTCTAATGTATTCTTGCTGCCACAGGACCCAAACATCACACTTGGAAGTCCTGTCTCCCTAAGGCTCCTCTTGGCTGTGACGGTTTCTCAGGCTTCCCTTGTTTTTGACATCAGTGACAGATTTGAGGAGGGCTGGCCAAGTATTTTGTAGGAGTCCTTTCTACTGGGATTATTCTGAGGTGATGGGTTTGGAGGAGGACAATCACAGAGGTAAAGTGCCATTTTCATCACTTCATATCATGGTTAAACACTGTCAACACGGTTTATGACTGTTGATGTTGACGTTGATGGTGGGTAGTGTTTGCCAGGTTTCTCCTTTGCGAAGTGATTCCCCCTCTTTCCGTTCTGTACGTTTGGGAAGGAAGCCACTGTGCAGCCCACACCTAAGGGGTGGGGAGTTACGTTCTTCCTCCTTTAGGGTGAACTATCTACATAATTTATTTGGAATTCTTCATGGGAGATTTTTTCCCATTTGGTTAAACTTGCTTATTATCCACCTTACCTAAAATACATCTATAGAAAGAAATTCTTCCAAATTTTAATTACCCATTAGATTATTCCCTTTATTAACTCATCAAAAGCATTTTTCAGTAAACTGTCTTTTTTTTTTAACGGTGGGTGGCAATACAGTGACTACTAATACAGCGTGGAGCCGCCACCTTGACCTATGCCAGGCAGCCGCGGTTTGAACCACCCTGCACCTGCGGTATCACAGCACCGATAACACAGTGAAACACACAACTGTCTTAATTTTATTGCCAAAATAGTTTTGACCTTGTGGTCCCCCAAAAGAGTCTTTGGGACCCCCGGAGGTCAACCCTTTGAGAACTGCAGATCTAGTTTCCAAACTAGAATGCTGGAAGTCATCTTAAATCATGTCTTTCTTCTTTTTTCCTGAGCTCCGTGATCATAGGTAGCACTTCCTGAGTAGGATGATGCGCTATGCTCTACACAGTGCGTGCACTCTGCCAACACCGGAGACAGATGCGATTGCTGTCATCCCCACTTTTCCGACGAGGAAGCTGAGGCACAAATGTAATTTGCCCGAGACCCACAGTGGGAGTCTGACTCTGGCACTCCCGTGCTGTGCTGTCTCCTGTTACCATGTTATTTCCAGATGAATTATCTGTTTTTCCCCCCTGTGCCTTAGTTCAGGACTCCAATCTTTCTTCAGTTAGTGCAGTAATGGTACCTGGGGTTAAAGGCCAAACCCCTTAACGCACAAAGCCTCTTGCACCCAGGAAGTCCAACTGCCTGCTCTTTTCCACACCCCTGCCCTGCTTACTTGGCTCACTTGGACCTTTGCACCTGCACCTCTCATTCTCCACCCAGCTAACTCCCATGTATCTCCAACCACCACCTCCTCTGGAAAGCTGTCCTGCCCTACATTGAGGTAGGGCATTCCTTTACACTCCTTCCTCCCCGCCTGCTCCCCTTACCACGGGCTGGGGCTGTGTCATTCATCGCTGGGACCCTCGTGCCTGGCTGACCACAGTTCCCTTTGTGGGACAAATGGAAGGTGCAGGTTGTGCTCACTGGGGATGGACCCTTGGAAGAGCTTTGCAGCTGGCACCTTGGAGGGCTCAGCAGGGTCACAGCTGATCACTTCCCTCTAGGGTGAGAACAGTCTCTCGCTTCTGGGATGCCAGGCAGTCTAGGCCGCCATGGCTGGAGGGGTAGGGGTAAGGGCTTCAGACAGAAGGCCTCTTAGGATGTCAGAGCTAGAGCACGCCCTTGACATGGTTGGTCCAGCGCTGTCAGGGTTCATGGTGCTCCACCGTGTGGAGAAAGAACAGGGATAAGCAGGCAGTTCTGGAAATCCAGAAGCTCTGGGTAGAGGTTGAAACAGGCAGAAGGGTGCATGGTGGGTCAGCCGGCTCTGGGCCAGGCACCGTGCTTGTTAACTGAGGGACAGGGCAGTTAACAAGAAATGGGCCCTGTTCACAAGACCTTGCATTCTGTTGAGGTGGAGGACAGAGGATAAATATGTAACGAATAACTATCATTAAGCACCATGGACAAGATAAAATAAGGTAACAAGACAGAGGGTACTCCTTTAGCTGTAGTGGGTAGGGAGTGACCTGGCAAGGATTCAGAGGATATTTTATCTAGTTCATTTAGTAATTTAGCACACACTAGGACACAGTAGTAAAGCAAACAAAAATCTCTGCCCCCTCAGAGCTTGATTCTGGTGAAAGGGGCATAGAAAACAAACGTGTGTCAGAGAATAATAAGAAGGAAGGGGGGCAATAAAAGCAGCGTAGGGATGTGATGGGAAGTGCCGTGCTAGATGTTCAGGGAGGAAGAGCGCTCCAGGCAGGGGTCAGTGCGTCCAGAGGAGCTTGGCATATTTAATGAGCGACAAAGAGGTCAGCATGGCTGGAATGTAGTGAGCAAGGGAGAGAGTAGGAGGAGAGGCAGCAGGAGGGAGCGGTTTAAAAGATCATTGTGTGGCCCTGGCTGGGGAGCTCAGTGGCTTAGAGTGTCATCTGATACACCAAGGTTGAAGGTCCCATCCCCTGCCCGCACATAAAAGAATCAACCAGCAAATGCATGGATGGGTGAAACAACAAAATTGATGTTTCTCTGCCTCATATTTCTCTGTCTCTCTCTCTCTCCCCCCTCTAAAATCAATAAATTTTTAAAAAGTGAAAGATCATTGTGTGGGCTGTGTGGGGAACAGATGCCAGCAGGGAGAGCAGGTCGAGTGGTCCAGATGGAAGGTGATGGTGGCCTGGAACTGGGTGGGGTGCTGGGGTTGAGGACAAGTGGATGCATTCGGGATGTTGTTGGAGGTAGAGCCCAAAACAGGTGCTGTTGGATTAGATGGATGGGACAGAGACAGCTCACAGGTGAGCAACTAGACCAATGGTTGTCACTGGAATGGGGAAGGTGAGGGGAGGAGTGGCTTTAGAGCAGGATGAAATAGAGCTGTTTTTTGGACAGGTCAAATGTTAAAGTTTCCCCCTACATGTTATTATGAAAACTTAAAATGTTCAGCAAAACAGAAAGGACTTCTAATGAAAA
Source organism: Desmodus rotundus (assembly GCF_022682495.2). NCBI lineage: Eukaryota > Metazoa > Chordata > Mammalia > Chiroptera > Phyllostomidae > Desmodus > Desmodus rotundus. The sequence continues at coordinate 31,122,864 of NC_071394.1, read as the reverse complement.
TGTATATACCCACCACCTAAATTCCAGTGACATTTGGCTATGCTTGCTTTATCACAGATCTCTCCGTACATTCATCCCACTTCTATCCATCATTCCATCTTATTTTGGATGCATTTCCAGAAAAATGGAGATATTAGTACACTTCCCCTAAATACTTTTTTATGCATAACATTAACAGACTTTAACATTTGTTTAGTTTTTTTCTTTTGAGATAAAATGTACTTTCAATGAAAAATACAAGTTTAAATATAAATTCTTAATGGGTACACTATGTCACGCAAATTCCTGTCGAGTTGTACAACATTACTGTCACTCCCAGAAAAGTTTTCTTTCCCTATTAACCCCACTTCCACATTCCTGGGAGGAGCCACTGTTTTGATTTTTTTCCACTATAGATTGGTTTTACTAGTTCTGTAATAGAGAATTATATGTATATTCCATACATGTATATGTACGTATGTATTCTGTGAATATGTATATATACTCTCTCCCTATGGATATGTGGAGTTTTATACGTACATACCCTTTCGTGTCTGGCTTCGTTCACTTCATGCGGTGTTTCCGACTTTTATCCATGCTGTTGCGTATATCGGTACTTTGTTTCTTTTTATTTCCGAGTAGTATTTCATTGTATGAATGTGGCAGTTTGTTATTTTTTAGTGTTTAACTTTTATGAATAAAGGTGCTGTATGTCCACAAAGAAGTCTTTTTGTGGACCAACACAGTCATTTCTTTTGGGCACATACCTAAGAGTGGAACTATTGGGCCACAGGCCGGGCACAGGCGCACCGACAGCACGGCGCGCACGTCCTGGCAGAGCTGCGCTGCGGAGTGCTGTGCTGTGGTAAGATGACGTGGAGCCGTGCGTGTCAATGTGGATGAATTTCAGAAACAATGTTTGGGGGGAAACAAATTTTATATCACAACATTCAGTGTGATATTTATATACAACTTGAAAGCATGGGAAGCAAATATTACACATAGTTATGGATACTTATGTAGTAACAGCATAAAAGCATGCTTTGCAAAAATAATCATCAGTTTCAGGATAGTAGTGTCTTAGGGTGGGGGAGACGAATGGGACCGGAGGGGTTCATAATAGGTTTTAGCTGTATCGGTAACAGTGTATTTCCTTAAAAGCATCTGAAGCAAATATGGTAAAATGTTAAGATCCTGTAGAGTTGGGTGATGGATACATGTTTATTATATTAATCTCTCAAGTGTTTGGTTTTCTGATGGCAAATTTGTGTAAGGAACTTCTGATGTGTTTATTTCATTTACTCACTTTGCCCCTGCCCCCCACATTGTAGGTAATTGAAACTGGGCTGAACCCCGACTTCTGAGCCTCCCTCTCGTGACTGCCACAGTTCAGGAGAAGCCCCTTAGACTGCCAGGGAGGCGGCGGGGCAGATAGGGCCTCTGACCTGCTGCCACCCCCGAGATGGCCTCCCAGCCTTCCTTCCCCACCCAGTTCCTGAACTCAGTTCAGGCCTGGGGTCCAGGCCAAGTTCTCCCTTCAGTCCCAGGCCCAAACCCTACTTAAAATGGAACTATATTTAAAAATATTTATTCTGTCCATTGCTTTGGGTTTTCCTTCAGGGACACTAACTTTACATTTGTGCAATTTCCTTTGCTTGTCTTCCTATCACTCCCTCTCTAATGATTTTTCTTAATTTCCGTTTTATCTTTCTCACTTTTATTTCTCTTTTCGTGACTCCCAGAGTCCCTTACAGTGAATGGTATCTCCTCTCTCTTGTGTTTCTTGCCACTTTTTTGTTGTTGTTTCTGAAATCTTTCTTTTTCATTTTATATTGTTGTTCAATTAGTTGTTCCTATTTTTCTTACACTTACTAACTCTCCCCCCTTCTGTTCTGTGTCCAGTTCTTTGTCACCTTCTGCTGCCTGACCGTCCTTTTGTTGAGTTCTTTATTTCTGCTTTGTCATCTTCCTGCATAGCTGCCAGTACCTCATTACATTTTTTAAAAATGTACAATAGGATGTTGTGTTAATATTTTCTTCTGCTTTGTGGCCACCTTTCTCTGGTGAGTTTTCATAGTCTGCAGGGAAGTTTTGCTGCTCTTTCCAGATTTTTTTTCTGATGGTACCTCTGTATGGATGTTATTTCTACAGGGTCTTTCATTGGATGTTGAGTTACAACTCATTTATTTCTGAATGAGTTAGATTTTTGTAAACCAATTATGAGCAAGAGAATCTCGTGATGGGAGTGAGGAAGCACGTCTTGTTTCTCAGCTCAAGGGTTCCCTCCTCTGTCAGTACAGGGATGTATACTTCACTACCTGGCACCTCAGGGTAGCCAGGCCTCCTCTGAATTTAGGATCCTAACGTGGCTCAGGTGGGCTCTTACAACTAGGCGAGAGCTTTCTTGGTTCCTTCCTCAGCCACCGGTTCTGAGGCCTCCCACCCCTTCCTGCCAGAGTGCTTCTCTCTTTCCTAAGCTGCATCTTTGAGTCCTAAGGACCTAGGGATTTCTTCTTCCCCTCCCAGGGTTCTTGCCCTCTCCCTTCTCCATCCTGCTCACAGCTGAGCTCTCTCCCCCTCGAGCTGAGTTTTCCCTGGGCATTGCGGGGACCTGCACTGCCTGGACTCTTGTGCAATTTCTGGTCTTTCCCGTGGCTCTGGGCAAACCACACGTCATGGGTTACTGTGCTGGGCCAGAGGTGACACTACACGCAATGTGTGATTTGTGTCCTTTCTCACTAGCTCGTATCACTGAAGATGTAAGTTAGTAGGTGTTTCACAACTTTGTTGTTGTTCCTCTGGTTTTCAGGAAAGTTAGAAAAATTCTGAACGGAGTTGTCACCACGCCCCCATCAGGCTGGTATAGAGTCCTTTGCCATCATTCAGAGCTGTTCACCATGCGGCCTTGTTTGTACTGCGGGCTCTCAGGGGTGACCACTACCCCAGCCACCCTAGTTTACCCCCACCCTGGGAACTCACCATGCACATCGCTTCTCTGTGTGCCTGCTGTTCCCCACGCCTGCAGCAGTCCCTCCAGGGGCTTCTTCGTGGTGGCTGTTGTTTCTGGTCACCCAGCATGTACTTCTCCCTCTCCCCTTCTCCTGGGGTCAGAACCTACCCGCCAACGACAGGCATGTAATCCTAGTTTATGAATCAGGGCGCCCCTTCTCTAGCACCCGTTTCTGGGAATGCTGGGTGATCCAGGCAGTGTCAGAGTCCCTCCTGGAGTCTTCCTTCCACTAGAGCTAGCTGAAAAGTCTGCCTCCTGCCTTTGGGGTCACTGTGTTAAAGAATGTCCATCTGGAGGAACACCTCATTTGTAAAATTAAAGGATTCGGGGACACAGAGAGCAGAGGGAGAGAGTTTCCTTGTTGGAGTCCTGGACCCACTCTGAGGTTCCTAGTAACATAAGCCAGTTCATCACAGTTTGGCTCAAGAAATTCTGAGTTAGTGTTGTCTTGTGCAACTGACTGCTGTAACAAGTATCACACTGTACAGAAATCATAGTTGCCTGTGTATTTTCCTGTATCACCCACTGAAAGCCCTTCACTGCAGGACCCACCCTGGTTCACCACTGGGTGCTCAGTACCTAGCATCGTGCCCCTCTTAGACACCAAGTCCCGCATGACGCCTTCCACGTCCAGTGAGAGGGGCTGTGGACAGTGTCCGGAACTGAACCTGGCATGAAGCAGGCTGTCCTCACAGCTGCCTCCTTCCTGCCCTAGCTCCTTGAGTCAGAAGTGATGTCTTCCGCCTTGGCCCCTCTATATTTCATCTAATCAAGTGGCATCTACTCATACCGTCTCACCTTGGTGTTATTTGCATCTCTCTTTTAAGTTTATAAATGCGACAGTAAGTGCCAGGAAGCACGGGCCTAGCACAGTGTCTCACACAGAAGAATCTGCAGCTGTTGAGTGAACAGCTGGATGCACAGTGACCAGCACTTGAGAGAGGTGAGGTGGAGGCTGGTCGTCCGATTGTTACTGGCTGCGCGAGTCCTTACATGCAGTGAGTCACGGGGTAGAAAGGAGCCTGCAGAAAAGGTAAAGCTGAATGCTGTTCGAAAATCTAATTAGGCCATAACAGCTGACCACAGCTGAGAAATAGCTGCGTTATCCCCTTTGTCCAAACATCTTACTCCGTGGTGAAGGCTGTGAAATTGTCCAAGCTGAATCACTGGAATGAGAAAGGAGGCCTGAGGAGCATGGGAGAGTTTCCAGTGCCTTCAGTTCTGATAAGCGGATGCAGAGTGTTGCAGCCAGGAGGAGAGGCCAGGAGCTCTGGGTCCAGAGCTAGGTTTCAGACCTCTCACTTCAGCCTCCTCCTTTTCTTTGCTGGGTGTTCCTTATGTGATTAGTAACAGTCAGACTGATATAACCTTTCTGATAAGGTGTAAGCTGCAGAGGGCCAGGGTTCAATGCTCAGTCTCCCAACACCTAAAGCAGTGCCGGGTCCTTATGTATGGGGCCATAGGGGGAGCTGCATACGTATTAATTGAATTCTTTACAATACTGGATCCAGCTTTATTATCTTTCATGTATCTTGCTAAAGCATGTATATTTAAATTTCCTTATCCGATGCAGATGTTAAAAGAACATTTTCAAGTCCAAGTTCCATGACGTCAGTGACCTGCGTATTTTATTCACTAAGGTATCTCTAGTGCCTAAAACAGTAACAATGTCAATATTTATGGAATGAATGATTAGTGAAGTTTAAGTTGAGCAAACAAAAGTAACCTAGATTTAGTAAGAATGCTATGCTGCTTTTAACATCTTCAGAGTTTGTAAAAGTGCTCCCACCAATATCCCCTCACTTGAATCTTGCAACAACCCTGTGAAGTTTGTCAGTTTTATAGATGAGAAAAATGCTCGGAAGCATGAAAGGGCTGGGCTAAGATTACATAGCTTACAGGTTGGGACTTGAATCCAAGACTTAATTCCAGATTTCTTTTTCATGGGTACCTGGACAGTGAGATGGAATTAATAGAAAGCTATCAACATTTTACTATTGGAATTATAGAATCTTAGAGTTGGAAGTGGCCTTACACATCACAAATTCCAAACCTTGCCCTCATTTTTCAAAATAAGAAAATAAGATTTGGAGCATTTCTACTATGTATCCAAAGGCACAGCCCCAGCTTAAGAAGTAATCACACCAAACTGGCTCCTCCACTTCCTGCCTCAGACTCTCTCAGCTTGAGAGAGTGGACTGAGCCAGAGTGAAACCAAGCTGCCCTTTCCTTTCCTGCACTGGTGGCCCCTGAAAGCCCCGCCCCTTTCTGACAGTTTCGTGGCCCTTGCTAAAGGAAACTCGGTTTTTCCTTCTCCCTCTTTCTGTCTCCTCCCCACCCTCCTTCTTTCTTGGTTACCTCGCAGGTGAAGGACAAGGGTTAGGGAAGAGGTGTCTGGCCAAGGTTCCCTACTTCCTCCCCATGCGGTCTGGTTTTGAAGTGTTCATGACTCAAAGCCCAGTTTTTTGTATCTTTCTTTCTCTGATGCTCGTGGTACAGAGGCCACCGGCTCACAGAGAGTTCACATTGTCCAGAATCTAACGGAGCCTCACCTCTGCCCTACAGGAATGACCTCCCCAGGTCTCAGGGAAGGCACACTCCATTGTTTGGCCTTGCAGCTCATTCTTTATGAGTCAAAACCTGACAATAGAAGAGCACAAACCTACATTTTACCAACAATCAAAGAAATGCAATGTAACACCACTTTTCAACCATCACGTAGGCAAAAAATTATGGAGATTGATACTATTTCATGCTGGCAAAGGAGAGAGAAAATAAGCTCCCATACATTGCTGCTGTAAATACAAATTGTACCTTCTGGGAATGCGGTCTGCTCTCTATTAAAATTAAAAATATGGAGATTACATTCAGTAACATCATCTTTGTTCATTTATCCTGGAGAAATCAGGGTTCCAGTTTATAAGGTTGTATATTCAAGAAAATTTACACAGCTTTGTTGTAATTGCAAAACCCTAAAAAGCAATTTGAATTTGTTTTGAATTTCAGGAAGTGTTGAATAAATTATGGTTTGTAATACAGAATATATTGCGCAATTTTTTAAAAGAGATGAGTTAGGGTTACATGTATGGACTTGGAAAACTGTCTGGATATATCATGTGCATATAGTGACAAAAGCTGCAGACTAATGTTAATGGAGTGATTTTAAGATAAATGAGGAAATCTACATGTGTGCATATGTGACCATGAGTCTGGAGACAGAAGGGGCAGGATACCATCGTAGCTGGCAGAATTTGTCTCCTGGAGGGTAGAACTGGAATGGAGAAGGAGATGTTAACACATCTGTGTCGTCTTGTTACAGCAAGCAGGCAATGATGTGATTTTTTTAGTGAAAATTTTTTGAGAGAATGGGTTTGAGAGATAGGTAAGTTATAATCTAGTTTCTATCACTTAATAGTTGTGAGAGGTTGGGTAAGATACTTAAGCTCTGTCCTCATCTGTAAAAGGGGAAATAGCTACCTCAGGGTGCTTGATTACAGGAAGTGGAAGTGTGAAGCATGCCGTACAGTGTAATCCTATAAATGTTAGGTGTTTTTTCCTTCTACACAAACAATTCGCAGTAGAATACTACAACACTCAAAATGTGTTGACTATGCTGCTGGTGTGTGTTAACCCTGATATTCTCAACTTGGCATTGACCTACCAAAGAGGTCTATATGAAAAAAAATATATCCAGGAGATAATCTCTATTTGCCCCTTAATTCTTACAGAGACAAAGCAAGAATTAATATGCACTGGTGCCTCAGCCTCCAGGGGTTACCTGGTACCTCAGTTATAAGTAACTCACATGAGAAGTAGGAAGGAAGGAAGAGGCCCTCGGAATAGCCAAAATGGATGCCCGAAGTTTTCACTCTGCCAGATCATTTATCCTTACTCAGATAACCCAAACGTGCTTTTCCAGCCCAGGCACATTAGTGAGGAAGCTACGGCAGGCACCCTGAATGCAGCCAAGAGGGACAGCCTGGTCTAGGCCCAGGGAGCAAGTAGCCGGGCCTACTGTTGAATTTTATGTAGTCGATATCATGTAGCAATATTGTGTGACTTTCCTCTCTCAGACAGCACTTTAGGAAGTACGAGTTCTGATGTGTAGGACTATAGATTGTTCACTTTCACTTTATTTAGTGTCTACTATATGAAGGGGCCACGATTTGTCCAATCTATCAATGGTGCACATTTGGGTTCTTTCCAGCTCCTGGCTAATGAAAGTCCTGGTACATGAGTCCTGGTGCGCAGAAGCACACATTTCTGTGTGGTGTACACCTAGAATGGAATTGCTAGGTCACTGGGTGTGCGTGCCAACAGTAAAATACACACACACTTGGTATCGTCAATCTTTACTTTTTGCCAATCAAGTGAACATCGTTTTAATTTGCACTCTTGTGCTTAGTAATGAGGCTGAGCATTTTTTCAAATATTAATTGGCCATTTGAGGTTTCCTCTAAACTTTTTTATTTGTACTATTTTGTAAGATTCGTTTATATATTCTCAGTACGAGGCCTTTGTTGATTATGTGTTGTGGACATCTCCCACTGTGGCTTAGCGCTTCATTCTTGGAGCCTTTCTTATTTTGAAATAATTTTAGATTTACAGAAAAGTTACAAAAATAATACCCTTCATTTAGCTTCCCCCAGTATTAACAACTTTTATCACCACAGAGTAATTATCACAATCATTTTTCATGACCTTGACACTTATGACGAGTACTGGTCAGGTATATTGTAGAATGTCCCTCAGTCTGGGTGTGTCTGATGTTTTCTCGTGGGCCAAGTTTAGGTATTTTGACCAGATGGCCACAGAAGTGTGTGTCCTCGGTGTATCATATTAAACAGCACATGAGGTCAGTGCCTTATTGCTGGTAATGTTAACCTCCATTACCAGGTTAATATTCTATCTGCTGGTTTCTTCACTACGGAGTTACTGTTTCCACCTTTGTAATTGACAGATATGTTACAAGGAGATGCTGTGTGACTTTGATGCCACATTTCTTTTCAAATCTCTGCCCACAATTTGTTGGTGACAACACCATGGTGTTTGCCTAAGGGTGACTTCACATTTTCCTTGCTCTACTTAGTAATTGGAACCACTCGTCTCCCCCATGTGTTGATTTACGTTGATTTAGAGCCATGGATATTTCTTTCTGTGAGTGATAATTCAGTACTGTAATTCTTTACGTTGTTGTTCAGAGGACTCCGGCTTTTCTCCATTAGCCCTGCATCAGTTGGCTCCTGTCTCTTTGAGGGGCCCCACCCTTTCTCAAGAATTTCATTTTCTGGGTCCACAAGAGTTTCCAAATCACCTTATATATTTCCTGCACAACCCTGGAATGAACCACTTCTTCAAGGAGCTCTGTCTGGTTTCTCCTACTGGAGAGATGATATTGAGGAACCAGCTCTGGGCTCCAGGGACTATCTTTGGTACTCTCGCAGGTCCTCTCGGTGAAGCGTGTGCACACTCATGCACACACATACACATCAATATTCATTCCAACCTATCTGTACATGTTAATCATGTTTACCCCAGTACCCCCATTCCATTTTTACATCAAAACTCCACTTTCTGAGTTGTAACTTCTTTCTCTGACAGTCTAATTTTCGATGCTACATAAGCTACTACATGTGCACAGTGGCTTGGAGAACGCCCCCCACGAATTCTCTCTGGGTTTCGGTAGTCGTAGTCAGTGTGCACAGCACAGCTGGGTTCTCTGCTCCCTTCTCATTCAGAGCTTGACTGAGGAGGATGTGCCGTCACGCTCCCTCGGGTTCGGGCAGATTCATCTCCTAGTGGCTGTGCATTCAAGCAGCTTTCTGTTTCAATTCCAGCAATGGAGAGTGTCTAGTGGTTCATGTCCCTGGCCTCTAGTCTCTTTCAAACTCCACTAATTAGGGACTTTACTTACATATGCAAAGTCCCCACCTTGGCCTTACCAGTAACCTAATCACATTTGCATACTGTTGGTCAGCAGTGGTCATAGGGCAGCCTTCACTGAAGGGGGAGGGGGAGAGAAGCTGTGCCTCCCTAGGGGTCACCTTAGGGTGTGTATCTGCCACACAGTGTGTGGCATCGGCCTCTCCATCCCCACCATGGAGTCGTTCAGTCCTAGTGTATGCATAAAATGACAGAATTGCTAACTCATACCTCTGTGAGAAACACTAATTGATGTATTTGTGCAGTTTTCTGCCCTAGCCAGTCAAAATACTCATTCCAGCTACTAGGTTAGTTCTCCTCTTTCCCTTCAGTGTGCATATGTATTCATTTGTAATAGTTACATTCGATTGTTATTTGTTTCCTGTTTTAGCTCTCCTCACTGCCACCCTAGTTGATTATTTTTTATTTTGGGAATTGTTGGAAGCATTAATAGAGTTCTAAAAGCCAAAGCTACACGAAAAAGGGTGCTCAGAGAATGTTGCTCCCTCCTCATCCCCCTGAACCTGCTTCAGTTCCTCTCTCCTTTCCAACTCCTTTTTATCCATCTTCTGTAGGTAGCCAATGTTTTTAGTTTGTGATTTATTCTGTCTTTTGCACAAATGAGCAGATAAATGTGTTTTCTTATATTCCCTTCTTACATGAAGGGTAGCTTACTATTTTTTTGTACTTTGTTTTTTTTTTTGACTAGTTTTAGAAATCTCTGAATCAGTGCACAGAGCTTGTCCTCATGGTTTGCGTGTTTGTTTGGATGCGCATAGACCTCCATTGTGTGGATATGACATATTTCAACCATTCTCCTACGTTTAAGCATTTAGGTTGTTTCCAATATTTTGCATTTACAGATGATACTGCAATGAATAACCTTGTTATCAGTGTAAGTTCTAAGGAGCTCGGTTATCTTAGGTCACATGCCAAACTGTGAAACAGGGACATGCCCATCCCCACAGAATGCCTTCATCTGACGCACCCACTTTTAGACTCCATGCCGTCACTGCCCTGGGGACGTGATCCAGCCACTTGATTCCTCAGCCACTCTGGTCACCATGTATGTGGGCCCCTCACCTGCCATTCCAGGGTAGGCTCTTCTGTTTCAAGCTGCTTCTTCCCAAGTCAACTTTCATGACCTCGTTTTCATCTTTGGGCTGACCTTCCTCACCTCTGCTCCTTATCTTGTCATTTCAGCGGAGAGTCTGAGAAATAGTAAAAATCTGTCTTGAACCCTGGCTGGTGTGGCTCAGTGGATGGAGTGTTTGCCTGCAGACTGCAGGGTTGCTGTTTGGATTCCCAGTCAGGGCACATGCCTGGGTTGTAGGCCAGGTCCTCAGTTGGGGCATGGGAGAGGCAACCAATCAGTGTTTCTCTCCCTTTTTCCTTCCTTTCCCCTCTCTAAAAATCAATAAATAAAATATTTTTTAAAAATCCATCTTGAAATAGCTTATAGTTCTAGAATGCTGATCTCCCCCAAGGATTCCTTAACACGTGAGTTCTTTGAGCTACCTGTTCAAGCATTTTGAATGTTCACTGGACTATTTAAACTAGAGGTCCCTAACAGGGGGCATTAATGGACACAGGGTATGCCTGTACTGCCCTAAAATGTTTTTAAAGATTGTGTCTGCATTTATGTGGTAGAACAGCCACTGAGAATTCACTAAGACAGCTTTAAAGAGTCTAAGAACCAATGTATTAAATTATATATATATTTTTAACACAGATTGGTTGGAGGGAAAAAGTACTGGCTTGCAGTTACCCTCAAATTCATCTTCACTTAAGTGGCTATTGTAAATTTTACCCAAGTTTTTTTAAAAAAAGCATTTAAAGTGTATTATTAAACACATCTTTTGGACAAGTAAAACTAAACAGCAAATATTTTAAGATGTACCTAGTTTTAAGACTACTGACCATAAAGAAAGAAATAAAAGAAGCTGACAAATGTGAAGTTAAAGGACATTTTATTTACTGACAGATTAAAAACCGTAACTCCAGATGGTGCTAAATGCACCACTGAACCCAATTACAAAGAACTGGTGTTAATACACAATTTTTAAGCAATGCTACACTTATTTTTGGCAAAGTGCTGTATTGTTTAGTCTGTGTATAAAACTGACCAGCTATGAACTAATCAGTATAAAAATTTCTATAAAAACAGAAAAAATTTAGACAGTGGCTCAAGAAAAACAAGCTGCCATTTATGCATAGATTGATGTACAGTATAGAACCTAACCAAATGTCCCTTTGTAGTTTTCAAGTTGTTAAAAAAAAAAAGTTTGTGTCCAGAAACACATCAAGAAGGCACATAGTACAATCTACAATACTCTTCAGTCTCTACAACTGATGCTCTGCCCTTGAAAAGCAAATGTGTTCACAATTTTACTTGAGAAAAAAAACAAAGCCACTTTTTTTCTTTGAATAACACACACAATTATTGATTAAAGTTCCAAACCTCTGGAGGAAAATGCAACCAAAAAGCAAGCAAAACCACTCACACACACCAAGCCAGGAAACATACACATGTAACCTCCCCAAGTACTGGTTTGGTTTTCAGAAGTCCATCTAGAAAACAGAAGCCCATCTAGAAAACAAATACTAACACTTAAGGCAAATACAGGGCAAAACTGGGCATTTAACAATTATACAAGTTTTAAAAAGTGTTGTAAGGGAAATTCTCAATGATATACAAAACATGATCCACTTAAGCTGCCTTCCTTTGAATAGTAACTTCTCCCACATATAGGATACTGTTGCAAGTAGAAAAAGGTATCTTTATCTGTATTCTTCCAGCACTCTTTCTCCATGCAAACCACCAACACTGGTGTCAAATTTCAAGTGAAACTGCTACATGGCAAGGCTGACACCATTGCATTAAGTTGGTTTTCTAACTAAAGCATTTTACATAAAATTTTAAGCATTAAAAGAAGTAGATAAGGATGCCATTTATAATGCATCAATATGAGTGATGGCAGTTAAACCATCCATGACAGTAGCCCTACTTTTAAGAGAATTTAATCTGTGTATGGGCCTTATAATTTTAAGGTAACATATACTAGTATCTCCAATACAAGGAGCAGTCTCTAAACTGATTCTAAAAACAAAAACTAATACTTGGAAACTCTTAAACTTTCTCCATTAATCTATTTAAGTTTAAACATATATCTTCTAGTTGGAGTCCTTCATTTTTTGTTTCTAACTCAAAGAAAATGAGGATAAGAAAGATACTCTTCTTTGCTCTTTTCTCTTAAGAAGACATAAAGACAATATATTTCCTTGAGGAGGAAGAGAAATAGCAAACACAGATTCAACAAAGACATAAAGATTACCCACCAGTGTGCTACACAGATTTGAAAAGTAAAACCAATGGGCAATGCTGAACGTCCCTCTCAAGTTTTAGGTAAACTGTCTTACTAGGATCAAGATACTGATACAACAGAGAAGACATGTAAAAAGGAACAGTCTGCCTGGGAACTGGAAAAATGAACAGAAAATTAATGTAAAAAAAAAGCTCCCTGGAATAGGAAGTTAAAAATCCAATCACTTCGCACGTTCTGTAAACAATTCCCCACCCAACTAAGCATGAAAATGCATTGCCACAAAAGATAAATAATGGATGGTTAATCTTCAACTTACAGTGCAGTACACAATTCAATTACTTGAGGAAGAGTAAACATAGAATATACATTACAAAATGTTTTATTAACAAAAACACAAACTTTGAGAAACATGGTGCATTATAAAAACTAAGAAACTTATTCATGAGACCTGCGTCTGTGCACCACGCATTCCAGACTTTTTCCAAGTAACATTCTGGATTATCAGTTTAGAAACAGCACTGACTTCAAAGGGGTCTTATTTCTCACGGCTTGAATTCTGAAGGAATGTGCACTAAAGCACATTGTAAACCACTAATATTTACAACAGCAAAAATAATAATTTATAATAAATTGTATTTTGGCCATGTATCAAAGAATACTTAACATGTTAATATCGTTCTGTGTAATATATTAGTGGTCTTGTGTCTTGCACACAGTAGATGCCTAACGAACATCTAATCACCAAGAACTTCAACTGAATTATGTAACTACTTTCTTCATTTCTTACATGTGCCAATTTCAGAAACCACAATATAGTATCACAGACAGTGTTGTAGCCTTTACCCTGAAAAAACATCCCAAAGACTGAAATTACTTGTCTTCCAGGAACAAGGCATAAAAAACTAGGCCTAGATAAGGGAAACAAAAAGGCAATAACCGGTGGAGATGCAAATGTATTTAAAGTATCAGGAAATCTGAAAAAGAAAAAAAAAGTAAAAAAAAGACCATTGTAGTTTTATATAGAAATATGTTCATGCTGCCAAACAAATTCTCCTGGCTGAACTTCTGTAGCTCATGAGGTACTAACAACTTGCATGCCATGTATTCAGAGGCTTACATCAAGAAAACATTTAGCTGGTCTATTTTCAAGTTACCAATATATGGCCCTATAACAAACATGATGTAAAACATACACACCTTCATGAAAACTCTACCTTATCTCCCAACCCAAGTAAACACAAATAGTAACAAACTTCTACCTCAGTTTGACAAAACTTTACAGACTTGGCCCCTAATAGAAAACAAATAAATAAAGGGGTGGTTGAAATGGAAAGGGGATAAGGAGAGAAGGGGGATCTAGACTCTTGTTCTAAAGAGACATTCCTGGCACTTCACCAACGCCAGAACTACCTAACACCACCATGTAACTACACTATTTGACTTTTTCTGACTCTAAACATTCCAGTCTAGTCAGAAAAGAGCACAGCTCTTCACTTAAAAATAAAAAGTATCCCATGCTTGCCCGCATCAAGCTGCTACAGAGTTACTGAGAAATATACTACTTTATGTAACTACATGCTGCTTTTTCCCTTGAAACATTGTAGAGACATGTACTTATTTAATGAGGGTGGCAAAGAAGATGGAAAAATAAGCTAGTTGATTATGAGGGTGATACTACTGCTCTGTCAGCAGAATGTGCTTTGGATTGTAAATGTACTTAATTTCAGAAGATTTCAGAGTGTGGATGGCTCAGCAAAACCCATCACAACTGCTAAAAAATAAAGTGACTGACTAGAGGTAAGAAGTAGATCTTCTCTGTGTTGAGTGACCTGGCCTCTGTGGGCACTGAACCCTGCACCCTGACCTCGTTAGCACCAACACGCTGAAGAACAGTTGGGGCAGAAAAATTGCCACAGGCCTCACCCCCATCCCCGGATTCAGTAGAGAGGCCCCTGGAATCTCACACAGGTACAGTTCTGGAGAGCCCCACTTCAAATCAGGACACAGTCCTCACAACAGCTATAAGCAAGGTAACTACTACTGTTCCCCTGTTGGTGGAGGAGACAGAGGCCAAAGTGGTTAAAGATTCTGCCTGAAGCCTGACTTAAAACAAAAGATGAAAACTCAAGGAAAGCCCACCTGTCCCTCTTCATTTAGTTGCCATGAAAGGCGATCACCCGGAATTTGCTTGCTTGCCACTTGGCAGGACAGGCTCTGTGGCAGAGGATTAAAAACTGTATCAGAAATACAAAGCCTATCGCTTTTCCCTGGGACAGATATAAATACAAAGTCACTCAAGTGCCTGGACAAGTTCTTCTGAATTTACAGATGATGTGAGGTGGTGAGTGAGCAGAGCTGGCAGGAAAGAATTCAAACAACTTAAATAGTGGACTAATTAGGTTAGTTATGGACATACATTTTCCCAAATACAATTTCACAGGTCTAATTGAATCCCTCTGCACATGAGACAAGTCCTTTGTCCCACGATACCTGTAATGTCTGTACCATGTCACACAGTCACGCCAGAATCAGTGAATGTACTGTTCACTAACACTTAATGTACCTGAATTCCAAAATGAACTCCATGGCTAATCTGGTGGGGAGGGGGACCCATACACACAAAAGTATATCAAGTTTTCTTTCAAAAGAGAAGCCATAATTCCATGATAACTATGGCAACTATAACCTGTTAATGCTCATGTTAGTGTGTAAAAATGTATTTGTTATATACAGAAAAGATTATCAAGTACTGGTCAATAAAGTATGTGGCTGACCCTGAGAATAAATTTTTGCTTACTCAAAAGATTGATTAAGTAATACAAAATAAAGTGAAGCTGAAAGACGCCTATTCTCATACTTGAGAAGAAATGTCTTTAAAATACTAACTTATGTACACCTTAAGAGATTTAAAGACATCCCCAAACACCAAACACTATAACTGTATTGATATGTTTCCAAAAATACTCTGAAAAAATGTACAAAAAAGTAACTGCTAAGAGCAAGGCATTATGTGATACACAGCATGTAAATCTGGTTTTCAAGATAGTGTCTAAACACACTGATAAAACTATGTGATTGGTCATCAACTGGCTGTAGAGAGACAGCATCCTCATCATCCAAACACACATCCACACACATGTACAAACCAAGAGAAACACACCAACCAAACTTGAAATTCTTAGTAATTGTACTGACGTGGGCAGGGCTGATGGACAGCCCAGCTATTGTGCTTGACTTGCCGAGAGTGGCAATCCCTGGTAAGATTTTGGCGACGAAGGCTATTTCTGTTAAGAGACTGTTTTTCACTGTGTTCTTTTATCCACTGGGAAGGGCGAAAGCTCTTGGGTTGTTCCAGAAAAGCTGTGTGAGCAGCAACAGCTGCAACATAGCAGTGAATGTGCTGCCCCACTTCATTTTGAGCTTCCACTCTGCAACAGAAGAAAATGGGGGTGTGTTAAATAGAGTATGTGTTTAATGAAAATTGCAAAGTTACTTAGCAATTCAATTGGCCACACTAACTTATGGCTGAATGAGAGCTCAGTGTCTCATGGCTGACAGACAAGTTTGTATTTTGTGACCATTCTGACTGATAATGGTAGAAAGAAGCAGCCAACTTTTAATAGAAACATGCCATATAAGCAACAGGTGGTTAATTAAGTAGACCATTTTTTAAAAAATAAAAAAAACGCTTTATACTTTGAGTAAATTTCAATTACAAAGCAAACATATATGCTTTCTGCATTTGCCAACTATTTTGCAAATATTATGTATTTTAATTCTCGCCATGATCTTAATAGGAAAATATTTTAATTCCCAAGTTTTACTGATCAGAAACCTAAGGCTCAAAGATGTGTTTGGGTCACAATTATTAACTGACTCAACCGGGATTCAAACACAGGCCTTACTCCGAAGGACCGTGGCTATGAAGCGAGGTGAGTAGTGGTGCGCTGCGGCATCAGCACCTTTAAGACACTTGCTGTCTGTCCGCGAAGTGTCCTGGGAAACAAGGTTTACAACTGTACTTAATAAAACTTTATAGAAGGAAAATCTACTCAACACGTTCTGGTAAGTGGCTACCTGCTTATCATTTATGTCAGGACAGGGCACATTTTGGAGTGGTGTGTGCACAGCAATGCCATGAAGGCCCCTGGCTACAAGCCATATGTTGTACTGTATTTTCTACAGTAAAAGCTGATCAGGTAGGATATATCTAAACTAGAGTAACACAAGACATGAGGAATTTTAAGATTTTTAAGGGTTATTTTATACAGGAAGGGCAGTTATGTTTTCTGTCTATGATCACTGGAGGAAAACACTCTTCTTTTCTAATACATTACTTTTTAAAAAATAGTAGAATCAAAGCAGGTTGCATTAAGAAACTAATAAATAGAAGTTAAAAATAAAACCTAGTTTTTAAAAGGTGGGCACCTTGAGTCCTTAACTTCCTGCTCAGACTGATAACACAGTCTCAGAGGGAATGTACTTACTCTGTGCCAGCGAGTCTCACAAGCAGCTTTCCCTGGCCCTACAGATGCCAGTGGTGAACTATTAAATCACTAGTAAGATTTAAGATGCTATTTAATTTTACTGTTAGGAGGTGGTCAACTTTAACTGGTTTACTATGGGTCATTAAATTACACATATATTATTAAGATTATGGTGTTTATAAAAGTTGAAACACAATAAAACACACACTCTGAAGTTCACCTGTAATTATAAAGCACCTTACTTTTATGTGCCCTGTGGCAATACCTCTAAGGATGGATAGGATGGAAATGATCTAACTTTTGAAAAACATGATTTATTTCCTGCTCAGAAAATACAGATATTTATTTACTACATAGCTATTCTCCTAATTTTGGTAGCACCTAATTTCTACTTGATTTAGTGGGCCTTACTTATAAAAATTTCAAGTCCAAAAATAAGGATAGTAAATAAGATTTTGGTTATTATAATAATTTGCAGTACATTCTTCTGTCCAGAAAGAATTTATATAACATTGAATGTGTTGTTCTGATCCATTACATATGGAAAAGTACCTATGTAACTTCCCTATTGTTATATCAAAACATAACAAGATACAAAAACCAACAAGATATTAAGAAATGACATTCTCACTGCATCAAAACTGCAAACACAGAACCAGATGCAGTGCAAGGTCCTGAACTGGACACTGCTGTGTACAAACCAGATGAAATATTCTGGGCTCCAATGAGGAAATCGGAGCATGGTGTGTGTAGATGAAGTGAAATTTTACTAAAAAAAGAAAGGTGGAGATCATTGCCTAGGAAGCAGATTATAAAATAGTGTATGCAACTTGACCCCATTTAGGTTAAAAATGGTGTGTGTGTGCGTGCGCGCACACGTGTGTGGTCCATACAGGAAAACAATCTGGAAGGATATGCCCTATGGTCTCAATAGTATTCACGGCTGGGTAATAAAAATGTCATTTTAAATTTCTGCATATTTGTATTTTCTAATTTCCTGCAATGCATATGTACTATTTCGTTAATGTTATTTACAAAGCTGAATATATATACACATATATACACACACACACAAACACACACTTTAAATACTGAAAAATATATATACAAATGCCAGTAAGTGTAGAGTGACTATTAATCATGCTAAACTCTTGAATGGAATTCCTCAGAGGTGAGATCAGAAACAGGGAAGAATTTACCACTATGAGATGCCAATTCACAACAGTCAGAATGGCCATCATAAACAAGTGTTGGTGAGGATGTGGAGAAAAGGGAACCCTAGTGCACTGTTGGTGGGAATGCAGACTGATACAACCACTGTGGAAAGCAGTATGGAATTTCCTCAGAAAACTAAAAATGGAACTGCCCTTTGACCCAGCAATTCCACTGCTGGGATCATACCCTAAGAATCCTGAAACACCAATCCAAAAGAACCTATGCACCCAATGTTCATAGCAGCACAATTTATAATAGCCAAGTGCTGGAAGCAACCTAAGTGCCCATCAGTAAATGAGTGGATCAAAAAACTATGGTACATTTACACAATGGAATACTATGCAGCAGAAAGAAAGAAGGAGCTCCTACCCTTCACAACAGCATGGATGGAACTGGAGAGTATTATGCTATGAAAATAAGCCTGGCATGAAATACAAATGCCATACGATCTCATACATAAGTGGAGCCTAATCAACAAAATAAGCAAAATATAACCAGAGACATTGAAATAAAGAACAAACTGACAGTAACCAGAAGGGAGGTGGGAAGGGGATAACAGAGGAAAGAAGGGGAAGATGATAGTGGGGGTGGGTGGGGCAGGGGACAGTGGTGGAGGGAAAATGGAGACAATTGTACTTGAACAACAATAAAAAAAAATTCAGGAAGAATTTTTAAGAACTGAAGAAATTAATTTGAGTCAAATATAAAGCAATTAAATCAATATTACCTCCAAAAACTTGTAAACTTTTGTTGGAACGCCTCCCTGACCTCTTGATAAGCTTACAGGGCTGAATAAAGTGCCAGCTAAAGTAACATTTCCCATCAAAGATCTTACCTAGTAGAAAGCCTAGGTAACTATTTAAGCAAACTGTTTTTCAATTTGACACAAGCATATGTCTATCTTCAGTCAAGATAAGCTACAATGTTGAGACTTGACAGTGCAGTAAACTCTGGTAAAGTTAAATTAAGGAGCTTCCTGGGCTTTGTTTATACTTGGCAAACAGGAAATGGAAGATATATACAATGGTCTAGTTTGTAGAGTCAGAGCCTGGACAATCAACAGAGAGGCCCTTTGGATGACAGCGCTAACTACAGGAATATCTGAACTGCTCCAAGGAAGCAGTCACCTGTACCCTGGACAGGCATGAAGAGAATTATGGCAGTGCCAGCACCCCCACACTTCAACACCACAGGGAACCTTCCTCTAGTGCACATCATGGCCTAGTCAGACTTTGAGACAATTAATGCTGCCATGGGCTTATTTTAGTGGGAGGACGCAATCCTGAATATGTTCCCTGGACAAAGGCCACACAATGTCTCTTAAGTTTGCCTTGGAACACACCAGACTTCACTGACCAGGCCTCTCCTTGAACCTGTCCAGGCCCTCCACCAGCCTGGCACTGAAAGAGCCTTTCAGACCACTTGGGACCCCCATGTATCAACAAAACGCTGTTTGGGTATGAAATCTTTCCTCTGTGAGGCAGAAAACTCTCTGAGCAAAATGTTTTGGTAAAGCTGCCATTTTACTTCATGCTAAGATTTCTCAGGTTTTCAAGGTTAAGAGCCATTTGATGTAACTTAGCTAGAACTACTTGGAAGAAAGTAAGAGTTATGTTTTAAGACATAATATTCTTGTTGAATTTGATACCCTCAAATAATCCAGTCTTACAGTACCAGTTATATTCTAAGCTACATAACATAAATGCCAGTCTTTTCTTCTCATTCGTTAGCAGCATATTATAAATGGATAAGCTCTCCATTATATAACTAGAACATATTATAATTTTTCTTTTTCACAGTATCTTATATTTGAATGTCATCTGATTCCTACAAAATCATCCTCTTCCCTTAAGTGTTTACTGCTGAAAATCACTCAGTATGTAAGCTAACTTTTAAAGGTTCTGTAAAATGACAACGTCTATGTATGGATATATACGTACATATATGCATATGCAGAGAGAATAAAAATGGTGAAATGTTAATAAGGGTTTTGAAGACAATGAAAAAATAGGTTAAGAGAATATGGAACTTTTTGAAAATCTAAAATGAACAAGTTTTTTTAATACCATCAACTGCCTTGTTGTGCACTATGCGTATACGTTCATAAATCTCTTACAAAATTACTTTTTCATCTTCTAAAAACTAAGCTTTGAGTGGTAGGAGAAATAAATAAACCGCATGGTAAGCAGAATGCCTATGGAAAGAGTCAAATACTTTTGACGTACCTTGGACTACCTGCGTTATGAAGCTCATCAGTCCCGCAGCTGGTCTCACTGAGAGCAGGGCAGGAGTTATGCACGGCGTAGACAGACATGCTGGGATGTTCAATGAGAAGGTTTTCCATAGGACTGGTTTCCACCTTGATAGTGGTTAATCCACCCGCAGTGAAACACGGGGGAGGAGTGATAAACCAGCTCTCCTCCATCGGACAGGATTCAAACTGGAGGAAGCAGGAATCACTTGTATCAGCCAAGCACTCAAGAGACGCAGGTAAACAGGAGAAGACTGAAGGATGCTTGGTAGGTGAGTCTTCAATGATGTCTTCTTCCTCATCTTCTGCTGCTGACAAACCAGTGCAAGTGTCTTAAAGATGAGAGAGACACTGCTATTAGCTGATGCCCACATTCCTTCATTTAGATCAGAAAAAAACCATTTATATTCACCCATGAGTATAAAATAATTTCTGAGCACTGTGTGTACATGTATGATGTATCACTGTATGGGATGCATTACTCTGGCTTTGTGAGAAGGTTTTCAGACTGTTTCTGTTCTACTGAGTAAACGTATAACAAGCCATATGTTACTGCTTGTCTAGCCTGAGGGTTTTCTATTAAAGTGATTTGATCAGGGTGCAAGAGTTGCAAACTGGCAGGTGTCAGTCAATTTCATGAGCTGATCACCTGGCACAGGATGTTTCCTGCAATTTTTTAATACAAATTCTTGTTTATTTACTTTTAAGGCTGAAAAACCTTTGAAGTTACTGATTTACTTATGCAAAAACTGAGATGCGAGTGTTTGCACTTTTGCTGTGATGATTAATGGCGGAGGATACCTTACCTATGAAATCAACAAGAATCCATTCGTCATCTTCTTTCTCACTAAATTCTGGTTCTTGGTTGGAAGGAGTGTTGCTTTCACCTACAAACATTTTATTCAATCTCTGGAACATTTTTAAGGCAAGACTGAGACTTTGGCTGGATGTTTTTATAGCTGAGATTCGAAACCCCTGTCTTCAGTCAGCCTGACGGCACTGACAGGAGAGGAAAGTGCACAAGGTGCTTATTCAACTTGGGCGAGAAGAACAGTCATTATCCCTAAAATAGAACAGAAAAATCAGGTTATTTCAAACCAGCATGTCTTTACATAATATGTGTGTGTGGTTCTGAAAGTGCGCACACACATACATGCACACCCTTAGAGAAAGCACAGGCCTTAGCCTTCTGGCACAGCTCTTCCTTTTCTGCAGGAGCCAAAGGTAAGAACTGCAATATCTGGTATTTACAAAGCATAAATGACTACTGAAACAACTTGTACATATCTTAAAATGTGAAATAAAAAGAAAGGTGTTGGCACAGATACAGAGAACAGGCTGATGGTTGCCAGAGGGGAGGGGGACTGGAGGACTGGCTAACAAAGGTGAAGGGATGAAGAAGTACAAATTGGCAGTTACAAACTAGTCACGGAGATATAAAGAACAGCATAGGGAATACAGTCAACAATACTGTAATAGCTGTATGGTACCAGATGGGTACTACTTGAAATACCTGGAGGACCACTTTGTAAAGTATGACTATCTAACCACTACACTGTACACCTGAAACGTGTATTATAATATTGAGTGTCAAATGTATTTGAAAAATAAAATGTAAAAAAACTGAATGTGGGATCAGTGACTGCAGAATTTACTTTCACAACTCAGTTCAGACGTCCCCCTGGCCTGGAGAATATCCATGGCCCCTCCACTCAGACCTACCCCGGTACAGAAGAGCTCCTTGAGGGCAGGGGCCATACCATTCACTTTAGTTGCCTCAGCACTTCGTGCAGCATCAGCTGTTCAACTATTAACACCAAAGCGTGACAAGCCATATAAATTAGGAAGTAGTTTTTTTAAAGATTTTACTTATTTATTTAGAGAGAGGGGACAGAGGGAGGAAGAGAGGGATAGAAACATCGACTGGTTGCCTCCTGCATGTCCCCAACTGGGAATAGAACCAGCAACCTTTCATTTGGCAGGCCAACACTCAATCCACAGAGCCACACAAGAGAGAGGAGGAACTATTTCTTTTAAATAAAATTATAATTCATTCTAGAATTCATAACTTTAAAAAGATAAAGCATTGTGAGTAACAACATTATTGGAGAACTGCAAAAGAAAAGGAGGAAAGAGTTGGTTCTCTTTCACATCTGTACTTTTATATTAAGGGATACATTTGAATAAAGTTTATAAATTTAAATAATTTCAGACTGCAGTATTGCTTTTTGTTAAGTACAGGAACAAATACTAGATATTAACAGTCATTCTATATAGCAGTCAACTGCCAGAAGCTGCCAACTGAACGCGGTAATAGTACCCAGTGACCACCCTATGCCAGGCATTTATCCTTCTCTGGCCCATTTTCTCTTGTGCTCTGTACCTCTTATATGTGACTACACGCATACCTAATTACTTTTCAAATCTGTAAGGACAGCATACTTGGACCTTCAAAACAATTCTTACAGCTGGCATGGGAAAATGTACACTGTAGAAAACTAAGGACAGCAACTAGAACTGGAACCAGCCATTCACCGTGTAGTGGCAAGTAGTGGTCAGTGTGCCTGGGTTCAGTGCTGGCCCTGCTGCTTCTGCCCTCTGCGACTTTCAAAGTTACACTATTCGAGCTGGCAGTAGGTCCACCTCATGGATTTCTGTTGATTTCTAAATGAGGAACTATCCTTGTCTGATCTTATTCCAGAGTTCCAGATTTATGTATTCATGTCTTCCTGGTTACCCGATGGGCATATCAAGCCTAACACATATCAAAGAGAACTTAATTTTCCCCCCACAAACTTATGTACTGTCCTTTATCCCTTCTCAGTAAGGAGCAGCAGCAGCACCCAGCAGTTTATTCAGGCCCCAAACCTAGCAGATACCCTTGGCTTCTTCTAAGCCCTACCATGCTCCCTCCGTCCTACGCCACCCCTCCTCCAAACTATCAGCAAGTCCTCCTGACTCTAGCTACATGTGTGGTTTGAATCCACCTACTTCCCTCTACCACTCTCATCCTAGTTGAAACCAACCTTCCTGGTGTCTCTCCAGATTCTGCCAGTCACCTCCTAGATGGTCTCCCTGACCCTATACTTGTAAAATGAGAGAAGGCAGGCAACCAACTTGGCAAGGCATTTGGCACAAAGTTCTCAGTCACTGTCAACTATCATTCTACAAATATTTATCGAGCACCTCTTACGCATCAGGTGCAGCGCTAAGTGCAGGGAAAAGGCAGTAAATAAAGCCCTCCTGTGGCAAGTTAACAACCCATGTGCTATGTGCCCTGGAAGAACTACTGGGTGTCCCTCAGACCTCTGCAGGGGGAGGTCAGGGAAGATAAATGACTTTAATCTTGAGTGGATGGGAAGATGAACAATGAAGGGACAGAAGCAACACTGTGGAAACCTGAAATTGGGAATGAGGCACCTGCCGTGTGGCTCCAGACTCACATGAACAGTTGTGAGGGCAGGCTAGGGCAGAAGTTAATGGGAGGAAACAGTCAAGGATGACCCAGTCTTCTGGCTTGGCCAACTGTGAGGATGGTGAGACCATGTAATGGAACAAGAGTACTGCAGAGGTGGTTTGGGCATTTTAGAGAGGCTGAATTTGGGAAATCTGCAAGTCATGCAGCTGGAGATGTCTAGTAGGTGGCTGAATATAGGGCTGTGGAGTTCAAGGGCACAGTCTCAGCTCGGGGCACAGACTTGGGAGTTGTCAACACAAAGCAGGTAACAGAAACCATAATAGTGGATGAGACCATCCAGGGAGGATGAAAAGCACCTCACTAAACAACACTTCTTTTTCTGATGAGAATAAGGCTTTAACCCATAACTTCAGACTTTTTGTTTTAAAGAATCAGGAACAATCTGGGTGTTGCAAGTCCTGGTTATGCAGAAATGCTAATCCCAAGTCATGAACTCCATCATCATATCCCAATCTGTCCTCCAGAAGGAGGAAGAGGGAAAGATTATCTGACCTGATGATGTAATTTCAGACTTTTGACATTTCACTTTCAAAACAGCCATCTTCAGCTGTAAATGTAGTTAGAATCTGTAGCTGATTAGATTCCTGGTTCAATTCTTTACGTGCAAATTGGATTATGGCAGCTGTTTGCTGTGCTACTACAACTGTGTAGTACTATGAATGTGTCTTCATATCAATGACATCTGAATACTTTTGTGGTCACAATCCATCACCCTCAGCCATTAAATATTGAAGGTGGGTAAACAGGAAGTGTCACTTGCATAACCAGTCTTCCTGCAACACGGCCAGATCATGAAGGCTGGAGGAATTCTAGTATAAGAATTCAAATTCAGCTCTGTTTCACGTAAGAGAAGTTAGAAGAGAGGTGGGCTATGTGATTTGCTTAACCGACTGTGGTATGACATACATCCCAAGAGAAGAACTATCACAGGGTTTGATATAAAGGTTTTGAATATATAAGCTAGAAGGGAAAGAAAATATTTTCAAAATATTTTCCCCATTTCTCTTAAATTGTGGAGGCAGATATTGGCCCCAAGTATATTTCTGTGTCTGCTGGAACCAGTTGAGAGACTAATCCCAGTTCCCTAGAGTACTGGGTTGGATGCAGGCTCTGTACCAGATAGGAAGCTGGCAGTGGGGGGGTAGGGGAGCAAGAGAACACACCCCACAGGGAGACCCTTGCTCCTCCTAAAAGAGCATCTTGTTCCCCAACTGTGATGCCACATGGGGTCCATGCCAGATCAGTGGCAGCTACAAGGCAGAGAACATTGCTGGGACCACTGTGGCTGGGCAGCTGTGGGTTTCCAACGGCAGACGGCCCCCTCTGGCTACAGCTCCAAACCCATGTGAGGACAGCCAGCTTATCCTGGAACAGGCGCAACTATGCCACAGGAAAGGTGTCTCCAGTGGGGCTTTCCACGTGGCAGCACAAGTCAATCTTCTGGTTTCCTGCAGTCAGAGGCTGTCTCCAGATGTCCCATGCCTCCTGAAAGGGCAACCAGCCTTGGGTGTGGTGTTCAGGAGCCCAGCCAGTCTAGAGAAGAGCTCATCATCATCTTTCCAAGTCACTGTTGGTATTTATGTAACACACCTGCTCAGTGTTCCCACTGAGTGGAGTCCTGCCTATCCTGCCAATGACCCAGCGACTGTCCCAACCCAGTCACTGCTACTCTTGACCTTGGCTCCTGCCAAGGAACGGAGGCTCTCCACCGGGCTGGTTCTATGTGGAGCTAAAGGGCAAGGCAGAAGAGACTTCACTCCTCCCTGCATGTCACTGACTGTTTGATACAACTGGAGGGCAATGATAAAACTAAAATGAAAATTCCTAAGAGGACAAATTTACAAACACAGCTCTGAATTTAGTATAGAGGTAGAGGCAGAGAAGCCTAGGTGTGAGAGTGCTGCCTTTCTTTGGGGCATCTGCAAACTTTCAGCCTTAAACCTCAGTCGAGCAGTCTCACCCCCAGCAGAGAAAAGAAACCAAGTGTCTGCACCCCAGCATTTCAAGAAGGCAGCTTTGTGCCTGTAATCCTGGCTCAAAATACCTCGCTTTAAAAATGTCTTTTTCATTATAAAATGAATGAAATCACATTACAAAAAGTTTAGAAAATAGGTATTATTTCATGTCTTGTTGCAACCACTGTTAGTACATTGCACATTTTCCTCTAGCTTTTTCTACGACAGTCTTTTTAATCATTAGTTGTAGTCTAGTAATCGCACGATTTTGTATCCTGCCTTGTTACTTTACATTTCATCATCAATGCTTTGCATATTATATATTACATGAGTAGAAATGCTGTGAGCAGAGAAAGGTGGCTGAGTTGATACTTATGGGGAAGAGCATTCTACATAGTTCAAGAACTTAGAAAAGGAGTTGCTGGTCTGGAAGAGCTTGTTAGCTTCTCATTTTTAAGACAGCACCAACCTAGAGGGAGTACAGCTCTGGAATTAGCCTGCTGTGTTTGAAATCTTGGCTTTGCTACTTGCATCTTGTGTGAACTTAAGATATTTAGTGACTTTTTGGTGCCTCAGTTTTCTTACCCTTAAAATGGGGATGGCAGTGGGGAATATTAAGTGTGTGTCACTTAATAGCACCTGGCACATAGCAGGTAAATATTAACCACAAGTTCATTCCGAGGTAATTGTTGATTGACTATGAGCAAGTAATTTAGCATCTTTGGGTCTGAGTGTTTTTACCTGCAAAATGTTTACATAATAATTAGAGCTACAGTTCACTGAATGCTTATTTTATGAGACATGGACCTGATGTACTTATTTGTCCCATTGTACTAGTAAGGAAACTGAGGCTCAGATATTAAGTAACTTGCTCAAAAGTGACAGAGCTGCTCAGGGGTGGAGCTGGCATTACAGCCTCAGTCTGTCTGGTTCCAAGTACATTGCTTTTCCCTGCACATGATCTCTCAGGCTCCTTCCAGCCTCAACTGTGGCTCTATGAACTTCAGAGAACAGCGCTGTTTCAGTTGTTGTTAGCTGCCAGTAGGCGGCTCCAAAAACAACATTAAAAAATAAAAATCCCACAACTTTGATGATCTAACTTCATGTACACTTGTGGCTTCTTGACAGTTTCGAAATACCAGGTGGCTCAACAAACCACATCATGATTGAAAAGCAGTCTCAAAATTATCGCTTTATACCCTGCCCCCTTCACTTGTTTAGGGAAAAAAAAAACATGCTGATTTGAGTAATTTAAAATCTATTTAAACTGTAGAAAAACCAAGCAAGAAAGTAGTCTTTGCCTGTTCCACTTTGACCTTTTTTCAACTAGCTGCAAAAGGGTCACTCTCCCAGGGACCCACGGGTGTCAGCCCTGAAGCTGACTGACAGTGGACAAAGACAGAAATAGGTGGTAATTCATAGCCTGGTAACTTTGAATTTTGAGAGTGGACCATTCCCAAGAGAAACAAACATAAGAGAGCACTCACAGAAAAGAACAAAAGATAGGATGAAACAAACAAGAGACCTTGGTCATAGAAATTCGTAAGACCCTGGTTCCAGGCAGGGGCCTTTGAAAATTACGCTGCCAGTTCAGAATTAACAGTGTCTGCGATTTAAAACCAAAAGCCTCCCAAGTGCTTTTCACATCTGCAATGAAAAATGTATTTCAATTACCAGGCAAGTGATGTCAGGATCTTGGAGCACCTCATAACTTCTGTTCAGTGACTCCCACGGGTAACTCCCCTCCCCCTTTCCCTAGAACTACTTTGTATTCAGAAAACTTTCACTTTTAGTAGTGTATGCCCAAGTCCTTGGAAGTTACAGATGCAAAGGGGCTCTTCCTTAATCTACTCAATTTGGAATTAACATAGACGATAATAAGCAGACATAATTGGGAAATACAGTAAGAACAGGAACTGTCACTTAAAATTCATCTCCGTCTTTGAAAGAGAAAACACCATGTCCTTTTAATTGGCTGTGTGGCCTTGTGTAAATGACTCGATTTCTCTGGACCTCGGGTTTCCTATTCACAAAATAATACGGTAAAGCAAGCATTATGCTATATGGCGTATCGTAGGCCCTCAGCGTGGATTACTCGTAAAATGATAAGGATTTTTTAATTATGGGCAAGTAAAGTGAGTGCTCCACAGGTGCGACCTCAAAGAGTGAGGTGTCAGATCCAGCGCGTAACTGCGGTCACCGGGTTCCGGGAGCCGCAGAGCCCACGGTGCCACCGAGCGCGACCCAGGGCCAGGTGTCTGGTGGAGGGGGCGCGGGGCGCGGGCCGGGAGGAACGAGTCCCAGGGCGGAGGCCAGGAGCCCGCGGGCGCGCGGTCCCAGGCCGACCGCCCGGTGCAGGAGCAGGAGCGGAGGGGAGTGAGGAGGAGGAGGTCCGGCCGCGGCCGAGAAAACAGGCACGTTCGGGGGAGGAGGCAGAAACCAAACACTTAACCGCCGCCCCGCGCCGGGGCTCGGCCCGGCCCCGGTCCGCCAGGCCGCCTCTGCCCGCACCCGGGGTTGGGAGGCCCGCCGAAAGGGTGGGCGGCCGGGGGAGGCGCCAGGAGGAAGCGGGAGCCCGGAGAGCTCGCGGCCGGAGGGCGCGGCGCGCGGGTCCGGGCAGCGCCGCCGGGGCGTCGGGACGAGCGGACGCGGCCCCCGCCCCGCCCGCACTTACGTGGGCCTGACCTGCAGCGCGGACGGCGACGAAGATACAGCGCGTCGCTCCGCGGGGACCGGCGGGCTCGGCGTGGGGCTGCTGAGGTAGCTGCGGGTCCCGGGACTGCGGGCGCTGGGCCGGGCCGGCCCTCCTGTAGCTGCGCCGCTGGCCGCCGCCGGCCCCACTCGCTCCTTTTGTTGTTGTGCAGCGCTCGGAACAGCTGATCGGCCGCTCCGCCCGCCGCTGGCCCCGCCCCGGGGCCGGGCCAGCGCTGGATCCGCCAATCGGAGGCGCCGGAGCCCCGGGGCCACCCTGCGAGAGGTTGTCACTAACGCACGTGACCTGGCGCCGGGCCCGGCAACACTCTCAAGTTAGAAACAAGCCCGGGCAACAAAAGCCGGGCGCCGGGCGTCGGGAGGAGACTGTAGGGGCGAGCGGAAGGGAGGGAGAGTGGGGGTTCGGCGGGGCTGGCACTGGAGCGAATGGGGGACAGAAATGGGAACCTGCAGGAGTGTGAGAAAGAGCGCGAAGGGCGAAAGGGAAATCCCAGACTCCTGTTATTCCTTTGGCCAACGGTTTGTAGCACAAAGGGACTCAAAACACCTTTTTAATTTTTTTTTTTTAACTGTGAGAGGAAGATAGTGGACATTGAGCGTTATGGAGTCCAAAGACCCCAAGAGGCCCGTTCAAGCCAATGTAAAACCACAGACACCACTGTCCGGCAGGCCCACTTCCTGGCCTTCTTGGATGGGAAGTCTGGGCTCCAGACAAGGGGAATTCAGGGTTACCCAACCTCCTTTTGAAGGTAGGGAGTCGGGCCCCACCTCGCTGTGTCATGCTGGCTGCACTTGCCCACAGGCTCAGGATTCAGCCTATGGAAGGGCAAGGCAGAAGAGGCCATCAGACCAGGCCCGAAAGCCAAGAGGACAGGAGCTGAAGAGCCTTCTGCTCCAGCAGGCGACAAAGCACCCTGGAAAAACCCCGGAGGAGGAAGAGTTAGGAAAGCTGCTTCTTCCCCAGGCTCTGCATCGAAGCTCTCCAGTGTCCCAAGGAGGTTATGACCTCTATTCTACTGTTATAAGTGCAAGCTGTGGGCATCTACACAGGACCCACCTGATCACCCGATTATTTATAGTGAGAAGAAAATGAGACATTGGGTTTGAAAATGCTTTCCAAACCAAAGCTCTGTATGTGTAGAGATGGATTAGCTGTGCCTGGAAAAGACCAGCGAATCAGTTGATGCAGATCTGCTCTCATGTGGATCCTGTCTGGGCA
The DNA here is from genome assembly GCF_022682495.2 of Desmodus rotundus. Classification (NCBI taxonomy): domain Eukaryota; kingdom Metazoa; phylum Chordata; class Mammalia; order Chiroptera; family Phyllostomidae; genus Desmodus; species Desmodus rotundus. The sequence goes on along the minus strand of NC_071394.1, from coordinate 31,093,310 downwards.
GAGATGCAATTCTCTGACCCGGGGTGGAATTTATGGCAGCCTTCAGCAGGTATCTGTAGCATACTTTACAGTGTCTGGAAGACTCACATTCTGATCCTCAGAAGAGTCCTGGGGTCAGTCTGTCTCCAACAGTAGTGATTTTGACAGGCGTAAATCAAAGTGCCGAGGATTATCTGACACCCAGAAATAATAACCAAAATATGGTGCCCATTTGAGGTTTTCTCAGGAGGTAGACCAAACCTGTAACCTGTGGACTGGACAGTCTCATAGAACTGAGCATGCTTTGGATTTTAGGTTTGGGCAAATCAGGCCTATCTTAATATTGTCTCTCAAGTGCCATTGCTATGCCTGGAGTCCTGTCACCTCTTGTTTCTCAGTAATGCATCAAGAGGCCATCTTTCCATTCAAACCATGGTGTGATGATTGTAAGGGTCTTAGTTTTTAAAAGTCAAGTCTAGACTTATCTTTTCCAACTTGATAAGTTTTGTCACCATGAAAGGCAGAATGTGAAAGCACTCAATGCCTGTTATGATTGAGAAAACAATGTGAGGTACACGATGTTCCTCACTGTTTCTCAATGTGAGAAAAGACAATGTGTCTTTTTCTTCCCCTAGAATCGGGGCTGGCCCTGTGACTGATTTGACCAATAGAATGTGGCAGAAATAATGTTTTAGGACTCTTAAGACCAGACATTAAGAAGGCCTGACAACTGCTTTGCACTCTGGAAAGTCACTCTAAGGAGAGACCACCATGCTGTGAGGAAGCCTAACCTATCTCTGTGGAAGGGCCACACAGAAAGAGCGAGATGCTTGGCCACCCCTAGATATTTAGCCCATTCCAGCTGAGACACCAGACTTCTACGAGTAAAAATGCCCACCAGGAAGTGCCAGCCCTACAGGCACAGAGATGAGGCATTCTCATTGAGACTTGCCAAAATCGCAGAATTGTGAGCACATAAATGATTTGTGCTCTAAGGCACTAAAAGTTGGGGTGGTTTTAGAAGCAGCAATAGGTAACAAACACAAAGCTCAACAATAGAAAGGCCCATCGCACAAAGTGGAGTTTTGGGCATAAAAACATTTTTTATCTTATCTTAGGCGTCATTTGCTTTCTGTTCACTCTATTGCTGATTTATAATTTTCCCACCTGGTGCTTGTTTATCCCAGTGGTGTACGAAGCTAGTGGTGGTGGGGGTGCGGGGAAGTCTGCTCTTGTGAGGGAAAAATATTTTATCACTGACATTATTTGGAACTGTTTGTGCAGGAAAGTAATAACAAACAAGCGCTGGCCGGGTAGCTCAGTGGGTTAGAGTGTCGTCCTGATACATCAGGTTGTGGGTGATCCCTGGTCGGGGCACACACAAGAAGCAACAGTGAATGCATAAATAAGTGGGACAACAAATCGATGTTTCTCTCTCTCTCTTTCTCTCTCTCTCCCCCCCTCTTTCTAAAATCAATAATTTTTCAAAAATAAAACTGACTTTTAGTCACTTTTAATATTCTCTATATACACACAGAGAAATCCACTGCTTATTGCTGTAGCTGGGGTGAGCCTTTCCCGCTGCATCCCTTCTTGGCCTGCCACTGGTTTACATACACATATGCAGTGAGACTCGGGAGTGATGTCATCCCCACAGGAGAGAGCTGTCTGAACACAACCCAACCGTCAAATCACACAGCTGCAAAGTAGCCTCTCATCTGTCGGTTGACAAAGACCCAGCCGGGTTCTCCGCCTGGGCAGACCCAGTGAATCCAACCATCCTTTAATTTGAAGGATAATTCTCAGTGGGTTGCCATAGTACCCACTTCCAGGCCGACCCCCTGCTTTGGGGGCGACCCTTTCCCCATCTGTCAGAGTCCTCTGTCTTCCATGAAGCTCAATACACTCCCTTATCTATCCCAACAAAAGGGATTCAACCTCAAGTTTTTTTGTTCTGAAGGACCACAGGGCAGGGCCGCATTTATGCCAACATCCAGAAACAATGTAGCTGATGCCCCTGCCTCCTGCCTCCAAAGGCAGGCTGTGGCATTGCCCTGCCAATTGCATCAAGGCTGCTAAAGAATGTTGTTTCCAACCAAGCTGCAGATGGGGAACCCCGTAGAGTGGCTACTCGGGGCAACCTCGGGACAAGAAACAACAAGTCATCCCATCTGTACTGAGGAGAACTCAAAAGTGAAGCCGGCCCAGGTTATTTTGAATCTGTCCATCGATAAATACGGTCTTCTGAGCTTCTGCAATCCAGCCAGCATGTTGTCAGGTGTTTGGAAAAGACAGAATAGTTATTGGTTTTGTTTTTAATTTAGAAGAACAATCACTTGGAGTTCCAGTGAAACCTGTTGTCCCAAGAAAGGGAAGAAAGGATCTGTCTTTGTCTGCAGAAAGCCTGAAACAGAAGGAAGCAAGAGGTTTAGTGAACTCCCAATTTCTGAAATAAAAGCAGAAAACAGAAATCTAGCTGGGCTGCCAGTTACCATTTCTGGAAGAAGTCAGAAATGATACCAAGGCCATAAGTGTAATAGCTTTTGAAGATCCTGGAAGCTTTGTAGTCCCACATATTAGTTTTTTTAATCCTATGTCCACATGGTGATTAGAAATAAAATCCTGATGCCCTGGCTGGTATAGCTCAGTTGGTTGGAGTGTTGTCCTGTAAACAAAAAGGTCATGGGTTTGAATCCCCAGGGCACATGCCTAGGTTGCAGGTTCGGTGCCTGGTCAGTACATAAGGCAACTGATCGATGTTTCTCACATCAGTGTTTCCTTCCCCCTTGCTCTCTCCTTTCCCCTCTCTCTAAAATCAATAAATATGTCCTCGGGTGAGGATTAAAAAAAAAAAAAGAAAGAAAATCCTGAAAATGAAAAGGGGCCTGTGTGCTGGCTGAGGCACCAGAAAGGAGAAGGGAGATGGGATCCCCTCAAGCAGCAGCCGGTGTGTGGGGACAAGAGCCCTCAGGAGCTGTGGTAGCATAGGCGGGAAGGTGAGAGCCAGGAGTTCCCCAGACTCAGGGTGCTTTCTCCAGTTTCTGTCAAGTCCTGACTTTACAGGCTGTTCAGTTTCTAGGTGAATGCACAATGTACCCCATTATTTAAAATTATATGAAAGCCCATCCTTACAGCAGCGCAGAGCGAGCCACCCTAAAGGGATGTGGCCCAGAACATGACACAGGATGTGCCTCCATAAGCTTGAAGAGACCCACTGTGTGGGGCAGGCCGGCCCAGTTCTGGGGAAGTCACAGCATTATCTCAAGTGTGTGAGCAAAGCTCCCACTGCCAAAGCTACCTCTTTACTCACAGGGCCACTTCTGGGTCACTGCCCAGCGGTCTGCAGGTGCCAGAAGCAGCCTCAGGTGGGGTCTGTTACCATGAATCACTCTATTGTGGGGACAGCTTGAGCAGAACATGTCTTTCTGCCATTCTCAAAAGGATGACGCTGACAACATGATTGCTACTTATGTAAGCTACACAGGTGCCTAGTCTGCCTATTTAAGGAAAACTTGTTTATTGGGTTACTCTTTTCTGTGGAATTAACCACCTTAAATATCCATTCCATTTTGCAAGATTAATTTGTGTTCTTAAATGTCCAGGGTTTTCATGGTTTTGGCACAGCCAGACCTAAGCATGTTGATAATCTGAGGCAGGAGGTTTTGGATTTCTAGTCTTTCGGGGCCTCTCCTGCTTCACTCCTCTTCGGTGGTTGTAGTCAGGTCTTTCCCTTTGTAGATCAGACAGAGGGAGGGTATGAATAGCGTAGCCCTGTAAAGGTCGAACACCATCCACCCATTCATTCAGACCTACTCTGTTCACAGCATCCGTCCATTCATTCAATAATTATTTAATAAGCACCAACTCTAATCCAGGCACAAAACAGACAAAGTCTCAGCCCTCACGAAGCTTCCATCTAGTGGAGAAGATAAGCAAAATATAATAAGCAAGTAAATATATAATGTAATGAGTGCTGGGAAAAAAACAGAGCTCGGTAAAGGGTTAGAGAGAGGCTGGTGGGGAGGTAGGATGGTCAGGAGAACTTTTCTGAGGAGGTGGCATTGTGCAGCAAGATTGGAAGGGCGTGAGGGCAGAGGCAGCCCAGGCCGCCAGAACAGCCAGTGCAGAGGCCAGAGGCAGAGTGCTTGTGTTCAGGGACTAGCACTGTTCTTGTGCTAAACGGTGTCACTGAGAACTTGGGGCGATCTGGTATCTGATGGTTACCTGAGCAGACCCATCGGACTACAGGTCGAAGAAGACTGGCCACAGAACTTTGAACTCCTTTGCATTCTTTTGGTTTTTTTCCTTTTGTTTTGGGGTATATGCCTTTGCAGAATGGCATTAGGTCCCTGAGAAGGAACTTTTCGTATTTATTATTATATCATGGAACTAAATTTTAGAGCCCTGAAAATAGGCCTCACAGATTGGGCCTCAGGGAATCAATTGTATTCCATGATGGGAAGGCAAAACCACTTCGGAGCGTTTGCTATCCGGTAAGGAAGGGATAGGATAGTAGAGAGCTCCTGCTCTGTAACAGGGACAGTCACTTAGCTCCTGAGTGCCTCAGTTTCCTCAACTGTAGAAGAGGGAAACGAATCCCACTCAGAGAGACAATAAAAGCAGAAAAGTGTCTGGGACATGTAGGTGTTCAATAAATGTTTGTTCTTACCACCACATAGAATTTTGTCTAAGGATTTTATTTCCAACCACATTGTGAAAATAGGATTTTTTAAAAGGAAAAAGAAAACCCTGAAGCTTAAAAGCTTCAATCGCTTTTGAGAACTTGAGCCCTAAAAACACAGGGTTAAGAATAAAATATCCTCATCTTTAGTAAGTCTATAAGCAAGAACCACAGTGGTGGCCTAGAGCCACGTTTGAATTTGTCCTTAGCTCATTTGCATTTTGTATTATCTAAATGTTTAAACAAGCCCTTCCCTAGCACACAGTGGTCCACCTGAGTTACTTTGCCTGCTCAAACACACGTGCAGTTGAAACCAATCAATCCTGAAAAGTAAACTCCTGGAAGCCATGTTGTTCATAATTAAGAACAGCATTCACAGTGAGAAACAGCTGAACCTAATGGCTAGGAGCACTAGTTCTGGAATCAGGCCTTAGTGCAAGCTATGTGAGTCCTCTTAGCCTCAGCTTCTGCATCTGTAAAATGGGGGTGATAAGAATGCCTCATTACATTGTTCTGAGGATTAAATGAGATCATGCACATAGACCTCTTAATATAATGTGTGGTATAAGGTTACTAAAATATTTTAAGTGCAACCTAAGTGTACTGAGTTCTACAGCCTTCAGGAGAGTGATATGCGAGACAGGGGTCAAGGAAGGCCTCTCCAGGAGGGGAATTTTGAGCCACGCCTGAGTGATGTAAAGGATTAAGTAGCTTTGTGAAGCTCTAACCAGTGACTCCACGAGGGGCAGGAACAGCCGGGCGTGCACTAGAGGACACGCGGTGCGGCTGCACGGCAGTGAGGGGAGGGGGCAGTGGGAGGAGACAATTCAGAAAGGTGGGCAGAGCCCCTTCACAAGGGAACTTGTGAGCGGGTGAGAAGTTTGGATTTCATTCTAAATGGGAGGGGAAATGAGAGGCAGTGGTCTGCAGTTTTAGACGTGTGGAACTTAAAATGCTTTTTGGATACCCAGGAGGAAATGTTCAGGCAACTGAATATTCGAGCCTGGAGCTTAAGGGACAGGTTGGGACTGGTATGTAAATGTGTGACTTATCAGCTTTTTAATAATATTTAAATCTATAGAACTGGATGGAATGACCTGGGGACAGACTGTGGGCGGAGAAGAGGACTGAGACCTGGGCCTGGAGCTCTGACTTGTAGGAGAAAAAGGGATAAGGAATATTCAGCTAAAAAGCCTGAGAAGGAGCAGCCCATGAGGTGAGTGACAACTTAGTGTGATAACGAAATCAAGTGCCGAAATGTCTTCAAGAAGGGAAGTGTGACCAACTGTGGAGAAGCTGAACGTGATGAGGTCAGCAAAGTGGGCTCTGGGTCTGGCAAGACGGCGGTCATCGGTAATCTTGGATGAGAAGTTTGGTGGGTGGGTGGCTATGGAGTCCTGACTAGTGTGGGTTAACAAGAAAAAAGAAAATCACAAGAAAGAGAGCCTAGGAGGTGAGAAAATGGAGAAAGTCTAAGTCTATTAGTTTGCTCTGGCTGCCATCACAAAGTGCCACAGACTGGATGACCTAAACAACGGGCATTAATTTTCTCACAGTTCTAGAGGCTGGAAGTCCAAGATCAAGGTGTCAACAGGGTTGGTCTCTCCTGTGACCTCTTTCTTTGGCTTGCGGATGGCGCCCTTCTACCTTGTCCTCCTCACACAGAGGTCTTCCCTCTGTCAGTGTTGTGTGTTCTAATCCTACCCCGGTAACTTAATCACCCCTTTAAGGGCCCTCCCTTCAAGTACAGACACATTCTGAGATGCTGGGGGTTAGGGCTTCCATATAGGAATGGGGGAGGGGCACGATGCAGCCCATAACACTAAGAAATTCTTTGTTAGGAATTTTGCTGTGAGGGAGAGCAAAGGATTGCGATGGAACTAGAGTCTAATGGGGGAGACGGGGAGGTTTTGTTTTTATTTTGAAATTTTACTGGGTGAGAAATTTCAGCTGCTGATGTTGTTGGCGAGAATGGCATGGTGGAGAAGCTGAAACTGTGGCTGCAGGAGAGAGAGGCATCATTACAGTAGCAAAGTCCTCAAATGCCCGAGAGAGGATGGGATCAAGAGGTGTTAAATGACTTACAGGGGTCACTAACTTGTGAGTGGTAGGGTTTGCACTTGACCCCAGAAATTCTAACTCTGAGACTCTCTATCCCATCAACTACATTTCAGTACCTGTCCTTGGGAGCAGTAATCACCATAACAATTCCCCAGGAAGGAAGCAGAGGAAACATGGTCACACATGGAATTATAGCTGTCCCAGCTGCCTACCGCCATGGCCCTCAGGGCTTGGGTGGGGTGAGGGAGGTAGGTCATGGGTTCACGGAAGAGGAAGGAAGAGACATAGGTGAGGCTCCATGTGATTGATTGATGAACTAACCCCCCCCCCCCCCCCCCCGAAATCTAGTTCCAAAAACGGTGAGCATTTTGAATCTGTAATCCAGTGTTGGCCTATTTATTTGACCTGAGCTTGGCTTCAGGTCAGCCCGTTTCAGACTTTGCATATGCGGATTGCTACCCTCTTTCACCAGCGCCGAGGAACACGTGACTTCATGGCTTCATGCTTTTGCTTCTACAAACCCTCTTATCATAGTACTTGCGTGTTGGAGCCCAGATGTTAAACAAATCAATCAATAAATAAGCCTTGGCTTCACATTTTGTACAGACAAATTTAATGGACATGCACACATTTTCTTTGCTGCCCCACAGCCTCTGTGTCATGGAATCCTTTGCCTGCAAACCCTTCCTCTTCCTCCTTCTCCTCCTCCTTTTTCTTCTCCTCCTCCCCCCCCCCCCCCGCTTCTTTTTTGGTAACAGCTTTACTTTTTAAAAAATATTTTATTTATTATTTTTAGAGAGAGGGGAAGGGAGGGAGAAAGAGAGGGAGAGAAACATTGATCGGTTGCCTCTTGCCCCCAACTGGGGACCTGGCCCCCAACCCAGGCATGTGCCCTGACTAGGAATAGAACCAGTGACCTTTGGGTTCGCAGGCCGGTGCTCAGTCAACTAAGCCACAGGATTATTGAGATATAATTCACATGTCATACAATCCACCCATTTAAAGTGCACACTTTATTGGTTTTGAGTGTATTCCTAGCATTGTCAACCTTTCTTGACACTGTCCTTTTCACCTGAGTAGACAGGTCAATCTCCTGACATTGGCTTGGCTCTGCTATTTCAGTCACGGCAACTTCCAAACCTGAGAAGGTTAGGTGAAGACTAGTGTAGATCTGACTATGACCTTCCTGGTACCTAGTGAGCAGCTGATGAACTGTCCAAGTTCGCTGGTGAAAACTTCTCGGTTCCTGTTACGTGGGTGTCTGTTTTGGAAGGGAGAAACACAGGATTGAGAGAGCAGGTTTTACTACAGTGAGGAGTGGACACTCTCCTCGGCGCTCAGACTGTGGCGTCTCGGTATTTTTAATACAAATGGCAGAACACCAAATCCTGTCCATTTGCTGCACATCTTTTTACAAGCTGTTCCCCCAAGTGCTCCATTTCATTATCCTCTGTCTAAAGTATTTGTTTTGAAACCACGTCTGTCCTCTTTCCTCTCATGGAAACCACCTGTAGCAGCAACCACTGCGGCTGATACAAACATTTGTTTTTGATAAGAGTGTATTTTGAACGTCTGTGGTTTCAATTTCTATTTTTGTCCCTTAGTGTCGTAACTTTTAAAAATCTCTTTATACTTTTTACGGGTAGTTTTGCTTTCCCAGGGCATTGTGTACTCTACTGAATGCGTCAGCTACATAACTGTGATCAGCCTGTTGCAAGATTCCTCTACCATCATTACCCCCAGAAAATGTCTTGTGAAAGACATCGAGACTTTAAGAGGCCAACACATGGACATTTCTGGTCTTGTATTGATTATGTACAATCATCCCAAACATTAGAAACGGTGCCAGGAGAATATCCCGTTTCTGAAATGTTGACCTACAATAGAGAGGAGCACAATAAAATAGAGCACTCAGTCCCAGTTAGAAAACTTCTTCTCTGTATTAGACAGGGTTCTCCATCCACACATGAAATTTACCATCATACTCTTAAGTTTTATTTTGTCTCTGAACTCTAAGAGTCACCTCATATGGAACTTCTTCCTTAGCACCAGCCAACTTTTTATTTATTTAACAAGAACTTTTACAATTTTAAAATCAGTGCACCCGGGCCAGTATGGCTCAGTTGGTTGGAGCAGCTTCCTGTAGCACAGCAGGTCACAGGTTTGATTCTCAGTCATGGCACATAACCAGGTTGTGGGTTCGATCCCCAGTCAGGTGTGTATGAGAAGGTAACCAATATGTTTCTCTCTCACACTGATGTTTCTCCCTCTCCTTTCCCCCCTTCCTCTCTCACTGGGTAAGAATTTTTTTTAAATCAGTGCAATTGTCCAATGATTTACATTTTTCATCTACATTATTTAAATGGGCCTCACAGCAATTCAATGAATAAAGTCAGGGCAATCATTATTATTTCCATTTTAGAAATCAGAAAACTAAGGTCTCCTGGCTGGCAAGTAACAAAACTTGCAGTAAAAATATATGTGAGTTCTGCTCTGACCAGCGTGGCTCAGTTGGCTGGGCATCATTCCACAAAAACATGTGATTTGAATTCTAGCCTAGGATTTTTTCCCCCACCATAATGCTCACTGTTAGATATGACTGTGTTTCTCCAACTTCAGCTGAATCAGAATCACTTAGCGGGCTTGTTACAATACAGACCACTGGGCCTTACCCCCAGAATTTCTGATTCAGTAGGTCTGGGGTGGGGCCCAAGAATGTTCTCATTTGTACCCATGCTCCGCCATTTTTTCCCTTGCCTTCCCTTTTAAGTTTCCCTTGCAGCTAGGGGTGGTCCAACCAATGTTCCAACCAATGATTTATAAGCAGAAGTATTTTGGCAAAGCCTGTGCTTTCCTGATAAAATAGGAGAAATGTGACTCTTCACTCTTCCTATGTCTTCCTGCCTAGAACTTATACGTACTTATAAGTACATATGTGAACTTATATGTACCTGCAAGTACACATGTGAACTCACATGTGGAGCCGCCATCTCATGACCACTGCATTGGAGTTGGCAGGATAGAAAGACAGGTAGAGGCTGGGTGCCTCACAGCCCTCAGTTGCTTACCTTCGCACTTCTTTTTGTGTGAGGAAAATAAGATGCTATTTAAGCCACTGTAGTCAGGTTCTCTGTTACTTATGGCTAAATGCATTTCTACCTAATACAGAGAAAAAGTATAGAATGGCATATGAGAGTCTGAGGCACTCTTGGAGAAACGGCATTTAGGGTGAGGCTCTATTCTGTAGCTGACTTTGTGCCAGGTGGATGAGACATGGTTACTGTCCCCAAGGTGTTCATAGTCAAGGTGAAAAGGACACCTTGACTATTACTATGTAAGTACATAATAATATATTGTGATAAGCACAGAGGTATAAGCAAAATGCTGTGGAAACCCTGAGAAAGAGCCCTGCCTAGGGGTCAGAGAAGGCTCCCAGCGGGTGACATCTGAACAAGATCCTGAAGGATGAATAAAGGACGGTCAGGTAGAAAAGATGGGAAAAACTTTCTGCACTTGTGTCCCTTCTCACTCCTACCCTTGGGGGCCAGAGGTTGGTCCAGCTTGGGGCGTGTTGGGACTCCCCTATAGCAGGACTTCTACTTCTGCAATAGAGGATTCCCAAACCCAAGCTGCCAGCAGAGTCAATGGCTCCAATGGAAACCCAAAGTCCAAAGAAGCAGGAGGGAAGTTGTGAAGGTTGGTGCATGGTCCTGACAGCAGGGCTAGGGAACCAGAAATCTGGGGCCAAAAGACAAGAGCAGGAGATCAGAAGGTACATGAGGCAGGGGAGGAGCCTGAGAAGATGGGTGCAGTTGCTTCTCAAGCAGGGAAAAAATTCAGTGAACTAAATAACCCATTTCATTCTTTCTTCTCATCCAATTTCATTTTCACTCTCAACCTCCATCCTGTTAGGTTTGTAGGAAACTCAATCCTACTCCTTCCTGGGGCTTTCCCCTGCACTCAGGGCTGTGCTAAAAACCTGGTGTGTTACTCAGCTTGCAGAGATCTTCAGTCCCCTGTGCTGCTTTTTCTGTGACACAGGAACTCTGACTGTAGGGTCCCATCTTCCGAGTGTATCATGGGTATTTCCACCAAGCACCTGATGCATCCTTTGGTGACTCCAGAAAGCAGGACACAGATCTCTGATGATGGTGGGCCCTGGAGACCTCTCTTTCCCTCCACAGGCTCACACCTCTCTTCTGGGTTTGGGAGAAATCCCTCCCTCAAGCCCTGTTTCTACCAGAGACATAGTCTCTCACCTCAAGTGCTCTTCAGCTCAATGATATTAAGATCTGGGACATATGAGCCAGGGAGGGAAGTGTTCTCCAGGCCAACTCTGCTATCCACCTGCCCAACCTCCTCTGAGACTAAGATCGGATTCTTCTAGAATGGGCCAAGAAAAAGAGGGAAAGTCAGGGAAAAAAACAGTTTAAGCTCTCAAATACTTATTGGGCCACATATTGATGGTGATGGTTTGGTTTAAAGGTCTAGGGGGTAGAACACACACATCCCAACAGGTGTGAAACAGAGTCAGGAATGGGCCTGATATGTTTGGAGAGTGGTGAGTACCCGAGGAAGGAGAAGAAAGAAGCTGGAGGGGATGCAGTAGGACAGCCTGCATGACTGTTTGTGGGATTTGGCAACAGAATTCAGAAAAGGTCAATAAGCTATGTTGGGACAAGATCCTGGTTGTTTTTTTTGGGGGGAGGAAACTTCTGATAGAAGGGTGGAAGATCAAGTTGTGAAGAGCCTGTTGCTAGCTATAGAAATAAGCAATACAAGGCCTAGTAAGGGTTTAAATCAGGGAATAATAATGGAGGTAGAAAAGCATGGTACAGTTCTGGGATAAAAGACACAGAATTTGGTCCTTGATCAGCTATGGGGGAATAACAGAGAAAGAGAGAGAGGGAGAGAAGCTGAAGCAAATTCCAAGCTTTCTAACTTGTAAGACTGGGTAGTTGGTAAATCCAGTTATTTACCTGAAGATGAGAAGACAGAAGACAGAAGTCACACTGGTAGAGGGTGGGGATGGGTGATGAAGATGAGAGAGTGAAACATATTTAGCAGATGAGTCAACATGCCATGGGGGTATCTATGGAAGAGCATTCCAGGTCTGCAGCACTAAGTGGGTGCAAACTCCCTGAGGCAGGGGCATGCTTTGTAACTTTAACAAATTATACCACCAACATGGCTGGAGCTGAGTTAGCAAGGGAGGAAATAAAGTCAGAGAGGTTGGGTGGGAAACAGATTACATATAGACTGGCAGAACATGGTAAAAACTTTGTGAAAGGTTCTGAGCAGTGGTGTGACTTGATCTACCTTACTTTGAAAAGGCTGCATTATTCCAAGATGATACAAGGGCGGAGAGCGCACGCAGGACGACCAGTTGGGATTCTACTGCAGTGTCTCAGGTGAGAGGTGATGGAGTGTTACACTGGGTGGAAGTGAGGAGAAGTGATTGGATTCCAAATCAGTAAGAAAAATACTAAGTCCCTAATAGGTGAGTGGACCAAGAATATGAACAGACAATTCATAAAGGAGACAATACAACTAGTAAACAAAGATAAAGAGAAATGTTTGGCACCACCAGTAAGGAAAGAAATACCAATTAAAACCACAAAATGACATACTTTAAACTATCAAATTAGCAAAAAGCCATTCATATCCTTTGACCCAGTAATTCCAGTTCAGGGAATTCTAAGAAAGGAATCCAAAATGCAGATGGAAAAACAACCATCATTCAGAACTGCCTGAAATCTAGCTGAACAGAAGTCCTATACCTAAGGGTATAAAGAAGAAGCCACATGGAGACTGGTAGGAAGGATAGACGTGTGAGATGGGCCGGTCCCACACCATGTGTGTGGATTCAAAATTGGGAAGGATATGTTGGCTGTGGAGGTCTCCCCTAAAGAGTGAGTGGTCTCAGCCCCACACCAGGCTCCAGTGCCATGGGTTCCAGTGCCAAGAGGAGAAGTCTCCATAACTTCTGGCTGTGAAAGCCAGTGGAGATTGTGGCTGAGTTATATGGAGGGCTTCTGAAGTACCTGGCGTTCCTTTTACAGGGCCCACACACAGATTTGCTTGCTGATGGACTTGCTTGCTCTGAGCTCCAGCTCTTGGGCAAAACCCGAAAAGCACCAGGGAAATATGGGAGGAACTGAATTGTCTGGCTTCAAGGTGAGGGCTAGAGGGAAAGCTTTGTCCAATACAGAAGTGCTGGCAGAGGCCATTGTTCCTTTCCTGAGCCCTCCCCCTGTCAGCACAAGCAGGCACCACATCCGAGTCTCCTTCAGCCTGGCTACTAACACTGTGCGCCCTAGCCATAATTCCCTGAGGCCCTACCTACTGAACTTGTGGGCCAACTAAAGCTGCTTCCAATATCTTTTCCTTAACAGTCTGTCTTGGCTCCTGATGCAGACTTTCCTAGAATGTCTCTAGGGTTCACAAAACCCAAACAAGTAGCATCAGCCTCGGCATGCCCTGTACCTCTTACTAAGCATCCCCAAGCCTGGCACAAGTGGCAGCTGGTCTCAGTTCACAGCTTAGCCTCTCCCAAGAACCTACAAGACCCTCCCCATCCTCAAGCCCCTTTGTGGATAAGTGGAAGCCGTCCACAAATCACTTTGTAGCTCATGCCAGGACCCCAGGCAGGGCACAGGTAGTGGCTGACATTGGCCTGCATGAGGGCCCTTCTCAAGGGACCCCTAAATCAACATACCCATTGGCCAGCTTCAGACCATAGCAGAGCACCACCAAACTACCTCCACAAATGACATGCTCAAGGGCAGGCTTGACAGGCAGCAGAGCCTGTTAAAGTGAATCCTGCTTTGTAAGCTTAGCTCTTGCACAACAGTTCCCCCACTATAGTCATGGCCAGTCCTCACAAAAATCAGCCTGAAGGTCAATCCATCCTATTGATGTGCCAATAGAAGTCAAGGCTCAACTGTAACACAAGGGTGCACACAACCTACACAAGGGACATACCTGAAGCACCTGGCTCATGTGACCAGGGAGACTGCACCATTGGGCCCCAAAGGACACCTATTACATAAGACAATTCTACCAGGAGATGAAGCAGCTCTACCTACATAGAAACAAACACAGGGAGGCAGTCTCAGTGAAGAGACAAAGAAACATGTCCCAAATGAAAGAACAGAACCAGACTCCAGAAAAAGAACTGAACGAAATGAAGACAAGCAATCTACCAGATGCAGTGTTCAAAACACTGGTTATAAGGATGCTCAATGAACTTAGGGGAAGAACTGATGGTCTCAGAGACAAAGAGATAGGAAGCATAAAAATGGAGGTAGAAAACATAAAAAACAACCACTCAGAAATGAAGATATAAAACTGAAGTGAAGAATATACTACAGGGAATCAGTAGTGGATTAGATGAAAAAATAGAATAGATGAACCAGAGGATCAAATCAGTAATTTGGAAGATAAGGAAGCAGAAAACACCCAGACAAGAAAAAGCTAAAGGAGTTCATCATTACCAAACTAGTATTACAAGATATTTTAAAGGGTCTTCTTGAAGAAGAAAAAAAAGATAAAAAATATGGACAATAAAATGGCAATAAGTACATATCTATCAATAATTACTTTAAATGCAAATAGATTAAGTACTCGAATCAAAAGACATATGGTGGCTGAATGGGTAAGAAAACAAGACCCGTACATGTGCTGTGTACAGCGGACTCACTTCAGATCAAAAGGTGCAGGCTGAAAGTAAAGAAATGGAAAAAGATATTTCATGAAAGTAGAAATTTTAAAAAAGCTAGAGTAGCAATACTTATATCAGACAAAATAGACTTTAAAACAATGGCTATAACAAGAGACAAAAAAGGGCCCAGCAATTCCACTTCTAGGTATTTGTCTAAAGAAACCCAAAACACTAATTTGAAAAGACATATGCATTCTCATATTAATTGCAGCATTATTCAAAGTAGCCAAGATATGGAAGCCCATCAATACATGAATGGATCAAGGAGTGGTACGTACGAATTCTGTCCAGAAAGTATCCAGCCTTGTACTATGAAAAACATTTCATAAGAGACATTTCTAAGAGACATTTATTGAAGAAGATACAAAATACAAAAAACATTGCACATAGGACAATGATGCCTCAGTCCCCTTCAAAGTAGGCACATTGGGACCTCACACAGTTCTCCCAGTCACCATCAGCTGCCCCGTTATATTTTCATGAATCTCATCAATGGTCTGAAATCTCTTCCCTTTCAAAGGTGATTCTAGTTTTGGAAAAGGCAGAAGTCGCAGGGTGCCAAATGTGGGCTTAGGGGGGGCTGAGTCACCTGGGTGATTTGATAGTTCACTAAAAAATTCTGCGTGAAATGCATGAACAGGCACATCGTTGTAACGAAGCTGCCAATCACCAGTTGCCCATAGCTGCGGCCTTCTGAATCATCTGAATAGTTTCCACGGAGGAATGTTCAAGCTAACACAAAATTTGATGCAGATCCATTGGCCTTATTTGCTCAGTCATTTTAAATGGGATGGCCACACAGTACACAAGCTCACTCAACAGCATCTACTGCCCCCACTGACTAGTAGAGTGAAGTCGTCATTGTTCACGCATGCGCATTCCAGTCCACTCTCCTTGATTGCCAGGTTACATTGATGTCTCACAAACCATTCTCATTATAACAATGGCTGGACTTTTCCCAGGCAGCCCTTGTCTTATACACAATGGAATATGACTCAGCCATAAAAAAGAAATCTTGCCATCTGCAACAACATGGATGAACCTAGAGGGCATTATGCTGAATGAAATAAGTCAGAGAAAGACAAATGCCAAGTGAATCTAAAGAACAAAATAAATGAACAAACAAAGTAGAAACAAATTCATAGATACAGAGAACATTTTGATGGTTGCCAGATGGGATAGGTGGTTGGGGGGATGGGCGAAAAGGGGGAAAGAATTAAGAAGCACAATTTGGTAGTTCCAAAATGGTCACGGGATGCAAAATACAGCACAGGGAACATAGCCAGTAATATGGTAATGCCTATGTTGTGAAATGGGCACTAGACTTCTTGCTGTGATCACTCATAGGTTATATAAATGCCTAATCACTGTTGTACATATGAAACTAATATAATGTTGTATGTCAACTGCAATTTAAAAAAGTTATTTTAAAAAAGTGAAAAATTTGTGGTCCAATCATCCTGAAGAATATACTCAGCAGAAAAAAGGGATCAAACTGTTGATACAGGAAATGCTCTGGATGAACCTCCGGAGAATTAGGCTTGAGTGAAAAAAACCAGCCCCCGAAGATCATATACTGTATAGTTCATTCACATAACAACATTGAAATGACAAGAATGAAATTACACATGTGGAGAACACTTTAGTAGGTGCCAGTGTTAAGGCGGCGGTACAGGTGGGTAAGGCTATAAAAGAGCAACAAGAATGACCCTTGCAGTGATGGAAAAGTTCTGTATCTTGATTGTCTCAATATCAACATGCCAGGTCTGACATTTACCATAGTTTTGTAAGATGCTACCATGGGAGGAAACCGGTGAAGGGTACATGGGCTCTCTCTGCAACTTCTTAAAGCCGTGTGTGTATCTACAGTGATCCCACCATAAGAGTTTAATTAAAAGTGATTACAAGCGAAGTCTGATATACTTCCAGAGAAAAGTCTCATGCAGGTTAATAGGTTATTAAACAAGGCCCTGGCCCAGGGGCCCTCAGATGCAAATTTACTGGTAGAAGTTTTGGGTTTTTTTTCCCCAAACGTCTTGGTAATTTGAAAGTGCTAATGGCCTCCAAAGCTAAATTTACTCCCTTTATCATGGGTAAAATTAAATCCAGTGTATAGAAAAACATCTGGAGAAAGTTGTATAAATCCAGATGCCTTTACAGCCTTTAAGTAGGCATCAGAATGGTATTGTGATATGTGAGATATACATGCGTAGTAAGAGCACACGCTTGTGAGACAGTTTGGGGTGTGTTACAGACACCACCTGTGTGTTTCAGCTCTCGGTTCCTGCAGTTCTGAGAGTAGCTGAGACTTGGTTATGGTGGGTTCCTTCAGGAGGGCAGACCGACTGACCATCTGTTGGGTACCTCCCCTGCAGTAGGGCCTTTACATTACTCAGTTTAATTGCTGGCCCCATAGTGGGAGTAGGTACTGTTACCCCCAGCGCGGACACTGAGGCTTTGAATGCCTCAGTGTAGACATCTGCCTCACGTATTGACCGGAGATTTAAACCCAAGGCATTCTAGGCCCTCAACAAGTTAGTGGCAGCCAGGAGGTCAAGGCTCGTCTGTCTCTTCACTGCTGCCTTGTCTGTCACATGCTTGTACTGTCACGTGTTTGCCAGCCCCATCAGTGTCATACAAATGCAGAGCTGCCCCTAGGATAGAGTAAGTCCTTCTACCCTCCCTATAGCTGCTGAGACCAGGCAGAGATGGGGGGTGGTGGAGGACCCCCTTTCATTCATACCTTTCTTCAGTGTATTTTTTCCTTTCAAGTGGTCCCATTGTTCATGTTAATCAGGTTTTAATGTCTTGGGAAGGGGGTAGAGGACAATACAGTGAGATGTATTTCTTCTTCCAGGGCCCCTCCACACGTGTTCTCACAGAAAGTTCCAGTGTGCCTCCCCAAGTTCAGATCCTGCCAGGGCTCAGGCAGATGAGAGCAAGGGTGGTCAGAAAGCACATTTGCAGAACTCCCGTGACCTGCAGTTGCTGGTCTCCCAGAAACTTTCTTTGTTGCTCATTTGCTGGATTTTTGTGTAACGCTCTTTTGAATATTTATAGAATCTAGGACGGGGAATAAGAAAGAGAGGGAAGGCAGGCAGAGGGGAGGAAAGAGGCTGAACCAATGCTGGGAAGTGACTCATCTAAAGAGACTGATGTCAAGGTCACGCCCAGTTTAATATCAGACCATTATTATATTTTTGCTGTCAACAATGATATGTATTTTTATTTTCAGCATCTTTAGGGGATTCTTTCTTATGATTATGTGTTGTGTTATAGCCTCCTCTTATTTCATGGACTTGATTCCCTACTGCAGGGGTGTCAAACTCATTTTCACTGGGGGCCACATCAGCCTTGCTATTGCCTTCAAAGGGCCAAAATAATTTTAGGACTGTATAAATGTAACTACTCCTTAACTGTTAAGGAGTTGAAATTACATTCAGCCCTTTGAAGGCAACCGTGAGGCTGATGTGGCCCCCGGTGAAAATGAGTTTGACATCCCTGCCCTGCTGAACACCTGAAATCAACCTGTGATGTGTGGCTGCACATTCAAATCACCTGGGAACTTCAAAAAAACTGATGCTGAGTCCCATCTCAACACAGTCTGACTTCACTGGGGCAGTGGTGAAATCTGGGAAGCAATTAAGCCTTGTCTGGGAGCAGCGGGCATCAGGCTCATGAAAACTCCCAGGTGATTCCAGCATGCAGCTGTCTCCGAGGATCTGAAATCTCCAGTGTTCGAGTCCTCATTGTTCTGGCAACTGTTTTCCCAGGTGCAAGTTCTTCCTTTTGTTGAGACTTTTGTCTCTTTTGGATGGTGCCGGCCTTTTCAGAGCTTGGGTGAGCTCACCTTCTGCCACCTGGGCTGCAACTCTTTCTTCACCCTGGGCTTCATTTCCCCTGTGGCTTGGATGTACTAGTTCCTACACAGAGGTTATAAGATGGGTGCCTCCACTTACCATGTGGTTTCACAGCTCTGCTTCCCTAAGGAAAGCCTCTCAGCCCTTATGGAGAGGATTTCAAGGATGGCTATATTGTCTTTCACGTTCCTCACTCCCTCCTTCCTTTCCCTTCCCTTCTTTCCTTCCCTCCCTCCTTCCTTCCTTTTTGTATCTTTAAAATAACTTCTCAGAGCTTAATAAGGAAGCAGAGATTTGGAGCATGAATTTAGTTCACATTCTTAAAGCCTGGTAATTTTACTTTTTAACTTTATACACTTCAGTGTTATTTGAATTATTTCCCCAAAGTGTAATACTATTGTAACAATCTTTTAAAATATTTTGTTGAAAATTTATTAGGGGCATCTGGTCAAGATGGCAGCATAGCTAAATGCAGTATTCACACCCTCACATAACCACATCAATATTACAACTAAACTACAGAATAGCCATCATTCAAACTGCCTGAAATCTATCTGAACAGAAGTCCTGTAACTAAGAAGAAGGCACTTGGAGACTAGTATGAGGGGTAAAGAAACAGAATGAGCTGGCCCCTCACCCACATTTGGCAATTAAAAATTGGGAGGGATATCTTGGCAGTGGAGGTCCCCCCTGAAAAGCAAAGGGTCCCAGTCCCACACAAGGCTCCCCAGCCCATATTTCCAATAATGGAGAGAGAAGTCCCCATAACTTTTTGCTGTGAAAACCAGTGGGGATTGTGGCTGAGTGAGATGGAGGGCGTCTGGAGTCCCAGGTGTTGCTCTTAAAGGGCCTGCATGGACTTAGTCAAACTTACTTGCTCTGAGCTCCAGCACTGGAGCAGCAGCTTAAAAGGCACCCATGCTAACCCCTTAATCCACAGAGCTGGCAGCCAAGTGCCATATCTTAGTCTTCATTAACCTGGCTCACACTGTTCGCCCTGCTCTGGTAATCCCTGAGACTGTGCCCCACCCAAGTTTCAGGCCCACTCAGGCCTTTTCTAGTGGTTTGTCCAAATAAATGGTCTGTCTTGGCTCATGCTGTAGACTTCCTAACATCTCTCAAACAAGCAGCATCTGGCCGCTGCATACCCTGTACCTTTTGCTATGTGGCCCTAGGCCTGGCACTAGCAGCAGCCAGCCTTGATTTGTAGCTTGGCCTCTCCTGGGCACCTCCAAGCGCAGCACAAGTGGCAGCCATCTGCAGATCACTTTCTAGCTCATGGTAGACCCTGGCCAGGTCAGCTGACCTTAGTCTTCACCTTCTGGGAGACCCCAAACCAGTGTACCTGGTGGACAGCTTCAGGCCAGGTGGAAACACCACAGCCACCTCTGTGAGTAATACCCTCAAGGGGAGGACTCAGTGGGCACCAGAGCCTCACCTAAGTGAGTCCTGCTCCATGGGGTCAGTTTCTGCACAGAGACGCTCCACAGTGGTCATGGTCAGTCTTTGCAGTTCATTGGCTTGGGGGTAAGTCCCTCCCATTGATGTACCAAAAGCAATTAAGGCTCAACTACAACAGGAGGGAGCACACAGCCCACACGAGGTGGGGAGGTGCACCTGGAGCACCTAGCCAGAGTGACTGAGGAGGCTGCACTGCTGGGCCATAGAGGACACCTACTACATAAGGCTACTGAGACTGGGTGATGTAACAGCTTTAGCCTAATAAATAGAAACAAACACAAGAAGGCAACCTAAATATGGAGACCAGGAAGCATGTCCCAAATAAAAGAACAGGACAAAACTCCAGAAAAGGAACTAAAGAAAATGGAGATAAGCAATCTACCAGTTGCAGAGTTTAAAACACTGGTTATAAGGATGCTCAAGGAACTTAGGGGAGGAACTGATGGTCTCAGTGAGAACTACAACAAAGATATAAGAAGCATAAAAAAGGAGATAGAAAACATAAAACAGTCAGAAATGCAGAATACAGTAACTGAAGTGAAGACTACATTACGGGCAATCAATAGTAGAGTAGATGGAAAAAAATAGTAGAATGGTTCAGTGATTTGGAAGATAAGGAAGCAGAGAACACCCAATCAGAACAGCAAAAAGAAAAAAGAATCCAAAAATATGAGGATAGTTTAAGGAGCTTCTGGGGCAATTTTAAGCATACTAACATACACATCATTGGGGTGCTAGACAAAGAAAAAGAGCAAGCAATTGAAAACTTACTTGAAAAAATGACAGAAAACTTCCTTAATCTGACTAAGGAAATAGACACACAAGTCCAGGAAGCATAAAAAGTCCCAAACAAGATAAGCCTAAAGAGGCCCACACCAAGACATATCATGATTTAAAAGCAAAAGTTTAAAAACAGAGCCCTGGCTGGTGTGGCTCAGTGGACTGAGTGCCAGCCTGCAAATGAAAGGGTTGCAGGTTCGATTCCCAGTCAGGGCACATGCCTGGGTTGCGGGCCAGGTCCCCAGTGGGAGGCACATGAGAGGCAACCACACATTGATGTTTGTCTCCCATCCTTTCTCCCCCACTTCTCTCTCTAAAAATAAAATAAATAAAATCTTAAAAAATATATAAAGACAGAGAGAACATCTTAAAAACAGCAAGAGAAAAGAAGTAAGTTACCTACAAGGGAGCTCCCATAAGACCATAAGACTATCCGCTGGTTTCTCAACAGAAACTTTGCAGTCCAGAAGGGATTGGTGCAAAATATTCAAAGTCATGAAAAGTAAGGATCTGTAACCAAGACTACTCTACCCATGAAAGCTATTATTTAGAATCAAAGGACAGATAAAGAGCTCCCCAGACAAGAAAAAGCTAAAGGAGTTCATCACCATTAAATCAGTATTACATGATGAGACCGTAGATAAATGGTTTGTTCTTTATATATTTTTATATTTTATGTATATTTTTAAAGTGTATTCTTTATAATGGGTAGAGAAACTGAACCACACATGTTAACTGTTAACTTTGACACAGTCATTCATATAAAAAGAGGATTAATCAAGGCAATGTGCATGTTCAGTATGTAGTCCTGGCAACACTAGTTGGCTTTGGGACATGAGAGACCTGAGTTTGCACTGCCACTGTTTTTGGTATAGTCTTGGGCAGGCCACCTTCTCCCTAAGCCTCTGATTTGATCGTTCTATTATAAAGTGGAGATAACCCTTTTCTCATGAGTTTGTTGTAAGAACTGCATGGAACAATATCCACCAATCCTGAGCACAATAAATTAACAGCTACTTAGCAGTGGATTTTCCATAAAGCTAATGAAACTTGAGGGCCCTAGCAATGTTTTCATGTGGTCATATGTTTTTGTACAATTTGTAAATTTAAGATATTTTGCAATTATTTTTCTTCAACCAGGTCCCCCAAATCTTGTAGATACTATTTTATTTTAATATCACCAGGATGCTATGGAATAGGGATTGTTATCATTATACAAATAGAAAACTTTCCTAAGACCACAGTGTGTGTGGTGGAGTTAGGATTCAAACTTGAGCACTCTGCATTCAAGGGGTGTCTAGCACCCATGGCTTAATCATTCATCTGCTTTCCCAAACTTGCGTCTTGCCTCGGATGAAGAATCGCCAGGGGCTCCCTATGGAAATCTAGATTCTGGGGCCCGACTCAGAGCTACCACATTGCTCTTCAACCTGTTGTCTCCATATAATGAGTTCAATACAAGATGGCTAAGATTGTTATAAAAATTGTTTTTATTGTAATAGAAACCTCAATCTTGAGGTTTTTACAAAGGAGGCAGAATTTAAACTAACTCGAGGAGAACTGACAAAACTTTGCAAAGAGGAAACAAGAGCGGAAACTCCAGTATTTTTATCTTGTACAAAAAAAAAGTGATAAAATGCAACAACCTCTGTAGTTCGTTGTTGGTGAGCTGAAATAGACATTCACTAAGATCACTTGAACAGTAAAGTTGTTTTCTCACCTAAAAGAATTTCAGTTAATTTTGCTCCTGGTTAACTGTTGCCAAAATTTGGTGTCAGCTGAGTCAAAGTTATTATTATTTTTTTAAATGAAATCCCCTTTGGAGCCATCTGACAAAGAATCAACATGGTTACAGAAGAATCCAATTGAAAGAAAACTAGTGCATGTCAACAATTAAGAACTTTAACACACCCATGAGCTGCTAGATGTTCCACACTACACTGGCACTTTTTTTTGCCAGCAGTAAATGGAAGAATAAAACTACATGGCACAAAGGAATCTTGATTGGTTTTGTCTTAATACTGTGTGGGATGAAGAAAACAGAAATGTCAGTAGAGCTTATTAAGGGTGCTCCTGCCAGCTGCTGAAAAATACAAGTTTTCTACTCTTTTTTTAAAAAAAGATTTGATTTAGTTATATTTTTAGAGAGAGGGAAAGAGAGGGGAAAAAGAGGGGGAGAGAAACATCTATGTGTGAGAGAAACATCAATCAGTTGCCTCTCACATGCTCTCAACTGGGGACCAAACCCACAACACAGGCATTTACTCTGATCGGGAATTGAACCAGTAACCTTTTGGTTCATAGGCTGGTACTCAATTCACTGAACCACACCAGCCAGGGCCAGAACCATTTTTTTAAATTCACTTGTTTCACCCTCAAAATTCTTTTTTTCTGTAGAAAATGGGAAGAACTCTTAAATAACAATAGCAAATAATGAGGAGACTGCCTAGACCCCCTAGGAGGCAGTCTTAGAAGCTATGTTGTATTTCTTAGCTTCATTCCTATTGCAGAATTTTTCTTAGGTATGTGTTTCAAAAGTAGAAGTGAACATGTCCTTTTAAGTTATGGGACCTAATGGATTTAATGGAATGAGCACTTGAAACCTGGCCTTAAATGCTCTCAACTCAGCCATTTATTGCTTTAGTTTCCTCCCATATAAAATGAAATATACCACCTACTAACAAATGGGTAATTAAGATCTGAACTAGCCACATGACAGAATATTATTCAGCCATAAGAAGGGGTGAAGTGCTGACGCTTGCACAGCACTGACGGGCCATAAGAGAGTGCGCTAAGTGAAAGAAGCCCGGCACAACAGACTGTGTGTTACACGGTTCCATTTATGTGCAAAGCACAGACCAGCTAAATCTATAAGAACAAAGTAGATTGATGTGTTAGCTAACGGGTATGGGTGGGGTTTCTTTCTGGAGTGATGAAAATGTTCTAAAGTTGCTTGTGGTGTGGCTATATTCACACCTCTGTGAGTATACTAAAAACCATTGACGGCCACACTTTAAATGGTAAGTTGTACTGTGAGTGAATTATATATCAATAAAACTGTCATTGAAAAAATAAATAAAAAAGAAGTAATTCCTTCCCGGCTCAGATATGCTGTGACTTTCAAAAAAGTTGTTTTCAAGTAATAGAAGTATTTCAAACCATATAGTGATAATTATTTTTAAGATTTCATTACTTCCTTAAGTTGAAAGCTGATATACTGAGAGCTCTCCAGTGAAGACTGGCATTTATATAGGCCAGAGAGGCAGAGCTGTGTGCGTGCAGGTCCGATAACGGAGATTTTTAAAGTACATGAGAATGACGAGGGGAGGGGAAAATAGCTGCACTGTCGTCAGCTTCTTGAGCTCACAGATTGTTTCTGTCTTTTTCTCTTTTGTAATCTCAGTGCTGAATCCAATGTCTGCCTCCATAGGTGAGAATGAATAATGAATGGATAAGTGGTGAAACTAATTAGCTGAGGGCCAACCGATGAAAATGATGGAGACACCTTCGCCCAGCCAATTAACCATTTTACCAGCCAACACGGTCAGGTCTTGCTTTTATGCTAATAGTGAGTGGGGGATTTTGGTGTTATACTTATTCCACCACCAAGAGAGTGCTCATTCTCTTTCAGTGTTGCAAATCACAACGGTTCTTTATCCTCCTTAAGAGTGCAAAGAGAGAGGGCACTAAACGGTAATGAAAAAAATAAAATCAATTTTAAAAAATGTGCAAAGAGGGAAGGTTTGGCTCTATCACGACTTTATCAGTGTCACAGCTAAGATGCGCTTCATGTCTGTAAGTTGTGGTGGGCCAAGGATAGGCTTGGTTTAGAGAGCAGAAGCATCATAGGGCCTGATCTGGTCCTGCTGGGAGCACTGCGGGCCTGTGGGACAAGCTGGGAGGTCAGCTTTGCTGCAACACAGAGGCAAAGCATTCATAAGGTAGTTTGAAATGAGGACAATAATTTTGTGTGGTCCTGGCACTGTAAGTCTCTGTGATGGGGACAGGAGTCACCAACCTCAGGAAGAAGCAACTACCCCCTATTTTTCCATCTGGGAAAGGACTTGAGAGTTTGGCCCAAGCTGGCATCATGGAGAACCAGTGCCACTGCTGCTGAAATGAGGGCTGGGAATAATCCAAGGAGAGGACTCTCTACTTTCTACTGTGGGTTCTTGAGACTCCCCTCTCTCACGCAACTTTTTAGTAAAAATCTTTGCCGTCCACTGAGCTCTCATTGGAACCTCTCTGAGGGACACATAAGTAACGACCATGCATATGTGACTGATGGACCTTAGGGTCTGTACTGCTCACAGCAAGAGCTGCTTCGTCCAAAGCCTGGATATTTCCATTTAGAAAATCAGTCTGGCTTAAAAGAGATTTCCACATGACAGGGAAAAACACAATCAGTTAAGAAGAGATCAGGAAGTTGACTGGGTGTCAAAGCCTTCTTGCAGATGGATGGCCTCCAGACTTTTCTGCCTATGCTCAGACAGTAGGTCCTTCCCATCTGGGGGACTTGGCAGCAGTAAGAGCAGAAGCCTTGTCCAGGAAGGGACTTTGGTTCACCTTTTACTTCCCTTCCTGTATCTCTAGTCACTTTCTTGGACAACATGACTTGGAGCTAAACAGCAAAAACTCTAAACTTCAAAATCCCGACTAAAAAAATTACTTGCCTAAGGGAACTGTATGTACCATATGAAGTAGATCATCTTTCCATCCCCTCCTCCACATATTTCTTCCAAAACAGACATCTAAAAACTCCAGGAAGTCAACAAAGGAACAAATAAACAAACACAAACTGCCAGTAAAACCAGCCCAAACAATAAAAAATATCTCCCAGTCTCTAGCCCCCTGTATTTGTATAAACTCATTAAAAATATATTTGGCTATGAGTTTTGATGATTCTGTCTTTGACATTATTTATTTCAGGTCATGAATGTGAAGACCAGGGCCCACGTTTATTCAGAGGACAGTGTAAGTGAAGTTACGGCGTAAACGCTGGAGTTAGGCAGAGCTAGCCCGGGTCAGGCTCCCTATTTACCAGCTGTGGAAGTTGGTAAACTGGGCAACTAAGTGACTTAGTCTTTCTAGTCTTCATATGTAAAATGGGGAAAAGAATACTTGCCTCGGATCTGCTGCAGAATTTAATGGCGCTCTATATAAATGAAAAAATAATCACACCCTATCTACACCATTCTCTCCAGATAACCAATTATATTTGCTGCTTATCCCTCCAAAGTTTCTTTATACAAATATAAGCAAATTAAAAATATATTGTACAGACATTATACTTACGTGTATAAGTGTATTCTATTGCCTCCTTGTTTATATAAACAGGGCATACAACCGCTCTGGAACTTTTTTTTTTTCACTTAATCTGTCTTGGAAATCTTTCCCTATCAGTCCAAGGACAGCTTCCTCATTCTTTCTTTTAACAGCAGCACAAGATCCCATTGTGTGGCGGTAGCACAGTTTATTTAACCACCCCTTATTATGAGATACTTGGATTATTTCCAGATTTTTTCTCTAACAATTACAGTTGCCGTAAATATCCTTGTATATAGGGTCATTTTTGCATGTGTGAGTGTATCTAAAAGGGGTTATGCATTTGTAACATTTTTTAAACAACTTGATTGAGGTATAATTTACCGTGTTTTTAATTTTGATAGTTTTTCCCCCCCAAATTGCCCTCTGATGGGGTTGTGCCATTTTGTACTCCCAGCAATGTATGAGAATGGGCCCTAGCCCCCCACCCCCTAAAAGCAGGTACTTCCAAAAGATAGGGGTGGAGGGCCCAGAGAGGATTTTGACTTCCTTTAAACATTACTGTTAACAAAACTTTTACATATGGATACATTCTTAAGGTAAAATATTTCAGGCAGTAGAAATATATGGTAAGAATGTCAAGGTCTTGACCAGCACTGGTTTCTTCCCTGCAACTAATCCCAGCCCTTCCCACAAGGTGAACTGTTGGGCTGTCAAATCCCCTTCTCAGTCCCCAACCTCCTTGAGACTGGAGATCTTCAAAGACCTCTTTCCCACGATTCTCTCTGCCCTTGGCTTCCATTGAGACAGGCTAGTGAGGCAGTGCAAGTGGAAGAGGGAAACTGAAACAGATAGTTCAACGGCCAAGCAGTTTACAGCCATCTAGTAAATCCAAGTCCTATCTTTCCTAACCAAGGACACTTTAGAACAAATGTTAAACTTGTCCTCCCCAACCAGAGAGTAAATAGCTTAAATCACCCTACTCAGGGAGATAGATAACAAAAATTCAGTGAGTGCCATCTGTCACACACAAACCCAGGGACTGATGAAATCAGAGGAATAAATCTCTTTTTGGTACATCAGCAGAAAGCTGATGACTATACTATTGAGATCCTCCCCAAGTCCTCCCCTAAACTCCCAGCCTTTCAAATTGGTAAGACAAAGGACCCAGCGTGGGCGCTCCCTTCTGGGAGCACACGGGAACCTTCCCCTCCCCCTCACCTTTGCCTTTCCCTCTCCTAAGCCCCGAAGGCCCTTCTTTTGCTCCTGTAACATGTTTCCTGACCCTTTGCAGCCCAGCTGGTTCGTTCTACTACCTCTGTAATTTTCTAAATAAGCTTTCTCTTATAATTGGGTTCTTGGCTCTGAAATATTTCTTTGCCGAACTCAAGAACCAAAGTCCAATTTCGCTGCCAACGCTGAGGGTGATGCCATGACGTAAACATTCGTCTGGTTCTCTTGTCATTTCTCTGACCTTCACCATCATCTCTGGCTTCTCTTTCTTCTCTTGCCTTGAAAAACAGGACTAATACCAGGCAATATTTTTTGAGTGCTCATGATGCACAAGAACAACAGAACCCCAAACCGCAAGGGGCTTAAGGTCTTGGGGGTGTGGCAGGTTGTGGAAAAAAGTAGCTGCAACAATCTCTCCCCTCTCCCTAGTGTCTTAGTCTGCGTGGGCAGCCATAACAAAATACCACAGACGAGTGGTTTAACAGAAAGATTTTTCTCACAATTCTGGAGGTGGTTAAGTCCAAGATCAGGGTAGGGTGTTGGCAAGATTGGTTTCTTCTTAGGCCCTTTCCCTCTCATTGGCTTGTAGACAGTCACCTTCAGGGGTGGTCTGCCTCCTTGTCTGTCTGTATCCTAACCCCATCTTCGCCTGAAGACACCAGTTACAGTGGGTGGGGCTCCCCGTGATGGGAAGGACAACAAAGCGGTATTGTAAAAGAGCTGAGTTGTGCCCCATCCTTCCAATTTACAGGTAGGAGACAGGGTCTTTAAAGAGGTAATTAAGTTAAAATGAGGTCATTAGGGTGGGTTCTAGGCCAACGAGATTTGTGGCTTTATAATAAGAGTGGGATAATGTGAAGACTCAGGGAGAAAATGATGTGGGGGTTCAGAACAGGTCACCCCAAGATGTACCTCTGTGGTATGCGGATTTTTCTGAGTTAAAAGTAACTTTAGAACTGAGAAAATCCAGTGGAAAAAAAAAAAGGTAACTTTAGTTGCAGGCTCAAGAGGAACTTCTGCCCCTCCCTTACCTACCTAGAACTTGAACTAGGGGCCTCACCCTTAATAAGAGATTACAAGGTATAACAGTTTTAGGGCAGGGAAAATTACTAATTACTGAACTTGTGCTCTCTCTGCAATGACCTTGGGAGGCCCTGTGATGCATGCACTACCTCAGTCCCTAGTCAGAGCATCTGTGTGCCCATTTTCCCTTTGTCTCCAGACCTCTCGTGCATGTGGGGGTCTCTCCTGTAGGCAAGGTTTTCACACATATGTATGTGATTTAATTTGGCTATTTTCGCTTATTAGTCTGTTGCAGGTCTATTTGATTATTAGACCAGCAGAAAGAAATGTGAAGGTAGAGGAAAGTTTCTTCCTCCTCCACAATGGCTATCAACAGCCAAAGAGAGAGGCTTCAGAAGAAACTGTTACTGCTGGTATTTAGCTAGAAAAGGGGAGCAAAGGGAACTAGACGTTGAGTTTAATAAACTGGGAAGCAGAAGCCTGCTTGCTAGCCAGGAAGCTACAGCTTCACACCTCTGGGGATTCCAGCATTTCTCTGCCAAGAGGATTTACACCCCCCCTCTCCCCTCTAGTACCAGGTGACCAGGTGGGAGCAGGGGAATGCAGGCACCTGGGGGACGGGCTGGATCAGAGAGGCCTGTCAGTCTAGCCTGGGGAAAGAAGGGATTGGTTGGGAGCAAGTGACAATGTGGGAAGTTGATTGGTCATTTTGAGAAAGCACCTGGTCCGTCCCACACCCAGGCTAATATAACCCCAGAGGAAGAAAGAAGCTCACCCTCTTTTGCCCACTGGTGATGCGTTCACCGGTTTGTTCATGGGCTCTGTCACCGGGGAGCATGCTACGACGTGGGCCTGGCAGCTCCTGGCCCGCAGCAGATGATGTGGCTGCAAGAGCTCTAAGCTCTCTCTTGCCTGGGTGACCCGCACTTGCACTTGTGTGTTCTCTCTCAATGGCCATGTAGTCCCAACAGCCACACGGCCCATGGTCGTGCAACTCCCCGCACAGGCTCGGAGGGAGCCTGAAATGGACTGCTGCTGGAAACACACGCTAAGCCAGCCAGATGCTGGGCTGGCCTGGACTTTAATATGGAGCATAAACTCTGGGCAGTGGCTTTCATCCTGGCTGTACTAAAGAAAAGGTTGAACTTTTTCCAGGGCGAGAAGAATGGAGATTGGACATTGGGAAGCCAGGAGGGGAACCCCCTTAATTTTACATCATCAATAAACGTACCACACAGTCACATCCTCCCACGTGGGTCTCAGGAAATTCTTTTCCTTTAAATACCACAAGAGGCCCACTTTCACTGGTAACAGAAGGTGTTCCACCAGTAACAAAACCAACCCTGCCAACGCCGTTATCTTTGACTTTTGGCCTCCAGAACTGTGAGAAAATAAGTTTCTGGTATTTAAGCCACCAAGTCTGTGTGATACTTTGTTACAGCAGCCTTAGCAAACTAATACAAAGGATTATGCCATTTGCTTTACAATACGTCAAAAAAAGAACTTATTTCAGAAAAGAACTTGTTTTTGAATACATGAATCAGAAAGGGCCCATCTTAGGTCTGGCTGCTGGTTTGGAGTTCATCCTCCATTCCAACGAGAGCAACACGGCAGATGCAGCCAAAGGGAGCGAGCCCCTCTGTGCTGTCAGAGGCAGCCACAGGGCAGGTCCTGGCCCAGGGCCAAGGTCACCCGCCAGCATTTCGGTAGGCACTTGAGAGAGAGAAAGAGAGAGAGAATTAAAGAGACAGATTTTGAGCATATACTGTAAAAGAGAAAATGATCCTTTCTTCTACTGACAGATATACCTAGAACATCCTGATGATATCCCTAAGTAGCCACGAATATTTTTTGACTTAGAATCATTTCAGTGACTTTAATAGGAGACATTTTGCTGTTTTTTTTTAAGTTTGCAGAGCTCCTCATCCATTCTTGTTACAACATGTAGAGTAGCTGACTCCCAATGAGTTGTTTTATTAAAGGATTCACAGGGCTACCTATTATTAGTGTATATTATTTTACTCAGCGCTTCAGACACTTTGGCTTTTATTTTACCATTGCTATAGAAACCCAGGTCTGTAATAAGCAGCGCTTTTAATTCCGACAATTAGGCTTATATAAAAGAATGTTTTAACGAAGTGAAGTATTTGGAGAGCCCAGCCAGAGGACTGTCAGAGGAAGAGCCTTGTTCTCCAAACGGTTACAAAATTAGCTTATCCTTTGTTACAATTGCTTTCTTTGACAACTGCCAAGTGTTCATTAGTCAGGCCTTCCTAATGATCTGTGGTTTTCCATAAAGACTGGAGGTTTGCTTATTTCTTAGAAACTGCAGCTCCATCCACCCCCATCTCCTTACACCCAGGCTACTCTCCTGGTTAGAGGAAGAGGCCACTTCTCCTTTTTGCTATAAATCAGAAAAAGTCTATGTTTACCTTTAAGTTTCATAGACAATAAAGGCTCTTTAAAAAAAAATCAGTCCATAGAAAACAACTATCTATGTCTTTCTAGTGACACATGATGGGATATTTGTAAGCCATAAATCTCGTCTTTCTTACATTCATTGCCTATAAAATATTTTGGAGAAATATTTACTAATTAATTTTAGTGATAGGTGGCCCATGCACATAGCACAAAAAACAAGAGGCAGATAGTGAAATATTAGTCTCCCTTCTATGCATGTCCCAAGTAACAACCGTAGTTAACAGTCTCCTTTGAATTCTTCCAAAGCTACTCCCTGTGGCCAAATACACACACACGTGCACACGATGGCAGCGTGTGATGCAGAAGGCACTGCACCTTGCCTTTTTTCACTTACTGCTGAAAAATTTGAATGCTCAGATTTGGATGCTGTTCTACTTCATCACAGAAAGAGCTGCCTTCTTCATCATAAAGGCTTTCCTTTGTAATTATTTAAAAGTCACACACTGAGTGCTCCAGGCATCAAGTGAGGCCTGGCAACGCCAAGATGGAGGACCACAAAGTCCTTGCTCTCAGGAGCCACACCAGTAGAAGAGGCAGCCACCTGTGGAAGTGCCCAGGGCCCAGTGCACAGCACTGCGGTGAATCTGGCGGAAGGGAAGGTGGAAGCAAGCAGGAGGGAGGCTGGCTTTGCTCAGAAGGGTCACAGAGGGCTTGTGGGTAAGGTACTCAAGCAGCATCTTGAAGTGGAAGCTAGTCTCCCACCCCCCCCCCGGTAGACAAGGAGGGCAAGTACATTTTAGGTAAAGGGAACAGGAAGTGCCAAGTCCTCTACAGCAGAAAATGGCAAGGTGTTCTGGGGAACCGAAAGCAGTTTGTTTTCTGGCTGGAGAGCCGGGGTTTGTGTGTGTTAGACAAGATTAGTGGCTCTCAATTTTTTTTTTTTTTAACCACAACCTAGAGTTAAGAAATACATTTTACATCACCCCAGTGTATGCAAAACGGAAACAAAATTTCATGAAACAATATCCTTATTAAATGTACACTGGGTTTTTTTTTCCCCCTGAATTCTACTTTTTAAAGAGCCAGTCGTGACTCACTACATTGATTTCACAAAGCTCTAATAGCCACTATCTGTAAGTTGGGAAATTATGGACCATACAGTGTCTGAAGTTCTGTGAGTCTGCACGTCATCCGTTGGCCTTTTCCTGACTAACATGAAGGTGACCACTTTTTAATTTAGGATAGATTGACAAAACAAGCTTCCCTGGGTGTTTGTTCAGCACCTACAATAGCGCAGACGCTGTACTGCATGCTGGAGGCGCAGTGGCCGGGCAATACAAAACGTGGTCTGTACCTTCACGGAACCAAAGGCTGATCACACAGATGCATGCTTTGATGCAATAATTTAAAAATGCATATTTTAATATAAAAATAATACTTATTGTAAAATAAACTATGCAAAAGTATAACATACTAATCCCCTCTTCTTATAAGCACACAAAAAATACCTCCTTACCTTGCTGTGCATAAAGTTTCTGTATTTATTTCACTAGCATAAAAGGACTGACTTTCAGGTTGGCTGAATCTCTGACCCCTTGGGAAGTGTTTTTAAGGGGAGTGCAGTGCAGTCTCCCAGAGCCTGATCACCCCTACTGTGATGGTTGGTTTTATGTAGCAACTTGCCTGGGATAAAGGATACCCACATAGCTGGTTGAAAAAACAAAGCAAAACATAGTTCTGGGTGTGTCTGAAAGTGTCTCTGGAAGAGATTAGCACTGGAATCAGTAGGCAGAGTAAAGAAAGGATGCCTTCATCCATGCGGTGGGCATCATGCAATCAGCTGAGGGCCTGACTAGAATAAAAAGGCAGAGGAGGAGTGAATTTGCTCCTTCAACATTTATCTTTTCCTGACCTCAGATATTGAGGATTCTCTTGTTCTTGTGCTTTCTGACTCAGATGGAGACTTAAGCATCACTTCCCCTCCCCCATTCTCAGGCTTTTGCACTCAGAATGACAGCAACAGCTTTCCTGGTTCTCCATCTTGCAGACAGTGGGACTTCTCAGCTTCCATAACCTCCTGAGCCACTTCCCAGAATAAATGCCCTCTTGCCTTTCTCTGCATGTCCTATTGGTTCTCTCTCTCTGGAAAACCCTGATGCAACATACCTATCTGGAGAGAGTGGGTCTAATCAAGTTTCTGATCCATTAAAGTTGAAGTTCTAAGCCTTTTGGAGCCTCACCTTGGTAATGCCGCTTTGTGATGACATCGGACTGAGCAGCCAGCCCTCTGGTCTCTCCCTGTCTGAACTGCAATGGGAAAACTTTCAGGTGACTGAGGACACTGAGCAAGGCAATTACTGCTGAGATGACATAATCAATTTGGGCATCTTTCCCTGGACGCTTTTGCCTAATGCCCCCAGGACTGCTAGAGATTAAACTAAGATTCCTGGATTCTTGCATAAACGTTTGCTTCGATTTGGCTGTCCAGGGCTGGACTCAAACTTGCGAAGGGGGCTGAAGAGGAAATAATGTGAAGGAGCCGGATGTGATCTCACCTTCAGGGAGATTTGCTTTGAGTCGTTCACCATTCATTCAACAGACATTCCCAGAATATCTGCACGTGGCAAGTTTCTGTGTGGGTGGCTGGGGGGGGCTCAGCACTGAACAAAGTTCTTCCACCATGTTTAACATAGAGCGGAAGTAGCTGCATTGAGCGTTCCCTGGAGAAGCCCGGCATTTTATAGTCTTTGTGTTTACCAGGGTTAGACACACAGGGGATCAAATTAACTCGCCCTTATTTAGTTGTAAAGAAAATGGAAAGAGGATTTAGTGACTCCTACAGTTGCTAAATTATGTTCAGGCAAATGTTGTTTTGACATTACTTGTGAGGGGTTTTATATTTCCAGTATATTTGGTTCCTGATCTATTTATAAAACAATTCTGAGCTTGTTCCACATTCTTTTGACACTTCCTGATAAAAATATCTTTTGCTCTCAGTCTAGAGCTTTGTTTCTCCAAAAGGGATATATGTTACTTTCTTTCTCCTTTATTCATTTTCTATTCAGGCCAAGGCAATTTGCAACATTATTTGTTGAACTGGTGCAGCAAACACCTCAAGACCAAAAACTCAGCCTTCACCCATTTTGCCCTCTGCACAACTGGCACATAGGAATGCAATTTAGAACAGTTAACTTTTGTCGAGCACGTACTGCATGGACGTAAGCCCTGCAACCAACGAACTTATTATCTGGAAGGGAGAGATGGCCAAGAGCATAAACAACTAAAATGAGAAGCAGAATCTACAAAGTGCCACCAGGAAGTCACAGGAAAGTGCTTTTGGGTTCTGTGAAGAATCCTAATTGGTTTGGCGGTTCGGTAAAATTTTTATAGAAGTAAATGAAATTGGACCTGGAGTGACTCTTAGGATTTCAACATTTATTTCACGTTACTGAGCACCCATGGTGCTCGATGCTGGGATGCAAAGTCCCTACGTCCAGTTGAGGACTTAGAGTCTAGCAGAGGAGATAACGTGCATTCATCAAGAACCCTCTCAGGGACGAGTAAACAAGACCAACTCATGCAAAAAAGAGTCATTTAAATGGCTTGTACAGTTGCAAGGTGCGGGAAACTAAGTGGCATCAGGCATCAGTAGATCTCAGAGGTCAAATAATGGGATTCCTGCTTCAGTCTCCTCTTCTTTCCGCATGGCAATCGGGCTTCCCCTATGTGGTCGTGGTTAGAGTCGTGGTGTGGAAACCGGACACAGACGACTTCTGGCTTACATCACCTCAGTCAGTAGTCCTGAAGCAAGAGAGATCTTTTTACTTTCCATATATGGGATGCCGAGAAGAGACACAGATTGGCTGGATTTGGGTCATGTGCCCATAATTATAGCCAGGCAGTCCTGGAGCCACAGTCAGGAGCCACACGAGCAAGATCCACAGCGAGGGCAATTCTCTAACTTCAGGGGGAACCCGTTACCAAAGGATGGGAGGGACCATGGGGGAAGGGATGCTGGGCAGATGAATAATACAGATACCCTCTATAAAAATAAACAAAAAATTACAACAAAATGTGACAAGGGAAGGAATGGAAATGGGCGTTAAGTACCATAAGAACACTGGTAAAGGAGTGATTTGTGCCCTGCAGAGGGCATTTCAGAGGGAGCAGAATACAAGCAATGGCACAAAGGTGAGAAGGCTGTGGATATACTTGCTGTTCCATTTGCTTTCACACCAGGTAGGTACACCAAGAGGAACAGAAGGAGCAGAAGACGATGGAGAAGGTTTGGGAGATACGTCCAAGCACTGTCTCTGGGCCTTACCGGGGAAGGCTTTCAATACAAGCTCAGCCTGTGTCAGGTTGGTGAGGTCAAAGGGAGAGACATGACTGGAATTGTACCTTAATAAAGCCTCCCTGACAAATGTGTGTGGCACACAGTGATGCTGTTTACTCACTAGCCCCTGACCCTGCCAGCCACACCTGCCCCACCTCCAGAAGCCTGGGCACCCTTGAACCTTCCTGTGGCCTCTGCCTCTTCAGTTTCAAAGTCTCCCGCATCTCCAATTTTCTACCATCTGGGAAACTGCTAATCCAGGGGAGGCCCTCTTTCTGTGCCTTCTCCGTATCTGGCTTAAGGAGCTAAGCAGTGTTGCAGAAAGTCACACACCAGGGCAAAGTGGTGCAAGATAAAGTCCAGATGGTCAACTTTCAACAACCCCTCAACAGGCCTGACATTCCACCTTCGCTCCTCTGTTGAGTTTTCCACATGATTATTTCAAATCCTTTCCACTCCTTTAAACCTCTGTGCCCCCCTCACTCCTCTGCTACATCCAGCTGGCGGAGCTCGCCTTCCACTTCACAGAGAGAACTGAATCTCCTCAAGTGTCCACCATCCTCACCTCTTCTTCTCTTCCTCTTGCTTTAGGGTGAGTTCCAATTTTTCCACACCCTCACCAACACTTACTATCTTCCATTTTTTTAATTATAGCCACTGTATTAGTTTGCTGGGGCTGCCATAACAGAATAACACAGACCGCGTGGCTTCAACAATAGAAATGTATTTTCTCACAGTTCTGGAG
The DNA here is from genome assembly GCF_022682495.2 of Desmodus rotundus. Lineage (NCBI taxonomy): Eukaryota > Metazoa > Chordata > Mammalia > Chiroptera > Phyllostomidae > Desmodus > Desmodus rotundus. Next base: position 31,057,742 of record NC_071394.1, on the reverse strand, counting down.
ACTGAGATGAAGTCCGAGACTCAGATGCCAGCAGGGTTGGCTTCTGATTAGGCCTCCCTTCCTGGCTTGCAGACTGCACCTTCTTGCCATATCCTCACGGGGCCCTTTCTCTGTGCATGGAGGGGTGGGGACTGGGGGGCGTGGGGGGAGAGATCTCTGGTGTCTCTTCCTCTTCTTATGAAGACATCAGTATTCTTGGGTTAGGGCCCACCCTTATTACTTTATCTAACTTTGATTACCCCCCTTCAAGGTCCTGTCTCCAAGAAGTCACATTAGGATTTAGGGCTCCCATGCATGAATTTTGGGGAGAACACAAGTTGGTGACCAACAGTTATTATCCTAGTAGGTGTGAGATGGTGCCTCGTGGTTTTCTCTAGCCATTTTTGCTATCTCCTTTGACGATTCACCTTTCTCTGCACAGCCATTACATGGTGACGGTGTAAACAACAGGCCAGGAGCCCTGTCCTCTTCTCGCCCACATCTTTCTCTGGGCCACTGTTGTCTTCCCCCAGCACCTGTTACGTGCCATCGACTCCCAGTTTTAGAATGCAGAGCTCTCTTCTGAATTCCAGACTCTTCCATCCAACTCCGTTCAATAGTCGGTTACTTTATGTATTTGTCTATGTTTAAGTAGACTCTTCTACAGCGCTTCCTATGAGGCAGGCACTGTTGTAAGCACTTTACAATCAGCTCTTTTGCTCCTCCTAACAACTCCATGAGAAAGGTAATATTCTCAGTTGTGGATGAGGAGACTGAGGCTAAAAGACTCCTGTGAACGTGCGTGTGCTCCCCCAGCTGATGAGTGGTGGAGCCTGGGTAGATGGCTTCACAGTCTACGCTCCTAAGCACTTTGCTGTGCTGTTTCTCAAATAGACCCTTAAACTCAGTTTGTACAGGGTCCGATTTCTGGTTTTCACCCCTGTATTTGTTTGCTGGGGCTTCTATCACAAGGTAGCACAAACCGAGTGCTTTAAACCACAGAAATGTATTGTCTCGGTTTTGGAGTTTAGAAGGACAAAATCAAGGCGCCGGCAGGGTCCATTCCTTCTAAGGTGATGAGGAAGTCTCTGTTCCATGCCTCTCTCTTCGCCTCTGGTGTCCTCCGGCTTCCCTTGACTTGTCCATTGTGATCTCCCTGTGCCTTCACACGGTCCTCCCTTTGAGTGTGTCTCTGTGTCCAAATGCCCCCCTTTAAAAGGATATCAATCATTTTGGATCAGAGCCCACCCTAATGACCTCATTTTAACTTGGTTACTTCTGTAAAGACCCTATTTCCATATAAGGTCATATTTGAGGTAGTGGGGTTGGGGCTTTGACACATCTTTCTCTAGGGGACACAATTCAACCCGTAACAATCCCCACACCTGACCTACTGTGTTTTCCTAGCTCAGTGAATGCCTTAATCATCTGTTCAAGCCAGAAACCTAGGGGTCCTTCCTGCACTTCACTCCACCCCCACGTCCAGTGCACTGCCAAGTCCCGTTATGGCTCCTGAATCACTCTTGACCTTTCCCGCCCTCCATCTCCATTGTGGCCTTCATAGGTTATGCTCTCATTCTCTGTCACCTGGACTTCTGCACAGCCTGGAGCTGGTCTCTCCCCCCACCCCCCGCCCCAATTCAGGCTGCGTATGGTAGTCGGACTGATCTTCCAAAACAGTTCTGATACCTGACTGTGTCCACTCCCATCCTCATTCCTTCCCTGAATTAAAGCTCTGGTGGCTTCCCACTTGCTGTTAGGATATGAACAAAAATCCCTAACCTGGCCCACAGAGCCTCCCATGATCTGCCCTGGCCCCCCTCCTAGCCATCTACGTTGTGCTTCTCTTTGTCCCTCAGATGAGCCTTGCTCCCTCCTGCCAGGCGGGCACTTTGACCTATGGTGCCCTCTGCTTAAATGCTCTCTCCAGTTTTCTTTCCTCTCTAATCTCCTTTCCCCTCAGCTCCTGCCCCTTTCCCGGGGAAGCCTACCCTGGTTCTCAGAGTTGATCACGTTTCCTTCATTACAGTCTCTTACTGAACTGAATTCCTTTTCTTTACAGTTCCTACTGCCATTGGAATTAGCCTCATGAGCGTTTTTTCTCAGCAGCCTCCCCCAAACTGTAAGCTCAGGGAAGGAATCATGCATTCTGCTCGTGATTGTAGCTGCCGTGCCTGTTGGGTACTACCTACTTAGTACATGTTTGTTGAGTGAATGAGTAGGATAGAGAGTTGGTTACTCTACATTTGCCCCTACGTGATCCATTCCCTATTTTTCTACAGGGGATGGCTGATGTTGGCCCGGCTGGCTTCTCAGCTTTGCAGAGGGCAGCCCCAGTAGGTCAGAGGGCAGAAAGAGAGGGGTTCTCTAGCTGCTTCCCTCAATTACTGTGGCTCCTGAGGGACAGCAGCTCTGGAACTCTTAGGCCCTAGGCGTGGTTACGGCTTCCCGCTGTTGCCTGTTTCTGGATGTTCCCCCATTACTTTTAAAAATTGTTATCTTGCCCAAAGCTCTGTGAGTAGTTCTCTGACCCTGGCTAGTAACACACAAAGACCAGTTGTGAGAATGTCGTCCAAGCAGGCAGCAGTGAAGGCCTGAGTGGGGGGAGATACAAAACAGATGAGGATAGATGCGCGATAAGTGACTCCTACAAGTTCAGTAACTGATTCCATGTATGAACTGCATGCTCTCTAAGAGCAGGCATTGCATTTCATTCATTTTTTAACCCCAATGCCTAGCTCTTAGTAGGTGCTCAATAAATATTAGTGGAATTATTAATTGGAAGGGTCAACGGTATTCTCAAGTTCAAGCCTCAGTGATTCCCCTTCAAGAAAGGGGAAGTCAGGTTAAGTTGCAAGCCATAGTTAAAATAACAGTGAGAATGACAAGGAATGACACTGTAGAAATGGCAGAAGTTTTAGGGTCAGGTGGATCGAAAGCCCAACTTTCTGACCCAATCTCAGGCAAATGACTTGACGTCTCTCTCGGAGGTCAGTTGCCTTATCTGTACAGTGTGCTGCCAGGAGGAGTACTTGAGATTGCATTCGCAGAGCGTACACCCACCCCGAGAGGGATCCTTACCAAGCTAGACATCTTGAGATGTGATTCAGAAACCAAAAGACATCAGGGACCATTCGCAGGATTTTTCTTTGAGGTATATTTCTTGTCACCATGAAACAAGCCATTACTCTCCTGTGTCCGTTACACTCCTTACCAGAACACTACTGTGGGTTTTTAAATCTCCTTGCACCTGTCTTTGTGGAATCCTAGGAAGTTACAACTGGTGCCATCATTACTCAGTAGGTCGTATTTTAGCTTTTAGAACTCCGTAGTCCTTAGGGTGGGGCTGCTGACAGGAGGCTTCCTCCTTCTTGTGCTTTTATTTTAAGCACTTGAGTTAAGACCATCAGGAAAACTTAAACCCCAGAGCAGAGATGGAATTCAGACTCAAACCCTCTTTTCACATTTGGTGCCAATTGAAGCCTTTTCTCCCCCGTCGTTCTCCAAATGCCAATTCCTATTGGTCTCGAAGATATAATTTCCCCACCCCAACTGCACAGCTGGCTTCATATTTCAGTCTGTTAAGAGGAACCAACATAGTTGTCTCCAACATTCTGTGTAGGATTTGCTGGGATAACTATGAATGCGTGCCCAGGGGACAATGCAGTTATGTGAACTGGGCAAACAAGAGGAAGAAGCTCCCTTTCAAGATATTTATAATTCAAATAATGACCTCTGTTAACCTGCTACACAGAATTAACCTTCCCTTCTAAGTCACGAGAGTTCACTTCCCTATTGTTTTCATTGTCCCTCCTTTCTCCTTTAAAATGTCTCTGTGCTGGAGTGTTGGGAACTGCCCTGCCTGGTTTCAGAAGCTGTAACCCCCTGTGGCTAAGGCTGAGTGAGAGACTTTGGGACCCTAAGCCACTAAAGAGACAAAGCTTATTTCCCTGGTAGAGGCGCCACCTCTGCCCACTTTATTTCATCCTGCCTGGCCCCAAGTGCATGACTGGTTAGCCAACGACGGGTAAGATTCCTCAAGGGAGGGACGACCTAAGACGGGCATGAGCATAACTGGGCCCTCAGGGAAGGACTTGGGGGGCTATGGAGAAAGGGGGTGATGGACCCTTGCCCCTCAGCTTTGACATTGCCTGAGTCCTCATTCTGTCTGCCAGAAGTCTCCTAATCTCTTGGCTGCCTTACTTCCTCTGCTTGACCTAAGCCTGAAACAATGTGGAGGTGGGTGCAGCCCTGTGCTGGAAAGGGTGGGTTCCCCAGGGCGATCAGGCCTGAGAAAGAATGCATAGAATCCTGTGAAACCTGCTTTGCTAATACCCTCAATTTAAATGATAAGGGTCCAAGCATGAAATGAGTTTGTTTCCCCAAAGTTTTATGGTCCTTTAGCTACCTGACCCTGACTCAGAATAAGCCCTCAGAGTTTTTTGAATATTATCTGATGATTACAGCCTGACAATGATTGATGAGCTTCCCATATATGCCCTGTATTCCTATGCAAATTACGCGAATAAAAGCCTGTTAAGGCAAGGGTTGGCGTGCTCTCCTCTTGAGAGACGGGCCGAGGCACTCCAAGGTACTCTCCCCTTGAAAGAGTGGCCTTGCCATCCCTTTTCCTCTACAGGACTTGGTAGACCATGAGAATTTGTCTCTCTCAGCCACAACACTGTGGAGACTGCTTGCCAGTGACCACGTCACTGGAGGCCTTGGGTGCCTAAGAACTTTTATTCTTCATGTAGTTTACTCTGGTTGAATTTTACAACTTCACACACATTCTATTTCTATCGGATTACCAAGGCAGGTAAGTGATTTCAGATTGAGAAAACATACTTTAAAGGTGCAAATATTGTATATTACAAATATGCATTAACATTTTGGAATAGTAACACTCCCGCAAGTGCACAAAATCCAGTATGCATGGGGGAAAAAGGAATGTGTGGACTTTTCATTTGAAACATACAACTATTTCTTTCCTAAGATTTCCTTTCTTCCAGATTTCTTAGTCTACAGTTCCTTATATGAAAATATTCCTGCCACCTCATGGAAATATTTGCATCCTAAACAAATAATTTCAGGGCTTCTTTAAGGCTGAGAGAGATACAGGCTACCTCTATTACTTTTGGGGTTTTCAAAATATATGTCTAATATATTCTGAAATATATGTCTTTTAACCCTAAAATTAGATTTAAAAATTGTTTTGAAAGTTTACATTTCAAAATTGATGCCTTTAACACAAGAAAATTACAATACAAAACAGTTGTGCTAGTCAGAAGATAATTAAAAGATTTAATTTTAAAGTCCAGCATATGCTAAAGGTGATACCGTTTTGTCATGGATCTCAATTTTAAATTTGGATCAGGGTGCTTTCTTTCAATCCCATTAGAATATCTTTGTGTAACCTCCTTGCGAGGTCATGTCAAAAGCCTAAATTCAAGGCCCTTCATAAATAGGGGCTGGGCCCAGATGGCTCTCTTACTTCCTCCTCTCCCTCACCACAGGCCAAGAATATTTAGTTAATAATTGAGGAAGTATATTATTTAGTAATACATAATGAATTAAAGACAATCATCATCAAGTCTTATCCATTCGTGTTGTATAAACAAAATCTCTGAATAATCCTTGCTCGGCTTAAGTACAACAAAGGGCAGATTCGAAGGCCAGTTTCTCCCCCAACTGCTGAAGCCTGGATTTTCCTAAACTAATTGTTATAGGTGTCAGTTGGATCTGTCTTTTTTTCAATCATTTGCTCCTTATAAAGGAACTCAATTTATCCTGATCTATTGCTAAAGATGCTTATTAATATTTTGGGGCAACTCCCACTTAAACTGTTTATTTTCAGATTTAAATGGGAAAGCAATTTTTAAATTTATGTTATAGGATATACTACTACACATATATACATTTATACACACACACATATATATATAGCTGTAGAAATATCCTGAACTCCACTCCATGCTTGTGAACAGACACTATCACTGTTAGCCAACATATAACATATATATGTACACATGCATAAGTACATGTCATTCACTCAAATTGACACCTATAGCCTAGTGGCATATCCCCTGTCCCCGGGCACGATGGCGACATAAGGAAGCATTACACTGAGCATGCATAAGGCTAGTGAGACAATTGGATGGAGGGGGGTGCCCTCCTCCCCTGCTCTGGTACCTGATTGGGGGTGGGACCAGGGGAAGACAGGCACATGTGCCATAGAGGGCAAGATGGCAGCAGGGGACGTGCTGTATCAAAGAAACCTGCCAATCTAGCCCAAGGAAAAGAAGGGATTGGTTGGGGGGCTGGACTCTTCCCGGAGTGTTCAGAAGTTTGGGCTAAGAAAAGCACCTGGTCTGTCCCTCATAGGAATTAATATAAACCCAGGGGAAGGAAGGGACACTTCCTTGCCCACTTTGTGATTGTACTGGCTGGTGTGCTTGCGGGACCTTCTGGCCCTGGAAGCCACGTGGCTGATGATGGTGCCAGCCCCACACGTGGGCTCTGAGGAGGGAGCCTGAAGCCAGGCAGCAATGGGAAACAAGCCAAGCTACCTGGATCATTGCGCAGCAGCTGCTTGTGGTTCCCAAAGGGTGGTATTTTAAATGGGAGAAGGAACTCTAGACACTGCCTTCGGTTTTGGTCTGGCTGAGGGTGGCTGGGCTTTCCTCTGGTTTTCCAGAAGGGATGGGCTTTTGAGACAAGAGTCCGCCATTCTCCCAGATTGTGCAGCATTTGAATAAAGGCCTTTTTCCTTTCTCACCAACCTGTGCCTCTGGATTTTGTCTACTGGTGGGGGCTGGTAGCCAAACCCCCACTTTGGTTCGGTAACAAAATGCCTTAGATTTGAAAACACCCTGTCTCAGTTTTAGTAGCGCAAAAGAGATGCTCAGCCATCTGCCTGTAGTTTGTAGCTGAAACTGCCCTTTTGTGTAGACAACTTGGCTGTTCCATGGTGTTGATGAAACTAGATATAGTTGGACTTGGATCATCAGTCATCTTGCTGTGGGAACTGCTAGGTCAGTGGGTCACAGGAGAGAGAGGGTGGGTGGTGCAGCAGAGGTCCTCAAAACAGCAACAGAAAAAGATGTAGGGACTGGGGTCTTCTTGTAAGGCTGAGCAATCTCTCGCTAACCTCATCTGCTCCAGGCCAGCCTGGTGGATCAGTGAAGAACATTTAGGCAGCCTAAGTCCTAAGTTGAGCTTCTCTTTTTTGTAAAGGAGAAAGAGCCAAGTGGAGATGTAATTTCAGCAGAGATCGAAAAAGAGGGCAGAGAAAGGAGTGTTTAGAGAATAAAAGGAATTGACAAATTTATCCCCTATTAAACACAGAAAAACAATTTTGAATGTCAGTCTTCCCCTTAATATATTTAAAAACTTAGTAAGCAAGTGATAACTATTCATTAATGTTTCTTTTAAAAGTTACACATTTGGAAGACTTTTTTTTTCTTCTTCACAAAACACAGGATGCCTCTTCTCCCCAAAATACACTGCACTGAATTAATATGCCTGTAAATTCCCCTGCACATAGACGGAAAGGCCATGTGGCCTCGTATGATGTTTTTCTGAAAAAGAAAACTGAACTGTCCTTTTAAAAATTTCAGTTGGTAACTTGAAAACAATGAAAACAAAATTATATACAAGTGAAAAAAGATATTAGATCCTAAATATTGAACTTTATCTTCTCCCCTAATAACTTAAGTGCTACTTTGTCCAGGTGGGTGTTACCACCTGGTACTACATTAATTCTGAATAACACAAACACAGGTTATAATTATTTGGAACATTAACTGGTCTCACTAAGACAGTGTCAGAGCTGTTTTTTGTTGTCTGTTTGCTTTTGTAACCGGACATCTAGGTTACAATTTTCTAGGCTTCTAAGGCCAAGCAGTCTGATGCAGAACGGAGGGCTCAAGTTAGAATAAACTTGAAGAACTTTTCTTATTCTAAAATGACGATTATTGCTCATAACATTTAGAAAGTTTTATAGCAATATTTGCAGGTCTCCCCTACACCGAATTTCTTTTATTTCTCTTTGATAACAAAAGAGAAAATACATTCCGGAGGGAATTTGTGATTGGTTACTCAGACAAGGCCAGGCATCAGCGAAAGTTAGATAGTGACTGTGTGGCAGAGAACAAAATGGCAATTACTTGGCTTTCACTCCCAAACTTGAAATTAAAATGAGAAATAGTTCCTTTTAGAGTATTTAAAAAAATCCCACTAGTGTGAAACTTGAGTAGTTGCAAAGGAGGGGTCTTTAGCTGTGCCACTCTTACGCTCTGTAAAGCAGGTGCTGAGGAAGAGGTGGGAAAGGTTTCTTTCTGGGGAAATAAAAGCTGTGAGGGCAAAAGGGAAGGAAGCTGGTATGGGCAGGGGGAGCCATCCAGTCCTGTCAGAGGTGACAGAGGTGAGGCACAGCTTGGAGGAAATATCTAGGCTTGGCTACCGCCTGCCTCGGTCATTGCTGTGAGCTGCCTGGGAAATGGTGGGACTCCAGCTCATCCCTGGGGAGCTGTAAGCCAGCGGGATGCTCAGCCACCCATGCTGCTCTCTCTGTGCGACAAATGGTTTGGGGCATCAGAGAACCTCCAGGGACCCCGTGCTAGCCCCACTTTCATCAGGTTTCTAGGTGAGCCCCCCATTTCATTCTGAAACCCCTCAAATCTCACACATTTCCCTGACCCTCAACATCTCCCTTTCCCCAGGAAAAATCTAGGTTCTTCTCACTCTGTAAAATATCATATTCTTGACTTGTTTAAAACAAAATGGGCACCCATGTCTTTCCTATAGTCATTCTGGAGACTCACTGATATCTACTGTTTTGAGGGCTGCCTTTTTCTTTTAGGATAGATTCTTAAATATGGGACTTTTGGGTCAAAAAGTCAGTATATTTTGAATTTGAACATATAGTTTCACATACTGTCCCACATCCAAAAGTATGAGAGTGTCTGACTCTTCACACTCTCACCAACCTGCAAGTTATCAATCTTTTTAACATTTGCCAAGCAGATGGAGAAGAATTTGATTTTGTTATTATTTTAAATTGCTTTCCCCTGGCTATTGGGCCAAATGGAGCAACTTTTTGTATGTTTATGTGGCATCTGTACTTACTTTGATCCACTGGGTCATTTGTCTTATTGATTTATAAAAGCTTTAGGTAAAATAAGGGATCTTAATTCCTTTTTATGTGTGTATGCTGCAAATATTTCCTTTTAATCTACCACTCGTCTTTCGACTGCCTGTGGGCCAGCAACGACACAGGACCCTGTCCTTCAGCTCATATTCCCTGGCATTGGATGAAAGACAGATAGTAATAATACAACTTAATAAAGTTATACATAGATAATATATCCAATAAATGCCAGAGGGGTAACTTCTAATATCTGCAGCAGGCACAATTTGTTTTCACATTAAAAATGCTTTTAATGGGTAATGAGCACAATGTAACTCCACTGAAGGCCACTGGCATATTTTTATCATGAAGTCAGGCAACAAGATCACTACTTACAGATTTTGCCAGAGCCTGACCACTCTTAACCTCACTCAACTTTTACCACTTCTCACACGTCCCCTTCTCAACCTGCCACTCCCAAATTCCATTTTTCCTCCGAGTGTTTCTACCCACCCTCCTGTTTTCAGAGGAATGGTATTTGGTAGTGATGCGGAGATTTTGGACAGATCTCCAGTGAGTCTTGAGACTCTGAATATACACATTCAAGCCATCTGAGAAACCTGAGTTTCTTCAAATAGCTGACTGCGCAAAAAAGAAGTTTCAGACTTTAGTGTATTAAAATAGGAGAGCCTGGTTCCCTGTTTAGCATTTGACTCATTTAACACATATTTGAACATTATATCCATATGTTCATGGAACTTACATCCTAACTGGGGAGAGAAAGTAAGTTGGCAAAAACATAAGTTTATATGTCCGATGATGGTACACACTGCAAAGAAAAATAAGGATGCATAAGAGGAGTGTTACTCTGGGTTGAACTCTGTCCCTCAAAAGATGTTGGAAGTCTCAGTACCTGTGAATGTTACTTTATTTGGAAGTAGGATCTTGGCAGATGATCAATCTATATGAAGTCATTAGGGTGGGCCCTAGTACAATATGACTGGTATCTTTATAAAAAAGAGGAAATTGGGACACAGGGACAATGCCATGTAAAAATGAAGGCAGAGATCTAGGTGATGCTTCTACAAGCCAAGGAACACCAAAGATGTCCAGGAAATTAACCAGAAGCTGGGGAGAAGCATGGAACATACTCTCCCTCACAGCCTTGAAATCAACTCTGCCAGCACCTTGATCGCAGACTTCTAGCCTCTAGAACTGTGAGCCAACAAATTTCTGTTGTGTAAGCCACCCGCCTGTGGTATTTGTTAAGGCAGCCCTAGGAAACAATACAGAGAGGGAAAGTAAGATTTTAGATGGGGCGATGAAGGAAGTTCACATATGGACAGAAAACAAAGTCAAGCAGGTAACCTGGAAAAGCATGTATCAGACAGAGGGAACAGCAAGTGCAAACACCTGCTGGTAGGAGTATGCTTGGCAAGTGTGAGGATCACCAAGGTCAGGGTTCCCAATACATAGTGAGCAAATGGGGGAAAGTGGAAGGGGATAAAGCTGGACACTGTAGGGACCTACTGGCCATATGTGATCAGTTAGCTTTTTGTTGGGGTGAGATGAGAAGCCACTGGAGGGCTGTGGGCAGAGAAATGACATCATCATTGTCCTAAGTAGAGTCTTCAGTTTTCCATTAGTCAGAAAACAAGTTCCAAGTTCCTGATTTATAGTTTTGTTTATGTATCTGTATTAGCCAGGACTCTTGAGGGTGAAGGGGCAGAGATCCAACAGAAACTCTCCTAAACAAGGGAGGGAACTTGTTAGCTCACATAACCCCAAAGCCCAAGAGTAGTCTAGGCAGAGCTGGGGGTAACATGGGGATCATACCATCAAGAATATCTCCTTTTCTCCTTTCAGTTCTGCTTTCCTTTATGTTGACTTTATTTGCAGGCAGGCTTTTATTGTTGTGTGGCCAAAGAACCCCTAGCAGCTTTACACTTCCATGCTTCTTTCATGCTTATTAGAAATCTCAGGGAAGAGATTCTTTCTCTCCTACCACCCACAGAATTCCCCTAAAGGGTGATGGTTGCTTTTCTCGGGTCATGTGCCTAGGCTGACAGTAATCAATAGTGATCTCTAGAGATAGGTATCTGGCTGACCGGGCTGGATCCTATTTCTGCTTCTGTGGTGCACAGCAAGGCTGGATTACCCAGGTGGATGAGGAGAATTTACCAAATGAGCTGTGTATGCCAGGGCCGCCATGTTGTAGAGCTCTGGAACTCTGGTTCATGTTACAGTCTGTATGAATGGGACCTCCTGGAGCTGTGTTCCACACAACCCTGGGGAGGCCTTATGTGGCAGTCTTTGGTTCTGTACTCTAAGGAAGGCAGAAAGGGAGTCGTATAGGCATCTCCCAGTTTATCTAATTACAAAGCTAGGCATCTGTAACTTTAAGAAGGGACTTATTTTTTAAGACTATGGCAAGGTCTTGGCTGGGCTTTTGTCTTCCTGGAACAAAATATTAATCATACAATACAAATCTACAGTAGATATGTAAATACATTTATTTTATATTAGGGAACAATATCCAATATCCCTAATTTAGGCATATGCTTAAAATTAAGGCAACCACATTTATTCACCTTTGATACAGCAGTATAAATGCAGTTGCAATTTATAAATGAAATGGTTCTTCCTTTCTAAGAACTTTGTGCGTTTATTACTTCATGACTGTGGATTAGGCCCCTAATAATGATAGGCACTGCGTTAGGAATTGCAAATGTGTGAGGGCACCACACAAACCTGGTTCCTGTTCTCATGACTGAGGTGGACACTGGACAGTGAACACACAAATCAGTGTCTACTTTACATTGTGGTAAGTGCGAAGAAGGAAAAGAACTGAGTTCTCCCAGAGGGGTGGGAATCAGGGCTTTATCTGAGGCTGTGGCATTAAAGCAGAATGCTGAGGGATAAATAGGAATTAACCAGCTGAACAGTGGGAGAGGGATGGAGAGTATTCCAGACAGAGGGACTGGTGTGTGTGAAGGCCTCAGAGAGTTTTGGACATCACCAGACATCCCTGGCCAGGCCCAGAAACATTATCCCAAACACCACTTCCACTGGTGCATTCCACAATATTTCAAATTAACTAAGTCATACACATTCCCTTTTCATCATTACATGGTAGATTAACTGTTTAAATTTTCCCCTCTAATTATAATTTACATTTATTAACATATTAATATATGAAGATCACAAAGTAACCAAAAGTGGTTAAAAGGTAGAATTTATTAAAGGATGGCTGTAATTATTTCATGCTGACAATATGTTTTCAAGTATTTTGTAGTGGTTTAACATTTTTGTTTCTACAACTTCAGGAAGGGAAAGGAGACTTTTTAAAAGGCTGGTACAAAATTTGAAGATAAGTCTCTGAAGTTCTATTCCAGCATTTGCTAAGTGAAGGACAGAGAGCTGTGTGCGCACTGCTGGTGAGGAGTTAAAACTTGGACATTGTGGTCCAGGCCCTCCATCAGTCAGAGTCCCAACAGGAAACAAATGGAGCACTCAGAAGAGGCTAATTTGGCGTATTTAATATACAGAGGGACTGTTGTCAAAAGTGTATGTAGGCATTTGGTGCTTCTCAATGAACTCTTTTAAAATTTAAAAAAAACTTCAATTACAGTTGACAAACAATAGTACATTCGTTTGTGTACAACTTAGTGATTAGACATGTCTATAACTTACAAAGTGGTCACCCTGCGAAGTCTAGCGCCCATCTAACACCACTGTTACTACAGTATTAATGACTCTGTTCCCTGTGCTGTACTTTACGTTCCCATGACTGAGTTTATATCTGGCAATTCGTACTTCTCAGTCCCTTCCCCTTTGTTCACCCATTCCCACAAGCCCTCCCCCATCTGGCAACCATCAATTTGTTCGCTGTATCCGTGAGTTTGTTTCCATTTTGTTTGTTCATTTATTTTGTTTTGTAGATTCCAAAGGGAAATCATACGGTATTCATCTTTCTCTATCTGACTTTTCTAGGTCCATCCATGTTGTCACATATGATAAGATTTCACTCTTTTTTTGGCTGAGTAATATTCCATTACATATATGTATCACTTCTTACCATTTTTCTGTCAATGGACACTTAAGTTGTTTCCATATCTTGGCTTTTGTAAATAATGCAGCAGTGAACACAGGAGTGCATATGTCTTTTCAAATTAGTGTTTTGGATTTCTCTGGATAAATACTCAGAAGTGGAATTGCTGGGTCATACGGATAGTTCTATTTTTAATTTTGTGAGGAACCTTCATACTATTTGCTGTAGTAGCTGCATCAGTCTGCATTCCCATCAACAGTGTTCTCTTTTCCCCCCGATCCTCACCAACACATGTTTGTTGATTTATTGATGACAGTCAGAATGAGTGATGTGAGGTGCTACCTCATTGTGGTTTAATTCACATTTCCCTGATGCTTAGTGATGTTGAACAACTTTTCATACGTCTATTGGCCATCTGTATGTCCTGTTTAGAGAAATGTCTATTCAGGTTCTCTACCCATTTTTTATTTTTTTTGGTGTTGAGTTGTTTGTGTTCCTTAAATATTTTGGACATCATCCCCTTATTGGATGCATCAATGGCAAATATCTGGTCCCATTTAGTAGGTTGTCTTTTCATTTTGTTGTTTCCTTAGCTGCGCAAAAAACTTTTTACTTTGATGTAGTTCCATTTGTTTACTTTTTCTTTTATTTACTTTGCCTAAGGCGACATATCATCCCCAAAAAAATATTACTAAGAGTGATGTCAAAGAGTTTACTGCCTATGTTCTCTTCTAGGAGTTTTATGGTTTCAAGTTTTACATTTAAGTCCTTAATCCATTTTGAGTTTATTTTTGTATATGGTATAAGAAAGTGGTCCAGTTTCTTTGTGTGTGTGTGTGTGTGTGTATGTGTGTGTGTATGTCTTTCTAGTTTTCCCACCATTTATTGAAGACACTGTCCTTATCCCATAGTACAGGGGTATCAAACTCATTTTCACTGGAAGCCACATCAGCCTTGTGGTTGCCTTCAAAGGGCCAAATGTAATTTCAACTCCTTAACAGTTAAGGAATAGTTACATTTATACAGTCCTAAAATTATTTCAGCCCTTTGAAGGCAACTGTGAGGCTGATGTGGCCCCTGGTGAAAATGAGTTTGACATCCCTGCCATAGTATGTTCTTGCCTCTTCTGTCATAGATTAATTGGCCTTGTAGATGTGGGCTTATTTCTGGGCTTTCTATTCTGTTCCATTGACCTATGTATCTCTTGTGACACTACCATGCTTTTCTGATTACTATAGCCTTGTAGTATAGTTTGACATCAGATAGAGCGATACCTCCAATTTTGTTTCTCTTTCTCAATATTGCTTTGGCTATTTGGGGTCTTTTGTGGTTCCATATAAATTTTAGGACTATTTGTTCTAGTTCTGTGAAAGTGCCATTGGTATTTTGATAGGGATTGCATTGAATCTGTAGATTGCTTTGGGTAGTATGGACATATCAACAATGCTAATTTTTCCCATCCATGAGCACAGTATATCCTTCCATTTTCACCTCTCATTAACCTTCTTTTTGTTCATTCATTAATGCCTTCATTCATTAACTTTCATGTAAGAAAGATATACTTAGCAACTACATACTATACTATAAAGCCAGGGGATAAAAACAAGTATGAATGAGACTTGTTTTCTTTCCTCGAGGTGCTCTCAATCTGGTTGTGTGGGGGCAGATAAGAAAACACCTGGGAACAAGGCAAGTGGGAGTGGGGAAAGGAGTGTCCATGGCAGACATCTGAATAAAAACACATGTGTGAAGATGTACATTAAGTACAATACATTGAACTGATTTTCAAACAGCTGTATATGGCACCCCAATGTAGGCTTTAAAAGAGGAAAGAAGAGAAGGAACAGGAGGAGATGAAGACAAAAGAAAAGAAAGAGAAGGAAATAATGTAAGCCCTTGGCCTCCTAACCATTTCCTCCTACAACACACACACAGTGGCTAAAGGGGTGATGCTCACAGATATGCTATGGCCTGCGGGGCACTTGAACTAGGGGCTGTGGCTTAGATAAGATACTTGCAGTTTCTGGTATAATACTATAACTCCACCCTTTTTTCTCCCATGCATTAGCATAGGGATAACCTGGAATCATCTCTGATATGTACGTATAAAAGCAAACTATTTTCAAGCTTTGGTTCTTTAATTCTCATTCAGAACAATTTGTGCAGAGGCTACCCACCATAACCACGTGACAGCTATGACAGGTCTTGCTGCATCTTGTGTAGGAGCCACCATCAATTTTCCTTCTTCATACATAAGGTTTTGTGCAAGTCTACAGAACATTTAGCAGTGATAGTCCCAGAAGGGTTGATGGTCTTTTTTCAGTAGGTGGTAGGGAACATACAAAGAAAAAAAACTAAAGAAATGATAGCTTCTGCATTGAAAAATTGGGAATGTAAGGCCACAGTGAGCCCTGGCTGGTGTGGCTCAGTGGACTGAGCACAGGCCTGTAAACCAAAGGGTCGCTGGTTTGATTCCCAGTCAGGGCACATGTCTGGGGTGTGGGCCAGGTTCCCAGTAGGGGGGTGCACGAGAGACAACCACACATTGATGTTTCTCTCCCTCTCTTTTTCCCTCCCTTTCCCTCTCTCTAAAGATAAACAAATAAAATCATTTTTTCATTTATTTAAAATGAATTAAGAAAAAGACCACAGTGAAAGCTAAGGAGCAAAATGAACAAAACTGCAATTGCACTCACAGAGTGACCACTTTGCCTCTTCTTGTTTCTCATAGAATTGTGTGGCAGACACCCTTTTAGCAAAAGAAAAACCTGCCACTTAATAGGTATTTGGCACTGGACAATTTTATTAGTTTCTAGTGCTTAGTCCATAGAAGCACATGGGTAGTGTTAAATATTCAAAAAATCAACAGATAACTAAGTTTAGATGTGAAAATATATAATTGAGTATATTTTTAAAAGAAGCAATGGAGGATAAGTACACTGTGTTGAAAAGCGTGACACAATGAAGTTCCTCTTACTCACTGACAATAAGTTCTCTAAAATCAGGCAATTCTACAGCTTGACTATTAGATGTGTAGTGGAAACTTTTCACAGGGGTAACTATTCCTTAGAAGCTTGAATTTCTTCACAGTCTGACATTCTGCTGGGTCTGGTTTGCTCTTCCAATCAGGAAGATTGAAAGCCTATATAGCATCTTGTTGCTAATTAGGAGGTGCCCCTTCTGGACTCACGCAACCTTGCAAGCTCATGCCTCTCTGGGAAGAGAAAGGCCCCCCTTCCTCCGAGACAGCCCCAAACCAGCCCACACCAGCCCCACTCGTCTGCCTGGCCAGGCATATTTGCATAGTGCGTAAACTGTACAACCAGGTGTCTTGTTTCTAGTGCCAAAAAACATGGCTTTCAGAACAATATAGCGAACAGTCTCCAATGCTGGGCACTCGGCCAGGAACCGGCAATAAAAAGAGGAGTAATATAGACTCTACCTTTGGAGTTTGGGAACAGGGCCGTGTAAACTGACTACCACAGTAAGACCTCATAAAGTGATCAAAGAGAAACACACAGATTACTATAGGAGAACAAATGAAGGACTACTGATTTTTCTTGGATGGGGCTGTGGTCAAGGAAAATCCAGAAGGGATGAGGCATTTGAATTGGGGTTCATAAGGTGACTAGAAATTAAGTGGGAAAAGGGCGTTGGTATTTTTGATGACAAGGACAAGCTCAAGAGTCTCTTCCCATACCCCCAACCATGGGAAAGCCTTGGGTTGAAGCTTCACCACTTTGATCTCGTCTTGGGTCCCACCTTTTATACTGGGTTTGTCTTTCTATGTCTCTCTTTACTTTTGAAGCCATCCAGACGAGCTCAGCAGAGGGGTTTGTATGAGGAATGTGGTAAACAGTGTCCACTTGCCAGGACTGTCCCCTGTGTAGCTCTCTTCGGCGTCTGTGGAGGCAGTAGGTGTCTGGTCAAAGGCCAGGGATTTGGGAGCGTGGCCAAATCATCTCCTTGAAGATACAGCACACAGGACATTCCAGGAAGTGAGAGCAGCATAATCCCACAGTATATTGTTTGCCAGATGAAAATATCCTTAGTGACAAACATATATAATGTGCTATAGGTGTGACTTCTGGTTATGCAACAGACTTGCGAATCAGAATGTAATGTTTGAAAGACCTAGACTGCTTATTTTCCTGGAAGGTTCAGTAAGTTTTGCCCAGAAAAGCTGTTCTAAGACCACAGAATACATTCCTAACTCTAGTGAACCTTTTCCCTTGTTGGCCTGTCCTACTGGTTGCCAAAATCAGAAGGGAGCATGTGCATAATAGCATAGCTCCTCACAAGCCACTGCCGCTCAGAAAAACAACTCAGTGAGTGTCCTTTTGGCAGGAAATCAGACAGGGAGAACTGTCCTACTGGGGCTTTAGCCTGATCACGTGGGGTGGGGGAGCTGGAGGTAATGACGAAGCTGTTTATAGAGTGCGTGGAGGACTCCAAGCTTCACTGAGCACTGCTGTTCTGCACAGCACCGACATCAACAACAACAACAAACCCGCTGATTGCGTTTTTACTGACTAGTTCCACACTAGCCATTCCGGCCACACGCTCATAAACCAGGTTCTCCTTTGATGACCCTGTGTTGACAAGAAAAGGTGGTGGTGAGTTACCCAGCACCAGCCCTCAGAAACTGCCTGAGGGCCCTCATTGCAACAATCTGATAACCACAGAAAGTACTGAGGAGTACCTCCCTGCCCTTGTTTGTGATCTTCCAGTGCCTGAAACCCTCCTGCTGAGTTCCCACTGACTGGGGGATGGAAAGCCCTGGCCCACATCAGTACCAGGAAGAAGTCATTAAAGAGAACGTGAGACAAACCCAAGAACACTTTGTAAACATGAAAAGAACATTCCTACAAAGTAGGCAGGCACGTTAAAACACGTCAGGTCAAAGAATTAAGACCAAGGGCAGCCAGAGAAAGTTGAGGGCTGAGTCAGCTTGTATTTAAGGATCCCGCCAAAGTGGGATTGCATGTTGATCATTGGAGCAGTATCCCACACCAAAATATCCTCGGTCACCCTATAAAGACTTCACATTCTTCAGCGCCAGAACGTGAGAAAGATAGCATCATTCCACCAGTTGCCTGTGCCATGATCTGAGAACCATCACTTCTTTCTTTTTTCCTTACCTTCCTCCCACCACACTATCAATCCATCAGCAAGTCACCTCCAAATTGTCTATTGATCCAGCCTCCTTTTTGTCTCTTCTTCCCCCACCCCAGGCCAAGCCACAACAACTCTTGCAGAGGCAACTTCAATAGCCCACATACTGGTTTCTACATACTCTCTCTGGCTCCCCTCCACCTCTGACTTCTGGGTGAAGGAGGCCTTTCTAAGCATTAATAAATGGAAGAAATTTATAACTATAAATTTGACAACATAAGAGCTTAAAATTTTAAATGTAAAATAAAATAACTGTATATATTTCTTAGCAGTATGAATGACAGGTGAGAGAACTTTTACTGTTTACAATCTATGTTTTTGTATTATTTAATGTGTTCAGTGAGTATGTGCATATTTTAAAATTAAAAATGATACAATGTTATAAACAAGCAAAAGTAAAAAACAAACTGGAATATTTAATACAAATATGACAGACTTAATAACATTTGATAGCCTTAATATATAAAACCTCACATAGATTAAAAAGAAAAAGACCATCAAAAGTATTACACATCCATAAAATGGGAAAGGAAAAAAATCTGTAATCTGTACTTTGAAACAAACTACTAGGTTTTTAACAAAAAAGATCTCACTAGTAATCAAATAAACAAAAATTAAAAGTGAGAAAATCACTTTTTGCCTATTCAAGTAGCAAAACATTTTTAAAAATTTGATAAATCTGTTACTTTTCACCCACAGTTTGTGGGAGTACATAAGAATTTTGGCAATGCCAGATATTTAAAAAGTTTACAGTCTTTAACCTTTGACTTTATTTCCAGGAATTTATCATAAGGCAATAATCACAGTTATGAACAAAGATTTCAACTATAATGGTTCAACTAAGAATTATTTATAAAAGGCCCTGCCCGGTGTGGCTCAGTTGGTTGGGTGAGTTCCTCAAAGTGAAGGGTTATTGGTTCAATTCCCGGTCAGGGCACATGTCTGGGTTGTGGTCCCAGTCTTCATTCAGAGCACATTTGAGAGGCAACCAATTGATATTTCTTTCCCTGTCTTTCTCCCTCCCTTCCCCTTTCTGTAAAAATAAATAAAATATTAAAAAAAAGAATTATTTATAAAGGCAAAACTTGGAGACAGTATGAGAATGAATAACTAGGGCACTGTTAAACTGATAGTGTCATATCTATCAATAAGATGATTTATAATATCAAAAATGTTTATGAAGGCTTAATATAATACAAATATGTATTTCCATAAGTTAGGTATAAATTTACTATAATTCTAATGAAAATATTTTCAAATTTTTTAATAGAAAAACTGATCCTAAAAGTCAAATGAAAAAATAAACAAGGTTGGCCAGGAAAACTCTGGGAGTGGGAGGGGAAAAGAACAAGAAGAAAGGCCTAGTACTACCATATATATATGAAAACATGTTTTTAAACTCATAATACTTAAAAAAATGTGGCACTATGTCACTGAGAGACAGATGGAACAGTGTAGATAAAAAATACATACATGAGTTTATCTGGTGAAAAAGGAAGCATCTCAAGTCAAAGGGAAAAGATCGACTAATAAGTAAATGATGGTAAGACGTTAGATAAATATAAAGAAAAAAGCTGGATCCATGACTTTGTAACATTTATGTCCTCAAAGAAAAATGTAAAAATTGAAACTATAGAACTATAGAAGAACACGGAAGTACTAGGAGCAAATCAAGTAGAATAATTTTTAAAAAAATTTTAAAATATGAAGCCAAAGAACTTATAAGTATGATCCATGGACATGAACTATAGGGGGAGAATGTGGGAGGGAGGGGGTGAGCAGGATGGAATGGAGTGAAGGGGGTAAAATGGGACAACTGTAATAGCATAATCAATAAATACATTAAAAAATGTAAAAGAAAACAAAAAAATAAAACGTGACAGCCTTTCTAATGATGGCTCAAATTCCAAAAGCTGTAAATGTAATTGATAAGTTTGACTATATAAAAATATATTACAAAATTTCTATTGTACATGGCAAGATTCAACAAGAAAAGTCAAAGCAAAAACAAATTGGAAAAAAAGTTATGACCTATAGCTCAAAGGGCTAATTTCCCTCATGTATACAGAGCTCCTAAAAATTAAAATGGAAGTTGTGCAACCTATAGAAAAATGGGCAAAGCTATGAAAAGACAGTTTACAGCAAAGTATATAAGATGATTCTAAGACTATGAAATGATGCTCATTAATAAGAGAAATGCAAATTAAAACTATACTGGAATACCATTTTTACTTATCCAATTGACAAAAATCCCAAAACTTGGTAAATCCTTTTGGCAAGACTGCACAGAACTGAATTGTCTCATAATAGCTAGTAGGAGTGCAAAACGCCACAAACCTCATGAAGGAACTTAGTAGCATCTATCAAAATTATAAATTTATGTACCCCTTGACATATAAATTCTATTCTGGGGATTTATTTATGCATTTGCATGCAAAAAATAATGTACAAAGCCAACAATTTAAGCACTTGTTGTCAGAGCAAATGACGGAATAAAACTCAATGCCTACCAATATAAGACTGGTTAAATTAACTAGTATATAGCTATATTAAAAAAGAAAGAATGGTGAAACTCACTATGAACTTAAATGGAAATATTTATAAGAGAAATTACCAGGAAGGAAAACCAAAGTGCAGGATAACGTGGACAATATACTATCTTTTGCATAACAAGGTGGGGAGAGAATAGAACTTATATTTGTATTTGCATATATGTACATAAAGGAAGAAAAGGATACTGTATTAGTTAGTGAAGGCCACATCACAAATTACTCCAAACCTTAATGGATTAAAACAAACAATACTTATTATCTCATGTGGTTTTTGAGGGTCAGGAATCTGGAAGTGGCTTTGCTGGGTGGCTCTGGCTGAAGGTGCCTTGTGACGTTGCAGTGAAGTTGTCAGCTAGGGCTGCAGTCATACTAAAGGGCTAGAACGTCCACTTCGAAGCTCACCCACACAACCAATAGCAGGAGGCTTCCGTTCCTTGCCATGTGGGCCTCTCCATAGGGCTGCTCAGATGATGTGGCAGCTGGCTTCCCACAGAGCAAGTGGTTGGGGCTGGGTAGAGAGAGCGATAGATGTGGGTGGAGAGAGAGAGCTAGATATCCCACGATGGCGGGAGCAGACCTTATAACTAATCTGAGAAGTGGAGTATCACGACTTCTGCTGGACTCTATTAGTTAGAGGTGAATCCAGTTCACGATCATGGGGAAGGGAATGAAAATCAATCTCTTGAAGGAAGGAGTATCATGGAGTTTGTGGACATATTTTAAAACCACCACAGACACATACTAACTAATGATAGTGGTTACCTAGAGTTTGTGGCAGAGTGAGGGGGTGGGCAGATGAGGAATGGGTAGAAGAACATTTTTCACTTGTATCTCTAACTGTGGTAAAATACACATAAAACTTACCATCTTAACCACTCCTAAGTGTACAGTTCTGTGATCAAAACCGACTCTATGTCCATGTCCCAGATTTCATTTCATTTTTGTTTCACGCTGTGATCTTTGACTCACCTCACTGTCCTCAGCAAGCATATCAAAGCCTTCTAGTTGATGATTATGTCTGTTCCTTAAAATATAGTCATAAGTAATTTTGTTAGCAATGGCATGCAACTGAGATAAACATCAAACTGGTGATCGTAGCGATTATAAACAACGTCACAAGACCATCGGCAGGTATGGCCCCTGGTGCTACTGCATTCTCTGTCACTTTGTCTTGTCAATCATTAGTACCTGAGTTATACTATCAAAAAAGTACAGCAACAGGGGTCTGGGGTGGATAATACTCGTTTAGGAAGTAGCTTGCCCTGTGCTGAATGGTTATGTGCCATGGAGTTGCTTGCACTATTCTTTGGTCCAAAGATACCTTTTGGCTACAGCGGCCCTTACACTTTTACCCCGACATGAGACAAGTTCTGGGGCATTAAGTACATTCACATCGTTGTGCAACCACCACCACCATCCGCTCCAGAATTCTTTTCATTTTGAGAAACTTAAACTCTACCCATGAAACATAACTCCTTATTCCACCCTCCTCCCAGACCCTGGCAACCACCATTCTAACTTCTCTATCTAGGGATTCGATTACTCCAGGCCTACCTTATATAACAGGAGTCCTATAATATGTATCTTTTTATGACTGGCTTATTTCACTGAACGTAATGTCCTCAAGGTTCATCCATGTTGTAACGTGTCAGAATTCCTTTTTTAAGGCTGAATAATATTCCCTTTATGTGCATGCCACACTGTTTATCCCTTCGTCAGTCAGTGCACATGTGGGTTGCTTCTACCCCTTGTCTATTTTGAACAATGCCGCTATGAACATGGGTACCCAAGTATCTCTTAGAGTCCTCACTTGTATATTCTTATGTTTCAATTTTGTTGCACCATGGAAATTGCATTAGTAATCAATTGCTGTGTAACAAACCACCCCAAAGTTGATGACTTATAACAACAATAATTTATGATTTCTCTTAGTTCCGTGGGTTGGCTGGATGGTTCTTTTGCTCATTTACCTGGCCTCTGTCACATTCAGCTGGGAGATCTGGTGGGCCCACAGGTCCAAGTTGGCTTCATTCACATGTGTGGCATTTGTCTTGGCTCTTGCCTGGTTCTCCTCCATGTGAACCTCTTCTTCTAGCAGGTGTGGCCATTTCTTTATATGGCAGACTCAGAATTGTTGAAGAGGGAAGGGCAGAAGCTGCGAGTTTTCTGAGGCTTACGCTCTGGAACACGCTCAGTGTCACTGCAGTTATCTTCTATTGGTCCCAGCAAGTGTCAAAGTCAGTTCAGATTCAAGAGGTGGTAAATAGAGTCTACCTCTTGATGAGAGCAGCTGCAAAAAAATGTGGCCATTTTTAATTTACCACAGGAATATATTACCTATTCAAAATTATTAAATAAAATGTTTATATAAGTAAGTCTTAACGGCATGGGAACATTCACGTTATAGTATTTTAAGCAGTAGAGAGCAAAGTTGTAAATGATTCTGATTCATACCTGTACCACCTTTGTCTCCTGACCTCCCTGCTGCTTCCCTGACTACTCTGTTTTCAGTCTTTCCCCGTCTCTACTTGAAATAATGGCTCAATGCAAAAGGGCTTAAAAAGTAAGAAATATAGATTATTTCACATAAAAAAAATTCTGAGGAATTTTTTGTTATGTGAAATAATCCAGCTCCAAAGGCATCTACTCACTCATGTCAGCAGGGACCCAGAGCCCTGTCAGCATTTCAGCTTGATTCTTAGGCTCGTCTCCCTCACGGATGCAAGATGGCTGTTGCAGTGACAGGCGTCACACTCAGAAATGACAACCTCTAGAGCAAGAAGAGGTATGCATCTTCCTTGTGCCTCTGTGCCCCTCTTATCTTTCTTTTGCAAAAAAATTTAAATATACAGAAAAGTTGAGAGTGCTCCAATGACTAACCATATGCCCTCTATGTAGGTTCAACAATTGACAACATTTTGCCACATGCCACAATTGCTTACTCTCTCTCCTTCACTCTGTTACATGTGTATGTCTCATATATGTATCAATATATCGATCATATATATGTCATATATATCTTTTTTCCCGTATCACTTGAAAGTTAAGTTGTAGACATCATGACACTTTAACCCTACACAATACAGCTTATATTTCCTAAGAATAAAGATGTCTCCTGTAGAACCACAATATCATCACACTTATAAAAAATTAACAAAATTTGCCCTGACCAATGTGGCTTAGTAGGTTGGGCATCATCATGCAAAGCAAAAGGTTGCTGGTTCAATTCTCTGGTCTGGGCACATGCCTGGGTTGGGGTTTGGTCCCCGGTCCAGGCATGGTCTGAGTGTGTACGAGAAGCAACCAATCAGTGCTTCTTTCACATGGATGTTTCTCTCCTTCTCTTTCTTCCTCCCTTCGTCCTCTCTCTAAAAATAAATAAAATATTTTTAAAAATATAAAAATTTAGCAAAATTACCTTATATTACTTAATGCAGCCCAAGTTCAAATTTCCTCACTTGTCCCCAAAATGTGGTTTTTAGCTTATCTGTTTCAAACCAGAAGCCAATCAATTTTCATATATTACATTTGGTTTTATATTTCTTTAGTGCCTTTTAATTTAGATTATTCCCCCAATTTGTTTTCTTATAACACTAAGTTTTTCTTTCAAATTATTTTGATATGTTTCCTCATGGTGTCATCTTGTTCTTATCTTTGTATTTCTTGTAAACTTCAGATTTAGAGGCTTCACTAGATGTATGTGAAACTTTTTTGGCAAGAATATTTCATAAGTGATGTATTGTACCTTGTAATCTCCTTTTATTAGTGAGGCAACTTTCTTAGAAACCCCATAGTCAACTTTCCCACAAGTGTCACTGGTCAAAACAGAGGAACACGCACTGTCCTGGACCAATCTAAGCACTGAACACCGAGCTTAGCTGTGCTTCTGGGGCTGAGGATGATGCCTGGCTCCTTTAAAGGAGGAAAGTGGACACATGCACAAAAAGGGTTCTAAGAGGTGGAAGAAGAAGGCAGCATCCTTTCCTGACCCTTCTGTGAATCAGCAGGTTGGTGCTACTTCATGTCTGATTAACCACATGCATTTCTCCGTCTCCACTCCTGTACTTGTCCAAGTCACCAACTCCATCCCAGTCTCTGCCAAAAGCTCCGAACCTGCCTCTTCCAGCTTCCCATC
This sequence comes from Desmodus rotundus, assembly GCF_022682495.2. Lineage (NCBI taxonomy): Eukaryota > Metazoa > Chordata > Mammalia > Chiroptera > Phyllostomidae > Desmodus > Desmodus rotundus. The sequence continues at coordinate 31,032,723 of NC_071394.1, read as the reverse complement.
TATTCTCCAAACAGACACCAGTGTGGTCTTTTGAAATCTAAATGGATTATGTCAAACCACTGTTTTACTCCCTCCAGTGGCTTCCCAGTGCACTTAAAAAATCCTGAAATCTCAACGTGGCCTACAAAATGTCACATAATTTGGTCCCTGCTTACCTCTCGTCTCATGCGGTCCAACCCTCCTACACATTCAGTAAGTGCCAGCTACACAGGTTTTCACTCTGTTCTTTGAGTGTGCCGAACCCTTTACTGATGCACAGCTTTTGCACGTGCAGTAGTGTTCTTGTGGGATACTACTCTCACTCTTTGCCTGGCAGCAGAATACAGTAGTTGTTATAGGCTAAGTTGTGTCTCCCAATTCTATGTTGAAATCCTAACCTCTAGTACCTCAGAATGTTATTTAGAGATAGGGTCTTTACAGGCGTAATTGAGGGTGGCCTTTTTCCACTATGACAGAGACACACATGGAGGGAAGAGCACGTGAGGACACAGGGAGAAGGTGGCCATCTACAAGCCCAGGCGAGAGGCCTCGGAAGAAATCAGTTCTGCTACCATTTTGATCTCTGTTATCCAGCCTCCAGAACTGTGAGAAAATAAGCTTCTGTTGTTGAAGCCACCTCATCTGGGGTACTTCGTTATGGCAGCCCTAGCAGACTACACAGTAGTGGAGCAGCTGAATTCTGAAGCCGGCTTCCTAGGTGTAAAATGTGCCTCTGTCAATTACTAACTCCGTAACTTTTGGCAAATTACTTAAATTTTTCATGCCTTGGTTTCTCTTTCTGTAAAATGGGGATGACAGCAATAGTACCAAGACGGTAACAGCCATCCAGTTTGCCCCAGTCTGAGGGGTTTTCTGGGATGCAGGATTTTCTGTGCTAACACCCGAGCAGTCACCCTAAACAATACGGTTGCTGTGAGACTGAATTAATTCTATTTTAGAAGAATTCATAGAACCTGCTAAGCACTCAATCAATAACAGGTATAGTTACTATTAATAATATTTCAGATCTTAGTTTAACTATCACTTCCTGAGAGATACTTTCTCTGACCCCCTAATCTGGATTAGGACTCCTTGTTGAATTCTTTCATAGCTATTCTTTTTTTGTCAGTGGTTTCCCAAAATCCATTCTCCTTATTTTCAATAATAATAGGACCCCTGATTTCTAACTGGGCACATGGTTGCCTGGAATAAAGACTATTTCCCAGCTTCCCTTATAGAAGAGTAAGTTTTGACCAATGGGATACTAGCCAATGTGCTATGTACAAATTCTGGGTTGTACCTTTAAAGCAGCAGGCTCTTAAGCCTAGGAAGCTGTGGATAGAATTCAGGGGGGTCTGCAAACTTAAATGGGAAAAAAATTTACATATGTGTTTTCACTAACTGCTAACAAAAATGTAGCATTTACTTTATGAATATAGGCAACAAAGCATGAAGCATTAGGTTGGCCATACAGTTTGTTTGTTTTTTTCCATAAGATGCCTCTAGTAACACTTAGTTGTCTTTAACTTCATTTGAAACAATTTTGTTAGATTGTATTGTGACAGCTGTCATATTAGCATGCATTTTTTAAAAATTATCGAAATTGGTGAATTTTTGTGTAGCCATTTTAATATTGAAGATGGGAGAAAAGATGCAACATTTTCATCCGATTATGCTTTATTATTTCAAGAAAGGTAAAAATGCAATTGAAGTGCAAAAAAAGATGTGTGCAGTGTATGGAGAATGTGCTGTGACTGATCAAACGTGGCAAAAGTGGTTTGCAAAGTTTCATGCTGGAGATTTCTCTCTGGATGGTGCTCCACAATTGGGTAGACCAGTTGAAGTTGATAGCGATCAAATTGAGACATTAACTGAGAACAATCAATGTTATACCATGCGGGAGATAGCCGACTTACTCAAAATATCCAAATCAATAAAGTTATTGGTGAAAATGAAAAATGTGTTTTTTATTTTATGGAAAAAACCATGCAGACTTTTTGGGCAACCCAATATTAGCAGCAATTATGATTTTTCTCACCAATATAATCATTTGCCACATGCCACATTTTCATATCACATAATAGTTTTACAGATATCTAATCTATTGTTTATGGTCATCACCACTATGAAATCTGAAGTTAGACTCACTGCTAGATCTCATTATTTAATGCTTAAAGCAACACACATATTGCTCTATGCCATGGCACAAACATGGTTAAGGACTCCTTCCTGTCTTAAAGAGAAGGGCACCTGGCCCTTTACCCTTTCACTCTTGCTACTGGCTGGCATGTGGAACCAGTAGTGGGTCATCTCGAACATACAGGTGAGGAAGAGGTACTGATGATTCCAAAGTGTTTCCCGTTGTTGTGAGAAGGGGGACACTGTCCAGGTAAATGAAGAGATTAAGGAGTTAGTTTGATTTGTTTTTTAGGCAGGTGGATTTTGAAATAATGGCAAGATGTCCAGATGGAAAAGTCCAGCTGGGCAGGAGATCAGAATTGGAGATGAAGATGAGTGATTTTTTCTAAATGGAGCAGGTTAAAACTGATATGAAAACACTAGTGTGTGTCTGCCAGAGCTAAAGAACAGAAGCCCAGAGGGAAAAGAACATTATGCAAGAAGCACTGAAGTCCTGCATAGGCTGGAGAGGCAGACTCAGGGAGCAAAACCAAAGCAGGGTGAGCTGGCTGGAGTTCTCAGGCCCAGACAACAGAGTACTCTCTCTTGGGTTTAAGGAGAAACATTAAGCTGGAGTCACAACTGCAAATCGCCAGAGTTGAGACTGAAATGTAAATAGAGGCTATATATCATGGAGGGGCTTTATCCAACCCGTAGTAAAGATTGTCAAACAGGGAAGGGGCATGATCAGATGTATATTTTAGAAATAACCTGTCTGGCTGCAGCATGAACAGTTTGGACAAATGTGGAGGAGGTGTCAGCTGGGATCCAGATGTAGGCAGCTGCTGGCTTGCACCAGGTCAGGTGCAGCAACTGGACTCAACTCTAAAATTTGAGGGGCCTGAGGATAGGAGTATCAAAGGAGACTCACATACTATGTGCGTAAATATTTAAAAGTTACAAAGCTAGTGAACTGTCTAAATATTCTGTATCCTCCTATCTGGGAAAATTGATCTTCAGAAGAACCTGGAAGGGACGGGGAGAGGCTGGCGGGATCGGTTGGATTTACCCTCGGCTTTCCCGCAACTTTCCCGGAACCCAGAGGTTGAGAGCGCTTGGAGGCGACCCCATTGCGGAGAACCACAGCGACCTCTGGCGCTTCTCCAAGCGACGTCCGACGTCCGTGAGCCGCCTTCCCGCTGCTAAGAAAAGCGCCGGGGATTCGGCCGGGGGCGTGGCCTGCCGTGCCCGCGGCCGCCGGCTCCGGCTGGAGGCACGTGACCTCGGTGTCATGGCGGCTCCCACGTTGGGCTCGGCCTGGGGCCCGCTACGCCTCGGGGTACCTGGCTTGTGCCGCCGCCGGTCGCCCCGGGGCCTGTGGGCGCGCGCGCGGCGGCTCCCGGGGTCTGCGAGTTCCGGGCGGAGCGTGGCTGCAGCCAGCGGGTCGGGCGTCTCGGGCACTGACCGCTACTGCGTGGAACTGCTGCGGTGAGCGAGCCCGGCCTGCCCCGGCGAGAGGTTGGGGAGCACCCCGAAGGGCACGGGCGGGCGCGGCGGGACCCGGGAGTTGCGGGTGGCGGGCGAACGGGCCCGCACCTTTCTGGCGTCCCACCGCGTGTGCGCTGCGGTTCGCTCCGGGTGAGGTTGTGCTGGGAGCGAGGGAACAGGAACTTTTTTTACCCGGGTCACGAAATTGTGGCAAAAGCGCCTTCGTCACCTTGCTCAGTCAATCCTTAATTTTTACCCAATTCAGCATTTTGCATGCATAGCTTTTTCAAGTTTAAAAGACGACTAGTATTTAATTTTAATTACAACAGTACCTAACTCAGTTCTTTTCATGTGTCAGGCACTACGCAAAGTAATTTACAACTACAGTTGACCCTGAACTACTACTGGTTTAGGAGGGCTGGTACCACCCTCCCCACTCCCCCCCCCCCCCCCCCCCCCCCGCCGCCCCACAAACCCTTTGAGGATCCCAGTATAACTTTTGACTCCCCCAAAACTTTATTGCTAATAACCCACTGTTGACCGGAAACCTTACCAATAACATGAACAATTGATTACTGTATTTTTACACTAAAGTAATCTAGAGAAAATGTTAAGAAAATCATAAGGAAAACACATTTACAGTATTTATCGAAAAAAACCCCCTGCGAAACCCATACTGCCCAAACCCGTGTTGTTCAAGGGCCAACTGTAATTTACTTAATCTTTATTACAAATTGTGATGGACAAATGTAGACCTCCCACTTGGACTATGAAGATTTAAGAAAGCATTTAGAACAATGCCTGGCATAAAGCGAGGGCAGTGCGAGTGCGTTATTATCTCACTTAATGGACTAGGGAACCGAGGTTTAGAAAAACTAGGGAATTTACCTGAGGTTCACCAGAATAGCCTCAAAGTCAAGGGCTTGATGACAAATTTCTTTGCCCTGGGAACACCAGAAAGCCTGGCACATGGAATCGCTGTTAATCATTTGTGGAAGGAAGTTGGGTGAATCAGGTTCCCTAACACATCTAGGCAGGGGCCTGGGTTGGAATCCAGGACTGACTGCAGAGGCCAATGGCTTAGCATCCCCCTGCCCTTCCGCTGCGCTGGATTCTTAACAGTGGTAAAAATACTCAAAGTGCCTGGGCTCAAGGACTTCTGAAGTGTTCAAATAATTAAACTATCTTGGATTTGATTGGGCTAGTAAGTCCAATTTTTAAAAATTCATTTTAGCAGAGTGTAGCGTAACACAACAAAATTCCCATGTGTTTTGTTTTTAATCACATTTTTAATTGTGTTCCTTCTCACCTTATTTATTGATTACTTATGGGGAAACAAGATAGCAGTAGTGGAAATCAGGGCATTAAGAATTTTAAGTCAAAACTGCCACAAGGCCCTGGCTGGTGTGGCTCAGTGAACTGAGCAGCAGCCTGACATCAAAATGTCAGAGGTTTGATTCCCACCCAGTCAGGCCATGTGCCTGGGTTGCCAGCCAGGTCCCCAGTGGGGGCGTGTGAAAGGCCACCAATCAGTTTCTCTCCCTCTCTTTCTCCCCCCTTTCCCCTCTCTCTAAAAATAAATAAAGAAAATCTTTTTAAGAAACTGTATAAGGTTGTTTATTTTTATATATTTTAAAGTTACTATTCTTTGATGATAAATTTGTTACCAAAAATGAATCATATGTACCATATGATCCACTTGTCCAGTGAAATTTTTCTTTAATAATAATAGTACTGTCCCAACTTTCCTATCCTGATGTGAATAGTCTATAGATATCACATGATACCTTTTCTCAAATACCTATTTACAAATGGCCAGGTCCTTACTCTGTCCATGTTGGTATTTGAGTGGAACAGAGGCCTTTGACTCTAGTGATTTAATTAAAAACCTGGATTTTGCAGGCAGACCTGATCTGAATGTATTATTTCTAGCTCTTTCACTTGTGAAAGTTACTTATTTTAAGATTCAGCTTTTTCCTCATTTGTACATTTCTACTATTCCTTATAGCTTCCGTACAAGGATTAAATGTGATGATGCTGGCACATAACAATGCTGGCACATAACAAGTGCTCAATCAATAGCTTAAAAAATGAAATGTGAAAGGGAGTTGAGAAGTTCTAGCTTCTAATTGTCTGGAATTATTTGTGCAGGGTTGTTTTGGACATGTATCTTAGGCAAGGCCTCCAAATACCAGAAAAGATCCCAGGCCATAACTTCAGGTTAGCCAGCCAGGGTTCCTGGGAAAATCTCAAACCCAATTTACATAGGCTTCTTGGGGTTTGGTTTTGAGGAACTGTTGCCTCAGGCCTTGGGATTGGTGCTGTACTAAGGAGGTGCTAGTGAAAGTGCACCTGTTCTCCACCCTCCTCCATCCTCACGAGGGAACCAGTTCTTCCTTTGCTGCGGTGGCACAGGTCCGTGGAATTAGCACAGCAGTCTTAACATCAGATACGCTGATTTCTCATGTCTGTCTGTCCCTGCTGGACTGAAGTCCATATCTATCTTCAGTGGCTAGCCCAGTGCCTGGCACATAGTAGGCACTGGGTAAATGTTCGAATCAATGAGTGAATGAAAGGCGGGTGGACTTGTTGCTTTGTAAAGCGGTTATAGTATGGCATTTCGTACTATCAGGGACAGTTATTAGGTAACTTGTACCTTGGTTAGCCACTTAGGATATCCTTGGATACCAATAAAGAGTGTTTATAACAATGATCCTGAGTGATGAAGAAATGGTTGAATGATTAGTATATCCTACTTTTACTGTAAGGAAGTAGGCAATATTGTTTAGAAAAATTTCCAATGAAAAGTTAAAAAAATATTAACAGGGCACACGCTTAGCTGTGTACAGTATTTTATTTCCCAAAGTTTATTACAGTTTTATTATGTTTTCATTTCATTTTTTCATTTCCCTTCCCTGTAAGAAACATGAAGGACTTCACATACTGGGTATAGTTAGGAGATAGGAAATAGGAGGTTATCAAGCCTAAGTTTGCAAGTTGGGAAATAGACATGGGAGGTATCATTTATGTCAGTAGGTAAGTTGAACGATAGAAATTAAAATTGTACTTTTGATTCCTATTCAGTGCTTTCCTAGTGTTTCATACTGCCTTCCAAGTGTTCTCAACACTTGAAGATCCCAGACTTGTAACAAAATAAACTTAAAAATACTTCTGTATATTTAAAAGTATAAACTATAGAGCTGTTTTACTCACACTGTCCATTTTTTGTAGTTGAAAGTAGTGAATTTTTTTAGTAGAGCCAAAAGATCTCTTCTTGGTCTATGTGGAAGTTGAGGAAAATTGTAAAGGCAGTGGCTAGAAGGCATTTAATCTCTCTGTTAGGCACAAGACAGAATGTGAACCAGTTGAAAAGGGGGGGTAGACTGTATTGCAGTACCTGAAGTCCATGGAATGAGGCTGTACCCATTTCACAGTGAATACTATTTTATAGGAAATACCATTATAATAAGGTTCCAGCATATTGCTGTGAAAGTAGTCATGTTGATAGGCAGTCTGATAAGTTCTTTATACTCAAATCATCTTAGAATGAATACAGTAAGGACTGTATTTTTAAAACTTATTTTGAAGTAATTTCAAATTTACATAAAATTATGGAAACAGTATACAGAGTTCCAATATACTCTTCACCCAAACTCCCTTATTAACATTCTGAACCATTTGAGAATAAGATGTAGACGTGATGTCCCATTACCTTCCTTATATTTTAGCGTGCATTTCTTAAGACAAAAGGATTCTCTCCCACATAACCACAGTACAGCCATCAAAAGCAGGATGTTAAAGTTGATCCAGTGTTACCATCTAATCCACAGAATCTCTTTGCATTTTGCTGATTAGTCTAGTATGTCTTTCAAACATCTGGGATCATGTGCTACATTTAGTTGTCACATCTCTGTAGTCTTCTCCGATCTGGAACAGTTTCTCAGGCTTTTCTAGCTCCCACAAGTGTGACATTTTTAAAAGAGAACAGACCAGTTACTTCATAGACTCTCTCAGCTTGGGTTTACTTAATGTTTCTTCATGATTTATACATTTTTGGCAGATACTTTATCGAAATGATGCTGTGCTTTACTCAGCAACACATGACACTGATTTACCCAGTTACTGTGGGGTGAAATTTTGTTGGTTGAGCAGATGTCTTTCAGGTTTCTCCCTGGTAAATTTAATAAGAATGTTAATTAGTAAGTAATATATATTTTGTGAGGAGATACTTTGATACTGTGTAAGTATCCCATTTCTATCCAACTTTCACCTGTTTAACATTTCCAGACATTTACTGATTTTTTTTGCTTGAATCATTTATTACTTTGATAGTTATCAAGTGATGATTTTTAAAAATACCATCATGTCTTCTAAATTTATCAGTTTGTGTTATATTGGTTGTTAAGTGTTTCCTTCTCTTCCTATTTATTTATTCTTTCATTTATATTGATATAGGCTCATGGAATCCTGTTATAATCTGTTACTATCATTATTTTTTTGATGCTCAAATTTTTCCAGACTTGGCCAAAGAGAACTCTGTAAGGTCATTTTTTGTGTGTCCTTTTGACAAGCTTCTTCATTCTTTGAACATTTCTTTCTGCTCAAGATGTTTCAGGCTTATTTTGTATTTTCCCTGTCCCAGCTCTGGAGTCAGTTATTCCTCCAAGGATTTCTAGTTTTCTTCAGCGGAGAAAGGTATTTAGAAACCAAGATGTAGGCGTTAGGTGTGTTCACTGATACTGGCGCTGGGGTGGGAGGGGTATCATTGCTTCTATACTCTCACAGCAGAGGCTGCCAGGAAACCTGAGAACAGTGTTTGTGAGTGCAGGTGCATTCACAATGAGCTCGCCCCCACTCCTGTACTGTTTTCTGTCTTTGTGTCTTACTTGTTTATGTATTAAAAACCATGATTGATACTAGTACTTGCTGGAATACTTTCTTGATTTCTACTTTGTTAGCTCATTTGAATTATTACAAAGTGATTCTGAAACAATTAAAATTATAAGTACTATGTAAGTGAAAAAATTGCCATTGATTATTTCTTGTTTTTGACTCATCTGGGACTATGGGTAGATACATTTTTGGTGATTGTAATGAAACAGGTATAGAATATAAGAAGTTTGAGGCCTATTCTGAATTGAAACTTCACTGTTTTCAGATATTCTGGTATTTTTTTGGTGTGCAGTTTAGAAGTCAAAAATAACTGCCTTTTTTTTTTTTTTGCATATTCATTATAGGAAGCGAGATTATGAAGGCTATCTATGCTCCTTGCTGCTTCCTGCAGAATCCAGAAGCTCTGCTTTTGCACTGAGAGCCTTCAATGTGGAACTCGCTCAGGCTGGTATTAAAATACCTTAATTATTTGCAAAAATGCTGATATAATGTGTTTAATGCTGAACAACAAAGAAGTACAGTTGTAATTTCTATGTTAGATGTGTTTGAGGTCTCTGCTGGTGATTTTTTTTCTATTTAGGCTTAACAATTCAATTCCAAAAATAAAACTAGCTAATGAACTTACTGTTTCTGGAAATATGATTGGGGAATTTTTTTCTTTTTCTAAGGATATTATAAAATTATGCAATTAATATTGCACATTTATCTGTTAACTGAATAGGTTTATCAGAACATTACTGTTTATCCTCTCCAACATTTGCATATAGCAGTTTTTTAAAGCATTAAAAAAAATTTTTCAATTACAGTTGGCATAGAATATTATATTAGTTTCAGGTGTACAACATAATGATAGACATTTATATAACTTACAAAGTGATCATCTTGATAAAGGTAGTATTCATCTGACATCATACATGGTTATTATATCATTGACTACATTCCTTATGCTGTGCTTTACATCCCCATGACTATACGTAACTACAAATTTGTCCTTCTTAGTCACCCATCACCCCTAAGTACCCTTTGATGGAAGGAGACAATTTAAGTGTCCATCGGTGGAAGAATGGGTAAAGAAAATGTGATGCGGTGCACGTGTGTGCACATACACACACTTTCTGGAATGTTGCTCAGTCATAGAAAAGGAAATCTGCCGTTTGCAACAACGTGGATAGACCTTGATGGCGTCATACTAAGTGAAGTTAGTCGGACGGAAGTCAGATACCATACGATCTCACTTACATATGGAATCTAAAACGAGACAAAACCAAAAAAAGCCCCCAAACTCATAGATACAGAAACCAGGTTGGTGGTTGCAAGAGGCAGGGGTGGGAGGTGGGTGAAATGGGTGCTCAGAAGGTACAAACTTTGTTATAAATGAGTAAGTCCTGGGGATGCAATGTTCAGCGTGGCGACGATAGTGAATACTTTATTGTATGTTTGAAAGTTAGTTCTAGCACTAAAAAGTTCTCATCACAAGAAAAAAAGTTTGTAACTATGTGTGATGATGTGTTAACTGCACTTATTGTGATGTTTACTTCACAATCTATTCATATATCAAGTCATGTTTTACACCTGAAACTAAGATACTGTTATATGTCAATTATATCTCAGTTTTTAAAAATTTACCCCCTACCTTTAGAATGCATTGGTGATTCTTGCCTGAACCTGACAGGGCCATTCTTAATTAGTGGTGAGTGAGGGTGACTGTGTAATAATCTCTAAATAATTGCTCAGTGAGTAAAGGAATGAGTGTATCTAAAATGCACGTGCGGTAAAGGTTACTTTCTGTGGCGTATAGTTCTGTGGGTTTTGAAAGATGCGTAGAGCCGTGTGTTCAGCACCACAGCCACACAGAACAACTCCAGCCACCAGAACACTCCCTCGCCTCCACCCGTAATCTTCTCATGTCCCTCTGATTCCTGGTTGCTTTGAAGTTCATCTCAGGTAAACTTTTCCATCTGTAAACATTTCAGTATGTAGCTCCAAAAGATAACTCTCTTAAAAAAGTAACCAAAATGTCATAATCATACGTTAAAAATTTAGGAGTAATACCTTAGTGTCACTAAACATGTGAAACTGGGAAAATGTTCAGATTTTCCCAGTTGTCTCTCTTTCTCTTTAAACCAGGATTCGAATAAGGTCCGCATGTTATGGCTGATCTAGTTCTTAAATTTCTTTTAAACAAAATGTTCCCCCTCCTTCTCTTTGTATTTTTCTTGCAGTTGTTTCCTAGAATCTCTCCTATTTTTGAGTAAGCATCAAATAATTGGCAGCTTTTACTTAGGAGACTCATAATGACAACAGTTTAACTTCAAGGGAACGTTGAAACAAATGCATAGAATTAAACTTAGCTTTGGGCTAAATTAATGTGATTATGTGGTCACAGATACTGATTTTTGAGCCTGTAGACAGTGCACTTATTAAAGTTTTTAAACCTTGTTTATAGATTAAGGACCTGGTTTCTGAGAAGACAATCGGACTGATGCGAATGCAGTTCTGGAAGAAGACTGTGGATGACATCTACAGTGACAACCCACCACATCAGCCTGTGGCCATTGAGCTGTGGAAGGTGAAAACATGGCTACTTTTAATTTCTAAGACTTCTGTTTGAGCATACTTTTCGATGCATGCAGTTTGGATAATAATGATGGGCAGTCTATCCTGAAAATATTCTTGGGCTCATATGATGTCCAGATACACATTAGTTAGTTTGGACAGAAGGATTTAAATCACCCATTAGTAATTTGCACATATCTTTGGTGTGTTTCTTTATTAAAGAAAAAAAGGATCTGGTTTCTTTATGTTATAAATCATTTCCCACATACTCGGTTGCAGAGTTTAAACCCTGTACATTTTGAAGCAATGGCAGGTACATTTTCTGTTCTACCTATGAAGGGAGACGTGCTCTCATATTGTCCAGACACAGATGTAAAACAGCCTTCCTAGTTTGATAGAACTGCCTGTTTGTTGACGAATTTTAGGTACTAGAGAATAGAAACCCGTGGGTCAGAGTATTATGTATATAGCTAGATGTGTGTAGTAATTAGTTTTACATTAAAGCAGTTATGGGGATCCCTCATGCATAAATAGCCACACATAGTTCAGAAATGTGCCAAATTATGAATGGAGGAAGGGAATTAGGTGCCTTTTGCCACTGATTTGTGTCCCCACTGTAAAATGATGAGAGCCAAAAGGCGGTTTTTGTAGCAGGAGCTGCTGACAGACCTGACAGTGGTACCCCTCTTCTCAGGTCTGCACCAGCAGAGCAGACCCCGTTTCTGGGCCCCAGATTGACTCCACAGAGCCCCAGTAAGGATGGAGAGCCAGTCCCCCCACCGGGGACTGAGAAGAGAAAGTGGATGGGAAGCTGTGAGTATTAGACTAGCTGTTTACCTCTCTCTGTTCATCCCACTTCAACACCTTCAACCTAGGTGACTCACTTTAGAGGACGTTTCTCTAAAATCCAGAGACGTTCAGCGTATTACTTTATACACACCCCTGACTTCAATAGAGGTTTATGCTAACACCTGCATAGAAGGTTCTGACCTTTGTCCGGAAATACGGAAGATCCGAAATTCCTTTAACACAAATTTATCTCTTTGGCTCTTCTTAAAAAAATAAATAAAAAGACGTCTGAATTACAGAATGTTTACATTGTGTGCCAGTGTGTACAATTGTATAGTAGCTGCTTAAATCGTGATGATTAATGTTGGCCGGTTTGTTGATATGACCAGTGCTGAAGGTTAATACGAATATTTGAAAGAAGCCGGTAATGTTGAGAGCAGCTGCCTGCCCTCATTGTATCTTCTTTACCCGTCCTCATTCCGCAGGAGCAGATGCTTATTGTGCCACTGCCCGGTAAGCCTTCCCATTGGTCTGTGAGGAGGGTCGGGCTCTTTAGAAGACTGAGTAGGGACGTGGCGAGAGCGTGTCGTCCAGAGAGCACTTTTCCTGCTGCGCTCTTTCTCTGGTGCTCTGATGGTGCAGAACAGTCGAATGTCTAATTTCTTACACATTTCACACAGGTTTCTCTGTTTCTGTGTTTACCAATATTTTATGTTTACAGCCAGGGTTTTTATTCTGTTTCACTTCTATTTCCAAAGTTTTAATACCTTTTTCAGCTGGTTTTCAGCTTCTGACAAATATTTGTTTTTTACCTTGATTTTTTATTTCCCTCAGAACTTAATGAATTAAATGAAGAACTATATTTTGTGATCAAGGAACTCTAGCTGTTATAACTTCAGCCTTCACTAAATAGGAGTCTGACTTTTCAGTGGTTAAATGTTTATTGAGTACTGTTATGTTCCAGGGATAGTGTTTGATGGCGTGGGTACAAGGATCAAGCGTACCCTGTCCCACTCACACACGTACAGGATAAAACAAGATCAGGACTCTGTAAAGACTGAGGAACCCCGAGCTGATCCCTAGGATTCGGGAGGGAGGCTTGTGGGGCGTCCTGCTATGTAACAGCAGTAGTGCTGAGGGCACGTGGGGACCTCCGTCATGCAGCCCTGTTAGCTTCTGTTAGGTTTGTGCCAAGCAAAGTGGGCTCTGTTCTCCACTCTTTCACCCCTTGTCACGTCCATGTGTGCTGATGAGCATGCGAGCTGGCCTTTACACGTTTGTCAGTGACGTTGTAGAGTCTTAGTTGAAGTACGGATATTCCTAAGATATTATGTTTTACGACTGTTAGTTACTATTGTGAGAATGTATCATACTTAGTGTTGATTTGGCAAGAAAACAAGTGTTTTTAAAACTTTAGAAAAGCTTCAAAATTAAAAATAGCATAATAAGAACGCCTCTATACTCTACCCAGATTTACCTATTGTTAACATTTTATTGCATTTGTTAATCATTTGTACTGTTCACTCGTGTGTCCACTTGGGCCTGTGTTCTCTTTTTCTCTCTAGGCAGGTAGATAGGTGTGTATGTACTTTCATACTTTTAGTGTTTTTTCTGAGTCACTTTTGAGTATAAGTTATATATATCATGGCCTTGTATCCCTAAATATTGTAGTGAGTATTTCCTAAGAATAGGGACATTCTCTTACATAACCGGAACCATTATTCACTTTAGTAAATTTAACTTTGATATAACACTTTAATCTAATTTTCCATTCATACCCCAATTTTGTCAGTTGGCCCAATAATGTCCACTGCAGTGTTTTTCCCTCCAGTGTAGGATCCGTTCTGGGGTCAGGTACTGTTTGTCGTGTCTTTTTAGCCTGCTCTAATCTGGGGCGTTTCCGCAGCTGTTCTTGTCTTCTGTTACATGGGCACTTTTGAAGGGTATAGCCCCTCTAATTTTGTTCTTTTTATATAACATTCCTCATTTGGGATTCGTCTGATGTTTTCTCATGATTGGATTCGGGTTGTGCATTCTTGGTCACGATATGCATAGACAATGTCGTCTTCTTAGGACATCACATCTGGAGGCACACTGTGTGCATTTGTTCTTTGTTGGCATCGTTAGTTTTCATCACCCTGTCAAGGTGTCTGCCCACTGAATAACCCACTGTGTAATTATTGATTTAATCCCCCTGGCAACTCTAGGACAGTGCAGATATCCTACTCATTAATTTCTCTTGAAACTTAGCATTCACTGATGGTTCTTGTCTGATTCAGTCTTTACTATTATGATTGCAAAATGACAATTTTCCAATTCTAATGCTCTGTCCACATTTACCAGTGGGCACTCTACTATAAGCAAGAGCTCTCACTCTCCTATATTTATTTATTTGTTTATTAATTATTATTATGGACTCATGAATTGCTATTTTTTTTTCAGTGGTTTATGAATCATTTTATTATGCTTACCTATTTTGGTGTCAAATAGTCCTGGATTTGGACAGTGGGAGCCCTTTAAACTGGCTGCTGTGTCCTTATGACATGCCCCTATGTTCTGGCACACTAAAATATTCTAGGATCATCCTGAGTCTCATTTGCCCCACTCTGGAAATCACCCATCTCTCTGGAGCGCTGCTTCTTTGGGAAAAATACTTCCAGAGATCAAGGTCTGGGCACCAGGTGTGCTCTCTCCTCCTGGAGCATCTCTGCTTGCTGAGTAGTACTGTGCCTGGCAGATTATTTTCTTTGGAGTTTTAGTTATTCTAATTTTTGGAATAGTGGTTCTTTTCATTAATTAGACTCTTTACTCAATGGAAAGAAGTTTGTGCGTAATAAGTAAGCATAGATGTCAGGGTACATCACGTAACAAGCTCAGTAGTTAATTTAGTGGAAAAGTTTTAGATATATTACCTTTACTTGGAAATGTTTTGAAATGTTTTCTAGGGACATTTTCTTTTTCCCTGGTGTTTCTTTAACACAGCTGTCTATCTGGTGATGAATTACGACAAATGTTTCCTTACCTAGTTGTGTATTCATTCAGGTCTGCAGAAGTCATTTCTAGTACTTTCTAAAAATTTGTCATACTCTTTTTTTTTTTTTTTTAGGCTGTCAAAAGACATAATCTGACTAAAAGATGGTTTATGAAAATCATTGATGAAAGAGTAAGTTGAAATTGCTCATCTTAAGTTTTTTCTTCCTTTTTTAATCCTGAAGCTAATTTTCATCAAAATTGAAGTAGTCATACACATGCTTTTATGTACACCCAGTACTTGGATCTCTGTCCATGTAGTAGAGGGAATAAGGAAAGTCTGATGGTTCTAGTAAATGGAATCCTAAATTAACTTCTTAGAACTGAGTTCCATTCTAGTTTCAACCAAGCCTGCAAATTGCTCAATGCCCTGGACTAACCTGCGTAATCTCTGACACAGTGTTGGCTCAGTGTCCTCGTTGGACTGACGTTTATCATGCACTGTTGTCATGAAAGTGTAAGTTTACTTACCTTTGTGTGGATGTAATCTGTTTATAACCATAAGCTATAATAATAATATAGACCAGAATGCGATAATGGCTTAACCTGAAGAAAAATTGCTCAGTGGACCTACAGTGTTCATTAGCACTAAGAAAATCTATTTTTCAGGTGTGTCCTGTTTGATGATGTAAACAGAATTAGAGAACTCAAGACAGAAATAACTTTTCTGTTCGGCAGAAAATAACACTTGGCATTTGTAGGGAGGGGTATTTAAAAATAAAGGACTAGGATCTGTCTCCCCGTATTGATTTATGGATTCAGTGCAATGCCTATAAAAATACCAGCTGCCTTTTTTAGTGGAAATTGACAAGCTTATCCTAAAGTTCATATGGAAATGCAAGGGACCCAGAATCACCAAACCAATCTTGAAAAAGAAGAACAAAGTTGGAGAAACTCATATTTCTTGATTTCAAAACTTAACTACAAAGTTACAGTAATCAAACTGTGTGGTATTGGCATAGGACAGACATGTAGATGAATAGAATAATATTGAGAGTCCAACAATAAACCCATACATTTATAGTCATTTGATTTTTGACAAGTGTGTGAAGATAATTCAAGGAGAAAGAATAGCCATTTCAACCAATGCTGGGGCAACTGCACTGCCACATGCAAAAGAATGAATTTGGACCCCTATCTTATATCCACATGTAAGAACTTAACTCAAAATGGGTCTAAGACTTAAATATAAGAGTTAAAATTGTAAAACAAGAGAAAGCATAGGTATAAAGTTCTGTGACCTTAGTATGGGCAGTAATTTCTTAAATAACAAAAGCACAAGCAATAAGAAAATATATAATTGGATTTCGTGAAAATTTAAAATGTCGAGAAGGTGAAAAGACAGTCCATAGACTAGGAGAAAGTATTTGCCGGATATTTAATAAGGGACTAGTATCTAGAATATGTAAAGACCTCTTACAACTCAACAGTAAAAAGACAAATAATCCAATTTAAAAATAGGCAAAGGATTTGAGTAACCATTTCTTGAAGCTAGGTATACCAATGACCAATAAGCAACTAAAACAATGTTCAGTATGTTTTCATTAGGGAAATGCAAATCAAAACCATAATGAAATACCACTCTACACCAATTGGGGTATATGTTGATTATAATAAAAAAGATGTTGGTGAGAATGTGGAGAAAGTGGAATCCTTCATACCTTGCTGATGGGAATGTAAAGTGGTACAACCGCTGTGGAAAAACAGTTTGGCAGTTATTCAGAAAATTAAAGTTACCATAGACCTAGCAATTTCACTCCTAGGTTTATACCCAAGAGAAATGGAAACATATGTTCACAAAAAACTTGTACACAATGTTTATAGCAGTATTATTCATTAATAGTCCAAAAGTGGGCCCTTGCGGGATAGCTCAGTTGGGTAGAGTGCTGTCTTGATACACCAAGGTTGCAGGTTTGATCCCTGGTCAGGGCACATACGAGAAGCAGCCAGTGAAGGCATGAATAAGTGGAACAGCAGATCAGTGTCTCCCTCTCTCCCTCTCTCTGTAAAAGTAGTAAACTAAAAAGAACTTAAAAAAATAGTCCATAAGTTGGAATAGCCCATAGTCTGTCAATGAATGAATAAATAAAATATCATATATCCATACAATAGACTATTATGCATAATTTTTTCAGTTAAAAAGAATGAAGTACTGGGAGATCCAAGATGGTGGCAGAGTAGGTGGAAACTATACCCATCTCCTCCCAGGACCAAACTGGAAGTACAACTAAAATATAGAGAAATCAGCTCAAATAACCAACTGAAGACTAGCAGAAGAGAAGTCTTAAAACCAAGGATTTACAGAAGAAACCACACTGAGACTGGTAAAGAGTGCAGAGATGCAAAAAGGGCTGGCCCCACTCCCACTGGCAGTGGCTGAGGTTCCGGAGGTTTATCTCAGATTTGGGCAGCTTCCCCTTGATAAGTGTGGGATCTCAAGACTAAGCTGGACCCCACAGCCCAGAGCTCCAGAGCCTGGAACAGGAGCTCACGTAACACCTGGCTGTGAAAAGCAAAGGTGTTTCTGTCCACCAGGGAGGTATGGGAGTCTGCTAGGAACTCAGGTACCCTCTTAAAGGGTCCACACACAGTATCTCTTTCACAGCCACTCACCCTGTGCTCCGGTGGTGGGAGGGCAGAGCAGACTAGAGTTGTGCATGGAGAGATGGGTTTGTGGCACTGGGAAGAGCACAGGGGAAACTGCCAGGATCCCCTGTGCTGAGTCACTACGCCCTGCAGATGCTGTCTTAGGTGGCGCATGCTCCTCAGTGCAGCATCAGCCTGGGGAAAAGCAGTTGCCCCACCCTCTGATCTCCATGTCACCCTACACTGTGGGGCTTCTACTCTGCTAAGGAGTCAGCAATGGGGTATAGAGGTCTAGGCAGAATCTGGGACAGTCTGAATTGTGTGGCTGGGGCAGGGGCCTCACCACCCAACTTCCCCCATACCTGAATGGCACCTTTCCTTCTCTCGACTCCCAGTGGCCCCTCCCCGCTGAGATGTCTCCTGGCAGAATCTGGGACAAACGGAGTAGCGGGGCTCTAGGATGGAAATCTTTCCCTCACACATCTGACTAGTGCAGAGGCTTCCATTCACATGGCGAAATCTTGGTCTGTTTAGGCCTGCCAAGTTGCAGGCCTCACCCTGATGACTCCCTAAGACCCTGGCACACCACAAATATGTATGAGCGCCCAGTCAGTGCCAGATGGACTTGGCATATATCCTGGGGCATTTCCTGAGTGGCTTCAGATCCAGCACTGGCACCAAGATTGAACCCATATAGATCTGGAGAACACCTCTTGCCCCTACCTGGTAGTCACTGAGAACCTATTGCCTGCAACTCGAGTACCACCAGAGGCTTTCAGTGACTGAGACTAGCAGGCAGCTGGCAGGGAGAGGCAGGTGGAGGTGGACCTCAGGGTTCCTAGGAACTTTTGCTGACCTGCTGCCCAGTCCAGTACTGGTAAAAGCAAGCCTTGGTGTGCAGCTTGATCCTTCGTGTGCACATTCAGGCTCAGCAGAGGCAGCCACAAACTGGATTGCTTTGTAGCTCCAAACAGGATGCCTAGGGCCTGTCACAGGCAATGCCGACTTTGACCACCAAAGAGGCCCCACACCCAGTGGCAAGCTTCAGATGACAGAGCAGGATCCAATTAGCTGGACAAGTGGAATATCCAAGAAGGTCTTGGCAGACAGGGTATTCTGCTGATGCAGATACCGCTTTGAGTGGTCGCCACCAGCACAGCAACTTGTTTATTGTGGTTGGAGTTGGTCCTCACCATCAGCCAGCCTGAGGTTGACCCCACACACGAATAGGCCAAAAGCAGTCAAGACTCAGTTACAACAGGAGGGCCCACATAACCCACACAAGGGACATTCCTGGAACACCCAATTCAGGCGGTCAAGGAGACTGTGCCACTGGGCCCCATATGACACCTACTACATAAGGCCACCCTAGTAAGAGTGGGAGTCATAGCAGATCTACCTAATGAAACTATATTAGGTAGATTTCTATGTATATACCTATGTGTATACATAGATTTCTATGTATATTTCTATGTATATACCTAGTACATAGAAATATACATAAAGAGGCAGCCAGAATCGGGAGACAAACATGCCCCAGATGAAAGAACAGGAAAAATCTAGAAAAAGAGCTAAATGGAGACAAGCAATTTGCCATATACAGAGTTCAAAACAATCACCATAAGAATGCTCAAGGAACCCTGGCTGGTGTGACTCAGTGGATTGAGTGCCAGACTGAGAAGCAAAGGGTCACTGGTTCGATTCTCAGTCAGGGCACATGCCTGGGTGTAGGCCAGGTCTCCAGTAGGGGGAGCGCAAGAGGCAACCCCACATTGATGTTTCTCTCCCTCTTTTTTCCCTCTCTAAAAATAAATAAAATCTTTTTTAAAAAAAAGAATGCATAAGGAATTTAGAGGAAGAATAGATAAAATTAATGAGAACTTAACCAAAGAGATAGTAAACATTAAAAGGACATAGATACCATACAAAATAACCAGAAATAACACAGTATCTGAAATGAAGAATACACTATAAGGAATAAACAGTAGGTTGGATAAAGCAGAGGATCAAGTCAGTAATTTGGAAGACAAGCTAGAAGAAAATACCCAATCTGAACAGCAAAAGAAAGAATTTAAAAAAATGAAGGTATTGGGTTGGCCAAAAAGTTACTTTGTTTTTTTTCTGTACGATGGCTGTAGGAGCACTTAGTTGACTTTAAACTTCATTCAAAACAATTTTGTTATATTGTATTGTGACAGCTGTTGTATCAGCATGTATTTTTTAAAAAAGCTTATCAAGTTGGTGAATTTTTGTGTAGCCATTTAAATATCGAAGATGGAAGAATATGCAACATTTTTGGCGTATTATGCTTTATTATTTCAAGAAAGGTGAAAGAGCAACTGAAATGCAAAAAATGATTTCTGCAGTCTATGGAGAAGGTGCTGTGACTGATCAAACATGTCAAAAGTGGTTTGCAAAGTTTCATGCTGTAGATTTCTCATTGGATGACACTCCATGGTCAGGTAGACCAGTTGAAGTTGATAGCGATCAAATTGAGACATTAATGGAGAACAATCAGTGTTCTACCATGTGGGGTATAGCCGACATACTGAAAATATCCAAATCAATAATGTGATTGGTGAAAATGAAAAATTTGCCTTTTATTTCAGAAAAAAACATACGGACTTTTTGGCCAACCCAGTAGTTTCAGGGACCTTTAGGATGCATAACAACCTCTGTATCATATGGGTGCCAGAGGAGAAGAGAGAGAACAAAGGATCGATAACCTATTTGAAGAAATGATGACTGAAAAATTAACTAACTTGATAGAAGATACACAATGCCAGGAAGCATAGAGTCCCAAACAAAGTGAACCCGAAGAGGTCCACAGCAAGACACATCATAATTAAAATGGTAAAGGTGAAAGAGAGAATCTTAAAAAGCAGCAAGAGAAAGATAGTTACCTACAAGAGAGCTCCCATTAGATCGTCAGCTAATTTCTCAACAGAAATATTGCAGGCCAGAAGGGACTGGCATGAAATATTCAAAGTGATGAAAAGCAAGGACTTAAAAACAAGACTGCCTTACCCAGCAAGTCTATCTTAAATTTGAAGGAGAAATAAAGAGCTTCCCAGACAAGGAAAAGCTAAAGGCGTTTATCACCACCAAATCAGTATTACAAGAAATGTTAAAGGGTCTTCTTGAAGAAGAATGAGCAGGAGAAGAGGAACATAGTTATAAAGAATAAAATGGCACTAAATACATACCTATCAATAATCGCTTTAAATGTAAATGGTTTAAATGCTTCAATCAAGAGGCATAGAGTAGCTGAGTGGATAAGAAAACAAAACCCATACAGATGCTGTCTACAAGGGACCCACCTCAGAAGGGAAGGTACACAGAGACTAAAAGTAAAGGGATGGAAAAAGGTATTTCATGCAAATGGAAATGAAAAAAAATTTGAGTAGCAATGTTTATATCAGACAAAATAGACTTTAAAACAAAAGCTACATAGTAAGAGACAAAGAAGGACACTACATAATGATAAAGGGAGCAATCCAACAAGAAGATATAACCCTTGTAACATTGGTGTACCCAACATAGGAGCACCTAAATATCTAAAGCAAATATTGGTGGACATAAAGGGAGAGATGGGACAATCATAGCAGGGGACTCTTAACACCCCTTGATATCAATGGATAGATCTTTCAGACAAAATCAACAAGGAAACAGCAGCCTTAAATGACATACTAGGTCAGATGTATTTAATTAATGTTTTCAGAACATTTCATCCCAAAGCAGCAGAATATACATTCTTTTCAAGTGCACATGGAATATTTTCTAGGATAGACCACATGTTAGGAATCAAAACAAGTCTCAATAAATTTAAGAAGATTGAAATTATATCAAGCATATTCTCCAACCATAATGGTGTGAAACTAGAAATCAGTCACAAGAAAAAAAATGTGAAAACTACAAAAAGACATGGAGGCAAAATAACATGTTACTAAACAGTGAATGAGTCAACAATGAGATCAAGGAAGACATCAAAAGATACCTTGAAAATGAAAGTGAGAACACAACAACCCAAAATCTGTGGGGCACAGCGAAAGCAGTACTAAGAGGGAAATTTACAGCATGACAAGCCTACCTCAAGAAACAAGAAAAATCTCAAATAAACAACCTAACTTTTCACTTAAAGGAACCAGAAAAAGAGCAACTAACAAAGCCCAAAGTGAGTAGAAGGAAGGAAATAAAGATCAAAGCAGAGATAAACGATATAGAGCCTAAAAAAAACAATATAAAAGGTCAGTGAAACCAAGAGCTGGTTCTTTGAAAAGATAAACAAGATTGACAAACCTTTAACCAGACTCATCAGGAAAAAAAGAGAGGACCCAAATAAAATCAGAAACGAAAGAGGAAGAATAACAACTGACACCAAAGAAATACAAAGGATTGTAAGGAAATGCTATGCTATATGCTAACAACTATATGCTAACAAATTGGGTAACCTGGATGAAATGGGTAAATTCCTAAAAACGTAACATCTTCCAAAACTGAATCAGGAAGAATCAGAGAATCTGAGTAACTGGTGAAATTGAAGCAGTGATCAAAAGACTCCCAACAAATAAAAGTCCTTGACCGATGGCTTCACAGGAGAGTTTTACTAAATGTTCAGAGAACTGGCACCTAGCTTTCTCATACCAGTAATTCAAGAGGAGAGAAGACTACCAAGCTCATTTTACGAGGCCAGCATTATCCTAATTTCAAAACCAGCTAAAGACACTACAAAGAAAGAAAATTATAGGCCTATATTCCTGGTGAACACAGATGCTAGAATTCTCAACAAAATATTAGTAAATTGGATCCAGCAATACATTAAAAAGATCATGCACCATGATTAGGTGGGATTTGTTCTGGGGATGCAAGGTTGGTACAATATCTGTAAATTAATAAATGTGATATACCACACAAAATGAAGGATAAAAATCACATGATAATAGCAATAGATGCAGAAAAAGCATTTGATAAAATCAAGCACCCATTTATGATAAAGTCTCTCAGGAAAGAGGGAACATACCTCTACATAATAAAGGCCTTAGACAACAAACCCACAGCCAGCATCATATTCAATGGGCAAAAACTAAAAGCGGTTCCCTTAAGATAAGGAACAAGACAAGGAACTGCTTTCACCTCTTAGTCAATATAGCACTGGAAGTACTAAGTGCCCATTAGTAGATGGTGGATCACAAAGCAGTAGTACATGTACAGAATAGAACACTACTCAGGCGTAAAAAAGAAGGAAACCTTCCTTTTTGCAACAGCATGGGTAGACTTTGAGAGTATTACGCTAAGGGAAATAAGCCAGTCAGAAAGAAGATCACATATAATTTCACTTACATGTGGAGTCTAATGAGCAAAATAAACTAACAAAAAAGAAGCGGACTCATAGGTGTCAGAGGGGATGGGGTAGTGGGGCTGGCTGAAAAAGGTGAAGGGATTAAGAAAAAACAAACAAACCCAACCTGATAGACAACAGTGTAGTCACTACCAGGGTAAAGGGGGGGAGGTAAGTGGCGATAGGCAGAGATGTGACTTGAGGTGGTGAAAACACAATACAATATACAGATGATGTATTATGAAATTGTACACTTTAAACCTGCATAATTTTATTAACCAATGTAACCCCAATAAATTCATTTCAAAAAAGAAGAATTAAGTACTGACGGAAGTTCCAACATGGATGAACCTTGATAACTTGCTGATTGAAAAAAAAACAGACAGCCCTGGCTTGTGTGACTCAGTTGGTGGGAGCATTGACCCATAAACTGAAGGCTAGCGGGTTCGAGTCCCTGTCAGGACACATGCCTGGGTTGCAGGTTCAGTCCCCGGTCACAACACATGTGAGAGGCAATGGATCTGTGTTTCTCACATTGATGATTCTCCCTCCCTCCCTCCCTCTCTCTCTCAAGTCAATAAGCATGTCCTTGGGTGAGGATAAAAAAACTAAAAAAAAAAAAAAAGAGAGATGCCAGAAACAAAAAAACCCATATATTATATCATTGCATTTTTATAAAATGTCCAAAACAGACAAATCCACGGTAACAGAGTAGTTAACAAATCACCTTGTCAGGAGATGAGGGGGAGGGAAATGGGAAGTGACTGCTTCATGGATATAGGATTTCTCTGAGATGATGAGAGCCTTCTGGAATTAGATAATGGTGATAGTTGTACAATTTGGTGAATATACTAAAAACCACTGAACTGTATATATTTTAAAGGGGGAAATTTTATGGTATGTGAATCATATTCCCCCCCCCCCAATCCTCCTGGGATCATTGCTGGTGTCAGTTTCTCCCGATAGGAGAGGAGGGAGTGCATTACCTTGACGATAGAGTCTGTGTTAATGTATTATTGTAAAAGTGGCTAGACTTTACTAGGATTCACATTTTTCTGTTTCTAGAATAGAGTGACTAGAGTTTGTTCAGTCCATCAGTCCTGTTACTTTACTGAGCGTGGTTCATTTTGCGGGGTGGGGGGCTGGTTATGAGCCTCCTTTGTTTTTCTGGGCACCTTTTCCTTATTGAGAGCATGGGCTTAACTTTAGGCATATTACTTAATGTGTCTGTGACTGAGTTTCTTCACCTGCAAAAGGAAAAATGTCTTATTTTGTTATCTTTTGGGGGATGCTAGTGTTAAGAAGATAATGTCTAAAGTGCTTAAAAGCCAGAGCTCAGTAAAGCCAGCTGTTCACGAAAACTCAGGCTTTCGAAGGAGTGAAACCTTAAGCCAGCCCATGTTCATGTGATCTGTGCACTACACTTGACCTTAGCCAAAAGGCCGAGAGGCCATGTGATCTGTGCACTGAGATTCATCCCGAGGTGTTACTGTGAGGGGTGACCTGTGAGACTGAATGTGTACACCTTTAATATCTTAATTTTATTTTAACCTTACTGTGTACTAAATAATATACTTAATATTTTTATTTTTATTTAGCCCCTTTGGGCAGAAAATCTTGTCTTTATAGATTTTGATAACTGAGCAGGTTTTTTGCCTTTTGTTTGACTGTAGGAAAAAAATTTGGATGACAAAGCATATCGTAATATCCAGGAACTGGAAAATTATGCTGAAAACACACAGAGTTCTCTTCTTTATTTAACACTGGAAATACTGGGTAAGGTTTTTTCTCTTTCATGAATAAAACAGCTTTCAGACTTCATTCGTTCATAATTTGACAGACTAACCAGTTTAACATTGAAGTTTTTCTTTTCATCATTTGTAAAGAAATAGGTTTTGGATTTTATTTTTTCTTATTTTTATTTTTTTGAGCAACAAGGTGAATATATGTCTTTCTTTGGAATGCAGACTAATCAAAATACTTAGGCTCGAATAAAAGTACTTTGGCTACCTCACGGAATACTGTAGTTAATAATCTGGTAATTGCTGTGATTTTGCATTTTTAAGCATCCCCAACTATTTGGAAGGCCTGTAGCTGTACTCTTCCTTCCCTGTCAATGCTACTTCCCCACGTTATAAAAAATAGAAGAAACAAACCTGCATTTCTAAGTTTTTATGAAACTTCTCTTTTAAAAACAAAAGCAAACTAGTGTAGATGGTCCTTTTTCTCCTCTGACTTTATTCTAAGTTGGTGAGGTCTTATTGTAATGAGGAAATCATTTGGGACAAGGACAATGCCATCCATTTGAAGAAGGTAATATATCTTATGTCACCCTCAAAGAATAACTAGCACAAGTCCCTACTGAATTTCCCAGGCCTGTTTCTTCCTGCACATTTGGTGCAAGTTTGCCAACACAATGAAAGGAGGGAGCAAAGAGCAGAATGTTTGCTAACATCTACTTAAAATGAGGTCGTATGGAAATTGCACTGAGGAGAAGAAATGAGAGACTTGTAATGTTTTTCCATGATAGCTGATTAAAATTCCCAATGTGTCCTTAGTGTGCTGAAGTCCGCACTAAGTCTTGTGCCTAAAAGTTGGAGTTCAGAAACCTGCTGGTGTAAATGGCCAGCTTGTTTTTGTGCCCAGTGATGCCCGTAGATCCTGTTTTTTCAGACATGGAAACTAATTTTACATGTTTAGGCGGTTTATCTTTTCTACTTCTGTTGACTTGTTAGGCACTGAAAGAGAAAAGAGCAGCCCTGTTGTTTAATTTCTAAAACCCTAGGTATAAAGGATCTTCACGCAGACCATGCTGCGAGCCACATTGGAAAAGCACAGGGCATTGTCACTTGCTTGAGAGCCACGCCGTATCACGGCAGCAGAAGGAGGGTGTTCCTTCCCATGGACATTTGTATGCTGGTAAGATTTGCCTCAGGAATATGGGAAAGACTATCTCTTGGTTCTTGCTTAGCCTGTTCAAGTAACTCTTTTGAAATGAATGCATACTGCTTTTTGCTCCTTGGTCATCAAGAGAGGATTTTTATCAGTATGGCATTTTAGGTGTCTGGTGGAGCTATGAATAAGAAAGTCCGGAGAACCTTACTTGGTGTAGGTTTATGTTGATGCCTTCTTTCTGTCCAAGCAATTACAGTAATTGTTCCTAATGTTCAGGTTAGCCTGTTCTTTATTTTAAAGGAGGAAGTAATCCTTAAGAACATTGTTTATGAGAACTTTTATTTTCTGTATGAGATTCATTAGTGTCTGTACTTTTAAACTTCTTACATGTTTGTTTTGTTGCTTGTGTATTTTTTTTTTTTACCTACAATGGTTGTTAATTACCGCCTTGTTGCATATTATTTTGGGAGAGAGTGTGTGTATGTACGTGTGTCTCTGTGCACAGACACAGACCTACATGCACATGCATGTACACATGCATATATTTTTTAAAACAAACCAGGCATTATACTGTACATACTGTTCTCTCATCTGTTTTCCTGAGCTAAGGTAGTTTTAAGTATGCTTTTTGATTGCTATATAATGTGTATTTTTCAACACAGCATGGTGTTTCACAAGAGGATTTTCTACGGAAGAAGCAAGATAAGAACGTAAGAGATGTGATATATGACATTGCCAGCCAGGCACACTTGCACCTAAAGCATGTAAGTAGGCTATTTTGCCAAATCATTTAGGAAGCTATCATTTCTGCCCAGTAGAACATAGCGTGGTTATACTGTTACCTACTTGGCAGTCCAAATTCCATCTCTCATTGAAATCACAGTGGATTTACCCCAGGGACTGTTGTACCCTTTCTCTACTTCTAAAAAATCCCCCTTTCTCCCTCTCAGCAGATGTATTCACCCGTCAGTGAGTCAGCCACGCCTGAGCTTGCTCAGTTAGGCTCCTCCCTAATCCAACCACTCCCCATCTCTTTCTCGGGGGACAGTGTCTTTCTCCCTCACAAGGCCGAGGCCTCTCCTACCTTCCCAGGACCTTGCATCCCCAGCAATCCTAGCTGGTGTTTTTGGTCGGCCTCTCTGATAACTTGCTTCTTTTAGCTTCTGGTTTGTTGACGCTGCCTTCTGAAGTTACAGGCAGCCTGTGGACCCTTCAGTTTATTTTTCCCTCACAATTAAGCTTTTTTGAATAAGTAAGTGGTGTGTATTTGTTGTTACCTCGAGGTCCTCACCGCCCTGACACTGTTTATCATGCTGTAATTTGGCTTCCATCCTGCCTACTCTAATAATAATCACTAGTAAACAGTCTCCTTCTGCCACATTTAAAGAGTGTCTGATGTAGGAGAGAGTAGATGTTTGTATATGTGGGTGTGTGTAGGCACACACAACATACACATACAACAGAGGTAGAATCAGCTAGGTTTGATAACTGATTTTGGACTGCGGCAGGATCAGGAAGAGGGAAGTTTGAAGGCTGCACAGAGTTCAAGTAGAGATGGTGATGGTACCATTCAGAGACTGTAAGAAAAAAGCAATGGTGCACTAGGAGCTGCTCAGTGGATTTGAGACTAGCTGCTGGACATCATCGAATACCAGAGGATTAGAAGAATGTAGGGAGATGGGCTGTTGAAGAATGCAGGATGGTGACTTCGATGGGAGGTCGGAAATGGAGAGAGAGATTTGGGAGTCATCCACGTAAAGTCTGTGGTTAAAGCTCTAATATTAGGTGGTGTTCCCAAGGAGAATGTACATCTGGATAAGAGTACCAGGGGCAGAATCTTGAGGCCCAAATCCGTGCCCCAGGTAGAAAGAGAAAAGGCCATTAGTTAGGAAGAAGAAGGAAAGCATGATCAAAGAAGTAGAAAAGCTAAGAGTCAGTGTGCTCGAAACCAAGAGAGGAGCAAATTCCATGAAGGGGGAGTAGTAAAATTGTGCATGCTCCAGGGAGATGAAGAGAAGAGAGGCAGGATGAGTAGTAGTCATGGATGATTTGGAAGAGAGTAATTTTAGTAGATGAGGGTAAAACAGAGGGTAGTGTTAAGAAGTGAGTCAGGACGCAGAGGTGGTATATGACAATAGAAACGAAGACTGGAAATAGGAGTGGACTTGGTGAGTCTAGGATGATGGCTTCAGCGTGGGGGCATCAGGGCTTCATATCCAGAGTGGCAGGGAGGTGTTAGATAGCTGAGGTCAGAGTCAAGGTGTGGAGGCCTCTGAAATACAAGATGAATAAATAGTTGAGACTTTAGTTGTCAGGGACATAAGTCAGAGAAAATAAGAGTAAAACATAAGAATGTTCTTAAGAGTGACTTGAGAACATTCATTTGGCTGGCCGTGTGGAATGAATTAGAGGTTGGGGAACACAGCAGCAGAAAGACCAGCTAGGAGGATCATTAAACAGGCGGTAATGATGACCTGAGCTAGGAAGGTGCTGGGACTTGTTAACCCAAGTATTTCTTCATTCACCCCTAACCACAGAGCTGGAGGGTCAAAGTTACAAGATGTTAAAAGGCAGCTGGAAAATGCAAAGCCAATTTGTAACAAAGAATGCAATTCTTAATACAGTACTATTTCCTGAGTCCTTTAGGCTTAAGAAATTAATCGTAATGTTCAGGAGATGGGAGCTATTTTCTTGCTTTTGGAGACGCCCTAGCCATGTTGTTCAACTGCTGGTGTTGCTCTGTGTTCGCTTTCTGAGGGAGCCTGTTTATTTCCAGAAATAATTTATATTTCAAACCAGTTTCCCTTTGTCTTCCTTTTTAGGCTAGGTCTTTCCACAAAAGTGTTCCTGTGAAAGCATTTCCTGCTTTTCTTCAGACGGTAAGTAGATTAACAGAGAAAGCCATTTAATTAATGAAGCAGATGTATTTGATCTCTTTTTCTATTTTATGAGGTTCCCAATGCAATTCTTTAGTTGAGAGGCTTTGTTTTTTTTTTCTCTTCCTTATGGTGGGTTTTGTTAGTTGCATTCCATTTTGGTGATAGTCATGCCTGTATTTCCCAGAGGCAAGTGAGTGGAGGAGGCAGTAGTAGTGACGGCAGCCAGGTTGCATCAGGTTGGATCTGCTTTGCCACTTACTGGCCATGAGAGTTTAAGGTCCTTAAATGCCATGTTTCTCAGTATACTCATAGGAAAAGTGGGGACCATATGAGAAACTATCTTGTAGGATTATTATTAAAGAGAGGGAAAAAAACATCAATGTGTGGTTGCCTCTCTCCTGCCCCCTATTGGTGACCTGGCCTGCAACCCAAGCATGTGCCCTGACTGGCAATCAAACCGGCGACCCTTTGGTTCCCAGGCTGGCACTCAATCCACTGAACTACACAAGCCAGAGCAGAACCTGTTGTTAACTTACTTTTTAAGTTAAACTATGAAGGTCAAGGACTTTTTGTCTGTTTTGTTCACTTCTGTGCAAAGGGTTGTTCTTAATTCTGGTTGCCCATTAGAATCACTTGGGAAGCTTTAAAAAAACAACCAACCAACCAACCAACCAAAGCAATTTGGGCCCCTCCCCAAATCAATTAAATCACAATCTAAAAGGTTGGATCCAAAGATTGATACTTTTTAAAAACTCCACCAGTAATTGTAAAGTGCAGCTGGGTCTGAGAACCACTGTCTTAGACTAGTGGTTCTCACAGTGTGGTCCCTGAACCAGCAATATGGGTCTTACCTGGAAACTTGTTAGAAATGACCTTGGCCCTGGCTGGTGTGGCTCAGTGGACTGAGTGCTGGCCTGCGAACCAAAGGGATTCCCAGTCAGGGCACATGTCTGGTTTGTGGGCCAGGTTCCCCAGTAGGGGGCGTGTGAGAGGCAACCACACATTGATGTTTCTCTCCCTTTCTTTCTCCTTCCCTTCTCCTCTCTCTAAAAGTAAATAAATAAAATTAAAAAAAAAAAAAAGAAAGAAAGAAAGAAAGAAAGAAATGCAGACCTGGGGCCCCAATGAGGCCTCAGGCTGGAGCCCAGCTCTCAGTTTTCGCCTTGTGCCAGGGGAAACTGGAGGGACTACACAGCAATGCCCGAAAGACCGCTACTGTCCACGGCTTCATTCCAGCTGGGGCACATCTCTTCTTATTTGTTTTATATATGGGGCATCTATTCATTATTTTGTTCAAAGAAAAGGTTTGCTGTTTAAAAACTATTAAAAACCCTGTGAAAATGACTAGTCTGGGGTATGGTATGCTCTTCATAGATAAAGCTTTAAGATGCCATATTCAGAAATTGTAATGTCTTTGAGAGGTTTCAATGAATTTGTTACATTGAACAG
This sequence comes from Desmodus rotundus, assembly GCF_022682495.2. Classification (NCBI taxonomy): domain Eukaryota; kingdom Metazoa; phylum Chordata; class Mammalia; order Chiroptera; family Phyllostomidae; genus Desmodus; species Desmodus rotundus. The sequence continues at coordinate 31,002,723 of NC_071394.1, read as the reverse complement.
TGTATTGACCCTTAGCCAAACTTTCCTTGGAACCAAATCCTAATTTGCGAATGTCCAGTTGAGCTCTAATTTGAGGTCACATTTCATCTGTATTTTAATGGAATTTTCTAGTTGTAAAAGGCGTACATTCTTATGATAGAGATTTGGACAACATAAAAAGAATATTAGAAGAAAATAACTACCACCTGTAATTCCGGGATGCAGAGACAAAAACCACTTATTTATTCTGTTCATTGTTTTTTAATGAATTTTTGTGTATAGTTGAAATCACACTTTATATCTCAATATCCTATTTATCAAGCATTTAACCACATCATTAAAAATATAAGTACAATATTTAATGGCTGTATAACATCCTATTATGTGCCTGTACCTTAATTTCATTAACTATTCCTTATGATTAGATATTATGAAACTATTAAAATGATCATAATGGAATTCTTAGAGATGGAAAGTTAATCTCAATATATTAAATGACAATAAAAAAGCAGATTACAGAACATTATGAATAGTACAAGCGTTGTTTTCAAAATGTAAAGAAAGTGCACTAAAATTTCATTGTTTCTTTTATTCTCGTTTGAAATGTTTCATATTTGATATCTACACATGAATATGATATATCTGTGTATGCATGCATGCATTATAAAGCATAATATACACTCATATTGAACTCTCATGAATTCACCACTCAATCCAGGAACTAGAATGTTACCATTGAATTACATTGCCTCTGCCTTCTTCCTCCAAATAGCTGTCCTTAATTTTGTATTTATTATTCCTTTGTTTTTCTTTCAAAAAAACTTTCCCCATTTTATGTATTCCTAAACAATTTGTTGCTTAATTTTGTTTTTGAGTTTTATAAAAATGGGTCATTTTCCGTTTATGTCTTCTAGGTCTCTCACACACACGCATATTCCTAAGATTTATTCATACTGCTTATAGCTATAGTGCATTTATTTTACTGCAGCATAATATTTCATTGTGTGAAGTTTATTTATTTATTTTTTTTGGTCAAAGAACTTGTGGATTTTTTGCTAATGTAGCACAAGGCAGCTGTGCACATTCATGCACACATCTCCTGTTATACATATATATAAGTTTAGGGTTTAAAAAGTAGATACTGAATTTGTATGTACACTCATCTGGGAGAAAATCCAATCCTCTTTGTTTTCTTTTTGCTCTTCCAAATACTCTGGAGAATGAATGACATAGTTTGTACCTCAGAGCTCTAGGGGGCGCTGTGCACACAGACTGAGGAGGGAGGGGCACCTTTAGAATTGTGCAGGGCAAAACTAAGTGGCTTCTCTGTGTAATAAGAAAGTTATTGAAATAAAATAGTTTATAAATTAGTAAAAGAAAATGAAAACTCTAAAATAAAGAACCCTGTCATTGTCAGTGTTTTCCAACCTCGCTCCCCCATCACAGTGAAAGCTTTAAGTTTTATGTGATGGGGGAAGCATGGGTCATGTTTGTAGGGACCTGTGATTCTTCTCTCTGGGTGCAAATCATTTTCTAGCAAGAGCATGGAGACCCATTAAACTTTTTCACAGTGCAATTTTTTAAACACACAGCTTGAGCCCCTCCTCATGGCACAGTGTACTTTGTGGTGGTGTTCGTTCTCCCTGATTGAAACATCCCTTTTTGTTCCACAGAGTCTAGTAATGCAACCTGCAAAACGGCAGTTTCTCCGATCTTTCACAATTGGCCAGAGCAGTAAAAGTGATGATTAGGATTGGCCTGATATTTCTAGGACCAGCTCTGTGATCCTGTCCTACTGGCCTATTGGAAACTTCTTAGAACATGTCTTTTATTTTCTCCATCCATTCTAAAATTCTCATTTAAATTCATAGTTTGTAGAAGACCATCTCAGTGAAAGTAAAATAGCCTTAATACTTGTAATTTTTCTTTAGCTTCTTTTGAAGGCTTTATCATTTGATGGTCTGGTGACCATTTTTCTCTTTTTTCCAGGTTGCTCTGGAGGACTATTTAAAGAAAATTCAACAAGTGGATTTTGATATATTCCACCCTTCTTTACAACAGAAGGATACATTACTTCCATTATCTTTGTATATTCGGTCATGGAGAAGAAGATATTAAAAATAATTTCATGGCACTGGTATTAATTTACTTTTATTAGTTTTATAAAAATGTGTTAGGGTTCTTGTTTGCAAACAGCAGATACTCTGTACTTAAGGAGAAAACTGATTTATTGGGTGGGTGTGAGTAGCTCACAGAACTGGTAAGAAATTACTGTGGGGCTTGGGTGCCAGAACACTGGTGAGATTCTTCCACAGACGCAGCCATTGTCACCACCACCCAGACACTGCTGTACCATCCCTGTAAAGCTGCTGCCCCAGGAGGGAGCATCGCTTTGGGGCGTAGGCTGCCGGCCTTGTTCACCAGCAGGGGGCAGAGAGGAGAAATGTCCCCTCCCTTCCTCACCCCTGGAGAAGGAGCGGGGAGGGGCTCAAGTAGTGCTGGCTGCGCGGGTGGAGAGTCAGAACTCACGAGTCCAGTGCAGCTTCGAAATGAGTTTGTTTAGGGGTCCTGGAGGGTGAAGTTAATACCTGAGGAGTGGCGGTTACTACGTTGAGGGTTTTATATCCCTACCATTTCATCTTTACAACCCTGTGAAAACTTATACATGATAAAATAACTTCTTTAAGGTAAGACAGTTGGCTGTCAAGAGCTGGAACCCTAATTTGAGTTTGTGTCTGGCTGATTTGGAGCTTTTACTTTCTGCTAATGCCACCGCTTCACTCCTGTCGTTGCACGTTATCGTGGTCATGAACAAGGTCGCGTTCACAAAGTTTGTGTTAATGTACAACAAAGTTGTATCGAACATTCATTAAGGGATACTGCATTTTTAAAAACTAGTATACTATTTGAGCTTCCCACGGATAAGCTTTAGGCTATACATACACTTCCATAAATGTTCTCATTTGATCTTTAAAACTATGAAATAAAGAATTTTTGGTAATTAAAAATTTTAAATTATAAAATACACACCAATTGCAAAAACAGAATTGTCTGCATACTGGTAATGGCAAATCTGGGCTCTGAATGAGTCTCTGACTCCCAAGGCCGGGATCGTGCCACAGTTTTCCTGTTCCCGCCTTTTCAGTGCTCCTGGCTCCTGCACTCACACCTCTGGGATACTGTTCCACTCTCTCCTAAGCCTGCCTCTCTCAAGCCTTTGGTTTCAGCTATGAATTAGTGAGTACTACAATTGTGAGTTAGTGATAGCTTAAAATACTACGTGTTTGTTTGTTTTTTGCAAATAAAATAAACTGAGAGCTGCTTGTGGTTAAGAATCCCCCAATACCTAGAATGGCTCTGGTTTAGAACAAGAGATTAATAAATGTATAATTGAATGACTGGAATGTGTTTATATATGTTAGTATATTCTTGGTTATACTGATGCTGAAAGAATAGCCTCTTGTTTAATTCTGTGGCTTTAGAAAGCCTTGTAGCTTATCTGAACAGGCAAGTACAAGGAAATGGGACACATTTCCTCTTGGGATTCTGAATGGTCCAGGGTTGAAGAGTTCATTAGAGGTATCCTTTGTTAGCATTGTCTGTGGGTCTTCTAGGTTAAATTTGGCAGCAATGAGCTGCTAATCATCTTGGTTCTTGACTAAGGACCTTAAAAAGAAGGGTTTAAACTCTCTGTTGGATTACTGGATTCTTTGCTGGCTCTGAAGCCAGTTTACTATTAAGTAAATAACTGCAAAATACTTTCTAAGCCATTTTAAATTTGATGTTTAGAGATTTGAATGGACTAAAGTTTCCAGTCTCCTAGAGATTAAGATGGGATCTTACTCAGAGACACTTACTGTACTGTTCGCTTCCTGGCATGAAAGATACTCCCTTAGATGGTGCCAACATTCTTTTTCACTTTTCACATCTCTGGGGTTTTTTATTAGAGCATTTTTAAAGGAGTCAGATACATTTTAAAAACATTTGAGATGTACTTTAATATTGAATATATGGAACATAATGATAACAAATATTAAGTATAAATTACAGATTAATCTGAATGTAGGTCAAGTTCCACATTATTACAAAATATGTTTTCGGTAGTTCCCAATCAGCCGGGAATATTCTTAATCTCCTTTTGGTTAAATCTCTCCCCTTTTGTTGAAATTGGTGCTGACGTTTGCTGAGCATGAATTTGGACAGGTGGTGTGCTCTGTACTGTTACATGTTAATCTTCACAGCAAAGTAGCTCTTTATTTTCCAAATGATAAAACTGCCTCAGAGATGTTAAGTTCAAGGTCACATAGCCATCAGAATTAACCTGGATGCCAAACCCACATTACTGTAATGCCAAAGCCCACAACCTGTGTATTGTTACCGTTCTCGAGATTGTAAAATAAATTGCCAAGTTAAAAAGTTCAAGGGCTCACCTTTTTTCAGAAAAATTTGCTACATAAATTTTAGGTACAAATAAGGTTATAGAAAGTATGGTTACTACATAAATTCCAACGACAAATTAGGTGAGAGAAATAGGCAAAGGAAGTCGATACTAAGTGCTGGCCACTGGGTGGTATATTTTGGAGGGGTGCGGTAGCACTCTGGAGGACAAAGGTTTCCCAGAGGAGCTGACACGTGAGGACCGTAGGAAAGTTGGGTAGGAGCAGGGTTTGTGGAGGGGATGTAGATGGGAAGTCCTGGCTGAGGGAGCAATTGGACCCCAGGCAGAGGGGAGAGCCTGTGTCAAGACTTAATTTTTTGGCTCTAAAAAGAACAGAATGTAATAATGGACAGAGTTCTTAGGAAAGTTTGTGATTATAAAGTGGCCATATCCCCTGGCCTATGAAACATTTTGAATTAAGATAAAAGACCTGGGCATTTATATTTTGCCTGTTCGGTAAATCTCTAGGTGCCCTTGGATTTGTTTTAGCTCATAAATAGGATGTGTCTGCAGATACATAATCGATTACCTTGTCCAGAAAGATCCACAGAGTTGTAAACATTATGCAGCACAAAACCACTCGCTCCCAGGACTGGGAAGGATGTCGGAAGTGGGTGGGAGGAACGGGAGAGGAGCTGGGGGAGTGACCGTGAGACTGTGTCAAATAGAGAACTCGGACGCCACTCTGCCTGCTTTTTCCTGTAATGGACGTATATTTCTTGGTTAACTGCAAAGTTATTTCTTAAAAATGAGGACCCTTCAATGGACATGAATTTTCTCACCAAATCTGTATGTACCAGATAATAGAATTTGTTCAAAACAATGAATGGTATTTGGCACAATAAATTTTTGAGTATGTAACTCATTCTGTAGTAAAGTACATGTTTTTCCCCCCAAATAGTATTTCAACTATTGTTTATATGTCCCTCACCTCATCAAGTTCTTTGCAAGGCCATGTTTTACTCTTTGTATTTCCAGGTAGATCCTGGTGCGGCCCCGTAAATCCCTGTGGTCTGAATGGACCTGCTGCAGCGTCTGGTGGGGTGGTGGGCTCTCGGGACATGGGGATGGGGTTGGGCTGGTGAGCTGGATGTGTGTGTGAAAGCTGTGGTTGTTAACTTATGTTATCATTTCACAATATGTGTAAAGTCGAGACATGCTGTACACCTTCAACTTAGTGCACTATGTCAATTATATCCCAAGAAAATAAAGAAGAAAAAAAACTAGGTTATCAGGTATGATTGAAAAGTAGGATGTGAGGAAGGAAAAGTGGGGCTGAAAAGATAAATAAATCATAGGCACATTAAGATGTTTGGATTTTAAGAATGGCATGAAATTTGAAAATGAATAGCTCAAAAATGTTCCATGACACATTTTGTATATATATGCTCATTGATATTTACATTTTTCTAGTGTAGTCACACCTTTAGATAGCAGTACCTTTTGAATCAGATATGAGATAGAATGACTTATTTGCTAAGTCTGTGAGTTAAGTTTTTATTATCTTGTACAAATACTGTTTTCATTTGAGTCACCCTTTCTCATGAAACAGTCCTGCCTTGGTGCGGTATGTTTTCCCTCTTATTTTTTAATCACAACTTTCCCAGCTGCTTAATTATATAGTAATATCCTGTGTGTTTAAACACAGGCCTATAGATTGAATTTTCTAGAGAGCAAGTTCAAGAGATTTTTAAAGCCATAAAAATGTCTTTTATGAGAGCTCCAAAAGTTCTTTAGGAACTCATCATCAATGATTTGAGAAGCTATTTCATTGTATTTTGTATGTTTCTTGTTGCAATAGTTTTATCCTATGTTAATCTAAGTTGACTGATATGTTGAGAAAGTTCTCACATTAACATAAAGACACCTCCTCTACCCCTTGTAAGCTACTCTATATGGCTGTTGGGAGTAGACCTGTGTGAATCTTGGTTTGGAGGAATGAAAATATACACTGAGAGATAATTTTTTTAAATTGAAGTGTTTATTTTTACATAAATAATTTACATATGCTTTTTACAGAAATATTGGGGAAAATAAATGCAGAAGTGGAAAGGAAAAATATTCTTTATTCTAATTTTTTCCATTACCATTTAGTCCCTTTATGCCTCCCTCCCCCGCAAAATTACCACACTATTGTCCGTGTCCATGAGCCCAAGAAAAATATTTTTTAAGTCAACCATAATTTACCACGTAAGAGATAACCACTATTAACATTTTGGTCTATGTCCTTCCCACTTTTTCCTTAGAATATATGGAACGTACAAAATTGGTATATTCTATGTATCGTTTGTAGTCTGTATCTTAGCATAGTAATACAGTGTTTAAAAGATTGATTAGAAAAATAATAACTTTTATTCTATAGAACATTATTTTAATTCAGTGGGTATGCGTTACCTGTCTTTATTTTGCAATTATAATCAAAATGTACCTAAGATCTCCAGCCTTTTGAAGTCATCCTTTCCTTTAATAGCCAAATAAATTTGTTTAGGCTACAGTCCCACATAATGGTCTATGAAGAGCCGGTATAATAACTTTGCCAATATTTATAAGGATTTCCAGGGTGGCGTTAACACAGGATTTATGTACTATCACTCCTCAGTATAGTTCCATTCGCCTTTATCTTACGGATGAATTTGAACATCTTTTCATGTATATAAATGTCAGTTGCTTAGCCTTTGATTTACTCCTTTATACTATTTGTCCACTTCAAGGTTATAAAAAACATGTTCTCATGATTTCTTTCAGTGTTTTTGCATTTTCGTTTCTTATATTTAGATCCACATGGAGCAATTTTGAAGCAAGATGTGAGGTTACTCACTTTAACCAGAGCATCAGCCTTCTTCAGCATACACTCAGTGTCCATCTGTATGTGAATCTGAAGGGTATCTGACAGAGTGGGTGACTTTTAAGGGACATGCTCTCATAACTCACAAGTAAACTCTTTGAGAAGTGGGTAGTCACTCTCCACTTGATCATTTATTTTTATTTTTTATTTTTAGAGAAGGGAACAGAGGGAGAAAGAGGGAGAGAAACATCAATGTGTGGTTGCCTTCACGTACCCCCTAGTGGGGACCTGGCCCGCAACCCAGGCATGCACCCTGACTGGGAATCGAACTGGCAACCCTTTGGTTCGTAGACCTGTGCTCAATCCACTGAGCTATAACAGCCAGGGCCCACTTGATCCTTTTTTCATAAATCTGTTCTTTAAAAAAGTACTGTGTCTAAAGTGGGGTGTTCTGGAGCAGCAATCAAATTTTGGTTGGTCCCTTCTGCTTTATTTTTCGCTGTCTTTTACTAGGACAGGGGGAAAAAGGTGTTTTTCTTCTTGGTTTCCTTTTTCTTCTCTTTTCCCCTCTTCAGAAGCAACAGCACAGAAGAAGAGCTTAAACTGGATGCCTGTAAGCCACACTGCAAGTTAGCATTCTTCTAAACAAAAATTTGTCACGTTGCATAGTTCTAAATCATCTTGACTGTTTTCTTTTTTCTCTTGTTTTTGGACAGGATTTCAATAAAACAGGATTTTCATTTTGTTTTCAGGTGGGTTAGCTCAGCTGTGAACCACAGTAGATAGGAGAAGTGTCATTTTAGCTCCATCTAAACTAATACTCATTTAAACAAATTTTCAAGATTCATTTAGTGTGGATGGTGTTGCTGCTGGTGAGGGCTACTTTCCCCACTCAAGACAACTCACATTTAATGGTCATGTGAGGAGTTTCCTGTGGGCCCTGAGTGAATATATAGTTATACAAGTTCCTTCCAGAATGTATCCAGCCACGCAATATGAAAAATAGAGACATTTATTGAAGATACAAGAAACATTGTACGTAGGACAATGATGCCTCAGTCCCCTTCAAAGTAGGCACCTTGAGACCTCACACTGTTCATATTTTCCTGAATCTCATCAACAGTCTGAAATCTCTTCCCTTTCAAAGGTGGTTTTAGTTTTGGGAAAAGCCACAAGTTGACAGGGCGCCAAATCTGGGATGTAGGGGGGTTGAGTCACCTGGGTGATTTGATGTTTTGCTAAAAAACTGCCTGAGATGTGATGCATGAGCAGGTGCACTGTGATGAAGTTGCCAATCACAGTTGCCCAAAGTTCTGACCTGAATTATCTGAGTAGTTTCTGTTCAAGCTTAATGCAAAATTTGATGCAGATTCATTGCTCCACTCGCTCAGTCATTTTGAATGTGATGGCCCCAGTCACATGCTCACTCAATGATGTCTACCACCCGCACTGACTAGTACAGTGAAGTCATCGTTGTTCATGCAGGTGCGTTCCAGTCTGCTCTCCTTGGCTGCCAGGTTACATCGATGTCACACAAACTGTTCTTGTTATGTAAACAATGGCTGGACTTTTTCCGGACAGACCTTTGTATTTAAGTGAGTTTCTTGTAGAGAGCATTCAGTTGGGTCATACTTTCTAATTCATACTGCCTATTTGTCTTTTAGTTGGTGTATTTAGATCACTTACAGTTAATGTAGTTGTTGATGTTAAGACTTAAATCTACTATTTTTTTCTTTTCTGTTCTATTTCTCGTTCTGTTTTACTTTTGCTTTTTGTGGATTGAACATTTTTTTTGGAATTCTGTTTTTTATCTATAGTGTTTTTATTTTCACTTTATAATTACATTATTCTATACAACTCATGGGTTTTGAGTGTATCTCCTTGCAACTCTTTTAATGGTTGCTCCAGGATATTACTTTATATATATTATATATATAACTTATTATATAACTTATTATAGTCAAATGGTGTCAATATTTTATCAGTTCAAGTGTAGAAACCTCCTTTCACATTCCTTTGCCTTGCCCTGTTTATAATGTAATTGTCTTAAATATTCCCTCTACATACATTTAGAACCACATCAGTGTTAGAATTTTTGCTTCAAGCCCTGAACATGATTTTAAAAACGTAAGAAAATACACAGTCATACACCTCATAACAACATTTCGGTCAAAGACAAACTGCATTGACAATGGTGGTCCCATGGGATTATGATGGAGCTGAAAAATTCCTACTGCCTAGTGATGTCATAGCCATCGCAGTGTCAGAGGGCAACTTACTAATGGTGTTTATGGTGATGTCGGTGTAAACCCACTGCAATGCCAATTGTGTAATGGTGTAGTGTGTACAATTAAATATACTACGTAATAATACATATACTACATTATACTGGATAATAAATGAACATGTCACTGGCTAATGTGTTCACCTTCTATTGTTATTGTACAGGGCACTCTTTATACTGGGAAAGTTTTCTGTGACACAGTGTATTGTGTTACTCTGGCAGCAGCCTCATACATCTTGTGTTTACCGAGTCTCTGGACTGCATTATTTTCTTTCGTGCTCATGCTCAATTGAATCTTGTGGTATTTTGTTCAACATGATCCCAGAGCGTACAAAACCCGCTGCTAATGTTGCCAGTGAGAGGCCACATTGAGTGACTGACATGGAAGTGAGATTAAGAGGGATTAAAGACTATGAAGGCAGAAAATCAGAGACGGTTGTAACTTGCCAGTCGGGCAAGTCCCATTCCACCATACCTACAGCCAAAGAACAAGAACAAAGTGATGGAAGCTGTTACAGGATTTGCTTCCTTGAAGGCAATGAGACCAACAAAATTCGAGAAGGGCCTGTGTGAGGCATGAAGAAACTAAGAAGAACATGGATCGAAGACCAGACACAGAAGGGTGTTCCTTTCAGCACCATGGTGGTCACAGCCAGGGCAAAAAGTTTGTTCGCAATGTTGAGAGAAAAGGCTGGCCCTGACCACGACTTTGAGTTTACTTCTAGCTCTGGGTGGTGCCGATTCAAGAATCACTGTTCTTTGTACAATGTGGAAGGGAGTGGTGAGTCTGTGCATGCTGATGTGAAGGCAGCTGAAGAATTTTTGGGAACTTTTAAATATGCTGATTGTGGAGGGAAATTATTTGCCAGAGAAAATGTTCAATATGGATGAAAACTTTTTATTCTGGAAACATGCCTGAAAGGACTTCCATCCCTGAGCAGGCCAAGTCAATACCAGGATTCAAGACTGTTAAGGACAGGAGAACAGTCTTGCTTGGGGGCAGTGTTGCGGGCTACCAATGGAAGCCCTTTGTGATCTGGCACTGTGAGAACCCCAAGACCCTCAAGCATATCAGTGAACACACACTGACCGTGTCCTACAGGAGCCATAAGCAGTCATGGATGACCCACCTCCTCTTCCAAGTTGCCATCCTGAATTGCTCTGCCAGCGAAAGGGAGAAGTGCTGTTTGGAGAATGACATACCTTTCAGTATTTTGCTTGTTACTGAGGATGCTCCCAGACATCATCCTCCTATTGATGATCTTCATCCCCGTGTCAAAGTGGTGCTTCTCCTCCAACCACCACTTCTTTGATCCACCAATGGATCAAGGATTTATAGTAGCTTTTAATGCCTACAACTGAGGAGGCACTTTGCCCCAGATATGGCTGCAGCTGAAGAAGACACTGAGAAAACAGCGATGCAATTCTGGAAGGATTACCACATCTATGATTGCATCAAGAACCTTGCTTGGGCTTGGGGTGATGTCACCCCAAGGAGTCTATGAGTGGCACTTGGAAGAAGACACTTAAGAGGTTCATCCATGACTTCCAAGGATTTGCCAAGGTAGAAGTGGTTGCAAATATCGTCAATAAGGCCACAGTTGAGATGAAGAACATCCTTATTCTGAATGTGGGTGAGGATGACAGTGAGGGGCTCCTGGAGGTCACTAATGAGGAATTGACTAATGAGTTGCTGGAATTGGATGGAACAGGAACACAGCTGAAAGAGAGGCAAGAGAAAAGGAAACTGGAAGGGAAGAAAAAGAAGAACATCTAAGAAAATTCATAGTGAAGAGTTTATCAGAACCTTTCACAGACCTTAACAAGCTCCTTAAAAAGTTTGAAAACATTAACCCCAATACTGAAAGGGTTTTCATTAATAGAGAGGAATGTTCATGTTGCAGTATCTGTTTATAAGCAAATTTATAATAAGACAAACACACCAAGCAAACCACCACAGGCATGTTTCTAAAAAGAGTGACACCCCCACAAGAAGGGCACCAGGCAGGCCTTTCACGAGTATTCCAGAAGAAGGCCCTGCTATCATAGGAGATAACAGCTCCATGCATGTTACTAGCCCTGAGACAAGATGAGCAGGTGGAAGACAGTGATACTGGTGATCCTGACCTTGTGTAGACTTAGGCTAATGTGTATGTTGTCTTAGTTTTTCAGACAAATTAAAAAAAAAATTGAAAATAGAAAAATCCAGGTATTCACTAATACCACCCTAGCTCGGAAGAGCCGGGATGCCTTGTCACTGTTGCCCATGGGGCCCCTACTCACACCACAGGTCAGGGACCTCTCTACCTCTGGGCAGCAGGTGGAAAGTTCAGACTCCCGGTGTGGTCTCCACTACCACCAAGGGCGGGGGGGGTGTGGTAGGAAGGAGCCTTATTACTGTCAGGATGACAGTCCAGCTCTTAATGGTCTTCTCTGATGCTACCTCTGTGCGTGTGGGGGTGTGTGGTGGAGGGTTGATGTTGTTGGGGCCCTATGATGTATTCTCGTGAGACAGGAAGCCTAGGCTCCCACGCCTGTGTGAGTGGGGCCACTATTTTTTCTGTGGTTTTTAGCTGAAGTAAGTGATTATTGTCTAAAAGTTTTCAGTCTTGTTAGGCTGCTCTTTTGGCTGTTGGGCATTTTTTTTTTTCATTTGCTTCTATTGGCATTTCCAGGTTGTCAGCTTCTTCAGTGCCAAGGGTGGGATATATGAGACTAAAAGAAGATCCACGGAACTGATTGCCAGGTTGTACCTTGGGTCCCAAAGTTCCTAGCTGGTCTGCTTTCTCATGCATCATATATTGTCCAGGGTTTTTAGTTGCACTGGTGGAAGCAGTAGGGAAGAGTCCATCTATTTAGCTTTATGCTTTTGGAACTGCACAGAGATTGCTTTAACACCAGAATGCTAGAACAATGTCTGGCACATAGTAGGAGCTTAATAATATTCAGTGACCAACTGAATCCCTACTTTGCAGATTTGGTGAGAAAATTTAGGGAATTAAGTAATTTCCCCTAAGTTGCACAGCTAGTGATAGGAAGAACTGGAATTCGAAGTGGAATTCCAAAACCTGAGTTCTCAGAAGCATCACTGGAGCACAGGTGATTTAAGGCCTATTTTGTTCTCTTAGCAGAGAGGAGGAGCGAGAGGGAGCTCCAACTTGAGACACTGACAAAGTGACAGCATGACAATTAATGACCTTGCATTCTACAAGCAAATGCCCAACACTGTCATCTCCCTTTCTTCCACTCGCTGCCAACCTTCCTGCCTACTGTCCTAATTCCTCCTTAAATCCTGGGCAAATGGAGTTGCACTCCAATTTCTCTCCTACAGCAACCCCTCTTGGGCCCCAAGGACTGAATGCAACGGTGTCTTTACAATTCTCATTGTTTTAAAGTTTTCTGCGTTGTTGTTTCCTGCTTCCTAAATGTCTCCCACTCCTGACTTTCATGTCCTCCGCTTCCTGATTTGCCCTCCACCCCACTGATTTTCTCTCTCCTCTTTCCATTCCCACTCTCCGAATGACACAGTTCCTCTTCATTGTCCAGTCTCATAATCTGTTTATATACATACTCCGCCACTTCCAGAGAAAAACAGATCGTTAGATTTTATCTGTTGGAATCTTGTTGACGTTAAGGTTTGAATGTTGGACTTTTACATCTTGGATGCTTTCAGGAATTCAGGTTATCAAACAACTTTAAGAGAAGAAATATATTTTATGTCTTTCAGTGCCATAGAGTAAGCTCTTAAAAATGAGTGCTGATTTTCTCTCCATGTAAGATTATGAAAAAAAATATATACAAAACAAAACTAAAAGCACATAAAACCCATTAGTACATAAGTCATATTTACAATAAACTGGCCAAATCACACATAATTAATATGCACTAAAACTGTTGTTGTCACACATAGGATTGAAATGTATCAATAACCAGAAGCTGGGCAGAGAGTTTCTGGTGCCATAATTTACTTCTATGGCACTTCGCTGTGCATCTCAACTCCAGCTAACCGAAAAACCGTCTCTCCCACTCTTCCTCTTCCCTCAGGTTAGCCGTTTCGAGGCATATCTCCCATGACTTTTCCCCCCATCTAATCACCTTATCTTTGTTATTTGTTTAAGTCAGGGAGAACACAACTTTAGAAAAACAAGTAGAAAAAGCAAGTTCTACAACAGAGAAACAACACTGGTGTAACCCAGGTCACCTAGCAGTTAAATCAACCCTCCCTGCCCAGTAAAACCGCTAGCTTTGCACCTGTTACTGCAGTGATTTTCAACACATGTGCTTCAAGAATGTTTAAAGCACGGAATACCTGACTAGTCAGGGGCACTGGCCTCTCTTCCCTTAGATTGTCAAAAAAAAAAAAAAAAAAAAAAAAAAAAAAGACAACAGCCAACACAATAGCCAACTGGTATGAATGAATCAAAATTATATCTAGTGTTTGGTCAGATTGGCAAAAAATATATTTTTTAGCATGCTGCAGAAATTTAGTAAACAGTTTATGTGTGCCATGTGATGAAAAGTGTTGAAAATCTCTGTGTTAGTAGTATCCTTCCCTGAAACAGGGCCTCCCCCCGCCTGGCAGGCCTTTCCTCCCCTCCCCATCCTTCGGGTCTCTCCAAAGCGTCACTGTGCCCGGGCAGTCTTCTCAGACCTAGGGGCAGTGCACACCGTCCTTTGTACTTGGTTGTATGTGTCCCTATTGTGGTTATTTTGCTTTTGTTTATGAGACAATTTGATTATTAGTACTTAATCTTTATTATTGTAGACCATAAGCTCCGTGGGGATAGAGTCCACTTTGCACTTTGTGTGTCCGGGACTCAGCATAGTGCCTGGTACACATTAGGTCCTCAGTTCGTCCTCACTGAGGGAAGGACGACATTCCGATCACATGTAGGAGGGAAGGTTGGGTAATTTGCTCAAAGTCACACACCCAACAAGCGCCCTGCAGGGAAAGTCAGATGAACGCTCCTTCACCAGCACTTTGGCTCGCAGGGGCACAGCCCTCCAAATAAACCCCAAACCTCACTGTGGGCTCTTTTTCAAGAGAATGGGATGCACTACAATTAAAATAATTAACTGACAGACGCAGCTTTTAATTAACTAATGACAATGTAAATCTGTGGCAGTTTAATCATATAAACCAAAGACGAATATGTTCTAAGTTGAAGTTAAGAGAAAACTGTCCCCCCAAATCACCATGGCAATAAAGTAAAGCAGGGACTTTTCGGCCTTGGGTTTTTTGTTTTTTTTTTTTTGGTGGTGTGAGGTACAAACCCCTTTTAATAAAATTAACTTTTTAATAAAAGATTTTATTTATTTTTAGAATGAAGGGAAGGGAGGGAGAGAGAGAGGGAGAGAAACAGTGTGAGAGAAAAACATCCAGCAGCTGCCTCTTATATGCACCCTGACCAGGGACTGGCCCTGCAACCCAGGCATGTGCCCCAAGCCGGAATCAAGCCGTGGACCCTTCACTTTGCAGGATGAGGCCCAACCACCTGAGCCACACCAGTCAGGCCAAACAATGAACTTTTATTTCAGTGTCATTAACCCAAGTCCATAGATAATTGAGATTTCCTTAGTTTTTACCTAATGTCCTTCTTCTGTTCCAGGACCCCATTCGGGGTAATTGACATTTACTTGTCCTGTCTCCTTAGACACCCCTTGGCTGTGACAGCTTCTCAGGCTCTCCTGTTTTCAGTGATTTTGACAGTTTTGAGGAGTGCTGTATTTTGTAGAATGTGCCTCCCTTGAGATTTGTCTGACGGTTCTCTCCTGATTAGATCAGGATTGTGGGTTTTGGGAGGAAGATGACAGGAGAAAGTACCGTTCCTGTCAGCTTCTATCCAGGGCACGTCAATATGACTCACCGCTGTTGGGAACCCTGACCACCTGGCTGAAGCAGTCTTTGTCAGCTTTCTCCCCTGTAAGTTACTCTTTCCCCTCCCCTCGTTTCTTACTGCCCTCTTTGGAAGGAAGCCACAAGGAGTGGCCCACATTCCAGGAGAGGGAGTTATGTTCCACCTCCTTGAGGGCAAATTATCTTCCTAAATGATTTGAAATCCTTCTGCATGGGACATTGCTATATTCTCTACCATTTTCTTATTCAGTTATTTATATCAGCCTGGACATGGATTTTTAAAAATACTCACAGTTTCCTTTCACATTCCCTTAAGACTACAGGACATTTTTCTCATCCCATCACTTGGCTATGACAATTGTTCTTTGCATTTTTCTAGCTGTTTCATTTCTCTACATTTTTTTCCCCAACCCATGTCTTCCATTTAAATTTCTGTGCATCCAGAAACCTACTGGCTGTTTAAAACCTTCCTTTGGCTTTCTCCTTTTCTAAGTACTTTTATTTTAAACTATATCTTATTGCTTATGCTATTACAGTTGTCTCATTTTTCCCCCTTGGTCCCCCTCCACCCAGCCTCCTACCCTCCCTCAGGCAACCCCCATACTGTTGTCCGGGTCCATGGTCATGCTATGTGTTCTTTGGCTACTCTATTCCCTATGCTGTGATTTACATCCCCATGGCTATTCTCTACCAGTTTGTACTTAATTCCTTCACCTTTTTTACTGATCTCCCCCAAACCCACGCTCCCACCTGGCAACCATCAAAATGTTGTCTGTATCTATGATTCTATTTTTCTACTTATTTGTTTAGTTTGATTTTTAGATTCAATTATTGGTAGATATGTATTTGTTACAATTTTATTGTTTATATTTTTGATCTTCTTTTTCTTCTTAAGGAAAACCCTTTAACATTTTATATAATACTGTTTGTTGATGATGAACTCCTTTAGCTTTTTCTTGTCTGGGAAGCTCCTTATCTGTCCTTTGATTCTAAATGACAGCTTTATTGGTAGAGTAATTTTGGTTGTAGGTCTTTGCTTTTCATCATTTTGAATATTTCTTGCCAATCCCTTCTGGCCTGCAAAATTTCTGTTGAGAAGTCAGCTGACAGTCTTATGGGAGCTCCACTATAGGTAATGAACTGCTTTTCTTTTGCTGCTTTTAAGATTCTCTCTTTGTCTTTAAACTTTAAGTATAATGTGCCTTGATATGGGCCTCTTTGCATCCATCTTCTTTGAGACTCTCTGTGCTTCCTGGGTTTATATGTCTATTTGTTTCACCAAGTTAGGGAAGTTTTCTGCAATTATTTTTTGAAATAGATTTTCAATTTCTTGCTCTCTGTCTTCTTTCTGCACTGCCATGATGAGAATATTGGTATGCCTGAAGTTGTCCTAGAGGGTCCTTACACTATCCTTATTTTTTTGGATTTTTTTCTTCTTGCTTTTCTGAGTGGTTTTTTTTTGCTTCCTTATATTCCACATCACTTACTTGATTCTCAGCTTCATCCACTGTGCTGTTGATTCCCTGTAAATTGTTCTTTATTTCAAATAGTGTATCTTTCCTTTCTGACTGGATCTTTTTTATGCTGTTGACGTTCTCACTAAGTTCACTGAGCATCCTTATAACATATTTTGAACTCTGAATCTAGTAGGTTGTTTGTCTCTACTTTGTTTAGTTATTTTTTGAGTTTTGTTCCGCTCTTTCATTTGGGACATGTTTCTTTGTCTCCTCATTTTGGCAGCCTCACCGCATTTGTTTCTATGTATTAGGTAGAGTTGCTACGTCTCCCAGGCTTGGTAGAGTGGCCTAATGTAGTAGGTGTCCTGTAGGGTCCAGTGGCATAGCCTTCCCTATTACCCAAGAAGGGTACTCAAGGTATGCTCACTGTGTGAGTTGTGTACACCCTCCTGTTTAGTTGAACACCGATTGCTGTTGGCATGTCCAAGGTCAGCCATTGACAGTGTTCTGTCCAGGGTCACAAAGCATAAGCTACAAAGCAATGTGTAGACAGCTGCTACTCATACTAGGCTTGGAGGTGCCCAGGAGAGGCCAAGCTGTGAACCAAGGCTGGCTGCTGCTAGTGCTGAGCCTAGAGGGCAACTTAATGAGTGGTATGGGGCTCATTGAAGCCAGATGCCACTTTTTTGAGAGAATTTAGGAAAATCTGAAGCATGGGCCAAGACAAGCCATTCATATGGAAATGCCACAGGAAACAGCTTGAGTGGACCTGAAAGTTGGGTGGGGCAGGGCTTCACGGAATCATCAGGGTGGGGCAAGCAGTGTAAGCCAGGTTGATGGAGTCTTATATATGGTGCCTGCCTGCTGGGTTTGTGGCCTCATAGTGGTAGGGCTCAGAAAAGGAATAATGCCCTCTATCAGCACTTCTGTCTGGGAGAAAGCTTCCTCCCTGCTCTTGCCCTGATGCTGGGCAACTCAGTTCCTCCCTGTATGTCTCCCATGACTTTCAATCTGCTGACCCCACGCTGGAGCTCAGAGGGAATGAGTCCAAGTAAGTCTGTGCATGGGCCCTTTAAGAGAAACTGCCTAGGACTCCAGAAGTTTTTGTCTTCCACAGCCTCAATCCTCACTGGTTTTTACAGCCAGAAGTTATGAGGACTTCTCTTCCTGGCACTGGAACCCCAGGCTGGGAGGTCTGCTGTGGGGCTAGGACCCCTCACTCCTTAGATATCCCTCCCATTTTTACCTACCACACATAAGTGTGGGACCAGGCTGGTCCACATCTCTGCTCCTTCTACCAGCCTTGATGTGGTTTCTTCTTTAATTCTGTAGTTGTAGGACTTCCATTCAGCTCAATTTCTGATGGTTCTGAATGATGGTTGTTCTATGGTTTAATTGTAATTTTGATGTGGTTGTGTGAGGAGGCAAGCCATGTTTACCTACGCTGCCATCTTGACCAGAAGTCCTAAATGATTTTATTTAAAAACATTTCTCACCATTCTGTGCCTCCTTAAAGAGATCCAAATTCCCTTCCTTGTTTTATTTTATTTCACTTTCATTTCCTTCTAACACTGTTGGTAAGTGCTGGATAAAGTTGACCATCACCCGGCTTTTTTTGAGACCTTCTTACCACAGAACCTCAGTGCCGTCAGCAGTTTTTGAGTTGCATTTTGCAACTTCCAGTCTTTCCTGCACATTTGATTCAAGGGCCAGGGAGCGGCACACACGATTACAACACAAACCACTGTTTCTCAAGTCATCCCTCCCTCTAGTAAACTGTGGACACCATGACCTCCATCCAGTGCATTGGGAAAGGGGACTAGATGCTCATGAACACTCTTTGGCAGTGCCTAGTAGCTAATCCTGTAGGTGCCATGTGGGGCCTGGGGCCTGAGGCCAGCTGCTCACCATCACCAGGAGGTCTCCACTCAGGTGCCCAGTGGTCCGCAGCACCATCTGCAACCCTTATTGCTGCAAGGGTGGTAGAGTTTTGGGTGCCCACTTGGGAGGTGAGCTTCCCAAAGTTGCTACTACTTCTCCCAATTCTGCCAGAGACTTGCCTTCTTGGACTCCCCACCCCCAGGACTGGAGAGGGCCAAGCATGCCCATTAGATGTGAATCTCACTTTCCTGATTCCACCTGAGCTAAATGAGTCACTATAGCCAGGCCATTGGCCAGTCAGCTAATTTCAGGTGCATGCCTGATCTGGGCAGATGAGCCAAGCCTAGCTTCCTTAGTGGGTGGGTTCAACAGGGTGGGAAGAAGCTGAGCTCACTGACAGGTGGCAGTGAGTGGCAGCCCTGGTACTGAAGAGGCCCCTAGGAAACTGAAGTGGTGAGGTACAGAAGAGGTCAGAATAAGCAGTCAGTAGGAGCAGAAGGAGCCAGTGGAGAGAAGCAGAGGTGGAGGTGGCAGCCATAGGCACTATGGGTCTTCAGGCACTATGGGGAGCGCTGTGGGGGTTCCTACTGGCCCAGTTCCCATGAGGTTGGCTGCCCCTTGCCCATTCTAGCTTCCTTCCAGATTCCCTCCCGACGCTGGAACAGGAAGGATCAAAATCTGCACCAGCTCCATGGTGTGCAAGAGTTGCATATTCTTCCACTGTCCATTGCATGGCTGGATTCTGCTACAATGGACAAGCTGAACTTTATTCTTCCAGAAAACCTTCTATTCACTTGCATACTCCCTCTCCCAAAAAACTCTTCCCTGAATTCATTTAGACGAATAAAAATAACGTATTGGCTTCTCTTTCCCTTTCGTTTATACATCTTCAAAGCAAGCCCAACTCTGCCCATCTCATTATTATTATGTCATGCTTTTGGGCAATGTGCCTAACTATAGTTACCTGTAAACGGTAGGTGTGGTCACCTTTCACATTTACACCTTTCTCATTTACATCTGGACTGATGTTGCCAACCTCACATTGCGCTCAATATTCTTGAACCAAAGCTGTGTCTCTTCCAGTGTCTCTGAAATCATCTAGCACATGGTTAACCCCAGGTTCCCTTTCAATGTAATTTGATTCTATACTAATCATTTCCAAGCCAGACCCCAAACTGGTCAGCATCTTTGCTTGGGTGATTTAATAACTCATGAATCCTTTTAAAATAAATAATAAAGTCTCCTGTATCCCACCTTACATGCCAAAATAGTATACAAAATAAATCCATTTTCTCTGCTGACTGACTTCATGAGAACAATTGCTCCTAAGAATCTGAATTATAGAAAACATATGTTTAGTTTACTGAGTTTGTTTTAACTAAATTCATAACCATGGTGCCTGCCCTATGCTTCTCACTGGGTAGCTTTCCTTATCCCCTGGCAGAGCCGACTGGAAAATGTGGTGGTGGGGACAGAGAGATGTCACTCAGGGTCTTGCTGGCCTTGGTGAGCTTGCATTCTTCTTGACTTCTTGAGGACCTTGACTTCATCTGTGCTTCAGCTTCCTCATCAGCAAAGTCAGGATGATAAAATGTCTATCTTTGGGGATTGCTGGGAGGTTTAAATGAGATAACATGTGTGGTATCTTTAAAACAGTTCTGAACACATAGTAAGTGTTCATTAGATGTTAGCTAGTGTTATTACCACGTATCTTTCCTTTGAAGAGTCCACCCATTTTCTTCCCTCAATTAGCCTGTTATTTTCTTTCATCTTTCATTTCTCAAGTCCGTCTTTAAGCCTTATAGAAATACCTTTTTTCCTTGACCTCCTCCACTTCCTTGTAGTCACCCTGCCCCTAATTTTCCACATCTTTGTATGAATCGTCTCCTAAGATTTTTGTACCTGACAGGTGGTAAACACCAGCAATTAGACAGAGGCTAGGGGGACGGAAAAAAAGAAAAGTATCTAGACTCCAATGTCTGAGGTTGACCCACAATTGTGGAGGCCTGTCTCCCTCTTGCATGAAGGCGTCTATGTTTTATTTTTTTAGTCATCGTCCGGAGATACTTTTTTTTTCCCCATTGAGCCTTTTGGTGTACAATGCTCCAACCAACTGAGCCAGCTGGTCAGCACTCCTTTTTAAGTTTTCTACTTTAGCTTACAAATCATTTTTATTAGTGTAGCTGATCTTAGCCATCACTTTAAGAAGTCTTTGATACTTGGTTCTGTTTACACATATTTTTATTGCCAATAATGAGTCAAATCAGGATGCACGTATTTCTTGTTTAGAAGGGTGTTAAAATTCGGACGCTGTGAGCAGTGGGCACAGAGTCTAGGGATGGGAGAGCGTCAGAGGGCGGAGAATGCCGTGGGCAGGGCGCCGCAGACAGGACTTGGAAGAAACTTCTGGACCTTGCAGGAGGTCAGGCAGAGAAGCTCTGTTTCAGCCAACAGCCACCCCTCAGGGACTGGGGCCAGTCACTGATGAGAGATTCTACCTGTGCAGATGTGAATTATCTGTCAGTTTATAAACAATCCAAGTGACCAAAACAAAGATGGATTGAAAAGGAGTCCTTAGTTACCAGACCAAGAAACAATAGTTGATGAAAGAGAGAATTAATATTACTGAGAATATGTTGCTTATTAGGCCTCCTAATGCTGTGAGGCCAGCATAACGTTTCCCATTTTACGTATGTGGAAACTGCACCTCAAAAACTGGATTCACTCTATAAATATCTTAAATACTCATATGCATATGTCTTGTTAAAAACTTTTATAAACATTTTGCAAAAGTGCTGCAACTATCTAATCCAAATAGGATCATATCATGGCTTTTCACCTTATCATTGTGTAACTTTTTGTCTCCTTTGCTCAGCCCCTAGTCTGCACTGGCTTCTTCCAAAACCGCCATATCAGGCTCATTAGCTGAGTTTCCATGGAGCAAAATCAGGCAGGTCTCATTTTGAAAGTTTCTTACGAGGAAAACTACAGGAAGGAGCTTGTTCTGCTGTTACTATTGTTATTGCAGTTGCTGAAGCAGAAGCAGAGATTTGCACACTCAGAGATGGCTCAGCTCGGACCCGGGCAGCTCATCAGTAGCCATGCTGATGGAATCCCACCTAATGAGTCCTAACAGGGAGGGAACACACGTAAGTTCTGTAGATCCTAGAGCCACTGGGTCGACGAACAAACTCATTTGCCCATTTTTCACTCTAGCTGGATATGTTGCTCCTTTTAAAAGCACATTATGAACTTAGAAAGAATCTCCCTTCTTTTCACACATCCGTAAGGAGTTACCAAAATATATGATGCATTGGGCCTCAAATTTCCAAATGCAGAATTGTGTAGGCTCCATTCCTTGACAACCAATGAAATGAAACTAAGAATAAATAACAAAATATTAAAATAAGACATCTCAGTTTGGAAAATTGAAAGCCCTTCCTTATTGGTAATGGCGTAATTGGTAGAAGAAAACAATTGGAAGCAACCTAAGCAGAGGATGTGGAATACAATGCAGTCATTAAAATAATATTGTAGAATCCACCTTCTGCCTACATCGTTGACTCCTGAGTTGAAAATTAAGCTTTTAGCAGTTGGTGTGCTCCTGAAAGAACTAAATTCTAAAATTCTAAAGCACCAAATGGAGCGCTTAGGACCTGATAGCACTGAAGTACCGTACTTGGGAAATTCTTCCTAAGTGGTGACTGCTGCTAGTTTGGGAATCTCTGGTCACTATCCATTAGCAGGGCCTTCTTTGTCTTCTGAAGTCAAGCGCTGGACTGGAGCAAGGGCCTGCGTGCAGGTGTTCGAGGGAGATATTTATAGTTGGTTCTGAATCCCTTCGTCTGTGGCTGCTAAAAAGGTAAGAGGAGCTTCCTTATTTCCTAAAGCAACTTGTTTGTAAAGGGTTTCAGGGGAGAGGAGCTCACCCTTAGTGGTGATATTCTGATCTGCAGTCTCTTCTGCATCCCAAAAGTTCACGTTCTTATCAGATTAATAAAATTAGTGTCTATTATTACTTCTTGCGTGCTCAGACTTGGGGACAGGTATACAGACCACCTGGGAGTGAAACCGTGAACTGACTGCAGCTGTGGCGGAAGGTGGGCAACCTCATCTACGTTTCCACAACTCCTTTCACCACCGAGGGAGGAGATGGTAGAAAATGCTAAAAGACTCGTAAATATAGTGACCATACTTTCTGAATTAAATATTGCTGCTACAAGTTCGAGAGTGAAACTGGACTCCCTTGGATTACCTGGGATACGTGGTTTCCTGACTCCATAAAATCTTCATGGGAAATTAGATTGTGTCCCAAGGAGAAGAAAGCCTGGCAGCCATGTTTGGGGAATCTTGAAGAAGTTTAAAAGTAGACTCATGATTTGAGAAATCTCAGAAAACTTGAATAGGAAGAGAGGTGTTTAAAATTATTTTTTAAATTAAAAAAGTGTACATTGTACAATACATAAAATAGTATACAAAAAATAAACTATCAGTGATCCCACCCCTTTGAAGTAACACCCTGGTATTTTGTTGTATTTTTCTTCTTGTCTTTTAAATTCAATATAACTTAAAAAAATTATAGTAAAATACACATAACCTAAAATTGATGACTTGAACCACTTCCAGCGCACAGCGCAGCGGCATTACGTGCGTTCACAGTGTTGTGGGAGCAACCCCACCACCCATCTCCAGGACTCTCTCAGCTTTCAGCACTGGAGCCCTGTGCCCGTAAATACCAACTCCTCACTCTCCCCCCTCCCAGCCCCTGGCAACCCCCATTCCGCTTAGTGTCTCTATGGTTTTAATTGAATGTATCACCTTTAATTAAAAGGGAAATTATTCTGTATGTGTGTTTCATAGGCCCTGATTTTTAAAAGTTAATATTAAATCCCTCATGTCATTAAATAGTCCTGCCGGTGTCACTTTGTGATATAGTCTACTCCACGGATGTTTATTTTTTTCTCTCTCTCTTTTAAAACTGTCCACATGTGTATTTACACATAGAATTTTGTGAGGAAGAGTAATTGTGTAGGGTATTTTAAGTGATTCCATAAAATTGAAAGCTGTTGAAACCTGTTTGATAAAACAAGATAAATTTTGTCACATGTCTCTTTTCTTCTTCTATTTTGGTAGAGAAGCTACACTTGTTAGAGTAGAACCAAAAGAAAAATGCTTAAGTGATCTAGAACTCAGTCAATTTTTTTGAGACCTTCTTAACAGGGTAAATATGTGTGCCATCATTTTATATTGATCCTAGTATGATTTTTTTACATAGTAAAAGAGTGGATGATAAAACACAAAGGAATTTATTATAGGTATGACTAATATTATATGTCCTAGGACAGTTATAATATTTTTGGCCTTACCCTTTCTTGTTTGGACCAAATTTAGGCTAAATGCAGAAAAACCTGGGTGGTGGTTGTCTTTAAACTAAAACACTGAGAGGAAAGCTTCTCACTTGTGATATGAGAACAGGAACACAGGGAAATCTTCCTTGGAGGCTTTGACGACGAGGCAGACGCCTGATTTTGGGCTGTCCTGCTCCTGCAAACCCCCTGGCTCATCTATTGAGATATTCACATATGTTCTACTGGTACTGGAATCTCTGTGTGGCAGGCACTGGGCCAGCCGGTACTTGGGACCTGGTCCTGCCCTTTTCTGGGACTGCAGCACCTCTCCAGAGGGAGAAAGCCAAGCTTACAGCTGTGGCAAAGGTGGGATAGAATCCCTAAATCTAAAACCCTAGTTCCTACTCCCCAGCAAGCCCTTCCCTAGGACCATGAACTTTGAAAAGAACAGAGTGTCTTTGTCCTTCAGACCTTAGGAAAAATACAACACAAGCTTAATCAGCTGTGTTCCCAGCATATTAAAGCAGGTCAGTGCTAATGATGTCTTGCCTCCCCAGCGTCAACCAATGGTTGTTGGCACCAATTCATTGCCAGCAGGAATCCCCAATTTAGGGTGTGGTGAAGAAGGAAAATTTATTCAGTGCAAAACAGTTCAATTGTGATACAGGACAACTGTAAGGTAACGCTGGCCCCTCTCTGGCTAGACAGCTCTGCTTCGAACAGGTCTGCTTTGTGCCGTGCTGGTCTGCTCTGCTCCAGGGACACATCTGCAGTATTTCAGTCCTGCTGGGGAAATACAGCCTTCAGTCTTCACTGGAAAGGGAAAGTACTCTCACAACCTCAGGGCAACTGACTTATATAAACAGAAGTTCCCACTTCCAGGACCTGATTGGTCTACCCTCATGCAAATGAGGACTCCAAACACACACAGCTGATTTGTCCAAAAGGCACTTTCTTGATTGGTCATAATGAAACTGTTTTTGATTGGTTGGTGAAGACGATGAGGATATAGCTGTGCAGCTCTGATTGAATAGGGGAAAACCTCAGTCCTGTTGGTTGAAATAGGATTCCAGGAACTCCTTTATGAAGGCTGGCTCAGATGGCAGAAACAGTGCAGGCAGGCAGTTCAGTGCAGAGGCAGCTAGTTCAGTGCAGGCTTGTCTGTGAGCTACATTTTGCATGAAAGGACCCTGTGTAGAAACAGATGCAAGGCTCTCTTTAAAAAAATCTGAGCCTAGTTGGCCAGCAGGGTCCATACGAGGAATGGTAGATTACAGTTAGGTCCTCCTCCAACGTGGAGACCTCAAAGTGTTCAGTACAGTTGAGGCCTCTCTCCATACGTCAATGCTGCAACATCGCCACTGTCGTGCGGCACCACCCCAATCCAGAGAAGTTTGTTTCCTTGGAAACTGGCTTCCCTCTCGGGTGTGTGCTGGGGGCCACCAACAGTCACCACTGTCCTGGGTTTCCAGCTAGCTGACAAAAAGGGCTGTGCTCACAGTAGCAGCCTCCACACTCTCTCCACTCCTTCACTGCCCCTGACTGGCCAAAATGTCTATGGTTCACACAAGGGGTTGCCTGTGATGAGTTCCCACTACTTTCCCTATCCTAAACAGAAAGGAGAGCTCCTCTAGCTATGGTCCCTGGAGACCAGCCTCTTGAATGTTCCACCTTCCCCACTCCTCACTCCAGGTTACAGAGCCCAAAGCTTCATTCACACTGGGGCTTGCTGGAGGCACACACCCACCCCTGGAGCTGAGTTCTACTTATTCTGAACCACCCTGTTTTTACTGTCTCATCTCCAAAGCATTTCCTTTAATAGGGATTCTGCAAGAGCCTATAAAATAATCTAGGAGTAGAAGTCTGACCTCCAGTGCTTTCTCTGGCCCCCTTTTCACTGCTCTGGGCTTCAGGAGAACATCTGCAAATGTGCTTTCCCAAGACCCTTTCCTTCAGGGAGAGTGTTGAGGTGCTGACACTCTTCTGTGTTGTTCTGGGCTGTGGTCACGGATCCCTGAATCATACGTGAGGCTTGGGAATGAATTGAACACGGATGGATCTGTCTGCTCTAGAAGCTGCTTTTCACTGACCGGGAAGCCGGACTCCGAAGGCTCGAGCCCAGGGGCAGCCTCTACCTTTCGTGACTCCTAATCAGTCCCTGCCTTCCCTCATTCTGTGCAAGGAGTACATGAGCAACCACAAAACGACCCTGGGACGAGGATAGCTGTAAGAATTGGGTCTAAAAATGATTTCCCCTTCAGGATGCTGTCTACATACAAAACATACATAGAACAATAGCAAATAGGAGGACAAAGCAAGTGATTACACTTGAAAGAAAGTTTTGCGCTACAAAAACTGTGGTGGAGCTGCAGTTGGATATTTTCCTCTGAAAGAAAAGGAAAACATTCTTGATAGTGAAGAGGAAATAATCTGATTTGCTGAAATGTTTGGTCTGGAGGACTATTCCATGTAAAGTCAGATGCAAAGTTGCCTCTGGCTTCCTGAGTATGTTATGCCTTTGAATACACTGTTACTGATTTCCTATAGGTTTTAGTTTCACTTGCTATGATTTTTTTGGGGGGGGGGATGGTATATGTTAAACCAATTTATCCTGTATGTTGAACTAGCTAGTTTCTGATTGGGTATCTTTAGAAGTTATATTAATTCAGAGGGTGTTGGGAAATAATTGACTAAATAATGCAGCTTTCACTGTAATTTATGCCTAGAAACCTTTGCATTAAAAGATTCTGACTCAAAATACCTATTATTTCCACAGCGAATACATTGTTTTCTATTTTTGTAGGCATTTCCTGTTTAACTTTCACAAACTCTGTGATGTAGGTGTGACTATTGTTTTCTTGATTCTTGTACTGGGATAAGCCAAAGCTCAGCAAAATTGAGTTCTTTTTCTTCTTCGCTTCCACCCCACCCCCTGTCCCAAGGTCACTATAAAAAGCAGGAATAGAATCAATGTTGGCTGTCTTCCAGCTTAATGTTCCATATCTTGAGTGAAGCCAGATCTTGGAGCACTTTTCATTTATCTACTCATTTAAGCAATCTAATTCAGAGTCAGGTAAATATGCTTGAGCCAAATTAAAATCAAGTGTTTAAATAAGCTTATTTTCCGAAAGCTTTTATTTACAGTAATTGCTTTCCTGTTTTTCATGCAATACATTGTGTTCTTAGCAGGGCAAAGAACACCCCTATCTGGTGACTTAGTTCGTTTTCTTTGCATCTGGTGATAACATCTGACAGTACCCAAAGCTCCAAACCGGAGTGAATCAAATGATGTACAATGTAGCCCTTGTCTGGTTTTCTCTTAACTGGGACTGTCTAATAGGATTTGGGTTAAGGAATTTCCACAAACCTAAGAGTAGAATTTTAGAGTTGGGAGGAACTTAAAACGTGATTTAGTTGCTTTTCCCACCCAATGCAGTAATCTCGTCCTTAGCATACTTCAGTGTGACTGTCAGCCCTCATCTGCCACCACCACCAGGGACAGGGCCCTCACAGAATTGCTGGAAAGTTCTTCCTCATGCTTTCATGATGAGCTGAGATTATTTTTTAAAGATTTTATTTATTTAGTTTTAAAGAGAAGGGAAAGGGAGGGAGAAAGAGAGGGAGAGAAACATCAATGTGTGGTTTCCTCTCATGGGCCCCCTACTGTGGACCTGGCCTGCAACCCAGGCTTGTGCCCTGACTGGGAATCAAACCAGCAACCTTTTGCTTTGCAGTCTGGCACTCAACTCAGTCCATTGAGCCACACCAGCTAGGATGATGAACTGAGATTTTGTCTCTCACCTTTTGGTTCTAGTTTGGCAGCAGATGACAAATTATATTATGGTACCATAATTCAAATTGACCATAACATTCAAATGTTTCTTGCACACGATGAAAATGTAAATAGTTCTCATGTTGCCTCCTGTGAAAATGACTTTTTTGTGGGTGAACATTTATTATTCCTTTAATTATCCCTTCTCCTTTTGTGGTTTATGTAATTGAGAATCTGCCAGAGGCAGAACCCCAACTTAAAAATGGCTCAAGTAAAGAAAAATTAGGATTGGCTTAAGTAACTTCAAAGTCCAGAGGAAGAGGTAGCTCCTGGCCTATCAGTGCCATCAGGGCCTGGTCTCACTTGCCGTCTGTCGTTCAGAGGCCCATCAGGAAGAGAGAAGCCACATTAGATCAAAGTGTAACCTAAAGAATTATTAACTGTAACAGGGGACTGGAGTAATAAGGGATTGGCTAGCAAGAAGTGGAAAGAGTTCTAAAGAATAGCAGATATCAGGAGCAATACTTCCCCTGGGGCAGAGACAGAGCACCCAAGAAAAAGCCAGGCACTCCCATCCCCCACCCCCCATCCCAAGCTTCAAACCTTGTTGGAGAGGGCAGAGTTGTGTCTTACTGATTGTCAGACAAATCACTGTCACACCATTTCCATGTGACATTGGCTGAAAACCTACCCCCTAGAATGTGCTGGGAATTCATCCTCTAGGATGCTGGGGAAAGCTTTTCTTGAGAACACTTACCTAAGGGAGGTGCTGGGATTAGCTGCTGGCCACTGGGTACTGCTAGCTCTGAAGGAGCCAGATGCTAGAGGAGCCACTGATGTTGCAAGAGCCAAACTTTGGAGAAGTGGCCTGCATTCCTAGCAAACTCCCTGGAACCAGAAAGCAAACCCCCTTTTGTGTGCCCTCCAGCGCCCTCTACTGACAAAGTGTAACATCATGGCAGCTAGTAAAGAAAAAATGCTTAAGGGCCCACTGTATTTTTGCAGAGCAGATAATAAAGGGCACGTTTGGAGCTAAGAGGCAATCAGTTGATAGCTGATACAAACCTTTACATCCCCTTATTCTCTTTGGGCTCTATATACTCTCCTTATGGCGGCAAGATGGCCCTCAGCAGTTCCAGGCCTTTATCCCTTCCTTTTGGGGACTTCACTGGGAAGAGAAGAATTCTCTTCCCTAATATTGCACCAGATTAAGTTTAACTGACTCTGGTTTTCCAAGCTTGTACCACATGTTTATTTCTGCATCAATCACAGCATCAAGGTGGTTCTGTTACTCTGAATGACAATGCCTGAGTTATCCTACCTGTGGAGGTAGGGGTAAGTCAGCCCCAACCTTATCAAATGTGCAGAGAAAAAAATCAAGTAAAATAAAGCTATTGCTGCCAGAAGAAGGAGGAATGGCTGATAAGCAGGGCAACTAACATTGGTGGTTGCTAGGAGCAGCGAGTGTGGGACCAGACAGGTTTCAATCAGTTACCTCTCTTTCTCACCTATAAAGTGAAAATAATAATAATGCCTATTTGAGTTAGAAGGGATACATAAAAATACCACACCATTATTCCGAATCTGGAAACAATTGAGAAATAGCCTCAAGAGTCAGTAGAATGGAGAAATAACATGTCAACTTTATTACTGAGAAAAGTTGATACTGAATGACATTTGGGGACTGACACAGTCTCTCGTAGTGTTAAACAGCCTGCAGGACTGTCCCTCATCCCAGCCCCTCCTGCCATGTGAATTGGCTGCTGTAAAACTTTTGGCACAGGCATAGAGGAGCAGAGCAAAGTGTATGTTCTTCGTAGGTAGACAACTCTCAAAAAGGAGAGGAGGAGTGAGCTGACCCAGATGTATACAAGTCCTTTTTCCACACTCCCAATAAGCTGTTCTTCCTCTCCTGGGGAAAATACTTGAGGGCGGGGCAAGCGGACAGGAATGTAATCCTAGCAGAGCTCCATTCTCATTTCCTAGCTTTTTGTTCTCTGAACCATTTGGGCTTACTCATTAAGACTATGGTCAACCAAAGTGCTGGCTACCCTCTTAGCGGAAGAGATCAGGGGGTTCATAAGAGCTAGCTTCCACCTTCACGAAGCTTCCTTGGTTCCAATCACTGCTGCTTTGGATTATTTCCTGGGTACTTGCAATATTTCAAATTTGAATTCTTTTCCAGCACTTAAGGACTGGATAATATCCTAGAAAAATCCCATTTCCAAGTTCTCTGGAGGAAAAAATCAAGCAACTTGGGACCCCCATTCTCACAAGGAAATAATTAATTGGAGCTGAGTAGTGGCTGCCAACTTCAGATAGAGCGTGGTATCTCCTACTTGCTGTGGTCCCCACTGCCCTCAGTTATTACAACTGGTCACTTCACTCTCTTACCTACCTGCCTGGCCAGTTCAGGCGTTTAATTTGGTGAACTGCCATGCTAAACCCTTGTGATTGGTGCCTCCCCTGCCATCCTGGGTGGCTGGGTTCAACCAAGGGGATACCTGTCTGTACTCTTTTAGGTGGGGCTGGTCAACAATTACCAAGTGGAGCTTAGAAGGGCCCAGGCAAAGACTGATCTATTTCTACCACTCTTAAGGGAATAAAATGACAATAGGCATCTTACCTTTTCATTTAAGCCTTGCTGTGGTGGTCCATTATAAGCACCATGCAGAAAAGAATTTAGAATGTCCACGTTCACATTCACACTCACATTCGTGAACACCATCAGATCACAATAAGACACACAATAAGAATCCTATGATCCTCACACTGTGTGCGTATCTCAGAAAGGTGAGAAGGGGGAATTTGCTGGTAACCACTGTTGGGAGATAATTCTCTATGGATCTTTTGTGTTTCTGCATGGCTTGCAAAAGATACTGACCTCCCTTTATTCTGGATTATTTCTCTTAGCCTCATCTAAAGATGTTCATATAGGGAACAGCCTTGAAAGATAGAGACAGTATCCCCCTGCAGAGCCAAGGGTAGGCATGCTTACTGTCCAGTATATTACAGATAGTATCCGCTCTGGAGCAAAAGGTATTATTACTGTCCACTCTGAAAGACTGATTCATGTTTCCTAAGTGTAGACTTCTCCTCTTGCCATCAGGCCCTCTTCACATCACCCTGACAGCTGTGTTTATTTTGTGACCTCAGTCCCCTCGTGGCAAGGTAAAATGGGCCAGGCTGGGCACGATCCGAGGACAGCGTTACATTGGCGGGTCAGCACTTATGTCCCAGCTGGAAAGGACGAGCTGGGCCAATCAGAATTTCCCTCTGACAGAATGAAGTTGTTCGTTGTGGAGGAGGAGAGGATAGCGTGCCTAGAAAGACGGAAGATAAGTTGGGGCCATGAATAGTAAAAGCAATTCAAATTTTGAGTGGAACAGAGGCACCCAGAAAAGCAATGGTATGATGAGAAAAATGGAGAGACAGAGAGGGTTCGGCCCAAGAAAAAGGGGAAAGTAGCTTTGGTTGCTGCCAATGGCTTCCTAGTATCTGTTCACAAAGATTTTATCATAAACGCTCTTTTTAATAAGACCTTGAGTCTTTGAGTTAATCAATCGAAGGAGTCCAACCTAAACAGCTGGCCTGTAAACAGATGTGCAGCTGAGGGACATAGTATTGTTGCTCTCCACAAATATTCCTCCTCTAAAAAGTGACTGTGAATTCAGGGCAACCGTCTTAACCATGGGAAACAGAAAGTTGCCTTTAAGGACAAATTTTATGGTGTATAAATTATACATCCATAAACCTGCTACTAAAAAATGTATTTTTAAAAAGTTAGTATAAACACAGATTATTGCGTTTTCTTGAAGTATCAGGGAGGTGATGAAGGACTAATGTGTGGGACAGACTGAGCCTACCTTCAAGGAGCAGGAGGAGCTTGGGAGGCTGTAACCAATGCCCTGAGGTCATTGGATAGGGATTTGTGTCCTAGGTGCTGGGATAGTGCCAGAGATAGATGCTGATATCTGGAGAAGGGGGCAGGTGACTGTAGTATCACATAGTCTGGGAGGCTTGTGTCTGGTTAGATTGTGTTGGCAAGTCCTCCCACCCAAATGACCTTAAAAACATCTGCTGGCATTTTACATTCATTAAGATGACTACGAAAGAAAGAAAGAAAGAAAGAAAGAAAGAAAGAAAGAAAGAAAGGAAGGAAGGAAGGAAGAAAGAAAGAAAGAAAGGAAGGAAGGAAGGAAGGAAGGAAGGAAGGAAGGAAGGAAGGAAGGAAGGAAGGAAGGAAGGAAGGGAGAAAGAAAAAGAAAGAAAGAAAGAAAGAAAGAAAGAAAGAAAGAAAGAAAGAAAGAAAGAAAGAAAGAAAGAAAGAAAAAAGGAAGGAGGGAGGGAGGGAAGGAAGGAAGGAAGGAAGAGAGGGAGGGAGGGAGGGAGGAAGGGAGGAAGGAAGGAAGGAAGGAAGGAAAAGAAAAGAAAAACAAATGTAGGTGTGAATGTGAAGAAATGGGAACCCTGTCCATTGCTACAGGGAACATAAATGGTGCAGCCACTGTAGAGCAACCACCATACTGTTTTCTACGAAGAAGGAAAGGCCTGAGAAGAATGCAGTGAGATTAACCCAGAAAGGGCATTAAATGACACCAGAGACCATCATCCTGGTTTATCAAGGAAAAGAACCCAGAAGAACTGAATGGGACACTTAGGGCTCTCCTCTCTCTCTCTCTCCAAGCCTACGCATAAATATTCATATTCATACATGTATTTGGAGTCTGTGAATTGGAATAGTGTAAATGGACATGACATCTAGCGCCAAGGGCATAGTGAAGAGCTGGGGGGAGGCAGGGCCGTGTGAGCCTTGGGGAGGATGCCTTTGTTGGAGCCAGTGGAGCTGCTGCTGATGCCCTGGGGCACAGTAAATGAGCCATTCCTCCTCCCAGACCCTTAGGACAGTGTCATGTGAGATTCTGGGCATTCCAGGTAAGAAAGGATTTGCTCTTCCAATAAGGCCGATTCAGGTCACTATCTGCCTCCTTCCCCTCTTTGCTGATAAGGAAACAGAAACGCCAATTGGTGAAGTGACAGTGACTTATGCAAGATATGCAGGCGGGTCTATTTCTGCCTCCTTTTATGGAATATTTTGCTTCACTTTCAAACAATTTCAAGTTGTGTATTAGCATGTCCTTATAGGAATTCTTCTTTCTGTATTCTTTGAATCGTCTTTATCCAACTCTGTGGATGGTGGTAAAATATATTCTAATTCACTCAGGAAGGGAATCCTAATGACCCGTCATGTGCTGCCCATGGTGCTGTGGCAATTAACCTGAGAATAGTGCCCTTAGTGTCAAAACAGCCAATCATGGTGACCAGGTATCCTTAGGGCCAATGGCATATACCTGAGGGCGTTTGGAGAAGTAAAGACTGCTGCTGTGGCCTCATTAGTATCTTGCCTCAACCAACAAACCACACACCAAACAGAATGTGTTTCAGCTTCCTACCCAGCAACCACCAAGCAGCCTTTGTGGGGCTCTGTATTAACAGACACAGTTTCATTGCTCTGTGAGGTCTGGTTCATGGGTGCCACTTGCTCACAAAGCCAGATGGGCTATCTAAGCAGTTTCCAATATCAGTGATATAATGGTAGACACATTCCATAAACATATTAGCAGCCAGCACACATTTGAGTGCTCGCTGCATCCCAGGCACTGTTTGAAGTGCTTCTTATGTATTTACTCATTGGAATAATCAGAACAACTCAGTAGGATAGGTGCTACTGTGGCCCTGCCTGAGCGGCTGTAGAAACAAACATGGAGAGCTGTTGAGTCCCGTATCCAAAAGCAGCAGTCAATAAATGGCAGAGATGGGGTTTGAGCCGAGAAAGTCTGGGTGCATAATCTGTGTTTTTAAATCGTTATGCTATTCTGCCCTCCTCCCCACCCATACTGTGTAGTTTGATATGATGGGTAATTACACACCAGAACTGTGCTGTCTTCCAGTCCCCTGAAGGACGTGTGTGTTTGCTTGCTCTTCCCTATCCAGGTGTCATTGGATAACGTCCCTTCTGGATCCCAACATTCTAAGATTGTGTAGCTATGAAAATTTTCTGAGTGAATACAGTTTTTCTGCTGGCTGGTAAAAAACTTATAACTTTTTCAGCCAATGTGTTTCTGGAAAGGCATTACCATCCCATCGCTCTGCTCCCCTGTTTGGAGGAGAAGCCTGCTGGCGTGGCCTGGCTCATCTGACCCTGAGTGGCCCAGCAGGGAGTCCGAGGTTCTCACCCACAGCTCTGGAGGGGGAGCCAGGACTCCCAGACTGGGTGGGGGAGCCGGCAAGGCAGGTTTACAGAGAGCTGAAGCCAAGTGGAATGGGTGGGATCAGAAACCCAGTGAAGACAGGGGAGGAGAGGCAAGGCCAAGGGAGTCTCTGGAGAGTGTTCTGGGCCTTTCGGAGCAGCTCTGTGCAAGACCAGAGACAGGAAGCTGTTGCCAGAAGCACAGCATGTTTCAATGAACTTCACAAACTTCAGAAAAAACTTAAAACTCTATTCAAATCTTTGTTAATTTATGAGGCCATAAGTAACATGTAATCAGTATGAACAATTCTGTGCATTTTTCCACTTAGTGTTGTGAATAGAGCCTTTCCAGAAATCAACATAGTCCACATTCTTAGATTTCTGATAGTTTTATGGCATTTCTTCCTATTGCTGATTGGCCATTTCCTTATTCTTGAAATGAATAGCATCTTTCCCTTCTGGGCACTGCTTCGGTAAGGTGTTGTAGAACTGTACCTGCTAAAGCGACATTCCCCTAGGCACACAGACACCTGGCCAACTCACTGTGGGCATAGAATCTTGACCCAAAGAGTCACCCTTTGTCCACTTTGTCCAGGTTTTCACCTATACCAATAACCAAAGGTATACTGGGACTGAGGGTTTCATAAAACCCTCAAAGGATTAACTAAGAAAGGCCAACCGAGACTATGATGAAATAAATACCAGTTTTCCTACACATGGCCAGATATTTCATAAGTTTCAAAATATTGCATAGGGGGCTTCTATGGTAACTTGTAAATCCTTTGGGCACCGCTAACCCTGTCGTCCCTGCTGTCCAGTCCAATTCTTCCTCTGCTTTGTCATCCTGATTCTGCTGGTTTCACTTTCCTGCTTAATTAACACCCGCCACTGAGTCCTACTGGTCTTAGAATGAAACCTGATCTGAGTGGGCCCAATGTAATGTAAGGGTCCTGATAAAAGCGAGGCAGGAGGGCCAGGGTCAGAGAAGGGTCATGTGAGGATGTAAGCAGAGATGGGTGTGAGGTGAGGCCATGAGCCAAGCAATTGGAGTACCCTCTAAAAGCTGAAAAAGACACATTCTCCCCTAGAGCCAGAGCAGCAAGAGGGTGTTGAGGAACATATGGGAAAACTCCAAGGCTTCCACGTTATATTCTTCAATGTTGTAGAATTAGCCTGTGAACATCAGCAAGTACAACAAAGACTTGTGTTTATTAACTATAGGCCACAGTGTTTATTAGGTGCCCTCTGTGTGCACAGGCCTCTGCTTTACATATAATTGTATTAGGTTGAGAGTAAAAAAACCCCAAAAGATATGTTCAAGTCTTAATCCCCAGAACCTGTGGATATGACCTTCTCTTGAAAAAAGGTTTTTGCAGATGTAATTACATTAAAAATCTCAAGATGATATCATCTTGGACTTAGGATGGGCCCTAACTCCAATGACAGATGTTCTTGTAAGAGAAATGCAAAGGGGGATTTGAGGCTTAGAGACCCGGAGGGGCAAAGCCATGTGAAGACGGAGACAGAGCCTGGAGTTATGCTGCCAAAGCCCATGAATCCACCAGTCATGGGAAGCTCAAAGAAGGGATTCTCTCCTAGAGTTTCAGAGGGAGCACAGCCCTCCAACACCTGTAGAGGGGGTGCAGACTTCTGGCCACCCGAATTGTGAGAGAATAAATTGTTTTTGTCTTTAAGCCTAGTTTGTGGCATCATGATGGCACCTCAGGAAACTAACACAACCGTCTTCCCTACACTTGTCTACTATGTCAAAAGCCATTGAGACCCTATTTGCCTATTGTGTTACAGACAGAAGACACTTTGCCATCCTGTGCCCTCCCATTCCTCCATGCTTCTGCTTGCCATCCTTGTCTCACCCCTCCAGTGCTTTAATGACCCAACTCCGTGCATTTCTCTGACTTTGCTTTCAGTACACATAGTACAACCAGCATTAAGATTAAAAATCTTTAGCAACCAGGATGGCACAGGTGCTGAACAGCCGGAACGGACGCTGGCTGCAGCGATGTTGGAGCAGAGTCCAGGAGGCCCCGCTGAGCCAGGCATTGCCTCTGTACATGCTGGATCGTGGCTGCCAGATGTTGGCAAGAGTCCTAATGTTAATTCTTACTGTGTACTGGGCACCGTGATAAGTGGAATATCTTTGTGAAACCTTACTACAACCTGGTAGGTTGGTGAAACCGAGGCTTAAAGGGGTTCAATGATGTGCCCAAGGTCACACAAGTGGTGAAGCAAGTGCCAGGGAGAGGTGTGCTGCATGCTTATGATACAATCTAGTGCAGAGAACTCAGAGTATGAGGAGGCCCAGGCACTTCCTGGGGTCAGGGATTTCAGCCAGGACCCGGAAGGCGAGAACCTGGTGAGATATCCTGAGCCCAGAGGCTTCCCCACACCTGCTGTTCTTTCCCTGCCTGCTTACCTGAACTGACCCACAGTGAAGTCTTAGCATGGAGAGGACACACACTTCTGTGAGGTAAGACCAGAGGTCAGGTAAAGCAAGAAAACCTGTATGTCTAGTCTTGGAAGGAAGAAATGAAACCAGAGAGAAAATGGGTGGTATTGTCTTGAAAGAGGGAAGGGCCCTCAGCCGCCTGAGGCTTGCAGAGGAGAAGAAAGGGGAACCGGGGAGAACTACTTCAGCCTCACTCAGAGGTGTGGCCCCTGGGGCTTAACCGCTGAACACCTGTGCTCCCCAGACAGCCAAGGGGAGGATAAAGTAAGTGGGGCTGGTGCCATGGAATTTACCAATGGCTGACCTCTTCCCCTCTTCCCCTATATGCTGATAGTCATGCTTGCTGAAAGCTAGTGGCATTTCTGGTACTAGAAATGCAGGTGTACTTTAGAGGAACTTTTAAATAAATCTAGTCCTAAGTGATTCATTGTTCTATTACATTAGGTAGTCGTTGGCAGATCTGTCACACATAAGCAAAGCTGAGCTATTTCAGGGCCTTGTACTTATGACTCATTTGCTGACTTTATATTTTCTACCACTCTTCTATAACTGCATTCTTTCATTTAGTGTACAGAGGTGATAGTTATGTTTTTACCTTTCCCTACATTTTTTTCTGTGTGATCAAAATGACATCAACAACAACAACAAAAGACAGATATGGTTTTCTTTACGGTTTCATGGAGATTTTGCCCTCACTGGTGTGGCTCAGTGGATTGAGTGCCAGCCTGCGAACCAAAGAGTTGCCGGTTTGATTCCCAGTCAGGGCACTTGCCTGGATTGTGGGCCAGGTTCCCAGTAGCAGGCACACAAGTGGCAACCACACATTGATGTGTCTCTCCTTCTCTTTCTTACTCCCTTCCCCTCTCTAAATATAAATAAACAAAAAAAATCTGTAAAAAATATTTCATGGCGATTTATAAAACTAACTTTGACACTAGTGCTTCAACTCATACCTGAAATTACAAATAAGCTAATATAAATGCTCTTCTGAGTTTTTCAGTAACTAAAAGTGTGTATCAAGATAGCCTTGCATTTGAAGGACTTATCAGATTATGTACCCACCTTGCCAAATCGCCAATTCTTCAAATTTTTTTTATGTTTAGTAGATCTACTTCATCCATCATTGCTACTGAGGTCTAAAAACTTCGTCCTGAACACCTGCCTCAGTTTTTGTCAACACCAACAGGACTGGAGGAGAGAAGACAAAAATATGTAGTGACCAAGAAAAGATGAACCGGTATGACTGAGAAGACTAAGTGTTTCTTTCGCTACACTATTTCTGGAAGGTCTCCCCTGGCAACTTTAAATGTTGTTATATCACTTTTCTTGGAGGCTTCTCTAGTGGTTTAAATATGGCGAGAGAATGAGAGAAGTGTAATTTGAAGGGAGGGGAGAGTCTGGCTTCCCTGATTAAAAATGTTTCTCCATTTCCCCCCTTTAGCTTGAAACCCTTTCTAGTTGACTCAGCCACACTGGCTGGAGCTGTCTCGCACACACTCAGAGGGATGCACACTTCCCCATTCATACAACCACATCAGGAAGTTAGAAGTGGAACTTTGACTCAACAGGAGTTTTTCTATCCACGTGCTTTTCATACAGGAGTTGCCAGGCCCCAGGTGGGGCTCTTCACACAGCGCCACGGTTTCTTCTCAGTGGTGCCCACCCTGAGCAATCGGTAGATAGTTTTGAGAGAAGCTTGGACCTCAGAGAGCTGCCCACTGTCATTTTCCCAGGCAGATGCCCTAAAATTACAGATATTTACAAGTTAACACTTAAGGAACGGTACTCCGCAACAGCTGCGATGTTCTCAGTTTTTAAAAGGTTTCCTAGATGCTGCAGATGGTGATTTTGTTCTTCAGCCATGACAACAGGCACCCAGATCACGCTTTTAGGATGATTGTGCTCAATACCTCTGGGTTCAATTTAAGCACATTTCAAAATAAAAATAAATGTATTTTAGAGAACCAAAAGTGACTCGAAGTGGCTGGATCAGAGCGTGGTATCATGAATTAGGAGTCTTTGTTGAAATCAACAGAAAACCCAACTTACACTGGCTTAAACCATAAAGGGAATTCATCATTTCACCTAAAAAAACAGGGATTGTTCAGGATATAGAAGGCTTGACGATGTCAAGTTCTCGTTTCTCCTCCTCACTCTGTTCTGGCTTCCACTATGTGAGCTGCATCGGAGGGAAGACTTCCTTCGTGGGGCTGAGATGGGTGTCAGCAGTCCTGGGGTTATATGATTCCAGTATTTCACAATTAAAAAGTGAAAGTAACACGAGGCCATGGTAGACAGTATCGGTTTTCACCGGTATATCATTTTTTCTCCTTCCTGGATGCACAAGACTACACTTCCTGGCTTGCCTGGTGCTGACCAGTAGGCTGTGAGCCAAAATGAGTGTGTCCCCTCCAGACGGAGGCAGTGAAAAGTCCTGTGCAAGCTTTCAGCTCTCCTTCCTCTTTGGGGGGATAGTGAGGGCCAGATTGAAATGGTTAAGCTACAAGAGCCAAGAAGCCTGGATCCCTGAGTCACTGCTTGGATGTCAGTTGCCTTGGAGAATTGTCAGATGATCCGGTTATAGATTTCTCTGTGTCCCATCACTCCAGAACTGACTGGCTTCAGACAAGAATTTACTGTTATCTCTGTGGCTCTGTGTGGGCTGACTGGGCTCAGCAGGGAAATCTCACTAGCGGTCTCTCCCCTGGCTGCAGTCAGTGGTCAGCTGGAGCTGCAGTCATCTAACAACTCACCTGAGCTGACATCCAAGAGGTCTCAATCACCCGGCTAGAACTGATGCTACCCGAATACCTCTGTGGCTTGGGCTTCTCACTGCATGGATCCTGAGCTCTGAGAGGAAGCATGCCAAGAGTGTGTGTTCCACGAGACCCAGGAGGAATTGAAAGGCTTCTTATGACCTTGGATGTCCTGACCCATCATTGCTGTCATCTTCTATTGGTCAAGGCAAGTCACTAAGTCCAGTCCAGGTTCAAAGGGAGGAGAATTAGACTCTTACTCTTGATGCAGGGAGTAGCATATGGTAAAGGGAGGGAAATTATTGACAATGGCCATCTTTCATTATCTACTATAAGTGACCTACAGTGGCCTTTGGTGAACAAGTAACCAATTTTATATGTTAAGTTATTGAGACTTTGGAGGTTGTTACTTTAGCATAAGTGTAGCCTAAGCTGATGAATATAATTACAGAATATATGGAATAGATTGAAAGAAAAGAATGACTGATTAACCTTTCATATATTTCCTTGTCTTTTGTACACATTTATATAGTTATCATGCCATTGAGACAAATTGATAGTGTTTTTCCCCCCACTTAGCATTATAATGTAAACATATCTCTTTCTTATCAAGGTCTTAGTAAAGATTTTTAATTATTGAATAATATTTCATTGTCACAAAGTACTTGACTGCTCCCAAATAGACACTTAGTATTTCCCCATTTATTTGATATTATAACTAATGCTGAAATAAATATCTTCATGTACAATACACTATCTCTTTATTAGATTATATTCATTCATCTTTAGATCCTTGGTTTTGAAAGGTTTATTCCAATAAATTTCTTGAGAGCATCCCTAACTATACAGTATTCCCCATCTTCCTGTGGACAATGCCCAAATTTAGGTTTTCAGTCCTGGCTTCTCCCCTTACTCTAAACTTGATATCACTACTTGGGATTGCTAATAGGCATTTCAAACTAAATATGTCAAATGATTCTTGATTCTCCTCCCATTTTCTCAAAGCAGCTCCTTTCCCAGGCATCTTCATCTCAGTAAATGGCGTCACAGTCATCCCAGCGACTCAAGCCTCAATCTCAGAACCCTTCTTCATTCCATCTATTCTCTTGCCTTCTTGCAGTCAGTACACAAGTCCTACGCATTCTGCCTCCAAAATGTATCTCACTAGTCCATTTCCCCTTCTTCCCAAAGCTGCCATCTTGGTCTAAGCTATCATCATCTTCCCTTGAGCTACTTACCGCAATGGCCTGCTGAGAGATGTCTTCCTTCTATTTTGGCTTTCCGTTCTGAATTCAATCTGCTAGAACTAGAAATCAAATAGTATCAGTCTCCTGCTTTTAACCCTTTAGTTCAGGCCAGAACCCTTCTAGCCTCTGCCTACCTCACTGAGCTCGTTACAGCTGCTCCCTCCTCTAGTCACACTGACCTTTCTACTGTGAGTTCACTATCCACTCTTTCTGCCTCAGGGCCTTACACACACGTTCCTCCCTTGGCCTAGAACACTTTCTTCTCCTTCTTCCCAGAGTTGCCGCCCTCATTTTTCAATTTAATCATCTCCTTAGAGAGGCTGTATGAACTATCCTGTCTGATACAACCAGTCATTCTCCACTAAATACCCCATAATGACTCCAGAACTTTTTCTTCTAACTACAGTTGATATTCAGTGTTACTTTGTACTAGTTTCAGTGCTGGTTAGACATGTAATTTATGGTGTCACCCCCTGATAAGCCTAGTACCCACCTGGTCCCATGCATAGTTATTACAATATGATTGACCTCGTTCCCTATGCTGTAATTTGCACCTTGTGCCTATTTTGTAACTACAGGTTTATACTTCTTATTACCTCCAGAACTTTTTTTATTGTTGTTCAAGTACAGTTTTCTGCCTTTCCCCCCCTGCCCCTCCCCCCCTCACCTCGTTTCCCTGTTTCCACCCTCCGCCCTTGTTATTGTCCATGTGTCCTTTATAATTTTCCTGTAAACACTTCACCCTTTTCCCCCATTATCCCCTCCCCTCTGGTCATTGTCAGCCTGTTCTCAATTTCAATGTCTTTGGTTATATTTTGCTTGCTTGTTCATTTTGTTGATTATGTTCCAGTTAAAGGTGAGATCATATGGTATTTGTCTTTCACCACCTGGCTTATTTCACTTAGCATAATGCTCTCCAGTTCCATCCATGCTGTTGCAAAGGGCAGGAGCTCCTTCTTTCTTTCTGCTGTGTAGAATTCCACTGTGTAAATGTAGCATCGTTTTTTTGATCTATTCATTTACTGATGGGCACTTAGGTTGCTTCCAGCACTTGGCTATTGTAAATTGTGCTGCTATGAATATTGGGGTGCATAGCTTCTTTTTGGAGTGGTGTTTCAGGGTTCTTAGGATATAATCCCATCAGTGGAATTGCTGGTTGAAAAGGCAATTCCATTTTTAGTTTTCTGTACCTCAAGAACTTTAATAGGAGAGTAGTTTAGGGGCAATAATCTGGTTGAGAGTGTGGTGGTGGGAGGGGCTGGTGGTGACTTTAGGCGAGGACGCTTGTCTCGAAGATTCATGTGCATATAGCAATTTACACGAGATCAAGAGACTCACAATTTTTCCTCTCAAAGAAGAGTAATAGTGATTGTGGGATTGATGGACATTATGGAGTTAAAGTGCTCTATACATACCTAAGTGATGTCATGGTACTTACCATGTCTATATCGTATATTACACTCACCACAGTCAGCAGTTGTCTTGTTTATTATCTGTCTTTTCTCCCTTTGCTACAGTGTAGGCTCCATGAAGAATGGTCCTTGTCTGTCTTCCCTACATACCCCATGCCATCTTCAACTCTTAAAACAATACCTGGCACATAGCAGTCAATAGATGTTTTTTTGAATGAATGAGTGAATTGACATATGAATAAATAAGATCTAATTCACACTGTCTTTTCTTTCCACCCTAACTTATCCCCCAGTGAAAGATTTCCATGGGTTAGTTTAGCCTTCAAGTACATTGATGTACATATTTATATTTCTATACATATACATCGTCCTTTATTTCTGGGAAAGTAGAATGTGTATCAGGAGTCTTATTGAAGGAGAGCAGAGGCTAGGAGAAACTAAGGTGAGGATACACTGGAGATGATTTGGAACACAAACAGGAAAACAGTTCAGTACTCGGAGAAAGGGTAAGAAGGTACCGCATAGCAGGGAGAAGCCCTTCATAACTCTGTGTTTTCCACTGAAAAAATTATTTTCCACTATCAAAGAGCTATTCCATGTTTTCCAAATCAACGTGTCATTTCCAATCCTTAGGAATTTTGACCCCAGCTTTAGAAACTGTCCTCTGTACCAAGTCCTATGGTCTCTGGCTGTGAGCCCAGGTCTCTTGCCTCCGTTCCCTGTTACCCGGGGGCTTTGGCTGCCTTGCCAGCCACTCAGTTTCATTTCTAACTTTGGGTTTCCTTGTGTGAGAGTCATAATGGGACAAATAGGGATTGTATGTGCTGAGGCCTGGCTGAACAGGAGCAGGACAACTGCTCTGCAGGTTTGGGCCTTTTCTGCAGGTGCTAGGGGGTAGAGATTATTTTTTCCATCTTATAAATTTTACTAGTAAGAAAATTGAGGCCCAGAACAATTAAGCCATTTACACAAAGTTATGCAGCTAATAAATTGCAGAATTAGAATTTGAACCCAGGTCTATCTGGCTCTAAACTCTAAATGTTTTTATTTTAAAAATGCATTTTTGATTAAATCATGCTTAATTTATTCTCTTTACACAAAAGTATGATCTATTTATACCAGTATTCTATAAAAATATATTGCTTTCTAAAATAGATTCTCCTGATAACATTTAGATTTAAAGTTTCTGTTAAATTTTATTCAATCTGGCCCCACCTTTAAAAACTTAATATCGTGTTCTAACGTTGCAGGTTGTATACTTATACTAATAGTTTTACAGAAGATTAGCTTTTTCAATAACTGCTTGTTGAGGTTTATGCGTCGTCATTTACAGTAGCTAATGTTGAGGAGTGAGGCATTGGCTGTATAATTTCCCTCTCCTGGCAGGGAGATTATATGTAAATAATTTAGGAATTTTCTATAGAATAAAGCAACTATTGTGTCCTTTTGTGCATGAGTACTTGAGTATAATTTCTTCTTCATTTACAAACTTACTCATAAGTGTGCCTTCTAAAAAATAAAACAATACATTCTTATTATAGAAGATGGTAATTCACGGAGAAGAAAAAGAGTCATGTATAATCCTGTCAAAGATAAATATTAATATAGTTGTATAGTTTATATGTTTGTTCTATATGAAAGTTTACATATTTTGCATGTAATTCACTCATCTACCTGGAATGTATTTTAAGGCTTATGTTTAGGGTAAGACAGAGATAATGAGCACAAAACTAGTTCCTTAGTTTCCAATATGACAAATACATTATGTTCTTGTGAGAAATGTAGAAACTTAGTTTGGAGTGAGATAAATCACAATCAATTTATTGCCATTGTTGGGAAAATTCACATGATTCTTGATGTGTACTAGGTTTATATGTTAAACTCCCCAAGGTCAAAATCAGATTTCTGCTAAACAATGTAACTTTTGAAAATATGGCTAAGCGTCTCTGTTCAAATTTAAATATCATTTTTTTGATTCTAAGCTAAGATAGCTTGGGAGATGGTTAAAAGAGCAGTCA
Organism: Desmodus rotundus; assembly: GCF_022682495.2. NCBI lineage: Eukaryota > Metazoa > Chordata > Mammalia > Chiroptera > Phyllostomidae > Desmodus > Desmodus rotundus. Next base: position 30,958,772 of record NC_071394.1, on the reverse strand, counting down.
CCTGAGAAATATGATTTACAATAAATTTTTTAAGAAATAAGTTAAAATGATTACCTTTCAAGTAATACCCCAACCTCTCCAAGAGACTTATGCAATAATTTTTTGGAATAGATTTTATTTTTTAAGAGAAATTCATGGCAAAATTGAGTGGAAAGTACAGAGTTTCTACGCACCCCTGCCCCCACTGACGCACAGCTTCCCCCACCAGCAATACCCTGTCCGAAGCAGTGCATTTGTTACAACCCAGGGACCTACACTGACGTGTCAGTGTGACCTAGAGTCCATAGCTTGCACTGGGTTCACTCGTGGTGGTGTACATTCTATGAGTTTTAACCGTTATTAGCATCATACAGAATAATTTCACTGCCCTAAGTAGCCTCTGTGTTCTGCCTGTTTCTCTCTCCCTCCTCTCCTAACTCCTGGCAACTACTGATCAGTTTACTGTCTTGCAATATTTTAAAAGCAATCTTCGATGTTCATTGGGGAACTTTTCTAAATAATCTTCTAACTGGTGACTATAAGGCTCTCTGATAAAACAGCATTGAACTGTATTTTCAAGGGTCTCAGGGCCTTCCTGCTTCAAAGCAAAAGGTGTGCAGTGCTGCTATTTGGGGCTGTGGTTATAACTTAGATTATTCTCTTTACATAATGTATTTTTTATAAGGCACACAGTATCTGTTCCCACTTCCTGCAGCCCAGGATCTGCAGCGAATGCGGTTGTGCCAAACTGGTTTGTAGGATACACAATGGCTAGCAAAGCCACGAATGTCCGTAATTAAATGTTTATTTTAGAAAGACATGCTGCGTGTATTATAGGTTCTTTTCCCGTAGACAGGGAGCATTTTACCTTCTGTAAGGAATGTAAAATCACTTTTGTTTAGAAAAAAAAGCATAAAATGTATTGTTTTTTTAATCATGTAGCTGTCAGTCTGGGCCTATTTTGAGACTGGATATTTAAGATAAGTAACAGAGTTTGTTTTGTGTTATTCAGGATAGTTTATTTAGTGCTTATTTTTATATATATTTAAACTTTGTTTGGAAATAATTTCAAACTTATGGTTTTCAAGAATAGAAATAGTACCAAGAACACTCATATACTCTTTACTCAGATTTACCTACTAACATTCACACCATTTGCATTCTCATTTATGTAGGTGTTTTTTCTCTTTGATATATAATATATGTTATACGTGAAATTTTTTTCTGAGTCATTTGAGGTTGAATTATATACATCATGGTCCTTTACCCTAAATACTTTAGTGTGAATAGTCCAAGAATAGAGGTATTCTTTTATATAATCAGAACAGTAAATTTAACTTTGGTACACCACTTTTATCTTATTTTCTCTTCATATTCTGATTTTATCAATTATGTCTCTTGTTGCATTCACCCCTTCCAATACAGGATTTAGTCCAGGGTCAAGCATTGCGCTTAGTGTCATGTCTCTTTCACTTCTCTTAATCCGGGACATTTTCACCGCCCTTTTAAAGAATATATTCCCACCCCCTTTTAAAAAAATAGAATATTCATCTTTTCAGGTTTGCCTAACACTTACCCAGAACTATAGGGAAACAGTGCCCTGTGATCTGAGCTGCCTGTTTGAAGTTGTGCTGGAGAATAACGATTTCTCCTTTTCTTCTTTCTTTTAAATCTCACATATGTGTCTCCATTGGCAGAATTGAACTGGGAACTATTCTGGAAAAGTCCACTGGAAAATAGAATTCTAGGCTTTCTCTCCACAGTGCAGAGGAGAATGTAGAAAGGGGTGGCAGTAACGCTGAGTGGCACACACTCCTGTTCTATTAGGACTTCCAGATAGAAAGGAGAACAAAACAGTGAGCTGCTTGCCCTTGGGGGGCTTACAATCTTCAGAGAGATCTGTAAGTCCAATGGGGAAAATACATAGGGCTGTGACTGAGAATAACAAAGGCACTCTCTCAGGGCACAGAAGCCTGAAAGAAGACAGGGGGCCACAGTTCTGTGCAGGTCAGGGAGGGGCGGGCCTGTAGCTGTCTATGTAGAGAAGTGGCCAGAGCAGTGGGACCCGTAGCAGAAGAGAGTTGGTATATTAAAAAAACGAAACGAAACAAAACAACAACCCATAGGTGTATGTGACTGGACTTTGGCAGAGCTCGGCCTCATTTTTAGGTGGAGAGGGTGGCAGAGGCTGGATTGTGCTGGGCTTAAAGGACCTGGTGATGAGCTGACATTTTTGTGTCTAAGTAAAATAGAAATATTCCTACCCTATGTGGCACCTTTGGGCAAATTAGAAAAAGGCATCTACTCCTCAAGACTTTTCCATTTTGTTGGAAAGTTGTAGTAAAATACTTTTATTAGAACAAGGCACTTCACTAAAATCTACCAGAGAATATTTGTAATAAACATTAATTTACAGAGCTCCGCTGTGAAAGGCAGCCTTCCACAGGGTTGTTCTACTTACAACCTGTGTGGCTGTGTATGGCGGCCTCAGTGGGGAGCCACAGAACAGTTTCTGCAGGGGAGTGGCCTGACCCCGTGTGGTCCTGTGCAGATGGGACAGAGGGGAGGGGGAGTGTCTTGGAGGTCAGTCCTACAGTATTTTGGAGGCAAAGGGATTGGATGAGGAGATGGAAACAGGACGAGGTGGTGATGACGCATCAGGTTTGTGGGTGGCGGTGCCACCGTCTCACTGAGACGGCATGACTGGGAGAAGACCTGGTCTGTGGGGGGAGAGACAAAGAACGCAGGAGTAACGAACATCCAGCTGTTTGCCATCTTCCCTTGAATGCTCTGTTTTCAACCAAAAGTTAACCAAACTTTTGTCTTTGCCTCAAATCAGTATCCTCGATAAACTTACCCATTAGAACCAAGGACAATAGCAAGATCTTTGCCTTTCAGGCTTTTAGAATTGGGTTAATTTAAGGTCAAATTTTACCAACATTTCCAGGTTCCTCTCTGTTTCAGGTGCTCTGCCAGAGACTTATACACCTTCTCTCATTTCCTTCACTCAGCCACCTGTGAGCTGCGAGTCCCTTGTTTTTTTCAGCTTTGTCAGTGCTGTACTATAGAACTTTCTGCAATGATGAAATACTTTACATCTGCACCGTCCAGCAATCATGTGGCTACTAAGTACTTGAAATGTGGTCAGTGTGGCTGAAGAACTGAAGTTTTCATTTTACTTGTAACTAGATGTGCTAGTGATGGCTAGTGACTACCGTATATGCAGTACATCTCTAAATGAATGGTTTCCAAATAGGGGTCCACACAGCCCAGGGAAGGTATAGAATTTGCAGAGTGCAGAAAGAAAACACACACATTTTAAATCACTGTTACTGATTTTTTTCTGTATGTTTTGAAATGTACCTAAAATATCAGGTATATAATACATAATTAATATATATTGTATATAATAATTTTATATAGTACTTAGCACTTTGTTTTGCAAATATTAACTCATTTAATCTTCACGACATTGTTGAGTAGATACTTTTATTTTCCCCATTTTACAAATGAAGAAACTAAGGCAATATTTGGATGTGGCTAAGCACGCAGATAGTTGGCAGCAAAGCCAAGATTTGAGTACATTTTAGCTGCTAAGTCCAAGCTTTTTAGGGTAAACTACATAAGTACATTGGAAGGGGGTCGAGGTGGAGAAGGCAAACATTTCTACTGATGGGTGAGGAACCAAAAATGTTTGGTGACTAATGCTCTATACCAGACCTTAACAACCTTTTAGGTACAACAATTCCTAATCTCAAATTTTAAAGGTATTTTGGAGATAATCAAATCCATCTTTTTTTCCACTGTTGCTCTGGAGGTAGAGGGGTATGAAGATGAATGAAGATGGGGTAGGGTGACCGTCATCTACAGAGACAACTGTAAATAACACATGTGAAGATTTGTGTGATCGTGATCCTGTAAGTTTCCCCATTTAAAAAAGTTCATCCTTGCTAGTTTTGTTCTAGTTAGTAATTTTTAAAAAACATTTGCTTGTTTTTGAGACACTGAAGTAGGGGAGGATGGGAGGCTGAAGACCTGGAGGGAGTAGAATCCCAGGCTCAAGAACAGGTGGAAAGAATACAGGTCCGGAATCAAGACCTGCTCACGTTCCCTCGGTGGGTGCTCAGTTATGTGCGCCTTTGTTGCTGGTGGCTCTAACTCAAGTGTAATCAATCCCTGAAAGAGATCCATGGGGAAGATAAATTTACCCAAACCTAATTTCCACCTACACATTTAAGAGAGTATGCCATTCCGCCACGTCCAATTCCTTGTCTATCCTAGAAATCTCTGGCATCTCTCTGGGTACCCACCAGTGTGCTTAGCAAAGAGTTGTATAAATGAAAGAAAGGCAGGTTTAACTTTACATACTATCATTACAGTTTCTTGGTATGTGAAATACTAAATGAGGTTTTGTGTCATCAGAGAAGAGTTTTGGAAACCAGAGATATAATGCAGGGAATAAAGCCACGGACTGAAAAAAAAAGGGGGGGGTGAGTTGGGTGGGCTGTGCAGAGAACGTAGGATATGTGTGTTGTTGGCGGCTCTCTCGGTTTCAAGTCCTAGGAGTTTCAGGAAAGGCAAATGGAAGACGTCCTGCAAAGTGTGAATGGCAAATACATGTCCACTCAGCCGTTTTGGGGCATCTAAATTCAAAGACTTTCTTTGCCGGCCGAAGAAAGTTCTTGAGTTCCTGGGGAGGGCTGTTTGGTGGTGGGAGAGAAGGTCGCAGCCTTCCTTCCGGAAATTCTTCTGGTTTACCTAAAAACTTCGTGGATAGACGAAAAACCCTCTCTTTAGGCTTGCTGGAGCCACGCAGGCCAGGTAAGACCTCACGTGCAGCCAAACTGCTCCCAGCAGCCCTCCCCACACTGGCCGAAGGAACCAATTCCAGGCCTGGCTGCTTAGGTGGGTGTGGCCTCCACAGTGGCCCCGCCCCCTCAAGCGCGTCCTGCTCTGCCGCTCGGGCGGGGCTCGGGAAACCCGCAGGAAAGGGCGGGGAGCGAGTGCTCGTGCGCGCGCACTCGCGCCTGGCGTGTGGGCGGCGGCGCGCCCGTGCGCGCGCAGAGGAGAGGCCAGTCGAGGAGGCCGTACTGGGGTTCGAGTAGAGGGGCGGGGGCGTCACCTGCGAGCGGCTACGCCTGTCGCCCGCGGCGTCCAGATCGAGCCGGCTGCGCGGGGCCGCTGGCCCACACCCTGGGAGGCCGAGGCGGGGGAGCGGGCAGAGTCCACGCCCGCGCCCGGGACTGGAAGGAGTCGGACGTTGGCCGCCGCCGCCGCCGCCGTCCGCGCCCGGCCGGGTAGGTGAAGCCTGGGTTGCTTGTCCGCCGGCCTCTGGCGGGCTGGGGGAGGAGAAGCGAAACTTTCCGGCGCTTTTCCCCGCGGTTCCCGGGCCGTCCGCGGCGCGGGGAGGTGTTGTCGTCGCGGGAGGCAGCGGCCGACGCCATGTTGGGGTCTGTGAGAAACGGGGCGCTCCCGAGCCGCTCCCCTGGCGCTGGGGTTGGCCGGTGGCGCCCGGGACGGGTCGCGCAGCCCGTAGGACGCCGCCGCCGTTGCCGCGGGCCGGCTCGCCGGCGGTGGGGAGGGTCCGCGGGTGCGCGGGGCGGGGATCGGGCGGACGCGCCACTGGGGCCCCGGGGTCGGGCTAGGTAGAAGTTGTGGGGCTTGAGGACTGGGGTCCCGGGCGTGGTCAGGGCCCCATTTGTGGCCAGGGCGCCCTAGGGTCCCGATATCTTTCTGTCCAAAAGTTTGCAGAGGCTGGGCGTCAGGGACTTTGTAACTCGAACGGCATATTTTAAGTGACTTGGGGCAAAAATGGCACCTCAGGATTTGCTCTGATAGGAGCGGTGGCTCTTACACATTATTTATTTGGAATTTAAAAGTTTCGTGGCGTTTTGCCGAATTTATTTTTTCTTTTAAAAATTTTATTGAAGGCCGACACAGCTTGCTGTTCTCGTTTTTTGAATACCCTTGTGTGCTCTTGGTGCATGATAGCAGTAACGTGTGCGCGCGCTGGAAATGAGTGCAGGTAACGAAGCCCTTCCCTGTAATTCATAGATTCACAAAGTATGTAAGCTGATGAATGCCTTCTTGTTGTGTTTCAGTACGTGACTGAGAGGCTCATTAAAGAAAGCTTTAGACAGGAACGTGACTGAGACTTAAAGGCGTGTGTTGTTCTTTTAAAAACAAGGTGAAGTGATCCTGACATTGCGATTTTGTATCCCCCCCCCCCCCCTTTGGTTCCTTAAAGGTGCATGCCTGGCATGTTTTGAGCATTTACCTTTTTCTGTGTGTTCTCTGGCAGCTTATGGGGACCTCAGGTTAATTCAGTATTAACCAAGACTTCTATTTTTAATCTCTTCAGGTCCTGACAGCACTGGAGGTGAATGGTATTAAGTTACTTATTTGGAAAGCACATATAATCGCCTCAAAAAAAAAAAAAAAACAAAAAAAACTGGTGGACTGACCAAGGCATTAAAAGAGTCAGTGAAGAATATGAATTGCTATTTGTAAATGAAGGCATCTTAGTTTTAAATGAACTGACAGGATGCTTGACCAGCATATATAATAAGCTCTGAAATGTGTCTTGAAGAATTTCTTTTAATCTATAGGTAAAAATATAGCTTATGCTCAGATTTGATTGCTAATTTCCTTCTTAAAACATTTTTTTTCCTTTTTGTTTTGTTTCACTGGCATATAAATGCATTTGTTTTTCTGGATGAAGAATTATGTAGAAGTGAGGGTGACTTAACCAACTTCGTAAGTCTAGTAGCCAAGCTGGTATTAACTCAGGTCTTATGGCTCTGAAGCCTTCTCATTTTTCCTGCAGCATAATTCTGTAGGATGGATAACTCATTCCTGTTGAACAGTCTGTCCACCTTGTTTCCTGTGTCTTGCTGCTCTTTCTGATTTTAATTTACTCCGTGCACTTATTTTCTAGAGAGCTGCTTTACACAGGTTTTTATGCTGAACGTTTTCCTCTGAAAAAGTCTTACTTAAGCCCTGACCGGTGTGGCTCAGTTGGTTGGACGTCATCCGGCAGAGGGAAGGCCGTGGGTAGGCTTCCTCCTGGTCAGGGCAGTTGCCTGGCTTGTGGGTTCAGTGCTCTGTCGGGGCGAGTATGAGAGACAAAACCCATCGATGTTTCTCTCCCTCTTTTTCTCCCTCCCCTCCCTTTCCCTCTCTTTAAATGTAAAACTTAAAAAACTCACTTAAGTCTGTATAATCTTTGGAGCCTTTTCTGCCCTGTTCATCTTAACCCCAACTCCTTTCTCTCCCCAAGAAGAATTCACTTGTCCCAGTACATTTTATACTGACTTGTCATGGCACCTCCTTGACAGCAGGCTTTGCCAGTCTGATTGTGCCTCTCCAGCCCCAGTGTGCGGAGAACATAACATGCTCAGGAAAGGTTTGACTGGACGAGTACACATATACTCCTTGTAAAGATACTAAATGAATTTCTTACCAAATTTCACTTTCCTTGGGCATCATAGTTTTGGCCTGGGACTACAGAACTTGAATGTTTATGAAATTTCCAAGTACATGATGGACTGAAGTATAAGCAACAAAGAAAAAGCCCTGGATCAACAAAAGGATAATAATCATAATTTTAAAGTGTAATTGAATTTATTTGCACTGGGTGGAAATAGTGTTAATGCTTAAACATTTGAGTCATGTTTATACATTTAAGTTCTTTGATAGCGCAGATCTCATTTTCTACCAGTTACTGTTTTGACAGACTTGTCTTAGGATTTTATTTTAGAATGCTTTGCTTAATGGAAAGCATATAAGAATCGCTTTTCTATTGGTAAATTTTGAGAACCAGCTTTGTACACCAGCTGCATGCTTAATAGCAATATGCATGTTGGCCTAACTAAATAAAATGTGCCTCATAGATGCACTCTGAAAGAGTGCTATTTTATAAGTTGCAAGGCCTCTGTAGGTGAAGGTATTTTATAATTCTGTAATGAAAGTACTGTAGAATTTGAGGTTAATTCTGTGCCCCCAATATATGTTGGTTAATTCTGTGTTAATTCATGATAACTTTCTCTCCATTAAATCCATAAACCATAAACTGTTGTGCTCAATTTGGTAGGTCTTGGGAAGAGAGTAGAAGACATTCCTGTCGTTTCTGTGAGTGCTGGAGGAAGCATGTTGCATATAAGGTGGACTGGAACAAAAAAGCAAACCTGAATGCTTGCTCTGCTCCTTACTAGCCTGTGACTCATGAACAAGTTCTTTTACTTCTCTAAGCCTCACTGCACTCATTTATGAAATGGACACAAATATTTATTTATCTCACAGTGTTGTGAGGATTTAGTAAGATGTTTGTGGAGGCCAGGTGTATGAAATTCAGTAAGTTACCTTAAGAAACTAACAGAGTGACAGTGAATTATTTAGAATCATAGAATTTAAAAATTTTAAAAGGGATGTACCCTTTAGAAATACTCAGTTCAGTTCTCAAGCTTGACTGCTCATTAGAATTTCCTGAGGGGCTTCTTAACAATACTATCTGAACCCCACCCTAGTACAAATAAATGAGAATTACTGGGTGTGGGTAATAGGGAGTTTTACCTTTTTTTGTTTGTTTGTTTGCACCCGTGGTTTTAATGTGTAATTAGGTTTGAGAACCATTGATTTAATTCAGTCTCCTATCTCCTTATTTTCTTTATTTTGTGGTAGAATGAAGTGCAGAGAGAGGTTAAGGGCCAGCCAAATTCCTATTAGTCAGGTTGGAAAGGATGTATTTGCAGTGGATAACAGTGAAGTGCATATAGGTTAAAGTAACAGTTAAATTCATTTCCGACCAGAAAGGCCACACATTTGGAACTACAGTTCAGTAACTCCAGTGACTTTCACCTCCACTCTGCATCAACATCCTACGTGGATGACTGTGTTTTTTAACCTGTCTCCATTCAGAAGTATGTCCAGTCTTAAGCTCTGTGGCTGGAGATGGTGATTCAAAGCCTTTCTATGTATTTCTGTTTCCATCATACTTGATGAACAAGCTTTACATCTCCATTGTCACCTCCAGTACCTCCCAGGTTGTTAGTTTTGCTCCTTCTTTTCAGCACTGAACTCTGTAGTTTCTATTCTGTGAACTCACTAGCACTTCGTAGTCTTCCTCTCCTTGACCTTTGCTGTTTACAGTGGGTCAATTCTCAACTTGTAAATGTCGCCATTTATTTTTTTCTACTTCTGTCCCTGCCTGGCACCCCCCAAAAAAGTCACAGCTGTGGTGACTGTTAAATATTGTTTTCCAATTACCTGTGTACTAGTTGCTTTCTCATCCCAGTCCTTTTCTCATCCCAAAGTTGACTCATTTTCTGTATTGCTTTTTGCATTCTAATTCAGGTTGCTAACCCCAATTTTGAAACTTTTGATTCTTAGCAGATGACCTTACTTCCTTCTAAAATGATTAAGATTTTATGGTGTGAATTTTCTATTTTCTTCTTTGCATCAACTTTTTCTCTCCACTTTTATAAGTGGAACTATCCTTAATTCTTTATACTTTTCATTTAAACAGTAAGTTGTTAGGGAAAAATCAAAGTGATTTTTGTATTTTTTGTTCATCTTTATTAATTATACCTATAACTTTGTATTTGCTAATTACACATATTTTTCTACACATTCTTTGCCTTTTGTTACTTATTTAAAAAGCTTTTTTCTTTGTTTATGAGGGAATATCTGTTCATTATAAAATAATTAGGCAGTATCAAAATATTTCACTCTAGTACATAGATATAACCAATACTTAATTTTTGGTGTGTATCTTTCCAGACTTTTTTAAAAAAAAGTTTCTATTATGCAGGGTCTGGCAGAAGTAATGCTTGCTTGAGTGTTGTAGGTATAGTAATAATATGGGTGTAATAATTTATAGTTTTAATTTGAACATTTCACCTAAAATGTGATATGGTGTGCTTGAGGTGGGATATTGTTATGTTATAGACTTATGTGCTTATGATTTTGTAACAAACAAGGGGTGTTACATGTGCCGGACCCTATATGTGCTGTTTTAAAACCTTTACTTAATATATTTCCTTATTTAACATTTTTTCGCACTAAATATTAACTTGTTTAGATTGCTTCTCTAAACATCCATTATATGGGTATGCCATAATTTACTTAATGTCTGCTATTGTTGAATGTTTCGGTTGTTGCTGTTTTTTTAGCATTACAGACAAAGCTATAGTGAACTGTATGTGAACAGCTTTGCGCGGTGGTCTAATTATTTGTTTAATGTGTTCTTGGAAATAGAATCGTTGTGTGAACTTTATGAAGTGCTTATATTACCAAAACTGATATTTAGAAAAGTTGTTCCAGTCTGTACTCTTTAAAACTATGAGTGCCCATTTTCCCTACATTTTAGGTGAATAATACATCATTTTAATTTTTATTTCTTTGACTAACATGGAGAGCCAACATTTTTCTATTTATTAGTCATTTTCATTTGTTCTTTTGGAATTGCTGTTTGTATCTTACCCATTTTTCTTTTGGGATATTTTCATTTTTTCTTACTGAATTACGGGAACCTTTTATGTGTTACAAATGTTGATGCTTTGTCATATATTGCAAATGTTTTTCTTTAATGCTTTCCCCCCCTCACTGTTGAATTTTAAAAGTTTATGTGTGATAAAATGTTTTCTTTTATGATATTTGGCTTTTTCATGTTATATTTAACCATTCCTGTCTATGGTTAGAAATTTAGGTTCTATTTTTCACTCTTAAGAGTTAATGCCAGAGGGAAAACTTTTTATATGCAGCATTCTTCCCCCCCACCCCCCACCCAACTGCCAGTAGTTTATTTCTCAGGGTAAACATGTGGTTAGAAATTGAAAGGTCAGCCCTGGCCAGTGTGGCTCTGTTGGAACGTGGTCCTGTAAACCGAAAGGTGGTGGGTTTGATTCCTGGTCAGGGTGCAGACCTAGGTTGTGGGTTCGGTCCTTGGTCTGGGCATGTGCAGGAGGCAACTGATGGACATTTCCCTTTCTCTCTCCCTCCCTTCCCCTGTCTCTATTTAAAAAACAAACAAGCAAACAAACAAAACACGCCAGTGGGTGAAGATTAAAAAAAAATTAAAAGGTCAAAGGGCAGTGCTTTCTGAAATATTTTATATACTACATTACCATAACTTTTCTATTTTTCCATGTGTTTCACTGATTATTTTGACTTTTGGCACAATAAGGTTATTTAGTCTCTGAGATTTGTGAAACATATGAAAGATGTTGAAAGTGTTTTGTCCTTCTCTCTTGTCTACCCCCTTTCTCTCTCTCTCGCTTCTCCTTCTACTTTCTAAACTAGGTGTTCCCTAAAGTTTAGTCCTTGGGCCTCTTCTCTCTTCCACAGCATCAGCTAGCTGTGTGGATAACTACTAAATCTCTTTCTGTCCTGCAGCTCCCTGCTCATCCTGGTGTTTCTGTTTGTCTGACAGCTGTTTGGCTTGTGGATACCCTGAAGGTACTTCAAGATAAATATGTTCCAAACTTACTTCTCCCTCCTGAAACAAAACTGGCATCTGAATAATGGCTTATGCTTAAACCTTTGAAGTCATCTTATACTCACTTTTCATCCACATACTCAGTTGGTTCCTAAATCCTTGCTGTTATCTCTCTCAGTAATCTTACTTGCATCTTCCCGCTTTTATTTTTGCGTCAATTATTGTTGCTCAGGCTTTTACTACTTTTCACTTACAAACTGTTGTGATACCCTTCTTTTTTTTTCCTTCAATTTTGCTTCTTCGGTAGATTCACCATTCCATCCTGAGTACTGTTTCTGTGTTCTGATTAATATTTTCCTATTTAAAAACCTTCGTTTTTCTGTTGCCTGTGTAATAGAGTCTAAACTCTTCAGTCTGATGCTTACTTTCCTTTGCAGTTTGGCTTTTCCCCATCTTAACAGATTTCTGTTCTTCTGCTATACTTTCTCCTGGCTCTGCCTGCTACCTCCTGGTCTCAACTATTTCCTCTCTGGCAAATATATTTATGTACCATCGTCCCTTGACCCACTACTTTCGCTTTAAGGCCCAGCTTGAATTTCTAGTCACTTAAGTGTTCTTCCTAGATTCTTCCTCTGACCAGAGTTATCTCCTAACTAAACCTTTTGGTCCTAGGCTTCATTACTTTGTTTTTTAATTTTTAAAAAATTATATTTTTGGTTTGTTTTTCCTATACATCTTTAGACTTTGAGTCTGCACATTTGGCTGAATCGGATTCCTCAGTGCACAGAACACTGCATGGGTACCAAAACTACTTGTTTTGTTTTTTCCTTCTGTATCAATCAGTTGCTTCCGTAATCCTCTTTCCAACAGAAACACACCCTAATGTATAATACATGAATTATATATACTTGTGTATATAAACTTGGGAATATAGCTGTATTTATTCTTCACAAGGATTGTTAGTTTTGAGTGCTTCTATTCTTTTTAATACTACTTCGTAAAGAGTAAGTGGCCAGTAAATGTTTTCTACTTGAAAGTCATTGAAAATTACTAGCTTCCATATAGCTTAGACTGAAAACCTGGGGATTTAATTTCAGCTTTACTCTTCTACATCTAGTTAGGGCAATTCTGAATCTAACCTATTCTTCTCGAATTGCAAACCTCAGACTCTCATCAACTTTCCCCCCTACTCTTGTAATAATTTTTCAACTGGGTTCTACTTTCAGAATCTCCCTGCTCAGTTTATCTTTCTTGTGTCTCCATTATCTTAGAAAACTCCAGATCAATTCAGGCCACTCCTTCCGAAAGCTTTAGAAAGAGTTCTCAAGAACCAACATGATCTGTCTTATTTTTTTTCTCCCCAGTTTTTCTATTAAATAATTACCTCCATCATCTACTGCAGCTGTACATGTGACTTTTATTTTAAAGTCACATTTTAGCTGCAGAACTTTGTGCCTTTACTTCACCATTTTTTGCCATTTGAAGTTCTGCTTCACAACCTTTTTCAAGTATTCAAATGCTACATCCTCCAAGCCCTGCCTTCACTCTTTTCTTTTTAGCTTGCTTACCACATTGTTAATCTTTTTATTATAGTACTTATCTCATTGTGCTTTGTATTAAAACCTTGTGGTTCATGTCTTAATTCCCAGTGCCTGGTTTATTCTCTTTTCTAACACAAAGCATACAGCTTTAAAAATGTAGTGAGCAGATTGTAACTGCTTTGAAAAATACTAAAGGAAATTTGTTAAGGGTGTGATGGGATAACCAGTTCCACAGTAGTATTTCAGTTAAGCTTTGGCAGCTTTATTTTTCAAATGTTAAACAGTGGTTTCTAGTAGCTGTCAGCACTGTGCAGCTGCCCCTGTACAAATACATTTTGAAATGATGCAATTTTTTCATATGAATTTTGTTGATGAAAACATGCATACTTTTTATTTGCTAACTAAACAGCTGTGCTTTTTGGCAGAGAAGAAATCATTTTTATAGATTATCATGAGATTGAGATTTCTTAAAAACAAGATCTGTTGTGCTCAATACTTAGAATTCATAATTAGATACTATATAAATGGGCCAGAATATTTTGCTGTAAATGTAAAATCTGTGGGCCTAGTGAAGCAATTGATGTATGGGGTGTGGTTCCTGTTTTCTGTGAAAATTAGTATAGATGTCAAAAATAAAGTCTTTGATTTTTGTCAGACTCCAGGTGGAGAAGCTGCAGGGACTTATAACTGCTGGTCATATTCAGCTGAGTGCACATTGATGGCGTGTGGGTGCAAGTGTTTTTGTAGCTGCAGTTGGGAATACAAAGTTAGAGGAAATAATCTTGTTTTCAGGAAACTTCAGATCTGCTGGGAATGAGCAGGTGCACAAATCTTTATAAAACATAATAGAATGTAAATGCCATAGCATGGAACAGAAAAAATGGTATGAAAATTTAAAGATGAAACAGTTATCTGGTTGTGAGGCTACTGAACTGACTACATCTTGAAGGAGTGGTGAGATTTCAGAATAGCTAGGGAGGGAGGACATTACTGGCCCAGAGGTAGAGGAGGAAGTCTAGAGCATGACTGTACTAAAGAGAACATACAGGAAGAGGTAAAACTGGAAAGGGAGTCTGGGGCAGGCTGGGGCTTGACTTAGGAAGGTCATTGAATACCGGGTTAAGGATTTTGGATTTAGTTTGATTGGCCAGGGAACCTTTGGTTTTTCAATAGAGAGTACCTGATCCCAGTTGTAGTTAAAGAATATTAATGTCACCTTGTGTGGTATGGTTTAAATGCTAAAGACTTAGAGAGAGGACTTACCTAAAGCTTGAGGTCCATATTCCTAACCCCTCCCCTACCTTTCTAAAGAAAAACCATTTGTATTTACCAGTGGGGCTGTTCTGGTTTTCCAAATTAACTTTATAAAATCCACAACTAAGACATAGGTGGTTGTTATATACCACAATGAGTTTCTCTATCAAGCCTAACTTATTTGAAACTGCGTGTACTGACACCCTAAATTTGTCATAGCTTTACTTGCCACTTCCTTTAGTATTTGAAGAATAATTTTGAGCATATTTTATACTTATTACAATACACTTAAAATTTTTTTTAATTTATCTGTGGCTTTCCCTGAATATATGAGTCCACATGAGTGAATTATTCCTAGAATATTTATTTCTGAAGGTAGCAAAATATAATGGAAAGAACATACCTTCTTACAAAAACTAGTTGTGAGACCATGGGAAAATTGCTTAACTAGCCCATGACTCAGTTTACTTTTTTTGTGAAATATATCACTTAACAAAATTGAAATTATTAAACAGAATAGAAAATGTGGGCATGTCAGCACATGTGTAGGCACTGAGTAAAAGTTAGTGTTTTTGGCTAAGACTGTAGACTAATGTATGTGAGTCTGCTGTTCAGTAATAAGCACGTTTGGTGTCTAGGAGAGATTTAAAAATTACTATTGCTTCTTCCTAAATGTGATTCAAAATTTTGAAGTTTTAGTTCTTCTTAATCCAGGTTTATGTGCGTTTGAAATTTAAGTATAAAAGCTTGTTTTTTCCCCCTAAGAAATGAACCTGTTTCCTTTATCCCTGTTAATTTCTTACAGTATGTATTATATAGTTGGTTTGTCACAGTGGCAGAAATATAGTGTAAAGAGCAGGAAAAAACTTTGTCTCTTATTGATAGAATAAGTAAAATTTTTTAGAATTATAAATTTAATTAGCTGAACTTTCAATTATTTTTTCTTTATCATCCCAATATTTTACTGAAAGTTTTAGCTATAATTTCTTGATTATTCTTGTGTTTACTACACTATAGAACTTCTGAAATTAAGAACTGTCTTGTTCTTTGCATATGGTAGGCACTCAGAATAATTATTCATTTTGACTTAGCTGCATTAGTAGAGGTTATAGTTTGTTCTAATATGCAGGGAGGATGTAGCTAGTTTGTTGCTGTCTTTACCTCTCTTTTCCTGTTTGTTTCTCCCTTTCCAGGAAAGTCTCAATTTAGCAGTAACACATATTTTAAAATGTTGATTCGTATTAAGACAGTCAAAGTTTGATTAGGCCCTGGCCGGTAGTGCCATTGGTTTGCGGATCCCTGGTGAGGGAACTTATAAGAATCAACCATTGAATGGATAAATAAGTGGAACAACAAATTGGTCTCTCTCTCAAATCTATTTTAAAAAATTTAACTAAAAATTAATTTGTAGGTAAATAAGGCTTGCTGCTGCTGCACTGCAGCCATAACCGCCTCCTCCTCCTCCTTCCTCTTCCTGCTCCTTCCTCCTTCGCCTTCCCCCCTTCTCTTCTTCTGTCATTTGCGTGAAATCTCTTATTCCGTGCCTGAGCTAAGCTTAGAATCCAGGTCTTTTGGTTTGTAGGTCTTTTTTCCAGGTCTTTTTCAGTGTCATGCACAGCTGAATACTGAAGCTCACTGATCTCAGGTGTCATGGGTACATGTAAGAAATTAATTAGATGATGATTTTTTTTGTTTTAATTCACCCTGAAGGATGAGATAAGTAGTATTGATTTTCAGTAAGAAGAACTGGCCCTTCTTAGTCACAATAGTATTTTGTGACAGTTGGGCCTTCTTCTCAATTGTAAATAGTATTCTCTTTTTAAAAGAGTTTTACCTCTTCTAGTATTACATTTTTAACAGGTGGTAGACACTCTGTTAAAGAATATGTTACTTTAGAAACAAGATGTTACCAAAAGACTAGGGTGGAAATTGGACTCAAATGCAGTTCTTCCCTACATTTGTGAGGGAGGTAACTTGAAACTTTGAATTGTTTAATTTTTTATAATGGGTATATAAAGCTGGTTTTATGAAAGTTAAAGAGGTTTGGCAGGGGGTGGGCGGAGGTATGCTTTTGCTATGGTTCTTACATTTTTAACTATAAATTAAGACTTCCATACATTATTTGCTGGAAAAGAAGAGGAAGTCAATTGGACAACTTTTGGAATTTATAGAGTTCTGTGAAGTGGCCAGATGGGGAGTAGGGAAACAACCCAGAAATGTCAAGTTTTCTAATTGATAGTAGTAACAAATTAAAAAATATAAAGTGGAAAAGAGATTAGCTTTAAAATAGCAACAAAAACTATAAAATACCTGGGGACTTACTTAAGAAGTATAACAGTTTTGTGAGAAGAAACCTATGAAACTACTGGCCCACAAGGGAATATTTGAAACCTTGGGAAGAGGCACTATCAACCTGGCCAGGAACACTCAAAGCTATAGGTGTTAATTTATTCCAAAGTAATGTATGGGTGTAACATGAGTTCCATCAAAATTTCAGTGGGTTTGTCTGTTTATTTTTTCATTTATTTATTGCAGTTGAAAAATGGTCCTACAACTTAGCTGCACATTAGAATTACCTGGGGAGCTTTAAAATATTCCAGTGCCCAGACCATGGTCCACATACCCCAGACCAGTAAAACCAGGATGTCTAGGGGAGGGATCTAGTGTCAGTAGTTCTTAACTCTTTATGATTATCATCAGAGTTCATGGGGCTCAATTTTGGTTTGAATTTCTATTTTAAGCTCTAATTATTAATAGTAATTGATATTTTGTAACTTACTATTTCTTAGAGATTTTTAAAACCAAAAGGAAATTTAGATATTATTAAAGAATAAAATAAAACTCATTCTAGCTTACAATTACCATCTGTTCATTGGACATGTGTGAATCTGATATATTATGGGATCTTAATGATCTTGTTTTTCTTATATCTTGAAGCATTTTACTGTTTCATTATCTTAGGAATTATTTAGCCAAAAAGAAGATAGTGGAAGAGTGATGTAATTGCCTAGATAATGATACAGTGAAGAAATACATCATAATTTTTTGCACCATCTTTCACTTTAATTATTGCATTGCTTGAAGTATAACATCATCTTTCAAGAAGCTAGAAAAGTAGTTTGGAGCCCTGACTGATGTGGCTCAGTGGATGGAGTGCTGGCCTGCAAAGCAAAGGGTTACCAGTTCAATTCCCAGTCAGGGCACATGCTTGGGTTGCGGCCTACGTCAGGCCCCCACTGCCTGGTGCACGAGAGTCAACCACACATTGATGTTTCTTTCCCTCTCTTTCTCCATCCCTTCCCCTCCCTCTAAAAATGAATAGATAAAATATTTTTTTAAGATGTAGTTTGGAGATATTTTTGTTAGTTTTTTTGTTTGTTTGGTTTAAGTTTTCATTTAATGTATTTGAAAATTTAGATTTCATTTTTCATTTTCCATCTTTAATGGGAAAGAGAAAAACTGGGAAAGGTAGACATTTCAGAACTATTACACAAGCCAAGATGAGTGCAAATAAACAGCAACACTTAAACTAATGATGGTGAGTTATTGTAAGTGAAATCTTAGACTCTGTGAGTCTTCACATGATGATTTTTCTAGGTGAGTTTTCTCAAACTCAGATTTAATGAGTAAACAGTATTCCTAAAGACGAAAATATAGTTGACTCTTGAACAGTGTGGGTTTGAATTGCATGGGTCTCTTATATGTAGACTTTTTTCAATAAATACCTGTATTGTTTTGATCTGAGTTTGTGAGTCTGCAGATGCGGAAGGTCAACTTACACATCATTTTAGGACATATAGAGGACTTCAGCATTCACAGATTTTGGTATCTGCGAGGGTAGGGTCTGGGGCTGAAACCAGTCCCCCCACAGATGCTGAGTGACAACTTAAGCTTTGGGGAGTCAAAAGTTAAACACATATTTTCGACTTCACAGGGCATCAGTGCCCAAACCCCATGTTCAGGGGTCAGTTGTATTACAGATTCATGCATGAGAGCTTATGAGCAGTTTGTTGCATTCAAAGGGTGCTGCTATTTTGGATAAATACACCTTCAATACCAAGGAAATAGGGAATAAAATATTTGCTATGTTTAAATTTTTATATTTCAATTGCTTTTAACGTTATTTTTTACTGTCTTTTATTTCTATAAATTAGTCATAATATAGTGTAAATATTAAAAATAAAAAGGGTATTTTGGATCCAGATAGTAAATTGGGATGACTGTTTTTCTGGTATACTGAAGGCTATTGCTTCCCTGTGGTCCCAGTGTTCAGCTAAGGTTGAGAACCACTGTTTTTAGTATACTTCATCTGGACAAATAAACAGGAGATTAGGTAAAACGGTTTGGAAAGGTTAATGGGGGATAGTCTAGCTAGTTCTACCAGATACATGGTACTGACACAAGAATTATAAAACTCATGAACATACTACAGCAGACAGCCCGGAGCAGATGTTAGAATATGTAACAGTTTGCTGTGATCAATAGAGTATCATTATCAATAGGTTAGATTATTAAAATCATTATTAAGAGCTACCACTTGTTGACCTCTTGCTGAACATGTATATGTGTTACTCCATTTAATCTTTTCCCTGACATAGTTACTATACCTGTTTATAAGTGAGGAAACCTGAGGTCACACGTAGTACTTGGAGATTCTGGAGCAGTTAGTTAGCTCTTTTGGAATGCAAATATTTGAAAGGGAGAAAAAAGGAATTTTTACCTATGTGAAAGTAAATTTCAGATGGATAAAAGAATTAGATATAAAATCCATGTCATTAGACATAGATAATAAATAGGTGTGTCTGATGTCCGGATAGGGGAAATAGGAGTAATGGAAGAAAATCACGAAGGAAAAGACCTGTAAGTTTAACTACTTCAGAAATAAAACTACCTCTTAATCAAATACCATAAACAAAATTATAGATTAATATATGAGGAAAGGCAAAGAAATAAATGGGTTAGTAGCTTTTATGTGTAAAATAAACATACAGATTAATAACCCCTAACTATATGATCTTGGAAATACAAGTGGTTATTAACATATTAGAAAGTGGTTGGCCTCACTAGGTTGCTATGAAATAAAACACTCAAGTTAAAAGTACTATTTTTTCCTGTCATAGGACTTTTGTCTATAGTACTAGTTCTTTTGCATGGGTGACTCCTCATCCTTGAAGACCCAGTGTACAGAATGACCTCAGTGAGGCTGTTTTGAACTTCAGCAGGTGCTTGAATAACGTTTGGTTGTAAGGTCAATGAGATGTTATAGGAAACAAACTCTTGTTTATTTCAATTAGCCTATGATAAAATTGGTTTTGACATATGTATGTCGTTTTGCATAAAGTTGCAGAGCCTAATGATGTGAGGGGAGGACTTACTGTACTCAATGAGTTTCCCCCCTGTATGATTTCCTGGCACCCTGATGATTTCCTTCTTTGCACTTAACCTTTCAGAATCACCTGTTTGTTTACTTAGTTAACTGTTCTATTCTCCTTCACTGAACTAAAGGTCCTAGAGGAAAAGAATAATACCTAGCATCTGGAAGGTGTTCAATAAATAATTTTCAAATGAGTAAACAGAATGAGTAAAAGAGAAGTGAGTGAAATGAATAAAATGAGATACCATTTTTTAAGTCCCAGTTGCTAAAACTTTTAAAGAAAAATACAGTACTCACTGTGAGACAAAATAGGATGGGTACAGTCATTGTGCTGCTTGGTAAATTGGTGTTACCTTTCAGAATGGAACTTCTGTAAAAGGTAGCAAAAGCCTTAAACATTCATGTCTTCTGACCCAGTAATTTTACTTCTTGGAGTCCGTCCTGAAGAAGTCATCTCTGCCAAAAGATGGGGAAGCTTTCTTCCTAGGGCTTCCTGTGTTTACTGGTATTCCTTCCTCAGAAAAGTAGACAGCTCCTCTTGGGCCATGTTTTGCAGTTGTCTTCTGCTTACTCTTCCTTGTCCCCCAGTGAGTAAAGATATGCGAAGCATTTAAATTTTTGGCTAGGCCTGGTATCTTATATTCTAACACTCTCACAAAAGGCGTTAAGAGTTCTTACTGCTTGGGGCACCTTAGTGTACTGGTGATAAATTTGGATTTGGGCTTTGGAGGAAGGCAGAGGCCCTTCTCGAAGGGCAGCGCTCTAATCCAGTTTACCAAAGAACCCCTTACAGTGTGGGATGTATTTCTTATATTGGTCATTGTCAGCTGCTTTTTCTAGCCAAATATCAATAAATGCCCCAGACTTCTCTTATGTTGCGTCATTCTTAAAGATCTATGAACAGGGTCAGGCTTACTATGTTGCAAAATTTGAACAATGAAACATCAGGAGACTGGCTAAATAAGTTATGATGACCTATTCTTTCAGGCTATTTGCTCAAGATAGTATTCTGTTATCTTCCTCTTCAGTATTTTTAGGGTTTGCAGTGAAGGTCCAGAGGTTAGCAAAGCTCTCTTAGTTCTTTGTAAAGTCAGTGGACCTTTAAGGAATGATTAGCATACTGTAATATATTGGCAACAGCAGAGAAATCAGATTTGAATTCCAGTTCTGTGACAGCCTTGGGCAGGGTACTTAACTCCTTTGTCTCTGTTTACTCATCTGTAAAATGGAGCTAATAGAGCATAATTACAGTCAGGTTACCCCAGTAGGAAATATGATAATGAATGCAAAGTACTCAGCTGCTTGCTTTGGCTCCCAGTGAGTAAATTCCAGGCTGTTTTACCTTTTACGTTGTGGAATCTTTCCATGTCTTAGTTTCTCCTCAAGCTCACATTTCAGTTAATATTATTAGATACTTAAGGAGATAATACATATTTCTCTAGTTACTTCACAAGAGTTCGAGACCGTTAAAATCAGAAGATAACGTGAAAAGTACCGTATGAATTCATGGTGATATTAATTCCAGTAATAGCAATAGTAGGAAGCCTATTTGCATTACATATGAGATGATTAATAACTGTGTCCAAATAAATAAAATCAGCAGTTGATTGTAAGGGGAATAAATAGCTACTTCCATTTCTTTAAAGATGCCAACCAACCTCTCTTCTCCTTTGGACTTTTGCAGTTATTCCCTTTGCCTGGAATATTTTCCTGTTCCTACTCCCCATGTCTACATATCCAGTTCTTCCATATCAGCTAAAATAATACCACTTTTGCCCTGGCTGGGTGACTCAGTTGGTTGGATTGTCACCTTGTACACCAAAAAGGTTGTGGGTTCGATTCCCAGTCAAGGGTGCATACATATGGTACATGCAAGAGAAACCTATTGATGTTTCTCTTTCTGTTTCCTCCTCCTCCTCTTCCTCCCTCCCTTCTTTTCTGTAATCAATAAGACATATCCTCAGGTGAGGATTAAAAAATAAAATAATACAATACCACTTTAGAAAGGCCTTCCCTGACCATCCAATCTGAGTAGCTTCCAGTTAATTTTTTAAAAAATCATTTTAAAAATCATATTAATTAATACTCAGTTCTAGATTTTGTTTTCTCTTTTTCCCTTGAAGAGCAGGGACCTTAACCTTACCTGTGTCATTTTTTTTTTTCCTGAATGTTTGAATATAATACAAAGTATAAAAAATATCCACAATTGTACTTCTCAGAGATAACCATCGTTGCTATTGTTAAATATATAGTTTTCTAATTTTATTTTCTATATGTGTGCTTACATATTTATAAGTCTCTATGATTATGCATTTACACCATATTTTATTCAGTCTAAAGATGAAATTGTTTGACTATATTTTATGTTTGAATTTGGGATGTTATATAATCGGGTACGCCATGATTGAATTGGCAGCATTTTTCTTTTTTGGTGTCACATAAAATGAAGTTGTGTCTTAAAATCTATAGCACCTTAGATTTGGTATATGAGTATGTTTGAAACAGAAACAAGATCATGATGTTCAATTCTTTCCCCACCTAAATATCTTGAGCATTTCCTCATATCACTATATTTTGATCTCATTCTTAACAGCTATCTAGGATATTATTAAGGGTATATCATAAATTGTTCAACCAATTCCTCTTGATTGACATTTGGAACTTTCTAATTTTTGTTTGTTAAAACAGTACTGTGTTGAATATCCTCATATATGTCTTTAAACTCTTGAGTGAAATTTCTTTTAATTAAATACCTAGATCAGGGGTGCACATATTTTCTAGTATTAGGGTGCCTGTTTCCCTATACCCTCAGTAGTATTGCATTTTTGGAAATTAAAAAAAATTGTTAATCTGATAAGTGAAAAATATCCTAATATTTTCTTCAATTATGAAATTGAGCCTTTTTTCGTGTTTATTGGGTGGTGGTATTTACTCTTCTGTGAGGCACTTGTGCTTAGGATGGTAGACCCGTAATTGGCTGGCAGATTTGCCTTCAATAGAGAAGACATCACGGTTTGGAGTCACGCATTACCACATTAATTCTTAGGAACAGCTTTCAGGGCCCGGCCTGTAGACTGGTTTAGGTACTTGTTGGGAAATAGTTCTGATAATCCATGTGAAAGAATTAAAGCCTTAGCTCAGTAATAATTAAGGCCTTAGTTCAATGGTAATTTTTTACTGGAAAAGTCAGTCATTTCTCTTAGTTTATATAATATTTGACTGCCTTGTTCAGAATCCCTCTGAGATTAAATTTCATGAAACTGGATTTGTTATTTTGCAGACATGACTTACAGTTGTCTGATTGTTGTTCCTTGAAGTCTGTAAGAAGTTTTTATTTTTATATATATATAAATACCTGCCTGGCTGGTATGGTGCTATATGGAGATGATTAAGTGTTTTTGATTATTATAAAATTTGGGAGATGTTAGCCCTTTTGGTACGCTTAGTGCTTATCTCAGAGGGAGATAATTTTAGAGCATTTTGCCTTTTGGGTAAAAGTAATGATTTGTTAGACTAAATTTAGGTTATATAATTTCTTAAGTCACATGAATTTATAACTTCTATGTGCTAATTTTTCTTTTTTTTCTTTTTTTTGTTTTAAAGGCTATTAGCAAAAGATGGTGGATCGCTTGGCAAACAGTGAAGCAAATACAAGACGTATAAATATAGTAGAAAACTGTTTTGGAGCAGCTGGTCAACCCTTAACTATACCCGGACGGGTTCTTATTGGAGAAGGAGTATTGACTAAGTTGTGCAGAAAAAAGCCCAAAGCAAGGCAGTTTTTCTTATTTAACGATATTCTTGTATATGGCAATATTGTCATCCAGAAGAAAAAATATAACAAACAACATATTATTCCCCTGGAAAATGTCACTATTGATTCCATCAAAGATGAGGGAGACTTGAGGAATGGATGGCTTATCAAAACACCCACTAAGTCATTTGCAGTTTACGCTGCCACTGCCACTGAGAAATCAGAATGGATGAATCATATAAATAAATGTGTTACTGACTTACTGTCCAAAAGTGGGAAGACGCCTAGTAATGAACATGCTGCGGTCTGGGTTCCTGACTCTGAGGCAACTGTATGTATGCGTTGTCAGAAAGCAAAGTTCACACCTGTTAATCGTCGTCACCATTGCCGCAAGTGTGGTTTTGTCGTCTGTGGGCCCTGCTCTGAAAAGAGATTTCTTCTTCCCAGCCAGTCCTCTAAGCCTGTGCGGATTTGTGACTTCTGCTATGACCTGCTTTCTACTGGGGACATGGCCGCATGCCAGCCTACTAGATCGGACTCTTACAGTCAGTCATTGAAGTCTACTTTAAATGATGTGTCTGATGATGATGACGATGATGATAGCAGTGACTAAGGACATATTTTGAAATATTTAATTGGGTGTGACTATCTGAGAAGTCAGCTTTGGAGGAAATGTAAAATTCTGAGCTCTTTCAATTTTGCTCTAGCCATGAATTTGCCTGAGAAACTTTTAACCTATGTGCCTCAATATATTCTATAGAAAATAGATCCTGTTGTCATTCTCCTCAACTCCTCCACCGCCAGTTCCCCCCAACTCTCCACTCTTCTACAGGCATAGCCTATTGCAAATCCAGCAGATAGATGTTTGGTCTTTTACTCTTGTTTAATTTTAGATTATTTTCTTGGGAGATTGGGGAAAGGTGTTTTAACGGGTCATGTACTACATGTGTTTATTATATGTTATGTTCTATGGAAAAACTAAAAGCAAAGTGATGGAAAAAGGAATATAATGTGGTTAGTTGATAATATTACAAGCTTTTTCCTAACCGTTCTAATGGTTAAGACACCAGTAACAGAAATACATGATTTGGAAATACTGGCTTTTTCATATACCAAGTGGTGCCTTACTGTAATAGCACTGTTACACAGAATAAACCCCTACACCGGTGCTCTTTGAGGTCATAAAATGAGTGTTCATGACTGGGTGTAATTAGAAATTACTTGTCACCTGACAGGTACAAATAACAAAATTGAGAGGTTCTTCATTTTATGTGAATAAATGTTTTTCCATAGTTATGATTACATTTTTGTTTAATAGGTACCAAATTATAATTGTCAAATATAAATTTAAAAATAATCGGAGGTCATTCTTACCATTTTGGTTTGAAATTTATCCAGTACAGAATTGTCATATTGCATTAGTTTCTGTTTTTAGTAAGACATTTATAGATACAAATTCATCTGCTTTAACATTATTTCTAGAATGAAAAATGTTACAAATTCCTGGAAATAGATTAAAATCCTTTGATAGAGCACAGATGTATTTAGGCCAAGATATGGAAGAAATAATTTGTAAGGATGGTCAAGACAGACCAATTAAGTTTGACTAGACTTTTATGGAATGTTGTCTATTTCAGTGTGAAACTATCTTGAATTTACAAATATAGTGTTATATTTTATAAAGTTTTGTAAAGTCCCAAACAATATTTCTATTTTTGTAAAACAGTTGTATTTTTGATCTGTTTCTGAAATCATTTTGCAATATGTGGGACTAGAGTAGCAATTGATCTTTCTAAATTGTGAACTTTACTGAGTCAGTCTAGATTGCTTTTGAGAGGTGGTAATTTTTCACTTTGCTTTGAGGCAGCCATTAGGTTGAAAGCATATTTATCATATAAAACTCGATGCATCTTGCACTACTCTCTCCATTTGTGTGCTGCAAATTCCTGCAGTCTTTCAAATAAGAGAAAATCAGCCTAAAGATTGTATTAAATTCTAAATTCTTTTGGTTTTAAACCTATAAATCTGGATATATTGCATATGTTATGAGAAATTTGATTCAGTAACTTGTGATAGAGGATTCTTTGGTTTGTTTAAGGCACTCACTTTACTGTTAAATTGTGACAGCATCTTGAGATACGTAGATCTCCCTGTAGGAAATGTGAAAGGCACAATAAGTTTGTTTCTTTTAATATCAGGTGGACTTTTGTTTCCAAGCAATATATGAGATAATCAACATATCCGAATAGGACCATGAAACCTGAGAAGTGCTAATGGAGACTTGCTGGTACATAGGCGCCTAGCAGATTCAGGAACCAAGTGGCAATGTTCTGCAGTAACATTTGCGTTGTCAACCTCTTGACCCTTTTTTACAATAAAAAATACTTTACAACTTACCTTCTGCTCTGTGCATATTGTGACTTAAAGATTTTTTTCCCCTTACTAAGGTAATGGAAAAGCTGTGCATCTGCTTCATTTAACAGCTGTGAGTGCCTTCATTGGGCCAGGCATCATTCTAGGCCCTTGGAGTAGGGTGGTGAACAAAAATTCCCTCCCTTTTATGGAGTTTACATGCAGATACAATCCAACATGTGTTTTCTTCAACATTTTTTTCCTGTAATTTTTAAGGCTTTTATAAATTTAATATATACCTGAATTGATTTTGATGCCAATTTGTTGTGCCTTTTCTCCTGAATGAAATTTATGTGGACTGTACTGGACCCCCCAATACTTTATCCAGATTGGTAACCACTAGTTTAAAGGAAGTAAGATTTTGTAAATGCCAAGGAAGAGCATTCATTTGAGTGTATCTTGAGTACAGGAACTTATGCTTTTGGGTCTCGTGCATAAGATGGCCATAATTAAAAAGTCATTTGTGTATATCATCTTTATGTTGAAATTCTTATGAATAGGTAGTATTAAATTGTATACCTTATGCTTCCTGAAGGGTTCAGTATTTGGGTTGCAATCTCCTTTACTTGGATATGGTAATTTTGTTCTCAAGTAGATGTTGTAGCTTTAAATAGTATAGTAGCAATTATCAACATGTTCACATGTATTAGATTGCTCTACATTTTAAAAGATGAATGAAATTTACTAGTGGTGTCCAGGATGAAAATATATGAAACTATTTTTGAGGTCTGTCTTTAAGAGCTAAATTATTTTAGATTCATGCAATACTTATATGCCAAATTTCAGCATTAGAAAGCAGAATTTGAACTGGATAGCCAACAGTATTTCTCTTTGTGTTCACTCTAAATTTAACAGTAGGCAAACACAAAATTGGCAGTAGTAGAATTGCCTGACTTGATCATTTTATCAGTTTTTAATATACCAAGAATAGAAAGTTAGAGAAAATCGGTGATAATATTGCCAACACTATCTTAGCTTCATCCAAATCATCATTGTATTTAATTATTCAAATTAGTTAAAATGGTTGCTGTAAAGCTTTGATGGTATTAGCTTAACAGTTGCTGAAGAAAAAAGTATTAAGTACTACTGTAATCAGATTTTGTGTCTTCATGCTCTGGTCAGCTTAATGTTTAGAGGTACTGTATGCTTTTGTACTCATTTTGTAACAGCTTTCTTGAGATAAAATTCATGTACCATACAACTCACCTATATAAAGTGTATAATTCAATGGTTTTTAATATATTCCCTAAAACCATCGCTACTGTTTCCAGAACATTTTCATCACCCTGAAAGAAACCTTTCATCCATTAGCAGTCACTCCCCAGCCCCCAGTATCTAGGCTACCACTACTCTACTTTCTGTCTCTATAGATACGCCTTATCTGGACATTTCACAAAGGAAGTCATACATCATGTGGTCTTTGGTTTCTGGCTTCTTTCATTTAGTATGTGTTTAAAATTCATTCATGTAGCGTGTGTGAGAACTACTTTTTATTGCCAATATTCTATTGTATGCCCTTCGTTGTTATTCATCAGTTGGTATTTGGGTTGTTTCCACTTCTTGGCTGTTATAAGTAATGTTGTTACGAATGTTTGTGTACCACTTTTGTGTGAATGTGTTTTCGTTCTCGTGAGCATGTACCTACCAGTGGAATTGCCGGGTATATGTTATCTCTGTGCTTAACCTTTTGGGGAACTGCCAAGCTTTTCCAAAGTGGCTGCACCATCTTACTTTCCTACTAGCAGTGTAGGAGGGTTCCAACTTCTCCACGTCTTTCACAACACTAAACTGTTCTTAATTATGACATGTGAAGTCTCTCATTTTGATTTGCATTTTCCTAATGGCTAATGATATTGATAATTTCAAGTGCTTATTGGTTATTTGCATGTCTTTGGAGAAATGTCTACTGTGATCCTTTGCTCACTTTTAAATGAGTTGGGTTTTTTTTTTCATTGAATTGTAAGAGTTCTTTATATAGCCTGGATGTAAGACCTTTATCACATACGTGATTTATAAGTATTTTCTCCCATTTTATGAATTATCTTTTCACTTTCTTGATGGCATTGTTTGAAGCACAAAGGTCTAATTTTGATGAAGTCCAGTTTATCAGTTATTTTCTTTTGTTGTTATGTCTAAGAAAATATTGCCTAATGCAAAATCACAAAGATTCATGTTTTCTTCTGAGTCGGAGGAGGACTCTTGGTTATTGATTATGCAGAACATTTCCTTAATATTACCTCCAGAATTAGGATGTGGAACTATTTCCTAGTGAATTAGACAATTCATTAGTGGATTTCCAGTCAAGTAAAATAGCAGTGTGCTCATATCAGCCTTCCAAGTCAGGAGGATAAAACTGTACCTTTGGTTATACTGCAGGCATGCTCAGAAAACACGCTCTGCTCTGTGCTGAACACGGTTTATTGTTTTTGGGAGCTGCCTTAATGTAACTTGGCTTTGTAGTCCAATTACTGTCAGAAAGAATGACTCAAACTATTCTGACTTAAGATCATCTATTACAAAATAATAGGGTAAAATTTTAAGTTTAAATGGAATATTCTAATGACTCAAGGCAAAATTCCAGAGCTACTTAAGGCAGACTTTGTTCCATAATGTTTATTGAGCACTTTTAATGTGTCTACTACTATTGGAAAGAGTTGGAACAGCAACTTGTTCTTTCCTTAATTTCCATGATCTTGATATTTTTAAAGACACATGCACCAGTGATTTTGTAGAGGAGGCCTCAGTAATGGTTTGATGTTTCCTTATTAAATTCAGGTTATGAGTCCTGGCTGGTGTGGCTCAGTGGATTGAGCATGGGCCTACGAACCAAAGGGTCACCAGTTCAATTCCCAGACAGGTCACATGCCTGGGTCGTGGACCAGCTCCCCAGTAGGGGGGGTGTGAGAGGGTACCACATATTGATGTTTCTCTCCCTTCTTTGTCTAAAAATAAGTAAAATCTTTTAAAAAAGATAGATAAAAAATCAGGTTATGCGTATATGCCACACAAATATCACAGAAGTTACGATTTCTTTTATCACATCAGGTGGTGCCCAATTTCAGTTTGTACTATTACTTATGTTAACTTTGGTCACTTGATTAATGTGGTGTGTGCCAGACCTTTTTTCATTGTAAAGTTACTTTTTTTTATAATAAGTATTTTGTGAGATGGCACTTTGGAGACGATGTAAATATCTTAATCCTCATCAAACTTTTACTCGTTTCTTTTATGGACTCATGGTTTTCGAGTTCAGTGTTTCTCAAATGTGAGTGTGCATGAGCATCCCTTGGAGGGCTTGTCCAGAGTTCCCAATCCTGTAGCGCTGGGCCAGGACATAAGAATCTGTATTTCTAACAAGTGTCCAGGTGATGCTGTTGCTGCTGGCTCAGGTACTGTGTACTTCATTACCTGTTATTATCATAACTTACTTTGGTGTTCAGATTGTCCCTAATTTGGCCTTTGGCAAGCTGTCTTCTGTGGCCTCTTGATATCTTTAGTTGCTATTTCTTTGCTACAACAACATTTTCTGGACTTACCTTGAACTTTCCCTGCTGCAACCCAAGAATTAGCCATTTCTCCAAAGAGCCCTGATTTCTTTAGTGGAGAGTGGTACTTAGGATCAAAGATCTGGGCACTAGGTGTTGCTTGTTGCTTTGGGGAAAGTACCACGCCTAGGAGACACATCTAGGGAACATACGAATGTACATATATACATACACACATTCATATTCAAACTTTTACATCTGTATGTTGAAATCCATGACTTCATAGTGATACCTCCAATTCTAACAACACTATAGGCTCTGACACTTCAAATTAGGCTAATCCTTGTACGGGTGCCCACTTAGACCCTGAGACTCCATGCTGGGCCTTTTTCTGGTGTGTCCTCATCCTGTTTGGTCTTCAGCATCTCATTCTGGGCTCCCTCACATATGGGTACCCTCCACGCCTCACTTGAGCTCCTCCAGCGTTCAACAATGGACCACTTCTGTGGGGATGCCCTGTGGCATCCCACTCTGGGCCTCCCACGCACAAGGACACACTCCTCTGCTTGGTCTCTGACTCTCACAGAGTTGCTCCTGTACCTGAGTGTGCTCCTCACACCGCTTGAGCTCTGACACCAGGCCCTGAACCTTACCCCTGTTGGATGCCCTCCTCACGTGTGTGGGATATAGAACTGTGCGCTGAGCCACCTACATGGGGGGATGCCCTCCCCTCACTGCCTGGGCTCCAACTAGCCATGTCAGGCCACTAACCCGTGTGAACACCTTGCCATCTCTGGGCCCTGACTCTGGTCCCCGGCAGCATGCCCACCCTCGCCTGCGGTTCTAAACTTCTGTGCACAGAGTTGTGTCCTGCTCTGGCCCACTTGATGGTTTTAGGATTGAATTGTTTAGATAGAGAAGGGGAGGACTATGCATATGATACTAACTCCTAGAAAAAGAAGCTGGCAGTGGAGGGGCCATGGGATGTCTTTTTAAAACAAACACACCTGGTAACATACACAAGGCAGAAAAAACCAGAGCTCTGAGCTGCTTTGGCTGAAGGGAGGGCTGGAGAGCCAAGAACCAGGCCAGCCTGTGTGCTTGTCCTAACTCCACTTTGCTAAGACCCTAGGGGATTTGGAAACCATTGCTTTTAAACCAAGTCAGTTGACATTTGTCATAGCATGCAAGGACTAGGTGGCCCCCAAATAAGTGGTTTCCAGCTGTTCTTATTCAATGACGATGGAAACTAAAGGTGTTATTTTTAGAGCTTTAGTTTAACTTCTAAATAATAAATCAACTTGTTTTAACAGTGTCATAGACTAAACAGGAGGAAGGAGACGTAGGACCTCAATTTGGATTAATTCATAAATGGAACTTATTTCTGTGATATGAAAAATAAGTGACAGCTATTATATGCAATTCTGCATTTGTGCTTGAGCCAATATGGTAAATCATGGTATATTTCAGAAAAATAAAATACGTAAATAGAAACTTTAATATGCGCATGTACAAAGGAAATATTGCTACTTAAATGACAATAATTACGTAGAGTAACGTGTCATTGAGAAATAGAAAAAGCAGAGCAGCCCTGGCTGGTGTGGCTCAGTGGATTGAGCTCCAGCCTGTGAACCAGAAGTTCTCTGGTTTGATTCCCAGTCAGGGCATATGCCTGGGTTGTGGTCCAGGTCCCCAGTTGGGGGTGTGTGAGAGGCGACCAATCAATGTATCTCTCACACATTGCTGTTTCCCTCCCTCTCTCCCTTCCTTCCCCTCTCTCTAAAAATAAAATCTTTAAAAAAAAAAAAAAGCAAACTGCTAGAGCAAGAACAATGAGTTTAAAAGAGATTATATTCTTTTAATACCTGTTTTTTTAACCAGTTTACTTTTAAGTTGGTATAATAAAGCATAAAGTATGATTTTTAATTTTATAGACTTCTATCTTTTAAAAGCATTTTAGGGGGATATTTCATCTAAATCCCTGGGCATAGAAGCCGAACACCTGTGCTAATAAAGATCAAACTTTTCCTTGTTGCTTTGCATGAATAAAAGAGTACAAAGTATGCTTGATTTATAAATGTAAGCAAATGACCTGTGGAATTTTTACTGACTTCCTGAAATTTCTATTTCATAATAGGGAACCTTCAATATTAATGTCATTAAATTTACAGTGATAATGTGAAAATTTTACATCTAGTGGTTTAGAAATAGCTTCTGTGATTTAGAGTATTTAGTAGTAGCATTTAAGGTCTTAAAAGCACGAAGAATCAATGACAAAATGTTAAAGGTAGCTTGCACTTGGACAGTTGCTAAAATGCCGAATTAATTCTGAGTCTGGGCTGAATGTTACAAATTAATGTAAGTTCTTATTTCATTGGGAACCTCTGTTCTACGTGATATCTGACTATTACCTGAGCTTATGGTGTATGTGTGTAAATAACTCAGATTTTCCATCCCATTAAAAGCTGTGCTGTGTGTTTTAGGGGCAAGATTTACCTGGACTGTTAAAACTGGCCTTCTCTCTGGTTATTGGTGCTCATTTGGTGTGGGCCTAGTTGACCTCACTGCCTAGGGTGGAAACTAAAACTGCCTTTAAGTCATAATTGGTAATTTATTTCATCCTTAGGCGCGCTACTCTGTCCATAACAACAATAACAGCAGTTCTTTCATTAAAAACAATGACCAAAATAATTACAACTAACATTTGATGTTACTCTGCATGACAGGCCCTGCTCTAAGTACATTTGTGGTCAGTTAATTGTCATGTTAATCCTGTGATTAGGTATAAATATTTTATTGTCTGCAGCTTACAGGGATGAGGAGGTAGGTCACACATGTAAGTAAATGGCAGGCTCAGGATGGTGAACCCGGCCAGTCTGGTTGAGAATTTGTGCTCCTGTATCTAACCTTGAGAAGCTAAGATTGCTGGGGAAGTCTTCTGTGTGTGTGAGGGAACTACGGGAAATTTTTGCAAATGGGCCACGTGGCACATTCCCACTCTGAGAGTAAGCCTCAGCTCACGGGTCCTCACCTGTCTTCCTCATCTCGTGGCTGGTTTTCTGGGGCTTCTGTAACGCTTGCTGTATGTCTGTGTGCACCCACCGTGTCCGTCATCGTGTGTCCCATCCCCCTGCTGAATGTGACTTCTTGATGGAGAGGTTCCTATGTTATTTTAGAACTTTGATACTTATTCAGCCACATTTACTCTTTTACTCATTTATCCATTTAGTGGCAGGAATTTAGCTGCTCTCCCATAGTCTCCAGTATTATCATCAAATCAACACATAATCTTAGTAGAAACATTGTGCTTGCTGCACAAACCAGTTTTAAGGCACATCACTTCTTTCCATTCCTACCTTCCACCCATCGACTCCCTTCATACGGAAATGCTGTAGCTGCTGCTGTGTTCTGTAACTGTGTCAACTACATGGTCCAATTCCTGGTTCCTCCCTTCACCTGAGCAAGCAAACAGTATCTGAGTAAGTGCTTTCCACCAGGCAATGTTTTAGACCCTGGGGCTATAGCAGTTACCACCCTCATGCTATAGCAGTCTGAAGCTCCCACCCTCAGGGAGGTCCGTTTGAGTGCATTGTAATACAATGTCAGTGGTTTATCAGTGCTGGGATGAAAACAAGGTAGACGGTGAGGGATTGAAAGTGGTGAAGAAAGCTCAGTTTCCATCCCTACTGTGTACATAGTGGGTGCTTTATAAATGCTGGAATGGATGAAAAATAAGCTCAAGATAGAAATTTAGTCTGTTGTTTTAAACTAGAATCAACTATTAGGTTATAATTCCATTCTGAAGGATGAACGTTTGTTTAAGTATCTGTGCTTAAAATAAAGTTGGCCTTTGGCCCTACGTGAAGGTAGACCCTGCTAGGAAATATTTGACTTGGATTCAAGAACTGGCTCACTTACTGACTTCAAACAGAATGATAGTTTTCAGGGTCAAGTTTACATGCATGTTTTAATTAATGAATTTGTTAATATTTCCCTTTGAGGACTACTGAAGAAAGACTTATCTTGCTGTGGGATGACAAAAAGAAAGAGACTTTTACGAGGGAATACATTAGGCATGCCAGCAATGGTGATAATTGGGATGCCAGCTATATGTGGCTCAGCCAGGGTTTACTCTCATTTAAAGTCCTCCTGTGTCCCAGTCTGTCATCACGAGTGGCTTTGAAGTCTGCTACCCAGTCGCCCTGTTTGGCTTCAGAGGACAGCCACTAATTAGGATGTTGCATATTTACAGAATGTAGCTCTTTTCAAGTCTTTGTGAGTTCTACTTAGACCAATGAATTTTGAAAGATTGGGATTTGCTTCCTGGCTCTGGAAGTAGGGAGAAAACCCAGCTCAGTGTGACCACTTCTGAGACACTTTCCCACACTCTCCTCCTCTTTGCCCCTTGCCTTCTCCACACCCCACCTCCCACACAACTGCACCCACCCCCTAGTCTAACCTCCTGTTGCCTTAGAGTTGCTTTATCCCAACCTGTTTCTTAGGCCGGTTTGGGACTCACTAGGGGCAGGTTTGGCCTTTCATCCTCAACATCTCACCGAGTGCGTGACTTGTGAATTGAACTCATGGACGTGTTCGAGTGCCCTCTCCTAGGAGATCAATGTCTTCTGGGTCTGCATACACGCATTTTCTTTGAGCAAGTGTTGAGAGCGGAAATGAAGCGCTGCTGCTTGTAGATTTAATTCAGCCACTGCAGTGAGCCAAGGAACGCCAGGCTGCCGTTCCTGCTTAACAGGAGGGTGGCTTGCCCTGCCTCCTGGTTCCGAGGGCCAGAAGGACAAGTTTGTGGCCGGGATTTTTTGGAAAGGCATCTATGTCGCTTCACCGTTCTGTGTTTTGCTTTTGCTGAGCAGGGACTTTTTCTTGATTTTCACTTACCTGGAAAAAAAAAACGGTTCTGCTGGTTTTTCCTTTTCGAAGTAAGCTTTGTAAAGTGAGGCGTGTCTCTTTTATGCATCCTCACCCCTTTCCTACTCACTTTAGTTACCCAGATCCTTTTGTTACCGGTGAAGGGGTTATTGTGCCATACCCCACTCCCCGCTCCCCGCTGCTCTCCCCCAGGTAGAAATCCAGAGAGGAGGTGAAACAAATCGGAAAGAAGGGGTTTACTGAAGACAAAGTGGAGGGAAAGAAGAGAGGGAGGGAGCCTGATGCACCGAAGGAACGCACACTGACGGGAAGTACTGCTCCCTGACCTCCGGCAGGGGTCTGGCTTATGCAGGACTGGATTTTTAACGCAGGCGCCCAGTAGATTTCTTTGCTTGCCAGGGTCCCTCGCTGAGCTGGTATCAACCCGGGCAGGGGCAGAGTGCGGCTCTTCGCTTTCCAGGAACGCCTTGCTTTCGTGAGCAGGTGTCCACCAGTGCGCGTGGAGCGGAGCTCTTTGGGGAGTGCCTGAGGAGAAACTAAATTTACGTAGGAGAGGCTGTCACAAGTAATGGAAGAGCATTGCCACCTGTTTGAGAGGCTCAGCTCATCTCACTCAAACTAGAGGAAGACCACTAAACTTTCGGCAGACTTCTACCCGTTCCCAGTGCCTCTCGGGAGGAAAAGCTTTTCTACTGACTTTTCTCTGGAAATAATTTGAATCTTGTTTATTTAAATTTACAGGACTTACTACTATGTTTCCTATGAAGTGAGAAACCAAAGCTGCCTCCTTTGAAGTCTGGGCTGGCTTTTAGGTCAGCAGAGGTCAAGACTGTGATCAGCTGGCAATGTCAAAAAATATGCAGATTATAGGGATGTGCATTTAGTCACTGGAGAACTACAGTCTTTTTCCAGTGACCGCTCAGGTTTTCACTGGTATTCCATTGTAGGCTCGATGGCTGGAGAAAAGTTCAAGATCTTAGAAGTTTTTCACAACACGTTGTGGTCAGAGTTTGAAAGATAAAGCTTGGTATTGCTATTGTTTCTAATGGCAAGGAAGTTGAGAACTGACTTTAAATAGCATTTCCTTACAAGACAGCTTTATAAACAAAATCTTGATATAGTACATTTTATTTGTGTATTTATTTTTAAAGATTTTATTTATTCTTAGAGAGAGGGGAAGAGAGGGAGAAAGAAAGGGAGGAAGACATCGACAGTGTGAGAAACAATTCATTGCCTCTCTTATGCCCCCCACTGGGGACCAGGCCTGCAACCCAGGCATGTGCCCTGACTGGGAACTGAACTGGCAGTCTTTTGGTTCGCAAGTCAGTGCTCAAACTATTGAGCCACACCAGCCAGGGCCTGATATAATACATTTTAATAAAGGAAACCTTATAATATTAAAAAAGTACACGGCACAGGCATGGAATAATCCCTTTTAGGGATGTCATCTATAAAGTTGATTTTAGGGAAAATCTCTGGTGGTTTTGCTGTTGATTATAATGTTGCATAATGTTTACATGTCATAAAAACAAATATTCTCTTCAGCATTGTTGAGAAGCCCATTGTTGAACTGGACAGGAATAGAAACGCCCATATAGGAGAAGCAATGTGGGTGGAAAGAAGACGGGCTTCAGTTTCCGTCAGAACCAGGATAACATTCCAGCCCTGTGACCGATCAGCAGCGTGCTCCTGCAGGTTATATGGGTTGTATGATCTCTCTCAGTCTTAGTCTCTTCATTTGAAAGTTGGGGTCAATACAACTTACCTTGCAGAACTGTTGGGTAGGTTCAGTGAGAGCCCATGAAGTTCTTACACCTATGTTTGCCACACAGTAACTGCTTAAAACATGGTTCCTACCATGGTTTTGGAACTCTCTCATTGTAAAAATGATATAAACATTGATCGCATCAGGAGCACATTTCATTTTGTTCTTTTGGCAGTATTTTATACCTGTATCCATGTAAAAATAATTCTGTAGTTCAAAAATTAAATGCAGAGATTATGTAATCATCTGGGGGGGGGGAGCAAAGTAAATGACTTAGCATCTTATGTAGAAAAAGAAATTAAGTGCCAGAGATATACAATCAGAGTATATGAGATTATTGAGGGATTATTAAGGGATTATTAAGTAGGTAGATTCCAACAGAGGCACCCAAGAACACCAACATTTAAGGGAAAGGCAAAAGACGTCCTAGAAAGGAGGATGTTCCGGAGGGAATCGAGAGTGTTCCTGAAGCCGAGGGAGGAGAGTACTTTATGGATGAGAGAGGGAGCAGCCAAGCGGGGCAGCAGCCAAGTGTCTGTTGGACTAAATAAGAGGGTCATGGATCACCAGGCTCAGAGCTCCTTGAAGGAGTGCTTGGGTCCAAAGTTTAATTGTGATGTCCAGGGCAGGAGAGGGCATGGAGAACAAAAGTGTGGATAATCCTTGCATCAGGAAGTGTCAGCGTAAGAGATGGATCAACCTGTAGAGAATTTTTACAAGTTATTTGAGCCGAACTGAAGACAATTGCCAGGAAGCAAAATCTCGAGGGATTGAGAAAAAGCTTGGAGAATGGCAGTTTTGCACCTTATTTTATACATTAGCTTCAAAGGAGAAGGCATAAGGAGGTGGGAGATTAGGGGGGAGGGAGAAAGCAGAGTGGGGAAATCTCTGAGATTGGATGAAAAGTAAAATGAAGAGACAAATACTTCTTCTACATCGGCAGGTACAGGACAGTGAACAACATTCACAGCGCATAAAGATGGTATGGGGACGAACAAGATGACAGTGAGGGGCTGTGGTCTGGGTTCAGGTGGGAGACTGTGCCCTGAGGGGTCTGGAAAAACGGGATCACTCTGACATGACAAAGGTGTGTTATGGTAGATGCAAAAAGACAATAGACAGGCTCAGTTAAGGTAAAGATTGACTTGTGTCAAGGAAGATACCAGCCTAAGACATGACTATAGGCCATGATTCACTTTTAAGAAGGAGCTTTAATTTCAGACCATCCCATGTTGTTACTTTAAGTCTCTGAGTTTGTCATGCCACCACTCAGGCTGCCCTGGAGCTTGTCGGGTTTAGTATGTGGCCCCTTTTTTGTCCACTGAGGGAAGGGTACTTGCCAGAGAGCAGCTTGGAGGTGAGAGTTCCATTTTTGTTATAATCTGGGAGCCAGTTGAGCCTCCTTAAATGCT
Organism: Desmodus rotundus; assembly: GCF_022682495.2. Taxonomy (NCBI): domain Eukaryota; kingdom Metazoa; phylum Chordata; class Mammalia; order Chiroptera; family Phyllostomidae; genus Desmodus; species Desmodus rotundus. The sequence goes on along the minus strand of NC_071394.1, from coordinate 30,921,475 downwards.
GACAGGAAGGAGCGAGTGAGAGAGAGGGGCTGAGATAAAAGATAATTGATGGATTTCTGAGCCAAAGAGGTGGAACACACTTCCCCTGGGCCTGGGGGGAGGAAGCAAGCTGTGGTATAGATGTGTGTGAGCTTGTAGATGGCCTGGCCAGCTCCCTTCTGATGACTTCTCTTTTCTTGTGAAGTTGAGGGTGAGCTATTCTTTGGAAGGGGTAAAGGGTGGGTGGGGAGAAATGGCTGGGTAGGAGTTTTAAGGAATGAAGAAGTTGAATTGGCTGCCTGAGCCTAGCAGAGAATTTGGAAGCATTGCTGGACTGGCCTGCAGGCCCTGTTGCAGTCGGAGACCATGAACTGTGTGTGGCCCAACCGCAAGGTTAAGGGACATTTCTGTAGGCTCCCTTGGAAGCTTGGGTTTAGAAGTAGGGTTGGGGGAGTAGGGGTGTGCAGGTGGAGCTATCCATATTTGGGGAATTTTGCCAGATGAGTGTAATGGCAAGGCAGTGAACTTCGCAGTGGAGTTGAGGTTATGTGTAAGGTGGCGATTGACACAATATGTCATGGAGTCTGGATTTGATAGGGAAGAAGTAAGAGCAGGAGGGGGTTGGCCCTGGCTGAGTAGCCCAGTTGATTAGAGGATCGTCATACGCCAAGGTTGCAGGTTTGATCCTGGGTCAGGGCACGTACAAGAATCAACAAATGACTGCATAAATAAATGGAACAAGAAATAGTTCTCTCTCCCTCTCTCATCAATAAATTTTTGAAAATTAAAAGAAATGAACAGGAGGTGGTTGGTGGAGAAGAAAACAGAGGAATCATAATACTGAAGGTCTTACAGAAATTAAATATAGATGTGGTGACAGCAATTGGAACGAACAGTGATAACTTGGGATCAGAATAGGCTGCTGGGTTTCATTTCTCATAGGTAGAGCAATTCTGGGTGATGACAAGGTCCAGGGGTTAGCCAAAAAAAGGGTGGCTTAAGTGACACTGAGAGGACACTCTTGAGATCAAAGAACTAAGATCTTGAAGCCACCCAAGACAACTGCAGGATTTGGGGTGGAAAGTAAGATTAAGCTATGTGCCAAAGTCTCCCTGAATGAGGAGGAATGACAAGAGGTTGGCATTTGATGTTGACAAAGTAGGGTATAAAAGCTAGTTTAGCATCAGCCTGAATGTCATCTGGAACTGACATTAGGGTTCTCCTCCCAACTTCTGGGTACAGTCTGTGGGATGAGGGTGAATGAGTGGCATCTACAGAACAGAAGCGGTCGTCCTGGTGGGAATGGGTCAGGATTCACTTAACCTGAGGAGGTGGAGGAAAGGACCCATTAGTCACATGATTGTGGATGAGAGAGACTTTACCATGGAATGAAGTTCTAGAGGACTTGGGTAAGCGCTATGGAGAGAGGGGAACAGTAGGAGTTTGGTCAATGGCAAGGAAGCTCAGAGCTCTTTGGAGGTTACAGTGTAGGTGAAGAGCCAACCAGAGGGGCTCACCTTTGGGCCAGTGGCCAGAGATAATAGGAAGCTGGTGCTTGGAGGGATTGCTGGCTGCAAGTATTCCAAAGAATGAGTCCAGGAATCCCTGAGAAGATGGGAGGAGGACGTCTCAGGTCTTTCTGGAAGGAGGCAGACTTCCTTGCACTTTTCCCACAGAGGGAGGGACATGGTCAGAGGCACAAAGAAGAAGGGATCTCATGACACCAGAGACGAATGACTGAGTAGTTCAGGGTGGCTGTGACACTGTTTTTGGGAGAGTGACTGAGTGTCAGGTGGGGCCATAAGAGGCCTGGCAGCACCTGCTCACCTGTTTATAAGCAAGGATGTGCCACAATCACTTACATGATAGCAATGAAGAGAGTGAGGGGAGAGAGAAGAAGAGGGGGCTGTGGAGAGAGAGAAGGAGAGAGAGAGGGGTGGGAGAGAGACTTCAGAAGGTTGAGGTTCTCCCAACAGGAACATCTAAATACTGATGTAGACAAGAAAGATTTCTTTTTGTACATTTTACTTTTTTTAGGATCTGATATGAACAAATAGATGTAGTAGCTGTTTATCCTTCCTCTTTATAAATGATGATTATCATCCATAATAAGTCTCTTGTGATTTAACCTAGAAACCAAATATATGCACATCATTGGTATTGCAAGCGACCTACCACCTGACAATCCTTAGATGAGACATTGTTATTCTTAATTTGTAAAGTTATTCATCCCTTGACTTCTTTAATTAAAAATTCCAGAGATAAGTAATTCAGAAACTCTAAGGCAGATTAGAGAACTAAAAGGTAACTGAAATAAAAATCTGAGTAGGGCCCCTGGTAGGACTCGGGGCTCTACCGTGCTTCAGGGACTGATACATTCACACGGTGAGTACTGGGTGTGGCGTTCTCAGAGTTGTTGACCATGTGGTTGTTCACACATTCTGAATTTGCTCCGGTTTCTCCGTGACTGCTCAGCAGTGAAATGTTAGCTCATCAGTCTATTAGTGCTTCTGCTGTTTTGTAACAGTTACAACAGGAGTCGATATAGATTGGGCAGTTCAATCATATTACAGGTAGAGGACAGGTAGTGTAGTCCTCCTCCTCCTCAGCTAAGATGTTCTCAAGGAGTCCAGTCCAGCAATGGAGACTGTTTTTCTTATTCTATGTGTGATGCAGCTTTCTTAGCCTGCATGTGACATGTGGGGTAGAGGCTGAGAACATGTGAGCAAGTGTGTGTGTTCTTCTGTGTGAGTGTGAGTGATCAGTCTTGGGGAGAATACCCAAGGTTCATATGCTGGTCAACATTTGAGATTTAAAGTTCTTTTTAACTCCAGCTTTTGCTTCCTGTGAGGCAAAAGAAGTGTTGAGCTAGATGGGCTGTAGGTCATCTGACCCACTTATACGTGTCCTGGTGAGGAATCTGAGAGTCAGGCTGGCGATTTGCCCGAGGTCATGCAGAGGCCGTGAGACAGAGGCCTGCCAGGAACCCAAGTTTCCTCCTTTTCTAGTTGCTCAGTGGCATTTGCTAATCGGGATAACGGAGGTACCGGTGTAATTTTGCTAAACATTGCTGAAATGAAGACGTGGACTTTAAAATGAATGTGCTAATGAGAACAGAGAAGAGAGGACTTGTTGGTATCGGGTGTGGCTTCTCCTAAGGTCTCATCTCACAGTCCTGAGTGGTTCTAGCATCTCGGTTCATTTGGGTGGGGAGCGGAAGGGCAGATGCTTCTTGCGTCCATCCATACATGAGGGTTACCTTCTGCAATAGCACGTGGGGCAAAACTCCAGTTAAACTAAGGCTCCTCCTGAAAACCCGTTGGGAAGACACCTGCGTAGTCTCTCAGTAAGACAAACACAGCTTATGTTTCCTCCTGCGTTGAGACAGGTGACTGTGTCTTCACTTGAGCACCCGATGAAGCCGCTTGCTTGCATGTGGGCCATGGTGAACCCCAAACACAAACCTTTGGGCACTGAGCAGTGGCATGCTCACCCCCCAGAGGCCCGTGGGGCTGACTGAGGAGGTGGTAGGGACTCCCGGGGGGGAGAGAGGGCAAGCATGGCACATCTACACTAAACAAAAACTAAAAACTATTTACAGGTTTTTAATTGATCATGTAATTAAATTTAAATAACAGCATATTTGACTGCACATTTGATGGCATCATAAACTATCATTTTGTTGAAGCCAATTAATTCCAGTAGGAAAGTCACATAAATGAAATATCCCACACATTAACATACTTCTTTCTTTCTTCTTATATCCTTCCTTTCTGTCATTTATTCTTTCTCCAAACGTAGCTTCTATTTTTTTTTCTGGCAGAAGTATTTTAACCCTCTCCCAAGCTGTGTATTGCTTAGAAAATGACACCCACTTTCTATGTCCTTTTATTTACTCTCTTCTCTCCCCTTGCCTCCAAGCTTCCCAGCCACAGCTGGTTCACCTGGTAGAGGTAGGAGTAGGCGTTTGGGTTTTTTCCCCTTTAATTAAAAAGCTTTTTACATGTTAATTTTGTTTACTTTTAGGCAAAAATATTTGATAACTTCCTCTTTCCTTTAATTTCTTCTTTCTTCAGTTAATGCTAATCTCCCAGCCAGTCATTTACTGGCTGTGGGACTTGATATAATTTTCTTAACCTGCTTAAACCTGTTTCCTCTTCTGTGAAATAGGGTAATGATAGCACTTTCCTGATATGAGTTGTTTTCCCCGAATCCATGAGATAATTGAAGTGCTTAGCTCAAGGTACAGCAAATATTTAATTAATTGCAACTATGAAGAGTTTCAGTTTTTTTTAAACATACACATGTAGTTTTATTTATCATTGTCATTTAAAATTTGATTTTATAAAATAAAAAAATACATTATTAAGAGTTCTGTATCACTGGAATTAAAACAATAGTAACACTAAGTTATTACATTAAAACCAGGTAATTGGAGATATTTTCAACTTGGAAAGTATACAAATGAAATAAATGGAGAAGGGACCTAATAGCAACATTTTGTCATTTGGATTATCAGTTATTTGAAGGACTTAAACAAATGTTCCGAATATTCAGATTTCTTTTGCTGCGTTTCACGCTTAAACACCTCCCTGCCTATATTCTGAGTCAAGCTACTTGAGCAAAACAGCTGATTTAGGGGGCATTTAGTTTTGTAACAAAAGATTTTCTATCTCCAGTTACCACCTTCAGAGGAATTGATGTTACAGTGCTGATGTAATCCGCTGGTTTCCTTTTGAACAGTGTGCAAAAAGTTACATCAGCCCCTGGAAAGTAAAACAGGTACCCAAAATGAAACCATTACACAGAGTTCAGTAAGGCATGTTAAGCCTTTCTCACCAAAAACTAACCAATGACATAAAACATACGATCTATAGGTGACTTGGTTTCAGGAGAAGTATATTTGAGAGTTATATTATTGTTCACATCTCATTTTCGGGCATGGACAGGGAGTTTGTAGGCCACGAAGCCCTTTGGGGATGGTAGTAGTGAAGAAATGCAGATGGACTTGCCCAGAATTGGTAATGAACTGTGGCCTGACTCTCCACTTTTCAGGTACAACCAAATCCTGTCTGTATAAAGGGGCAGGTCAAATGAACAAGAAACTTCCAACCGTGCCGGAAATGCCACAGCAGCTGTGACCTGTCTGGTCACTGAGCAGATTTCACCTTGGATCGCTTTCTGAGACTTTTCCTGCATATACTGTCGTCTTTGGCAGTCCTGTCACACTCACTATCAAATTGCCATCTTTGGAGGACCTCACCACTTTCTGTGTCTGAGGTGATGACCGCTAGTTTCTGGATGGAACTTTTAGCTGACCCAGCACATTAGGCATTTCCCGAGCTCAGGATCAGTAGTAGTTGCAAGTAAGGGGAGGCCATATTTCTATTCCTGAGTGCAGGTTTCCGATGGATGTGTGCCACGCTGATATAAACTGCTGTCTGTTGATGACAAATGAGAAGAGCTCGGCCACAACTTTGGCGCTTGGGCGCAGGGTGACACCTGCGCTGGGGAGAGTGCGCGCCAGCCGGGCCCACACCCAAGGCGTCCCAGGCGCAGAGTGCAGCCACAGGACAGGGCTCCACAGCAGCTCCCCGCCAATGGCTTCCAGTTTTTTAATACAATACTTATCTTTCAAATTACACATGCAAATAGCTGCTGCTGAAAGATAAAGAATATTTTCATCGTTAGGTTTCATTTCATTTCATCCCCACAGTAGACGTGAACACAGTAATAATGGCTGAGCTATGAAAACGACTTAGAATAGGAAGTTCTCCTCATAGCTTCTCATTTCTTTAGTCTTTAAATGAATTTTATTTTTAAAGGTATTTTACGTCCACAGAAACACAGCAGAAAGTAGGGAGAGTTGGCACATATCCCCTTCTCCTCCCACACAAACCTCCGCCCAGCAACAGCATCCAGCTCCACGGTGGTACGTTTGTCACCATCAATGAACATACACTGACTTTTTTTTTTTTTTTAACATAATACTTGCAAGTATAAATTATGCCTTAGAGTGTTTCGTCCCTGTGTTCCGGGAGCCTTCCTAAGGACTGCCTTTATCTAGCTTGTTACAACAAGGTAGCAGGTCAAGGGGGCCCAGCTGCGCATTAGCGTTTCATTATCTATTCAAGAGGCGGCAGCCCCTTGGATCTGGATGGACTGGCGAGTATAGTGCAATCAGTGTGTCCTGTCTGACTGCCCCTTTTCTTGTCCCTTCTACTTCATGAAGTTCTTAAGAGCCTCGAAATGCAGAAATACAGTCCGACCGGAACAATGGGGTGGGAGACAAAGCCAGCTTCAGAGATGCCAGTGCTTATGCTGAAGGAATGGAGCAGAATCTGCCAACAAATAATAACAGCAGAGGCCATTCAGACCGAGTTCCGGTGGGAGTGGTGAGTGAGTGGCGTGGTCTCCCAGCCCTCCTCATTCTGCAGGAGCTGGGACTAAACCTGGGGGGCGGGCTGTGCCCCAATCTCCAGTTACTGCTTCCTCAGCCCCACTGGCCCAGCGCCACTCCTCTGGCCAGCCTGCAGGGACAAGCTTGGGGAACCAAGCAGGAACATTTGGCTAAGCATTAACTTTCAAATGAAGCTCTGCCCTAATTAAAGAGAGGACCAGGTGCCAATGGTACGTGGCCCTGTAAAATGCTCTTATATTTGCATTTAAAACCAGCATTGCATACATAATGTAAAGATGAACAGTAAACTTCATGCTAATACTTGAAAATTTACTTTTTCTTTACTGACAACAATATTAAATACCAAATAAACAACCATGGAAGAAAGGAAAAAGCTTTGTATTTTAGTACTCTTTATGACCCTTTTTTCTTGCCTTATGAACAAGGAGCCCCCACAATTGGGCCCGAGAATTGGGTAGCAAGCTGTGTTGTCATAGCTACAGTGGAATAAGTCAATCCAGCCTGTCAAATTCTGGGCCCATGTTTCTACAATTATTAGTAAGCCCAACTTACTAACAGTTTGTATTCCACCTTATTTTATAAGACAGCTACTTGAAACTTGGCACATATTCTCTTATGGGATCACTGCTTTGAGTAGTTGTTGAGTTTTCAAGTTAGCCCATAAAAACTTACTGAAATGATAATAGAGTGATTGTCTTCAGTATATTTGAATGTTGGGTTAATGTAGCTGGAGACTATTATTGGTGTTTGCCAACTACAGTCATTCCTCAGCATCTGGGTGGGGATTGATTGGTTCCATGACCCCCTCGGACACCAAAATCCTAGAATGCTCAAATTCCCTATATTAGATGGTGCAGTATTTGCATATAATCTGTATTTGCATAAGGCTACAGCAGGGCATGCTCACCGTGATGGTGGGAAATTGGAACCCACCCCACCATTCTTTACACGTTGTTTCTGTAAGTGCTGACTGACTAATATGTAGCTTGCAGATGAACAGCATGTTTGTATAAGAATCCTAGGAACTAACTTCAAAAGATACAGACCCCGACCTTCAGGCATCCCAGCTCCAGGGGATTTGCTGACCTTCCACCTTGGAGCCAGGAGGATGTGAAGCTGAGGTGACGTGAAGCCAGGATGATGAAACCAGGATGGCGCACCAGACCATCACTTGCCTCATGGGAAGGGACTGTGTTCATCTGCACGTAGAGAACTTTGCAAACCCCTTTCTTGATCTCTTTTTTCTGTTCCCCGCTCCCCCCTTGTAAAACCTCTGCTCCCACTGAGATGGGGAGATGGGCTTTGAGATGTGAGCCCCCCTATCTTCCCAGGAGATGAGCTTTGAGACACCCGCCCCCACCATCTTCCAGATGGCCAACATCTGCAAATAAACCACGTTCCTTTACATCAGCACCTGCCTCTCAAGTACTGGCTTGCAGAGTGGCAGGCAGCTCAACCTGCATTTCGGTTATATCACTTCACTTATGTAGATTCAATGCAGTGCTAGGTGTGTGGCACATTCAAGTTCTGCTTTATGGAACTATCCGGGATTCCCCCCCCCAATATTTTAAATCTGCACTTGGTTGAATCCACTGATGTAAAACCAATGGATACAGAGGGCAAACAGTACTGCACTGCAGGGTTGTACTTAACAGTTGGGCGGGGCCATGAGAACTCTGGTTGATTCTGGCCAATGAACTGTAGGCGCTGGCACGGGCTGCCCGGGACGGAGCATTTAATGGACAGTGTGAGCCCCCCTGAGGTGCTTTTTCCTCTCTCGATCCAGGGATGGCTGCTCCATTAGCCTGGGGCGTGCTTGGCAAGGGGGTGACACAGAGCTGAGCCCCCGTGGACTGTGATGGCATAACCTGAGCTACTCTGATCAATAACGTTATCACTTGGAGCTCTTTGATTTCCAGTAGTAGAAAGCACTTGAAATTAAAGCAAAAATAAATTAATTAAATTTCTGGCAAATTAAAGCAAAAAAGGACCGGTTGGACCCTCGGGCAGCTCACAGACTGGCAGGAACATCCAGGTCTTAGATGGCAGGGGAGTTCTAGGACTCTTAGATACTCATAGTCCGATTCCAGCGTATCTCAGCTCCAACCACTTTCTGCTCCCGTTTTACTCTGCCCAAGAGTCTGATCTCTGGGAGAAAGGGCTGGAAAGTCTTAGTCTGGGTCATCTGCCTATCCCTCAGCCAGGCAGTGGGGACCTGGACGGACAGTCCCTGTAGGACTGCTCCCAAAGAAACATGGAGATGTTTGTCTCCAAAAGCAACAGATGCCCACCATCACACTGCACCCAGCCTCCTGGAGAGACAAAAGCACCCCAGGAACACAATTTCATAAGCTGGAGTCTGTGGCTCGGGAATGCTGATACGTATTTTGTGTCTGGACCTTATAGTGGCTGCTACGGGCGCTCCAGTTTGCTGGGCCTCTCCCTCCTTGCCTTTAGGCCCATGGCCCTCAATCCCTGCTGCACACCGGGGGTGGGGGAGGGGAGGGACAGCTTCTGTAAAAATAACCAATGCCCAAGCCTTACTCTCAAGATTCTGATTTGATTGGCTGGTGAGCGTGGACATCAGAATTTAATAGCTTCCCTGGTTAAACTAACATTTAGCCAGGACTGAGTGGCTCTTCTTTGGACCCTTAATCTGGCCAAGCCCCAAGGTATCACAGGGTCATTCAGGGCTGGATGGGTTGCCTGTGGCATGTTCCTCTCCCATAGATTTATTGCTGGAAGTAAGTTCAAGCTGCTTATTCTTTTTCTAGAAGTTTGAGATGTGTTTTCTGCAGTGGCTTAGTCCCCTTTTATTTACTCAAATGTAATTTTAGATTCGTTGCTGGAGCCAATACACTGACCTACTCAGCACTCAAAGGAGGAAAAAAATGAGAGTTTTTCATTCTTCGGCTCTTTCTTCCCGTGCTTTGGCAGCCTGGTGACCTCTCAAAAGTCCCTGCTTAGAGAAAAAAGGGATAAATCAAAATACTTCAGGTGTAGATGCTCATGCCAGTTGTGAAGATGCACTGGGGTGGCATGCGTTCTTTCTGTGACTTGAGCCAACTTCTCCTTACAAAGCAATCACTTCAGTGAGCTGGAGCACGAGACACCCTGGGAGTAGGGCTTGTTTTATTTTTGAGTTGCAATTATGATGCAATTGTGTCGCTGTTGAATTGCTTCATCCCGTTGGTCCCGACTTAGTGCATTTCATGTTCATGCCATTGTTACCCCCTCATCTGCCAGAGCCCTGAGGAGGAAATGCTCACTCCAGCTTTGGCGAGTGATTCCAGAATGTCTAGTCTAGGGTTCCTTGCAAGTTGTAGGTGGAGGCATTTATAGATACATCCACTTGGTGGAGAGCGCCTGTTCTGGGGAGGAGGAAGTGGTAACATGGGGCAGCTGAGTGAGCCCCCTCCGTGTGACTCAGGCTGCAGCTCAGCACCCGCTAACTGGAGGGGACAGGAAACAAGGCATTGTCCTTTCGGGTGAAGCCAGGGCTTGGCTACCCTGCTGCAGCCTTCTCCTGGGGTCACACTCCAGAGCAGGAGCCCATGCTGTTCCATGGATATGTTCGGGGTACATCTCAGCGTCCCTGGCTTTTCCTTTTTGCTGGGCTGGCCTATTGGGGAGTTTTAAATATGGAATACATTCCCCAAACTTGAGCAAGTTGTAGAGTCTCACTTAGTCTGTTCTTCTATTACATGAAGGGGATCCCCTTGGGTATTAAAATTCTGAGTTCTATACATTTCCTTAGAATCATGCAATTTCAGTTGTGCAAGGACATTAGATATAATCCGACTTCTCTAAGGAAAACTTTTCACAGAAGGAAGTTTGAAAACTCTACCTAAAAACCTCAGAGTTAGCAGTGTAGGTTGTAACAGGGAAGTGATGTGGTTTATAAACAGATCTGTGACTAGACATAGCATGGCTTCTGACCCCCACACTGCCTGTGGGCCTGGGGCTGTCTGACCCTGCATAAGGCGCCCATGACCCAGGGCAGGCCAGGCAGCCTAGCAGCTGGAGACATGACTTTGGAGTCAGACTCAACTGGGGTTAAACTTTGGTTCTTGAAGTATTATTATTTAACTTCTTTCAAGCATTTATGAATGTAAGGACCACTCGTGGTTCATGGGCAGTGCAGAAGCAGGCGTTCAGCCCTAGCTTGCTCATCTGGGCTGTTAATCCTATCAAAATGAACTTTCCAGTCAGGCTGAGAACAAGCTCTGTCTTGAGTGTCTTGGCCTCTGTAAATACACGAGAACTTGGCCTGACACATCTGCTTATCAGATATGCATTTCAGTGGTTGTTTGCTCAGATGGCACCTCACATGACAAGTTTAACTTAAATTTAGATTTTTAATTATTATTTAACATCTTCAGGAAGATCACACAATCATCAGAAGATGTTTGCACACGCCAAGCAATGGCATAAAGGCTGTGGAAATAGCCAAATCTCTCAGAGTAGTTCCCAGAACTTTCAAAATGTCGAGAAGTTAGAATAATGGACAGTTTGTCAAAGCTTCTGGTTTAACTTTCATGAGAAATCATCTAATTCCCATAATGTGGAATTCCATGAAGGGAAGAAGAAGCTTCAAGGGGACCTAGAAAACACAGGCACTCCCAGGACTCTTCCCCAGGTCTTGAACTTATGCTGTCAATTTTAAAGGCGTCATAGAGGTCAAGGTCACAAGCCCTGGCTGTGGAAAACAGTATGCCACTGTGGATACTTTGCATCGCTGCTGATGGCCAAGAACAATTCCCAAGGCTCTTCAGATGCTGAATGCAAAGCAGGCTTAGACTGAAGTGTTGATTATGATACTGAAGAAGGAAGTGTGTTTTGATAAATGTATGCTCTTGACAGTTGAAAAAATTATATAATTTCAGCAGGACCAGGGTGAGGAGTGAGCTGCCTGGGATGCAAACATAAGGAGGAAGTCAGTCTCAGGGTTTCCACTCAAGTGTCCTGAGGGTGAAGGGGGCGTCCTGAGGGTGAAGCCTCCCCTTATCATCTGTCCTAGGAACCTCACTTGCTCATCCTGATTTTAAATATAGTTTAAATGTTTTCTTCCTAACGAGCTGAGAAATCCATGTGTACTTTACAGTCCACAGTGTAAAAACTGAGGAAATGGAGTGGTCTCGGTTCTCTCAAGGAGGAGGGGCCCTGGCCTCCTTATGGGGTCTTCCTGGCCTGGCTGCCTTGGTGTCATCCCTTCAGCCTGAGCAGCAGCTTCCCTGAGGCCGGTAGGCATCCTTGTTCTGCGTTCTCATCGTGCCCTGTGCTTGTCTTCAGTGAGTCCTGATATCAATGTAATTTTTTTTGTTTGTTTTAATTTGTCTCTCCTCCTGACTGAGTTCTTTGGGAAGAAAAACTCTTCATCTCTTTACGGTGTCACAGCCAAGTCCCATGTTTGGCAGTACTCAGTGAATTTCAGAGCAGTGGATGCTTATAGAAAAACTGTTGAATGAGTGAACATGTTTCGTAAAGGCATTGAAATCACTTTTAATGCCCGGAAGATGCAGAGATAGTTTGAAAAGTTTCTTCCTTAATCTGGCCAACTTGAAATTCTGCAGTGACTGTGATTTGAAAGATCTGAACTTTCACCTTTTTAAATGAACAATATGTTTTATCATTTTCCTGCTCAGGGCAATGACTAAACCCTTGGACTTCAAATCTTTGAGGGAGACAAGGGCAAATCTGAGCGTCAGGATTTAGCAATGGTATTGTAACTTCTGCATTTGGCACAACCTCAAAGAGTCAACAAACTAGGACATCCTTTGGCGATGGGAAGAAAATTAATTCCTCTACTGACTGAATAATGGGTGTTTCTCCTTTAATGGTCAGTGCAGCCCATGGAGGGCTGATGAAACATCCCCAGGAGCCAGAGGGCCCTGATGGTCCAAACCTTGCCCTTGCCTTCAGTTGAAGGCTTACCCAATCATTCAATAAGACAGTATGTAACAGTTACTTTTTAAGACACAACTTCAGCAATTCTTTTTAATAGCTGAAGAAAGTTCGTCCAAGTGGGTGTACTGATTAGGAATCTTTGGAGGAAAGACGCCAATATCTGTGTACTGTTGTATTGAGTGAGGCTGCAGGTGTACTGTGTGAGGCTGCAGGTGTATTGAGTGAGGCTGCAGGTGTACTGTGTGAGGCTGCAGGTGTATTGAGTGAGGCTGCAGGTGTACCGTGTGAGGCCGCAGGTGTATTGAGTGAGGCTGCAGGTGTACTGTGCGAGGCTGCAGGTGTATTGAGTGAGGCTGCAGGTGTACTGTGTGAAGCTGTAGGTGTATTGAGTGAGGCTGCAGGTGTACTGTGCAAGGCTGCAAGCTTTTGAAAATCCCTCTTGTCCCACTGAACCTACAATGCTAACTTTCTAAAGGAGCAAGATTTCTAGTTTTGCTGAGATCCCTAGACAAATCATCTGCTTTTATACCATATAAGCAGAGGCAATACTTATATCTGACTCCAGTTTCCAAAGGGGGATGTTCACAACTGACAGCCTTCTTCATCCTGTCCCCTCTTAATAACCACAGAATGTCCTGTTCATTTTATCCAGAGAATAGTTTAGATTTGTTTGCATGGACTTACTATAATTCAAGTCCTGGTTTGCAACATTTAATAAAGTAATTATGTAAACATGTATATTTGTATTTCTTGGTCATCAGGTACGGGACACGGACACAAAGGGAGCAGTAGTGACGGCCAGAGGGTTCACAGAAGGAAAGAGAAGATAAAGGTCACTCCTCAGTCCCCTTCCGGAGATAACTGTGAATGTAGTCTCATCAGTCTCTTTTAATGGTATATATTTAAAACATTCTATTATAAAAGTAATCCTCGATTATTATAGAAAATGATGGGGGGAGACCCTATAATCGTGTTACGGGAGAAACTCAATTCTTCTTGCCAACACAGTAAAAAATTACAGAGCAGCAGATCTATTAGCGTGCAAGCAGGGTTGATTGGTGGTATGTTCTCAGGGAAGAGAATGGGCCTAGATAAGGTGGGAGGTGAAAGGCATAGACAAAGCAGGGTAAGGGTGGTGAAAGTAAGGGCGGCCAAAGGCCAGGGTGGCAAGTGTGTGCCAGCCCCTTTGTTCTGAGGACTTATGTAGTTGGTGGGTTGGGGGGTGAAGAAGTTATGTATTGATTGATTGACGGCTTTCCCAGGGGGTCGTGACTACCCAAACTTAGGCATGTGTGGGAGTCTGTTAGCCCAAATCCTTATCTTGCTCCAGACTCCATTTGTTCATCTTGTTGTAAAACAAATAGATGACAGGAGGCAGTTAATTAAAGGTGGGGCAGTTACCCAAAGTTATTTATGGGCTCTTTCTGTAAGCACTAGGGACTCCCTCATAAAACACAGTTACCAGAAGTAGGCAATTAACCAAAGTTGTTTTATGGGCTTCTTCTTTGGGGGCTATGGGCCCTTTCCGCCTTCCAGCCTTGGGATGAAAGCAGTTTCAAAGGCTTTCTTTCCCAGGTAGTGGAGGCATAAATAGAATTGCAAGAGCTGCCCTCCTCCCGTGCTAGCATGGTGTTTCCTGTGGTGTGGGAACACCTGGCAATATTACCAGACCAGGCTCAGGACTGCTGAGTCAGTGGGTGGGACATGTCTCCCTCCTTCTCCCTGCCTTGGCTTGCTATCTGTCCTACCTAACAATCCCACCACTTCGATGACCAGTGCCACCATCACCAACGTCCTGTGGGTTTTGCCCAGCATATAAAGGCAAACACTGCATATGTGTCACAGTATAAGCACTTTCCCAAACAAAAAAACATAGCACAAACTAATTGCACAAGACAGAAAAGAGAGCACACAGAACACACACCCACACACCCATTTCAATCTTATTTATAAACATTGATGGAAAGTATCAAATAAAATATTGGACATAAATTCCAGCAATTATATTTTAAGGAATGTACCATGACCAAGGGAAATTCATTCCAGGAATGTATAGATAACAATATATTAGGAAGCCTATTAGTATAATCTGTCTCATGAAAAATTCATAATGTACTTTTAAAATCTCAAACTTAATTAAACACACTTCAGTTAAAGTCAGAAAGACAAGTGCTACTCTTTTCTCCTTGTTTAAAAGTGCTTGTCAATACGATGAGCAAGATAATTAAACAAGGTGTCTAAATATTGGAGAGAAGGCGGCAAAATTACCTTCATTTGAAGATGATAGGATTGACTACCAAGAGAATTATTAAAACAGCTTTTGGAAGCATCAGAGATCCATATAGCATGCAGGTGCTGTATACACATATATACACATGCAAATCTATGCATAAATGCACACATATACATTAGTAATGTAATAAATATATAATGGCAATACATATGATAGTTTCTTATATGTCAGCAAAAACAAGTTAGAAAATATAATGGAAAAGATATTCCACTCACAATAGTATCAATAAAATTAAATACGTAAATACATGTAACCCAAACCCAAACCAAATAGAATGGAAACTTTCCTGAGAGAAATGCCGTTTGAATACATAGAAAGACAAATCTTGTTATTGGACAGGGTATTAGTTTCCTATTGAGCAAGTCAGGTTACGTGCCAAAGTATCCCTTTTTTCATCTGCACAGTGAGGGCAATATCACTTAATCATCACTCCCTCCCTGGGCTGTATGAGGATCGAATAAGAGAATGTAGAGTGACATCTGGTGCATAGTAGGCCCCCAACTAGGGTTCCCTGATAAAATACAGTTACATTTGATTTTCAGGTAAACAACAAAGAATTTTCTCTAGTATAAGTTGAAGGGAACCAAAGTTTTGCCATCCTGGAGCTGCCTTTTCGGGATATTGATTTTAAGCTGTTTATTGAGAAACAAGGCTCAGAAAGAACCTTTTACCTCCCCCACGTTCCTGCCCCAGAGATTCAGATAAAAAATCTGCTTCGGAAAGGGAATAATCTTAGGAGGTTTGCCTTTGCCTAATTTGAAGTAAGTACGGTAAATAAGAGGGCTTCAGGCAGGGCCAGTTAGCGAGGTGCCCCGTGTGCCGTTGTTCCTGAGTTGCCCAGAAGGATTTTCCTGCCATGTATGTTCTGCTCTTCCTCAGTCACTTCTGAACCCTAAGGCCTCATTTCCCCCTTTTCTCCTTTGTCCAAAATGTCCTGTATACCCAATGTTGCCTCACTGTCTTCGGAATTTTTATGCTTATGTGAATTCCCCATGCCCATGTATTAGAATTTGATTTTCTCCTGTGAATCTATCTCTGTTAATTTTATTATTAGCAGAAGAACTTAGAAGGTGAGAGGAAAAACATTATTATTTTTTAGCCCCCAGAAAGTACAGGGTGGGGCAAAAGTAAGTTAACAGTAATAAATGCTATAATAGTAAGTAAATAAATAATATAAGAATAAACTCTGTGCCTTGTGTAGGTTTGCAGTTGTATGTGACACACCCCCCGGGGCTGGGCTCACACCGGTCCCTGAGTTGGCACTTAATCATTCTGGCTCCTCTAAGGGCAGGAGCCTCCTCCTCGTGCCACAGTGCAGACTCCTTTCTGGGTCCTTCACAACTGTAAGAGGGGAGGCCAGATGGCAGCCCTGGTCCCTACCTTCAGGCGCCCCTGGGTGCTCTGCTGTGCCCCCTGAGCAGGGAGAGGGACTGCAGCACCCAGGCCTCATGCTGTGCACCCAACACCTCCAGGGCCCGGCCCGTCTGCTGAAGCCAAAAGACTACTGACCCTGTGGCTGCGTCCCCAGCAGGGTGGGTAAAGTGTCGACCTGCCTGCCAGAATCCAGGACAGTGGGATGTGAGCACATCAGTACGGTGGACTTTCCTCCTGCCTTTTGGGGATCTTGGTGTGAAGGAGAGGGGAAAATGTCTGTCATCTTAAGGAAGGGAGAAGCATACGAAGCTGGAAGTTTTTATCCACTTGTATAAGATCAGGTGACTTGCAGGTGGCTGGCTGAGCAGCTCTCACCTGAGGGGAGAACAGAGGTCATGTACGTAGACCTGGCTGGAGCTCTGGTGCAAACGCTGTAACCTCGGATTAGCGCTCCTTCCTGCCCCAGGTCCCTCTCTGCAAATTACCTGTAATCAAATGCCAACCTCATGGGCTTGCTGTGTGATAAAATGAAAAGATTCAACTAAAATGCTTAGTCTAGCACCTCCTATTAATAATAAGAGGAGAAGAAGGCCCTCCTGAAGTTGTGATGAAACGGCTTCTCTTGAGTAAACTGAAAGGTTTCCACGACATCTTGCTTTGTGCAGATGTCCTAGGTTTCTGCTCCTCCCCCCCCCCCCCGGCCCCAGGAAGGGGTGTGTGAGTGTGTGTGTAAATGTAGAAGGAGTTCAATTACCCCATGGGTTCACAGCAAAACCACCTGATCTTTATAGATTGAAAACCTGTCCTTACAGAATACCAACTGGCCTGCACACAGGGAAGACGATGCCAGAGGAATTTGTTCATACCCAGGATGGGCTGATGACTAACTTAATGGTGCCTCTGTCCTTAGTCCCTGATGGGTTTGCATCTGTGTGACATGAAAACTAAATATTAACTACTCCTTCCTGTGTCTGTGCCCACTAATATATGGACACACAAAAAAGGTGCCCCAAAACGCTGACATGAGAACTTCTTAAAGGTGGAAAGAAGGAAAATAACATTTATTGGGTGCAACTAGGTCCCGGGTGCTCTGCAAACATCACTTCATTGAGTCTTTATAAGAACCCTGTATCATATATAGGTTTCCTCGGTTTATAGAAATGGGCACCCAGAGGTTAAGCAACAACCCCAATGTAACACAACTGGTAAGTGGAGGAGTCAGGATTCACACCCATGAGCAACTCTGCAGCCACCTTCCCCTGGTCTCAGAGAGGGCTCCAACCCCCATGCGCACTGCAGATGTCGCACGTTGATTGTGACACTGTTTCTGCAAATCTAAGACAGCCTCAGTACTCCAAATACAGCTGGCCACCTTGCACCTGTAGGGTGGGCATTCAAACCATACAGGCTGCCTTCCGATTGGCCATCGTGACACTGGTGGCTTGGCCGGCAGGAGCAGAGAGGGAAGGCAGAGTCATGTTGCCTGGGTAACAAAGCTAGAGAAAGTCTGGAGAAAGTCATTGCGCTGAGCATGCAGGAGGCTAGTGAGAGTGACTGATAAAGGGAAAAACCCTTCTTCCCCCTTCTGGTCCCTGACCGAAGGCGAAGGCGAGGCCAGAGTACAGAGCCACATGTGCACCGTGAAAATCAACATGGCTGTGGGGTAGGTGTTGACCTGTCAGTCTAGTCTGGGAAAAGGATGGGATTGGCTGGGGGGGCGGGGGGGCTGGATCCTCTTGGAGCACAGGGAAGTTTGGGCCAGGTGATTTAAACAGAAGGAAGGGAGAAATATGCTCTCTCCCTCTTGGACCTACTTCATGGATGTGGGCTGGGGCCTGTGGGCCTTGCTGGTCCTGGAAGCTGCAGAGCCCACGTGGCTCTGAAAAGGAGGGAGCCTGAAGCCCGGCAGTGGCAGGGAAAGAAGCTGAGCTGCTTGGATGATGATGCAGGGGCCGCCTGCAATTCCCGAAGGACAGTATTTTGAATGGGAGAAGGAAGTCAGGGTGCAGCTTTGGACTGGTCTGGTAGGGGCGGCTGGGTTCTCCGGAGAGGACAGGCTTTGAGGCGGGAGCCTGCCATCCTCCCAGAATGCCCAGTTTTTGCATGAAAGACCTCTTTCCTTTTCTCACCTAGCCTCTGTCTCCAGAATTTGCCTATGGGTTATGACAGGCAGCCAAACCACACTTTCTGTTCAGTAACAATAGCAGGCGTTTTGCCAGTTTAGGTGTATCTTAGGGCTCAGATCCCCCTGCAGAAGGCTGATGCTAAGGTCAGGTAGACAGTGTTAGGTGTATGAAAAGCTTCCTGTGAAGGGTACCATTGATAAGGGGCATTTTCCATTAGCAATGCAAATATTTGAATCAATTGTTGCCCTTTCCTCTGTTAAAACATCACCTTTGGGATAGGTGACGTTTTATTTTGCTGCAAACTTATTTTCTGGATCACTTTTTTCTTTGTCTGAAGTATAGGCTAGACTTTCCTAAGTTGCCTGGTGATATTGGCTGACACCCTAAGCTTAGAATAATAGGTAATCTCTAGCTCTCTCCACCCCCACTCTTTCCCTCTACCAACACACATATTTTAAAGACAGGTGCTAGGTCATCCATGAAGAACTTGCTAAAAGGTATCCAAACTGGTCCTGCAACTCCTGGTGTTGGCACGTCACTTACCCCCAGCCAATATCTAAGAAAAGGGTAAAGATTGCTCAGAGAGTCAAGGATGTCTTTAATGAGAAAGGTCACCCCATGTGGCTACATTAAACGGTTTCTTGGGCGTGGCGTGCATTTCCAAAACGTGTTGGGACCAGGGCTGGAATGTTTTCTTGGGGTCCAAGGTGACCTGACACCTTGGGAAGTGGCCAGCTGAAGGAATTCCACCTGAGATGTCTGCTGCTCAGGAGGGGAGACCCCAGCAGAGCACACCTGTTGGCTGTACCTTCAAGCAGGAGCTGAGGAATAGTTATAGAAAGTGAGGTAAAAAGGGCATCACCCTTGTTGTCTGGATCAGAGAGAGGACAGCACCAGGGAATCCCTTTGGGTGGGGGAGGGATAGGGAAAGAGCCCGCCTGTAGACAATAGCTAAATAATTCCTCTCAAAAACGTCCACATCCTAATTCTCGGAACCCGTGAGTATGTTACCGTAATGGCAAAAGGGACTTTGCAGATGTGATTATCGTTCCCAGAGCAAGGCTCTCACCAGGATGCCACATAATGGCAATTGTGATGTCTGCAGTTACCTGCTCAGAACATTTCTCTCCATGTGAGTTTTCGTGACCTGAGCAGACTTAAGTGGCTTCTGTCTGACTCACTCTGAGCCTGACCTATTTGTGAAATGCTTTCTCTACAAAAAAGCTGGAGAGAAGTGCAGAGAATTATACATTGTAATCCTGGCACAGACGGGACTGTCTTACCCTCTCATTTTAGCTGCTCCCTGCCTGCCCGCGGCAGGTGAATGCTGACCGTATGTCGGCGAGTGTCTAACAGCCTAACCTATTTGCTCCAGCAGTGATTGGCAGGGGGGTGGGAGTGGAGTAGGACATGGGGGAGGAGGGTGCAAGTTCCAGAGTGGCAGGCCAGAGGAGGCTGGGAGGACCCCAGGGATGCCCTTCCCATTCTGCCTCTGCTTCGTGGTACAGCAGGAAACTCTTAAAGAGGAAGTGGGCTGCCCATGAGGCAGGTACCAGCCCAGCAGGACGTTGGCTTGGTGGAGTGGGATGAGTTGGGACTTTGTGCTCAGCTCTGGGTTTGGATTTTTTCTGCTGTTTTCCTTGCTGTGTGATGGTGGATTTTCACCCTCTCTTACAGAACATATTTCCTGGCCTACCAAATGGGCATAATGATCTGCCCTTCAAATCTCCCAGACTTCAGATAAGAGTAAATAAAATATTACCTGTAAAAGGACGCTGTATACTGCAAAGTGCTCTACAGAACTTATCAAAAGTGCTTGCAAATTGGTGGTTACAGAATAGTCACGAGGATGTAAAGTATAGCACAGGGAATACAGTCCATGTGGCACCAGATGGGTACTAGGTTTATCACTTAGGAAGTTATATAACATCCAATCGATGAGTTATACAACTAAAACTAATATATTATTATATGTTGATTATAATTGAAAAGTAAAAAATTACTCAAAGTAAAAAACAAAGAAACAGAAAGGGGTAGGAGATCTTTAAATGAGGTTTCTGAAAATTTGCCTTTTTCATGGGTAGAAGGAGAGGAGGCCGAGTTGAGCCCAAATGATGGCTGATGCTAACATCATTTGGACCAGCTGGGTGAGCCTGTGACTCTCCATTCTGTCCAGACTCTCCCACCTGCCTCCTCATCAGGGTTTGGGCGTGGGAGCCTAGTGGGCCCTGGGTCCCTCTGGGTGGTCACTAGAACTCTCGCTGCTAATCAGAGAGTGCCTCTGAGAAAGTCTCCATTTCCATCTCTGCGCCCACAGACAAAGAGCAGGGAGCCCTTTGGGGCGGAGTGGAAATGGTGGCAAAGTGGGCAGCACCTCACCGATTTGGGCCATGGCCCCCCACTGCGGCTGCCCTAGCCGGTGGTTACTGAATGTGCAGCCTTGAGGGGGCGCTGGTGGTAACCTGGGGTTCAGCTCAGATGACACACTTGTTCCTGCTGCTGAGAGCAGCTACCTAGAAGGGCAGGTACGGGCCTTTTCTGTGGCGGAGGTTGGGGTTGTATCACTGTTTTAAAGCTCCCTTCAGCTCAATTTGTGCAGAGATGGTGTGATGTGTGTCAGAGTCACGTGTTTAGATTCTGGTTTGTTTCCCAGGGAGATTTGACTCATCCCTCACTGTGGGCAGAGGCAGAGCTGGCCTCCTCCGCCTCTGGTCTCCTCAGCTCCTGATGTTAACAGAATGCTTGGCTTCCAGGGGTTTCCCAGGTCTAGCTGGGCCAGTTGAGATAGTGCCTAGGATCTGTAGTTAGGCTAGCAGGTGGGTCAGGGAATACACAGGCCACAGAAGGTACAAGGTGAGGAGGGAGGCCCAGCCTCAGCCAGAAATCTTAGACACGCTTCCTGCTGGGCTCTGCTACCTGTCCCAAAGGTGGCCAGCCCGGGTCTGCAGAGGAGCTGCTCTGTGGAAGTGGAAAGTAGGGAAATCGGCCACATTAAGAAGCAGAACCAGAGCCAGGTGCACTTAGGGACAGAAGCAGCTCTAAGGCCCTCGGATAATTGTCTTTTAAGATATCGTAACTCACCTTTACTGACATCTGACATGCAAAACTGTAAAGCTTTTTCACCTTTGTTTTTTGTTATGCTCATTACCTGAAAACACCCCCAGCACAGGGACTGGATCAATCTAGTGTAGTGGTTATTTATGTGAGTTGGACCCCAGCCGCCTGGATTCAAATCCCAACTTTACCCCTTACTCACTGAATGACTTGGGTAAGTGACTTAACCCGTCTGTGCCTCAAGTTTCTCATATGGAAAATGGGGTGAATAATTGCTGTGAGGGAGGAAAATGTGAGTTAAAACACGTAAAGTACTTGAGACAGGGTCTGGCACCAGATAAACGCTGTTCTTGTTTCTGGTTATTATTTCAAGAGTATAACATTTCCCCTTTCCTTTTGGTATCCCTGGATCTGATGGAAAATAGGTTTCAACCTGTCTGTCAAGTTCAGCCAGCTGGTTGCAGCTGCCTGTGAAGCTGCGTTGGAAGGATTCTGAAGATGCGTCCAATCTCAGCAACAGAATTGTACGTGTCCCCTCAGCACGGTCAGCCACCAGTGAGAAAAGAAGGCAGAAGCGAGGCCTCTTAATCTGGGCCCACAGATCCCTTCCTAGCCTGTAGACAGAATTCATGGGGTTTGTGACCTTGAATTGGAAAAAGTTAGAGTTCTTATTTTCACCAGTAGGACATGAGTGTCATGCAGTTTCCTGTTAGGTGGCTTGTCCTGCTTTTCAGTACTTTTCTTACCTCTGTCCCAGCCTCCGTGCCAGCCGCTGCCTTTGCCTTTGCCCTATCCTGTCCTCGGATGGGCTTTCCTGCCACTTCAAAACTAGATGTTAAATCTGCGTTTCGCACCCGTTACTTAATGTGTTAATAAAGAAACACATATCTGGATGCTCACATTTCAACATAACTGGTTTTCTGTGAATACTTTATATTTCATTTTATGCATTTTAGAGCATTATCCCGAGTAAAGGTCCGTGGGCTTCACCAGACTGCCGGAGGGGTCCACAGCACAAAAGGGGGTGACAGCTTAGAGTGTGGAGGCAGTCCCCAAGGCCACTCTGATTTTCGATGCCAGTCCCAGGCTCGCTCCCTGAGACCACCTGTAGCTTCGATAAATTACTAGAAGGACTTACTGAATTTACTCAAAGTGGTTACACGTGTGGTTACAGTTTGCCACTGAACGGAATCAGTCAGGGGAGAGACACGGAGCGCAAAGTGCCAGGAGTGGAGCATCTGGCTGTCCTCCTCCAGCGGAGTCGTGGCCAGCACCAGCTTTGCTTGCCAACGCCGCCTGACAATACGCGTGGAGCTTTGTCAACCAGGAAAGCTCACCTGAGCTTTGGTATCCAGGTTTTACCTGGAGCTTGATCAGGCAGCCATAGTGGACCACCTGCTTGGCTGAACTTTAGTCTTTAGCCTTTCTGGAGGTCAAACTGATAGCATATGGCCAGAGCCTCCATGATAAATAGCATCGTTAGGCTATCCACTGTGGTTCAAGGCCCCCAGATAAACTCTCAACAGGCAGGACATTCTAAGAGCTTAGGAATACCTTGCAGGAGCCAAGGGCAAAGGCCAGACCTCCCTCTAGGGGACCCCTGATTCCGGACACTGCCATGGAGCTCCACGCCTGGAGGTGGGTGGGCGAGGGTGGGGACCGACTGACACACAACAGCAGTAGCTACTGAAACACCATGTATGGGGTGATTTTTTTGTACCCTGCAAAGACAACATAGGATTTATGATTTCCAGAGTCTACTGAATAATGCTGGTGATTAAAAACATTGCTGGGTTTTGGCTTCACACCTAACACTTTTGAAAATGTATTTCCATCTGTTTCATTTAATCCTTAAAAGAGGGAGAAAGAAGAGGTATTGTTAAGCCTCTGAGATGCGGGAGGCCCAGGAGGTTGGGCAGCATGTGGACAGTTAGGGCCTCCTCCCTCACCCCGAGCTGCCTCATGCCACCTTAGTCCTGTGGCCATTCAGCAGAATTTTGCAGAATCAGGGATCCGGTAATACCAGGCTGGTGCTAGGAGCTTAATGAGTTTTGTAGCTGGCTTGTCCTGGAGCACAACGCAGGGAGTGATTACATCAGGTCCCTGCCTGCCCCGAGGGACCAATTCCACCTGGGACAGCAACCATTGCTGGGTCTCGGAGTCCCCAAGGCCCTGGTCTCCCTGCTTGGGCCGGTACCAATCCCCAGAGGAGTCCCCAGGGAACACAGCAAGCCAAGACATGACCTCACCCTGAAGCTGGGTGTAAACTACACGCAGTCAGTCTCTGTGTTAATATGGGAAAGCCACTCTCAGGACCCTTTCCGCAGTGTCTTCCAGGGCGAGGCTGTTTCTGCAGGAGCAAGTTTAGGGAGCACTGGCCTCCCCCCAGGCCCCTCGGATCCACACTGTCCCCACAGAGACAGAAGAAGACTGTTTAGGGGGTGGCTGGGATCCAGAGAGCTTTGTGTTTTTCCTGAAGCACATCTGTGCTCTCAGGTATACTTGTCTATAATTTGTGCAGAAATTGCCCTGTTTTATGGAGGTCTGTGTGGGTTTTTCAAGCTACTTTCAAAAAGGAGAATTTAAAACGACCGTTCTCTCCTCACTGCAATGCTATCACCATGATCAGAGCAAGAGCTTTCAGGTGATCACTGACATGTCCTGGGCCTCTACCCTCGGCTGACTGCGCAGAGCAGGGCCTCGGGGCAGGGCCTGCTTGTCCTGTTCACGCTGCTTCCCAGCACTTGTTTATTGAATACATAACAGAAACAATCCTATGAAGTCACTCACTGTGTTAATTTCCTGTGGCCTCTGTAACAAATTACCAGAAGCTGAGTGACTTAAAACAACAGAAATTTGTTCTCTTGCCCTGGCCAGTGTGGCTCTGTTGGAGCCTTGTCCTATAAACCGAAAGGTCATGGGTTCGACTCCCAGTCAGGGCACATGCCTAGATTGCAGGTTCAATCCCCAGTCGGGGTGCGTGCCGGAGGCAACCGACTGATGTTTCTCTCTCTCTCTTTTCCCTTCCTTCCCCTTTCTCTAAAATTAATAAGCATGTCCTTGGATGAGGATTTAAAGTTTAAATTTAAATTTAAGAAAAAAAAAAGTGTTCTTTTATAGTTCTTGAGGCCAGAAATGCAAAGTCAGAAAAGCAAAGCACCACTGGGCTGAAATCAAGGAGCCGCAGAGCCACATCCCCTCTGGGAGCTCCAAGGAGATCTGTTCCTGTTGCTTCCAGCCTCGGGCAGCCCTGGCATTTCTGGCTACAGGACTTCAATCTCTGCCTCTGTAGTCACATCTCCTCCTCTTCTCCGTGTGTCAAATCTCCATCTGCCTTCCTTTTATAAGGATACATGTGACTCATTTGGAGCCCACTGGGAAATCTAGGCCAATCTTTCCATCTGGAGATCCTTAATCATACCTGCAAAGTCCCCTCCCCCCCCTTCTACATAAGGTAGTGTGGGGGCTCAGAGCAAGCCACCCAAAGATTTGCTGTTGTGGTATGAGGATTGTTTTGAGCTACAAGTAATTTTAGCTTCAGGCTCCAGAGAAACTCCTTTCCCTTTGAGTACCTAAAAAAACTCAAATTAGGGGCCTTGCCCCTGCCCACCTATATGGCAGGGAAAATGTATTTATTAAACATCTGCTCTTCTATCATCCTGCAATGACCCAGGGAAGCCCCCAAGACATCTTGTCTTATCCCTAGCTCAGAATGTCTTGTATACCTAGATTCCCCTTTTTATCTCTGAACCTCACCTGCGTGTGGGGTCTCTGACGCTCTCAGGTATGTGGGGTTGCCATACGTATGTATGTATTAAATTTGGTTATGTCCTCTTGCTAATCTGCTTCATGTCTATTTGATTGGATGAGCCAGAAGAACCTGGAGGGGAAGAAAAGTTTCTTCTTGCCAAAAGGGCATGAAAATCCATCGCTCGGCCTACCGTCGTTGAGAGGCTATAAACACCAAGAAAGCTCGGCCGTCCCTCACCTGAGCACCGCTCCTAAACAGGGCTAATGCAGGGGGCGTGTGGACAGAGGGCTCTGGTTCGTGAGGAGAGCCACTGTGCCCGTATTTGGGAGCCTATGTTACTGTGGAAAACACAAGAACCAGGAACAACCACCTCCTTTTGCTCTCAGCAGACCCACACTTACCCTGCCCAGAGCAGGTTCTTGCACTTGAACTTCAGGTGGTGATGGCACATGCCTGGAAAAGCAGAGGAGGGCTCTGTCCTGGGGCTCCCTGGGTGTCTCTGGGTGGGGGGGGCCCTTCTATTCCCCACTGGTGCAGGTTAGTCACACTTCCTCTTGGCAACAACCCAACTGCTACTCAGCCCTGCTGGGTGGGTAGGTGAGGGAAGCAGATAAAGGATAGTAAATAGTTTAGAAAGGTCAGATGCCAGATAAGAAAGGTCAGGTCAAAAGCAATCCTCCCAGGCTGCCCCGCTAAGTCTGCAGCCGGTATGGTGCAGTTTGCTGCTCCTGCTTCCTGCAGATGCTGCCCCTGCTCTCTGTCCCCAGACAGGTTAAAAACAGACTGACAAAATGGACAGGGGCTGGTGCCTGAATTTAGCAGGCTTATCTCTGCTCACCCCCACTCCACATCAACCTCCTGCTGGATGCCCTTGCCTCCAATGGTTCTGAATAATTTTTTGAGCTATTATTCTGGGGACCTTCATAATTGAAATATTTTATACCCCATTCTCCAGACTTTCTCTAAAACTGCCCCATCTCACTGTTTTGGCCAGGTATTCCTGACCTTCCACAGTGAGTCCGCAGGTAAAGGTGAGCATAAAGCAGAGGGTAATCCCAGGACCTCTCCACTCAGGTCCCTGCTACCACCTGGCTGGATGAAGCTGGAGTGAGGGGTAGGGCAGGTAGATTCACATTTTTCTTCATGGAAGGCTCGACTGTGTCCACCTGGGTGGGCTGCACTCTCCAGGAGCCTTCGAGCTTTGCCTCTGATGAGCCCTAGGCAAAGCCTCCATCCATTTCTGCATAGCTCTGTTTGATTCAGTCCCTGTTGGCACTAAGAATTAATGGAGAATCAGGTGGTCTCAGGTGTATTGCTGCCTTGAGCCACTACATCTCCGCAGACAGGAAAGCATCTCTGGGCTTGTTCGCGGGTCTAAAATGGGACAGGGTGAAAGGAGTTCTTCAACAAGGATCTTTCTGGGGATGCCACTCTGGGCCTCTCTGGTTATTAGGGTTGGCTCAAAGACCCAGCCTGGATCTCAAAGCCCAGATTTTACTCTGTCTGTGTCTGTGGTTTTCTTGAAAGAGCAAGGGTGAGTTAGTTTAGTGGCACGTGGCTTTATGTCTGTCTGAATTTGTAGTCACTGTGTTTTATTTGTTCCAGGACAAGTGTAGGATGGCCTGGGTCTTGCACTTTCAGAGGGGGGACCAAGCTTCTGGCCCCACTCAAGTGCTGAGGAAAGGGGCAAGGTCATGGTTGGAAGGCTACCGCATCCTCCCCTTCTACTTCACCCACCCTTGTTGGCTGGATCTGCACATTCTTTTGAGGCAGAGAAGAGCCTGAAGGGACATGCCAGGAGGTGGCTGCTATACCAAAATATCACAGACCAGGTACTTTAAAAGAACAGAAAGTTATTTCCCGCAGGGCTGGAGGCTGGAAGGTGAGGTCAGGTGCAAGGCCGGCCCGGTCCTGGCGAGAGCGCTCGTCCTGCCCTGCAGAGGGCCTGCTCTCTGTGCCCTCACGTGGTGGAGAGGGATCATCGCTGGTGTGTTTTTCTTGTCTGGGAAGCTCGTTATCTGTCCTTCAATTTTAAACATAGCTTTGCTGGGTGGAGTAGTTTTCCTTGTAGGTCTTTGCTTTTAAGCATTTTGAATATCTTGTGTGAATCCCTTCTGGACTGGCAAGTTTCTGCTGAGAGATCAGCTGACAGTTATGGGAGGTCCCTTGTATGTAACTAACTGCTTTCCTCTTGTGATTTTAAGATTCTCTTGTCTTAAATCTCTGCCATTTTAATTATGCTGTGTCTTGGTGTGGGCCTCCTTGGTTTCTTCTTGTTTGGGACTCTCTGGGCTTCCTGGACTTATGTGTCTGTTTCCATCACCAAGTTAGGGAAGTTTTCTGTTACTAATTTTGCAAATAGGTTTTCAATGTCTTGCTCTGTTTCTTTTCTTTCCAGTACCCCCATGATGCAAATGTTGGTATACATGATATTGTCCCAGAGATCCTTTAAACTGTCCTCATTTATTCATTGATTGATTGATTTTGATTTTTCTTTCTGTCCTGATTGGGTGATTTTTGCTATCTTATCTTTCAAATTGCTGATTCAGTCCTCTGGTTCATCTAATCTACTGTTGATTCCCTCTAATGTATTCTTTATTTCAGTTGTTGTGTTCTTCATTTTTGGTTGTTTTTAATTTTTTTAATGTCCAAATTATGTTTCCTATCTCTTTGTTGAAGTTCTTACTAAGTTCATCTACTCTTTCCCTGAATTCACGGAGCATCCTTATAACCAGTGTTCTGAACTCTGCATCTGGTAGATTGTTCGTTTCCATTTTGTTTAGTTCTTTTTCTGGAGTTTTGTTTTGTTCTTTCATTTGGGACATGTCTCTTTGTCTCCCCATTTTGGCAGCCTCCCTGTGTTTGTTTTAATGTATTAGGTAGAGCTGCTGTGCCTCCCTGCGTTGGTAGAGAGGACTTACATAGTAGGGGTCCTGTAGGTCTCAATGACACAGCCTCCCTGGTCTCCTGAGCTGAGCACTCCAGGTGTGCTTGCCATGTGGACTGTGTGTAGCCTCCTGTTGTAGTGGAGCCTTGATTGCCGTCGGCATGTCAATGGGAGGGACTGACCTCTAGGCATATTGGCTGTGAGGACCTGCCGTGACTAGAGCACATGAGCTGCTGTGCAGGGCCCAACCCAGTGGAGAAGGAGTTCCTTCAGCAGTTTGATCCCTGGTCAGGGCGCATGCCTGGGTTGTGGCCTGGTACCCAGTTTGGGCACCTGCGAGAGGCAACTGATCGATGTTTGTCTTAAACATTGATGTTTCTCTCCCTCTTGTTCTCTCTGCCTTCCCTTTTGTCTAAAAATAAATAAATAAAATGTTTTAAAAAATGTAAAAAACATTTGGGTAAACTAAGCAACTTGTTCAAGTCAGATATCTAGCAATGCGCAGAGCGACATTCAAGGCCAGGACTCCGAACCCAGTGCTCTCTCTTCCCTGTCACCGTCTCTTCTCCATTCACTCAGCTGCTACAGGTTCTCTGGGGTACCTGGGGTGTGGAGTTAGGGCTCACGAGGATTCACATCTCCCTGATTCCAGAATCTCTATGTGGCCAGGTGTGTTAGACTAAATAATGCTCCCCCCACAAATATACCTAGGTCTTAATGCCTGGAATCTGTGAATGTCACCTTATATGGCAAAAAAAGGACATCACCACAACCCAGAGGTAATTCAATTAAATTTAATCCAGATGTGGTTAAAAATCTCAAATGGGAAGATTACCTGGATTATCCAGGTGAGCCCTAAATGCAATCACACATATCTTATGAGAAGAAGGTAGAGGGAGCTATAACCCACACAGAAGAGAAGATGATGTAGCTACAGAAGCAGAGATTGGAGTGATGCAGCCACAAGCCAAGGAGTGCTGGCAGCCGCCAGAAACTGGAAGAGTTGACAACAGATTCTTCTCTTTCCTAGAGCCTTGGAGGAAGTGCACCCCTCCCAATTCCTCAATTTCAGCCCAGGGATTTTGATTTTAGACTTGTGGCCTCCAGGACTGTGAGAGAATAAATTTCTGTTGTTGGAAACACCCCAGTTAGGCAGCCAAAGGAAACTGACAACCAGGTTGCCCCAGGAAGCTCAGAGTCTGAAGTCCTTTGACTCTGCATCTGGGAGGTAAAGTAGGGGATCCTAAGGGCATTTATGCCTGAGGCAGAAATGGACAGCGAGGCTGAGCTGCACTGGCATTGCATTGAAAGATTTTAGCAAAATGGTCTATAGGCTCCAAGGAATCAAAAGTTGGAAGCTACCCATCCAGGAGTCCTTACTATGTACCTGCTGTGTGGTAGACCTACTAAGAATACAGCTATAATAACATTCGGGATGGGATGCAGGTGGATTCACGTTGTCGAGTCTGAGGCGAATCTCCTCTAGGCTGGGTTGTGGGCTGGAGCCATTGGGAGGCAGAAATTCCCAGGCTCATCCTGCTGGCTGTGCTAAGGGCTCAGGCACCTGGCAGGAAGGGACTGGAATTGAAATCTCTACCTGAATGCCAATGTGTGCAGGGTGCCAGTCCCAACGATGGGTGTTTGGCTCAGGTTTCTCCAGGAGTCAAGACAAAGGCAGTGAAGGGACGAAGCCTAAAGTCCTTTCTGATCTGGAAGGAAGTTCACGAGGTGGAGCGTGGCTCTGCCAAGCTCCAAGGGGCCTGGGAGGCCTGCAGCCGGAGTGGAGAGTGGTGCTGGAATTAGCAGCTCTGAGAGCTGTGCTGTGGACACTCACAGCAGGCCTGCCCCAGGGACAGAGACAGGCCTCACCTGGACCTGTGTCTGCTCGGCCTGAGGGAGGGAATGATGTCCCGGGAGGACAGAGGGGCCTCCGGGCCTCTCCTCCACTGGTGGTCACACTGTGCAACCCTGACTCTGGGCCTGAGGGTTTCTGGACCTCAGTTTTCGTATGACACTCCTACCTAAGGATGGAAGTGTATGTGACCTCTTCTTGGAGGCTGTCCATCAGCACTCTGGACCAGAGAACTCCACTTACCCGATTCATTGAGTCAGCTGAGAGGGGGCCGTGGAATCATCTTTTCCTCAACTTTATGGAAGAAACAGAGCTCAGGAAGGAGGGAGGGGCCCTAACAAATCAGGGAGAGAGAGGAAGGGGAGGGTTAGTCAGGAATGGGGGCTGGGGATGCTGATTGGCACCCAGCAGCTGGAACATTTCAGCCCCTTCCTGAGAGAAGCCCTGGAGGAAAAGTCCTGTTCTGTTCATTTTTATGTGAGGGCACTTTGAGAACCTGATGTGGGAATACACTTGTAGCTTCTGTGGCTCTGTGTGGCTCTGTCTTCCCTCTTTCAGTTTGTCTTTCTTCCCTTCCCCTGTTTCTTCTTCCTTCTCTTCTCCCTCCATCTCTCTGTTCTCTGTGTGTGTCCCCTGGAGTCTTCCTGTCTCTGTCCACCCACAACTCCTGTTTGCCTCTCTCGCCCTCTCCCGTACACTGTCACGCATGCGCACACAGAACCTGACTTTATTTGAATCTCCGCGGATAAAGCGCCAGGATGTCACAGGAAGCACGTGTGCTCTGGGACTGTCCAAGCCCATTTTTAACTTTTCTCATTTATACTTTCTCATTCATCTTTTTAAAATAAATACTTGCTCTCAACGTCCTTTGTGCTTTTCTGTCCCGCTTTCGTATCTTCCTCCACTTTTCTCACCCAAACACCTTCCCAGTGTCGCTCCCCCATCTCTCCGAGCTTGCCAGAGGAGTCTCAGCTCCTGGGGGCCCAGGTGGGATCAGGGGCCTGCAACCAGGTTCCTGGTTTGGGGGGGTGGTCAGCAGGCGGGCATGCTCAGAGAAGTCTGGTTCCTCACCCTGACTCCTGAAAAGCCACTCAGACAGATGGAGGAGATAACAGCCTGCTCTTAGTTCTTGGCCCTGCAGGGCTACTCCCCCAACCCCTGCCACCATGAAGCCCAGGAGTCCTTAAAGAGCAGGAGAAGGGTGCCCAGGTGAAGGCTGCAGGTTGTCCCTTTAGCACATGATTTATCTGGGATGCCGGAGGGGGTGTCTGAGTCCTGCCTCTATTTCCAGTCGCCTCTGGCAAGTCATGTAATCCCTTGGACCCTCAGTATTTTTAATCTGGAAAATGGGTATTGTATTTGCTCTACCTGTTGCACAAAGTTTCAGTGGTGTGAGCTACCTCTGAGCGTGCTGAAAACAGATAAGGATAATGCTGACAGCAGCAACAGTCACGAGCTGCACTGTTCTGTTCTAGGCCCCTTAATGTATAAACTTACTCCTACACCAACCTCATGGGTAGGTGCTATCATCACCTCTGTTTTACAGGAGAGGAAATGGAGCTTCAGAGAGGTTGAGTTGCTTGTCCAAGACTGCAGAGCTGCGAAGCGGCAGGGCTGAGATTCAAACCCAGCAGTCTGGCCTGAGACCTCACATCCTTATGGCAGTGTTTTCCGAATGGCCTGGGAAATGCTCTGCTATTCCTGTACTTCCACGGCCTGGGAAATCAATGTTGGTGCCTCTCTCCCTCTGAGAATCTGTATTTACCAACCCGGCTCTATGGACAAGTTTTCGGCAGGAGGTGATCCAGTCTTCAGGAGCAATTGTCCAGGTCCTGAGAGCATGTGGTCATTTCTGCCTGGGTCTCCTTAGGGGTAAGCAGTCCCTGGGAGGCAGGGTGGGCTTCTCCAGGGCTTCAGTGACCATCTGTGTTTTTAGGGGAGGTCTCCTCAGGCTTTGCTACCACAATCATTTATTTTTGAAGAATTACTATTTCCAGTTTGGCACACCAGACGTCTTATTTGTCAGTCTCATTCTTTCTGGTTCCTGGTTGCATATGGACTTTGATGCTGCTATCATAGTTTGTTTTCCTCCTGAAAACAGACTTTGAATGGGAACCACCGTGTATTCTTCAACCAACATGACTTCCGTGTACAGGAAGGACACTGCTTATCTCCCTGGGGGACATGACAGATGAAATCTGTGTGGCCTTCACCTCAAGAATCTTGTCGTCCATTAGCGACAATATGACACGCACAGAGGTTGCTGGAACTGCCCAGGGATGCATCGCTGCTAAAGTCACGACAGGACTTCAGACAGAGCTCTCAGGGAAGCTTCCACGGAGGTAGATAATTAAAAACTTAGAGTGCAGAGATCCCCAAACAGAGCAGTTCACATAAGGTAACTCAAGATACCACTTTATTTCTCTCTCCTGTAACAGTGCAGATGTAGGTGGCAGTCTAGGCTGGTGGGACAGCTCAGCGGCACAGGGTCATTCAGGGATCCAGTTCTGCTCTATCCCGTCTCTTTGCTCCACTGTCCTGGTGGGCATTGTCTTTATCTGCGTGGCAAAAGCCTGCTCATTGCCACACTGGCATTCCAGCTGTGGGAAGGGCGGAAAGAGGATGGAGGAACATACAACAGATGCTTTAAGGGGCAGACCCAGAAGTGGCTCCCATATCCTGTTGGCCAGAAATGGTCTTTGGCCACATCTAGTTACAAAGGAAGCTGGGAAATGTAGTTTATAGGCAAGTGGCCAAGTGTTCAGCCAAAAGTGTAATGTGGAAGAAATGGGTAATAGGGGATCATTGTCTCTATCCCAATGACTTGACCTTGGCATATGGGCAAAGTGTTGTTAGGGGGCAGTTAGAGAGGGCAGGCGTTCCAGAGGAGAAAACAGCAGAGATGTGGGAAGGTGTAGGACGGATTTGGAGAAAGTAAATATTTCCAGCATCACTGGAGAGCCGGCTTTATGTAGAGGAGGTTATGCCCACCTCTGGGTGAAGGTGGGGTGGCCTCATCTCTTTAATAGACTGCTCAGTCTTCTCATAGATATTACTGCTACCCCCAAACTTGTATCTTCTTTAATCAACCACACAGGATGTGTGTACTGTTGGCCCTACTCAGGAAATTTAATCTTGAACCGATAACGATCTAGACCCGATCAAAATCTTGGCTCCCCAAGAGTGTGATATCTTCAACAGTGATTCTTGTATTTATGGCAATTGCCAGAAAGTTCTGTAAAGGACTACATTAGCCCAGTTTCCTAGCAAAAGACCTTCACTGTGTTGGATTTTATGTTAAACTTTTGGAAAACACAGCCACATGCTAACAAGGGAACAAACAAACAAGAATCATATTTAAAAAGAATCAATGAGATATATTTCTTTATATCATGCTGCTCTGTCCTTGGCATCCAATATCATAGCCAACATCATCGACTAAGACACTGACCGTGGAGAGGTACTGTGCCAGGTGCGAGAACTATTGAGAAAAGATACAAAGTCCCAGACATTAAGGAACCCACAGCCTGAGGCAGGGTGTAGGGGCATGTGGCATGTGGAGTGGACAGATAAGTAATAGTCATTTATGATATAATTTGTGAGCATTTTGAGAGACATACATAGGATATGGTGCTGTGGGACCCTGGAGCGGGAAGGCTGAAGAGGGCCTTCTTAAGGAGCTGAGTTTTAAGGTTCAATAGCGTTAATAAGTGAGAGGAGTAAGTAAAAGCATATTCCTAGCAAAGACATGGAGAAATGATGGAGGGAGGGGTGCAGGTAGGAGGGAACCGAAAGTAGCCCCGCAGGGCTCTGGTTTAGGGGAGGAGGAGAATATGGCAGCTGGGAGAGGTAGCTGGGCTGATTGTGTGGGCTGTGGAGCCACACCGCGGAGGTTGGTCTTTGGCCCAAGTCTCTGAGCCATACTGGCATGGGATTAGATCCCGGTCTTAGAAATATCAGCCTTGTCAACATCAACTGGGCAACGAAGAGACTAAGAAGGGAAGTTGTTGCCATATTTCAGGTGAGACACGATGTGGCTTTAAATGTGTGAAGACAGGTGAACACAAAGAGGTGGTTAGAGTCAAGGAATTTTAATGAGGAAAAACCAGGAGCCCGGGAGGCTGACTGGGGGGAAAAAGGAGAGAGGCTGGTTAGACATTTGGGCTGGGTGGTGGTTTACAGGCAGATGGAGATTGCAGGAGGAGCAAGCAGGTGGGTGCTTGGAGATATGGATCAGGCAGTCGGACGTGCCCGAGGAAGGTGAGATTCAGGAGTTACCAATGCCCCAGTGCTGGTTAAAGATAGGAATGTTCTCACACTTGCTGAACATTGTGTTGTACCTGCTGTGTTGCCAGACAATTTTCAGCAATAAAAAAATGCTTGCGGAATGCCAGCTGTGGGCCTGAAGCCTTCACAATTACTACTCATTTTGCCCTCTGAGTAAGCCTGTGAGGAGGGGCTTGTTTATTGATACCTTCCCTGCAGGGGGTGGGAGGTAGGGAACAAAAGGGTTAGGGGGTATTTAATCAATGACGTTTATTTAAGACAAGTCTGGTGTAGTGGGTTGAATTGTGCCCTCCACCCTCAAAGTATATCCAAGTCCTAACCCCTAGCACCTATGCATGAGACTTTATTTGGAAAAGGGGTCTTTGTAATTGAGAAACTAAAAATGGGAGTATCTTGGATTTAGGGTGGGCCCTAAATCCCTAAAAACTGAATTCCTGAACTCAGTTGTCTTTTCGAGTCAACACAGTTTCTTACTGAACTGCATTTTTATCTTCACACAGAGTATTTCAAGGAACTAGAATAAGCATGTGGTGGGGGTTAAGTGTGAGACAGGTGAGACTGTAAAGAAGATACACAGGTGTCCTAATGAGAGGAAGGAGAGGGAGACGGGACGGGCTTGGAGGAAGGCCACGGGAGACGGAGGCAGAGGTTGGACTTTTGCAGCCACAAGTTAAGGAACGCCCGGGGCTACCAGAGGCTGGAATAGGCAAAGCAGCCTTTGGAGGGAGCTCAATCCTTGAATTTGACCCAGTGATACTAATTTTGGACTTCTGGCCTCCAGAATGAATTTCTGTCATTGTAAGCCACCAAGTTGTGGCAATTTGTTTTGGCAGCCACAGGAAACTAATGCACGCTAACTGGCAAACAGGTGGCCAGCAAATGCCTGCTGTGCCCAGGGCAGACATCAAGGATCACTCAGCATTCTTTCCCAAAGAGCCTGACACGCTTGTCATCCTGTCCCCACAGGCCTCCAGGCAGCTGCTGCCCTGTGACGGGAAGTGAAAAGCTCCAAGAAGCCTATCGGCACCCTTGATTTAGAGCCTGCCACGTACCTAACACTGGGCGAGGCACTGGCAGGGTCACTGTACTCAAGGGGGTGGGAGTCTCGGCCTGGGCGTGGATGTGAGGGTGTGGGCATATCACCTTTGTAGCATTAACACCTCTTGTTAGCCTTTAAACATCTGTTCAGGCCACCTGGACTCTGCTCAGCAGCTGGGCCTCCTCGAGCTCCCTGGCCGCCCAGCTGCAGCTCAGCAGACAGCAGCAGCCTGTGAATTGTGGCTTCACCCTGCATGGTGAATAAGTAAGTCACCCACAAAGCATTAAGCAGTGAAAAACATGCCTTGAGCTAATACGATAAAGAAAATGCCCCAGTGCCTGGATTTAAAGGCTATGGAATTTCTGAGGGAGCCTCCTTAACTTTCTGGAACCATGGAAAGAGACAGCAGAGAGGAAGTACGACATGGGAGCTGGGGCTGTAAGGAGCAGTAGAAATGACCCAGGTGTGGAGAAAGGCACAAAAAATCTCTAAGGATGCAGCCTCCCCTACCCTCCCTCTGTGTGTGTGTGTTGGGGGGGGTGAGTGGGGGAGGGGGCGGGTGGTTCTCTTATCCTCCTGTGAAGAGCTGGTTCCTCACTCAGGGCAATTCCTTTCTTCCTTCCTTCCTTCCTTCCTTCCTTCCTTCCTTCCTTCTTCCTTCTCCCCCCTTTTCCTTTTTTCGCTTAGCCCTTCCATTACTTGCATCAAAATCACTGACTCTACTTGTACAAATGCAGATTCCCAGCTGTACCCCAGGCACCGAGAATCTCTGAGGACAGGTCCTAAGCATCTGTATTTTTACAAGCTTCCCAGATGATCCTCATGCACATTCAACTGGGAATTACTGACCTAAAGGTACTTCTAACAAAGCCCACCACTGCTGGATTGGCACAAAGCAGGTGTGAGTGCTTTTAGGCGGAGCCCCATTCTCTCCTTGGGAAGCTGGTCATGGGATTGTAGGCTTCTGGGTTCAGAACAACCCTGACCAGTGGGCCAGTGTGGGCAGGTTAAACACAGGGGGGTAGCTCTCAGGGGCTAGCCAGGGGTTCAGTGAGAATGGCTTTGCTACTTATTAGTTTGGTGGCTGTAGGCAAGCTATTTAACCTCTACCTCAGTCTTCTCACCTGTACAGTGGGCTATGAACAGAACCAAGGGTTTCTGGGAGGACAAAATGAGTGTAGAGCACAGAGTTCAACAGAGTAGAGTTTCTTGTGTTTTATTTTTTATACTGATCATGGTTAATATAATTAAGTTCTATCATCCAGAAGAGAGAAACAGTTGGTTGAAACCATTATTATAAAGCCAAGTTGAAGCTTAGCTGTTTAGGAGCTAATGATCTAACTGGTGAAAAAAATGGTCAAGTACACCTGGAGGTCCGAAGTGATTCTCAGAAGACCACATATCAGTCACCTGGGAGTGTTCAAAACATCAGTATAGCGACCCCACCACTAGGGTGAAGTTCACTGTAGTGAAGAGGCATCACATTAGAGAGAGAAAGAGAGAGAGAGAGAGAGAGAGAAGCTTTCCATAAGGAGAAACATATCATCTGGGGGCACTTGTAAGAAACTACTACATCTTTCTGGACCTCTCCTGGAGATTCTGCTCTGGGTGGCTGGGGCTGGGGGCTGGGGATGGGTTCTGAAGTTCATATTTTTAATCAGGTGCTTCTTTTGAGAAGTTAGGGAAGCCTGGTTTAAGCCAAAGTTGATTTTCAGTGGCAGAATTTTTGGTGCCACCTGACTAATCAGAAGCCTCCTCCTTTACTGCCTACAATTCTTTGTGATGGCTCTGCTTCCAGCAAGGACTCTGGAATATTGTTGGTGGTGTGGAGATCCGAGAATCATGTTTGGAGAGTACACAGCATCAAATCATAGCATGTGTATGCATTTATACAAATACACACTCTGACACACATACTTCTGAAAACTAAGAGATGGTAGGAAAAAATAATTGGCTAAAATCCTAGAAGTCAGGGGCTGAGACAACACTCAGAAGAAAACAATTTGTAATGCTAAGTAAAAACAAAAGAATGAGGGCACATGCCTAGGGACAGACGGGGAGAGTGTGGGACTTGCAACAATAATAGAAACGGAGCCACTTCAAATGGAGTCAGAGGTGCTGTCCCAGAGGAACTGCCTTGCGTGTTGTACTCCTCAAGACTTCAGAATACGTACACTGGGTGAAATGACCTTTGGACTGGGCCTCAAGCAGCATGGCATCCAAACAATTGTTTGTTATAAGGATGATACTGGAAATTAAAGAGATTCTTTACAGTTAGCATCACGAGGCTAGCTAACATGCACCCACAGAAATGCCTTGCTTCTTCTGTTCACCTTTCTCATGAATACCTCTTGTTTTCACCCCCCTAATGGGAATACTGTTTGTGTTTCTCCCTGCTTCCAGAGTTCTTTTGGATCTCAAATGCTTGTTGCCTCTTACTTTGTTTTTTTCTTTTTAGGTTAACAGACTCAATCCTGACTGGTGGGTCCAGTGGCCGGAATCCAACAGTCCCTACTTCTGTCTCCTAAAATAGTGGAGCTTCGCTGACTGCTTCCTCCTGGGAATTCTGGTTGTGTTAGTGTAGGCAGCTGGTTAGGCATTAACAAAAGAGAAGGGAGAAAACTGGCTGACCTGATTAAGTCGGGAAACTACAGCTTCACAGGCACTCCAGGGAATAGCCAGAATCGCTCCTCCAAATGGATTAACATCCCAGTGCGCGGGAAGAAGCAACTTTCCAATCACCCCTGGGAACAACCGGCCAGCTCCCCCTGGATTAAGGTGGGGAGGGAGAAACAGTTAAAGGGGGAGTCCACTTACTGAGTGCACGAAGAATAGAAGCCAAATGTCGACCATAAAGGGGAGGAGACAAATCTGGGAAAAAGATCAGATAGAATAAGGATGCAAGCCGAGGAAAAACCAGGAAAGCAATTGGATAGTTTGAAAGAAAGCCTGCCCTCTCCCAGACCCCCCAAAATATAGGGAGGCTTAATAAAAGCCCCAATCTCTTTTTGGAGCTGTATGGGCCAGAGTGCAGCCGGGAGCAGAGACTGAGCTAGATTATTGGAGCCTCAGATGCCCTCCTGCTGGGCTTGGTGGGACAAATGCAGGCCTTCGGCCTGGGAAGCTGGACTTCTTCTGCAGCAAGATGGAACTGAACTACCTGGTCATCGATGAGGCATCAGGCATGGAGTATCTGGAGGTGTAACTGAAAGCGATTTCGGTTGCTGGCCACTAGGAAAGTCAATGCTCGAGAGGCAGGTGCTGGTGTAAAGGAAAGTGGTTTTATTCAGAGGCTGGCTACCTGGAAGGTGGGGGACTCATGTCTCAAAGCCCATCTCCCCATCTCAGTGGGAGCAGAGGTTTTACAAGGGGGGAGAGGGGAACAGAACAAAGAGATCAAGGGAGGGGTTCGCAAAGTTCTCTACGTGCAGATGAGCACAGTCCCTTCCCATGAGGCAAGTGATGGTCTGGTGCGCCATCCTGGTTTCATCATCCTGGTTTCACGTCACCTCAGCTTCACGTCCTCCTGGCTCCACGGTGGAAGGTTAGCAAATCCCCCGGAGCTGGGATGTCTGAAGGTCGGGGTCTGTATCTTTTGAAGTTAGTTCCTAGGATTCTTGTACAAACATGCTGTTCATCTACAAGCTACATATTAGTCAGTCAGCACTTACAGAAACAACGTGTAAAGAATGGTGGGGCGGGTTACAATTTCCCACCATTACAGGCATTACAATTTCCCACTGCTACAGGGACAGACTGACAATGACCAGCTTCTGCTGCCGGATCCACTGGGGAAGCACCTTGTCAAGTACTATGGCCTTTTCAAGGCCATCTCTGCGCTATGCATCCTTCTAGTAAATCTTGCCACTATTGCCACTATTGTGAGAGTCCCTGAAGTATGTTTCCCATCACACTGCAAGAACCTGTTTCCAGACCAGTCCTCCTAAAGTAACAGGGGACTACTAACCCTTCCCCATGTGCTTCAAGCCTAGAAAATGCTGGAAGCTGTGCTACAATCTGAGACAAGGAAAGGCCTGCCTACGCAACTTAGTGAGACAAGAGCCAGGGGGAGGCTAAGATTCTTGCTCCTCCCCTTCTTTCCCTGTCTCTTTCTAAGGACTGTTCTCCCCATTCGATCTCCTATTTGGGGCTGGCTGCCAATGGGCAGCTTTGCTTGCTGAACCCCACGCTGCTGGTGTTCTAAGTTTTCTGGCATGATTTCTCTAACAGGGACTTGAAAATAACATCTTGAGTGGCATCATGCTCAAACAGTCACATTTGAGGGACCATGCATACAAGCACGTTGAAGTGGGGAATGCATTAGTGCTGGGTCCATGGCCTTCTTCCAAGATGGCACCAAGAACTCCAGATACGGCCGGGACTGAACAAGCCCTTGAAAGACAACTTAGGAAAAAGAATATGCTACTCTGTAAATGTGGTCAACACAACTGGGTTGTACACTTTAAATGTGAACCGTATGCCATGTGAATCATACCTCAATAAAACTGATACGTGCCACCCCCACCCCCGCAAGGAAGAATTAACTGCTCATTTCCTGGAAAGGTATTTTCTCATTTTAAGACAATAACCAGCCTGTATGGGACTTGGTTTTCTCTCCTACCCTATTCTCTTTAGAAATACCAGCCAGAATGTGATCATCCATCAACACCACAGAACCTGACCCAGCCCCACCCCCGCAAACCACACTACGATTAAAAGGGTGAAATCTGACAAATCCCCAAAAAGCCAAAGTGGCCTTTTCTCAGGTTTTGGTTTCACACGGAATCCTGGCTACCATGAATAATATAAGCTAGCATTTAGCACAGGAAGAGTAACATACCAGGCACTGCCTAAGCACATTCAGCCTGTAAGAACTCTAAAAGGTAATGCTGGCAGTATCTGCATTTCACAAGTGAGAAGCCTGAAGCACAGTTTGAGCAAATCGCTCAAAGTCACATAGCTGGGAAAAGGCTGAGCTGGAGTTCAGTGTCAGGTTCTAACCTTGGCTGCACGTTGGAAACATCTGGAGAGCTTTGTAATCCACTGGCCTGGTTCCCGCCCCTGGATATATTGATTTTATTGATTTGGGGTGTGGCCTGAGCATCAGGCGTGTTTCTGTTTTGTTGACAGCGCACTAAGTGATTCTAACAAGACTACCCTCCAGAGTCCAAGGTGTACCAGAAAGAGGCATTTCTTTGCAGGCACCATGCTCGTGACTTGACTGGCCGTCACTGGCAGCGAGGTGAACTCCTCTATTTGGGGTTAATGGAGAGAAGAGGAATGTTGAGGCTTGGGCAGAGGCTATGGTCGGCATGGTTCTGCACAATTCGTCAGGCCCTGTCTGATGCTTGGCCTCTGCTAGCCTCCCCTCCCCACAGTTGGAAACCATGTTCTCACCCCTGAATCCAGCCCCACCTCACTGGAGCCCTCTGCCCAAGTATCGCCCTGGGTGGGTGGGGGTGGCGGGGAGCTGAAGGAAGCTCAAGAATGTGTGTCGACAGCAAGAATTCTGGTTGTTAATCGACCCAGCCCTATGTTAAGTTCCTGTAACCAGCTTTTGGACTTTGTCTTGGGTCTGCACTGTGGACCGAGTTAAGGTTCTGCCCAGGTCATCAGGAATGCTGCTCCTTTCTCAAGCGTGACCGCTGTACTTCACTTCAGGGCAGGACAAGGCTCTCTTCAGCCTCTGGTCCCTGTAGCTGCTTAGAATTACAGTCCCCAGTTCCTGTCCCTCAGTCTAGTTTTGTGCTGGTTTCCCTTGGAGTCTTGCCAGGTGGCTTCCTATGAAATGGTCTTCTTATAGACGCACCATCTACATTTTCAACTCTGTTTAAGGGTCTGCCCTTAAAATAGAGAGGTACAGCAGAGCCTCTGAAGTTAACATGGAAATTAGATTAGAAACACACAGTTAAAAGAAACTGGGAAACCTGGGCCTGAGAATGTGATGCCCCATGCTCAGGGCCTCTTGGTGGTGGGCCGCTCTCCTTCCATGGCACGCTGGGGAGGCTGAGGCTGAAGAAGGGGTAGGCTCTCTGCCTGTACCATTCACCCCCTCTCCCCATGCCCCTAACTCTGGGCTGGCTTCCTCCTGCTTCTACCATCAGGGGGCAGCTGCAGGAAAGGATCAATGGCTCCAAAGTCTCTCCAAACTTGACAAATTCAGCAGGAAGCTGACTAGACTCTGCTGGAATATGGGAGCCTGGTTAGACCCTTGGCTCTCACCGTTGCCCTAGACTGACCTAGACAAGGCCTGGCTTGCTGAAGGACGAAAACACGGTTAGGTTCTGTTGGTTTCCAGAGAAGTCACTTCTAATAGTGTCCTGCTGGTTGCACATTTGTTCCTTTCACTGTATGCATCAATGCCCTTGATGGCGGCACTGGCTGCTGTGGGTCAGAGTCTGAGTCGTGTCTCCTGAGTGGCACCAGGGCCCAGGCATGGCTCTGAGTCCTGGGGGGTGGCCCATAGTAAGCAGAAGAAAGAAGTGGGCAACCCTGGCAGCAGAGGTCTAGTTCAGGAGGAAAGTTCATGTATAACGTCCCCGCCCCACACTCCTCTGTCCCCCAGCACAAGGGGTCCCCAGAATTCCCTGAGATGTGTGTGAGAGGGGCTGGAGTTCCCTAGGATGGAGGAGATGGAGGTACAGAAAGAGCATCCTGGGTGATTCATTGTCATACTATTTTTCACTGCAGGCTCCTGTTGCCTAGGAAATGTGTCTTCTTCCAGTGGTTGGACTCATGCTTTCTCTCTTTCCAGACTGGTGTTCTCTCCTGGTACCCATGCCTCCTGGGCCTTGTGACTTCCAAAATTCAAGACCTCAAATTCAGCGTGTCCCAGAGCAATCTCTTCTTCCCCTCCCATCGCTTTCTCTATCGTTCTCTCAGTCTCCAGAGGGAACCGTCCCAGCCAGCTGCCCAGACAGCTGCCCGGCCAGAGTCCTGGAATACAACTTGACCCCATCTTGCCTTCTGTCTGTCACTCCCAATTAGTCATCGGACCCTGCCTGCCACCTCCTCAACTCCTCTTGTTTCCTTTGCCTTTTTTCATCCTTGCTCTTCTGGCCAGAACTCAGGGGTGACCCCTCACAAGTCATGTCCTCTTCTTCACCCTCCTCATCCCCACAGTTCCCAGAGTGGCCTTCCCAGTGCTGTCACTGTCCTGCTCACCATTCTTAGGTGGCTCCTGTAACCTCTGGAAGTGAAGCTCACCCTACTGCACAGCTACAAAGCAGTTGTCTTAGTGGCCGATTTGCCTGTCCAGCCTTCAGCTTCCTCTAGCACTTCCTGAGGCAGCCATTCTGAACGCTGCGGGGGTGGGGTGGGGGGACTGTAGACCGGAGGGACTTTCAGACTCCCCGGAGGGAATGATACAGAATAAAGAGTTCCCTCTCTGTTCTCTGGGGTTGGGGTGGGCTGTTTGGTGATTTGGGAGAAGACACTAAACACTCTTAGCTTATGTCTTCCACTTTCAGTTTTGCAGATGGATGCATTCGGGTCTGTTTTCCAATGTTTGTTGACTGAAATGGGCTTTGCTCTGGGAAGCAGAGGCCTGAAGTTTCCCAGGAAGGGGTTCAATCTATGGGTACCCCTTGGAAAACCCATTTCCTCCAGAGTGTTATTATAGTCCCCTAAAACACCAGCCAAGCCAGGCTCTCCAAACCCTCTGCTCTTCCCTTCCTGAAATGTCCTGTCCTTCTTGTGGCCAATTTCCCTCTGTCCACTCTCACTCGGGCTCTGCATCAGTCATGGCCACCACCCCTGCCCCTCCCCCATCACTTCGGTGCCCCTTCCCCACACTTT
The DNA here is from genome assembly GCF_022682495.2 of Desmodus rotundus. Classification (NCBI taxonomy): domain Eukaryota; kingdom Metazoa; phylum Chordata; class Mammalia; order Chiroptera; family Phyllostomidae; genus Desmodus; species Desmodus rotundus. The sequence continues at coordinate 30,878,708 of NC_071394.1, read as the reverse complement.
CACCACACTGGGTGCGTTTCTCCGTGCTTACGAGTTCCTCATTCTATTGCAATATCTAGTGTGGGTTGTTTTCCCCTCCTTTTCATCTTTGTGGCCCTGGTTGCTGGCACAAGGTTTAGTACATGATATTTTGCATGATAAAATTTGCTGAATAATTCAGTTCAACACGGTCTATTCAGCTGTCAATGTAAGAAATGTCCAAACCTGCAAGAATTTTTATGAGTTTATTTGAGCCAAACTGAGGATGATTGCTGAGAAGCAAAATCTCAACGGATTGAGAAAGTGTTCCAGAAAATGGCAGCTTTACCACTTATTTTATACATTAGAATCAAAGGGGGGAGGAGAAAGGGGGGTTACATGAAATCCATTGGTGACAGATTAGGGAGGTGGGAGAAAGCAAAGGAAGGGGGGATCTCTGGGATTGGATAAAAAGTAAAAGGAATAGACAAATGTCTCTTACATAGGTGGGTGTAGGATAGTGAACAGTTAACAATTAACATGATGATAATAATAACGATGAGGGGAATTTGTGGCCTCTGCTTTGGTGCAGGGTGTGTGTCCTGAGGGGTCTGGGAAAAGGAAATCATCCTGCCATTCTGGAGACAGGCCACTGTAGGTGCAACAAGACAACAGACGGGCTCAGTCAAGGTAGAGACTGACCTGTGTCAGGAAAGAACAGCGGCCTGGGACGCAACCGCGTGACACGACTCAAGCACATTCAGCCTGTGAGGTTGCCTTCGCTCTCAGAGTTTGTCAGGCGCCCATGCAGGCCTCCCCTGAGCTTGTCAGGGTTAATATGTAGCGCCTTTTCGTCCACAGGGCCTGTGTTATGTTCTAGGCACTGTGCTAAGAAAGCCCTGGGGTACAAGAGTGAATACGATGCCGACCCCTGGAGGTGTACAGTCTAATGCAAAAGGCATGCACACTTGCAATTAAATAATTGTCAAATAATACGGTAAGTCCTACACTTAATCTGTGAAGGATGTAGCTCTTATGTGGTTAAGAAGTACTGGTTCTGGTGTTAGGACCTGGGTTTAAATCCCACCTTCATAACCCCCCAGCCTCTGTTTTCACAGCTCTGAAATGAGAATAATAACATCTGTCTCAGAAGATTAAGGTCAAAGTGAGAGTGTGTAAAATCCCTGTGCCTGGTTACCGGATACATAACATATGACCGATGAGTGTTCGCGAAGTTGTGTGTGTTGCGTCTTGTGAGAGCCCAGAGCCTTTGATTTTACCTGGGCAGCTGGGCACAGAGGAGTGACACTGGCCCTGAGATGCAGACAGAGCAGATGTAATTGCATTTCTGCACCGAGGCCTTGAGCTGGGCTGTCACTCTGGGAAGCTGCAGGGAGGCGGCTCCCAGGGGAGTGGCAGTGAGCTGACAGGACCGGCCAGGACGTCTGTGGTAATGTATCCCTACCTGGCAAAGAAGCTGCTGAGTCGGCTGAAGCCCAGAGGATTCTGTTTTGTTCTGAGGGAGCTGGCGGCTGAAGGACAGGCCTGGACAGGCCCTTGGTGCTGGGACTTTGTGACCCGCTGTGTCACCAGAGCAGCTAGGAGCCCTGCCTGGTCCCTTCTGTGGAGCCTCAGCCCAGATTCCTCAAGTGAGTTCCAGGCCGGATTCAGAGTACACAGGCTTTTTGCTTGGGGCTTTGTTTTGGGTGCAGTTTCTGCCTCACTGGCAAGTTTAGAGGTCAAGCTGACCCAGGGTGAAATCCTAGCCCTTTAAGTTTGTAAATTTGGGCAAGTAGTCTAACCTCTGGAAGCTAGATCCTTCACCTGTAAAATGGAATAACACCGCCCATCTCTCAGGGCTGTTACCAGAATTAAGTAAGAAAAGGTGTGTTTTCTTACTTTGCACAATGAAGACCTTCGGACCTGACTTTTATTACAGTAGCTGTGTGGAATGGTTATGGAAACCACCTGAAGATTCTATGCTTCTCAAACTTTCACACCCTCCGAAGTCTATAAAATGCAGATTTTATGCAGGCCTGGGGTATGAGCTATGAGCCCTCCTTCTAACAGGCTCCCGGGGGGTGCCCAGCTGCCTCGAGGGGACCTTACAGCCCCTAGTGATTGCAGGAGCCCTGCTTTTGCTGGGAGCGGGAAGGGAGGGCAGAGTTGTCTCAGGAGTGGATGGCCTTTTCTCTGCATAACACCTCTGAGGATGCTTGGCTTGTGGGAGGTGAGTCATCTGGGGCTTGTTTTTAAAGAGACCTTAAGTGGTGAGGCTTAGCGAGACAGGAGGCTGTTTCAGACTTGACCTCCCTCTGTGGGGGGGATGGTTGCTGTTGGTTGGTTCCTTGCTGGGCTCAGTTTCTCTGTTGGGAAAGGGCTTCACAGGTACCTGGAAGCCTGGGCCCATCAGCAGTGAGAAGAAGCCGCTCTGGGAAGGAGGCCAGGTGAAAGGCCCTGAGCTCTGCTCTCTGCCTGCCCTGCTCAGCTCGTGTCTGGGGAGGAAGAGAAAGGGTTGGTTGGGTGCCTTGGCTTTGGAGAAACCATGGTTGCACCAACGTGCACAGATTAAGTCCTGCTTTAAAGCTCAGGGCCATCTCTATAATGTTCCTGGAGATACTCTGGTGAAAAGAGGAAAATGGGCAGATGGGTGCTGAGTTCTCGGGTTGATGTCCCAGTTGAGGGGCTCAGGCGCTGCCAGGGGCTGGATCCGGCACGGGCCTTCCCTTCAGCTGGGAGGGCTTCCCGTCGCAGCTTTTGGGTAACTGTAGCTCCAGCCAGCAGGAAGCTCTGTGCTGGCCTCCCACAGCTCTAATGTCAAGAAATGCAAAATTGAGATTCACTGAACCGTGCAGAGCTGAATGAAGACGGCGCACTCGGAGAGTCTGGAGTTACAGCTGAGATTCTGCCGGGCGGTGGCAGGGCTTGATCTCCCGGGTCAGATTCTAAGAGCAGACCCGGAGGAGCGTGATTTTCTGGCTGATGAAGGAGAAAATGCAGATGGCAATTCCCGCACATAAACCACATTCAAGAGGACACTGGGGCCCCTGTGAGGCTTTATGTACTTTTTTGGTCTTTTTTCATATGAGATGATTGGCATGAGCCTGGCTGCTCTGTGAGCCAAACACAGATGTGCACTTGCAGCTGTAGTCACTTGGGCTGGCAGGAGGAAATTGTAGATTGTGCATTAACGAGCAACTAATTAAACAGAGGAAGCTGACTGTCCACCACTGATGGCCGCGTTTCTGCTGTGACAGCACAGATGCAGGACAAGGAAACGTTTTACACCATGGGAGGACCTGGGGTTGATCTATAGCAAATTGTTTCACACCTATGGCGGTTCTGTGGAATTAAAAAAACCAACTCCGTTTTCATACTATTCTTCTTTCCTTTATTAGTCTACTTCCAGAAAGTAATGGAGGCAACTTATAATTAAAAACACATATGTAAACTGGGCAGCTTAAATATAAATCAGAAAGAGATTGGAAACCAGAGAGGAAGTGGAAAGACAATTCTGCTGAGAACCAAGGGCAAGAAATACTAGGCATTAAATGTAATTCTGACTGTCTTCTTTTTTTGCTTTCTCCACCTTCCTATGTATGTGACCCTGAAGAAGTCATATTTCCCATGGCTCCCTCAAAACAAGTTATAAAAAATTTCATCAGGAGTTCAAAGCCGGAGTCTGGATCAGCGTCTGGCAGCTTTCAGAGCTAGTGCTCAGGACCACCGTTTTTGGTCCCGTGGCCCTGGCTCTGCTGCCCTCACCTCACCCCACACGGTCACTGCTCACTGCCTACTGTCACAGCTCACACAGGTGTGCAGGTCGGTGTCCAGTGGGGAGGCAGGCTTGGCGAGTACAGCCCGAGGCCAGATGCTGTTCCTGAGAAAGGGACAGGCTTGCAGCTTGTGCCCATACCCATTCTGAGTTCCCTTGGAATTCGAGGTGTGAAACCAGCAGCCAGGGAGAAGCCAACGGTGGGGAGAGACAGGAGCCTGGACAGCAGGCAGGGCCTCAAGGCCATGTTGAATATGGGACTCTGTTTGTGTTTGAAGTAGGGAAGTGACCTGGTCAGAGCTGATCCTCATATTCAGGGCCCCCAGGTACTGTGTGGGTGACAAACCTGAACACTCAGCCTTCCGGAGAGACATTTCGTGTAGAGCTCAGCAGTGGGCTCTGGCTTGGGCTAAAGGTGACAGGTCCATCTTATAGGCTCCTGTCCCGTCTGGGCTGCCTGCCTCACCTGTGTCAGCCCCTCCTGGTCTCTGTCTCTCCCCACACCTTGTTTTCTGTGCTCCAATCATATCGTGATCTTTAAGTTCCTCAAAAGGGCTGTGTTCTCTCTTGCCTCTGGGCCTTCCCATGCCAACTGCCCCTTCCATGAATATAAACCTACCGCCTTCACTTGGCTAATGTCTCCTTCTTCCTTAGGGAACATCTCCCTGACATCTCACCCCAAGTCAGTCTTCTTTTCATCTTGCAGTTCCCCTTTGAAATAGTCACCTCACTTGTGATTACATGGCTGGGGTGGATAAGTGTTTGAGTTTTTGAGATACCTGACTCACTCACTTCCACTGGCCTAAGGTGTTGATGTTATAAGCCTGAAGCTTCCCTGGCTACCATTTGTAGTGTAAAAGAGAAACCACAGGCCCAACGTGGCATTGCTCATGCTAAAGCTCATGCCCTAATTGCAGTATTGAACTACACCAGAAAGGTAATCTTAAACAACCAGTCTGGAATATTCTTGTCAACACCGATGAGGGGTCCAATCTGCTAGGTGGGCCCTCTCCACCCCACCCGTTGGAAGAGAGGCATCTGCACGATAAAATCCTTCATTCCCTTCCACCCCCAAAAGAAGCTGCCATGGTCTAAAAATAATTCCTTCTCTCCTCTGGAAATGGCTCCCTTGCTCTACCTTCTTCCTGTAAAAACCTTCCATTTTGTACAACCCCTCAGAGCCCTTCTGTTGAAATAGTTGTTAGATGGGATGCTGCCCAGCTCATGAATTGCTTAGTAAAGCCAATTCGATCTTCAAATTTGCATGGTCGCATTTTATTCTTTAACAGATTTCATGACTTGTTGGGACCAAAGCGAACTTCCGACAGCATTCTGCACAACGGGGAACACAAGCATGACTCCCCCAGACTCCGGTTTGCAGGCATGGTCTTTCCAGCCATTTCGGAAAGCTGTGGGTAAATCCCTCTAAGTTTGAGCCCTTCTGTCTCTTTTCATCCAAGCTCCCAATCTAATTGGCTTTACTCCATAGGCAAGTCAGCTTGACTTGGCAGATAGTTCTGCCAGGAGCCAAGCCTTCAGCCTTTTAGCCTGCAGTGTCCCCAGCAGAAAACCCAGCCCTGAACTCTGTCCCTGGGCTCCACATTAGGAAGAGATGACAGGTTAGTCTGCAAGTCCCCATTTGTTTGGAATCGGCCCCCAGACTCCATTTGGGGAACTGCTGGTGGCAGCTGCACTTCTCCATTTTGTTTGGAATCCGTGTCCTTAGTCTTTGGGTTTGTTGGTTCAATCCTTTCCCCACCCCAAACTTCCATAGGAATTGTTTGTGGTTATTGGCTGGGATTGGACTGGGGCCAGCAGGAGGCCTCAGGTGACTATTAAGAAATGGGATTTATTATATCCAAAGAATTGAGCATGCTACCTTCTGGCAGACCGGTTTGTTTTATGTTTAAGAACTATAGACCTTTGAAGCTGTAGATATTTGCAAAGAAGGCAAAATTCGCTGGAGACAGTCTCAAGTTATAGTGGCCATTGTGAGGAACATTCTAATTAGACAATAACATTAAAAAAGTGCACTTAAAATTAAGGGTTCTCAATTGAGCAAACAGAATGAGATACTTATTTTATTTATTTTAACGTTTAAAACTTTATTTTTAGAGAGAGAAACCTCAGTTTGCTGTTCCACTTATTTACACATTCCCTTGTGTGTGCTCTGACCAAAGACGGAACCCACAACCTTGGCATATCAGGGTGGGCAATGCTCTAACCACCTGAGCTACCTGGCCAGGGAAAGATACTTCTTTTCATTGGCATGCAGAAGCTTACAAAAGTTTTCAGAATTCCAAAGTAGCTTCATTGAAAGATTTGTTGCAAAAGACCAATGAAAAATTACATTTTGACTGGAATGTCAGGATTGAGAGAGCTATGCCTGGACTCTGGATGTCACCAGAAAGCTTTACTTTGAAGCCATTAAGAGCCCCGTCGAGAAATGGTCTGGTACTTCACTTATTCCCACGGTTCATGGCAGTCTTTCCAGGTAAGGAGTGAAGGTTGCTTTTCTGGGAGGTGGCAAAGAAAGGACCTCACGGTAGATTTGGTAACCTTGAGAACTTGAAGAATCCCCCCAAATCTATAGTTATTGCAGGCAAAGCCTGAGAGCATCTATGTGGCTTGACTCCTTACACCCTGGGGGGCTAATTAAAACTCAGTCTGATGATTCTTTATGATACTCCAGCAAAGCAGACTTAAAAGACCCTATATGATCAACTACTATTCTTGTTGTGTTTATGCAAATAATCAGATAAAATCAAAACTGGATTTCATATAGTAAATAGTATTTTTAAAAATATATATTTTATTGATTATGGTATTACAGTTGTCCCATTCCCTCCACCCCTTTATTCCCCTGTGCCCCATAATACCCCCTCCCACCAGCATCCCTGCTCCCCCTTAGTTCATGTCCATAGGTTGTACATATAAGTTCTTTGGCTTCTCCATGTCCTCTACTATTCTTAACCTCCCCCTGTCTATTTTGTACCTACCATTATGTTTCTTATTCCCTGTACCTTTACCCCTATTCTTCCCCCTCCTCCTCCCTGCTGATAACCCTCCTTGTCTTGATTTGCCTATCTTTGATAAAAATGAGGATGATTTTAAGGGAAAAATTGTGTTTCAATAGAATTTATAGTACACAGTTATAGGTAGTAGACTCTAACTCAGTTAATTTTTCACCTATAAACTGAACTGAATCCTGAGCTAGAATTTTTCTAGTTTTCTTAAATATTTGGCTACAACTCTCCAAACTAATGTTTCACTTTTCTGCCATCCTTTGACTTGGAATTATTGAAAACTACTGATGAAGTGGAAGCCAGACAGAATTTACCTGAGCACCTGATAACATCACCAGAGATATTTAACTGCAGGTAAAGAGGACCTATCAGGTTGTTAACTGCTCGCTTCTATTCCAGTAAGAGAAACTTGAAGCCTTCTCGACTGACAGTCTTGCAGACTGAGAAACTGGTTTTTAATTTGCCGTGATCATTAACCTTTCTTTTTCCTTCTGTTTTCATAGGCACACTCCTTATTAAATAAATACCTGATTGCTTGCTTACACACTCACTTTGGAAGCCCATTGCATCACTGCCTCCTGAAGTGACTTCTTTCAGGACTAAGTGAGTCAACGACATGGAGCAATCCACCAACTTTGCTTCTGGAATAATACAACGTGAGCTTCTTGACCATGTGGCTCTTGAAGCCTCTTGAAGGAGAAGCCTCTTGACCACGTAGCAGCAGTGCGGGGGCTTGGCCATGCGGTTTGAAAGAGTGCAGAAGGACTCTCCGGCCTGCCATGAGGAAGTGCCACGAAGCTTTGGGTTAAGAACGGGAGCCTAGCCGAGCGACGGACCTCTATTTTCTTTTCCTGAATTACAGTACCCCTGACTGGCCTGGTTTGGCAAGGGGAGGCAGGACTGTGTGTGTGTGCTTCTAGGTGTTTTAAAGGGACTTTGGGATTTAATGGCAACATTCTGCCATTATTCTGAACCTGTGTAACTTTTGAATACGTAGTTCTTTTCCTTTTTACCAAACTCTGGTTGAGAGCCACAGTTCTTATCTGCAGCAGGCAAAAGGAACCATAGAGTAAAAGATCCACAGGAGGGCTTCTGTAACAAAAGATCCCCACGTGCCCTCTCCCTCCCAGGAGCGTGCCTGTCCCTTTCCCATCCCCCTCTTCTTCCCCCACAGGCGTGCATCTCCTGAACTCTAAGGGACCCCACGAGACTTGCAACCAGGGAGAAATGGGCAGCAGCAGCTTGTCCCAAGCTAAGCCCCTGACCCTGTCCCCAAGGCTCCCTTTTCTATGACTTCTTAGCAAGCTAAAGCAGCCCGGCCAAGGCTCATTTCTTTCCTGTAACATTTCCAGAGAGCCAAGGCAGCCTCAAGTAGCTCTCCTTGCGTGTTGCTTCCAATGTCCTAAGTCCTTCTTGGTTTCACTGTCCCCAGCTTTAATAAATGTCCTCTAAAAAAAAGAAAAAAGAAAGAAAAACTAGAGATAAAAGATACCTAAAACAAAAGACTAAGATGGACACAACTCCCATTGCTCCCATCTATCCTCCTTTATTTGAGTATTCATTCTAGTAATCCCCTGTCTGAACTGCTTTCCCATTCTGAAAAGACTACTGGACAGTTACCATTTAAAACAAAACTACCTAAGGGTGCAGATGAACCCCTTCAGATATCCTTCCCCCTTGGTCAAAGACAGAACCGAGAGTCACAGTTAAGGAATTTCCTAAACCCAGAGAGGAACCGCCAAAGTTCTTATTTTTTAAACAAATTTTTAAAAAAAGAAGAATAATTCAGAGTTTTTTATTGGGGCCTAAGACCCCAGGCTTCCAGATATTTTTAAACTTGTGCACCTATTGGTAAGACCTGAAGTTCAAAAAATGGATGCAGAAAGTACTGTATTGCTTCTGGAATGATACAACAATTCCATACAAACATGATGATGCTTTGGAGATTCCAGCCCATCCTTACCTTGCAAGAATCAGCTAACGGCCTCTCTCTTCTACTCTCAAATCCCATCCCCTTGTCTCCCTTCAGGGATCCTTGCCCAGAAGGGCTCACAGAGTAGCAACTGATCTTTTACAAACAGTAGGCTGGGAGGCCACAGGCCTGATGATCTCATACTACAGCTAATAGCACCCTGGAGGAAGGTTACAAACAAAAATATACCAAGTTAACAGTTTTACAGCTATGACAGCTCAAGAGCCAGAGAACACCCCTCACAATCACACCTAGGCTTTTCCCATTATACCCTCCTAGGGAATCATCGTCAAAACACTGGCCCAGAAACTGATGTCTCAATTGCAATCAACTGGGACAATGGAAAGATGTTAGATGGGATGCTGCCCAACTCATGAATTGCTTCATAAATCCAATTGAAGCTTCAAAGTTACTTGGTTGAATTTTGTTCTTCACCAGTAGCCTAAGAATTGAACCAACCCAGAGGGAGCAGAACCAAGAGATGGTTCTTAGTGCCAACATTTAAGTTCTGAATCAAGCTGTATCTGAACCCAACTCTATCCTTGTAGCTTTCAGTTATGAGAGCCAATCAATTCCCTTTTGAAACACAGACTTGTTTCAGTTGGATTTGCTGTCGGTTGCAATCAATAATCTAAGTGAAAGCCTTGGGTTATGTTGTCTTCCCTTTGCCTCCAAAGCAGGGACTATATCTGTGTCCTTAGGGCCTGGCTCAGTGCCTGCCCCATAGGAATATTCAACAAATGGATCAACCAATGAAGAGAGGAGTCTCAGAGCTTCTCCAACTCTGTGACTTCTTCCTTTGAGACCTGTAAATTAGGCAGTTGGTTGTGGTTCTTCCTGGTGGTGACCTTGTTACAGAATCCTACTGGAACCAATTTTCTATAGAGCAGGAAACTTCAACTACACGGCAGCCACTTACAAGTCCTGAGCAGGGGGTCCTGGGAAAGACCTGCCTCCCACTGAGACTTTCAGAGTGTCTGAGGTTCTGCTGTTAGCAGGATTAGCAGAGTTCTGAGAACTCTTGAGAATTCTCTGTAAATATGTATCTGTATCTGCTTATATGACCATAAAGAAACTCTGACAAGATACACAAAAAAACTAATCACAAAATTGTTACTTCCACAGAGTTGGGATGGGAACTGGCTCAGTGGAAGGCATACAGGTGTAGGATGAGAATTTCTGTATTGTTTCAATTTTGAGCTATATGAATGTATTGCCTCTTCAGAAATGAAGTTAAAAAAAGAATACCCATGGAAGTGCAGAACCACCATGAGCTATTATCAGCGCATAACAGCTGGCGCTGTGGGAAGGCATTTATTTATCAGCTCCTTTTTCAGCTGGGGGAGTTGGTTTCAGTGGGGGAGCCTCGATAGACTGAACAGGAGGAGCAGCTTGTCCTGGCTGAAGAAGGGGAGGTGAAAAGAAGGATGAAGAACCCAGGGTACCGTCTGGAGAGGTCTGGCCTGGGCAGGTCACACTTGACAAGTTGAGATGGGGAAGGATTAGGCCAAAGGGAAGGGCAGGGCATCAAAGATACTCTTTCCCAGAGACCCACATGCCCCTGGCTGGACTTGATAAGTTCCAAGGCTCCTCTTATCTAAAAAAGTTCCTGACACCAGTTATCTGGGTGTCTGTAGGCAGGTCCCTTCAACATTCCAACCCCCTTAATTCATCTGTAAAACAAAAGGGCTGGATTAATGATCTAGTCCAAAGTCCTTTCCTGTTCTGATGCTCTCATTCTAAGATACTGTCTTTTCTCCTGGAGCCCCATCCTAATGCCCTGCCCTATCCAGAAAAGAAACAAGTGATGACCAGGGAGATACACGTGCACCTTCATGGCATGCCAAGCTTACACACTGAAGAGAGCTTGGAGTCAGAGCATCCAGCAAGGGCATTCATAGTTCCTGCCTGTGTTTAAATGTAGCCCACTGAGGTTGAGTGCATGTTAAGTGGATGAGCAGGTGGCAAACTGGCTAACCTGTTCTGTTCACCCTGTACACTCTGAGGCTCCCTTAGCAGGCCTTCTGATGCCCACCTGATGCAGTGCATTCCCTCACTGGCCACAGAACTGCTGCAGAGCTGAAAATCTGCAGTGCCAGGAACCGTGACCCTAGAAAGGCTGCTGCTGCCCCTCCCCTCTGAGACAACACCTGTGAGAACACGGAGGGCTCCCACCTAGGGAATGAAATGGTGGAAGTTGGTGATATTGTGTCAACAGTTGGGGGACAGCAAATGGGGGACAGGCAGCATTTGGGGAAGACTAAAGGAACGCAGACCTGGAGCAGGGTGATGGTGGAGCACCCAGGGTGGACTGGGGGTGCTGGAGGATGGGTGTGCACCTGCGGATCCAGGTCTGTTAAGGAGGAGAAGGGAGGAGGCCCCTGTGGGAACATTCAGCAAGGGTCCAGGCTTAGATTTTGGTATTACAGTGAACGAGACAGTAAGGACAGGCACAGAAATACAGTGACAGGATTGAAAGATGTTCATCATGCCACCTAGAACTGTCAGCTCCCGGCATCCAGCTCTTATGGCAGGGCTCACGGGTAGGAGAACAGAGCAGGGGGTAAAGGCACCATTCAAGCCCTGTAGTACTCACAGTCTAAGTGCACTATGAAGGAAAAAATATATGTAGTTTGTATATTCCACGTAATAATATATATGATATATGGGATGAAGTCTTGTAATTGTCTTGTTATATGCACTGTATTTCTGTGTTAACATAGTCATTTGTTAACACAGTCATTAACACAGTTAACATAGTCATTTGCCTCTCCCACGCACCCTGGCTGGTGTGGTTCAGTTGGTTGCTGTGTGGTCCTGTAAACAGAAAGGTCATGGGTTTGATTCCTGGTCGGGGTACAGGCCTAGGTTGCATGTTTGGTCCCCAGTCAGGGTGCGTGGGAGAGGCAACTGATCAATGTTTCTCTCTCACATCGATGTTTCTCTCCTCTCTCTCCCTCCCTACTTTCCTCTCTAAAATTAATAAGCATGTCCTCAGCTGAGGATAAAATGTATATACTTGTATGTATATATATAATATATAATAGATTATTTATATATTTATACATTATATAAATATATCATGTATCATATTTAAATATGCAATGCATATATATTACATATAATATATATATTACATATTATAGAGTCATTTGCTCAACGTAATACAGGTGCTCAACGTATGATGGGGTTACAACCCAATAAACCCACTGTGGGGTGAAACTATCATTGAGTCAAAAGTGCATTTAACGCACCCACCTACTGAACACGATGGCTTAGCGTAACCCACCTTCAACGGGCTGCGAACAGTTACATTCGCCGACAGTTGGGCAGAACATTTACCACGACGACTGCTCTGTAGAGTGTGGTTGTGCACCCTCGCAGCACGTGCCTGACCGCAGCTGTGGCTCGATCAAATTCAAAATTCAAAGTACGGTCTTTACCGAATATGTATCACTTTTGTACCATTGTAAATTAGAGAAATCTTAAGTGAGACCACTGCAAATTGGGAACTGGCTGTAATTTAAACGATACCAGAATTTTTGTGACTGTGTGTTTTGAGCCTTTGTTTTCTAACTGGGAGTCACGGTATGTGCAGGTGGACCAGGCTCCTCCCCGGGAGGCTCTGGGGTGGGGAGCAAGCACGTCTGGGCCTACAAGGCCCTCTGCAGGAGGGGGGCTTCCTGTTGCCCAGGCAGGCAGTGGGGAGTTGGGAGTAGCCACTGTCTTCTGGCGTCCTGAGCACAGGGCTTGGACATTCATTTCTACCGCTATCACCTGCCCCAGGTGAGGAAACCACCACTGTATGTCAGGTACCCTCCATGCCAGGGGCATCTGTACTGGGAGCTCTGTGCCCCTGTCACCAGCTGGCTGGGAAAGGATCGCTAGACTTTCTGCCCATGGCTCATCCTTTACACCCCCATCACTTTCTGGAATATGACTTTGGTTCTCCTTACTTTGCATTTCTCAAAATTATTCATTTCCCTGTTTCTCCAGACCTCCTCCCATTCTCGATTCCTGCCAACAGGAACCTCACACTGAAGTCATTTTCTCCCTCCCTTCCCCACGTCCAGCCTGTCCCCCTTCTTCCATGAAGCCTTTAGCAGAAGTCTTTGCTGATTGTGAGGTTAGGGCTTACAAGCTTATCGGCAGCCTCTGGCGGTGCCAAGGCAAACAGAGCGGGGCTGAGACACCTTAAGCTACGGCAGGGACAGATGGGGACAGAGACGGGGCCAGCCAGTCTCCGTTTGTCTTTTCCTTTTTAGTTCTGTTCTTCAGCAACCGCTCAGGCACTATGATCTGAAGTCTTAAGACTTCCACTACCATTTATCTACAATCCGAGTTACACAATATGAAAAGGGAAGTTGGTAAATGAAATGAGTTTGGGCTTTGAAGTTAAATTTGGATTGAGATCTCAGTTTAACAATTTAGCTGAAGCAGACAATTTTCTGGAGAACAACAACTATCAGATTTGACTCAAGAAGCAATAAAAATGTGTATGAACCAGTATTTTATCCTATTCTCTGCCCTTTCCTGTATATTTGGAATATTTCATAATATATTTTAGAAAGTCAATAATGGTCAACAAATATACTCTCATTCTATTCCTTTAGAGAAAAAAAGAACTAGTCACTCTCACCCATAGTTGGTACTAATAGATAAAATCTTATGAAAGGATAATTTGGCAGTACCATCTAAATTAAAAATGTACATGCTCTATGGTCAGGCAGTCCTAATTTTTTTTGGCTGAAAACAATGACCATTTTATTACATCTCAGAATTTTATGGATCACAAATTCAGACAGGGCTTGCTTGGAGCAATTCTGACCTCAGCTGGACGACACATGGGCTGACCCGGAGGGTCCAAGCTAAGACGGCTTTGCTGTCTTGGAAAGGCTGGGCTCTACTGCACCGTCTCCCAGAGCGGTGTGGCCTGTATGTGGCCTCTTCTGCATGTGGGTCAATCTCAGATTAGCTGGACTTGTTACACGATGGACCACTTACACGACCTGGATGCTCAAAATATGATCTGTAGACCAGCAGTACAGGCATTGCCTGGAAGCCTCTTAGAATGCGTAATCTGGCCAGCAATCCCATTTCTTAGTAACACTGCCCATAGGAATGTATATGTACAAAGACATCCCCTAAACATTGTTTATAACAGAAAAATACGAAACAGAAATCACCACAAAAAGGAAGTTAAATAAATCATGGAACACCTGGCCTGGGAAGATGTCTGTGATCTACTACTTAGTGAAAAAAAGCCAATGGCAGGTTAATGTATGTAGCAGGACTCTATTTTTGGTGAGAAAATAAATTCAGTAAATATCTCTATCATCCATCCATCCACCCATCCACCCATCCATCCAAAAACCCTGAAGGACAGGTACCAAATGAATGCTGTGGGATAGTGAAGGGATATTTACTTTTTTAGATATTGTATTTCAATGCACAAAAAGTGAGAGTATAAAATAATTTTCCATTTTCTTGTTTTTCTGTATGTTTATATTAAAAAAAAAACCCTTAAAAACAATACCAAATCACTGTATTCTGGGAATATTTGTGCTGAGCAGTCATGTTCAAAGGTCATGAGATACGGTTTCCTGGCCTCAGAAAGCCCGTCAGCACAAACTCACTTACCCTGTGGTTTCCTCGGCCACCTCTCTCCCAAGCCTGGCACCTAGATTTCTTATCTTTTGTCGTAGGTGAGAAATTACTTCATTGCTCCTCTTTAACTTTAGCTCCTTGAGGGGCTTAAGGAATTGACTTTTGAAGTGAATGAGTTAAAATGTTTCAATTTCCTTCCCAAGGTGGGTCCACAAGCTCAAGGTGACCGACCAGTGCTTTTGTGTAAGCTTCCTGGGTGAGACTAACCTAGCTTTTGGGGCCTATCCTTTCCCCCTAAAAACAGAGACCTGCGGTTTACAGTAGGGAAGATTTCTATATCCAGCCAGATACAAACACTGGATTCCACCACTGCAGGATGTAGTTAACAGCAGCAGGCAGATTTTGATGAAAAACAGAGTGGAGGATGTTTTGGAAGTGTTCTGGGCACTTGTCCTAGAGACAGAAGCCCATCAAGGAATTGAGATTGGGTCCTCAGTACTCGCCTGCCCCCTATGGGCTGGATTTTCAATTAGTCTCACCAAATCCGCAGGGCTCAGGAAGATTGGCCTTTTTAAGTCTCTAAGTCTCTGGAGCCAAATTTGTCCCTTTCTTCTTCACTGTAACTAGCGAGAGCCCTGTAAAGGCTTCTTGAGGACCCTTGTCCTTTGCTGAGTCCCTCAGGCCCCAGTGGTGGCCGACGCTGGGTTCTGAATGTGTGACTTGATGACTCAACAGCTGACTGGAATTGCGAGAATTTTAGACTGTAAAAGGGGAAGTTTAAGCTTTCCTTTCTCCCCTCTGGAAGCAATGTATGTTTGTAGGCCAAGTATTGACACACAGGCTCGCAGTTTCCATTTGGGTCACGTTATAATCAATGATGAGCAAGTGGGGGATGTCCAGTGTTGAATTTCACTAGGTTGTGAAATAGCCTAAATGTACCGGCTCGGCCCACAGATGTCCGTATTTGGATGTCTGGTGTTGACCACAGTCAAAGACACTTAAGAAATGGTGATGCCTCCTGTCTGACGACTAGTGTCTTTGGGCCCTGCTGCCACAAACCCAAGCACAGTGCAGGTGGGCACTCGACGTGAAATGCACCTGTGCTTTGAGGCTCCCTTTAAGTGGATCATGAGATGAAGGCTGGCGGGGCTAAGACATGTTTAAAGCAAAATAGGAAGAAAGTGGGCGGGGAAAACCTATCTAGAATCATGGCAGAAGTTGTCTTTAAAGTGCGCATTTTTATATTGACAGAGATCTTAGCCACGAGTTCACACTTACTCAACTCTTACTATGTGCCAGGCACCATGCTAAATGCTTTACACGTCTGATTTTATTCACTTCCTCCCAACAATTCTTTGCAGTAAGCATTCTCAGAATCCCTGTTCCACAGGCGGGGAAGAAGAGGCTCCGGGAAGATGTGGAACATCGTGTCCCCTGTAAGCTGTAGAGCCAGCAGCCAAGTCCAGGCAGCCTGACCCCAGGCCTGTGCCCCTGCCCGCACCCACCACCGCAGCATGTTTAGGGCATGACTGCTGACTGACAGGGGCAAAAGCAGGAGGGGGCACGAAACTCCTTTGTGGAGCATCCTGAGCGCGCACATCATCTGTGCCTTTCCTCCTCGTGCCCTCCATGTGCCGCTGGGCCTTGGACAGTGCAGAATACACTTATCCCAGCAATTCAATGGTAATTTAACTACCGACTTGGTAATGCTTCATATTGTCACCCATTCCCTCAAGGCATTTGGGGAAAGTCTGCAAATAAGTTTATCAACCACATGTTTATGGATCTATATATCCCATGCAATCTTTTAAAAGAGGGCACAGAATGGTGTCATAAATCCAAATACATATAAAATGTTAAATCTCTAAAGATTGCATATTTTGAATTTTCTTCTTCCCTTCAAGAACTATTTTAGATAATAGGTAAAGCTGATTACTAGTAGTAATATGCTGGCTGACAGAGATTCTGTTAAAACATATCAGCTGAGGAAAATCAGCATTTGAAAGTTACTGCTAAGCTTTATCAGAGTACTTATTGGATTTAAAGAGTTTTTCAGTTCATCTTTTAAAATATCCCATCAGTAAGAAAAGGAGAAAAAGCAATCCAAAGTCATAGTCAAATGCCATTTTCCTTCACCCAAGAAAAGAAGGATGCTTTCCCACCATATCAACACGGCTTGTTCTGCCGGCACATGGACCTGCTCTTTTGAACACCCACATTCTGCTCCTCATGCATGCACACACATGTGTACACACAAACATATGGTATGCTTCTCCTCCCCAATGTAAACAAATAAATTCTCTGTTCAGTTTGGTATTCAGAAACATTTTGATGACATTTAAAAGAAACTATTGCAGCAGACCCAAGATGGCGGAGAAGTGGAAGCTACACCCACCTCCTCCTAGGACCAAACTGGAATTACAACTAAATTATAGAAAAATCATCCTGATTAACCAACTGAACGCTAGCTGGAGAGAAACCTTATAACCATGAACATATGGAAGAAGCCACAGCGCCACAACGTGACTGGCAGGGAGTATGGAGGCAGCGTGCGAGGGCTGGCTGGGGTCCCATGGGTGGCAGCCGAAGTCCAGGAGGGATAGTTCAGAGGCTGGGAGGTTCTGCTTGAGAAGTGTGGGGTCTAAACCTCAAGATGGGCTCTCTAGCCTACAGCACCAGAACTGGGAAAGGAACCCAAATAATGTACAGCTGGGAAGAGCAGCGGGATTTCCGTCTGCCAAGTAGAGACAGCTGGAGACTCAGAGTCTCCTAAAGGGCCAATGCACAAAATTCTGTTTGTAGCCACTTACCCTGGACTCCGGCAGAGGAAGGGCAGGGTGGACTAGAAACACTTGAAGAGAGTCTGGGGTTAGTGGCTCTGGGGAGAGAGCTGAATGGTCAGCTGCCAGAATCCCTGTGCTAAATCATTCCCCATACTGCAGAGGCCTTCCTTCTCAGGGAGAGCAATCCCCTCCAAGTGGCATCTGCCTGAGGGGAAGCAACAGCCTCGCTGGCAGGAATTACTCTGCCCCACCCTGTTTGTGCTCAAGTTCTGCTACTGAGGAGTACAATGGGAAGACATTCACTTATTAACCCTACAGAAAGCCTGCAGACAGAGGCGGATTGCTGGGAGCTCTGAGGCTTCAGCTGACCTGCTCCCAGGCCTGGTGCTGGTAAAAGCAGTCCTTGGTGTGCAGCCTGGTTCTTTCTGCATAAAACCAGGCCCAGCAGAGGGAGCCACATGCAGTGGACCACTGATAGCTCCAAGCCAATTGCCCAGGGCCAGTCACAGGCAGGGTTTGAGTTAGACATGCACCAGAGTCTTGCAGATCTGCCAAGTACGTAGAAACAAACAAATACAAAGAAGCAGCCAAAATGGGAAGACAAAGAAACAGACCCCAAATGAAACAACAAGAGAATTGTTCAGAAGAACTAGATGAAATGGAGGCAAGCAATTTATTCAGGTAGAGTTTAGAGTAATGATACGCAGTATAAGGATACTCAACAGCATGAAAAAAGATGTAAAAAACATAAGAAAGGACCAGTCAGAAATAAAGAATGCAATATCTGAAATAAATAATACACTGGAAGGAGTAAACAATATGTTAGATGAAATAAAAAAAGATACTTATATCCAACAAAATACACGTTAAAACCAAGGCTATAGTAAGAGACAAGAAGGACACTACATAATGATAAAGGGAACAATCCAAGAAGAGGACATAACCCTGGAAAACATTTACGCACCCAAAAAAGGCGCACCTAAACATGTGAAGCAAGTCTCGATGGACATAAAGGGAGAGATGACAGAAATACTGTTATAGTCGGGGATTTTAAAACCCCATTGACTTCAATGGATAGATCTTTCATACAGCAAATCAAGGAGACAGCAGCCTTAAATGACATACTAAAACAAATGGATTTAATTGGTATCTTCAGAGAATTTCAGCCCAAAGCAGAATATACATACTTTTCTAGTCAACATGGAATGTTTTCTAGGATAGACCACATGTACTACACGTAAGGACACAAACAAGTCCCAATAAATTTAAGAAGACTGAAATTATATCGAGCATCTTTTCTGACCACAATGTGATGAAACCAGAAATCAGTCACAAGAACACTGAAAAGCACAGAGATGTGGAAGGTAAACAACATATTATTAAACAATGAATGGGTCAACAATGAGGTCAAGGAAGAAATCAAAAGATACCTTGAAACAAATGAAAAGGAGGACCCAACATCCTACATCTGTGGGACACAGGGAAAGCAATGCTAAGAGGAAAATTCATGGCATTAGAGGCCTACCTCAAAACACAAGAAAAAACTCAAATAAACAATCTAATTTTGCACTTAAAGGAAGTTGAAAAAACAACAAACAAAGCCCAAAGTCAGTAGAAGGAAGGAAATAATGAAGATTAGAACAGAAACAAATGAAACAGAGTCTGAAGACATGATACACACGATCAGTGAATCCGACAGCTGGTTCTTTGAAAAGATAAATAAGGTTGACAAACCTTTAACCAGACTTATCAAGAAAAAAGGAGAGGACCTAAATAAGTGAGAAATGAAAGAGGAGAAATAACAACTGACACCAAAGATATACAAAGGGTCGTAAGAAAACATTATGAACAACTATATGCCAACACACTGGACAATCTGGATGAAACAGATACATTCCTAGAAACATACAATCTTCCAAAAATAATCAGGAAGAATCAGAGGATCTGAATAGACAGATTACACCTAGTGAATGGAAGCAGTAATCAAAAAACTACCAACAAACGAAACCTGGACTGGATGGCTTCCAGGTGAATTTTATCAAACATTCTGAGAAGAACTAACACCTCTTCTCAAACTATTTCAAAAAATTCAAGAGGTGGAAGGCTCCCAAACTCACTTTACGAGACCAGCATTATCCTAATTCCAAAACCAGATGAAGACATTACAAAGAAAGAAAATTATAGGCCAATACCTCTGATGAACACAGAGTGCTAAAATCCTCAACAAAATATTAGCAAACCAAATACAATGATACATCAAAAATATCATACGCCAAGATCAAATAAAATTTATTCCAGGAATGCAAGCTTGGTACAACATTTGCAAATCAATAAATGTGATTCACCACATAAACAAAGTGAAGGACAAAAACCACCTGACCATATCAATAGATGCAGAAAAAGAATTTGACAAAATCCAGCACCTATTTATGATAAAAACTCTCAGCAAAGTGGGAATAGAGGGAATATACCTAAACATAATAAAGGCCATATATGATAAACCCACTGCCAGCATCATACTCCACGGGCAAAAACTCCAAGCATTCCCCTTTAGATCGGGAATAAGACAGGGATGTCTGCTTTTACACTCTTATTCACCATAGTACTGGAAGTCCTAGCCACAGCAATCGGACAAGATGAAGAAATAAAAGGCATCCAGATAGGAAAGGAAGAAGCAAAACTTCCCGTAGATGACATGATACTGTACACAGAGAACCCCAAAGATTCCACCAAGAAACTACTAGAACTGATAAAAGAATTCAGCAAAGTAGCAGGATACAAAAGTAATATTCAGAAATCAGTTGCATTTTTATATGCCAATAACAAACTAACAGAAAGGGAAATTAAGAAAACAATTCCATTCACAATTGCTTCAAAAAGAATAAAATACCTAGGAATAAGCCTAACCAAGGATGTAAAAGACCTGTACTTGGGAAATTATAAGACACTGAAGAAATTGAAGAAGATACAAATTAAGTGGAAGCACATGGCATGTTCATGGATAGGATGAATTAATATCATTAAAATGTCCATAGTACCCAAAGCAATCTATATATTCAATGCAATTCCTTTAAGATTCCAATGACATATTTCACAGAACTAGAATATATATTTCAAAAATTTATATGGGACCACAAAAGACTGTGCATAGCAACAGTGATCCTGAGAAAGAAGAACAAAGTTGGAGGAATCATGTTACCTAATATCAAACTATACTATAAGGTCACAGTAATCAAAACAGCATGTCCTGGCATAGAAACATACACATAAATCAGTGCAACAGAACAGAGAGCCCAGAAATAAATCCACACCTTTAGAGTCAATTAATATTCAGCAGAGGAAGTAAGCACATACAATGGGCTAGAGATAGTTTATTCAATAAATGGTGTTGGGAAAATTTGACAGATAGGTACAGAAAAATGCAACTAGACCACTTTCTTATACCACACACGAGAATAAATTCAAAATGGATTAAAGACTTAAATGTTAAACCCGAAACTATAAAAATCATAGAAGAAAACATGGGCAGCAAAATTTCAGATATAGCTCGTAGCGATATTTTATCAGATGTGTCTTCCCAGGCAAGAGAAACAAAAGAAAGAATAAACAAATGGGACTAAATCAAACTGAAAAATCCTTGCACAGCAAAGGAAAACATCAACAAAATAAAAAGACAAGTTATAGAATGAGAGAACACATTTGCCGATACATCTGATAAGGGGTTAATATCCAAAATTTATGAGGACCTTACAAAATTCAAAACCAAACAAAACAAACAACCCAATTAAAAAATGAGCAAAGGACAGAACAGACACTTCTCCAGAGGACATACAGATGGCCAATATGAAAAGACGTTCAATGTCACTAATCATCAGAGAAATGCAAATTAAAACCACAATGAAATACCATCTCACACCTGTCAGAATCGCTATTATCAATAAAATCAACAAACAAGTGCTGGCCAGGATGTGGAGAAAGGGGAACCCTTCTGCACTGTTGGTGGGAATGCAGATTTGGTGCAGCCACTGTGGAAAGCAGTATGGAGATACCTCAAAAAATTAAAAATGGATGTGCCTTTTTACCCAGCAATCCCACTTCTGGGATTGTATCCAAAGGAACCCAAAACACTAATTCAAAAGAACATAAGCACCCCTTTGTTCACTGTAGCATTATTTACTATCGCCAAGCTATGGAAGGAGCCCAGGTGTCCACCAGTAGGTGAGTGGATACAACAACCATGGAACATTTACACAATGGAATACTTCTTGGCTGTAAAAAATAAGAAAGTTTTACCCTTTGTGAGAGTATGGATGAGCCTGGAGAACATTATGCTAAGTGAAATAAGCCAGACAGAGAAAGATAAATACCATATGCGTTTACTCACATGTGGAATCTAATGAACAAACTGAACTAACGAGCAAAATAGAGACAGACTCATAGAGAGCAGGATGACAGCTAAGAGAGGGGAGGGTAGGGGGTGATCGAGCAAAAAAAGAAAAAGGACTCATGGACATGGACAACAGTGTGGTGATTGTGGGGGGTAGCAGGGTATAAGGAGACTAAATGGTAATAAAAATATAATAAAGAAATTATTAAATAAAAATAATAATAAACAGAAAAAGAAATTATCAAAATTATTTCAAATTAATCCCAATATGAATATTTTACTCTACAATAAAAATGTAACTAAATACAGAATAAGGCTCTTTATTTTTTATTCATTTCAAGGTAGGATAAAGACAGAGAATATAATACAGTTCAAATAAAGTAGTTACCTGGCTTGACAAAAAATAGATACTTGCGAAAGGCAGAAAATTATTATAAACATTGAAAACAAATGGGCAAGAAATCTTATAAGTTTTGTAGATCTTGCATTTTAAAATTATAGTTCATCAGAAACTATGCTGTTCTCCTACACTGACACTAAAGTAATTGCATTTTGCCTTAAATTATGACTGATAATAATTTATCCCTCTGTATACAAACAGAATATTCTTTCTATATTTTAGATTAGAAACTGTACAATATTAAAAAGCTTATAAAGTAAATTGCCAACAAAAATGTGAAGTCATATATACATTTCTGACATTGGGGTATTATTTCAATTACTGTGTTATAAAGTGCCAAACATGGGCAATGTATCCAAGTTATAGGATAGTTACGATGAAATAATAAAAGTATATTTTCAAATTAATAATTCAGTAAATTCGTTCATTTGAACGAAAAGCAAACATCACCATTTGACTATGTGCCAAATTCCATGGGGCTCAGAATGTGTGGATTTTGTCGCTGTGCTATTTTTAGGAAATAGGTGACTTCAATCCAAATCCTTCTCTGTTTCTGGATACATTACAGTGAGATACAATTTTAGGGAGTGAACATTTTTATTGAAAGATAAGATCTTCAATACACATCATATTCAATAAATATATTCTTAATACAAAAATGTACCTGCCACCAGATTTGTTCTGTTGCAATGGTAGACTTATTAGAGTACATTCTACACACGTGCAAATGTGTCATGGCTAGGAAAAGGGTTTTAGTGACCAGATTTTTCTCCTTTGCTCAGGTGGCTAGATTCAGCATAAGCCTAAGCAAATTGTAACTTTGCTCCCATCACTGTCTTTCAGCGTGCCTTGTGCCATACAGCTGAACTATATATTAGACACATCCACTAAAGAGCTTTTGGCAGATTGGGAAGCTCCCAGAATCTCATGAAGGTGGCTGGGAGCTGGTAATTCTGAGGTAACTGATTTCCTGAACGTGCTGTTCGTGGGGTCCTCCAAGTCTCAGTGATGTCAGCGTCAAAAACGAGCCAACAGGCTGGTTCAGCTAAGTTTATTTCTCTTCATACACTCACTTAACAAACAGCATGTCAGCCTGGTCCTACCAGAAAAAGCAACAGGCTGCCTGAGAAAGTATCTTACTTGCTGTTCACTTCACTTGATTAGAGTTTTAGGCATTAAAGGCTAGAAAGTACTGAAAAAACCAACAAATGACCTTTGTATTAGGATCTTCCCTTGTGATTTCAGGTGCATCAAAAAAATTTATATGTAGATGGATATTTCCTAAAATTACAAACTAAATAACTTTTGATATCTAAATGAACAAAAGGGGAAATCAGCTAAAATCTGTAATACATACTTATTTTTGTACATAGTATTGCTTTAAGTGGTTGAGGTAAGATCAGACACAGGCATTTATTTACAGTATTTATTTACAGTATACCTGTATTTACTTACAGTATTTCTGTACTCCTGAAAACCCTCCAGTCAGTCCTACTCACAGAGTTCCGCCACAGCTAGGTTAGGATCTTTCCCAACAGCTCTGACGGGACGAGGTGGTGTCTACACCCCTCAATGGCCTCTCTGCACCGGAGGCTTCTTCCCCCTATGAGGAATGTTTATGCTAAGTGTATTGGCAGTCAGTAATACTGCAGTCGTTAATGAATGGCTATAAATTGGTCTAAAACTGCTTAATTAAACTTCCATTAAACAGGAGAGAGGCTGTCAAAGAAGAATTTGGATAACTTGTTACCTTACTTACAAAGTGAAATGTCCATATATGAAAAGAGGTCTAATTCCAACATGTTAAATAAAGCACATTATCTTCTTAAGTCCATTTGGTCTTTGAAAATGGGTACAGTCACGAGGCGAAATTGCTTGTCTTTTTCAAAGGGCATGATACTGCTATGTACCGTTACCTAAACATGACGATGATTAATGGATGTTGCTCTCATGGATGCACTGGTCTGAACACGAAAAGTCTTCATTCCTAATGTTTACCACAAACCCAGCGCAGCTGATGGTCGGCCTGAAGGTCAGTCAGTTCTTCAACAGTTCTCCAGCTACACTGGCAGGCATATGCGCGTGATCCTTTCTTCTTTACCAGCTTTGTTTTTAATTTGTGGAATTCTGGCATGTTGTTCCTATTAGTAAAACATGAATGTTTCAAAACTGTGGCTTTGTCAGTGCTTAATGACTAAAAAAAGTTCTAACTGCTTGAATGTCCCATCTTCGTAACATCTGAACACTAAACGAACCTTGGTTCCCCTCACACAAAGAACAGAAGACATGCTTCCATGTTCTTCTGGGGGCACTTCCTCAGTAACGAGTACTCTTTAATGGCAATTCTCTAGGCCTGTTACTAAGGCTGTTTAGAACAGAACGACCTACAAAGCTGGAGAATTATTGATTTGTCTTATCAGAGATGATATGACATAAGAATAGAGTCAAAAGTACCGTGGTTCATTTCCTACCTCAGATATACACTATGCCTTATTCTAAAAGCCTGTAATATGGCAAATGGAGGGGATAAAAGAAGCATTAAAAATAATAAGCTTCTGATAGGTTAACTACAGACATTTTTCATTAATGGAGAAAATGTGCCTGTTATTTCTATATGTTGAACTGACATTATATCTTTCATGTTTCTTAAAGATACTATTCATTTATTTTTAGAGAGAGGGGAAGGAAGGGAGAAAGAGAGGGAGAGAAACATCAATTAGTGGTTGCCTCTCACATGCCCCCCCACTGGGGACCTGACCCGTAACCCAGGCATGCGCCCTGACTGGGAATTGAACTGGTGACATTTCTGTCCGCAGGCTGGAGCTCAGTCCTCTGAGCCACACCAGCCGGGGCTCTATCTTTCATTTTTTAAATGGTATGTTACTTACTTAGAGTATCAGCAACAAAATAAATGCCTATCCTACATTAAATGAAAATAATGTTAAAATAATTAAATCAATTGGCAGCACCATAATGAAAAATGATAACCATCTGACTTGATGCAATTATTAAAAAAAAGACTAGAGAAGTTTAATTAATTGAAAGTCAATTATGATTTTCATGACAATACACGTACTGAATTTATGTAATTATTCTCTGGCAGAAGAAAAATGGGAAAAATCAAGATGAAATGAAGAAAAATGCAAAGTAAGGTGATGAAGTACAGTGTAAATATTAAAAAAAGAGAGAGACAGTCCTATCTTTGCTTGTATGTCGCTCAGTGGAAGGCAGGCTGTAAAGCGCCCTCTGGTGGCCAATGGACACCACATTCAGTGCCGTAATGTAAAAAATCTGGGCACAATTTAGACCGGCAGAGCCTAACAAAACCTGAGAAATTTTCCAGGTCAGCTGTCTGATTTCGGGAAACTGAGACTTTGACTAGCTAAACGACCTAGCTAGGGCTACAGTGAGCCAGGGGAGGAAATGCATCATCTGAGTTTTATTAGAAAGAACCCCCCCCCCCCCAACTAAATGTGTTTAATGAAGGCTAAAAATTAAATACAAAAAAGTTCTTTCTTCAATCTGCAATATATTCTGACAAATTTAACATCTGATACCTGATTGAATTCTGAATTAAGAGATTTTAGGAGTAAGAATCATGGATAGCCAGGGAACTAATTAATACATTTCAAATGCTTTTTAAGAGCACATGTATCTTAAAATGCTTAAAAAGAAAAATAATTTCATTATTTCTCATACAGAAAATGATTTAATATAAAAAGAAAAGCATTTTATTCAGCTATTATGGCACGATGACCAAATATAGATTACACTTCTTTTAGAGAGTTCTGGAACTTGTCAAAGCCGGAATACATTTCTTTCCCTCATTTATAAAATAAGGACAATAAAATAAACAGCAGCACGACGTTTGACTGTACCGCCAACGCTCAGACTGACGCCACTGAAAATGAGTGGCTCCCTATATGCTGCCTTTTCGCTTGCTTTCAGTCCCACCTACTTCTGGATTCCCTGCAGCTATGCCCTACCCTCCTGAAATGTTTCACCTGCCCTCCACTCCTTTCCCTTCAGCAGAGCACATCCTCCAAGCCAGGCGTCACTCACAAAGCCAGGCGTCAGATGTGAAAGCTTTCCATCTCCCAGTTTCCCCCACGAATGTATGAGTATCTTACCTCCTTCCACCCAAAGAAGGCTCACTCCTATCTGAGGCTCACTTCCCATCGGCACTCCAGACCCCAAAGCCTCCAGGACCTCGTTACTCACATACCCTCCCCCTCCAACACCTCCCCTCCCCTCCCAATATCAAAGCACCTCCTATCTTCACTAAATGATCCCTTAACTGCGTTCACTGACAGGCTTCCAAGTGGCCTTCCTGGGTCATACCATCCAATCTCACGGTTGCAACTACCATGTTCCAGATTACATTTCCTACCAGAGCTTCAGAGCCCCAGTTTCAACAGCTTTCATAAATGAACATATGACCTCTTTCTTTAAAATCTGTTCATAAATTCCCTCTATCACCAGGCAGTATTATCATCTAGCTGTATAAATCAAGACAGAAACCTAGGACCCGTCCTAGATGCCACTTGTCTCACTTTTCACAGCCAGGCTACCTCCAAAATCTCTCTCAAATACAAGTGCTCCTCTCTACCCTCCTCACTGACACAATTCAGGTCCTTACTGCTTTCCCCCTGGATTATCAAAACATCCTTCAATAATCTGCATGATTCTAAACCGGCCTGGTTCCCATACATTCAAACTCTATTCAGATCTTCCCCCTGATTCAAAGCCTTCAGTGGTTAGCCACTGCCTAAAAAATTTAATCCAGATTCCCCCGTGTTCCTTTCCTGGCTCTGCTGTTTTCTAGCTCTCTCTCCTACTTCATTCACCTCTTCCTCTCTCCTGTTCTTTTGTCTAGTCTCCACAGTCCAAACTACTTAAAAGTTCTCAAACATGCCACGTGATTGCACCTGAATCTTTAACAATACCCTGTCCGTCTTGTTTGCTAGGCAGACATGTGATCATTCTTCCAGACTCTGCAGTTTTCCCTGACACCTCAGGACAAAGTATATTCATCTTGTCCTGTGATGCTCTTTTAACCTCTCTCCACTGTCACATGTATCACACGACGTTATAACCTGATGTTGCTCCCTCTCAGAAGTGCATTACTTGAGAGTAGAAACTGGGTGATACTTATCTTGTGAGCCCAGTGTCTAAGAATGCCACAGACCCGGTGTTGAATAATGTCAGTTTGATAAAGAAACACTAATAAGCTCTACAAAATAAAAACATGTCCATGATTTATATCCTGATGATGGTGACAGCCTTTTTCTTTATTTGTTCCATTCTCTTACCTCCCAAGTGTTTCTAAATATCTTGAGGGCTGAGACAGTAATTGCTGCTGATATAAATAATAATTACTTATTATTTGCTTTTAAAAAATATTGTATTTAACATATTATAGAAAGAAAAATAATATTTTTAGTAGTATAATAAGTCATCTAGTTCTCATTGTTTTATCTAAAAGTACATGTTTTTTAAATCAGGCTGCCACACCTGAGCCCCATTCAGTTATGCCCTTAGCTCTGGGGGCATGTGAAATGCAACCACCCATTGATGTTTTTCTCCCTCTCTTTCTCCCTCCCTTCCACTCTCTCTAAAAATAAATAAATTAAAAAAAAAAAGTAGGCTAATCTGACCTGGGATTTTGGGATTACACTAGGTCTTTTAAATTATAATTTTTCTGCATATTTATTTATATATTTACATTTTTTTTGTGTGTGTGTGTGTGGAGAGGATTTAAAATTTTCATGAGATTTTCAAAGCAGTTCTTGATGTGAAAAAGTTTAAAAACTATGAAATTAGAAGAGACTCCTAGAGATTTCCATGAGAATGGGTGCCAGAAGAGGGGTGGACGACTCCTCCGTTCTTTATGCTGATGGACAGTGCTATAGTTATAGTCTGATTACCTGTACCTGAAAATACAGTTTTGGTCTAGGTACAGGGTAGGGGAGCCAAAAATGCATGGATATGCTTTATTAATTTTTAACTTTAAATTTTTATTTAAAAATGTGATTGCATAGTTTAAGAATATTTTTTATAACATAACATCTTAAAGATATTAGGTATTCAGTAGTGTATAAAAATGTATAAATTGCAAAAGTATGAGGAGGACTATCCTGACTGCAAGGAGGGAGGCAGACACATATCAACCAACCGAAGATTTTCGATCCTACGTTACAGTAAGCGCTGCAATCGGTACGAAGTGCTGTGGGCCCACAGGCAAGGATGATTCACGTCCAAGTTGAGAACGGTGAGGGAATCTTGCAAGATGTGTAATGAATTGTACCCTGAGGGGCAGGCAGAGCTGAGGCAGATAAAATGGGAAAGCTTGCACAAAGTCGTGGGGAGTGGGAGTACTGAGTAATGTGATGTAACTCATCTCTCGTGAAGCTAAGACAAAGCTGGATGATGGACAGGGGCTGGATCGCGGAGGGCCTTGGGTGCCATACTAAGGAATTTTGACATGATTCTGTAAGCAGAAAGATTTCGGGTAGGAGAATGGTTTGCTCTTTTATGCTTTAGTTCTCAGCAAGGGAAAGGTGGTCTGAAAGAAGAGTCAGAAAGACTGCAAGCAGAAAAGTCGGTGAGAAGGCTCAATACACTAGTCCAGAAGTAGCATGTCCTGACCCAGGCTGATGGCAAACAGAAGGAAAAAGGAGATGGGTGAGAGAAATATTGAGGAGGTAGAAGCCATACAATCTGGCCAAGTCCATCAAGAGACATTATAGTAAAATAAAATTACTAAAAGTAAAGTAAAAGTTACAATTGGTGCATTTTCCACAGTGAAACTCTTTAGAAGCATACCTGAAAAACATATAATCGCACGATCTGTCCCACATATAGTCATCGTAGCTCTCCACCCGGAAATCACACGCGGTGCAGCGTAGATGGTCACATGCTCTGTTCAGATGAAAAAAAAACAACATTAAAGATTACTGGTTTGTTTAAGTATAAAAATATGGTGATTTATTTATAGGATATACCACATATTACAAATTACTTAGTAAACAAAAGAGTAAAGATTAAACTGATTATAAATTTTCATACTAAAGGACTGATTATATATCTAAACTTTCAGGTTAAATTTCTACACAAACCTATTTTACTAAGATCTTATACACCAATATATACATGCACACATGTATATTGTAAAGATACAAAAGAAACAGAATGGATGTGTAGATCTTTTAGTTCAGTGGCTTTCAAATTGTGCCTGAGGTGATCTTCACTTAAATTAACAACTTAAGTTGCTTCCTTACTTACTGAAATTTTCAAGGATGCCTCCATCACAGAAGTTGCCACCTTCTATTGAAATGAATCTGTCTCCCTCTTAGCTACTTGAGTGCTGGGACACTATCTTGTTTGTTTGTTTCCCCAGCAGTTGGCATTAATGCATTCATTCACTCACTTAAAAAATACAGGATGAAGCAAAAGTAGGCTTACAGTTGTGAGTACACAAAACACAGAATTCATTCTTGTATTATTTATTAATTATTGTATTATTTTTCACACAAACAACTGTAAACTTACTTTTGCCTCACCCTGTATTTACTGAAAGTCTACTATGTGCTAGTGAGATTTTGTCCTCATGGAGCTTAGATTCTAATGAGAAAACAATACTCATCACAATGTCAGAAGGTAAAAAATGCTTCAAATGAAAAAGTAAGTAGAACAGGGAAAATAAAATTGAGTACTAGGACAGAGTGGGTTGCAATTTTATTTATTTATTTTCTATTGTCACTTGAGGAAATTTTTTCATTGCTTTTTTAGAAAAGGAGGAAGGGAGGGAGAGAAACATCAATGTGAGAGAAGCACTGATTGGTTGTCTCCCACACGTGCCTGAACCAGGGACTGAACCTGCAGCTGAGGCATGTGCCCTGACCAGGAATCGAACTTGGAACCTTTAGGTTATGGGATGACACTCCAACCCACTGAGCCACCCTGGCCAGGCTGTAGGTTGCAATTTTAAACAGAGTGCTCTACAAAGGCCTCTCGGGGAAGGTGTATCTGTTTAAATGGAAGTGGTATCTGGTCAAGGAAGTGAGGTTAAGAGAATGTTTTATTTAAGAAGGGAGGGATAAAGGCATGTTTGTATGTTGATGGCAAAGATACTTAGAGAGCAAAACACTGATAATGCAGGAAAAGGGGGAGAATTGCTAGAATTATGCTTTTAATTAGAATTCGCATATAATAGGTACTTAGTGAATATCTAAGGAATTCAAATGCCAAGCAATTCTCAAACTCATGTACTAACTAGTAACTTTAGAAGTAAAGTGACAATATATAACCATATTTTGAATTGCTGCTGTAAACAATTTGAGTTGTATAATAACTGTTATTTACTTTAGAGAAACCTCCATTGTTTGAAGTATTTAAAAACTAGAATCAATATAGTTGCATTTGATCATTTAAAAATTAAAAGGCAATAAGAATTTTAAGATAGCCAAAAAGAGTTTTTAAGATACCATAAACAAAGTGAAAAATAGAGTGGAAGAAAACATTTCAGCATGTGGTCCAATACTTATACTATACAAAGGGTGTTTACAAATGACTAACAAATAAAGAAAAAGCTTAAAAATATATTCAATCTCGCTAAAACAGGTGTTACAGAGTCCTAGTTGAGAGGGCAGACATGCAACACAGACCGCCTAGGTTCAACTACTGACTCCACTATTTACTAGCTGTGCAACTGTGGTCCCATAATTCCCCGCTGACTCAGTTTCCCCATATGTAAAATGGGATACTAACAATTCTTATACGTCTCTGAGAATCAGTATGAGGACCTAATGAGTTAATACTGGTAAAGTGCTTCTACCAGTGCCTGGCACATAGTGTTCGTTAAAAGGTAAACTATAACAAATAATTAAAATTTAAAGCGACAACAAAAAACATTTTTAACCAATTTAATTTAGTAAAAACTAGTACTCTCAGACATTTCTGGTGGGTATGTGAACTGCTTTAACCTTTGGGACTATTTCAAAGTTAAAATTACCCCTGGCTGTTGCACTCACTACCAATCCCATTTTGGGGAAGCAACTGCACGTATAAAAGTACCAATATGTGCATTCGTCTCAAGAATTTCTGCTGCAGGACGGCTGAAGTGGCAGAAAACAAGATACCACTTAGATGCCGGCTGAAGAGGGAAAAGCGGAATAACATGCAGCTCATTTAGACTGTGCAGTATTAGCTGATAGAGAATCCATTTATCCGCCGACCTAGAGGGATTCCAAAAGCAAGGCGCAGAGTAGCATAGATAGCATGGTCCAATTTTTGTAAAAACAACCAAAAAAATTCTTAGACAGGTATTTATAGGGTAAGAACATGGAGAAAAATGTGAAAGGTAATATACTAGGTAGCCCACACTGGTTGTCTCAGGAATGGCAGGAATGGAGGGGAGGGAATGAAATTATTACATTTCTATTTATACATCCTTCAAGTTTGTTTTTACTTTTTTTTCAGTAAGGATATAATCCTTCTGAAATTAAAAAATAATAAAAATAAAATCCATCATTAGATATTTTTCACTTATTTCCCTTAAAATTCAAATATGGTAACTTCAAAATTGCAAATATTTTGCCTGAAGGTTCCTTTGAGAATGCTTTCTACTTCTAAAATTATTATTAATCAAAAATTATTATTAATCATAACAATAACTAAACATGCAAAATTTATACAAGTTCAATAAGCAATTCCATATTTTCTTTTAAACAGCAATTTATGAAGTTGTATTGGTACATGTGGAAATTCAACACAGGTATTTTGGTACACATTTAAACTTGGATTTTGAATGTACAAGTCAGGAAATGCAAAATGATGGTTCCCAAAGCTGCCATAGCTTGCTTTCTTATGCATATGTAGTTTATTACATGATTGCACAGAGTGTTAACTTTAATGCCTTAATACACATGTGCAATTTGGCTGAATTATTGCTGTTGTGGGAACTATAATTTTGAATTTCCTGACGTTTTGTATGTGTAAAATCTCAACCATAATGTTAAATACAGCTTTTTAATTTAATTTAAAATTTAGTAGTTTATTCAAATCTATTCACACTACTACATTTTCCTACAAACACTGTCCTTTGAGAAAAATAAAACTCACTAGCGGCTAAGAAATCACTCTGCTGTTATGATTCACTTTGTTAGATCATAATTAGTACCAGTCTGTGGAATAATCCAGTCTTGCAAGTAGTCTAAAAATAATTAGGAGTAAAATTCGATTTGGCTTGGAAGTAAGGCCTTGGTTTTATCTATAGCTTATTAATGCCACCACGCTGTCTGCTGCTACTCTTTCTCCTTTCCACCAACTGGGTAAGAGGCTCAAATCTTTACACTCTAAAACCACTGAGTACTACTTCCAACCAGAACTCTACCCATAAATTAAACAAATAAAACACATGGAAAACAGGCAGAATAGACTCAGTTTCATTTATGCCCTGGTCATGTACATCAGTGCTTATTTTCAGGGCTTACAACTATTTCTCTTCCATAACTATGTATAACTGGAGCATATCTAAAATAAAGTCATGATTCCAATGAAAGATAAATCGTCTAAAATGTGGCAGGAATAGAATATAAAGGTATCACCAACAGCTTCGTCCCTTTGTCCAGAATCTTTATTAGTTTAAAAACGTTTCTGGTGGGAATGCCCAGTACACAGCCCAATAAAGTCTTCTGCCCAGACCCTGTGGCTCTCCGTTGGACCTCGTCAGATCTACACAGCGGACCAGGGAGTCCTGATGTTTGGATAGCTGGAAAATAACAGCAGCTGCAGCAGCAAAGATAGCAAAGATTCTCTCTTGTTACATCATTACATGGCCTTCTACAAATTGGTTTGCTAGAAAGCGTAACGGAGCAGGAACTTGCTTTGTAATACTTACTCTGTGTCACCTTGGGCAAGGCTCATTACTTGGGAATCATGCTTAACAAGTTCTCTTAGCTATTTATTTCACTGAATTTTGTCCATTCTAGATTCCAAATAGCTCAAATGTGCCACCTTTTCCCTACAGCCACTGCCACCACTCAGATCACAGCTGTCGTTATCATCTCTTTCTTGCACCACTGTAACAGTGCCTGCTGACTGGTCTCCCTGGGTCCTCTGCCTGTCCTGCCCCTCCACCTTCCAATCCATTTGCTATTCAGCAGCAAAAATAACTTTCTGTAGAAACACAATCTGATTAGGTGACTCCATCTACTAAAAACCAACCAACCAACCAATCACCTACCAATAGCTTCCACTGCATATATGAGAAAACTTTTTGTAAAATTTTCTAAAGGACTACAGGGCCACACACCAAAGGTCCCTAGACTACCTCTCCAGCCCCGTCAGGAGCCATTCTGTCCCCCACTCACTATGCTCCAGCTCACCTGGCTGCTCTTTGCTCCTCCAACGTTCCTTCCTAGCTCATGGGTCCTTTAACACGGTGTACCCTCTAGGTTCCAATGGTCCCCTTGCTTTGCTTAACTCCTACTCATTTTTAATATGAGACTCTGATTCAATGGTATTTGCTTAAGGAAGTATTTTCTTTGGTTTGAAGGCCGGTGCTCAATCTACTGAGCTACACCAGCCAGGGCAGGGAAGTATTTTCTAACCCTTCATATTAGGTGGGGTGCCAATTATCTATGCTTATAATATAGTGTACTTTCCCTTTGCATTACATGTTTTATGAAAATTAAATACTTATTTGTAAAATTATATGTTTCAAGTCTCTCTCCTCATCTAGACTGAAAGCTCACAGAGTGCAGGGAAGTGTCCACTTATTTGCACACCATGATGTGTTCACCTGAAACCTAGGACCTAGCAAGCAGGTGGTTAATTAATATGTGTTTGATGAGCTTAACACAAGTGCCTCAATTTCCTCATTTATAAAATGGGGTTAAAAATTCTTGCTCTGTCTGCATCTTATTTTTTTCCTGTGGAGCAGGGGAACCAATATGCATATATAAAAAAGTGCTCTAGACAGTGTAAAACTCGTGACACATAGCATGTTTTACGTGCACAGGAGCAGGTGTGTGCTTGTCTTTCTGTGGGGGCAGACCTGTGTCATGAAAAGGGTGATTGACAACTGGTATCTGTAACGGGTGAGGAAGAAAAGATCTGTGAATGTAAATATTTACTTGTGCATATATATGCAAATGGCATATGTTTCCTGCTCTTGCAGCTGTGCAAAGTTAGGAATGGGGTTTGATGGGTTTTGCCATTCTTACGGATCAATATTATGTGATAGGATCCTCAAGCTGTATAAAAACAGGCCATTCCTTTGTCTACTGATATTCTATCTGGAACAAGACTCTTCTATGCTAGAACTAAATCAAAAAACATATAAAAATACTACATAAAAGAAAATCTTAATGAAATGTTTACCTTTTGGAAGTAAAACAAAATATATTGTCTTAAAGACAATTTTTAAAATCAGAAGACACCTGTAAATAAACACTGATACATACTGTCTGAGACTGAATGGAAAGGTAAGAGCAGAATATGGGATTCCTGCTGCGAAATATAACTATAATTGGCTTGGAAATAGAAACGACTCGACGAGTCCCACTGCGTTGACACATAAGTCAGGGTAGATAACCAGACTGTATTCTTCTCCAAGGGTAGTCTTGCCTCTGACTCTTTGTACAGACGGTCCTCACCGCATGATGCTTCAAGTGTTCTCTGTTCTTATTTACAACCTGTGGAGCAGGCAGCACCCCAGTAGACTGCTATTAGCCTGTCTGCTGCCTGGCGTCCCCAGACTCCCTCCGTCTGGTCCTATGGCCCTTCTTTCCCGCACCACCACAATGCTCCAACAGCACATTTAGATCCATTTCTATTATTCAATATAATAGTTATCTGTCCTGAAATGTGGTCAACATGTGATCATACATCTTAGTCTTTTCTTCCTTAAAAAGTTAACAGAAAATAAAGTGTTTTAACTAGACAGAAATGTAATAGGTAAGTAGGCTTTGGCAAAGATAAAACCAGAAGTATCAGGACAATGGGAAGATTTGCTTAAAATCAGTCTGTCTCCCTGTATTATGACAATGATAATGGAATGTACCAGGATATGAGGCTGATAAGGGCTTGGTGTAGGTGGCATTATGGCCATAATAAATGACCTGATGGAGGCACTAAGTGAGACAGTGAGTGTAAGAAGGGCGGGGGAGGACATGAAGAATGGAAGATTTCTATTTAAATATGTAAAATCAAGCGACTGTGGGAACTTTGGGGGTACTGCAGACTGGCAGCCTCTCCTGCTGACTGTGTGGTCAAGTCATTGTTGGTAATACCTTATGTAGCTGCACAGCTCCATTGCTTTGCCCCTATCTTACCAACTGGCTCCCACTGCCCAAAGGAAAAAATGGCAAAGCAGAAGCTCCCTCTCCTGGTATCCTGTGGAAACCACGCTGGAACTACAGTGACCCAGGCGCTTGAAGTGGGGCTCAGAAAAAGGCATCCACACAATGAACAACATACACCCAACATCAAAGCTTTCAACAGCTATTGCCCAAGAATAACAAAGGTTTCCGTAAAGTACTCTTGGGTTGACTAATAAAATACACTACTCATTATGAAACAGACTGATGCCAAGATAAGAACTATGTTTTAACAACAGGGTATCATTTGGAAAACCTAGTGAAGAAGTACCTTTCTGACGTCCTACCTCTGTGACGTCCTTGTTCCAATACCACACGGGGCAGTGCTTCCACCTAGGTACACAGGGCTGCAGCTAGACGTGTTCAACAGACAGGAGAAAAAGAAAATTACAGCAAGAAAGAAATATGAGAAGTTTATTTGGCTGTGTTGACTCTATAGTTATAACCAAATTGTGTATTTTCCTGACGAAGCCAACTGTTTTAAAGAAGAGATATTTATTCCAGAGTCACTGCTTTATTGGATATAACCTGGATATTCAGGAACACTCAAGGAGTTAAAATGAGTCACAGAAAAATGTATTTGCCAAATAATGTAAGGGACAAAGTAAATACTGAGGACTATAACAGAACATTAATTCTGAGAAACTGTTCACACTTTTTTTTCACATGGCAGAAAATTATTTATAATAGCAATAATCCCTCATTCAAGTTCCTTTAGACTAAGGGGCCACAGACCATAAGAACACTAGAGATATAGCCATCGGCCTTTCTCCTGAAAGCTGATCAGTGCTTTGTTGTTTAATGTCACTGTTGTCTAAATGGTAATAAAATCTACTAGTCTATGCTCATAGTGTTTGCTCCCTAGTGCGTGTAATTTACCAGAGCCATCTCGACTTACCTCTTACCGAGGCCTTGAATGGAAGCTCTGACAGATGTGTCACCTGAAGATTTAGATTTTAATTTCTGTTAAAAAAAACAAAACAATAAAAGGCCAAGAGTGACCTTAGATAATTGTAACATGAAAACTAATATTCTTTATTTTATAACAAGAATATTTTTTAAATGACTGAAATAAAAAATCTACATCATTTTAAAGTTCCTGAAATAAAAACAATGATCAAAACCTTTTTTATTTTTAAAGGCAAAAAAGGAAGTAGACCTCCCTGAGGAATTTGCAAATTACTCTGCTAACTTCTGGGCTAGGAAATTGATATATTGCCATTATTAGCATGCTAAGATTTAGAGTCACTTTATAACTCTTCAATTAATACTAGAGTTCAATGATTTAATACGAAGGACCTTCTACTTAAAACCTCACCCTGGAAAAATTCAATTGAGGAGGAAAAAGTCCTCAGACTCATTTTTAAAGGCTGTGAATGGTACTCACCTGAGCTAAAAATAAACTAACCAAACTCCTGGGTAACTTCAGGAATATTAATCTTGATCAATTGGAAAGGTATCAACCAATAGGCATTCGAGAAAAATGTAGAGCGACCTAGTCGCAAGCATACAGTAGTTCCTATACAGTTACATAACATCGCCATCATTAGCAGGCATTTATTAAGTGTTAACTGGTATATGGGACCAAACAACATAAACCAACCTACATACTAGGACCACCGCCAAGGAGAGGAAGTGAGATGGAGAAAAGGCAATTTAAATTGTGCAGAGACATGCCTTCATTTTACCTAGTAGGTGAGGAAATTTAATGGAGGCAAAAATATTTCATTTTACTGTTTCTCTTAACTCTTTCATTTGATGTTGAACAGAACTGGAAAAAATTTGGGAGCATGTCTCAAAAATAATAATGTGCATGAGTCTCTTTCCGTTTTTTGAAATACGTTTCATGTACCGTCCAGGCTCATGCTTACGACTCGAAGCTGGCATACTGTCATGTTTGCTGTTGCTTCTTCCTGCCGCTCTGAGAGCAGTGCAGGAACAGGGCAGAAGGCAGGAGCAGTGGGGGAAGGAGCCGTACTCCCAGGAGCACCATCGACCTCTGAGGACGAGGTGGGCGTGGGCCAGCTATCCAGACACCTCTTTTCCTCATCCAGTCAATGCTTTCTTTGCATAGACCTGCTCTCCTTCAGAAGTTTATTTGGGTGGCTTTCTCCCTTGCAGGCTGGAAAATTGGATATAATAACTTAAAAAAAGGCGCACATAGAAGTTTATTTCTTCATGATTGTAAGAGTTACTTTTATTGCAAATTTGTATATCTTAAAGCCAAGCCAGGGAAGTCTTTCCCTCTGCTTCTGAAATGCCCCGAAGAAACAGTGCCTCACACAGATAAGCACCCTGTAAGTGCTGAATAAATAATGAATAGCTCCGATGGTGAATGGATCACAAGAACGTCATGTAGTGTCTTCCTACTATGAATTAAATAGCACTGTTATTTGACAGTTATGATGCATTCTTGTTTGCAGAGTATCCAACACCATTGCTGCTGGGTTGACAAATTAATCAACCAGGCCACAAGCTTATTAATACCTCAGACGAACTGAAAATGTTAAATTTAGAGAAGTAAAGACCTTAAGATTGGTAGTAGTCAATTTATTCTTCATCTGGTTGACAAAGATGTAAGCGGCCCACATGTATATCCTTACCACCACCCCGCCCAGGGATCCCCAGCGCGCTGCCTCGTTTTCATGTTCGCTGCCTTTTCAAAACCCTCTTTGGTGTTATATTTATTTCTCAGATTTTTTTCCTTGTGGTCTTTGTGGACTTTCATTTTGTCTCTGAAAGCTACAGTATATAAATTCTCATACACTGCTGGTAAGAAGAGTATAAATGATACAGCACTTTAGAAAACACTTTGGCAATGGGTACAAAAACTGAAAATGAGCATACTTGATAACCTAGAAATTCCCGTATATGGTCAAAAAAAGAATGCAAAGATATCGGATGAGGCATTGTCTGTAGGAGCAACAACTGGACATAATTTAAATGTCCATCACTAGGGAAGTGGATAAATACATTGTGGTAGAATTACATAATAAGCTATTATACCTCAATGAAAACTGTTCATGGTTACATACACGTGTAATAAAAGTATGGACAGAGAGGGTAGTGGTCACCTCTGGGAAGACGGCAGTAGAGTTGGCTTTGGAGAGTTCTTAAACTATGTAATTAAAAAAAAGGAGTCCAGAGAAGCAAATATGGTAAAACATTAATACATGTTCAGTATGAGTGGTATGTAGGTGGCTATTATGTTATTTTATGAGCTTTTCATAAAGTTGATATAGATAGATAGCATTTAAATATTTAGTATATTAATAATTTACTCATGGGTCATAGGATAACAGCAATGGCATTGGGGTCCGAGATGCTAAGCACATTCCTATATGAAAGCTGTTTGTTTTCGGTCTTTCTGGAAAGTGTTTTCACAGAGTCTACAAATAAATACAGGTAACCGATTTCAACTATGAGTTGACTTTTGTCCTAACAGCTTTACTAATTTCACATTCTTGCTGAGAGATGAATAGCAAAACACATGCTGAGAGTTTCTAGTATTTTATTCCTTCTACAACTCTAAGTGGAATAATTTATTTAGATGACAGTATTTCCCAGAACGCAAAGGACTATAAATATTTGGGCATTCTATAAGTTTACGGTTTAACCGTAAGTTTAAACGGTTCTAAAGTTTAGAACGGTTCTAAACATGCCTTAAATATTAATAAAATACTGCGTATTTGTAACACTTGACTTACAAAGGATTTTATATCATAGTTGGGCTCTTCAAATATTTCATTAATAAGACTGTCAAGATCATCTTCTTTTTTAAATGTTTCTGTTGATCTAAAAAAGAAAACAAAACAGCTAAAGCTAAGAACATATAAAGTCAGCCAGTAACATAAGAGTTTTATTTAAATAAAGTCTATTATTAGAGTTGATAACAGAAGGATAAATGTGGCATTAATTTTTTCCTGCTATGAACATAGCTTCAGTTTGTTGAGACAAAAATGTAGGTTATCAGTTACAAATTTATATACTTAATATGCGACATTTAAGGCTATACATTATATTCAAGAAAAAGCTAGGCATGTACTTTTTAAACATCAATCACTTATTTAAAGAATATAAAATATATACAATTATAAGTAGAACCTGAGAATTAGAAACAAAGATAATTTTGATTGGTCTATTTTTTTCCCCAAGGGTTTCATTGTAAATCAAAGAAATCTTTTCAGTAGAGGAGTCAAAGGTTATATACTCAAAGGAGCAATACCCTCCCCCCCACCCTCCCAAAGAAAAAGAACAGTATTTGTTTGGCAGAATATTTCAACTACCGTTCAACTCTGCAGGTAAAGCCATCACAGGATTACTGATACAAACTGTTACTGCATGAAACTTCAACAGCTAACATTTACTGAATACTTATTATATAATTGAAGAAATGGGGCCTGAGCGATTCAGAAACTCACTCAAGGTCATACAGATAGTGGAGAGGCTTGGAATTGAATCTAGGGCAGTCTGTACACCTAACACTAAGCGAGATTAGAGAGCTGATGTGTTACGAATGCTGTACATCAGTTTCTTCATTGGACCGTTAGAATATTTTAGAAGACAGGCTTTTGGGTTGAATCCCAATTTTAGAAAAGTATTTACTCTGAAAAAATTTTAACATTAGGACTAGTCCCTCTTTGTTATTGCCTGCAGTAAGATAATTCATCTGATATAAGGAAATCCAGAGTCTGCTGCCTATAGTGAACACTTGATCCCATGTGTTTTTAAGGCTTTGCCTTTGCAGCTGTTTCCTGTGTAACTTATCCTCACTCTGCCACTCTGTAGTGGCTTCTTCCCTTGACTTGTAAGTAGGCTTAAGACTTTGCTTTTCAAAGAGCCCAAAACACCCTCTTGAAGCTGTTTGCTCTCTCTCCCTCTCTCTCTCTTTAATCCTCATCTAAGGACATTTTTTTTCATTGCTTGTAGAGAGAGACTGCACTGGGGACTGGGGATCAAACCTGCAACGTAGGTATGTGCCCTGAGTAGGAATTGAACCTGCAGACTCTCCGTTAGGGGATGATGCTCCAACCAACTGAGCCACATCGGCTAGGGTGCCACCCTGTCTTACTCACTATTGAAGAGCAGTCTACATCCATTTTTTCTACTTCCTTACAAGTGTATTGGACTTAACATCAGCCGGTGACCTGTAAGAGGGTTTCTCAACCTTGAAACTGCTGACATTTAGGGCCAGGTAATTCTTTGGGGTGTATGTTGAGGGAAGCAAAGGGGGGCTGTCTGCATTGTACGATATTTTACAGCGTCCCTCACTTCTACCCCCTCGATGCCAACAGCATGCCCTTCCCCAGTTTGGACAATCAAAAATGTCACGACTTACAAAATGCCTGATGAGTGGTAAAGTCATCACTGGTTGAAAATTACTGCACTAGCTTAAATTATTTAATCTCTCTGACCCTCAAAGGCTAGTTAACTATTTAAAACTTCTTTCAGGTATGAAAATTCTATCTCTGGCCTCTATGTTCCTCAACTATAGTGAAACAATGATTTGGTCACTACTGCCCAAATCACTATATTCAATGGCCTTTCTCAGTTTCAATCCTTTTTAATCTTTCAGAAGTATCTGACATTGTTGGGTACCAATTCCTTCAGTTTCTTTAACTGTATGACAGCAGGTTCCTAAGGTGTCCTCCTGAAATTCTCTCCTTTGGTTTGTATGATGCACTCTCTGGGTTCTGCTCTCTCGTGCAATTTCACAATTTCAAGAATCAGATGCAGTCACATTCTACTAAACTAGTCAGTGCTGTTAGGGATCCACACGGTTCACACAAGGTTCTGGTCTGTAATTAGATCATACAATATCACGATGCCTACACTTGCTGTGCTTTGCTACAGAAAAGAAAAAAAAAGCCATTGTCTCGCCGGGAACTCATACACATTTTAAAGGACAGGGTAGTATATTTTTATCTTTTGGTGTTTTGATGCTACAATAATCTTAATTGAAGGCTAATAAACATTTATTGGTTCTTTCCCTAACGTTGCTTCTTAGTCTAATCTTGATTTAGAATAAAAGGTATATTCTAAATAAAAAATATAAACACTTGAAAACCAGAAATGTGAAAGTCATATATAAAAGCTTAAATCTTGATCTACAATGTCCTGGTAGAATTGCAAATATGGTCTTGGGCAAGTAATTCTTTTCCTAAGTCTTGGCTTGGTCAATGAAATGGAGATGATGGTATTCACCTCGTAAGGTTGCAGAGGTTAAATGAAATAACACATATAAGACACTCAGCATGTAGAAAGAATTCAATAAATGTTTGCTATTATTATAGCTGTTTTATTTAATAAAATAAATATAATAATAGCGGCTGCCTGTGGCTCAAGATGGCTAGGAATGTGGCCCAACACAAGATCGTAAATTTACTTAAAACCTTTTTTCTTGCTTATCAGTTTTGTTAGTGTTTGTGTATTTAATGTGTGGCCCAAGACAACTCTTCTTCCAGTGTGGCCCAGAGATGCCAAAAGGTTGTATACTCCTGATAGGAGGTTATGATATTATCTGTAAATATTCCCAGTGATATTATCCTGAACCACTTTATTCCTATTGCAGTTCAACCTGCATCGGCCTCTTGAAAACTAATCACACATTTCTTTTATCATTTTGAATACTTCAAAACATTGCATATGTCTAGAACACTTCCATTATTAGCAGTTGTTCCTGGTATCCAGAGGTAGCATGGTCATTCATTCTATTATTTGCAGAGCTATCGTCTTAGGAGACAATTTCAGTATTTTAACTCTTATAAGGAAAAGATACAGGCTACATCACTATAGAGTCAACAGGT
Organism: Desmodus rotundus; assembly: GCF_022682495.2. Taxonomy (NCBI): domain Eukaryota; kingdom Metazoa; phylum Chordata; class Mammalia; order Chiroptera; family Phyllostomidae; genus Desmodus; species Desmodus rotundus. The sequence continues at coordinate 30,836,612 of NC_071394.1, read as the reverse complement.
AGTCTGTTAATAAATTCATAACATAATTCGGTTCCTAACTTTCAAAAATCAATTTTGGCTCGGGACAAACTTTTAATGTTTGACATTACATACCAGGTAGGGATTGTATTTGGTATTAGGTTTAGGGCCTGTGATACTGTTGCATAATTTACCTTCATAACCATTGCCACATGAAAAGTTTTAACACATGACAATAGTATTGTTTTGCTACAGCTTTTATAAATGTTTATTATCGAATAATCTGATGCAGTAAGGTGGGATGGGGTGCTAGAAGCATTATGGATGGATTTTAGTACTACAATAACAGGCTGCAGTGAGAAGCACACAAGGACCTGTGTTTGGAGAGTAAGTCTTAGCATCCCTATCCATTTTAAGCAGCCTGCTGCATGACATCCTACCCCTCTGCATGGTAGTTCTTCTAAGACCAGGAGGCTCTGGAAGGCTCTCTGATAAATTCCCTCCATTCCCTAAAGTAACACATAAAAAGAATAAAAGAAATCGCAAGGAAACATTATTGTGAGATAGGGATAGTAGATGGGCCGGGAATGGGCACATAAAGAGGTCCATCTTTCAAGATGATAATATACAAATTAATGAGTGATATTTGCATAAACATTCAATCAAATGAGTGTTAGTTAATCCATTCAAAGTAGTCATTTTAGTTGGCTCCACATGTATGTTTTTATAATGCTGCCCAGTATTCAACTAATTTTTAAAACTTGTTTTTTAAGCTTAGAACCTTTTCAATGTATTTATCTTCCAAGGGTGAATTTCTGTAAATAAATAAATGTCATTAGAGGTAAGTCTGGTAAATTCGGTAACAACAAAGTTGAGTAATACTTCTGGAGAATCACACACATGTACACCAAAATCAAACCACAGATGGAGCCATAAATGAACAAGACTGCCTTTCTTGGTTGTTCCAAACCTGTGTAATTCCACAAGCGTTTCCAATAGATTCTAGCAACAGTTACTGCAGAGACTCCCAAGTCATCACTTTGAAGGGCAATTTTCATTCTGACGCAAAGTTTTGTTTTTGGGATTGAGGGGGGAAATGAGACAAAGAAGGAAGTCCTCTTATTTTATGATCACACGGAAGAAAAAAGACTGACAAATTCGAAAGGTAGTTTTTCGGATCAAACCCCAAAAGACTTAAGAAATTTTCCCAAATTCTCCGAACTTAAAACAAAAATCAGCTAATAACAAAATAGAACGACTTTTTCCAACAACTGGTCCAAGGATTACTCTCCTTGGGGAATGGTCCAAAGCAATAGGCTGAGGTCCTCATTGCGGACACCTCACCGGGGGATGAGAACCACTATCGGAGCACATGAGAGAGCACCTAAGCAGCACCCCAAACCTCCATTAGGATTCCCTAAACTCGGGGTGAAGCCGTGGGCCCTCAGAGGCGGGGCCAGCTCTTTGGCATGCAGAGGGGGCGGAGTCAGGCCTTATTAACAGATGCCAGAGTCCTCAAGGAGGTGGGGTTGGGGTGTGCACGGCCCCAGGGTTAGGGAACTGAGAATTTGGGCCCCAACAGGGAGAAGGGATGGAGGGGAGGCTTCAGGGCTTGGAGCTGGCTTTACCAGAAGGGCCCATCCCTCCCGCTCTTTAACCTGAGATTCTCTTTCGCTTCGGCTCGGTTCTGATCGTGGCTGAGAACGCCGCCGCCGCCGCAGCCTTGGGGCCGCTCAGCCGTGCCCAGTCTCAGTGGCTCTGGTCTGCAAAACTTGGATTCAACCTCATCCAGGAGTTTGTCCAAGTCCTTCGCCATCTTGAGCGGCTACGTCTTTCCCCACTCACATCCCTGCAGCGCTGGGTGGTTTCCAGGGGCAACGCGAGGACCCGCGGCGCGCACCCTCAGCCGCGCCCACCCCTACGCATGCGCGCGTCGTCCCGAGGTAGCCCGGGCGTCTGTGAGGCTTTGGAGTTGACACCCTCGCGCAGAAGTAAGCTGTGGGTCCGCGTGGCCAGGCGCAAGGTCCGGAGGCGCAGGGCACCCCGTGGGGTGGGCGGGCGGGCGGAGCTGTTCCTTCCTGCGCGACCTCGCGATGCTCTGCTTTGACTCATTCCACGTTGTCTGGCACGTTTCGGTCCCATCTCCCCCTCCTGGGCCCAGGTTGTCACTACAGTCACGACTCCCAAGCTCTTTTGTTTTCTCCTTGTCGGGGCCCATTGGGGTCCGTGTAGTACTCCAGCTGTTCAAGAAATCCTTAAATTTTCTGCGGATAGTGGTGGAGAACGCTGTAAAAGGAAAACAAGTGTTATTAGCAAAAGGTTGGCTTCCCGTAGTCGGCAGGATTCGAACCTGCGCGGGGAGACCCCAATGGATTTCTAGTCCATCGCCTTAACCACTCGGCCACGACTACTGTTGATGTTAATTTCAGCAGTGAAATCTATATGGAATCTGTGCACAAGTGGCTGCTACAGTAACATTGGGATTGGGTGAAATACATTGCAAAGCTGTTCTGTGAGATAGGAGGAGAATATTTGAATGTTATAGCTCTAATAATTTTAGCTTTTTGGAAGAACTCTTAGAGCATATCCCCTTCGAACTTTTTTCCCCCATCAGAAACACTGAGTTCTAGTCAATCTCTATAAAGTTAGAATCAGAAAACAGCAGAGAGGGAGGAGAGCCCTCTGTCCACCTTGCAGAGTGTTGGAGCCATTTCCTGGAGGGAACCCGGAATCTCTCCTGGCATCCAGGCAGCCCCGGGTGGTTTGCAGAGCAACGCGATGCCCCGCGCTGCGCGCGCTCAGCTGACCAGCCTTGGGCTTCCTCGCGTTGCTCCCAGCTTCATTCCCCAATCCTGTTCTTAGACAAATAGCTCCCAGAACTCTTTCTTCGTCCATTACGCACTAAAATGCTCTTACCGATATAAATTCATTATGCCAGGTAAGGCTGTCCCACCCTACCATAAAAGATGACTTTGAAAAGTGTAATGCTTGATACAAATGTAATGTATTGTCATTTAATGGTATTCCTATAAATACTATGCCCGGTGTAAACTGGACTTTGAGTATTTCTAAAGGGGGGTAGTAAAGAGATTGGCACCCTTGGAAAACGGAGATAGTTTGATCCAGATGATTTAGTAGCTTCATTCAAATAAATGTCCAAGAAGAGCAACCTGCAGTGGTGTGCTGAGCAAAGGGTGCCTGCTCATTAGCGCCCACCTTTAAATTTTCACCAGTTTTGGGCGCCAGTTATTAGATGCAATCATTATTAAAAATTAAATTGTATAAACTTATAATTGGGCTAAAACCAAAAATAATACTCAAAATCACCATGGTCTAGTTATTTCACTGCATTTACTGTAATTTATGCTGTTGAGGTTATTTACATCTATTGTACCTGAAATACTATACAATGACTTGCTATTGTGAATCTCTTTTTAATTTCCTATTTAGTGATGTACTTAGGTAACTTGAAATCAGCCTTCACTGATGTATTTACACCAGGAAAATTGCAAATGCTACAAAATATGGCCTTTTCCCCTTTAAGAGCTGATTGTGAAACATTACCTGCACACCACTAATGTTACTATCAGACCACCTTGAATATTCCCAGCAAGGAAAACTCTCCTTACCTGTAGAGCTGCTCTGGTTATTCTTCCTGCAGCTTTGTTGTAGCGACTAGAATTCTGGCATATTTTATGATTCCCACTCAATTTTTCAAAGTTTCTTTTTTTCCCAAGTTGCCTCATAGGGTGATTGTACTTGGAGTTGTCCTTCAGCTGAAAACACGAATAAGCCACTTGATATTGAAGTTGCTCTTGCAACATGGTTCCAGGGGGAATAATGCATAGTTGCCATCCTGTTTAACAGGCTTAAGTTAATGATTTGATTTTTCTTAGAAAAAATGAAATCCGAGGTGGTATATGTCAGTATAATTGACATATACCTCTGTATTTTTGGCGGCATCTGGTCAGGATGGTGGAGAAGGTAAATGAGGTACTTATATCCTCCCATGACAACATCAAAGTTACAGCTAAACTATGGAACAACCACCACTGAGAGCCACCTGAAATCTAGTTGAACAGAAGTCCTATAATTAAGGACAGATGGAAAAGCCATGTTGAGACTGGCAGGAGGGGTGGAGGTGCGACATGAGCAGGTCCCACACCCACATGTGGTGGTTGAAAACTGGGAGGACCATTTCATCTGTGGAGGTTCCCCCTGAGGAGCTAGGGGTTTCAGCCCCACCCGAGGCTCCCCAGCCCAGGGTTCCAGTACTGAGAAGAGTCACAACTTCTGGCTGTGAAAAACAGTGGAGATTATGGCTGAGTGAGACAGAAGGTTTCTGAAGTTCCAGAAATTCTTCTTAAAGGGCCTGTGAATGGGCTTACTTGCTGACAAACTCACTTGCTCTGAGCTCCAGCACTGGGGCAGCAGCTTGAAAAGCATCAGGGACATATGGGGAGGAACTGAATTTTCTGGCTCCAGGGTGAGGGCTGGAGGGGCAGCTTTCTCCCACTGAAGTGCTGGCAGAAGCCATTGTCCCTTTACTGGGAGCTCTCCCTTATAGGAACAGATGGAGGCCATATCTGAGTCTCCATCAACCTGACTACTACTATTTACGCCACCCTGATGATTCCCTGAGACCTCACCTCAACCAACTTTCGGGCCCACCCAAGCTGCTTCCAGTGTATATTCCATACAAATGGCCTTTCTTGGCCCATGCTGTGGACTTTCCTAAAATTTCTCAAAGGTTCACAAACACCAGACAATCAGCATCTGGCCTCAGTGTGCTCCATACCTCTTGCTAAATGGTTCCAAACCAGCCACTAGAGGCAGCCAGCCTCAGTTTGCAACTTGGCCTCTCCCAGGTACTTCCAAGTGAAGCCCAAGTGGCAACCATTTGCATATCACTTTGAGTCTCAAGCTGGTGGCCCCAGGCAGGGCACAGACAGTAGCTGACCTTGGCCTGTACCTCCTGGGAGGCTCAAGCCAGCACACCCAGTGTAAAGCTTCATACCACCCCACAGTACCTCCCAGCCACCACCATGAGTGACACACTCAAAGGGCAGACTTGGTGGGCACCAGTGCCCCACGGATGCGAGTTCTGCCTCATGGGGTTAGCCAGGGCACAGCAGCTCCACTGCTGTAGTTGTGGCTGGTCCTTGCAGACAGTTGACCTGAGGGTTAATCCCTCCCATTTGACGTGCCTATAGCAGTTAAGGCTCAACTACAACAGGAGGGCACACATAACCTGGGAGGCTATGCCACGGGGCTCCATGAGACATCTACTACATGAGGCCACTCTACCCAAACTGGGAGATGTAGCAGCTCTAGTTAGTACATAGAAATAAACACAGGGAGTCAGCCAAAAATAAGGAGGTAAAAAAAATATGTCCCAAATGAAAGAACAGGATAAAACTCCAGAGAAAGAGCTGAACAAAATGGAGACAAGCAATCTACCAGATGCAGTGTTTAAAACACTGGTTATAAGGATGCTCGACGAACCTAGGGGAAGAATAGATTAACTCAGTAAGAACTAAGATATAGGAAAGATAAAAATGGAGACATAAAACAGATAAAAAGACCAGTCAGAATGAGGAATACAATAACTGAAATGAAGAATACACTTGAGGGAATCAATAGATGAAGCAGAGGATCAAAGAAGAAATTGGGAAGATAAGATAGTGGAAAACAACCAATCAGAACAGCAAAAAGAAAAAAAAAATCCAAAAAAAATGAGGGTAGTTTAAGTGGTCTCTGGGACAACTTCAAGCGTACCAACATTTGCATCATGGGGGTGCCAGAAGGAGGAGAAATAGAGGAATTGAAAACCTATTTGAAAAAATAATGACAGAGAACTTTCTTAACTTGGTGAAATAGACACACAAGAAAGCACAGAGTCCCGAACAAGATGAACCTAAGGAGGCCCGCAGCAAGACACATCATAATTTGAATGCAAAAGTTTAAAGACAAAGAGATAATCTTAAAAGCAGCAAGAGAAAAACAGTTACCTACAAGGGAGCTTCCATAAGACTATCAGCTGACTTCTCTACAGAAACTTTTCAGGCCAGAGGGACTGGTGCAAAATATGCAAAGTGATGAAAAGTAAGGACCTACAACCAAAGCTCACTTAAGGTGGAAAGAAGTTGAGTAAATAATAAAAAATAAAGGGATTAAAAAGATACTTCATGAAAATAGAAACAAAGAAACAAACAAAAAAGCTGGGGTATCAATACTTATACCAGACAAAATTTTAAAACAATGGCTGTAACAGGAAACAAAGAAGGGCCCAGCAATTCCACCTCTGGGTGTTTATTAGAAGAAACCCAAAACACTGATTTTAAAAGACATGTATCTATATATTCATTGTGGCATTATTTACAACAACTAAGACATAGAAGTAACTTAATAGACAAATGGTACATATATACTATGGAATATTACTTGGTCATAAAAAAGAATGAAAAATTACATTGTGTGATAACATACATGGACCTAGAGGGTGTTACACTGAGTGAAATGTCAGGGAGAGAGACAAGTACCATATTATTTCACTTATACGTGGAATTTAAAAAACAAAAGAAAGGAACAAAGAAAACAAACTGACTCATAAGTTTTGACAGTTGCCAGAGGGGTGGGAGTATTGGGAGGCTGCATAAAAAGGTGAGGGGATTAAGAAGCACAAATTGGTAGTTACAAAATAGTCATGGGGATGTAAAGTACAGCAGAGGGAATACATCAATAATGTGATAACTGTTTAGGGAGCCAGATGGGAACTAGATTTATCAGGGTGATCATTTTGTAAGTTATATAAATGTCTAATCGCTGGATTGTACACCCGAAACTATTATAATATTGTATGTCAGCTGTAATTGAAAAATAAAATAATTATTAAAAAAGGAAAGATCTTCGTTTACAACTTTTGACTCCTCAAAAACTTAGCCGTCCTTTGATGTCTGCAGGGGATTTATTCAGGACGCCCACAGATCCAAAATCCGTGGATGTTCAAGTTTCCAAATACAAAATGCTGGGTCAATGCACACAGTTGGCCCTCTGCATCCACAGACTCCCAGATTGTGATGGAAAACCGTCCAGGGATTTATTGAAAACAAAATCCACGTTTAAGTGGACCTGTATGGTTCAAACCCATGTTGATCAAGGGTCAACTCTAGTTGAAAGAATCTATGAGCCTGTAGAAGGTTAGCATAAAGGACAGCGAAATGATAAAAGAGGAAGCATTTCTAGTTGTGTGTGTTGTTTGTATAATTGTAACAGTCGCAGCTTGTGTCCTTCCTCTTCCACTTCCGCCTTCCCATTTTAACGCATCATCCTGAAGTTGGTGTTTTCACAATGTTTATAGCTCATGCAGCTCTCCACCGAGACTCCTGACTTCAGTCGTGTTGTATTTCTACTGTGCCTTAGAGAGAGGGAGAAGTCTCTTTACAAGGAGCAATGCACGTATTGCATATGCATATGACCGTGTGATAAACTGTAAAATGATAGTGCACCGTTCAAAATCTCCAGATGACAGGAGTTGTACCTGGTGTGTTTCAGTGGACTCTAAACCATGAAAGTGAATGTACATGATCGATTATATATAATCATATACAATCCATATAAAGCTATGTATGTTATATATAGCTTTAGAATATTCTGCATTCATGAAAATCATGTTAGAGCATAATAGAAAAAAAAAACAGTAGTCCCATCCTATCTGTGGGGATGTATTCAAGACCCCCAGTGGATGTCTGAAACCACAGATAGTACAGAACCTTACATATACTATGTTTTCTCTTAGGCATCCATACCTATATATAGTTTAATTTATAAATTAGGCACAACAAAATTTGACAACACCTACTAATAATAAATTAGTCATAATAATTGTAATGATATGCTGTGATAAAAGTTAGCTGAATGTAGTTCTGTTTCTGAAAATACGTCATTGTACTGTGCTCACCCTTCTTTTCGTGGCGATGTGAGATGATACGGTACCCTATTAAGAACTCTACCTTTCCATTTAGAGGAAGCACTTTACAGCTCCTCTTTGGCATATCAGAATTGCCAGCATCACTGCTCTCGTGCCTTATTAAGTAAAATAAAAGCCACTTGAACACAAGCCCTGCGATGCCTCGACAGTCATCCGATAACCGAGGCGGCTACTAAGTGGCTAGCGGGTGGGCAGCGCACAGAGCGCGGACACACGGGACGAAGGGACGACTCACATCTCGGGTGGGACGCAGCAGGTCGGTATGCGATTCCAGCGTGCTACTCAGACTGTATGCAGCTTATACCTTGCAAGTCATTTCTGTCTGAAGTTTTCCATGGAATGTTTTTGAATCACAGTTGACAACAAGTAACTGAAACCAAGGAAAGTGAAATCATGGATAAGGGGGAAAATACTGTACATGTGTATATTTTTGGTATTTTTCTTTTGTTTCTCAAAGTGAGGAATCTTATTTATTACCTCTATAATTGTTAATAGGTATGGACAATGATGTGAGAACTTTTCCCCCAATTCTTTACCAGTCTTGGAAAGCATGCTGAGTGTCAGATGTTCAGAAGGAGTTTAGCCAGGTGTCTTCAGATGATTCAATTATTCAATATGGTAAAAGAGGCATGGCATGTATTATTGCACTTACTTAGTATTCCAAGGAAGTATTGTAGGGTAAAGGTGTCCAAATAAGAAACAAAACCTTGTTGGCTCTTCCAAGTAACTGAGGAATGCTCCGAGCCTGCCTTCTTGCTAGCACCTGAGCGAGTTAGATGTGGTGATACAGCTGGTTCTGTTGTTCCACACAACTTCAGGCCAACCCCTTCAGTTAGAAGGTGTTTTATAATCCTCCTGGCTCTTCACATAATAAATTGCAAGGCCTCTTTGAATTCCCATGTACTTGGGTTTAATTTTCCCAGCCCTGCTTTTCTCCCCACACATCACAGACCTTCTATGTAAACACCCAGTGCTGAGCAGTGGCAGTGGTGTGAGGGAGGCGTCCTCCCCGAACGGTTGCCAGCCTCCAAGCAGCTGATGCTCTGAAAGAAATGGAGTAGCATCGAGGCAGCTCTGGTTCTCCTAAGTGGTCCCTGAGTTAGGCCTCGATGTCATGTAGGTAAATGCAGTCCAGAACACGCAGAATCTTTATTGGAATTTGTACATTCATCTTTCACAGCTGTGGGGAGTTTAGACTAATCACAACTCTCACTGGGATACTATCGTCTTCATAATTTGAAAAAGGATCAGGAGCCTGCAGGCTTGGAACATCTTGAGAAAACTCTGGCCCTGAAATACATCATCACACGTGGGGGACACCACTTGCAGCATCATCGCAGAGCTTAAGAATGCTGAAATCAAGTATTTCCCTGGCATGATTTCAAGCGGCCTGAGAAATCTGAGAACTGTTTTTTTTAAAAACTGCAAAACAGATTCTTTCCTCTTCCATCAACCCCATTGCTGTCAATGTGTCCAATGTTAGGTGCCAGAAATGAGCATAGCCGTTTAATGATAACAGTGCCAAGGTTAACATGGCCACCAGGGGCTCTCTCAAGAATCTGCTAGAGTGCATTTTGATCCATAGACACGTTCCAAAGGCGTGCAACTCCTTAGTCTTTCTATCCTCAGTACATTTCTCTTCGGCAGCCTGGATAAAACCTGTCACTTTTTGCCAGACCTCCTCGTGCTTTGGGGCCCCGTGGACATGATTTTTCATTGACCCCATGCGTCCATATGGTAGGGCTAGGTTCAAAGTTGGTATTTGGGAAGCAGCCTCTGACAGCAGAGGCCTAGTGAACTACAGTAATTTGTCCAAAAGTCCAGTATTCACAGATGTGCTATAAGGGGGTAATATAATTTTTGACCCCACCCTAAAGGATATTTTATCACCATGCACGTAGCAACCAACAAACAGATCAGCTTGAGGAGGCAGGTGCTAATGTATGTCACTCAAGCCAGTCAACTCTCTCAGGAGTTAGTAATCCAGACTTTTTTGGGGGGCTTCAACATTAAAATGTTTCTTTCAATTCTATAGTTCTGTAAGTACGTCTCCCTCTTCCCTCCTTTTTGTTTCATATTATCTTGTGCTTTATGATTTTCAACCTTCAGAAAGTTAAACCTCGTTCGAGGAAAAAAGGATCAGTTGGGAGTGTAGGAATTCCAGTGTAGGCGCTACAATGAAAGCAGAGTGAGGACCGAATTGGTGGAGGCAGCTGGAAACATCTCACAGCTCTGGGCTTAGGCTTATTGCCTTTCAGCCTTCCATTTCCCCCAGTTGGCCATATTCCTCCTAGGGAGGGACCCAGGGTTTTCAGCAGACAGGTTTGCTCTATTTCCTTAGTCCCATTTTTCACATGTCAATCAATCTTTATGGCCTGTAGGTTTTTGAAATCCAAAAGCTCTCCACCTACACGAAAAGCTCAAAGAAGGATAAAGACAACAGAGAACTCTTACAATGAACTTCCCAAGGAATATTTGGGGGCTTGAAAGGACTTTAGTGATTGCGTGTAAATATCTTTCATTTTACAGCTGAAGCAATCATGGCCAGAATAGTAAAACAAATTAGAAATTCTTTTATTATTAGGAAACTTTCATTGCACCCATTTTTTTTTACATTGTCTTATTTCATAATCATGCTGGTTTTTCTGGATAAGACTAATTCTAGTGGCCCTAGGTCGAAAATACAAATTTAATATCAGATTACCACATTTTGGAATCCTTTCATGCCTGGACTGACATTTCAACTTTTAAAAAAATTTTCTGATTTTCTATGTCACTGTAATACACCCACTGCTCGCTAGCTAGTGACTATGTCTAGACCACATATTACACACGAGGATAGGGACTGTAATTGATGCATGTTTTTTCTTTGATAGGACCTAGGAACGAAGGGAGAAATGTATCTTCTGAGAACATCTATAATGAAATCCTATAATAATACTACTTTTGGGGGCCAGGGAACCCCATCGTACTGTAACAGTGAGACTGATTCTCCGACCTGTGAGGTGGAAGCCTAAAGAAATGGTAAGTTTTAAGTAACGGAGTGCAGAATGGTCTGTTCAAGCCAAAGAAACTGTTGGCTGAAGGACGATGAGTCTCGCTGAGCACACAGGGGAGTCTCAGATCTAGGAGAGGCTGTGGGCATTACAGAGGAGAGCCAAAGAAGACCGTGAACTCTGGGAGGGCAGGGCCTGGGCTCACCTCTGCACCCTCAGTGCTGGCATGCACATGCCTGTTCTGTGAATGGAAGGACAGATTCCCTCCATAGCAGGAACAGCAAATTTTCTGGCCTTTGGTTTTTTTCTTCTGAAGCCAGCATCATCTCAGACTACATATGGCGAGGTTCTACAAGACATTATCATTTACTGGCAGAACGTCACTGATGGCTGTTTCTGTGGCTGTTTGCCCTGCGTGGCTGTGCATACTGAAATATCCTCTCTGTAGGATGAACCCACCAGTGCCCTGAGCCAACCTAAGATTTCCTTGTTCTTCCCCACCACGGTTCGATCTGGATTGGTCTGGCCAGCCTAAGTCTTTCAGACAGTGAGCAACATGCCACACTGCTGTCTTCCCCGTGAAACCCTGTGATGGACTTCTACTCTACCTACCTTTACAGTGAACTTGACTTCTGTTCTTGGGGTGAAACCGTGTTCAAACCCCAAATCCTTGTTCAGGGCCATAGTAGTTTCTGAGGGCTGCCAAAAACAAACCACCAAACTTCATGGCTTAAAACAGCAGAAATTTATTCTTCCAGATCTGGAGGTCAGAATTCTGAAATGAAGGTGTAGGCAGGACCGCATTCTCTCTGGACATTCCGAGGAACAGTCTATTCCTTACCTCTGGTGGCTGTTAGCATTCCTTGGTTTGTAGCCCCATCACTCCAGTCTATGCCCCCATTTTTACCTTACCTTCTCCTTTGTGGATCTTCTCTGTGTGTTTATTTTATAAGGATACATGTGGTGATTGTTTTTAGGGCCCCTCCCAGATTATCCAGGATAAGCTTCTCCATTTAAGATCCTTAACTTAATCACACCTGAGAAGGCCCTTTCCCCAAATAATGTAATCATTCCAGGGATTTGACATGGGTATCTTTTGGGGGGGTCATTTTTTAGCTTATCACAAAGGCCCTGACAAACTCCTGGCCCATGCTGACCCTTCTTCCTGCTACATTGCCCTCTTGTCTTGGTTCTGGCGAAGGATATGTTTCAACATGAAGGAGTGTCTGGAATCAGATCAGTTACCCAGTTGACTTTGAGTATATCCATAGTTCACACATTTTTACTGCCTTTCCAAGCCTCCAGTTCCAGACATTTGGGTATAAGTATCAGGCTGGATCAGATCCAAGCTTGTCTTTAAATACTGTGATTTTGCTAGATGGAGTCCTTTCCCACAAATAAGCCCAAGGTTAGGTCAGTTCTCTTAGACTGAGCCATCCCGGAATGATTTCCATCTTCCTGTTGGCCTGGTGTTGAGGTCTCAGCGTGCCTTGTGGCAACGATTGTGTTATTGGGTACAGTGTTCTTCTGTCCACATTATAACTTATTGGACACTTACCATATTCTGAGCTCTTTATATGCCTTATTTTATTTAATGTCATACCTGAAGAAATAGGGACAGCGAGGGAAAGTTACTTCTGTAAGAGCACACAATATATGGGTTTTGAAATTGGGTCTAAGTACAAAACTCATGTTTGTTTTATTGTGCCATACTATATTTTACATGTTTTCATTATTTATCTCAAGGTTGTCTTTTCTCTTCTTTAAAAAAAACAAAAATAAACAAACTGAGGTGAGGGTAGGAATTTGCTTTAATTTGATTTTCTCATTTCTTATAAGGATTTGGCAGACGAATTTACTCAACCAGGCAACTTAATTCTTAAATTCTTGTCTGTGGGGGATCTTTCCAGATCAGGGTCTTTGAGTGTACATAAGTTTATGCTACTCTTGCCAGTTCACATTATTCTACAGTTATTGCAATTCCCCACTGTGTGTAGAATCTGTCTGTACTCTTTTAACATTCCCCAGCAACCATCCTGCTTTCACAGAGAAGATGAGATGCAAGTGTGAAGGAAAATGCCAAGTTCAATTAACCAGGAAAAGCTGAAAAGTCCATATTCCAAGGAAGAAGTCATGCACTGAATTTACACACTGGCCTCTCACTGAAGTCCAGACCAATATCCACACTCCTAAGTCATTAGATTAGAATTTCTAGAGCCAACAGATATTTGTCACTTGGCCTTGCTAGCCTTGGTTTTAGTTCTTGCTCCGTTACCACATTATGATCTTGGATGAGACATTGATCCTTCTTGTTTTTCGGTCTTCTTATGTTGTGACAAGTAAATACTTGCACTTGCCATACTTTCTATGGTATAACAAACTGCAATACATTTTTTAAAAAGATCTTTTTAAATTTAAGGAAACATAATTTAATGAAAGGCTGCATACTAATGGTGGTGGACACATGGCTTTAGAAGTCACCTGGGCCTGGGTTTTAATCTCGCTCCCCCCATTTACTAGCTGAGGTTAGGGGGGAGGTACTTGAAGGCATTGTTTATCTTCTCTGATTGCCAGTTTCATCTATTAAAAAACGGGGTTAGTAATACAGTATTTACCTGGCAGGAACATTGTGAGGGCTGAAAGCCCAAGTTGGAGGCAGAAGAATTGCAGAGCTACTGGGAGACCCAGGTTGGCTTCTAACAGTGACCCTAAGAGGAGAAGACCACCCTCGCGGCCTTTTACATCTCTACGCTTGCCTAATGTTTTGTCTCCAAAGCCAGGACACTGCTTTGTAACAGACAGATTACTGGACCAACCAGATGTGGAGTTAGTTTCATTACTTTGAAACAAACCCACACATCAAAGAGTACTTTGCTTGGGCCCTGGGGAGGGGTGCCAGGTGGAAGTTAAGCTCCAGATAGCGAGGAAGTAGGCAGGCAAGTCAAAGAGGCTTCTGCGGGTTCCCATCCGAGGGTAGAGATAACAGGGGAATGATGTTCCAGTGTAGATCAAGCCAGAGAAAACATATTTTTTTGCACAAAAACTTTTTTGTTAAATCCTGCCACCACCCCTGTTCACACTCTGGCCCTTTACAGATATCTTCAAATACCCTCTAATTGGTTTCCCTGCCCCTAGAAAGTTCCCTCCAATCAGACCTCTATACTGGTACTCCTGGCAGCCTTCTTATGGCTGTGGCTTTCACACTTTTCATCCATGAATCACAGTAAGAAATATATTTTAGATTATGGGACAGTATACACATATTCCTCTCTGCTGTCTATCTATCTACCTACCTGTCTACATATCTACTTACCTGTATGTTATTTATCTAAAACGAGACAAAAGTTTTATAAAATTGTATTTTAATCTATGTGAGATGCATTCTGATATTTTCTATTTTATTCTATTCTATCCTTTTATTTGAAAAAAAAATACTAATCAAGGTAGAAACACAGCTCACCTCCTCACACAACAACAGCAAAAATTACAACTAAACCAAAAAAACAACTCTCCCGTAGAATCATCAGAAAATCAAGTTGTGTAAAAGTCTGACAACCAAGGAATTAAAGAAGTCACGTGCATCCAGATGGGTAGGAGGGGTGGAGATGCGTAGGTACATGGAGATGTGGAACAGCTAGTCCCACAGCCATGTGTGGTAGATAAAAATTGGGAGGGATACGTTGGGAGCGAGAGATCTCAGCCCCACACCAGACCACCCAGCCCAGGTTCCAGTGCCAGGAAGATCAGTCTCCATAACTTCTGGCTGTAAAAACTAGTAGGGGTTGGGTGGCAGAAGAAACTGTGGAAATCTCAGGTTTCTCTTCTTAAATGGCTTTCAATGGACTGAGGACTTACACAGACTCACTCCCTCTGAGCTCCAGCACTGGGGCAGCAGCTGGAAGGGCACCAGTGGCATATGGGGAGAAACTGAAATGTTTTACATCAGGGTGAGTGCTGGGGGGGAATCTTCCTCCTGGACAAAATTTCAAGGCCGGGCAGCAGTCATTGTCCCCTTTCTGAGCCATCCCCCACAGAGCCATAGAGCAGTGACACCATGTCTGAGACTCCAGCAGCCTGGTTCCAACAGGTGGCCTTGCCCTGGCAATTAGCTAAGGCTCTGCCTCATCCAACTTACCAGTGTGCTCTTCTATAACAGGCCACGCTACTAAGACCGTGAGTCAAAGCAGCTCTACCTGATACTTAGAAACAAATACAGAGAGTCTGCCAAAATGAGAAGGCAAAGAAATGTGGCCCACATGAAAGAACAGAACAAATCTCCAGAAAAAGAACTAAACAAAATGGAGATAAGCAATCTATCAGTTGCAGAGTTTAAAACACTAGTTATTAGGATGCTCAAGGATCTCACTGGGCACTTCAACAGCATAAAAAAAATACAGGCAGAAATAAAGATTACACTGAATGAAATAAAGAAAAAATTATAGGGAATCAACAGTGGAGTGAATGAAGCCAAGAATCAGATCAATGATTTGGAACATAAGGAAGAAAAAAAACATTCAATCAGAACAGCAAGAAGAAAAAAGAACCCCCCCCCAAACAAGGATAGGCTAAGGAGCCTCTGGGAAAACTTCAAATGTACTAACATTTGAATCATAGGGGTGCCAGAAGGAGAAGAGAAAGAGCAAAAAATTGAAAACTTATTTGGAAAAATAATAAAATAAAACTTCCTTAATTGGTGAAGGAAATAGACATGCAAGTTCAGGAAGCACAGAGTCCCAAACAAGATGGACACAAAGAGGACCACACCAAGACACAAAGAGGACCACACCAAGACACATCATAATTAAAATGCCAAAGGTAAAAGATAAAGAGAGAATCTTAAAAGTAGCAAGAGGAAAGCAGAGAGTTAGTACAAAGGAGCTTCTGTATGACTGTCAGCTGGTTTCTCAAAAGAAACTTTGCAGGCTAGAAGAGACTGGCAGGAAGTACTCTAAGTGATGAAAAGCAAGGACCTACAACCTAGATTACTTTATCTAGCAAAGCTATCATTTAGAATCGAAAGGCAGATAAAATGCTTCCCAGACAAGGTAAAGCTAAAGGAGTTGTCATCACCAAGCCATCATTACATGAAATGTTAAATAAGCTTATTTAAGAAAAAGGAGAAGATCAAAGGCATGAACATTAAAATGGCAACAAATGCACAACTATGAACAATTGAATCTAAAAAACAAATTAAGCAAACAGCAGAACAGAAGCATAGATATGGAGATCACTTGGAGGGTTATCAGTTGGGAAGGGAAAGGGGGAGAATGGGGGAAAAGATACAGGGATTAAGAAGTACAAACTGGTAGGTACCAAATAGACAGGGAGATGCTAAGAACAGTATAGGAAATGGAGTAGCCAAAGAACTTGTACGCATGATCAATGGACATGAGCAGGGCAGGGGGGACTGCTGGAGGAAATGGGAGCTACCAGGTGGAGGGGGGAAAAGAGGGAAAATTGAGATAACTGTAATAGCATAATCAATACAATATATTAAAAATATATAAAATATATAAAATATATTTTAAATATAAATATACATATTTAAAGTATATATAAATTTTATATAAAATTAAAATACATAAAAATAAAGTATATTTTTAAAAAGAATAAAATACTAGTCAAAACTTATTTAAATAGATTCCAGGAGAAGGAGAAGGGGGAGAGAAGGGGGAAGAGGAGGAGCAAGGACACAGTTTGAAATATTCTATTCTTAGGACATTGCTCTGATTATGTTCTTAGTTTCTTTCTAAGTCTCTGATGGTCTTACGTTGTTTTCCTCATGAAGTCTAAATTCCTTAGCCCGGACGGCCCCTAGTTCCCCCTCAGATCCATTTCCCATCACCCCTGGCAGGAGGTAGCAAACTGAAGTGGGCATTTTGGAGTCAGATGGGCCAGAACTGAAGGCTGGTCTGTGTCACTTAACAGTGCTGTGGCCTTGGACAAGGTAACTTGGTTGTTTACAGCCCTGAACCCACACCTGTAAAAGACAACAATGGTGTCCCCCTCGTTGGGCTCCCTTGAGAGTCAGTTGAGAGTGCACATGGTAAGCACTTAGTGAGCATTAGCAGTGAGCTTGTTCTGCCTAGTACGTGCTCTGGTTTCTAATATATTCCAGTATTGTTTTTTTTCCAGAATTTGGTGCCCTCCTCTATCTGTACATTTGCTCATTCCATTACTCCTTCCTTGATGCTACTGACTTTTTAGATAAATCTTGTTTATCTTTTATGACAGTCAAAATACCACCACTAATTTAGTTTTTCCTGACCAATGAATGAGAAGCTGTTCACTCCTGCCCTGAGTAACTGTAGCCCTATAAACAGGTGTTGCCACTTATTGTTATTGTCTGTCATAGTTATTTCTAATGTCCCTTATAAGAATGTGAGATCCATGAGGATGGGGAATGCATTCACTCCACGTGTACTCTCCCAGTGTGCATTCCCCAAACTGCCTAGCACAAATAATATGTTGAATGATTAAGTACATAAAATTACCATTTGCTATAGGAAGCTAGGATGAGTATGGCTCCAAGTTTTCCAGTTAAAATGGAATGTCTGATACTGTGTATCTGACTGAGAATATCTTGCCTATCATATATTTTTAATTTCATCAGAAATAAAATAAAAATAATTCTTGGTTGATCTGAACTTTTCATATATACACAAACTGCTCATGTACATAACCAGCGGGTTTTACATCAATATCAGTGCTGATAATGGTTGTCATTCCCAGAACTACCTCGTGAGTAGGTGCATATGTTTGTGTGTGTGTGCGTGCACACTACAGTAGGGGGAAACGAGTGAATGACGTATTTCTAGAATGAAACCAGGCTTAAGCATGGTGAGCAAATGCACAGGCTCTGGATTTAAACCTCTTGAATTTAAACCCGTTTAAAGAGAATTTATTTATTTACTGGTTGTGCTATTAAATCTCTCTTTGCCCCCATTTCCTTATATGTGAAAATAAGGGAAATAATAGTACCGACATTATTAAGACTATGATGAAGATTAGAGAGTTAATACAGGTGTACACAGTATCTGGTAAGTATGTATCAGTGGAACACCATCCATACCATATGTCCTAGCAGTTTCACTTCCAGGTACAAACCCAATAGGTAGGAGCATGTATATTTGCCAGAATACATGGACTAGAAAGTGTATGGTGGTAGAATTTATAATAGACACAAACTAGAAGGTACCCCAATACCCGTCAACAGTAGAATGTGTGCAGATTAAAAAAGAGTAACCTCATTTAAATTGGAGTTGGGAGGACCTGTAGGAGGGGCTCTTACACACTGCCACTTATCACCAAATACCCCAAACAGGAAAAGATGTACTTTGCATCTACAACAGGTAGATGTTAATCTGTTCTGGTAGATATTATTCTATTCTATTACTTCAGCAGGGAGGAGGAGGATCTTTTCTTTGCCAGGCAACCACTCAACCAATGAAAGACTTAGAACTCAGCCAATAAAAAGCCACTATACTTTGAATTCCCAGCTTCCTCCAATGGACTCTTTGTTTATAACAACCTCTCTGAACTCCCCCTTTCCTTTATAAAAAAAGATTTTCTCCTTTGTTCTCTGGACTTGTTTGTGGTTTGTCA